>NC_056630.2:37728006-39073839 GCF_002870075.4 Lactuca sativa | reverse complement strand
ATTTTTATTTTTTTTTAAATGCTGTTGGTTTAATATATTTGATCGAAGAAGAAGAAGAAACTTTATTTTTAATTTTAAAAGTTTCCAAGAACCAATAATTAATTAAGTAACTTCATATTTTTACATATATTTAAAATATATATTATTTAGTTTGCCAATAATTTAATACAAGTATTTGATTAATGACAAAATATTTAAAATATCTTTCAATAACAACATAATAATAAATAAAGTTTTATTACAC
Organism: Lactuca sativa; assembly: GCF_002870075.4. Taxonomy (NCBI): domain Eukaryota; kingdom Viridiplantae; phylum Streptophyta; class Magnoliopsida; order Asterales; family Asteraceae; genus Lactuca; species Lactuca sativa. The sequence goes on along the minus strand of NC_056630.2, from coordinate 39,073,595 downwards.
AAAAGTTCTTTGAAGACATTTATTGTTATCACCTCAAATGATTTGAACTGTTCATTAATAACTAGTGGAAAGGAGTTCACACCATACCATTCTTAATATCATGGATTAATAACTTAGTTATAAAAGAAACTGTGATTGAAATTGGATGTTACATTTTTTTACCAACCCAATAGGTACTGTTATATTTTTTTTTAGATGACAATAACTATTTTTCTTACCAAAATGCATGTCAAAGCATCTATTTGTGCACTAAAATCACTGCTAAATATTGGTTATTTAGTTTTGTCCTTTGAAAAGCATTTAAGAAATAATGTTTTATTAATAAGACGGAAATACAATTAATCCAGATATTTAACAATTTTTTTTATTACTCATTTTGAATGAAAAACTTCAATATTTTTTATTTATGATGTCTTAAAATTTGAAGGGATTTTCATATAAATGTGTTCTGATAGTTTTTAAAAATAAAATTGTGAGGACGATTATAGAGTGAGAGTCTTATAATTTAATCTTATCAAAAAGTATTTCATATATTTAATTATTAACCAATTATTTGGTTGTGTATAAGTTGATTTAAAAGTAAAACTTTTATAATGAAAATATTGACAATACATATGATTGATATCGAAGTGACTATTAAATACGTGTAATACACACGAGTCAACAAGTCAATTATGAAATGACAGGTCAACCAGGTCAATGAACTTTTGTGTTGGTGCCCTTGAAAGTCTTGAAAGTGCCCATCGACATCACCTCATGCATAATCATGCACGACTTAACAAGATGTTAAAGAATCATATGAACACATTATATCAATAATATATATATATATATATATATATATATATATATATATATATATATATATATATATATATATATATATATATATATATATATATATATATATATATATATATGATGTGATATTCATCAAAAGAAATTGACCAATATCTAGAAAATACAATGTATGGGACATGCAATAATAATCTTGATTGTACGTTTGTATATATATAAAAACATTTACAGTTGAGATGTAGATAGATAGATATATCAAACTGTCTAAACGAAAACGTTGTGGTTTATTATTTACGCATTTCTTGTTTGAATTTGGATTCATTTAAGTGGCATTTTAGAGATACTAAAATACAATATCTTATGCAATTCATTTTTTAGGGACGATTTATAAAGAAATTGTAGGAAGTGCATATTATGTGGCACCAGAGGTGTTACGACGTCGTTATGGAAAGGAGGCAGACGTGTGGAGTGCCGGTGTCATTTTGTACATTCTTCTTAGCGGCGTACCTCCTTTTTGGGGAGGTGTAACTTCTTTAACTCCCTTCAGTTCTATGCTTTATTAAATTTATAATAAAAGTGGTTTCATTTCATAATAAATGGATAAAACATCACTCTTATAAAGTTTAATATTCATAAAAAAAATTCCTAAATGTTTAAATAAACTACAACAATTTGTTACTCTTATAAACATTAACCTTTCTTTTTAAGAAGGGAAAATTAAAGATTTTTTTTATTTTTTGTCTTATTTCAGAGACTGAAAAGGTAATATTTGAAGAAATATTAGAAGGTAAACTCGACCTTCAAAGCCCTCCATGGCCATCTATATCCGATGGTGCGAAAGATTTAATTACAAAAATGTTGACCAGAAATCCTAAAAAACGTATCAGCGCACATACAGCCCTTGGTTAGTATACCAAAAAAAACATCTTATTTACTTTTCTCCAAAACTTGAACATAAAAAAAAATAATAACCATGGATGAAATCAACCTCTCAGAACACCCATGGCTCAAGGAAAATGGTGATGCATCAGAACAACCAATAGATAGTGCTGTCTTGATTAGAATGAAGCAGTTCAGAGCAATGAACAAGTTGAAGAAGCTAGCATTAAAGGTATATATGTTTACTTTCATCAAGAAAAAAATGGGTTTTGTTTATTTTAATGGTTTTTTTTTAAAAACAGGTTATTGCGGAAAACCTAGAATCAACAGAAGAGATAAAGGGATTGAAACAGATGTTCAACAACATGGACACTGATGGAAGTGGGACCATAACATATGAAGAACTTAAAACCGGACTTTCAAAGCTTGGATCAAGGCTAGCTGAGGCAGAGATACAACAACTCATGGAAGCTGTAAGCTCTTATATTAAGTCAATTCATTACTTGTGAGGTGTAGAATTCCTAAAATATTGGTCCATGTTTATAACTTTATTGATTGTGATTTATTATTTAATATTAATAATAGGCTGACGTTGATAAGAATGGAACGATTGATTATCTAGAGTTTGTGGCTGCAACAATGCATCGACATAAACTTGATAGGGAAGAGAATTTGTACAAAACCTTTCAGTTTTTCGACAAAGATAATAGCGGGTTTGTTTTTTCACTTTTTTTATATTTCATTTGTATTAAAAAAAAACATTTATAGTATTTGTTGGTTTACGTTTACACATGGGTTTTGTTATAGATATATCACTAGAGATGAGTTGAAACATGCCATGACAGAATATGGAATGGGAGATGAAGCAACCATTGATGAAGTCCTCGATGATGTGGACACCGATAAGGTCAGTAACAAATAACAATCACAGTAAAGCAGTAAAAATCTTTTTTTTTTTTTAATCTTATATTCATTTTGGGTGATTCGATTTTGTTTGATGGCAGGATGGGAAGATCAACTATGATGAGTTTGTGACAATGATGAGGAAGGGAACAGTTGAAACAGGTGAAAATAGCAAAATAAAAGAACTTGGCCTCTAGTGTTTGTTTGTTGAGCTTGAGTGAAATGTTGTGTGGTAAATAAATATCCAAGGGTTAAAAAAAATAAGAAGAAGAAGAATGTACCCTTTTGAGCTTTCTCCAATCATATGTGTGCATAAAACATATATCGATCTATCTATCTATCTATCTTGGATTTTGCTCCATAAATGTATGCGTGGTTGTTTTGTAAATACAAGTGAATAGTAATATGCAAAAATTTCCTACAAGGGTTTAAAATTAATGTTTGTGGTCAACTGTAGGTTACATACCAAATACCCATAATACTAGTTCTATTTCTAAAAAAAACAGACAGTTTTAAGTAAAGCCATTGAAAACAAAACAACAGACAAAAATAATAACACATCAATAAGATGTACAAAACACAAACTTACTTGGTTGGCATGTGTGACAATGTTGTTATAGATACTACTAAACAATGTGGTGGTTTTCTGACATCATCTTCTTCTGCTATTTCTTTTATACTCGATAGCTCTTTGACCAGAATTTGACCCGAGGTTCTTCGTGTATGCTTCATGATTTAAAAAATAAAATTTTAGTTTTTTATTTAAAAACTAATAACATGCAACTGAATATAGCTATTATATAAGACAAATGTGATTTAAAGACGATTACCTCCAAGAATCTTGGAAGCTCAAAATCACTCACAAGAGTACCTCTCTGGATACATAAAATTCATCTTCCGGAAACAATTCGGTAATTGAGAACAAGATCTTCGGTTTTTTTCCATATATAAGTACGAACAGTAGCTAAGCTCATGTCAGGTGTCAAGACCTGTAAATAAATAAATAAATAATAAATAACAAACTAATGTTTTATATATTAATATTTATAAAAAAAAAAAATAATAAAAAAAAAATAAAAAAAAACAAACTTGCCTGATTATTGCATAAAATTTCTATTGAAGGCTTAAGTTTTTGCCATGGTTTTATCATTCCAGATCTAAAAGATCCATCTCCAGTGGCAAAAGCTCCATCAATCGCCAAGCTCTCCATTGGTTTATCAAGAACCAGCTTTTCCACCACATAATTAACAACCTAAAACAAAAAATAATTTATTTGCCAAATCCTTGTCAAAAATTACCAAAATACCCTTACTAACCTTATGTATTCTTAAGATACGAGGTGCACTAAGCTTCCCTTGTGTCACAGTTTGAGCCGTTGACCCTTCATACGGCTGTAAATAAAAACTGCACCTGAAAACCATAACAGAAATGTAACAGAATGTATAACAGAAAATGTAACAGAAACGTAACAGAAAATGTAACTACTTACTTGGTGTGTTCCCTAGGGGGCAAACGATTATGTAAAACACAATCAAGGACCCACCAAGGTAAATCTTTTTCATCTTCTGTAGAATCCATTTCAGTAATTTTTTTCCTCCATGGACCATTTTGTGAGCCCTCAGTAATAATAGAAGGTGGGGATACAGTTGAAAAGTCAAACGGAGGGTAAACTGAAGAATCGTTTTCACTGTTTCCATCTACTTCAACTTTTGAGAGTGTAATGCTTCTAGAAGAAACATCCCTATCCCTATCCCTGACAGGTGGCACTTCCCCATTGGCCAAACTTTGGGGACCAAATTTATGTTTCTTTTTAGACAGCCACGGTGCCAATAGTCCTTTCAGTGTCTCCCTTGCCAAATTAACCTATAATATAAAAAGAAAAAGAAATCAATATTTATTCTAAAATTTTATTGATATGTATATATATGAATAAAAGAATGAAATTACCTTATCGTCCTCAGCTTTTTCGGTGATGTTAAGATCAACAGAATACATTTCTGCTGAAAAACACTGTGGGGTGTCCAAATGGACAGATAAGTTTCCGAGTCTACTATCTATAGTGAACCAAGCGGGAATGCTGACCTGGACAATCATGGAAGTCAAAAGTCAAAAGTCAAGGTCAAAGAGAAGATGTATGAAATGGTCAAACTTAACGTACCATCTCAAAAAGTTCTTCCTTCTTTTTTTCAAATGACACCTGTCCATAGTCTTGGATGACAACACCTCTAGTGATCTCCCAAAGCTTTACACAACCAGCATTATCCTATAGAAGACACATTTCTTACTCTCTTTTAAAAAGTGTGAACTTTTTTTTAAAAGGAAAAAAATGAAAAACTTAGGGTACGTTTGGTTGTAGAAAATTTTCCAGTTTTCTAGGAAAATTTTCCAAGAAAAATAGAAATTTTGAAAACGCGTTTTGTTCGTTCATTTTTCCACAGTTTTCTAAAAAAATAAAAATTTTCAGTTTTCCAAATTGTATGTAAATTAGAAAAGTGATTTTTACAGTTTTCCAAATTTCTAAGATGGAAAATGAAAACTCCAACCCTTTCCAACCAAACGCGTTTTCATTGAAAATTGAAAATGAAAACTCAACTCTATTTTCTGAAAACATTTTCATAGAAAATGAAAACAGTTTTCCACAACCAAACGCACCCTTAATGTGTACCTTGGTTAAAACGTGTCGTCTGTTGTTCATAATTTCAAATTGCACGATTCCTGGAATTCCTTTAATACTGAATATTGGTTCTTTATAAACAGGAACCTACATACATGTCAAATTACTTTAGTTTTTTGTTGAGTAATAAACAGAAAAAATAAATAAATAAATAAAATAAAAAAATAAGCGAATACAAACAGTAAAGATTCTATACAACTTGCTATATATGTAGATGAAAGATTAAAAGTAGAGTAAATTACATTTTTGGTCCCTGAGTTTAGATGGTTTTTTCAATTTTGGTCCCTATAGAATTTGGTTTCCAATTTTGGTCCTTATATTTATGTTCCATAACGATTCTAACTACTCGGCTGTTCATTTTTTTAATGACCATTTTACCCTTGACCACAAGGACAAAACCTGAAGAAAAAAAACATTATACCACATAGACCAAGTTTAAAGCATTTTATTGTTTTTTTATGAAGGTTTATAACATTATATAGATAATAGGTTATATTAATATATTAACAAATAATTCAATCTACTACAATATAAACTAATTACATTAGAGAGAATTCTAAACTCATATGCACATATAAAATGTTATAAAACGTTAACTAAAAAAAAAAGCAAAAATTACAAATGTGGTCCCTATGGTATTACTTGCTTTTCAGGTTTGGTCCTGGTTGTCCAAGGGCAAAATTGTCATTTTACAAAACTTAACAACCAAGTAGCTAGATCTAACGATTGATGGACCAAAATCGTTATGAAACATCAAAATAAGGACAAAAAGTCTAAAAAAAATAAGATGAAAAATTATAAAAACTCACAGGAGTAGATCCTTCTAAAGAAGCCCTAGCTCTTGAAAAAGACAAGTTGCCAGCTAGGAAAGAGCCACCTCTATGAAACACCTTTTGAGGATTTTGAGCTTCAGCAGGCCATCTATGAACAGAAGAATCTGTTGTTGCAACCCAAATACCATCATCATGCATTGCTAGTTGCTGAATTGGATGTTCTTTTGTGCAAAGAAGTATACTCTCCCTTGTTGAAAGATCCGTTAAGTACAACTATAAAAAACATTACAATATAACATAAATTATTTATTTTCTTTCATTGAAATATATTAAAAAAAATGGACTTACAGAAAGATCTCTTCCACCACTATACACATGACTGAATGTAGGAGTGCTAGCAAGTGCCCAAACAGAATCTGTGTGAACTGCATATGAATGCACACATCTTTGCTGTCCAAGATCCCATAATCTATAAAAATATAAAAAAAAAGTAAATATTTTTTTAAAAAAAAATGAGTAGCATAAATATTTAAACACAGAAACTACCTGATCATAGAATCCGAGGATCCTGATAAACAAAACCTGCATCATTGACACTATACAGAATTAAAAAACCGAATAACCTAATAATTTAATTACACAAAGAAAATATAAATTTTAAAAACTTAAGAAACTCTGAAAGAACACAAACCTTCCTGTGGAGTCAAGAAGCAAAGCCCTAATGTTATCTGTATGCCCTCTAAGCTTCATCATCTTTGAGCCACTTCTTGAGTCCCAAACACGCACAGCCTACAATAAAATCATATATTCTAAATATTAACAAGACAAGTTTTATAAAAAGTAAATACTTATACAACAGAATTTAGAGTGATTTACAGTTTTTACCTTCTCTGTTCCACCAGAAACAAGAAGAGTTCCAGTATCATTCATTGCTAATGCATAAACAGACTCTTTATGTCCTTTAGCAGCAATAGGAACATATCCTTGAGGTGCATTTGTTTGCAATGTAATATTGTTGTTTGAGCTTATTGTACGTAAGCTAGTAACTGGTAGTAAACTTCCTGACCCATTGGTGCCACCTGGACGATCCTCGTCAGCTGCCTCGCTGGACTTGGTGAGGGGAGCAAGTGCTGCTTCAAGATCCCATATGAACACTTCACCACCCAATCCACCAGATGCAACAATATTGCTCTACAACAATAACCACACAAAAAGAAGAATAAACTACTATATATATGCTCATGATGTTTATATAATTGAAGAAAGACAAAAAGATTACATTTTTTTCTGCTGCAGCAAGAGAAGTGACATAATCTGTGTGTTGGCGAAAAGTCCTTGTGCAAGTTCCATTAGAAAAAGAATCCCATGTCTAGTAGTGGAAAACATGAAAAACAATATAAATATTAGTTAAAATTTTGTATACATAATGATACATTGATTAAAAGGTTTAATCTTACACTGAAGACAAACCTTGACTGTAGTATCTGAGGAGCATGATACAAGGGTATTCCCTCCTACAAGGACTGCATCATTGACCTGTATATTCCAATTTACAAATATGCCCCCGCATTAACTTTTAACAACACCAAGTTTTTATATATTAACAATGAAGAAGAAGTATATAGTATATAGTATATACCCAATCAACATGAGACTCAAAGGTAGCTGAGCATGTAGCATCCTCATCTGTCAATGCCCATCTTTTTAATGTTCCATCTCGGCTCCCTGTGAAGAGGTAACTTGAGTTGTCTGGTTTTGATGGCTTTAATACAGCCAAACAATTCACACCTGCACAATGCTGCAAAAGGAGGAAGTGTGTTTGAATATTTGAGGTATGAAGTTCTTTACATGTTTATACAGAGAGAAGCAGAATTAGGGATCAGATAATCGAATGAACACTGACCTTTGTGTCATCTGTATCATTTAATACATATGTAAATCTTTTCTCCTTGCGAGGACGAACTGAATTGGAGGCACTGCCTGCAATACCCACACGGTGCATTGCAGAAATTCCTGAAGCAAGTTTTGTAGAAAATGGATAGAGTTATTGCTAGAATTTGAAGAAAAGAAGGTTATAAGCTTAAATGGATTGAATGATGCTAGGAGTGAATACAATATTATCTTCAATGAGTTCATTACTTCAAACTTTCCAACAGAAGAGAAGGGAATATGGTATTTCATATCAAAAAAAACCCTAAATGATCATAGAAACGAACCTAAAAAACGCCAATTTACAAACTGAAGGAAATTTTAAATTGCCTCGTAATATCATGTAGTTGAATGAGAAACCCTAAGCGATCGAAAACGAGTCGCGAGAAAACAGAAGATAAACGATAAGTTTCTAAACCCTCAATCGGATTTCCTACGAACGTAATCATCGGCAATAAATCTCTATGAATACACGGATAGACCTGCGGAGCTTACCAAAAAAACGGATCGATAGGAAGAAACGAGATTGCCTGATCCTTCAAAATTTGACTTCAGTTTCTTCGATTGAAGTGAAATTTTCCATAGCAGTGACATTCATCTGTATCAAACGGGTACGCGCTGTTGAAACTGAAAGAAGTGAATTTGAAGTTGATCTCATACGACGATGATAATAATAATAAACGACAGGAGAATCAAATAATCCAATTGGAAGAGATTAATTTTTCTTGTTCTTGTGTTTGATTTGCGTAGCAGTGCAGTGGAAAATGGTGTTATTGAGAGAGAGATTGCGAAAGGGGGTTTGAGACGAAGAAAACGAGAATGACAGTGAAAACGAATACAGTATTTCGATTACGTTGTTCTGGTGCTTAATGGTTCGACATGTTTTTTTTCCACCTGGTCCAGGGTAGTTTGGGTTGTTTAATTTCCGGTTTAACATTAATAAGATTGAAACAGTTTTATTTTAATTGTATTGTTTAATTTTTGTATCCTATTCTATCTATTTATATATTTAAATAAGTTAAAAAAATTTATCCAAACCTATTTATTTTGTATGGATTTGTTTCGAATTAGCAGGTTTAAGGTTCAAGACATTTTAATCATTTTGTGTTGTTTCGGGTTGAAAAAGTTTAAACTTAGTCTTGCTCGTTTAATTTTCAAGTCATATCAACTCGAGGGTTGTCCGTAAGGAGGGCAGCCTGATTAACTTGTCCATGGTCCAAGTTAATGTTTCTCATTTATTGAGAGTTCATCAACATATTTATTGCATTAAGGGGTGGTTATTAGTATGGAAGGTTTGTATATTTCTTATTTATTGTATGTCGATGTATGTCGATGATGTTCTCATATTAGGTCATTGGTCTCATGAGAATACAAATAATCTATTATGTATTATGTGTTGCTTTTACTTGGCTTATGGGTTGAGGATAAATCTTTACAAATTGAGATTGTTTGGAGCAGTATTGAAGAGGAAGAAGTGCAAAACTTTGTTGTTTTGACAAGGTGTGCCATGGATTTTTTGTCTTTCACTTGTTTGGGAATTGTGGTGGGGTTGAATATGTCTCGGATGGAAGGCTAATATGCTCTCTAAATGGAAAGGAAAATGTAGTGTTGGTCAGCCTATGTTACCTAGTCTTTGTTAGCCTATGTTACTTGGTCTATGTTACTAAAGTTGGTGTTGGATTCTCTCGGAATGCACTATATGTCGATTTTTAAAATGCCACTCAAAGCCAATAATTCATTGGAATCCATTACAACCAAGTTTTCTTTTTAGGGGAGGGGGGATGTTAAGGGCAACGAAAGGACTATTGGTTAGGTAAAGTGGGACATGCTCATGGATTTTAAAGAGAAATGAGGGAGTCTTGTAGGATTTAATACGGTACTTCTTCATATGTGTCTTTAATGTCGGTGTTCACCAGACTTTTTCATCCAACTTTGAAGAAAATTGCATTTTTAAAAGATAAAAGGCCCGATGGTGTTTGGATTTAGAAGTGGTTACGTAAAATTAGAGGGGGATATAATGCTAAATTTTTATAGATTATTCAAATATTAGCTTCGGTTTACTTTTTCGACTAAAATATAAATAGACTTTGGATCTGGATTATTTGGGGGATTTTTGGTTTGCTTGTTACTAAGATATTATCCACATCTATTAGATTGGCGCATCTTTATCTTCTTGTCGAATTGATTCTCTGCCTCGTTCTTAAACTCTTTGAACTTTTCAAAAGTTTATGATTTATGCTTGATTGAGTAGATATACCCATATCTACTATAATCATCAGTAAACATCACGTAGTAGCGATTAGCATCCCTTTTGGTGGATCTGAAAGGACCACATACATCAATATGAATGAGGTCTAACAAATCTTAACCTATTTAACAAGGACGTATGAAAGGTGACTTAGTCATCTTGCCCAACAAACAATACTCGCATTCATCATCTGATTTGAGGTCAAATGATCCCAACTCTCCATCCTTTTGGAGTTAGGCAATGTGTCTCTTGTTGATGTGTCCAAAACGATAATCTCATAAGCACACTTTTTTCTAAACTGTTAGAAGAATCAATATTATAAACATTATGGCCAAGTTCATTCACACAAACAATAGCTTTATACACATGGCCAAGTTCATTCACACAAACAATAGCTTCATACACATGATCACAAGGATTAGCTTTGAACATAAATGCACCATTACGATAAATAGAAATTGTACCGTCATTATTATCAAAACCATAACGATATCCTTGTTTAAATAAAGCACGAAAATAAATTATGTTTTTAGTCATTTCTAACTAATAGCAACAATTGTTTTAATCAACCCTAACACTATAAAACATAAGCTTGTAAGTCTCTTTAAAAAAACATACGCTCGTAAGTCTCAATCCTAGTAACAACCGAGTTTTGCCTATTCCCCATGATCAAGTTCAGCTTCCCATGCTCGACCTCTTCACTTTCCTTTAGTCCCTGCATATCAGAACAAATATGGAAATCACATCTCCTATCAATGACTCAAGAATTTGAAATACAAGTGTTATTGATTTGGATAGAGTACGTACCAGAAGAGTTAGAGACCTTGCCCTTAGCTTCTCTCACTTATTGTAGGTACTTGGAGTAGCTTCTTCTCCAATGGCCTTTATGGCCATAGTAAAAGCACACGACTTCTTTTGGGTCCACAACAGGAGAAGTATTGTAACATCCCGACTCCCAAGTATAAAATTTTAAGGATTTTTGCACATCACATAAGACCTATTCGACGAATTGGAGGCCCTAACTCGTCGTGTAGAAATTAATAAAGTCGCATGGATTACGGAATCTACTCAACGAGTTGGAGGACCCCAACTCGACGAGTTGAGGTTGTGCATGAAAACCCTAATTTTTAGGGTTTGCACCCTATTTAAAGGACCTTAAGTCCCCTCACCAGCCTCCCTTACCACATTATTGTCTGGAGAAACCCTAAAATCGTGCTGACCTTCCATTTTGAGAGTGTGTAAGCCTTAAGAGTATTTATTGGTGCATTTCTTGAAGCTTGAAGAGACTAGTGCGTAGCCGAAGGAGGAGGCTGTAGACCCATTTTGGAAGTTTAGTGCATTTTTAACCCATTTTGGAACCATTTTCGGAGTTGAGCATTATTTGAAGTTATGACTTCAGATCTGGACACCTTTAGGCCTCCTTGGGCCTAAAGATTCAAGCTTTATCAAGATTTAGCCATCCTCCATGCCCTAAACCCCTTATTAAGTTTCATATGAGTGTTTAAACCCCTTTAATTTCATGCATGGACGTAAAGTTAGCAACTTTATATGGTATCTTAACCCTAGGGGACTAGATCTGTAGTTTGGGGCCTTGGATTCGACTGGAAAGGACTGAATATGAAAAGGTTGAAGGATCTCGACTAGTTGCTTAGCCAACTCGACGAGTTAAGTCGTGTTTTCCCGCTTTCTGGATTCTGGATAAACTCGGTGAGTTGATGAGATAACTTGACGAGTTAGTTAGGGTTTTTCCCGGTTTTCTGAGTTCTGAAGGAACTCGATGAGTTACTAGCTGCACTCAACGATTTGGGTCAACATGGACTAAGTACTTTATAACCCTTTTTATCAGATGAATATCCAAGAAAAATACATTTATCAGCTCTTTCATAAAATTTATCAAAATTATTCCGTTTAGTGTAAAAACATAAACAACCAAAAACTCTAAGTTTATAAAAAATAGAAGCTCTATTATAAACCAATTCATAGGGAGAAGCACCATTCAACATAGAAGTATGAGTTCTATTAATTATAAAAATTGAGGTTAAAGCTGCATCTCCCTAATATTTAAGTGGAATACCAGACTGAAACATTAGTAATCTAGCAACATTTAATATATGTATGTGTTTTCTCTCCACAACACCATTTTGTTGTGGAGTATGAACACAAGATGTTTGATATAAAATTCCTTTTTACTCAATTAACTGTCTTATTCTATTATTCAAAAACTTAGTGCCATTATCTGATCTAACAACTTTAATTTTAACACAAAACCGATTGAGTAAAATATTAAAGAAAGCAACAACACAATCATAAATTTCATCTTTGGACCTTAACAGATAAATCCAAGTAGCACTAGTATAGTCATCCACAATAGTCAAAAAATACTTAAACCCTTTTGTAGTTGTCGCTTTATAGGGACCCCAGACATCTAGACGAATCAACTCACCAAGTTTAGAAGTAGAATGTTGACTAACAGGAAAGGGTTCTCTAGTTTGTTTAGCTTTATGATAAATTTCACATGGTGGAATACTTTCATTACCAATTCTAAGTTTATTTTTTAAAACACCCAAGGCTTGATTAGAAGGATGACCAAGTCTATTATGTCAAGTCAGTTTAGACACGCAACAAACAGAATAAGACTTAGAATGACTAGATAAAATACCTGAAGGTACATTATTTATGTAATAGAGACCTCCAGACTCTCTACCACTCCCCACCATCACCTTTGATTGTAACCCTGAATTTTGCAACTATGCTCATTAAAAACAACTTCACAATTACTATCTTTGCAAACCTTATGAACAGACAACAAATTAACATTGAAATCAGGAACAACAAATACATCAAACAGGGTTAAGGAATCAGACAAATTTAGATTACCAATTTTTTCAATTTTAGTTGATGTACCATTAGGGTGGCAGACAAGTAGATCTAATTTTGACACATCCATAGTACCATGGAGTAATGACTCAGAAGCAATCATATGTTGATTAGCTCCAGAGTCAACCATCCACTTTGGTGAATTAACATAAGCATTAAAGGCTTAAAATAAACAAGTACCTGTCATATTGGCACTAACAGATGCTTCTTCATTGACTTGTCTATCACCAATAAGTTGTAAGAACTTGATATATTGATCCTTAGTAAGTTGATGAAACTCAAAGTCCCCATTAGGATCAGAAAAATTAGACGTACCAGTACTTCCAGAAGAAGTAGTGGTGCAGTTGGCAAAAAAGTTTTTAACAACATTATTCTGATTATTACTTTCATTTCTTGGTTTAAAATCCTTAGGATATCCAATTAACTTGTAACATTTTTCTATAGTATGACCTTTAATACCACAGTTCTTACATTGAACAACTTGATTCTTATTTTTATTAATATTAGGTCTATTAGAAAATCTAATATTAAAAGTAGTGGACTGAGACTTAGTCACTGACTGAGATGACTGAAGAGAAGTCAAAGAACCATTCATTTGAAGAGATTCTTCTCTTGACACAATAGAGAAAGCAGTTTTCACACTAGGCAAAGGATCCATTTAAAAAATGTGACTTTTAACATGACTATATGAGTCATCAAGACCAGATAAAAATTGCATAAGTTTCATGAGATTAGAGTGATCTTTAAGTTTAATAGAATCATCACAGGTACACTCAGTTAAACTAGTAAGACCATCAAACTCTTTCCATAAAGAATCAAGCTTATTGAAGTAATATGACAAAGAAATACCATTTTGTTTAAGAGAATTAATCTTGTAACATCCCAAAAATTCAAGGCAAAAAATTTCATTTTTAATTAAGTAACATGTGAAATCATTTATCAAAACATTGCTAATATTATATTAATTCATAAAACCATCATGACGTGTCTCGAAATCATATCATCGGATAATAATAAAATCAGATTACAATCCCATAGATCTCAAAATGCGGAATCCTGATATGCGTGTGATGTGCCGCTACAGTGTCGGCTCCTTCCCCTTCGCTGAAGAGGCACCTGAAACAAAACTGAAAACTGTAAGCACGAAGCCTAGTGAGTCCCCCAATCATACCACACACCATACAATAACATACTGTCAGACAATTTTTTGGTGCCTAACTTACCCAGGTCAAGCCATTATGGGGTGCTTGACTTACCCAGTTCAAGCTATTCTGGGGTGCTTGACTTACCTATCGGTCTATTTCACCCGACTACTGGGGACTATTTCACCTCTACCACTACCACACAATAATATAACACGCATATACTGCCAGGCAATTATGGGGCGCCTGACCTACCCAGGTCAAGCCATTTTGGGGTGCTTGACTTACCCATCAGTCTATTTCACCCGACTACCAGGGACTATTTCAACCCTTACTATCACTATCACATATAACATATCATGCTAGCACATAAACATATCATGTAGTAGCAAACCTAGATGAATATCACAAAGACAATCATCTAACATATAACTCCTACTGGTGGGTCGGCATTGTGGCCGTAGACCCACCGCTACTGGAAGATAACTCACCTCGATGTCACGTAATGTCTGCACAATCCTCGGTACGAAAATCCTCTCGACTCAACTCCTCAATCCCTACACAACAACCCTCCTTGATTACTAATTTGTACCCACAACCCTCCTTAACAAGGGTCAACTCAATTTCGGGTCAAAGTCACCCTCCAGTTGACTTGACTCGCCGAGTTGGTCCACCAACTCTTCGAGTCCCTATTCTTTCAAAATGATACAACCCCCGACTCTACTCGTCGAGTCTAGCAAGAACTCGACGAGTTCTCCTTCAACCATAATATCGGGACCACCTTTAACCGACTCGTCGAGTTCATCCTTGAACTTGGCAAGTTCATTTTCATCATATGATTGTGTCCAGTCTATGACTCGCCGGGTTATAAGAATAACTCGTCTTGTCCGCCTTCATGAGTTGGGAGATTGCCTTGGACTCGCCGAGTTATATGAACAACTCATCGAGTCCCATGATTTCCAGTTCCATAATTACTTCCATCTTGTTGAGTCCCCTTCTAGACTCATCCAAATCCATCAAAAACAGAAAAAGATTGGGGAACCAATACCCAACTCGTCGAGTACCCTAAAGTCCATGTCTATAAACTCGATTTCTGCTGAACTTATCTCATCTAGAAGGTAGATCTGACCTCCTAGGGTCGATATAACATGTAAAGTCATGAACTTTATGTCCATGCATGGGTTTTTAAGCTCAAAAGAACCAAAAATGAGGTTTAAAAGATGCATGGGGCTCTTATGGCCATAAAGTAGGCACCTTTATGCCATGAGAACCCTCCAAGGTTCTAGATCTGAAGCCCTTTCTCTATATTACACTCTAAGACCCGAAAATGGCTTAGAAATGCCCCAAAGATGTCAAGATTCAAACCCTAAAGTAGATCTAACAAGTAAGAAGTCAAGGTAGGAGTGATATGTGTATTTTTATATATATTTTTATACATTATATCTTAATATTTTGGCCTTTATTATTCTCTTTTAGAACTAAAAAGTACTTATAATGCTTTGAAATATGATTTGCAGCTATTCGTTGTCGATAGAGCACAAAAGAAAAGATTGAAGCGGAAATCGGGCTTAGAAGCTAAAAGAAAGGAAAAATGTTGGAGGAGCCGTTTACGCCCCGCGTAATGGACATGTACGCCAAGCGTAATAGCCAAATACGAGTTACGCCCAGCGTAATCTATATGTACGCCCCACGTAACGGCTGGCATCCGAATAACCTCATCGCGTATTAATCCTCACTACGCCCAGCGTAATCCGACTTACGCCCAGCGTATGTAAGTCGGTTACAAGGGTTATAAAAGGCGATTATCAGCTAACCAGAAGGGGGGATTCGACTTCTAACCTAATTTAGTCGATAATTAACTTCTGTTAAGTCGTTTTGAGGGTCTAGAAGGCGGTCGGGAGGCCGTTAAGCTAACGGGAGCGGAGATCGGGAGGATTGGAGAGCAGATACATGTCGGTAATCATATGGGTTGTTAACGTGACCATGTTTAGCATTCCACTGTGTTACTATATTGTATTTAGTTTCTGATTTGGGTGTAAAAACATTTTACTTTGTGTTTATGATTGAATGAAACCTTGATTATTAGACTAATTGCTATATTGAATTGTTTGTTTATGTTTAATTTATCTTGCCAAGCTTGTTAAAAGATCCTTACGTATTAATGATAATTATTTGTTGTTAATTATTAAGTAAATTTAGTTGTATGAACATCTGCTTGATTGCTTGTCTCTTATGATTTTGCTGACTATCAAGATTATAAGTCTAGGAATAACGAATGTGAAACTAGGATTAACTTGGGAATAAGTAAGTTAATGTGTGAGCCTTGTTTGATAACCATCAACAAGAGGTTAATTGAACGACCAATTTGATTAACTATATTTACAAGTCTTGCTTGATACGAACTGAACATTAGGAAGCATGTTAGTTTAATCAACTTATCACTGTTTGAATTGACTTGTTTGATAAAGGATTAGTTATAGTGAACGCGAATCTAATCATTTTAGGAATCGGTGAACATGAATAAAAGAATTTGTGTATGCAATTGTCTATGTTTTTAAGGTGTAATTTATCTAAACCAAAGTACCCGAAGAGATTTGCTTTCTTGTTAGTTTATCGAGAGTTGTCAATTAATTGTTCGTTTGAGATTTATTAAACTACTTCTTTATTCTTTTCGTGTGTCTTATAACCTATAATCAAATATTTTAAATTAATTCACCACCGTTCATTGTGACCGACACCCGACTTACCTAAGCTATATTGTAATCTGACTAGGTACACTGCCTATAAGTGCATAGTTAGTCTAAGTTTGTTAGGTTATAAATATTAAAATTAGTGGGTACTTTCGTGCACATCAAGTTTTTGGCGTCGTTGCCGGGGAACGGCTTGAAATTAACTTAGTTTATTTGATTATTCGTTATTTGTTTAGTTAGTTTTTTATTTTTAGAGTTTATTTTTGATGATATCATTTCACTTGTCGGGAAGGTTCTTGTTGTTATTTGCAGGAATTTGGGATCGTACACATTGTTTGACTTTATCTTTTGCATGGGTTTCGAGAATGCAAGCGATTAGGGAATTCTTGACCTTCTTAGCCTAGCTATTTTGTTGATTTTTCCAACTCAATCCATGAGGCGTAGTATAGCAAGGCGTATTGTGGTGGTTAAGTGGAAGACCGAGCTCTTGCTGTTCTTGACTAGTTAGGTCACTTCTTGTTCTACTTTTAGTTAAAGGTGCGAAGAAAACATAGGAAATATTCTAACGGGTCCCGAAAGTGGTTGTTTTCACAAACTAATTCTTGTGTGCAAGGGTTTTAATCAACCATTGTTGTTTGATCTCGACAAGGACAAGTGATCATGACGTCTCAATTTTTTTTAAAATTTCACTCATCAGAAAGTCATGGTTGTTGTTGAAGCAACTAAAAGAAAAAAATAATTATATTTAGAAGCTCCCAAATTAATTAGTGGAAAAAGGAATTTCAAATAAGGAAAAGGAGATATTTCAGTTAAAATTAAGCCCAGCGTAATTTTAACTTACACCAAGCGTAATAAACCATTGATCACGCATGCTTCTTTCCGGAGTTGGGGTTACGCCCAACGTAACTTTTCTTTACACCCAACGTAGATCAACGACAGAATCGACACAAAGATTATGGCCCGAAGAACTCAAAGGACCAACCCACCCGAGGACGTGACCGATCACCGTTTCTTGCAATTTCCATAAACTCTAAACGATGCAACCCGGGCACGATATGTCACCAATCTGAGTCTGCTTCTCACTAAGGAGATCGACATAGCACCATCATTCGACTGGGAATTGGTGACCCAGACCGGACTTGCTGCGCTGATCCAAGATTTTTTTGCAATACACGCACTCGGACGCGAGTGGAGTGCATTTGTTCGTATGTCAGGGATGGGCACGATTGTTCAGGATCCAGGAGCCTGTTTATCGGGAATTTTTGCTGGAGTTTTACGCTATAGTTTCCTATGACCCTAGGAAGACACCCGATGATAGGACAGCCTTTTCCTTCAGACTGGGGGCTGTGAGCCGGGAGTGCAGTGTGATAGAGCTTGCGACTCGAGTGGGGATATACACAGCAGACGAGACGAGGAGTGTCCACTTCCCGGCATTCCTTGTTGATTGTCTCACGGACCGGCCAGATGACTATAATGAAAACACTTTTTGGGCCGAGATTACAGGGGGAGTATACACGCCATCTACTGCACGGGGGAGGATGATTCGGTCTACTACATACAGACTGTTGCACCGTTTGATTTCCATATCTCTCACGCACCATAAGAACAGTGAGAGAGTGCCTTCGACAGACTTGTATTTCTTATGGGCACTTGTTACTCCAGGGAGGCACCTGAACCTTCCAGTTGCTTTAGCCGCGTATTTGGGTAGGAGGGCCAGGGGACTTCGGGAGGATAGCCCGATTTGCAGGGGGCATTTTATCACGCGATTAGCTCAATCATATCAGTTGTTGACGCGTGAGATCACGAGATCGATGGTGTTTCATGATATGAGGCCGATGAGCCTTCAGTTATTGGAGTCGATGCGTGTACTTGAGCGGGGCGGAGATGGTGTTTTGCGGGTACGACCAGATGACGTGGCGGACGAGGAGGTTGTTGTCGAGCCACAGCCGAGACGGGTCCAGTGGCGTAGACCTGCTCCTCGGGGAGCGCAGCAGGTTCCTGAGCCGGAGATTGATATGCGTTACCTAGCTCAGCGCATTGACCGTATTGACGTGGGGGTTCAGAACCTTTGTGAGTATGTTGCACACGTGGAGAGACAACAGTAGTGGTATGGGGATGCGTTGACCGCATTCTTTGCCCACCAGGGGTTTCAGTACTCGATTCCTTTTCCACCACCATTCCAGCCACGACATGATGGGGCCGGTACTTCTGGGACACAGCAGCATGATGACGGAGATGATGAGTGATTTAGTTATCCTTTTTATTTTTATTTTTGTGTTATTTTTAGTTTATTTTTGTGTTGCTTAGTATTACTATTTTTATTTGGTATGTAATTAAGTTTAATTTAGGGTGTTTTACTTTTGTTTTCCATGTTGATGCTCTTTGGTTGTTTAGATCTCTGCAGAATTTTCGCCTTTAGAAAGTTGGCAGTAAGTTCTGCAGCCAGGTCCGACTGTTGCTAGAGAGAGCCGTGTGAGAGTTCGAAAATTATAGTCAAGACCCACAATTTGTCATAAGTGTGGGGTGCATATTGATTTCGTGAGAGATTATTTAGAAGAGTGGCATTTTATTTTTGACTCTTATGATATGGATGAGCTGTTCCCACACCATAGAGTTTTATTTCGACGCGAGGAAGAAGTATCATCCCGGCTGCCACGACATGGTTGACACTTTCCTATGTTGTGGGGGAGTTTTCATCGCGAGAAGAGGATGTCATTTTTGACGAGACGACGTGGTCGACACTTTCCCACGTCATGGTTATTACACATTGCATTTGTTTGCAATCTTTTTCACCACATTTTTGAAGTCGGCAGTCTTGATTTTATCGGCAAATTCAGAAGCAGCAGTTCCAGTTTTCAGTCTTTCAGCAATATTTGAAGCAACTTGTAGCAGCCCCATTCGATCTCGCCACAACTACCCTAGGGGAGTCTGATCCTTTTTCTCCCTTTTTATGTGCTTAATTAGTTTTATGCATACAGTGAGGACATTGTATAAAATAAGTGTGGGGTAGGGGGTCGGTAAAAGTAAATTATAAAAAAAGAAAAATGAAATAATAGTTTGGAAATTGCTAGATTTAGGAAATTTTAAAATTTATAAACTTGAAATAATAGTTTAATTTAGAAAAATCCAGTGATAAATTTAATTTTTTTTGCTATTATTGTAAGAGATGATCCGATGAGAACTCAAATGTTTAGTTGAGCCAATCTACGTTATAGTGCATTTGTGGCATCCCTTATTTTAGTGAAATCATGGAACAAAAACACAACCTCGCTTGGTTTGAGGGATGCAATATGTTTAGCATCGTGTACCAGAAATGTATCCAGGAAAATTATTATCGTTAACCAATAAAGGTTGAAGTTGAGCGCCCCTGCTTAAGCATGTAGGGTTTTGAGTGAAAAAAGTGAGGTACATTTAAAAAAAGAGAAGAGAGAATTGCAAGAAAAGTTTGAAGAATTTTGGAGCAACTAAAGTGAAGATCAAAAGATCAAAATTCCAAGAGTTCAAAAATTGAAGATACCAGAAATCAAATCAAACAAGGTGGTGAATTCAAAGAAATCAAAGATCAAATTATCAAGAAAGTGAAGAATTCAAAAAAGCTCCATAGTGGTATCATAAATTGTAATTCTAGATTATGTATGCTTGGGTTGCTCAACCAAAAACACCTTGAGGTTAGGAGGTTTTCTGAGGATGGATTCGGAGGGATGCATAAAATGAGCATTGTTCGAAAGAAGTGGGCGAGTGTTTATGAAAATTGTGAGTATTTAAAGTATGGGGGGTACTTTTGGAAAATTTTAGACACAAATGCATGCGTTGCGGTCTTGACATAATGGCTGAGTTTTAAATGGATTGTTTAGTACGATATTGGTAAAATAAAAGTAAATTTGCTTGGGGGCAAGCAAAGGCTAAGTGTGGGGTATTTTTATATGTGTATTTATATATATATATATATATATATATATATATATATATATATATATATATATACACACATTATATCTTAATATTTTGGCCTTTATGATTCTCTTTTAGAACTAAAAAGTACTTATAATGCTTTGAATTATGATTTGCAGCTATTCGTTGTCGATAGAGCACAAAAGAAAAGACTGAAGCGGAAATCGGGCTTAGAAGCTAAAAGAAAAGGAAAAATGTTGGAGGAGCTGTTTACGCCCCGCGTAATGGACATGTACGCCAAGCGTAATAGCCAAATACGAGTTACGCCCAGCGTAATCTATATGTACGCCCCACGTAACGGCTGGCATCCGAATAACCTCATCGCGTATTAATCCTTACTACGCCCAGCGTAATCCGACTTACGCCCAGCGTATGTAAGTTGGTTACAAGGGTTATAAAAGGCGATTATCAGCTAACCAGAAGGGGGGATTCGACTTCTAACCTAATTTAGCCGATAATTAACTTCTGTTAAGCCGTTTTGAGGGTCTAGAAGGCGGCCGGGAGGCCGTTAAGCTAACGGGAGCGGAGATCGGAAGGATTGGAGAGCGGATACATGTCGGTAATCATATGGGTTGTTAATGTGACCATGTTTAGCATTCCACTGTGTTACTATATTGTATTTAGTTTCTGATTTGGGTGTAAAAACCTTTTACTTTGTGTTTATGATTGAATGAAACCTTGATTATTAGACTAATTGCTATATTGAATTGTTTGTTTATGTTTAATTTATCTTGCCAAGCTTGTTAAAAGATCCTTACGTATTAATGATAATTATTTGTTGTTAATTATTAAGTAAATTGAGTTGTATGAACATCTGCTTGATTGCTTGTCTCTTATGATTTTGCTGACTATCAAGATTATAAGTCTAGGAATAACGAATGTGAAACTAGGATTAACTTGGGAATAAGTAAGTTAATGTGTGAGCCTTGTTTGATAACCATCAACAAGAGGTTAATTGAACGACCAATTTGATTAACTATATTTACAAGTCTTGCTTGATACGAACTGAACATTAGGAAGCATGTTAGTTTAATCAACTGATCACTGTTTGAATTGACTTGTTTGATAAAGGATTAGTTATAGTGAACGCGAATCTAATCATTTTAGGAATCGGTGAACATGAATAAAAGAATTTGTGTATGCAATTGTCTATGTTTTTAAGGTGTAATTTATCTAAACCAAAGTACCCGAAGAGATTTGCTTTCCTGTTAGTTTATCGAGAGTTGTCAATTAATTGTTCGTTTGAGATTTATTAAACTACTTCTTTATTCTTTTCGTGTGTCTTATAACCTATAATCAAATATTTTAAATTAATTCACCACCGTTCCTTGTGATCGACACCCGACTTACCTAAGCTATACTGTAATCTGACTAGGTACACTGCCTATAAGTGCATAGTTAGTATAAGTTTGATAGGTTATAAATATTAAAATTAGTGGGTACTTTCGTGCACATCAAGGAGCTTTTTGCCTCAAACAAGCTGGACAAGTACAAGTGATCATGACGTCTCAATTTTTTTAAAATTTCACTCATCAGAAAGTCATGGTTGTTGTTGAAGCAATTAAAAGAAAAAAATAATTATATTTAGAATCTCCTAAATTAATTAGTGGAAAAAGGAATTTCAAATAAGGAAAAGGAGATATTTCAGTTAAAATTACGCCCATCGTAATTTTAACTTACGCCAAGCGTAATAAACCATTGATCACGCATGCTTCTTTCCGGAGTTGGGGTTACGCCCAACGTAACTTTTCTTTACGCCCAACGTAAATCAACGACAGAATCGACACAAAGATTATGGCCCGAAGAACTCAAAGGACCAACCAACCCGAGGACGTGACCGATCACCGTTTCTTGCAATTTTCGCAAACTCTAAACGATGCAACCCGGGCACGATATGTCACCAATCTGAGTATGCTGCTCACTAAGGAGATCGACATAGCACCATCATTAGACTGGGAATTGGTGACCCAGACTGGACTTGTTGCGCTGATCCAGGATTTTTTTGCAATACACGCACTCGGACGCGAGTGGAGTGCATTTGTTCGTATGTCAGTGATGGGCACGATTGTTCAGGATCCAGGAGCCTGTTTATCGGGAATTTTTGCTGGAGTTTTACGCTATAGTTTCCTATGACCCTAGGAAGACACCCGATGATAGGACAGCCTTTTCCTTCAGACTGGGGGGTCTGAGCCGGGAGTGCAGTGTGATAGAGCTTGCGACTCGAGTGGGGGTATACACAGCAGACGAGACGAGGAGTGTCCACTTCCCGGGATTCCTTGTTGATTGTCTCACGGACCGGCCAGATGACTATAATGAAAACACTTTTTGGGCCGAGATTACAGGGGGAGTATACACGCCATCTACTGCACGGGGGAGGATGATTCGGTCTACTACATACAGACTATTGCACCGTTTGATTTTGATATCTCTCACGCACCATAAGAACAGTGAGAGAGTGCCTTCGACAGACTTGTATTTCTTATGGGCCCTTGTTACTCCAGGGAGGCACCTAAACCTTCCAGTTGCTTTAGCCGCGTATTTGGGTAGGAGGGCCAGGGGACTTCGGGTGGATAGCCCGATTTGCGTGGGGGGGGGGGGGTGGGGGAGAATTTTTGTTGGGTTTTGAGCATTCTAACACTCCTAAGTGTACATGCAACCCTAAATACCTTGGATCTATGTTTTCTCTATTATACATGCAAATATGAACTTCCAAGGTATTATCCTAATCTAGCATACAAAACAATGAATATAACAAGATAGAATACATACCTCTTTCATGTAGAAAGTCTTCATGAAGCTTGAGTGCCAAGTGCCTCAAGTGTGACACCTCAAATGGTTCACACAACACCAAATACACTTGGAATAACTTGAGAGAAATCTACACTTCATGAAATCGGCTAGCCCTTTCTATTACACTCTAGTGCCGATTTTGGTGAATAATATGATGCTTATATAGTTAGGGTTACACCATGTAAACCCTAATTGACATGGCCTTTCATTTCCATGATCCATGGGTACAAAAACACCATGGAGCATCCATGAAGCATCATATGGGTTTTAGCCCAACTAGATAATCCATGGAGCATTAGCCCACTATATAAGTATGGATGATTTACATAATCAACCCATATATTTAATTAGTCTTCTTTTGATCACTTAATTAATCCTAGATTAATTCTTGATCAATACTAATTAAATAATCTTATTATTCTTATTATTAATATACTAGAACTTATAATATATTAATAACCATAAGTGTCTTATTTCTCTCATTTAGTCTATCCAAGTGCATGATGCCATGCAACCCAAATGGACCATGCCGGGTCGGGTCAAGTCTTACCAATTATGGTTATGGACTTAGACATTAATCCAACAGTCTCCCACTTGGATAAGTCTAAAACTATTATTGCGTATGACTTCAGGAACCAACTGGCAATCGTAGCTCTCAAAAGCTTCTGTCGAACTCTAACCTTGTAAATGAACTCTGACCTTTTTCAATGACTTGTCCATTAGATAAGGGATCATATATTTCTCCATTCTAGATATCATATGGACTGAGACATGGATTATAATCATTCTCTCTGTCCAGTTGTTGTTTCCCGATTTCCGATTTATGACGACTGACTAATTGAACAAATCAAATCAGTCCTGTCCCGGCCGAGCACTTCCATTTGTCATCATTAAATCATCGAGGGGCCCACAGATATCGCTTTTATCCCGAAGGTAAAAGGAATGGATAAACTTCGACTCATACGGCTTGTTCTACTACTTGTTGAATCATACACAAAGACACGTTTTATAACATCGAGTTACCAATGCGTTTTCGTGCAATCAATGTACTATCAAATCATAGTAACAACTCATATCTCTAGGTTTGAAGAATATAAGATATTATCGTCTCATGATCACTCGTGATAAAATCCATGAAGTGATTCCAATGAGCGCGGGTTGAATCCAATACTCAGAACTTATGAGCACTCATGAGTGTTGTAGCCCTTTGTCCAACATCTTAGACCTCTACAAGCCAACCCATGACAGTCTTGATTCATATCTACTTCCAACATATGGCCGACTGTGGATGGTTTGAATAACTTAGTCATTCCGGAAGAATAACCTAGTTTATTCTGGAAGTCAAAACATGCAAAATGAAACACAATAATAATAGAATCTAATATGGTATCAAAACCTATGAATATAAATAAAACACCTTTTATTTATCACCATATGATTACACATTATTCATTGTATACTGTTTCAGCTATCAACTTTATTCTTGAATTTAAAACAATAGTAGTCCCATGCTCCAAGCATGTACACTATGTTTTCTAAACACTAGTCATGCCACACACCAAGTATGCATACTATGTTTGTTTATGATCTTTACTTTGTGAACTAGATCAATTGAACCTAACTTCAATGATTCTCTTTTCACACTCCCAAATCCCTACTGCAAATACAAGAATTCCAAATTCATGTCATTTACTGAAATCTGTTAGATTCTAAACTTATATGCATTGATCTTCTTGTAATGATTATGCACAAAGTCAGAATGACTTGATAACAACCATTACAGAGAATTCCAAAGGAGATCAGCTCCTTGGAAACATCCTTCTTGCATTAGGTTCCCTAATCTTACACAGATTGAATAATTTCTAACTTTGAAACATTTCCATATTCCATTTTGACTATCACTTCTGAACAAGAGTTTCCTCCTTACAGATTATGTCAATATGGTCCTTCCAGAATTATCACTATACTTCCAACTATCCTTGAGCACCCAATCTTTGGTAAACTTAGATTGTCCTCGACAATTGATTAATCCTTTTAGTCATATCCAATTCTAGACCTTTTCCCTTCTTAATGCCCCAGGCATTTGGAAAATTTTAGAAAGGATGAATATAGCACATGTAATCGATCCTATATCCGAAGCATATGGGACACGATTCATGATGTCTCACATAAAGACTACACCAGTCTTTTGCTATAACATTTCCATTTCTATTTGCCAAGTTCTCATAATTCAGATTATGAAAAGGGATGCCGTAATCATAATTGAATTTTAGAACGCAAATAATGGACCCATATACAGAATTTCCTTATGTTGAGCCATTCCAACATGAAATTCATATATATATCCTTGACTAAATACGATTAAAACCACAATCTAAGCTTTTAGATTTGAGATGAAGTATAATTTCCTCTCCCTTAATTATAGCAAAACAACTCTTTCCCAATTGAAACTTTTGTTTTCTATAATTAACATTGCTAACTTGCAATACTTATCATAGTTATCATGCTCCCACTAACATGATGATTATTAGCATGACACTTATGCTCCCACTAGCTTTGACATGTACTCAGAAATTAGCTGACTTTCTTACCAAAGTTCAGATTTCTGATACTAGATTGTTTTGATAAAAATTCATCAAAATCATACACCTTCCCTTAGATAGCTCATAGGTGTGTCTAAACAATTATGAAGAGGTATGCCGTAATCATAATGGTTAGACCTTTTTGCCACTTCTCACAAGTCCAGGTTAGTGTGCCGGTTAACCACACACGCTCCACTAATGACTTTGAGAATGCAAATATCGCAGTTGCTATCTAGCTAAAATCTACTTAGTGAAAGTGTTTCCTCACCATTATCTTCATGAATCAGTGAGAAACCTTATGACACTTAGATTTTCAATGGTGTATGTGTTCTTATCCATGTGAATTGTCAAAACCATAGTCACATGACAAGGATGATGATAAATCCAAACTCATATGGACTGAACTCAATCTAATTTCTTGCCACCTGGCAGCTCAAGGGCCTGCCATTGCTTCTAAGTTGTTATGCAACCAATTGAGAACTCTAAGAACTCATATGCAAAGCCAACTTTAACTGGAATGGGCACAAAATATGTCAGTACGATAGGTTATAAACCTCAAGTCGTGTGCTAGTGAAGAACTTCAGGTTTTATTCTTGATTAGTTCTTGAGACTTTCAAGACATTTAAGACTCCCACTGTCCTCTTGACATATAAGACTCCCTTGTCAAACATCCAAGAGATAGTGCAGATTCTAATCAAGACAAACACTTCACACAATTGGCCGTAGTTGGTCTTTGTTTTATCCAAAACATCACAACTTACCAATTTCAAATGTACAAGAGTAGAAAACTTTTACTCTTACATTTAACAAGTGTTTTAAACCTTCTTTAAGACATGTCACTCAAGTTACAATCTTGGAGTATGACTCTAAGAATTGTTTTTGGAATGAAGTATGAATCATCTTCTTGATTTAACCACTTCAACAATTCATATTTCCTCTTCTTAGCTATAAGAAAGAACTTAGAGGATGAATTGTGATAAAGTCTCTAAATCATTAAGATGATCATAAAAACTGATACTAAAGTACTCTCCCATCTTTTCATATTTGAGAAACTTCTATCCTTCTGCCTAATTTGAGTCTTCTTATTCGCTCTGCCTTACATTGGAACCTTTTCCAATGTCTCAGAATTACACTTAAGCTTGTAAGTATAACCATATTTACTGAGCTTAAGTAAATCATGACAAATAGTCTTATCAATATTTTGTGGTGGACTTAATCAGTGCACAAGACTATGTACTCGATCCCTTAGTCCTTTACTTGACTCACACATCCATGTGAACAAGTAATTAGTCTTAATTTTCCAATACTTGAAACTTCTCATTCATCATGCTATACACCTTGCATGATTCCAAGTCCCGGTCCAATTGAAACTTGGGTGATGAGAATCTTTCCTTATTTGGTAAATTTAGATATTACCATAAATGAAAGAATCAATTTCATATTTCCACTCTTGCTATTAATGGAATCATATAAGCAACAATTTTTCCTCAAATGCCATTCTAAGGATATTTTAAAATAAATAAAATTAAAAAATTTCTTCTATTTTAAAACTTTATGGAAAAACTTATCCTTACAATCCATATGAAAACTTGTTGTTATCTATTCCTAAGCAATATCTCATAACTCCTAAGAAGTAGCTCAAGAATCCGATCTTCAAACTACGCGATAGAAATCCATCTATGCGATCAGATTCAGCATATTCTTTCTTTAAGTTTCTTCACTTTTCATTGATTCTTAAAACATCAACATGTGACCCACTCGCATCATGTATCAAGAATCTTAGAATAGAAACTTAGCAGAGTTAGATAGTGGACTTTACCTGAAGTATAGTCAACTTATTGACTTTAACATCCTTAGGTAAATTTGGTAGCTTCGCAACCAATGCCCCTTCCTTTGGCAATTTAACATATGGACGCTTTGGTAATGGAACATGGGACTATCACAGACTTAGCCTTTCTCTTTACCATTTGGTCAACCGAGTTGACTATGGCCGATCCCTTTCCATTGGGAAGAGAGAGCTTTACCGGATATCCAATGTCATTATTGTCAATGTCCATAAAGTTTTAGGAAGTTGATCTTAGCAAATATATAAGATCATTAAGGGTCTTGTCATAGTCTGGTTCATAGGAGTCCCAAAGGAGCTCACTATGTGACTTAGAAAGTGATTGAACCACTAGCTTTCTCAAGACTTTGACACCCAACTCTCCCGGCTTGTCAATATGTGACTACATCTCCAAGATGTGATCACACCTAGACCTTGCCTTGCCAATAGGGCTTGAGGGACCTTAAACTTTTCAAGAACTTGTGGGTTAGGGAGAATAATTAGAGGATGTGGAAGAAGTATGATTTCCATGGGACATCATCTTCATTTAGGAAAGCTTGTTTCAAGAGATCTGGGAAGATCATAGATGTCTAAACCATACATCTTTTGGGAGATATTCAAGAGAGTTGATCTAAAGTCCTTAATATGACACCCAATATGAAATATTAAGGCTAGGACCCAACAAACTATTTTATAACTTAGAAGAGGGATGCCGTAATCCAAGCTATAAAATATTTGAAGGTAGGTGAATGACGATTCACCAATTTCCACCAAGATAAACGAAATGTGTTATTAGGTTTTAATTGGATTTGAAACTCCTAGATCTTTGAGATTCATTGAACTGTTCAATGACATGTTTCAATCTCGAGTGTGCCCTTCAGGTTTTGTGACTGGGATGCCGAGGATCACAAAACAAGGTGTGAAGTAACCATGCAAATTACTTGGTACCCTTAAGTGTTTACCCCTCAATCGATGTGCCGGTTAACCACACACGCTCCATCGATACTATGATAAACATTAAGTTACCCTTTGCCTACCTTGTTAAATACGAGTTAGTGTGCCGGTTAACCACACACGCTCCATCGATACTATGATAAACATTAAGTTACCCTTTGCCTACCTTGTTAAATACGAGTTAGTGTGCCGGTTAACCACACACGCTCCACTAACCGACTTAAACAAAGTGCAAAGTGTAATTTCATGGATTAGCACCTTATTCACATTTTCCTAAGTAACTAAGATTGGGTATTATTAAGAGTTTAGTTACTTAGTATTTATCATTAATACTTTTAATGAAGGGAGAATTATAGTCCTGTCAAACCCGTTCAGCTAACGACCCTCCACCGGTCAAGGAAGCGGTGGGTGAGAGCGGACACCCATTAAACTGCCATTTTATAGGCAGTAACCTTATACCCCCTTATAGACCGGCTTCGTGAATGAGGCCTACTAACGGTAAGATTGACTTGCTCTTATACATATATATAAATATTATTAATTTATTATATTATAAAGTATAAGGATTGAATTTTAACTTTTAAAATTCTAAGGGCTAACTTGGAATTAAAGTATTCATAAGTGAAAACTTTTCAAATTCCAAAACTTGAGGGCAAGTTTTGAAACTATTCAAAACTAATTAATTTCATAACTTATGTGTTTAAAGTAGTTTTAATCCAAAAACTCTTCAAATTCCATAACTTGAGGACATGTTATGGAAGACTTTAAACTAATAAAAGAATTAACTTTTCTTTATTTTATAACTTATGGAATTAATTAAGGTTACACTTTTATTTATTTACTATTTAATGAAGAGACTCTTGGTCCTCCATAACTTGAGGACAAGTTATGGAGTCATAAAACCATTTAATTAGAACTAGACTCTTCATTTTTGTAACCTTTGCCAACTTTTATGAGTTTTATGAAACTTAAATGTGACTTTTCATATAACTTGAGGACAAGTTACAAAAACACATTTTAGAATCAACTCTTAGATTAATTTGGATTGAAAACAACTATTTCACTCAACTTTTCTATTAATCTAAGCAACTCATAAGAACATGATAATTCAAATCAAACTTTTTCATGTAATTAGTCTAAACCTTAAACTAATACAAAACATGAATCTATTGACAATTATCTTTGAAATTAGATTAGCATGAACATTACCACATCAAAAACAAGTTTATAAGTCCAAAAACATCTTAGGGTAATGTTCCTAGTCCAATTCCAGCCAAAAAATGTCGAATTTATGTTGTCTGGGGGTCAAACTCGTCGAGTGCACGAACCAACTCGGCGAGTTGGATGCATTTTGCCTTGGACTCAGCGAGTATGCTGGGCAGACAGCATCAAAACTCAATTTTTCAGCTACTTTTGCAAGTATAACAAGAAAACAAGCCTAAGCTCTGATACCACTGTTGGGTTTTGAGCATTCTAACACTCCTAAGTGTACATGCAACCCTAAATACCTTGGATCTACTTTTTCTCTATTATACATGCAAATATGAACTTCCAAGGTATTATCCTAATCTAGCATACAAAACAATGAATATAACAAGATAAAATACATACCTCTTTCATGTAGAAAGTCTTCATGAAGCTTGAGTGCCAAGTGCCTCAAGTGTGACACCTCAAATGGTTCACACAACACCAAATACACTTGGAATAACTTGAGAGAAATCTACACTTCATGAAACCGGCTACCTCTTTCTATTACACTCTAGTGCCGATTTTGGTGAATAATATGATGCTTATATAGTTAGGGTTACACCATGTAAACCCTAATTGACATGGCCTTTCATTTCCATGATCCATGGGTACAAAAACACCATGGAGCATCCATGAAGCATCATATGGGTTTTAGCCCAACTAGATAATCCATGGAGCATTAGCCCACTATATAAGTATGGATGATTTACACAATCAACCCATATATTTAATTAGTCTTCTTTTGATCACTTAATTAATCCTAGATTAATTCTTGATCAATACTAATTAAATAATCTTATTATTCTTATTATTAATATACTAGAACTTATAATATATTAATAACCATAAGTGTCTTATTTCTCTCATTTAGTCTATCCAAGTGCATGATGCCATGCAACTCAAATGGACCATGCCGGGTCGGGTCAAGTCTTACCAATTATAGTTATGGACTTAGACATTAATCCAACAATTTTATCACGCTATTAGCTCGATCATATCAGTTGTTGACGCGTGAGATCACGAGATCGATGGTGTTTCATGATATGAGGCCGATGAGCCTTCAGTTATTGGAATCGATCCGTGCACTTGAGCGGGGCGGAGATGGTGTTTTGCGGGTATGACCAGATGACGTGGCGGACGAGGAGGGTGTCGTCGAGCCACAGCCGAGACGGGTCCAGTGGCATACACCTGCTCCTCAGGGAGCGTAGCAGGGACCTGAGCCGGAGATTGATATGCGTTACCTAGCTCAGCGCATTGACCGTATTGACGTGGTGGTTCAGAACCTTTGTGAGTATGCTATACACGTGGAGAGACAATAGCAGTGGTATGGGGTTGCGTTGACCGCATTCTTTGCCCACCAGGGGTTTCGGTACTCGGTTCCTTTTCCACCACCATTCCAGCCACGACATGATGGGGCCGGTACTTCTGGGACACAGCAGCATGATGACGGAGATGATGAGCGATTTAGTTATCCTTTTTATTTTTATTTTTGTGTTATTTTTAGTTTATTTTTGTGTTGCTTAGTATTACTATTTTTATTTGGTATGTAATTAAGTTTAATTTAGAGTGTTTTACTTTTGTTTTCCATGTTGATGCTCTTTGGTTGTCAAGACCCACAATTTGTCATAAGTGTGGGGTGCATATTGATTTCGTGAGAGATTATTTAGAAGAGTGGCATTTTATTTTTGACTCTTATGATATGGATGAGCTGTTCCCACACCATAGAGTTTTATTTCGACGCGAGGAAGAAGTATCATCCCGGCTGCCACGACATGGTTGACACTTTCCTATGTTGTGGGGGAGTTTTCATCGTGAGAAGAGGATGTCATTTTTGACGAGACGACGTGGTCGACACTTTCCCACGTCATGGTTATTACACATTGCATTTGTTTGCAATCTTTTTCACCACATTTTCGAAGTCGGCAGTCTTGATTTTATCGGCAAATTCAGAAGCAGCAGTTCCAGTTTTCAGTCTTTCAGCAATATTTGAAGCAACTTGTAGCAGCCCCATTCGATCTCGCCACAACTACCCTAGGGGAGTCTGATCCTTTTTCTCCCTTTTTATGTGCTTAATTAGTTTTATGCATACAGTGAGGACATTGTATGAAATAAGTGTGGGGTAGGGGGTCGGTAAAAATAAATTATAAAAAAGAAAAATGAAATAATAGTTTGGAAATTGCTAGATTTAGGAAATTTTAAAATTTATAAACTTGAAATAATAGTTTAATTTTGAAAAATCTAGTGATAATTTAAATTTTTTTGCTAATATTGTATGAGATGATCCGATGAGAACTCAAATGTTTAGTTGAACCAATATACGTTATAGTGCATTTGTGGCATCCCTTATTTTAGTGAAATCATGGAACAAAAACACAACCTCGCTTGGTTCGAGGGATGCAATATGTTTAGCATCGTGTACCAGAAATGTATCCAGGAAAATTATTATCGTTAACCAATAAAGGTTGAAGTTGAGCGCCCCTGCTTAAGCATGTCGGGTTTTGAGTGAAAAAAGTGAGGTACATTTAAAAAAAGAGAAGAGAGAATTGCAAGAAAAGTTTGAAGAATTTTGGAGCAACTAAAGTGAAGATCAAAAGATCAAAATTCCAAGAGTTCAAAAATTGAAGATACCAGAAATCAAATCAAACAAGGTGGTGAATTCAAAGAAATCAAAGATCAAATTATCAAGAAAGTGAAGAATTCAAAAAAGCTCCATAGTGGTATCATAAATTGTAATTCTAGATTATGTATGCTTGGGTTGCTCAACCAAAAACACCTTGAGGTTAGGAAGTTTTCTGAGGATGGATTCGGAGGGATGCATAAAATGAGTATTGTTCGAAAGAAGTGGGCGAGTGTTTATGAAAATTGTGAGTATTTAAAGTATGGGGGGGTACTTTAGGAAAATTTTAGACACAAATGCATGCGTTGCGGTCTTGACATAATGGCTGAGTTTTATATGGATTGTTTAGTACGATATTGGTAAAATAAAAGTAAATTTGCTTGGGGGCAAGCAAAGGCTAAGTGTGGGGTATTTTTATATGTGTATTTATATATATATATATATATATATATATATATATATATATATATATATATATATATTTATACATTATATCTTAATATTTTGGCCTTTATGATTCTCTTTTAGAACTAAAAAGTACTTATAATGCTTTGAATTATGATTTGCAGCTATTCGTTGTCGATAGAGCACAAAAGAAAAGACTGAAGCGGAAATCGGGCTTAGAAGCTAAAAGAAAGGAAAAATGTTGGAGGAGCCGTTTACGCCCCGCGTAATGGACATGTACGCCAAGCGTAATAGCCAAATACGAGTTACGCCCAGCGTAATCTATATGTACGCCCCACGTAACGGCTGGCATCCGGATAACCTCATCGCGTATTAATCCTCACTACGCCCAGCGTAATCCGACTTACGCCCATCGTACGTAAGTCGGTTACAAGGGTTATAAAAGGCGATTATCCGCTAACCAGAAGTGGGGATTCGACTTCTAACCTAATTTAGTCGATAATTAACTTCTGTTAAGCCGTTTTGAGGGTCTAGAAGGCGGCCGGGAGGCTGTTAAGCTAACGGGAGCGGAGATCGGAAGGATTGGAGAGCGGATACATGTCGGTAATCATATGGGTTGTTAACGTGACCATGTTTAGCATTCCACTGTGTTACTATATTGTATTTAGTTTCTGATTTGGGTGTAAAAACCTTTTACTTTGTGTTTATGATTGAATGAAACCTTGATTATTAGACTAATTGCTATATTGAATTGTTTGTTTATGTTTAATTTATCTTGCCAAGCTTGTTAAAAGATCCTTACGTATTAATGATAATTATTTGCTGTTAATTATTAAGTAAATTGAGCTGTATGAACATCTGCTTGATTGCTTGTCTCTTATGATTTTGCTGACTATCAAGATTATAAGTCTAGGAATAACGAATGTGAAACTAGGATTAACTTGGGAATAAGTAAGTTAATGTGTGAGCCTTGTTTGATGACCATCAACAAGAGGTTAATTGAATGACCAATTTGATTAACTATATTTACAAGTCTTGCTTGATACAAACTGAACACTAGGAAGCATGTTAGTTTAATCAACTGATCACTGTTTGAATTGACTTGTTTGCTAAAGGATTAGTTATAGTGAACGCGAATCTAATCATTTTAGGAATCGGTGAACATGAATAAAAGAATTTGTGTATGCAATTGTCTATGTTTTTAAGGTGTAATTTATCTAAACCAAAGTACCTGAAGAGATTTGCTTTCCTGTTAGTTTATCGAGAGTTGTCAATTAATTGTTCGTTTGAGATTTATTAAACTACTTCTTTATTCTTTTCGTGTGTCTTATAACCTATAATCAAATATTTTAAATTAATTCACCACCGTTCCTTGTGATCGACACCCGACTTACCTAAGCTATACTGTAATCTGACTAGGTACACTGCCTATAAGTGCATAGTTAGTATAAGTTTGATAGGTTATAAATATTAAAATTAGTGGGTACTTTCGTGCACATCAAGGAGCTTTTTGCCTCAAACAAGCTGGAAATGCAACCAAACCTCTGGATCTACCAACTTCCTCTTGAATCTCCAAGTCTTTCCTTCGTTCTTCAAACTTCAAATCATAAAGAATGGCACAAAATAGCTCAAGTACACTCAAAGGTTGGTTAGGGTTTCGTGAACAAGGTTTGGAGGTGATGGAGGCTGGTGTGGAGGCCTCGTAAAGTGTTTAGATAGGGTGCAGACCCTCAAATTTAGGGTTTCACTCAGACAACTCCTACTCGCCGAGTCGGTCTCCCGAATCGTCGAGTAGGTCACTTAACCCCCCTGATCCACAGTCGATCCTACTCGACGAGTTATGCCTCCAACTCACCGAGTCCTAGTGTAAAATATGAAGTTTTGCTTGAATTTAAGTATGTACCTGAAACCGGGTGTTACAACTCTCCCCCACTTATTTTAGACTTCGTCCTCGAAGTCTGCTGCTGAGTACTGCAAAGGCTCGGGATAGTGCTCCCGCATCTTTTCATCCGGTTCCCAGGTCCATTTCGACCCCTTGCGGTGCTGCCATTGCACCTTCACCAGCTCCACCTTCCTGTTCCTCAGATCCTTCGACTTCCTGTCGAAGATCGCCACTGGCCGCTCGATGTAGTTCAAGTTGTCATCTACCTGAATATCCTCCAAGGGCAACACAGCCAAGTCGTCCACCAGGCACTTCCGTAACTGGGAGACGTGAAACTTACTATGAATCTGACTGAGTTCGGCTGGCAAGTCCAACCTATACGCCACCTTGCCCACCCGAGCGACAACCCTGAAAGGTCCAATATATCTGGGGCCTAACTTGCCCCGCTTCCTGAATCGGATGACACCTTTCCAAGGCGACACCTTCAGGAGGACCATATCCCCGACCTGGAACTCTAGGTCCGAACGACGCTTGTCGGCATAACTATTCTGCCGACTCTGTGCAGTCTGAAGCCTGATCCTAACCTGCTGAATCCTCTCTGTTGTCTTTATCACCACTTCGGTGCTCCCCATGACCCTTTGTCCGACTTCACCCTAACATATCGGGGTTCTGCACTTCCTCTCGAACAACATCTCAAAGGGAGGACGATCGATACTCGTGTGGTAGTTGTTGTTGTAGGAGAACTCAGCTAATGGAAGATAGGGATCCCAGCTACCACCGAAGTCTAGAACACATGCCCACATCATATCCTCCAAAGTTTGGATGGTCCTTTCGCTATGATCATCCGTCTGCGGGTGAAAAGCGGTGCTAAAGTGCAGACAAGTACCCAACTCATCATCGGATTTCTTCCAAAATCTTGAAGTGAACCATAAATCTCTGTCTGAAATCATGGAGACTGGCACTCCGTGTCGAGCTACTACCTCTCGGATGTAGATATTGGCCAGCTTCTCGACCGAGATGCTCTCATGGGTCGGTATGATATGGGCACCCTTGGTCAACCGATCCACGATGAACCAAATCGAATCCACTCCCCGTTCGGTCCTAGGAAGCTTTGTGATGAAATCCATAGTAATATCTTCCCATTTCCACATAGGGATATCCAACGGTTGCGTCTTCCCGTGAGGCCTCTGGTGCTCGGCCTTGACCTTCCTACATGTCAGGAATCTCTCGACATACCAGGCTACATCTCACTTCATGCAGGGCCACCAATAATCAGGACAAAGATCTCTGTACATCTTCGTTGCCCCAGGATGAATGGAAAATCGGGATTTGTGCGTCTCCTCCATCAGAACCTAGCGCACACCCCCATGGTATAGAACCCACACCCTGCAGTGTAGAGTCAATAACTCTCAGCTGTCGTAGTCGAAGGAGTAAACATGAACCACAATACGCTCGCTCTTCCAATATTCCTCCTTCATAGCCTCCTGTTGGGCCTCTCGGATCTGCTCCAACAGTGGAGTCACTACAGTCATCCGCAAGCAAATATCTTTGATCGGCGCTGGCTTGTGGGTAAGTGCATCGACCACAAAATTGGCCTTCCTCGGGTGGTAAAGGATCTCAGAATCGTAATCATTCACCATGTCTAACCACCGAAGCTGCCTCATGTTCAGATTCGGTTGATCCATGAGGTACCTCAAACTCTTGTGGTCCATGTAAATGGTACATCGGACCCCATAGAGGTAGTGTCGCCAAACCTTGAGGGTGAAGATGACCACCCCCAACTCTAAATCATGCATTGGGTAATTTGCCTCGTGAGGCTTAAGCTGCCTCGAAGCGTAGGCAATAACTTGCCCCCTCTGCATCAACACCGCGCCTAAACCCGATATGGACGCGATGCAATACACCACAAAATCATCCACACCCTCGGGCAGGGATAAGATTGGTACCTCGCACAATCTCTGTCTCAGCGTCTCAAATGCGGCCTGCTGCTCAGGCCCCCAACGAAATACAATTGTCTTCTTCATCAGTCGAGTCAAGGGTACGACTATCTTGGAGAAATCCATAATCAATCTCCGATAGTAGCCGGCTAATCCCAGGAAACTCCGGATCTCAGATGGAGACTTCGGAACTTCCTATCTCAACACGGCCTCCACTTTGGCCGGGTCAACTAATATCCCATTTTGGTTGACCAGGTGCCCCTGAAACTACACCTCACGCAACCAGAACTCGCATTTGGAGAACTTGGCGTACAAGCTCTCCCTCCTCAGGGTATCCAAAACCTCTTGTAGATGCTCCTCATGTTGCTCCTGCGTCTTGGAGTAAACCAAGATGTCATCAATGCAAAAACAATTACAAACCGATCCATCATCAGTCTGCACACACGGTTCATGAGGTCCATGAACGCGACAGGAGCATTGGTGAGCCCGAAGGGCATCACCATGAACTCGTAGTGGCCATAACGAGTCTGGAAAGCACTCTTCTGTATATCCTCATCTCTGACCCTCATCTGGTGGTAGCCTGAATGTAAATCGATCTTGGAAAACCAAGATGTCCCTTATAGCTGGTAAAAAAGATCATCAATCCTTGGGAGTGGGTAACGGCTCTTCACCGTTACCTTGTTCATCTCCTGGTAATCTATACACATCTGATGCGACACGTCCTTCTTCTTGACAAACATGATCAGGGCTCCCCAAGGCGAACTACTCGGCCTGATGAATCCATTGTCTAATAGTTCCTGCAGCTGCGTAGACAACTCCTACATCTCGGGAGGATCCAATCGATATGGTGCCTTGGCTATCGAAGCCGCACCAAGGACTAGGTCGATTCTGAACTCCACTTGTCGCTTTGGAGGTATCCAAGGCAGCTCCTTTAGGAAAACATCTGCATAATCTTACACCATCAGAACATCACTCACTGTCGCCCTACCCACCTCTCGGGTATCCATAACATAGGCGACATACCCAGTGCAACCCTGCTGTAGATAGCGCCTAGCTTCGCTGCTGAACATAAGGTTGGTCCGTGATGTGGCCTCTTGCCCTAAATCACCAGCTTTCCTCCACTCGGGGTCCTGATCTGGACCAACTATTGCGCGCAGTCGATCACTAACCCGTTGGGGCTCAACCAATCCATGCCTATAATCACCTTGTTCCCACGCAACGGGATGGGAACCAAGTCTACCAAATAACGTTCCTCGAACAACCTCAAAACACAATCCCTGAAAACCTCTGATGCTCACACTGATCAATCGTCCGCAATCTCGACCTCTAGGGGGCAATCCAACATGCCCAAAGACTCAGGCAACTTCTTGCTAAGCGCAAGAGAGACAAATGATCAGGTAGCGTCCGAATCAAACAACACCTGAACTGGGATACCGTTCACATGGAACGATCATAAACAAGAAATATCACATGACACATCAATATCATAAGCAACATAAAATAAAAGCTAGGGAGAAGAAATCATACCCGTCACCACATCGGGTGTGGCGCATGCCTCCTCGGTAGTCAACTCGAAGGCTCGACTCCTTGCCACTGGAGCCTCTGTCTTTCCTTGCCGGCCATTCGTAATCTGTAGGGTCGCTGGAGCTGGCGCCTTCACTGGCGCTGCTGCTGTCAACTGAGGGCAATTGGCTTTTTTATGGCCTCGTTGGTTGCAGTGGAAACACATCAACTATGATGTCTGGAAAGTGGGTTCAGGTGCGGTACAATCCTTGTTGAAGTGCCCCATCCTGCCGCACTTGTATCAGCCAGTCGCTCCCAATCTACAAGCTCCCTCATGTGCTCTGCCTTATTTTCTGCAGCGGCCCTGTCCCGACTGGCCCTTCGGCCTAGTGTCTGCTCCTTTGGGCTTCTCCCCCGAAGCCCCAGCCGCCTGTCCCTCCTCTGCCTTCCTCTTCCGGATGTGCTCCAAATCAATCTCCCTCTCCTATGCCCTGGCAATCATAGAATCTAGGGTCGGGCATGCTGAGAAACTGACATGCTCTCGAATATCAGCTTTCAACATGTCATGGTAGCGGGTCCTCCGTATCTCCTCATCTCCTACATACTGGGGCACCAATAAGGCCCTCTCCTGAAACTTGGCAATAATTTCCGCCACTATTTCTATCGTATGCCTCATATCAAGGAACTCTCTGGGCAACTGCTGAAGCTCCACAGCCGGCGCAAACTCAGCCATGAAATTGGTCACAAAGTCCTACCAAGTCATAGACTCAATAGCCGAGGCTCCCAACGAGTCACAAACTGACTTCCACCAATCCCTAGCCCGGTCTCTCAAACAACTTGTGGCATATCGCACCTTTGGCCCCTCAGGACAGAAGCTCATCAATTGTGCAGACTCAATGTATGCAATCCATCTCCAGGTTGCGATGGGGTCCTTAGCCCTATGGAAGTACGACACACCACTCCCCATGAAGTCCTTGAAGGACAGTGTGTGCGATCCTAACTAACTAAGTTCCATGTCGCTCCTGAACGCCCTGAGGCAATCCTCCATTAGCTCTATGATCCCTTCCTTGATCGACCCAAAAATCACTGGGGTAGACTCAAGGATGCCTCTCGTGATCTCGGACGTGATGAAATCGCGTAATCCCTCATCCACTAGATCGGAACCTGCACCCGAACCTAATCCTAAACAGGATCCTGATCCTGAACCTCCCCCTCCATGACATGTGATCATCACCATTCTGAAACAGAACACATAATTGTCAGAAACATACATAACTCCCGGGAAGTCTCATACACTCTACAGTCCCCTGATTCCATCTTATCCCTCCTTGACTCGAGTATGGATCCTTTGCTTTCAGTAGTACGGGCCCATACTACCTTCCACATTTACCTGTACCTTCCTCAAGGATTGCTTCGACTTCACCAAGTCCCTTCTACTACTATTGATCTCTGCACCAATCTCATTCTAGGATTATCCTAAGGTAACTCTCTAACCCACCCTCCGCCATCAGTTGCATAAGAAGTCCCTGCTACCTTCACCTAACTAACTTGTGAATAGCATCACATATCATTAAGACCTGATAATTCTTTGAATGAGAGGTCCTACCCTACAACGGTTGGACTCATACAAGAGTTGCGAAATAGGGCTAAACCTAACCTTCTAAAATTATTTAATCCTCACAATATGTAATGTAATGTATTCGTTTATTAGTTAAGTGAAGATAGGTAAAACTCCTTGTTGGATAAGGTGTCTAAGTCCATAACTATTTCTGGTATGTACTTGACCCGACCCGGCATGGTCCATTTGGGTTGCATGGCACCATGCAATTAGATAAACTAAAATGAGAGAAATAACACTTATGGTTTATTAATATATTATAAGTTCTAATACATTAATAATATTATTTAATTAGTTTAATCAAGAATTAATTTAGAATTAATTAAGTGATCAAAAGATAACTAATTAAATATATGGGTAGATTATGTAAATCTTCCATATCTTATATAGTGGGATAAGAGGCTCCATGGATTATCAAGTTGAGTTCCACCCATAAGATGCTCCATGGATTTAACCCATGGATCATGAAATGAAGAGTCATGTTACATTAGGGTTTACCTAATGCAACACACTATATAAACAAAGGTGTTCTCCCCAAAATAGGTTACACTAAGAAATAAGAGGGCTAGAGCCGATTTTGCAAGTGTAAGATTCTCTCAAAGTTTACTTCTTTGCATTTGGTGTTGTGTGAAGCATTTGAGGCATCACACTTGGGGTGCTAGGCTCACAAGGTTTCAAGGATCATAATCAACAACAAGGTATGTTATTCTATCTTTCATTCAAGATAAAAATGTTCCCCATGTATGCTAGATAAGAATATAACATTGGAATTCAACTTTGCATGATAATTAGACAAACATAGATCCAAGGTTATTAGGGTTGCATGTACACTTAGGAAGTGTTAGAATGCTCAAAACCCATCAGTGGTATCAGAGTCTAGGCTTGTTTGTGAATACCTGATGCAAAATAGTGTTAAAAATCGATTTTTTGCTCTCTGCTCAGGGGACTCGACGATTCCATGGGGAGGAATCGACGAGTCCAAGTGTAAATGCAACCAACTCGGCGATTCTGTTCGTGTACTCGATGAGTTGGTCATGCAGAATGCAGAAATTCGATTTGTGCTGCTGGAAATGGACTAGAAACATTACCCTAAACTGTTTTGGTATTATAAAACTTGTTTTAGATGGTGTAATGGTTGTTCTAATCCATTTACAATGGCTAATATCGATTTTTCATGATTATATGTGTTCATATGTTCTTGAAATATTGATATGAATATTCATGTTCTTATGAGTTCTTGATAGATCATAGGAGTTACTTGTTTATTTGATTAATTCATGATCTTTATGTGTTTTAATGGAGTCCATAACTTGTCCTCAAGTTATGGATAACCAAAAGTCTCTTTGTGTTAAAAGCCATTAAAAGAACACATAATTTATAAAATGAAGAGTCTTCATTTTTAATAACTCATAAGTTATGAATATGAAAAGTTTTGTAAAGTTACAAAACTTGCCCTCAAGTTTTGGAGCAAGTAAAGTCACTTAATAAACTTTAGTTCCAACCCTTAGATTTTTAAAAGTTAAAAATCAACACTTATACTTTATAATATTATGAGTTAATAATATATATATATATATATATATATATATATATATATATATATATATATATATGTATGTATAAGATCAAGTCGTCTTACCGCTAGTACGCCTCATTCACGAAGCCGGTCTATAAGGGGGGTATAAGGTTGTTGCCTATAAAATGGCAACTTAATGGGTGTCCACTCTCACCCACCGCTTCCTTGATCGGTGGAGGGTCGTTAGCCGAACGGGTAAGACAAGGACTTATAAATTCTCATTAAAAGTTTGAATATTATAAAGTAACTAAAATGTTTTATTAAATTCCCAATCTTAGTTACTTTAGGAAAAATGTGAATAAAGTGCTAATCCATGAAATTACACTTTACACTTTGTTTAAGTCGTTGGTGGAGCGTGTGTGGTTAACTGGCACACTAACTTGGGCTTAACAAGGTAGGTAAATGGTGACTTAAGGTTTATCATAGTATTGGTGGAGCGTGTGTGGTTTACCGACACATCGATTGAGTGATAAACTTTAAGGGTACCAAGTGATTTGCACGGTTACTTCACACCTCGTTTTGTGATCCTTGGTATCCTAGTCACAAAACTTGGAGGGCACACTTGAGATTGAAACATGCCTTTGAAAAGTTCATTGAATCTCAAAAGAATCTAGGAATTTCTAAGAACCCATTAAAAACCTAATATTTATATTTCGTTTTTCATGGTGGAAATTGGTGAATCGTTATTCACCTACCTTTCAAATATGTTATAGCTTGGATTCCGGCATACCTCTTCTAAGTTATAATATATTGTGATTGGATCCTAGACTTAATATTACATTTGGGTGTTTTATTAAGGACTCTCTTAATATCTAAAATAATCTTGTTCTCTTCTTTCAGATGTCTTCAAACAATGTTGCTTCTGGATCTAATCCTAATCGCTCCTTTACCGTTATGAACTTGTGTAGGAAAGTCACTTTTGATGGATCCAACTTCAATGAATGGATCAGAAACATCAAGATGATTACCTGCTACGAGGGCAATGAATATGTCCTCGATAAGGAGCTTAAGGAGATTGATGAGACCACTGCAACTCCCCAGGAGATCGCTGACTTCCAGGCACATGAAAGGGATGCTACCAAAGTGGCATGCATCATGTTGGCCACGATGACAACAGAACTCCAAAAGTCCTATGAGGACTTCTACCCTTTTGAAATGCACCAAGATCTGATGGAAAGATACCATCAAAGTGCACGACAAGAGAGGTATGAAATTATCTGCTCCATGATAACAACCATGATGAAGGACGGAGAATCCATCACGAGCCACATGCAAAAAATGAAAAGGTATGTGGATCGTTTGCTGAAGCTTAATGTGAACTTCCCTGAGGAGCTTGCAATAGATATCATTTTGCACTCCTTACCCTCGTGCTATGATCAATTCTACATGACATATCACATGAATAAGGAAGAGGTCACACTCAGCAAACTTTAGGGACTCCTCAAGACCGCAGAAACAGGTCTTAAAGGTAAGTCGGTTGTTAACACTCCTACTCCAAACTCCACCCCTACCTTGGCAATCGGGAAAGGTAGAGGGAAGAAGAGAAAGAGCTCTTCGAAGGGTACCAAGGCTAGGACCCTTGATGGCTCTTCTTCAAGTGGAACCAAGAAAGATTTCGCCACTCCTTCTTCTGACCCAAAGAGGCTGAATGCTTCTATTGCCATGAAAAGTCGCACTGGAAGCGGAACTGCCCAAAGTACCAGCAAGATGTGAGGGATGGGAAAGTTAAACCCA
The DNA here is from genome assembly GCF_002870075.4 of Lactuca sativa. Lineage (NCBI taxonomy): Eukaryota > Viridiplantae > Streptophyta > Magnoliopsida > Asterales > Asteraceae > Lactuca > Lactuca sativa. The sequence goes on along the minus strand of NC_056630.2, from coordinate 39,030,063 downwards.
ACCATGCATGTATTTACACTATCTTATCTAATAACTCACCCCATTCTAACTCTTGGGTCCTTGATACCGGTTGTGGTATTCATATATGTTCTGATTTGCAGGGACTAAGAAGAAGTGAGAATGTGGAGCATGGAAGAATAAACTTAATCATGGGGAATAGGAAAGCTTTACCTGTCACCAAGATTGGAGTTTATACTTTATCACTAAGTAGTGGGTTTAGTTTAGATTTGAATAAATGTTATTATTCGCCAGAAATGGCAAGAAATATTATTTCCTTTCATGCATTGTATAAACAAGGTTTCACCTTTTCATTTGATAATGAAGTTGGTTTGATTAATGCTTTCTTTAATAATGTTCTTTATTTTAAAGCATTACCTTGTGATGGTGTGTATGAAACTGTATCTGTGGTTGATAACTTAGGAAATAATGTATTGTGTATTGATCCTGTTAATGATAATAACTTGGATAAAGCATCTTTCATGGCATTGTCATCTTGGACATATAAGCAAGAAATGCATAGGCCGACTCCAAAAGGATGGAGTCTTGGAGTCATTTGACCTAAAGTCAGATGATAGTTTCGAATCATGCTTACTTGGAAAAATGACAAAGTCACCCTTCATAGGTTCTTGTGAAAGGGGTGAAGGTTTGTTGGATCTTGTACACACGGATGTGTGTGGACCCTTCAAACATACCACAAGGGATGTTAATCGTTATTATTTGACTTTTACTAATGATTACAGTAGATATGGATATGTCTACTTAATCAAGCATAAGTCAAAGACTTTTGAAAGGTTTAAAGAGTTTAAACAAGAAGTCGAGAATCAATTGGGCAGGAACATTAAGATGCTTCGATCCGATCGAGGTGGTGAGTATCTTAGTTCAGAGTTCCTCAACTATCTTAGGGAATGTGGGATTGTCTCACAATTGACACCTCCCAGACACCTCAGTTAAATGGTGTAGCTAAGAGGCGTAATCGAACCTTGTTGGATATGGTTCATTCCATGATGAGTCGAGCTTCGCTACTAATCTCATTTTGGGGGTATGCCTTAGAGACTGCTGCCCACATCCTTAATCTGGTCCCTACAAAGAAAGTTGCCAAAACTCCTCATGAGACGTGGACTAGTAAAGTACCCAAACTAGACCACATCAAGATTTGGGGTTGCGAGGCTTTTGTGAGACGCGAGACTCATGATAAGATCGAACCTCAAAGCGAGAGGTGTATTTTCATCGGTTACCCACAGCAATCCTTTGGTTACCTCTTCTACAAACCTAGTGAAAATGTGGTCTTTGTAGCTAGGAGGGCTGTCTTTCAAGAGAGAGAGTTCATAAGCCAAGTAAACAGTGGGAGGCAAGTTGATCTTGAATAAATTCAAGAGTCAAGTGGTGAAGGAACTTCAAACCCTAGCACTCAACTTGAGGAGGAAACTCCTGTTGAGCCAAATGACAAGTCTGTACCTCTGAGGCGTTCCACAAGGGTTAGGAATGCACCAGAGCATTACTATGGATTCCATATTACTGCGGAAGGTGATACACTTATCAGTGATGAGACACTGATAGGTCTGGATGAGCCTAACAGTTACGTGGAAGCCATGGCAGGCCCTGAGTCAGCCAAATGGAAAGAGGCAATGGACAGCGAGATACAGTCCATGTATGACAATCAAGTTTGGAACTTGGTTGAGAATGTACCAGATCGTAAGACTGTAGGGTGCAAATGGATATTCAAGAAGAAGACTGACATGGATGGTAATGTACACTCTTATAAGGTACGATTGGTTGCAAAGGGTTATTCTCAAACTCCGGAAGTTGATTATAATGAGACTTTTTCACCATTGGCCAAGATTAAGTCTATTAGGGTTCTGTTAGCCATAGCTGCATTTCATGACTATGAAATTTGGCAAATGGATGTCAAAACCGTTTTCCTTAATGGAGAGTTGGCTGAGGATGTTTACATGAGTCAGCCAGAGGGTTTTGTCAATACAGAGTACCCTAATATAGTGTGTAAGCTTGAGAATTCCTGATGGCGATGATTTGGTGTGAGAATCAACAACCTTTTTTTCTTTGCAAATTGGGCCCAGCCAATTAATTAGGGGATATTTTAATTGTTTCTTTATCTTGTTTTGAGTTTTAAAAACACACGTGTGTTTATCCTTTGGTTCCATTTTCTTAGGAGCTGATTACTATTTATTTTTGGTGGAATTTATTCTCAGCAGTTTTTTTGTTTAGAAAAGTTGAATAAAAGTTTGTTTTCTGGGAAAACCTTTGTTACACGAGTTCTTGCTGTTGATTCTCACAGAATCGACATCAGTTGGTATTAGAGCACAGAACTCGACAGGCGGCGATGAATCACAATGGACGAGGAGCTCGACAACAACCCCGTAGAGATGCCGACAGAGGCAACGAGGATTACGTACGAGATTCACGTGATGTTGCAGAAATCGCAAGGTTGCAACAATGAGTCCGGGACTTGGAACTGCAACAAGAGGAACACAGAGAAGAAACCAAATCAGATCTCGGGTTTTTCGGTGATGGTGAAGACCGAAATCCTTTTGGGCGACGAAATCAACCTCACAGGCAGCATGAAATAGATCCAATTCGTAGTATGGGAATCAAGGTGGATATTCCAGAATTCGATGGAAGGCTGAACCCTGACGACTTCATTGATTGGCTGAGCACTGTTGAACGTGTTTTCGACTTGAAGGACATACCTGACAACTTTAAGGTAAAACTTGTTGCCATTAAATTACGTAAGAATGCATCGCTGTGGTGGATCATATGAAAAAGAAACGAATCCAAGAGGGGAGGTCCAAAGTCGAGACGTGGGCCAAGATGAAGAAGCTACTACTTGACAAATTTTTACCAACAACTCACCGCCATGAATCATTTTTGGAGTACCACAACTTGCATCAACAAAATTCTATAGTGGAAGACTTTATTGCTGAGTTTGAACGATTACATATGCGCTATGGGGCCGAAGAACAGGAAGAACAAATTATTGCCCGGTTTTTAGGATCATTACGATCCGAGATCGCTGATGTGGTTCAACTCCAACCCTATTGGTCCTTCACAGACGTGTGCACTTTGGCACTGAAGGTAGAAAGACAAAATAGAAACAAAAACAAAATCAACCCAACCAAGCTTGGTGCCACCAAACCTGACTTGTTCCGAACCTCGTCAAGCAAACCATCCAATAACGTTACTAAGACCAGCCCATTCAAAATTGAAATATCTAAGTTAAACCGGTGTTTCAAATGCCAAGGCATAGGCCACTTCGCAAGGGATCGTCCCAATCAACAGCTTGTTACCCTCATAGAAGATTCTCAACCTCTCTATGACATCGAACCTCTCTATGACACCGAACAAGAAGAAAAAGAGGAAGCGGTGGACGAAATTATTTATCCAGACAAGGGTGAAGCATTGGTGGTACAACGAGCCCTCAGCGCCACACCGACATCAACAAGTGGCAACATTTTATGGTTGCGAAACAACATCTTTCGCACTAAATGCACAACCAAGGGTAAGGTGTGCACCCTGATCATCGACGGAGGGAGTTGCGAGAATATGGTGGCTACTAGCATGGTAGAAAAGTTGGCATCAGATGTTCAACCCCACCCGGAGCCGTATCAATTAACATGGCTAAGAAAAGGAAACGTGGTCAAGGTTAGTCAACGATGCTTGGTAAAATTCTCAATTGGTAATCGATACTCCGACGAAGTGTGGTGCGAAGTCATTCCTATGGATGCTTGTCATGTACTCTTAGGGCGACCTTGGCAATACGACAGGCACACCAAACACGACGGGTTCAAAAATACATACTCATTTCGAAAAGACGGAGTCAGCATCACCTTGGCACCCCTTGAAACTCGTGAAACAGGGACTGAAGCATTAATTTTAACAAAATCCGCTTTTCTTGATTTCAACCGTCACATGACACCACCGTTTATCTATGCCCTTGTGATAGCAGAACAAAACAAGCCACGGGCGACAACACCAATAGTTGTTCAGGCTCATCTTGATGAATTCCAAGATGTGTTTCCCGATGAGATCCCAACGGGTTTACCTCTCATGAGGGAAATCCAACACTATATTGATTTTATTCATGGGGCGACAATACCAAACAAACCTGCGTATAGAATGAATCCTAAGGAGTTAGGCAAGTAACTGAGCTCCTTGACAAAGGACTGATTAGGGAAAGTATGAGCCCATGCGCGGTACCCGCATTGCTAGTACCCAAACATGGAGGTGCATATCGGATGTGTATTGATAGTAGAGCTGTTAACATGATTATAATCAAATACCGCTTTCCTATACCACGTTTTGAAGACCTACTCGATCAGTTATACGGTGCATCGGTCTTTTCAAAAATCAATTTAAGGAGTGGCTATCATCAAATTCGTATGCGACCCGGGGATGAATGGAAAACGACATTTAAAACACAATACGGTCTCTATGAATGGATGGTGATGCCTTTTGGTCTATCTAATGCACCAAGCACATTCATGCATTTGATGAATCATGTATTTAAATCTCTTATTGGGATTTGTGTCGTCGTGTATTTTGATGATATTCTAGTGTTCAGTCAAGATGTGACCCAACACCTGCGTCACCCACGTGATGTCTTCTCCATTTACGAGACCTGAAGTCGTTTGCTAATCGGACTAAGTGCCATTTTCTTGCACCTGAGGTTTTATTTTTGGGTTATATTGTATTTGGTGACGGTAGTCGTATGGACGAATCTAAGGTGGAAGCCATCACGACATGGCCTACACCATCATCAGTTCACGAGGTTAGAAGCTTCCACGGGTTAGCTTCATTTTACAGACGTTTTATTAGAAATTTTAGCTCTATAGTAGCTCCCATCACTGATTGCATCAAAGGAAGCCAATTTAAATGGACATTGGCAGCTAATAGCGCTTTTGAGGAGTTGAAGAAAAGAGTGTCTCGAGCACCAGTACTAGCACTACCGAATTTCAATCTTGCCTTTCAAGTTGAGTGTGACACTTCTGGTGTTGGGATTGGTGGTGTCCTCAGCCAAGCTGATCGCCCCATTGCCTTCTTTAGTGAGAAACTCAATGAAACCAGGCTCAAGTATAGCACTTATGACAAGGAGTTTTATGTCATCATTAGGAGCTTGGAGTATTGGCGTCACTATCTTTTACCTAGTGAGTTTGTGTTATAGTCAAATCATCAAGCTCTTCGTTTCATTAATGGCCAACACAAGCTCAATCCGCGACACACCAGGTGGGTTGAATACCTTTAGGACTTCTCGTTTGTCATCCGTCACAAAGCAGGTATCAATAACACAGTGGCTGATGCCCTCAGTAGAATACGAGCCTTACTCACCTCAATCCAAGTACAAGTTGAAGGGTTTGAAGTGCTTCGTGGGTTGTATCTCAACGATCCAGACTTCGCAGAAATATGGAAACCGTGTTAGGCATCGACTGGTTTGACAATGAAACACTACTCGATTCATGATGGGTTTTTTTTTAAAATCAAAAACTTTGTGTACCAACATGTTCATTACGTGATGCTATCGTGTTAGAAAGTCATCAGGGAGGATTAGTGGGCCATTTTGGACGGGACAAAACTATTAAGTTAGTGCAAGAACGGTATTTTTGGCCTAAAATGATTGCTGATGTGTCACATATTATTCATCGATGTCGAAGTTTCCATGTAGCCAAATCTCAACACTCTAATGCGGGCCTTTATACTCCTTTACCAGTTCCAGATGGACCATGGGAGGACGTTAGCCTCGATTTTGTTGTTGGTCTTCTGCGTACCCAACGGCAGAAAGATTCTATCATGGTGGTAGTGGATCGGTTTTCAAAAATGGCGCATTTTGTCCCGTGTGCAAAGACTTATGATGCAAGTCAAATTGTCCGCCTCTATTTTGCTGAAATTGTTAAGTTGCATGGAGTGCCTAAATCTCTCACTTCTGATCGTGATGTTAAGTTTGTGGGACATTTTTGGAGAACACTTTGGAAGCGTTTGGGTTCCCATCTCCTTTTTAGTAGTGCATATAACCCTCAAAGTGATGGACAAACGGAGGTGACAAATTGCAGCCTTGGTAATCTCCTGCGCAGCCTTGTAGGGAACAATCCATGCCAATGGGATCTTATCCTACCACAAGCTGAATTTGCATACAACCGCTCGTCACATCGATCAACGGGTCGAAGTCCATTCTTTGTTGTTTATGGACGTAATCTGTTTACTCCATTGGATCTAGCGCCATTACCTGCTACCGACCACTTTAGTGCTGAAGGGGAGGAGAGGTCGGAGCAGATTAAATCGATACATCGACAGGTACGTGATCAAATTGTTAAAAATAATATCGTGTACCAAAGGCGTGCTAAGGTTCATCGTAAGCGGGTCGTTTTTAAAGAAGGAGATTTAGTATGGATACAATTGAGTAAAGATAGGTTTCCTAAGGGTCGGGCCGACCAGCTTCAACCACGGGCAGATGGACCATTCAAAGTGTTGGAGCGTATCAATGAGAATGTGTATAAAATTGAGTTGACAAGCCACTACAATGTGTCTGCAACATTTAATGTTGCTGATTTGAAACCTTTTGTGCCAGAGGAAGAGGAATTGTTTGACTCGAGGACGAGTCCTCTTGAAGAAGGGGAGGATGATGGCAATGATCTGGTGTGAGAACCAACAACATTTTTTTTTCTTTGCAAATTGGGCCCAACCAATTAATTAGGGGATATTTTAATTGTTTCTTTATCTTGTTTTGAGTTTTAAAAACACACGTGTGTTTATCCTTTGTTTCTGTTTTCTTAGGAGCTGATTACTATTTGTTTTTGGTGGAACTTATTCTCAGGATTTTTTTTTTGTTTAGAAAAGTTGAATAAAATTTTGTTTTTTGGGAAAACCTTTGTTACACGAGTTCTTGCTGCTGATTCTCACAGAATCGGCATCAGTTGGTATCAGAGCACAGAACTCGACAGGAGGCGATGAATCACAATGGACGAGGAGCTCGACAACAACCCCGTAAAGATGCCGACAGAGGCAACGAGGATTATGTACGAGATCAACGTGATGTTGCAGAAGGGTTAGGAATGCACCTGAGCATTACTATGGATTCCATATTACTGCGGAAGGTGATACACTTATCAGTGATGAGACACTGATAGGTCTGGATGAGCCTAACAGTTACGTGGAAGCCATGGCAGGCCCTGAGTCAGCCAAATGGAAAGAGGCAATGGACAGTGAGATACAGTCCATGTATGACAATCAAGTTTGGAACTTGGTTGAGAATGTACCAGGTCGTAAGACTGTAGGGTGCAAATGGATCTTCAAGAAGAAGACCGACATGGATGGTAATGTACACACTTATAAGGCACGATTGGTTGCAAAGGGTTATTCTCAAACTCTGGGAGTTGATTATGATGAGACTTTTTCACCATTGGCCAAGATTAAGTCTATTAGGGTTCTGTTAGCCATAGCTGCATTTCATGACTATGAAATTTGGCAAATGGATGTCAAAACCGTTTTCCTTAATGGAAAGTTAGCTGAGGATGTTTACATGAGTCAGCCAGAGGGTTTTTTCAATACAGACTACCCTAATAGAGTGTGTAAGCTTGAGAATTCCTGATGGCGATGATCTGGTGTGAGAACCAACAACCTTTTTTTCTTTGCAAATTGGGCCCAGCCAATTAATTAGGGGATATTTTAATTGTTTCTTTATCTTGTTTTGAGTTTTAAAAACACACGTGTGTTTATCCTTTGTTTCCGTTTTCTTAGGAGCTGATTACTATTTGTTTTTGGTGGAACTTATTCTCAGTAGTTTTTTTGTTTAGAAAAGTTGAATAAAAGTTTGTTTTCTGGGAAAACATTTGTTACACGAGTTCTTGCTGCTGATTCTCACAGAATTGGCATCAAATCCATTTATGGATTAAAGCAAGCACCTCGCAGATGGAATCTTTGCTTTGATGAGAAAGTCAAAGAATTTGGCTTTTCTAGGAGTGAAGATGAATCTTGTGTATATGTCAAGGCTAGTGGGAGTATAGTTAGCTTTTTGGTATTGTATGTGGATGACATACTACTCATAGGAAATGACATCCCAACTCTGCAAGAAGTTAAGTCCTGGCTTGGGAAGTGTTTCTCTATGAAGGACCTAGGAGAAGCTGCCTATATTCTAGGGATAAGGATCTTGAGAGACCGGAGTAAAAGACTAGTTGGACTTAGTCAGAGTACCTACTTGGACAAGGTGCCGAAGAGGTTCAGCATGCAGGACTCCAAGAAAGGAGAGTTACCCATCCAAAGTAAAGCCAGATTGAGTAAGACACAAAACCCGAGTACTGAGGCTGAGATAGCAGAAATGAGTTGAATACCTTATGCTTCGGCTATAGGATCGATCATGTATGCTATGACGTGTACTCGACCTGATGTAGCCTTTGCTTTGAGCATGGTTAGAAGGTATCAGGGGAACCCTGGCAAGGCACATTGGACTGCGGTAAAGAATATCCTCAAGTACCTACGAAGGACTAAGGATTGGGTCCTTACCTTCGGTGGGAGTGATGACTTGAGAGTTGTAGCATATAGTGATGCTAGCTTTCAGACTGATAGGGATAATTTCTTCTTTCAGTCAGGCTGGGTCTTTACCCTAAACGGAGGAGCAATTTCTTGGAAGAGTTCCAAGCAAGAGACAATGGATGATTCAACTTGCGAATCAGAGTATATAGCAGCTAGCGAGGCAGCAAAGGAGGCGATATGGCTGAAGAACTTCATTGGAGACCTTGGAGTTGTACCAGCTATTAAGGAGCCAATGGAAATTTTTTGTGATAGTGAAAGTGCAGTTGCCTTAGCCAAGGAACCAAGGGATCACGGGATCCAGACACATCGACAGAAAATACTAGTTCATCAAACATCGAATAGAAGAAGGACTCCTCGTGGCAAAGAGGGTATCATCGGATGAGAATCCAGCAGATCCCCTCACGAAGGGACTGACTCGGGTTAAGCATCTCCAGCATGCTCGGAGCATAGGGCTAAAGGATGATATTAGATTTAGTAGTTAGATAATTTCAAAATTTGTAAAGTGTAATTGACATTAGATGATAAATAAAAGGTGTTTTATTTATGATTAAAGTATTGCTATCTCTTGTCGATCGTTTACTATATTTCTTTTGCATGTTTTGACTTCCAGAATAATTATGTTTGGTATATCATATTATTCGAACCTCCACAATCGGCCATATGTTGGAAGTAGGTATGAATCAAGACTGTCATGACTGGTTGCAGAGGTCTAAGTTGTTGGACACGGCTACAACACTCATGGTTGCTCATAAGTTCTGAGCATTGGACTCAACCCACGCTCACTGGAATCACTTCATCGAATTTATCTCGAGTTATCGTGAGACGGTGATATCATATAAGTCTTCAAACCTAGAGATATGATTTGTGCCTATGAGTTGGTTATGCATTGATTGTACGAAACCGCATTGGTAACTCGATGTTATAAAACATGCTCTTGTGTATGATTCAACAAGTAGTAGAGCAAACATATGAGTCGAAGTTTATCTGTTCCTTCTTGGATTAGAAGCTGATATTTGGGCCCCTCGATGATTTTGTTTTGACCTATGTACCGGGCCCGGTCAGAACTAAATTCATGTGTTCAATTAAGTTCTTTGTCAAACAAATAGGAAATCGGGAAACAAACTGTTGGACAATAAGTAAGACATTGTTCCATGTATTTGTCCGGCTGATAGCTAGAACAGAGGATTATATGATCACTTATCTTAAATGGCGTATCATCATCTTCTCAGTTCCGAGAGACCTTGAAAGAGCTACGATTGCCGATCGGTTCCTGAAGTATTATAGTTATTAGACTTATCCAAGTGGGAGACTGTTGGATAAGGTGTCTAAGTCCATAACTATTTCTGGTATGTACTTGACCCGACCCGACATGGTCCATTTGGGTTGCATGGCACCATGCAATTGGATAAACTAAAGTGAGAGAAATAACACTTATGGTTTATTAATATATTATAAGTACCAATATATTAATAATATTATTTAATTAGTTTGATCAAGAATTAATTTAGAATTAATTAAGTAATCAAAAAATAACTAATTAAATATATGGGTAGATTATGTAAATCCTCCATATCTTATATAGTGGGATAAGAGGCTCCATGGATTATCAAGTTGGGTTCCACCCATAGGATGCTCCATGGAGTTAACCCATGGATCATGAAATGAAGAGTCATGTTACATTAGGGTTTACCTAATGCAACACACTTGGTTCTATCAAAGTTTACTTCTTTGCATTTGGTGTTGTGTGAAGCATTTGAGGCATCACACTTGGGGTGCTAGGCTCACATGGTTTCAAGGATCATAATCAACAACAAGGTATGTTATTCTATCTTTCATTCAAGATAAAAATGTTCCCCATGTATGCTAGATAGGAATATAACCTTGGAATTCAACTTTGCATGATAATTAGACAAACATAGAGCCAAGGTTATTAGGGTTGCATGTACACTTAGGAAGTGTTAGAATGCTCAAAACCCATCACTCCTATTAGCACAAAGCAAGCAACATTCGAGCGTTAAGTAATTCAATCAAACATACTCTATCCAAGCTATCATATAACTGACCAATCAATATTAACTTGCAGCTCAATAAACACATATAGCAGGCATATCATGCATCTTCCTAGATCCTTCGCCCTAATCTAGCATGCAGTTCTCATAATCACATTATACCATAACATAACATGTATGGATATCTTGGGGAAAACTTACTTGAGTTCGGCCTATCGCTCACATCACACACCTTGTTCTTTCTCGGAACTTTATGTTTTAAGTTTTTAAAAAAACTATTTATTGTAAAAATATTTCATACCCTCGATTTGAGTTTAGACACCCCCGGAGGTGTGCCCGAATCCCTCAAACCAGGGCTCTGATACCAACTTGTAACATCCCAAAAATTCAAGGCCAAAAAAATCATTTTTAATTAAGTAAGATGTGAAATCATTTGTCAAAACATTGCTAATATTATATTAATTCATAAAACCACCATGACGTGTCTCGAAATCATATCATCGGATAATAATAAAATCATAGTAGAACCCCATAGATCTCAAAATTAGGGATGAGCATATGACCCGTTGGACCGGACCGGACCGGAAAAAAACTGGGACCGGACCCGGACCGGACCGGATATACATATTAATGGGCCGGTTTTCGGGTTTTGTTTTTACCATTAATCGGGTTTCGGGTTTGGACCGGACCGTACCCGGAATACGGGATTTAACCCGGACCGGACCGGAAATTTTTTTCTCCTTAGAATATATAGATAAGGATATTGAATTATTAGTTAATGTTATATATAACATTATGTATAAAACTTGATGTTTTTATTTTAACATTGTTTATAAATCTTGATCAACGTTTGTTCCTATCACTTTACAAGAAAGAATGTATCTAGCACGCTATTTTTTGTTCAAACATGCAAAAAAAAAAATTAAAAACAGTCAATTTTTTTTTATAAAAACATGCAGTTTTTTATAAATAATGTTGTTTTTTGTTGTTTTTTACACAAAAAAGTTGTTAAAATGCAGTTTTTTATTAGCAATGTTGTTTCTTTTTTTGTTAAAACATGCATTTTTTTTAATAAGAAGTGTAGTTTTTATGCTAAATAGTGTAATTTTTATTTGTTCCAAATGTTAATAAGGTTTGTATTTTTTTTGTAGACACCTCATTTGCACGTGATCTAAGTAAAGTCCCGCATTGTACCAATTTCAAAGCCTAGTTCGGTCCAAAACCCGAAACCCGGTTTAGTACCCGAGATCGGACCGCACCGAACCCGAACCCGATACATCCAAAAACGGTCCGGTTTTCGGGTAAGAAAATTCACAATTTTCGGTCTTCGGGTTTTCGGTCTTCGGGCCGGTCTGGTCCGGGTTTGGCCCGTTGCTCATCCCTACTCAAAATGCGGAATCCTGATATGCGTGCGATGCGCCGCTACCGTGTCGGCTCCTTCCCCTTCGTTGAAGAGGCACCTAAAACAAAATTGAAAACTGTAAGCACGACGCTTAGTGAGTTCCCCCATCATACCACACACCATGCAATAACATACTGCCAGGCATTTCTTGGGTGCCTGACTTACGCAAGTCAAGCCATTATGGGGTGCTTGACTTACCCATCGGTCTATTTCACCCGACTATCGGGGACTATTTCACCCCTACCAGTACCACACAATAATATAGCACGTATATACTGCCAGGCAATTCTGAGGCGCCTGACCTACCCAGGTCAAATCATTCTGGGGTGCTTGACTTACCCATCGGTCTATTTCACCCGACTACCAGGGACTATTTCACCCCTTACTATCACTATCACATATAACATATCATGCTAGCACATAAACATATCATGTAGTAGCAAACCTAGATGAATATCACAAAGCCAATCATCTAACATACAACTCCTACTGGTGGGTCGGCATTATGGCCGTAGACCCACCACTACTGGAAGGTAACTCACCTCGATGTTGTGTAGTGTCTGCACAATCCTCGGTACGGAAATCCTTTCGACTCAACTCCTCAATCCCTACACAACAACCCTCCTTGATTACTAATTCGTACCCACAAACCTCCTTAACAAGGGTCAACTCAATTCCGGGTCAAAAGTTAAAGCCAAAGTCAAATTTGGTCAAAGTTAACCTCTAGTTGACTTGACCTGCCGAGTTGGTCCACCAACTTGTCAAGTCACTATTCTTTCTAAATGATATAACCCCTACTCTACTCGTCGAGTCTAGCAAGAACTCGACGAGTTCTCCTGCAACCATAATATCGGGACCACCTTCAACCGACTCGTCGAGTTCATCCTTGAACTTGGCAAGTTCATTTTCATCATATGATTGTGTCCAGTCTATGACTCGCCGGGTTATAAGAATAACTCATCTTGTCCGCCTTCATGAGTTGGGAGATTGCCTTGGAGTCGCCGAGTTATATGAATAACTCGTCGAGTCCCATGATTTCCAGGTCCATAATTACGTCCATCTTGTTGAGTCCTCTTCTAGACTCAACCAGATCCCTCAGAAACAGAAAAGATTGGGGAACCAATACCCGACTCGCCGAGTCCCCCAAAGTCCATGTCTATAAACTCAATTTCTGCTGAACTCATCTCATCCAGTGGGTAGATCTGACCTCCTAGGGTCGATATAACACGTAAAGTCACGAACTTTATGTCCATGCATGGGTCTTTAAGCTCAAAAGAACCAAAAATGAGGTCTACAAGATGGATGGGGATCTTATGGCCATAAAGTTGGCACCTTTATGCCATGAGAACCCTCCAAGGTTCTAGATCTGAAGCCCTTTCTCTATATTACACTCTAAGACCTGAAAATGGCTTAGAAATGCCCCAAAGATGTCAAGATTCAATCCCTAAAGTAGATCTAACAAGTAAGAAGTCAAGGTAGGAGCTTTTTACCTCAAAAAAGTTGGAAATGCAACCAAACCTCTGGATCTATTGACTTCTTCTTGAATCTCCAAGTCTTTCCTTCCTTTTTCAAACTTCAAATCACAAAGAATGGCACAAAATAGCTCAAGAACACTCAAAGGTTGGTTAGGGTTTTGTGAAAAGGGTTTGGAGGTGATGGAGGATGGGGTAAAGGCCTCATAAAGTGTTTAAATAGGGTGCAAACCCTCAAATTTAAGGTTTCACTCAGATAGCTCCTACTCGCCGAGTCGGTCTCCCGACTCGTTGAGTAGGTCACTTAACCCCCCCTGATCCATAGCCGATCCTACTCGACGAGTTGGGCCTCCAACTCGCTGAGCCCCAATGTAAAATACGAAGTTTTGCTTGAATTTAAATACGTACCTGGAACCGGGTCTTACAAATCTGCTGGTGAATGTTAAGCGCAACTGAACCATCAGATTTATTGTAAGTTTCAAAAAGATTTTCCCAAAATATCCTTTGCAACTTCAGAATAAGCTTGACTCTGACAAATGGAATCAGAGATAGATGACAAAAGCCAAGAACAAACAACAAGATTAGCCCTATCCAATTTAGTTTATCTTAACACATCAACATCAGTTCTTTTAAAAGTATCATCAACAAAGCCAACTTATTTTTGGCCTTAAGAGCTCTAGAAATAGAACTCCTCCATAGTCTAAAATTTTCATTACCAGTTAACTTGGTTGTAATAATTGATGTAACAGCATTATCAGAAGCATGGATGTAAAGAGGATCATCAAAGTTAATATGATCATCCTTTCCACTTCCACCAGGTGCATCAGTAGAACCACCAACCATAAAGAACACACACAAAAAACACAAGAAATCACTTATGCACTGATCTTAAGTCCAAATGGTCACCACGTATATCGGGGCCCAAGACAACCAGTACAAAAGTAAACAGAGACAAGCTAATTCGAAAGCAAGAAACAATAACTGGTGTACACAAGACACCAAGATCTCCCATAACAAGTACATAGAAATAAGGAAGAAAGGGAATAGGAAAATCCTCATAAATCTTTGAGACGAGTCAAGAAGGAATCGACTCTCTTTGTCCGTTCCATACTAGAGTTTATCGGTGACAAAATCCGACCCTTAGAGAGTTATTTCAGACTAGGAGATTAATCGATCAAGTTTTTTACCGATGAACACAATCGTCAATAGACCACAAGATTCACCATAGCAGAAACCTACAAGAACACAAACAAGTCTTGCAGTACCAGGATCTAAAAAAACAACTGATATTCGATTTGATTCCACAGGAGAAAACCCTAAATCAGATTAAATGACCAACAAGCCAAAGTTTATGATGAAACGATATAAGAGTTATGAGGAACACTTAGATCGATCAAAATTGAGTCAATCAAATCACAAACAAAAGAAAAACAAGAGATTCAGTGAATACCTCAACGATCGAGAGACGAACAAACTCAACGATTGTCACATGAACAAGAACGGAGCCTAAAGCTCTGATACTAACTTAAGAATGCAAAAAACTCAACAACTTCCCAACTTCATCATTTCATTCACTATGAAACAGATGGTTTATACATCAAACAGATTACAACTGAAACCTCTCTACATAAACACTCACTCTCATATGTAATCTATCAAAATCTATATACTGATACGGAACATGAACAAACCCTAAAGTATGAACAAACCCTAATTTGGAGATGAGAGAACAACGAAAGAGTTTACAAAATATCTCAACTAAATGAGAAGAACTCATCCAACAAACAGCTATATACTCCGGGTCACACAACCACAGATACTACCCATAGCCCGCACATTAACCCAATAACCTGCATAAACTTTCACAACACACCCCCACAAATGTACAGAAATACATACCTTACCCAATATCCTATAAATTAATGTTTAAGTTTGATACTGAATTTTATTAATTCTTTTAACAAATACATAATAAAACTTTGACATCCCCTTAGGTAGTCGACAATCCCCTAATTAACCCCACCCTAGCCGACAACTAGGCTTCCTAAATTAACTTAGTAATATCCAACTAAATAATTATCAAAATAAATTAAAAAAATATTAAAATCGAAATTGACTAAAAACCGTTGATACTTTCTTCCCTCTCCTCTGATATGCCTTAGACCATCTCCCGGTATGATTCATATCATAATTCTTTGATTTTGTATTATTTACGCCCTCCAGTGTCATATGCTATTCTAAAGATAATGGATCTAATTTTATGGAATTTTGAATTTGGTTATTTATGTATTAGCGGCTTTGTTATTTTAATTTATTTAAAAAATCAGGTACTTCTATTATAATTAAAAGTTAGGTACTGATATTTCAAACTTAGTTTTTCAATTTTCCAATTCAAACCATAATTAAAACCAACATAAACTAATTTTGACAATTGGAAGAATACATGCAAATATACAATAAAGGAAAGCTGACAATAAAATGGCAATGTATTTCAAATACACACACAATCATATAACATTATACTTTTGAAAGTACAATGCTTAAAAAGAAAAAAAGGAAATAGAACTCAAAGTAAGATGTATGTTATATTAGTATTAGATATAAAAATTGAAGTATATTGTCATTTATTATATTATTGATGAAATAAATCTTTATATATAGATGGATATTGTAAGAAAAAACTTGATTTGTATATTCTGTATATACGTTATGGCCATAATTGTGGTTATTTTTATTTAATAAGTATTTAATTATTATTAAAGGGAGCTGATTCTTCCACTGTTGGTTTATTATCCATCCACAAATATTTAAATTTATTGACATTTATACCCTTATACCCTCACCTTAACTATACATTTTGTTTACAAAACCTGCGTCCTCTCTCTCACACACATACACACAAACACACGTAACAACACAATCTATAATTTCATTTCAAGAACCCAACTTTATGTGCACCAACCATTTATGAGTACTATTTCTTCTATTTCAATCACTAAATCATCTAAAGACGCTTCTTAACATATTTCAATTCAAGTTTTAGAAGAATATATTACTCCACAAATTTTGAATAGTTTAAATTATCAACATGTGTAAATCCAAAAAATTGATTATCAAGTTGAGAAACAGAAACGACTAAAATTTTGCATTTTAATAATAGAACATCGAAAAAATGTCAACGGAGATTAACTTATTGAGAAAATCATACAAGAAGCCAAAGCCCTAGAGCTAGAAACTTGTAAATTTGAAAAACCTCGGAGGAGACCTTCAGACTCTTTTTCTTTGAGTATTTTTTTTCTTGAAGGACGAACCGCTTCACCCCCATAAACTTCTAATTTACTATTGATTTCATGCTGTCAAAATATGTAAACAACAAAACGGAAAACGAAAAGATGGAAATTACGGGATAAACAGAAAGATATGTGAATCGTATATGTGATGAATCGATCAAATTAGCAGATTGCAACTGCCATTGAAAGCCAAATCTCTCAATCTCTCACAATGCCCCGTAGAGCCACCAAACCACCAATAAGGGGTAAGAGAAGGATATCGAGCAAAGTGTATATAAAGATGCCTCTTAGATTTCTGTTTGGTTCCTTCGTGAAGACTTTGGTTTAATGAGGCTTTTGACCTTGGGTGTTTTTTCCAATCGATATCAAAATTGTAGATGTAGCCGATACACCATGGCTGTGGTGGTTTGATTGAAGATGGAGTTTGTAGAAAAATTAATATGGGTTTTCTATGGCTTAAAGTGTGACATCCCCATTTTCACGG
Source organism: Lactuca sativa (assembly GCF_002870075.4). Lineage (NCBI taxonomy): Eukaryota > Viridiplantae > Streptophyta > Magnoliopsida > Asterales > Asteraceae > Lactuca > Lactuca sativa. The sequence goes on along the minus strand of NC_056630.2, from coordinate 39,012,871 downwards.
CGAAAAAAATACCGATTGTGTTTATGCTTTATAAAAATCAGAGTACCTCTTTTAATAAAAATGTTGCGGAATTTGTTCTCGGTAAAACATGATAAATACGTTATCAAAGCATTTCCGAAGAAAAGTATTTTTATTCATTTTAAAACATTTGGGATGTCATTGTCAATACAATAACATAAGCATAAACAGAACTTACATTCATTATCACTAGTGATTTATATCTCCTTAATCTGTCAGTGTAATGTGACTTCATATCAACACCTGTGATATAAATAAACTGAGTGGGTCAGGTCGGGAAACCTGGTAAGTACATAGGGTTTTCAACCCACAATAATATAATTATTATGTTAAACATCAAGTAATCAACCTAATTACCCATCCCCATTATCTTCTTTACTCTTAAGGATCTACCCTAAGATTCAGTTATTCCTCGTTCGTTCATTCCTAAGGAGTATCCTAAGGAATCGACACTAAGTCTGCATAGTCGCCAGGGTTGAGGCACTAAGTCTGCATAGTCGCCAGGGTCTTTCAGGGTACATCTGGTGAACATGCAGTTCAAAACATCTGGTAAACACTTAGTTCAAAACATCTGGTGAACACTTAGTTCAAAAATACCTAGTGAATACGTATTTCAAAAACACCTACAAGTTACGAGCCTGCTAGCGTTCCACCAGACTGTCTAGAATAGTTCGTGGTCGTCATCTATACTCCGCTAGATGGCTAGATCATCTTAAACATTGAGGTCTCTCATCATTTTATCACACATCAGATATTTCATCTATCCATGTTTACCCAACATTTTCATAGATATAAAATGCATATACTATTTAAATCATTTAAAACATATATAAATCGTTCATCCATCATATATATCAAGAACACAGATAATATGCACACATAGCACGTAATTTATATTAAATACTTCATATCTATGTGTAAGATGAAAGTAACTATGCACTCACTTGTTAAAGTGATGATTCCAAACTAGGACAGCGCTTCGCTTCTAAACAATATAATTTTCTTCGATGAAACCTAGTATTATTACCACTAGATTTTAGTCTAATATTACCGTGACTAATTATTAGTCTTATTATATATATATATATATATATATATATATATATATATATATATATATATATATATATATTAAGGAAATGAAAGTTAGGAACAGTACCTGACCAAGGTACTATTCCTCGGGTGACCACTGTGGTTAGGTTATTACTTCCCGATCCTTCTATCATCTTCCTTTTATCTCTGCTCCAAATCATAGACGTCTCTTTCTGTTGGATTAGTGTCTAAGTCTGTAACTATATTTGGTATGTACTTGACCCGGTTGTGCATGGTCCTTTTGGGTTGCCTTCACCAAAGCAACTTGACAAGGTAATTTAATGAGAGAGAGAGGATATTATGATTTATTAATATATTATAAGAAAAATATATTAAAGGAGAAATCATATTTATTTAATTAGTATTAGTCATAAATTAATTAGGAATTAATTTGGTGACTAAAAGAGATTAATTAAATAAAGGGGGCATAAACTGTCAAATGTGTGATAGTTGTGTTTTGGGCTGGGAAACCTAATGGACTAAGGGGGAACGATATTATGATGAAGGATCGTCATATTTTCGTCCAAGGCCTTATTCCAGAAGGTTCATTGGGCTGCTTGGTGACTAAGCTGTCTATTAGGGTTTAGACTGAAACCCTAGCAGCCTACAGTATAAATAAGACCCTTAGCCTTCAATTTTCGGCCACTTGCTTCCCAAGAGAAACCCTAGGCCGAAATTAAGCATTCCTCCTCCTCTCTCAAAGTTGCCTTCTTGCTTGTGGTGTTTGTAAGCAATTAGAGGAGTTACACTTGTGACTCTAAGCTCAAGAACAAGAAGATTCAAAGGATTTCAAGCCAATTGAAAGAGGTAATCACTTAGATTTGTTCTTATAGTGTTAATTTCGAATTATGTATGCCAGATTAGGGTTTACAAGTATTGGATTCGTTGCATGTACAATAGAGAAACCTAGATCCAAGCATTAGGGTTTGTATGAGTACATAAGATTGTTCTTATGCATAAAACCCATCACTTTCTTCATCATCTCCCCCTGGTTCTCCATTGTTACGGTCCACTACCAACGCTTTTGCCCACCGCTTCTCACCGTCCCTCTCACCGTCTCTATGACCACCTAATTCGTTGTTATTATTATTATTATTATTATTATTATTATTATTATTATTATTATTATTATTATTATTATTATTATTATTATATAAGCGTTTAAACAATAATCTCCAACCAATATGTACATACAGGGTCAGACATAAAACACCGGAAGGCAGGACCATTTTGGCATATAGCACTTCTAAAAATCCAGCAACCCTATGCGACCCTTTAAACCCGATTCTCTGTACTGCGAGTAGTTAAAAAGATATTATAACGACACTTATATAAGTCATAATAATAGCTCAAATATTTATTATAAATTCATAATAACAATACTAATTTTAAATATAAACTATATTTAAAATGGGGTAAGCATAACTTACTTACAAGGGGATTTAGCTAGGAGTCGAGCTCTGCAGGGGCAGAACTTCGTCGCTGAATCTTTCTAAGAAATATTAGTGCAGCGCTTCAACGCTCACCTTACTATACTAAAACTACAGAAAGAGAAGTCGAATCACGAGGGAATGAAATGCTTGGGGGATAAGAAAAGAAAGACTCTTGAATCAAGAGAATGGTGTAAGAAATATGAGAGCCCAAACCTCTTATTTATAGTAATTGAATTTACAAAAACTACAATCCATAATTACTTAATGAACTTATAGTTATATAAACGACTAAACACCCCTTCATAATACTATTTGAAATAGATTTAACGATATTTGTACTAAACTAATGTCGAAAGTACTCAACACTAGTATTATAATAGCCGCATCGTCGATACCTTTCTAATGATATATACATTTGTATATATATGTGTACGTATATATGATTTATACTTTATTTTAATACGTAAATATGCTATTATAATTTATACCTCGTTCATAAGAACTCCATTTTTTATGTTCTTTATATCCACGCGTTGGTATTTACGAGTACTACAACTTTCATTTAGACGCCGTCAGCTAATTCTCATTTTATCTCAGATTTACAAAACTGTATCGGATTTATCGCGCTCGAAGAGTAGGGACCAAGTTTCGTCCATATCTTTAACATACGAGCTCTACTCTCGACATTCTTTATATTCACGCATAGGTAAAACAAGATTTAAATCTTTTATTTAGACTCCGTCGGCTAATTCTCGACCGATCTTAAATTTAATAGTATGAGAAAATTATACTGTTAAATGTCTGCGTAAAATTCATAACTTCTACATACAGATTCCGTTTTCGTCTGTCTTTTTACTGCTGAGTTCCTATTAATGAGATCTTCAACTCTCATTTAGGCCGCGTAGGCCAAAAAGCGCTCAAACTAAAATTCCAGTTTCGGGTCGTGCACTGTTATGCCAAATCTTAAAAAATTAATAACTTCCTCATACGAAGTCAGATTCGGGCGTTTTTTTTTTTTTTTTTTTTTTTTTTTTTTTTTTTTTGTGTGTGTGTGTTCTTGGTTTAATGTATACTACAAATTTTGTTTCGATCACTAAGGCTAAAAGTCCTCTACCGTAAATTCACTATTTACATCTCCCGGTGCCGTGTCGGTTTTGCCGTAAAACTTCGACGGACCATAACTTCTTCGTTATAACTCGGATTTCGGCGTTTTTTATATGTACGGAACCCTTGTAACATATACTACAACTTGGTTAAGATTAATCCTTCAAAATAATCTTCCATCAAAAAGTCATTTTTGATGTTCATCGTCTCTAAATTGACTAGCCCGGATCTGCGGGCGTTACATAAAGCAAACCTAGAACTTATTCAAATTGTAAAGAGAGAGATGATCAAGTCTTTCTAGTTATTGTCATTTGATCGAAGGAGGGAAGAGATTATTTTTTACAGTGAATGGAATGGTTATGAAGAAGAGATATGTGTGTGTCAGAGTGTGTGAGAGAGGAGGAGTAGTGGTGGGTTTTATAGTGAATGGAATGGGCTTTTCTCTTTCTTCAAAAATATAATTTAAAAAAGGATAAAAATGCCAATAAATATAATTATCAGTGGAAGGATAAAATTTTAACGTGGATTTATCAGCTCCTATTATTAAAAACTAGGTTACAACCCGTGGAAACCACGGGTCAAAAATTGAAAAACAGATTTATATTATTAATAAGAATTAAGTTTGTTTAGCAATATTTGTAATGATTATTTAAAATTAAAATTAATATAATTTTGTAAAAAAGTATATAAATTAGAATATATGTTAAATAGAAACACAATCAATCCATCGAAAGTTAAATATGAAGATAACTAAAATATATCTTTGAATATGTGAATGATTTATGAAGTGTGAGGGCAAATCAATATTTTTTGTAATGAGGGAGGAATCAAGAAAGACCATGTGGCGTCTATTAAAATCTGAAAATGAAATATCAAAACAAACTGAATATTATGGATTACAATGCTATATAAAGAATAAATTATTTAAAAAAAATGTTACAAAAAAAAAAAAACATAATTGTTAGAATTTAATGGGTAATAAGCAGTTATAAATTCCTAAAAACTTCCTTATACACAACATTTGAAGTTTTGTTTGTAAGTCTATCATCCTTATCTAAAATTAACAATTTTAGTCCTTCTCTACTTTGAACTCTAGATAAGGCAACATACAGTTGTCCATGTGAAAAAACAGGATCCTTGAGATACAGACCAACCTTTGATAACGACTGCCCCTGACTTTTATTAATTGTCATTGCAAAACATACAGCCAATGGAAATTGTCTTCTTTGAAATTTGAAAGGAATTTTTTTTTCAGATGGACTTAAAGACATTCTTGGAATAAATGTTTGCTTTCCGATATTAGTTCCAGATATTATAATTGCCTCAATAACACGTTTGCCAAGAGATTTCACTTGTAGTCTAGTGCCGTTACATAATCCATTTTTCTGATCAATGTTTCTTAGTAACATAACTGGAACACCGACTTTTAGAATTAACTTGTGATTTGGCAAACCTGATACCTTAAGACCATTTAAAATATCAGGGGAGTATAAATTGGGATCAAACTGATCATGAACAAACTCGGATTGGCAAAGAGTATCTGAACTTAAATATTCTACTTCTTCTCCGGGAAACAATGCTAACAAACGATCATTGATTTGTTGGACAACTTCATTTTTTGGAGCTAGTATAGCTCTTTCTTGAAAATAACTCGTACCGTTGAAGTTTTCCAAGATTGAAGGATATACAAACTCAATTAATGAACCTATAGGATCATGTGGATCACTAATGAGAATATCATCCGGAACATCAATAATCGTTTCACCATCGTTTAAACCACCAACTTTTCCTTCTCCTATGTCCAAAAGCCAGTTTGCAAAATTTTGTATTTTTCGAATATCAGATGGATCCTTTCCAACGGTTAGTCTCATGTTTTTTGTTAATCTATGGACTTTGCATTGTTGCCATATATATGAAGAGCTTAAAGAAGCATTAACGATATTTTGTCTGCTACCTCCTTGAACAACAGGTAGAATCTGCCTGAAGTCTCCTCCAAAAACAATCGCTTTCCCTCCAAATGGAATATATGAGTTGGTAGACTTATCAAACTTACATACATCTCTCAGAGCTCGATCTAAAGCTTCAAATGCATGTTTGTGGACCATAGGTGCTTCATCCCAAATAATCAATGAGCTTTTTCTTACTAATCTGCCGAGTTCACTATCAGGCGGTATCTTACAAACAGAATACTCGGTAAGATTCAACGGAATTATAAACCGAGAGTGTGTTGTCCTACCTCCAGGCAATAATAAAGATGCAATACCACTTGAAGCAACATTTAAAACTATATCACCATTACATCTAATTGCTGCAGATAACGTCTTCCAAAGAAAGGTTTTGCCTGTTCCACCATATCCATAAACAAAAAATACACCTCCTTTATTATCTTTGACTGAAGTCATGATATCAAGAAAAATATTGCGTTGCTCGTTTGTTAATGCATGAAACATACTATCAAACTCTTTCTTTAAAAGCGTTATGTCATACTCCAGCTCCTCCATGATAAGTCGATTTGTTGAAGAAGAAACTGTGTCGGAATCAGGGTAAGGCATTTGTTTATAATGTTTAAGACTCGTGTTGTTACGAAGTAAAATCTGTTCGATCTCGAACAAAGTCAGGTTTTTGAGTTGATCCTCATTGAGTGATAAACCTGTAAAAAATGAACAATATGTCAAAAAGAATATAATATTAACCAATTTAATGGTAAAAAAAATTATACCGTGCATATTTAAAATATATAAAATCCGTTTTTACATATAATGATACAAAATTATAATACCTGGAGACTTTAATCTACGTTGTTGGTTGTAAAGAATACCATCTGACAAGTGTTGCCATGTATTTTCCCAAACAAACTCTGGTCTACCCAAACTGTTAGACATTAACATCGTAGCAAATAAGAAACGAAGATAAAAACCAGTTCCTGAATGACTTGCTTCCTTAATTGCATCAACGTATTCTTTGTCATCATCTAAGAGGCCCAAAGCATAGCATGCATCTCGAAAAGTAGGAAATTCTTCACTATTTACCGTGCGAATTTCTTCAAATGATTTTGGACCTTTCACTTTATTTAAAAGAATCCGTAAGAAGTAGACTTCGCCAAGTTTAGGTGAAACAGAGTGAATCCTTCCTATTGAACGTCCAATTTTCCTTGGCTTCCACAACTTATCATCAGGTTTCCAAACAAACTTTGTAGGAAATTCAACATATGTAAGTTTTCGTGCATCTTTATTAATTTTATTACATTCCATCCAAGATGTGAACATAGAAGCAGCAACTGAAGGTTGTTCAAGAACATCGTCAATATCATCGTCTGCGGCATATATGACTTGTTGTTGATCAGGAAGATGAAAAGGTAGTCGCATCACAGAAGGATATCGGTAATGAACATCGTATTTAAATATTCGCCATGATGCTTCACATGCAGATATATATCTACAATCATAATAATCTTTTATTTCATCGACAACCTTTTCGTGATTAGAATCAGCGTTGATGTCAACAGCAATTGTAGCTCTATCTGGACCTTTGTTTATATATTTAAACAGATACTTTATGGAAGATCCCTGATTGCACCATTCAACATTAATGTGTGCCTGATATCTTTTCAACAGATATTTGTTATATGGAACAACATTTCTATTGTCTAACTTGACACCTGATTTTTCGACAAAATATCCATTGTTTCTTCTCATATATAAGGGATAACCGTTGACATCAACCGAAGAATGATCACAGAATTGCTTTGGAAATTTTTTCGAACATTGCTTGTCAACCATGCATGGACAATTCATATTTTCAGCTCCACAAGGACCATGTATCATGAATTCACTTACAAGTGAATACAATTCTGGATCTTCATTGATATTTGGAATCTCAGCAGAAATAATCGGATCAATATATTCAACAGTAGGCCGCTTGGAGTTAGCATGCATAAACAGACAAATATGACAATGTGGCAAACCTCTTTTTTGAAATTCAATCGTATAGACCACTGCAAATTAATTTTATAAATAAGATAATCTTTGTACTGGATGAAATATATTTGCAAATAACCAAAAATATTAACAAACTAAATAATCATTATAACAAAACTATTACAAATAAAAACAAGTTTTATTACCTCCTTGAACAATGCCGAAAATTTTATTTTCCCGTATGTCTTTAATCAAAGCATCGAGCTTTATTTTGAATAGCCTACATAAGATATCAGGTCTATCTTCTGGATTTAGTGAAGTGTTATGAAGAAACCTTTTAACTTCAGGCCATTTTGGATTACATGTAAAGGTTATGAAGAAATCAGGATATCCAAACCATTTACATAAGGACATGGCATCAAGGTAGTTTTGCATCATATAACGTGCACCACCAGTGAATGAGGAAGGTAAGATTACACGTTGTCCAACGTTGGATATATCTTTATTCCCTAGGTTCTGTTGAGTACGTAACTTTTCATAAGACTCACATCTAAGAATTTGTTGTTTGCTCCTTATGAAATGTAATCTCTCACTTTCAATCATAGTATAAGCATCAACCAAAAACTGTTGGAACAACCTTTTTGAATTAAGAATCAGTGAAAAATATTGATCCCTGTCTTGTATTCTATAAGAAAAAAACTCTCTCATTGTACAGTTGGGCCTCTTGCTGTTGCTTATTGGTGTAATACCTCGATGTGGTATGTCAACCCTGTAACCATCATCACCATATGGAAACAGTAGTGGATACTGAAGAGGAAGGTATGATGGATGTAATTCACTAATACGCCGTAGAGAACCTGATGACGTTTGAACAACAATATCTCTATTATCAATTGAATCACCAATATCTCCAACAATTAAAGCGGCAACCTCAGAAGCAGATGGTAGGTTGTATATCCTTCCATCTTGGTCCCTTCTTCCAATAAGTCTCAACTTGATATCAACATGAGGGTTTTGATGAAAAGAATCCCTAACCATTCTATAAGACCGAACCAAGACATTATTTGAATCCAACATCAACTTCAAATCTTGTATAATATCATTATCAAGGACAGAAGAATTTGACGTAGATCGTTGATTATCTCCACTGCAAGTAACATGAACATATAAACATAAGATAAATAAATAATATAATGTTGATGAATAAGATATCTATTAATGTGATAATTGTGAAAAGTGTACCCAAAACATGTCCGTCTATTCGCGATCTCATTATCAGTATCGTATATGTATAACTGAGAGAATTTTGGTTTTAACCCATGTTTCGGTAAAAGGCTTCCGATACTATGATAATTTTGACCGCTAAGTCTAAAAATGTATGGAGCATTTTCTCTATTGATTGAGGAATCAATCTTTCCACCCATTGACGTAAAAGAAAACATAGAATTGTAAGAACGAATGTTCTTCATGAAGTGTTTGCTTTTAGAATCTCCCGATGTAAAAAGATGGGCATAACTTGAAGGTGCATTCTTTAAAGTTGGTAGTTCAACTTTGCCATAACCACAACATAAAGAATAATTTTGATTCTCATTTTTTTACATTTGATAGATTCATCTTTCCATAATTTTGCAAAACATGTTTGGCATACAACAATCTGATCACCATGATCCAAATAATCTGTCAATTAAGGTTGACATAAAGATGTTAAATTTGTAAGTTTATATAAGTGAAAAATATTGAATGAACAAATATAAATATTATATTTGTATCAAAATTACCTTTTGATATACCGTTGTATATGTTTTGCTCATTTTGACCATCGATTTTGTCTTGATCGGATCTCAAACCAAATATTGGAATAGGAGTTAAATTTGGTCTTTTTTTTCTTTGCTTTATTATTTGGATTAGCTAACAGGACTGAAGACGATTTTGATGTTATTGTAGATGATTTGTTGGATGTGTCGCGATTTGAAAATACAGAGAATTGTCTAATATTTGTTAACGGCGAGTGACAACTATTATTGGAAATATCCATGGCTGCGGAAAAAATTGAAAGTATACATTGTTAAATATGATACAATAATAATATATGTTACAAATTAAAATGGTAAAATAAATGAGTTACCGTTGGAAATGTTAGATAACGGAGTTCTAACATTTAAATGTGATGGAGGAGGTTGTAACATTGCTTGATTTGATGTATTTGAACTTGTTTTTGATCGGTATGTGCTTTTATTTCGATGTACAACTCCTTTGAATTCATATAAAAAAATGGTTATCAGAAATGTAAAATTGTTTAATAATTATTTTAATATTATATGAATATGAATATTGATAAAGAGATGATATAAAAAGATGATGATGTAATAAATTTTATTACATATATTTAAAAAAAATTAAAAAGTTTAAAAGCAATCAAGTACGTTACCGTTTGAATCCAATTTCATGTTTGGTAACGGTGTTTGAAAACTGTTATTGGGAATATCGATGACTGAGAAAAGAAGATTGAAATGTAGATTATCAAATATGATACAATAACAACATATATTATAAAAAAATATGGAAAAATAAATGAGTTACCGTTGGAAATGTTAGATAACGGACTTCTAACATTTAAATGTGAAGGAGGAGTACGTAACATTGTTTGTTTTGACATATTTGCGCTTGATGTAGATGTGGATACACTTGATGTAGATGCGGATAGGGTTTTATTTGGATGCACAACTCCTTTGAATTTGGCTGCAAAAAAAAATTGTGATAACAAATGGATAAATTTGTAATAATAATGTAAGTCCCCAAAATATTCTATGAATATTAATATACAAAAAGACATAATACAAAAAATGAGCATGTGAGAAAATTCAATTTAGATATTTAAATTTAAATTTAAATAAAGAATAAAGAAGAAAAATGTATAACGAATTAAGTAAATTATCATTTTCATTTATTTTAAAAAGATGTGATGTTGATGTAGTTGTATGGATTCATTCGGTCGAACCTTTTTTTTATTGTCCAAGTATAATTTTCTTATTCTTCTTTTCTTTGTAGCCTGAACATGATAGATATTCCTATTTGAAGCTGCATAATCAAATATACACACATGAAATAGTTATAATTCAGATTAAAAACATTGATAAAGAAAGTTGTAAAATATATAATGAACGTACCGTTATCACCAGGGTTAGTAACATTTGTAGAAGTTGGAATTTGACTGACTGATGTAGTGTACGAATGTAATTGTTTTGTATTATCCAGATAGAAATTATTTAATTTTATCTTCTTATTAGTCTTAAAGGAGTCCATGTTATTAGTTGCTATCTGAAATGGAACAAAATATATAACTTTATACAAAAACATTATATATTGAAATTTATTATCAAATTTAAAAATAAAAAAAAATGTTGTCGATTGAACTTACGTATGTCATGAAATGCTAAAGTACAATGCCTTTATATGTAATGTTTCCAAATTTTGTTGCAGATATAATTTTTTTTGTACTGTATTGTTGGATTACATTTTTCTTTCATTCTGTTATTTTACTTTGTAACTATTGGAACTAATGTTTATTATGTTATAAAAAGATAAGCATTGTTGGAAAAGATACTATTAGGGAGGATGATTTTGATGAATGACTTCCAATTCCATAGTTACAGATTATGATATATCAAGGATATTAGGTCCAAACATATTAAAAGAAACTATATACCCCTGATGTGAAAATTACCAATATGTCCTGGAGTAGTAGGCAGATAAAAAGATAAAAAACAAACAATGACAGCATCAGTGGTTCAAGCATATCAGGATCAAAAAAAAAAAAAAGATAAGATTGCGGTAATTGGAGAGGGCATTTTCGTCCATTGAACCTAATTATAAATTGTTAGTTATTGCAAGAGGTAAGCAGTGAAAACAAACATTCATACAAAGAAATGAAAATCTGAAATAAACATGCTAACAAACATTCATGGGATTACATCTTAGTGGTATGTGCTTTAATGGTAAACAAATCTATGTTATTTTGGGCTTCATTTATTACATCACAAGGAATTCCATGGCGAGGGCATTTTCGACCTTAGCATATATAAATGTTGTTATGTGGATTGTTTCGAATTTTATTGCATATATATATTGTTAATAAAAATAAAAGTGTTGAGATAAATATAGAGTGACATAAGAAAAAACAGAGAATTGGACAAAAATAACAAATGTTTAAGTTTGTCAAATCCATGGCGCAGGCATTTTTTACCATTGAAGTTAATTATAAATTTTTACTTATTGCAGGAGGTAAGGTGTCACAACAAACATTCATACAAAAAAATCAAAATCTGAAATAAACATGCTAACAAAAAATATATACCCCTGCAACAGGTAATGCCTTTATATGTATTTTTTTCGAATTTTATTGCATATATATTGTTAATAAAATGTTGAGATAAATAGAGAGTGACATAACAAATCTTTAAGTTTGATAAACCGAGTGAGATAGCAGGAACATAATAAGATCAAACCCACCTAATAATCAAATTCAAACAGGGATTTGTCAAAAAACAGTGATTCAAGCATATCAAACCGACCATAAAGACCCTGTTGAATGTCCATATTCATATTACTGTCCTTAATGCCTGCTGCCATATTCAGATTACTGTCTTTAATGTCCTTTACCGAGCATATAACGAAATTTGATTCAAGCATATCAAGTTCATAAAAAACAAAAAAACAGAGCGTTAACTGTTTACCAATCGATAACGTACGTTCAATACTGAGAAAGGGGACCGATAGATGAACATAACATAAGTTTTTTATCGTTGTTATGATCGTATGTTTGCAATTAACACAGTTTTTTCCCACAATTGATAATAAGAAACTTACAGAATTACTATCGTTAATGTCCTTAATCGAGCATATAACGAAAATTGATTGAAGCATATCAAGTTTAGAAAAAACAAAAAACAGAGAATTGCATAAAAATAAGAAACTTACAGAAGGATTGAAGTTGCCGATTGAAGAATGATTCTTGATTGCTGGAACACAATGTGTCGATGATGCTTGATTGCTGGAACACGATGCAGTAAATTCCGAATCTTATTCGTATGTTTCAATTATATATTGAACATAATAAAATCCAATCGACCCAACAATGAAACTTAAATGTAATTGATACTCTTGATATTGATACCATAAAAAGATGTAGTTAATCGGGCATATAAATAAAATTGATTCAAAATTACATTCGATTTCCATCCATAATCGGAATTTCACATTGAAATTGCCATATTGCCATAATGCCATATATAGATATATGGATTATTAATCAAATCAAAGATTGTAATAGTACGTGAATTTCACATTGAAATTTCCATATTTCTCTCAATATTTATTTATTTATTTATTTATTTATTTATTTATGCTTCCAAAGGACAACGTTAAGGCAAAGAAGTATTTGCCAGTTATAATAACATACCAAAAGAGCAACATATGAATTCAATTCATATTACAAGCCGATTGCAATTTGACTTTCAAAAAAACAAGATTAAAAAACCCAAAAAAAAAAAAAATTCCATCATATAATGTCTTCAAATGTGTTTTAGAAACCACAAAACCAGCTCTTCTTTCTTCAAAGGAATACTCAATAACCTCTTCAGGAAAAATCCCCTTTATCAAAACAGGGGCAGGTGTAACAGCTGTTTGCATCGCAATAGAACCCGTAGTATATGGGGTGGAGGGTAAAATCGGAATTAAATTTGTTTTTGGAGTTCTATTTGTATTTTCATCCTCTAAACCAAATATCGTAGTTTTAGTAGGGGTAGTAAATGGCGACATATTGTTATTGTTATTTTGAAATGTTTTTTGTAGCATGTCGTGTTTTTTCTCAGCTTCTGTTGTGACATTAGGGGTAGTTTTGGAAGAAATGGGAGAAAAAGGCTTGCGGAATCCATCGATTTTTTTGGTAGGACGGGAAGTAGTAGGGGTAGTTTTGGAATTGATATCCGGTTTTGGAGTTGCATGACCTAATGATAATCTTCTGTTGCTTGTAATATTAATTTATGGAATTTAAATGATTGAAATTTTAGAGCTGATCAAAAGAATTGACAAAGGGCTAAATTTGACAGAAAACAAAAGTTAAATGCTATAAATAGTGGTTCAAGCATATCAGGATCAGAAAAAAACAAAAAAAAAAAAGAAGATAAGATTGCGGTAATTGGAGAGGGCATTTTCGTCCATTGAACCTAATTATAAATTGTTAGTTATTGCAAGAGGTAAGCAGTGAAAACAAACATTCATACAAAGAAACAAACATTCATGCAAAATTGACATCTGATGCATTGTTTATTCTGTTGCGTGTTCAATATTATGAGAAATCTCATTTGACAGCTTGATTACAGTTTTTTTTTAATACAATACCTCAAATAATATCAAAGCACATTCCCAAGAATGCATGCACCAGTATACCATTTTATTGTGAAAATTATGAATATGTCCATGTTTAAAAAATGATCATTATTTTGAACAGGAATGTATTGAATGTATTCAAATTTGAGACATCTTTTTTATAAAGCAAATATACTGATATCTTATAACACGAAAATGAAAAGTAGAATGTTATTGATTGTAATTTTTTTTATTTTTATTGCAAATATATTGGTAAAAAAATCTGTAAAAACATAATGGTTTCCTTCAATTAAAGTATCAATAGACACACATAATTTAAAAGAAGATTAATCTAATTACAGCCATAACCCAAAAAATAGTTTTTTACAGTGAATGATAGAATGCCGAATGTGATAGATGAACCTAGAAACAACACACGTTTTAGAGTTATGTTGGGCATTTAGTTGGTTGTGTATTTGATGGAAACTCCATTGTTGCCCATAAATTATTCCAGAGGTATGTACTTTATTTATGTTATCACTTTAATTTCAGAAAAATTATTTATGAGGTTAAAATGAATACATCCTTGCCCAGAACCAAAAATATCCCTTATTAGTATCTATGATTGTAAATACAAGACCACAATAATTAAATAATTAGTATATTTCTGATAAGACTCTTTAGAAACATATTTCTTTGCTTATTTTACACATAAATACACAAACATATATGCCACACATTTATTAAAAGAAGATTAGTCTAATTACAATGATAACCATAAAATCATAATCGTATTAAAATATAGAATACCAGCGAAAATAAAGCAAGAAGTATCAATGTTTGAACAGTGGACACCACAAAGAGCAATACTGTGAAAGAGAATCCAAAAAAATCCAAATTCAAGAACATTGTTGATTAAAAAAAGACATTTTGAAATTACTTTTCAAGCTTTGGTATTAATAGACCTGTGTTGGCATCAACTTTGGAATTCAATCGAGGGACCTTGGTGGACGAATTCACATTATCATAATCATCAACATCAATGGTATCTCCAACATTTCGTTTTTTTACTATTGTTGGGGAATTATACTTGAACGGACTTGTAGCTTCAAATTTGTCAGGCAATGTTGGGGTCAAATTATCACCTGTTTGCGATATCGCATCCTTAAAACAAAATGTTGTAAATAGGTTTAGTAATAAAATATTAACAAAAAGTAATTTTTAAAATAGATTATATAAAATTAAATAATGTAAATTTATAATATAACCTTTAAGGACTTTGTTTCTTGAGATACTTCATGAGATGCGATTTCTGTATCATCAGCATTTGCAGGACTACCTGCCTGATTCAGAAATTTAAATATTTATATAGATTTACAATTTATTAGTGAATATCATTAAAAAAAATATGCATCATAAAAAGTAATATTAAAAAAACAAATAAAAATAATATATAAATACCTCGACAGCTAACTTTTTTTCCAAAGCATCGATAACGTTACTATCAACCGTGTAGCCAAGTATCCCAAACCGATTGTAGTTATTGGATACATTAAAACTATTAACATCTATCTTAAAAGCCATCTTTTTATGCTCCAAACATTTGAGGTCATAAGGATATAATCTTGGATTATCCCCAGCCTGGAATAAATGTGTTATATAATATATTTATGTTTAAAAGCACATTAATATAAAGAAAATACAACAAATAACAACAATTAAGAAAACAAAAATTATAATTATGTTATACCTGTTTGATTTTATCTATAAGATCACGTGCGCGTTTTTTGACGAGTCTATAAGCATCTCTATCGAAGAGAGTTAGAGTGATTGTTCCAGAATCATCTTGCACACGAATAGGTATTTTATACCTATAAAAATTTCCCACATAAATAAACATTAAATATGTTTAATGGTTAATAATGTAGTTAAGTTGTTCAGTTGATATTTTCTTAAATGTAAAAAAACCTTGGAACAGAAGAGATCTTCTTATTTTTACAATTATCACCATTGCATTTTAAAACGACACTTGCATCACCACTATCTGGACCACTGAACACATCTTCTGTTTCAACTTTCTTTCCACAGTTTGTACACGCATCATAATACCAATCAATATCTTGGCGAATACCATAAATGGTCCCGACAATGATATATTGGCCGACCTAAAAAAAATCAAAACGATCATAAAAAACATTATAATTTTATTATCTGTTAAATAGAAAACAATATCACATCAATACAGATAAAATATTCACATACCTCTTGTGGTTCTATCAAATCGACAACATTTTTAACTTTGTAATTATTCAAAAAGTCATCAGATTCCGAATATGATTTAGAGCTTTCAACAGTCAAAGAAGCAGAAGGGTTTTGAAGTCCTCGTAATCCAACCAAGCTGTTTTTAATTTAGGAGTTTGAAAATAAAATTATAAAATTATTGAACAGAAACAACAAAACGATGAATTATTAAAATGTACAGTTACCTATCTGTGAATGTAACAATTTCGGGAAGATTAGCATTTATGAATATCCGTGTTTGTTCATAATAACTGTTAACAGAAGGTGTTGCTGATGAAACAAAATAAAATAGTAAATAGAATGAGTAATATAAAAGACTAAAATAAGGTTGATTGGTATAAAAAATTTACCATTATAGACATTAATTCTTGCAAATTGCAAAAGGACAATCACACGACCAACTTCTTTATGAGCTTCAAGATAAGAAATTAACTGATATGCAATATCTCCAAACAACGTAACGTTAACCTGCAAACCTCTGCAAAAATAATAATGGTTAAATGAATATATAATACTAAAATTCTACATGCAAGTTGTAAAGTAATGAATGTAATATATAAGATATAAGATATAAGATATAAGATATAATATAAAAAAAGTTTTGGTTACTCTAAGTTTCTTATTTGTAAAGGCAGCCTATGTAGAGATTTGCTGACATCACGGGAATCAAGCTTTCCTAATGAAACAACTTCACCAATAATATCTACAAAATGATAATACAAAATGTCAAAATGATGTGAATTTAAAGAATTAAATATAATATACAATCAATAAGGAGGGAAATTACCAATTGATTCATTAGATGTAGCTGTTGCAGAGATAATTGTTTCAAAAGAAACAAAAGAAAATCCATATGTTGTTTTGGATTGAAAGTGTAGACACTCGTTAACAGTTGTTCTTCCATGCAAATTTAACTTGGAGGTTACATCACTTATTTTAAAAGTGTATTTGTTAGGAGCGATAGTGGGGGACCGGATGTAAACAGCTTGATCTTCTTTCAATTTGGACTCAAACCTTTGAAAATCTCTTGGATACACACTTGCTCGGATTTTTGTACACTATTCACATAGGGTAAGAATATTATATAATGTTAAAAAGGAAATTTTTAATAAATATAAATTGGTCAACATTGAAGATAACATCTTCAATGATTGAGTTTGAATAATATTATTGGAATGATCAAATAAAAAAAATGTTTTTGAATAATGCTATTAAAATAGTAGATTTTACCATTTCATCCATGAGTATCATCTCAATTGATCTGACAATAGTGGGGTTGCCATCTGAAAGCGATTTCCACAGCCGGATGATAGACACTTTTAGTGTGTAATCATCCTTCATATTGTCCAAGTCTCTAATGAAAGTGATCTTTCTTTCTGCCATTGTCACTATAACAGAAAAGTACACAAAATAATTACAATTATGTGTATGGAGTACTAATAATATAAGAACAAACTGAATAATACAATATGGTTATATTGAAACATTCATACGAAGAAAACAAATTCTGAAAGAAACATGCTAACAGAAACTATATACCCCTATACAACATTCATAATTAAAAATAATAATGATAAGTTTGATCTGTATATGATTCCTTTGTTTGAAAGAAAACTTCAGTTTACTAATATACCAAATGTATCCTTATTAGAAAGAGGCCCTTAAGTTGGATTTGTAAAATTTAGTAAAAATAGGTAAAAATGTTAGGAAAATAAGTCAAAATTCTGAAATTGTTAACTGTATATTAAAAAAATATCGATGTAAAATTTTACAATAGTAATGGATTTAAACAATGATAAAACATAACCTAAACAGGAAAATCAGAAAAATAGGAACCAAGTAAGATGCTAAATTTGACAGAAAACAAAAGTTAAATGCTATAAATAGTGGTTCAAGCATATCAGGATCAGAAAAAAACAAAAAAAAAAAGATAAGATTGCGGTAATTGGAGAGGGCATTTTCGTCCATTGAACCTAATTATAAATTGTTAGTTATTGCAAGAGGTAAGCAGTGAAAACAAACATTCATACAAAGAAATGAAAATATGAAATAAACATGTTAACAAACATTCATGGGATTACATCTTAGTGGTATGTGCTTTAATGGTAAACAAATCTATGTTATTTTGGGCTTCATTTATTACATCACAAGGAATTCCATGGTAATGGATTTATTAAAAAAATATCGATGTAAAATTTTGCAATAGTAATGGATTTAAACAATGATAAAACATAACCTAAACAGGAAAATCAGAAAAATAGGAACCAAGTAAGATGCTAAATTTGACAGAAAACAAAACTTAAATGCTATAAACAGCCATAAAACAGAAAGTGCAAACTGTGATTCAAAATTTATATAGCCATTTTATAGAAATTTGACAGAAAATGAAATGCTAACTGTTTTGTTATAATTACTTGTTTGAAAGAAGCATGCTATAACAGGTAAATAACTGAAAACTAAAATTCTATATTATGGTAGACAAAGGGTGTTAATGGAATTGTAAGTAAACTTTACTGTTGTTAATGTTTGCTGCCATATTCAGATTACTGTGTCTAATGTCCTTAACCGAGCATATAACGGAATTTGATTAACACAGCAATCGACAATCATGGCCGTACATATACACAACCAGAACCAAAATTGATAATAAGAAACTTACAGAATTACTGTCGTTAATGTCCTTAATCGAGCATATAACGAAAATTGATTGAAGCATATGAAGTTCAGAAAAAACAAAAAACAAAAAACAGAGAATTGGAAAAAAATAAGAAACTTACAAAACGATTGAAGTAGCCGATTGAAGAATGATTCTTGATTGCTGGAACAATATGCAGTAAAGAATGATTGTTATTCCTATGTTTCAATTATATATTGAACATAATAACGAAATTTGATCTTGATCTTGATACCATAAAAAGATGCATGTAATCGGCCATATAACGAAAATTGATTCAATAAAAAGATCCATAATCGGAATTGCACATTTAAATTGTCATATTGCCATATTCAGATTGATAAATTCCAAATCTAATTTAAATTAAGTTCCGATTCTAATGTTAAGTTCCGATTCTAATTCCGATTCATATGATACGTGAGACCAACCATGGGTATAATTGGGATTTTACATTTGGAGGAAAAGGTTTTTTTGTATGACACGTGTTTAACCGGTTTTGTTTATTAAGAATTAAATATAATATACAATCAATAAGGAGGGAAATTACCAATTGATTCATTAGATGTAGCTGTTGCAGAGATAATTGTTTCAAAAGAAACAAAAGAAAATCCATATGTTGTTTTGGATTGAAAGTGTAGACACTCGTTAACAGTTGTTCTTCCATGCAAATTTAACTTGGAGGTTACATCACTTATTTTAAAAGTGTATTTGTTAGGAGCGATAGTGGGGGACCGGATGTAAACAACTTGATCTTCTTTCAATTTGGACTCAAACCTTTGAAAATCTCTTGGATACACACTTGCTCGGATTTTTGTACACTATTCACATAGGGTAAGAATATTATATAATGTTAAAAAGGAAATTTTTAATAAATATAAATTGGTCAACATTGAAGATAACATCTTCAATGATTGAGTTTGAATAATATTATTGGAATGATCAAATAAAAAAAATGTTTTTGAATAATGCTATTAAAATAGTAGATTTTACCATTTCATCCATGAGTATCATCTCAATTGATCTGACAATAGTGGGGTTGCCATCTGAAAGCGATTTCCACAGCCGGATGATAGACACTTTTAGTGTGTAATCATCCTTCATATTGTCCAAGTCTCTAATGAAAGTGATCTTTCTTTCTGCCATTGTCACTATAACAGAAAAGTACACAAAATAATTACAATTATGTGTATGGAGTACTAATAATATAAGAAGAAACTGAATAATACAATATGGTTATATTGAAACATTCATACGAAGAAAACAAATTCTGAAAGAAACATGCTAACAGAAACTATATACCCCTATACAACATTCATAATTAAAAATAATAATGATAAGTTTGATCTGTATATGATTCCTTTGTTTGAAAGAAAACTTCAATTTACTAATATACCAAATGTATCCTTATTAGAAAGAGGCCCTTAAGTTGGATTTGTAAAATTTAGTAAAAATAGGTAAAAATGTTAGGAAAATAAGTCAAAATTCTGAAATTGTTAACTGTATATTAAAAAAATATCGATGTAAAATTTTACAATAGTAATGGATATAAACAATGATAAAACATAACCTAAACAGGAAAATCAGAAAAATAGGAACCAAGTAAGATGCTAAATTTGACAGAAAACAAAAGTTAAATGCTATAAATAGTGGTTCAAGCATATCAGGATCAGAAAAAAACAAAAAAAAAAGATAAGATTGCGGTAATTGGAGAGGGCATTTTCGTCCATTGAACCTAATTATAAATTGTTAGTTATTGCAAGAGGTAAGTGAAAACAAACATTCATACAAAGAAATGAAAATCTGAAATAAACATGTTAACAAACATTCATGGGATTACATCTTAGTGGTATGTGCTTTAATGGTAAACAAATCTATGTTATTTTGGGCTTCATTTATTACATCACAAGGAATTCCATGGTAATGGATTTATTAAAAAAATATCGATGTAAAATTTTGCAATAGTAATGGATTTAAACAATGATAAAACATAACCTAAACAGGAAAATCAGAAAAATAGGAACCAAGTAAGATGCTAAATTTGACAGAAAACAAAACTTAAATGCTATAAACAGCCATAAAACAGAAAGTGCAAACTGTGATTCAAAATTTATATAGCCATTTTATAGAAATTTGACAGAAAATGAAATGCTAACTGTTTTGTTATAATTACTTGTTTGAAAGAAGCATGCTATAACAGGTAAATAACTGAAAACTAAAATTCTATATTATGGTAGACAAAGGGTGTTAATGGAATTGTAAGTAAACTTTACTGTTGTTAATGTTTGCTGCCATATTCAGATTACTGTGTCTAATGTCCTTAACCGAGCATATAACGGAATTTGATTAACACAGCAATCGACAATCATGGCCGTACATATACACAACCAGAACCAAAATTGATAATAAGAAACTTACAGAATTACTGTCGTTAATGTCCTTAATCGAGCATATAACGAAAATTGATTGAAGCATATGAAGTTCAGAAAAAACAAAAAACAAAAAACAGAGAATTGGAAAAAAATAAGAAACTTACAAAACGATTGAAGTAGCCGATTGAAGAATGATTCTTGATTGCTGGAACAATATGCAGTAAAGAATGATTGTTATTCCTATGTTTCAATTATATATTGAACATAATAACGAAATTTGATCTTGATCTTGATACCATAAAAAGATGCATGTAATCGGCCATATAACGAAAATTGATTCAATAAAAAGATCCATAATCGGAATTGCACATTTAAATTGTCATATTGCCATATTCAGATTGATAAATTCCAAATCTAATTTAAATTAAGTTCCGATTCTAATGTTAAGTTCCGATTCTAATTCCGATTCATATGATACGTGAGACCAACCATGGGTATAATTGGGATTTTACATTTGGAGGAAAAGGTTTTTTTGTATGACACGTGTTTAACCGGTTTTGTTTATTAAGAATTAAATATAATATACAATCAATAAGGAGGGAAATTACCAATTGATTCATTAGATGTAGCTGTTGCAGAGATAATTGTTTCAAAAGAAACAAAAGAAAATCCATATGTTGCTTTGGATTGAAAGTGTAGACACTCGTTAACAGTTGTTCTTCCATGCAAATTTAACTTGGAGGTTACATCACTTATTTTAAAAGTGTATTTGTTAGGAGCGATAGTGGGGGACCGGATGTAAACAACTTGATCTTCTTTCAATTTGGACTCAAACCTTTGAAAATCTCTTGGATACACACTTGCTCGGATTTTTGTACACTATTCACATAGGGTAAGAATATTATATAATGTTAAAAAGGAAATTTTTAATAAATATAAATTGGTCAACATTGAAGATAACATCTTCAATGATTGAGTTTGAATAATATTATTGGAATGATCAAATAAAAAAAATGTTTTTGAATAATGCTATTAAAATAGTAGATTTTACCATTTCATCCATGAGTATCATCTCAATTGATCTGACAATAGTGGGGTTGCCATCTGAAAGCGATTTCCACAGCCGGATGATAGACACTTTTAGTGTGTAATCATCCTTCATATTGTCCAAGTCTCTAATGAAAGTGATCTTTCTTTCTGCCATTGTCACTATAACAGAAAAGTACACAAAATAATTACAATTATGTGTATGGAGTACTAATAATATAAGAAGAAACTGAATAATACAATATGGTTATATTGAAACATTCATACGAAGAAAACAAATTCTGAAAGAAACATGCTAACAGAAACTATATACCCCTATACAACATTCATAATTAAAAATAATAATGATAAGTTTGATCTGTATATGATTCCTTTGTTTGAAAGAAAACTTCAATTTACTAATATACCAAATGTATCCTTATTAGAAAGAGGCCCTTAAGTTGGATTTGTAAAATTTAGTAAAAATAGGTAAAAATGTTAGGAAAATAAGTCAAAATTCTGAAATTGTTAACTGTATATTAAAAAAATATCGATGTAAAATTTTACAATAGTAATGGATATAAACAATGATAAAACATAACCTAAACAGGAAAATCAGAAAAATAGGAACCAAGTAAGATGCTAAATTTGACAGAAAACAAAAGTTAAATGCTATAAATAGTGGTTCAAGCATATCAGGATCAGAAAAAAACAAAAAAAAAAAGATAAGATTGCGGTAATTGGAGAGGGCATTTTCGTCCATTGAACCTAATTATAAATTGTTAGTTATTGCAAGAGGTAAGTGAAAACAAACATTCATACAAAGAAATGAAAATCTGAAATAAACATGTTAACAAACATTCATGGGATTACATCTTAGTGGTATGTGCTTTAATGGTAAACAAATCTATGTTATTTTGGGCTTCATTTATTACATCACAAGGAATTCCATGGTAATGGATTTATTAAAAAAATATCGATGTAAAATTTTGCAATAGTAATGGATTTAAACAATGATAAAACATAACCTAAACAGGAAAATCAGAAAAATAGGAACCAAGTAAGATGCTAAATTTGACAGAAAACAAAACTTAAATGCTATAAACAGCCATAAAACAGAAAGTGCAAACTGTGATTCAAAATTTATATAGCCATTTTATAGAAATTTGACAGAAAATGAAATGCTAACTGTTTTGTTATAATTACTTGTTTGAAAGAAGCATGCTATAACAGGTAAATAACTGAAAACTAAAATTCTATATTATGGTAGACAAAGGGTGTTAATGGAATTGTAAGTAAACTTTACTGTTGTTAATGTTTGCTGCCATATTCAGATTACTGTGTCTAATGTCCTTAACCGAGCATATAACGGAATTTGATTAACACAGCAATCGACAATCATGGCCGTACATATACACAACCAGAACCAAAATTGATAATAAGAAACTTACAGAATTACTGTCGTTAATGTCCTTAATCGAGCATATAACGAAAATTGATTGAAGCATATGAAGTTCAGAAAAAACAAAAAACAAAAAACAGAGAATTGGAAAAAAATAAGAAACTTACAAAACGATTGAAGTAGCCGATTGAAGAATGATTCTTGATTGCTGGAACAATATGCAGTAAAGAATGATTGTTATTCCTATGTTTCAATTATATATTGAACATAATAACGAAATTTGATCTTGATCTTGATACCATAAAAAGATGCATGTAATCGGCCATATAACGAAAATTGATTCAATAAAAAGATCCATAATCGGAATTGCACATTTAAATTGTCATATTGCCATATTCAGATTGATAAATTCCAAATCTAATTTAAATTAAGTTCCGATTCTAATGTTAAGTTCCGATTCTAATTCCGATTCATATGATACGTGAGACCAACCATGGGTATAATTGGGATTTTACATTTGGAGGAAAAGGTTTTTTTGTATGACACGTGTTTAACCGGTTTTGTTTATTAAGAATTAAATATAATATACAATCAATAAGGAGGGAAATTACCAATTGATTCATTAGATGTAGCTGTTGCAGAGATAATTGTTTCAAAAGAAACAAAAGAAAATCCATATGTTGTTTTGGATTGAAAGTGTAGACACTCGTTAACAGTTGTTCTTCCATGCAAATTTAACTTGGAGGTTACATCACTTATTTTAAAAGTGTATTTGTTAGGAGCGATAGTGGGGGACCGGATGTAAACAACTTGATCTTCTTTCAATTTGGACTCAAACCTTTGAAAATCTCTTGGATACACACTTGCTCGGATTTTTGTACACTATTCACATAGGGTAAGAATATTATATAATGTTAAAAAGGAAATTTTTAATAAATATAAATTGGTCAACATTGAAGATAACATCTTCAATGATTGAGTTTGAATAATATTATTGGAATGATCAAATAAAAAAAATGTTTTTGAATAATGCTATTAAAATAGTAGATTTTACCATTTCATCCATGAGTATCATCTCAATTGATCTGACAATAGTGGGGTTGCCATCTGAAAGCGATTTCCACAGCCGGATGATAGACACTTTTAGTGTGTAATCATCCTTCATATTGTCCAAGTCTCTAATGAAAGTGATCTTTCTTTCTGCCATTGTCACTATAACAGAAAAGTACACAAAATAATTACAATTATGTGTATGGAGTACTAATAATATAAGAAGAAACTGAATAATACAATATGGTTATATTGAAACATTCATACGAAGAAAACAAATTCTGAAAGAAACATGCTAACAGAAACTATATACCCCTATACAACATTCATAATTAAAAATAATAATGATAAGTTTGATCTGTATATGATTCCTTTGTTTGAAAGAAAACTTCAATTTACTAATATACCAAATGTATCCTTATTAGAAAGAGGCCCTTAAGTTGGATTTGTAAAATTTAGTAAAAATAGGTAAAAATGTTAGGAAAATAAGTCAAAATTCTGAAATTGTTAACTGTATATTAAAAAAATATCGATGTAAAATTTTACAATAGTAATGGATTTAAACAATGATAAAACATAACCTAAACAGGAAAATCAGAAAAATAGGAACCAAGTAAGATGCTAAATTTGACAGAAAACAAAACTTAAATGCTATAAACAGCCATAAAACAGAAAGTGCAAACTGTGATTCAAAATTTATATAGCCATTTTATAGAAATTTGACAGAAAATGAAATGCTAACTGTTTTGTTATAATTACTTGTTTGAAAGAAGCATGCTATAACAGGTAAATAACTGAAAACTAAAATTCTATATTATGGTAGACAAAGGGTGTTAATGGAATTGTAAGTAAACTTTACTGTTGTTAATGTTTGCTGCCATATTCAGATTACTGTGTCTAATGTCCTTAACCGAGCATATAACGGAATTTGATTAACACAGCAATCGACAATCATGGCCGTACATATACACAACCAGAACCAAAATTGATAATAAGAAACTTACAGAATTACTGTCGTTAATGTCCTTAATCGAGCATATAACGAAAATTGATTGAAGCATATGAAGTTCAGAAAAAACAAAAAACAAAAAACAGAGAATTGGAAAAAAATAAGAAACTTACAAAACGATTGAAGTAGCCGATTGAAGAATGATTCTTGATTGCTGGAACAATATGCAGTAAAGAATGATTGTTATTCCTATGTTTCAATTATATATTGAACATAATAACGAAATTTGATCTTGATCTTGATACCATAAAAAGATGCATGTAATCGGCCATATAACGAAAATTGATTCAATAAAAAGATCCATAATCGGAATTGCACATTTAAATTGTCATATTGCCATATTCAGATTGATAAATTCCAAATCTAATTTAAATTAAGTTCTGATTCTAATGTTAAGTTCCGATTCTAATTCCGATTCATATGATACGTGAGACCAACCATGGGTATAATTGGGATTTTACATTTGGAGGAAAAGGTTTTTTTGTATGACACGTGTTTAACCGGTTTTGTTTATTAAGAATTAAATATAATATACAATCAATAAGGAGGGAAATTACCAATTGATTCATTAGATGTAGCTGTTGCAGAGATAATTGTTTCAAAAGAAACAAAAGAAAATCCATATGTTGTTTTGGATTGAAAGTGTAGACACTCGTTAACAGTTGTTCTTCCATGCAAATTTAACTTGGAGGTTACATCACTTATTTTAAAAGTGTATTTGTTAGGAGCGATAGTGGGGGACCGGATGTAAACAACTTGATCTTCTTTCAATTTGGACTCAAACCTTTGAAAATCTCTTGGATACCCACTTTCAAAGTGGGTTAGATCTGATCCCACATCGGCTTGGAAGGAGAACGAAACATTTCCTTATAAAGGGGTGTGGATACCTTCCCTATCACAACGCGTTTTAAAGCCGTGAGGGCAGCAGATCCCATAAGAACTCTGCAGTTAAGCGTGCTCGGGCGGGAGTAGTACCAGGATGGGTGACCCCCTGGGAAGTCCTTGTGCCGAGTGGCCCAAAGCGGACAATATTGTGATACGTGCCAGAGGGGGATGTTACAAATGGTATCAGAGCTAGGGCACGGGTCGATGTGTTCAACGGGGACGTCGAACCCTATAATGGGGGGTGAAAGTGGGTTAGATCTGATCCCACATCGGCTTGGAAGGAGAACGAAACATTTCCTTATAAAGGGGTGTGGATACCTTCCCTATCACAACGCGTTTTAAAGCCGTGAGGGCAGCAGATCCCATAAGAACTCTGCAGTTAAGCGTGCTCGGGCGGGAGTAGTACCAGGATGGGTGACCCCCTGGGAAGTCCTCATGCCGAGTGGCCCAAAGCGGACAATATTGTGATACGTGCCAGAGGGGGATGTTACACATGACCACTAGGGCCAGAATAACAATAATCTCCTTAGTCATCACCGAAACAATGGTAACGACATACTTGAATAAAACGAGACAAATTACTAGCTTCTTGGTAACCTTGTGACTTTCCCTGATCCAAGCGTGAGTCATGTGCTTCCAGTAGTATAGATCTCTACTACTATTCACACCTACTCATACTCATCCCAAGTATTGTCTCGCAGTCCCCAAGTCCTAAAATCACAAAACAATTTAACACATACTAATGTGTCCAATTAATCATAAAAATTCTCCCAGACTCTACTAGGATTTCTTCCATGCATATCTTCAATCATCAATTCTACTTCAACTCGGTTGGTGATGGAAATTCTAGGCGATGGGACAACTTTAAGAGTTACACCCATCGTTCCATCATCCTGCCAACCGCAGGTGTACTTCAGATGTATCGTACTCCTCTAAACTTTCCGTTATTTTATCAGACATATTCCAAAGGCAAGATACCACTCTTACGTTATCCTTCGATAGGTGTCATTCAACACATCAGATAACAAAAACAGGGTTTATATTAATTCTTGAAACTATTACACAAAAGTTCAAGTTCACCCTATACTATGCCTTTATAAGGCTACACTTCCTGATACTAGCTATACCTTGATACAGAGTCTTTATCCTTGATTCCTCGCTTTGTCATCTGCTTCGTCAAGGATCATTTAAAATGCTTCTGCCTTTGGCTGTGGCAGTGCATTTGGTTTTGCTCCCTCATTCTTCTTCGGGCAGTCCCTAGATAAATGCCCTTCTCCCCAACATTCATAGCACACCCTCTTTTTGGATACACACTTGTTGGCGTAATGCCCTGTCTTTCCACATTTGTAACAAGTCACATCTTCGTCACATCTCTCAAAGTTCTTTAGCGGTACACTTGACTTTGTAACTCTCACAGGGAATTCTTTCTTGTAGTGTCCCTCTTTACTACACTTAATGCAAACTTCTTCCTCGATTGAGCATTCGTGGGCATAGTGACCAATCTTCCCGCATTTAAAGCAGATCACTTCCTTAGGGCATCTCCCGTTGTGCTTTCTTCCATACTTATCGCACCATGTCGCTTCACCTACTCCTCCATACCTTGAGAACATGTTATTGTCAGACCTTGAAGACCCCTCAAATTTCCTTTTCTTGCCAACTTCAACCTTGTTGGCGATACTACCGTTGATCACTTCTTCGACTGACTTAGCAACCCCGATAGTTATCTCAAGAGTAGGTGTCTGGCGTACTGGTACAGTAAGTTCGTCCTTACTTTGTTGAATTAAACGCCTTGTTTCTTCCATATGATGATCCAACATCATTCGCACCATTGCATATACTCCCGCCATCGTGATTGGCTCAGGTGCAGCTGTTAGTTCTAGTGCACTCCCAATCATTTGTGGCTCAGACTGCGGGTTGTCGTTTTCCAATCCACTTTGTGTGTTTTCCATTTCGATCTATACACCAAATTAGGTGAATTTAGATCTCTATTTCGATAGACGTTCAAATCATCCTTTTCACTCCGAAACATTTACATGCTAGTTCTAATATCGTAGACATACGCTTAGAATCCTACACACATAAGGTTTCAAGATCCGGTCGGCAAAAGACCATAGATCCGAAAAAATAATATCATATATGGCAAACATATAACATTTAACACATAAAAGCATTTTAGGCAATTTTCCTAAAATAAACTAGTGCTCGTGTCTAAAATATAACAGACACACATCTCACAATTTCACTTAGCATTCTAAGTTTAAGTCTGGAAATCCTACAAATTCCTAGTTCGCTTAAACTAATGCTCTGATACCAACTATGACATCCCCAAAATCTCGGCCAGAAAAGATCGATTTTCATTTATGCTTTTAAAATAATTTCAGAGTAAATCATTTTGATTTGAAAGAGTTGCGGAATTTGTTCCCAAAAACAAAGTATGATAAAATAATATTTACCAAAGCATTTCATCAAGAAATGTATTTTCATTATATAATCAAAACTCGGGATGTCATGTTCCGATACAGACCATAAAGCATAAACAATAACATTACAATTCATTCAACAAATATATACATATACAAACTTGTAAACAAAACAACTTGATGATTCATCCATCTTATGCCCTTGCGCCACTTCCTGTAATACAAATAAAACCGAGTGGGTCAGGCTTGGGAGCCTGGTGAGCATATAGAGTTTTCAACCCACAATAAGTAATTAACTTTATTTTCATTAACCAACAATAACCCAATTACCCATTCCCGTTATTCTCACTTTATGTCCCTAAAACAACTAACACAAGGGACCTAGTCTAAGAATATTTCATCGGGGCGACAACACATGCTTCAGGGGTTCCTTAGCAATATAAGTCAAATAAGGCAACCATGAGGGGGATGGAGTACAGCGAATGAACACCCAAGTTCATTAACACCTACAGGTGGCTTATAGAAGTAGTATTCTTCGGCAGATCTGGAAGATCTTCACAAAAACCGGGCTCCTCGCGGGCAGAGCTTCGGCTCGGGAATTGCACTTCACGGGATCTTCGGGGCCTCGGGACTTGCTTCGGGGCTCGGGAATGATACCGGGGCTTCGTGATAATTCTTGCACGAAAAACGATGCAAAAACGCGAGAGAAAGGGAAGAAACAAGCAAAGAACTCGGCTGCCCTCGACATCCTTTTATAGGGGGCTGGAACTTCGATTTACACTGGGCGTAATATGAAATTACGCTGGGCGTAATGAGGATAGGATCGCTGACTCCCCCCCTTCGGATAATATCGGTATTTTATATTTAAATTTAATATCGAAAATATTTAATAAACTTCAAAAATTCATATCTTCCTCATACGAACTCTGTTTTCGACGTTCTTTATATCCACGCGTAGGTGAGACTACGCTCTACAGTTTTCGTTTAGACTCCGTCGGCTAATTTTGAATTTATTTTTTATTATTTATTTTTAGTAGGTCGGGACAGGAAAACTCCGTTATAAAATCATAAATTTTTCATCCGACGTCTGTTTTCGCCTATATTTTTATCGTTTCACTACTATTAACGAGATCTTTGATTCTCATTAAGATTGTTTTGGCTAAAAACCGCTCGATCTCAAATCGAGTATCCGGGCTGCATACTGCTAAGTCGAAACTTCGAAAAATCATAACTTCCTCATACGAAGTCAGATTTGGGTGTTCTTTTTATGCACGCTCTCGGTTTAACGAACTCTACGACTTTTGTTTAGATCACTAAGGCTAAATTTCGATCTAACGTAAATTTCACTTTTTACGTCATTCAACGTTGCTGGTTCTGTCGCGAAACTTCGACAGGTCATAACTTCTTCGTTATAACTCGGATTTCGGCATTCTTTATATCTTCGGAATCCTTGTTTCGACCACTACATCTTTATGCAAAGACATCGGACTTATCTCATACTTTAATTTTGACGCTTATTTTATTCTTAATTCATTAAATTATAATAATTAAGAAAATAAACACATAATTCACACAATACTCAAATATTTCATCATTAATACTTCAAATAAAAGTTACAAGGGTTAACCTAGACTATTACATCAAGGATAATGTTTAGCCTGGAAACGCGGGCGTTACATAACCCACCCACAAATACCTTGCTTTAATCATAACCCTCCATTCTTATTCCTAAACTTTATTAAAGCAGAAAAGAATCTACCTACACAGAAACAAATCTTGGGTTTTAGGCGAAACCGATAGAGGCGTTTTGGTGTTGAAAAAGATTGGAATTTGTCCTAAATCAAATCCATCTTAAAAAGCCCCACGATAGAACTCATCAGAAGAAACAATTGTCAAAAATAAAGAAAAACAATGTCTGGTTTCCTGGGGTTTTAGTAGAATCCAGAAGGGTTTTGCGTATTTGTTGTGAAATTGGCAGTTCAAGAAGGAAGACCATAAACCCTTTTTTTGCACTGTTCTGGGGTTTTAGGAGGCGAAATTCAGTAAAAGGTTAATTGGTTTGTAGGGTTTCTACTGCAGTAGAGTTGAGAGATATATTGATAGGAATTTAGGTCAAGCATAGATCAAAAAGGGATGATTTGGGGCGTCAGATATAGACGAACTTTAAGGTGGCGACTCCCGACTTCCAGGAGACTTCTATAGACCTAGGTTACTTTCTGTAGAGTCAGTCCGTAATTATCCAAATTTTAACCAATTTACGTAAATGACCCATATACTATTTTTGAGTCCAACTTTGGTTCAAAAAACTTGTATTTAAGTTCGCATATTTAAACTTTGTTTAATGAGCTATCTTAAATTTTTTAGTTTATAAACTTATTTATCAATAAGTTATCTCAAATAGTTTATCAAAAAATTAATTTATAGTTTATAATAAACTATTTTATTTATCAACAAACATTTAAAGGTTGTTTGATAATTATTGATTGAATCATATCTGATTGAGTAAATAGCCGATTGAATCAATCTGTGTTATAATTAAAGGTTATATGACCGAATCCAAAGTTTCTAATTTTGGTATCAAAAAGTTTGAATCTGATCGAATCAGACTTGATAACTCTTACCAAATTTAGTAAAAGACATATCAAACAACTCATACTTACAATAAACTTAAAAAATAAGCTAGCTTATATATGTAAAACAAAATCTTAATGCCAAGTTGTAATCATTGCCTTAAAAAAAACTTTTAATTAAACAATAATATAACATTATAACCACAAAAGGTCTACATTTTTATTCGAACAAGAGAAACATAATACAATCTTTTGTTCCATACATAGGGAAACGAGATACATAAACCAACAAGACCCCAAAGTAAAGCTCCAATCAACTATTATTGAGGGAGTGTTTCAGATTACTTTTGAAGGTTAAAAGTCCTTTTTATAAAAAAACTTTTTGATTAGTGATTTTTTCCAAAAGAAAATTTTTAAAATGTGTTTGTATTTGGTTTTAAGGTAAATGTCAACTTTTCAGTTAAAAAGTCCTAAAAGTTACAAAAAGACAGGATTTGTGATTTTTTGAAAACCCAACTTTTCCTTCTATATAAAAAGTTATTTTAAAAGATTTTTTTCATTAGCCAAACATCTTTTAGCAATTTTTTGACTTTCTGGAAAAGTTAAAAATCAAAAGTTGTTTTAAAAGCAATCCCAAACACCCCCTAAGTTTGTTCACATTTGGTCATTTTTTTTACCCAATATACCATCGCACTTGTTGTTTGTGTTTACCATAATCCTTTTGACCGACTATCACCTAACCCTTTGGACTGACTATAATGAACACAAACAACATGTTTGATGATATATTGGGTACAAAAAAAGGAACGAGACCAAATATGAACAAACTTAATAGTTAGTTACCCTCATGAGTCATTTTCCCAAAAAAAAAAATGAAATTAAAGCTGCAAAAGTATCAAATGTCGCAACCTTCTTATGCCATAATGTACATGAAGAACGTTTCGGAGGGGTAGCTTCGTCAAAACATGGTCTATGCTATGCCTATCTGCAAAAGGATACGACTCTTTATGAGATGTATCTTTATCAACAAAAACATTTACCTCATGGTATATTATGGTGATGTGTCTACAAAAGTTACATGATTGTATACATATTGATGTTATATCTTATCCCATGAATTCGATCTTAAAGCCAAGTAAACTCAAAAATCACAACACTTGTGATTCCACTCGTTGTAGACTTGTTCAGAATCCATGTTACGATAAATCATTTGATTTGAAATGTAAATGTAGTCATAAAATGCACATGTTCAATCAAGATTTTCCTAAAAAATATTTAAGTGCGTTACAAAGTTATGCATGTATGAATAATGTTTTTTCGTGGATTATGTTTTAAGGAGAACCAAGAATGAATCTCATAGAGTCATTAATATGAACAAGAGATGACGTGAGATTTTCTGTAAATAAGTAAAGAAAAATTGACTCAATAAGGCAACAAACTGTTCAGTTTGTACCATTTGATCAGCTATCACGAATGATAACCGGTCAAAAAAATCTTATAAATTCGAATTATTATCTCATAATAACACAGCATGGAATTATATAAGGCTACTTATAACAGATGTTCCACAATTACATAGAATCTATGCAGCTTCTCTCCCTCTTTTCATCTTGGAAACTCTAATGGTGACTGCAACCTTTACCATGTCCATGGTTACTTCGACGAACATGTAAAGCTTCTTTCTCCATTGCTTCTTGAACACCAAAACTCCAATAACACCCCAAAACCCTACTGATAAACCACACATAGCGCCCAAGTAAAACCATATCTCAGACACATCATTTGCTTCGAGTTTGTTGTTGCTTGTTATGGTTCTTGGATCTTCATAATCATAGGAACAATCCTTCGGAAGTGGAGCACCACAAAGATCTATATTACCAACATATATCGATGGATCTGTTAGGGTTTGCAATTGATTTCCTGTTGGAATTCGTCCTGACAAGTTGTTGTGTGACAAATTCAAATGGCTCAAGAAATTCAAAGCTGCTAACGTTTGAGGGATCATCCCACTCAACTCATTTCCTGAGAAATCAAGGGAAAATAACAACTTCATGTTTCCGATTCTGTCTGGAATAACCCCAATTAGATGATTATGAGACAAATTAAGACCCACCAACAAAGAAAGTGAAGTTAGCTCTTTAGGTATTTCTCCCGTAAGCTTATTGCTTGAAAGATCCATGTTAAAAACTAAACCCAAAGTTTTTGTATATTCAAGATCAACTCCTTTCATGCCCTGAATCACTGTCTCCCCAGAACTGGAACTTCCATTACGAATATCTTGCTCTCTTTTCTCAATCATGCCATTCAACTCCCCAAAACAACGAGGGATAGATCCTGTTAATCCGTTGTATGCAACATCTAAAATTTGAAGATTTGAATTTCTGCATAAAGATTGTGGAATTCTTCCGGTGAAGTTATTGTTATGCAACCTAAGAACCATCAATGTCGTTACATTTTCTCCGATCCATTTCGGTATGTTTCCAGAGAATTTGTTATCACCAAAATCTAAAACTCTCAACGCTCTTAACTTCCCTAAATCTTGAGGAATCTCTCCAGTGAAGCTATTGTCATTCAAATTCAACCATGACAATGATGGAGAAACATGACCTAATGATCTTGGAATAACACCAGACAGCCGATTTGAACTGAATAGCATCATATTCAAGTTTTTCAGATTCTCTAAACAATTCGGAATTTTCCCGGTTAACCTATTTCTGGAAAGATCAAGAATCTCCAAAGAAGTCCTTTTGCACAATGATCTCGGAATCAACCCTTTGAAAAGGTTATTTTGAACATATAGTGAACCTCCATACTCGTCTGTAAACCCATTTGGAAGGTTTCTCAGTGATCCACTGAGATTATTGTGAGAGAGATCTAAGAAACGAATGATGGGCATCTGTTGCAACCATGTGGGTAAAGCTCCAGAAATACTAGCATTCGACAACACTAACTTATCAAGATTCCTTTGAGTTTGAATCCACTGTGGAAATTCATCTGAAATTTTGCAAGAACCGAGTGCAAAGGTTTTTAACTGGAATCGAGGTATCCAATCACCAGAAACATGGAATGTCAAATTCGTATTCGAACTCATATCCAAGTACTTCAACCTTGAAAGATTAGCAAAATGGGATTCAGAAACTAATCCTTCTAAAGAATTGTTCGAGACATCTAGAAAATTGAGATGGGTGAGTTGCCCAATTGAAACTGGAATAGTCCCATTTAACGAATTTGAAGACACTGAAAATACTTGTAGTGAATCTAGTCTTTCTAGAGATTCTGGGATGGGACCCATTAACTGATTCGATTCCAGCTTCAAAACCGTTAAATCTACTAAATTTCCAAAAGATTCTGGAATTGGACCGGTCAAGTGATTATAAGAAAGATCAAGTTCGGTCAGCTGCCCGAGAAATGTCGGAATGGGTCCCTCTAACTGGTTGAAAGATAGATCTAATACTCGTAACAATTTTAATCTTCCCAAAGCTTCATGGATTTGACCTTTTAATCTGTTTGACCCGAGATTTAATACTCTTAAATTCGTTAGTCTTCCAAGGGATTCAAGACTTAAATCATTTAATCCATTCCCAAATAAATCCAATATCTCAAACGAATAATTTGGACATGTGGATATGTTTGTTGATGGGCCAATCATTTCTAGTCCAAGATTATTGTTCCAAACAATCAAACTTTTAAGGTGACATTGTTTCCAGATTCCAATATGCTCAAAGTTGTTATAAGAAAGGTCAAGGTTTAACAAGCCATGTATGACAGGAATCGATGAACTTAAACTGTTTCCCGAAAGATCAAGGGTCGATAAGGAACTCATGTTTGCTAAAACAGAAGGAAATTTTCCTTCAATTGAATTGTAGCTAAGATCCAGGTTTATGACATTGGGAAGGATTTTACTCAAATTAACATAAGGAACAAGATCGACATTTGAAATACCACAACATGACAAACTTAAATCTGTTAACGAAGGAATCATGTAAAGCACCATGTGACGATTTGGTGCTTGATTAAGATCCACTCCATTTAAGTCAAGATGTTCGAGTGATGAAAGGCCAGAAATCCATGCCATATCATCCACCATCAAGTTTTGTGAATCTGATAATGAATTGAGATCAAGAGACTTCAAATTGGAAAGATTTCCAATGTGATGCGGAATAATACCCATGAAACCTGTGTTAGAGAGATTGAGGTAATTCAGTTGTTTCAAGGATCCAATGAACTCTGGAATCCGGATTCCATGAAAATCATTCCCACTCAAGTCAAGGGATTTTAAGTGTCTCAAATCCGCTAAAGAGGAGCTCACCTCTTCACCAACTAAGTAATAGTTTTCACTAATAAGGCTATTGTCTTCAACAGTTGAGGCGTAGCTATTGCCTCCATAATTACATGAATAAGAACGCGTTATATTACCTCTTAGATGTAGGCCAACAACACTTCCTGTGTAATCATCACAACGGACTCCTTTCCATGAGCAACAATCAGTGCTAACCCATGATGAGAGCATTTTGAAGTCATCTTTGATGCTACGTTTAAACTTGAGTAGAGCTAATAATTCATCTTCAGAACAATTTTGAGCACCTACACACGTATCTATGGTGGCAAAGGTAATCGAGAAAAAGGCAAGAAGAATGAGATGAAGCCCCATGATTCAATCTCAACCTAATTCAAGTAATTGAAAATTGTAACAGGAGAGATGGGCGTCCTTATCTTGAATCGTTGGGAAAGAACAAACTAGTGTTCTCGGTCAATGCATAAGTGATGTTTGGTCAAGTCTTCATGTTGACTTTTAAGGCTACAAAAGTTACGTAAATTACCTACCATACATTATAATAGGCTACTGTTGATCTAGTGGGTGGTTGATTAAGTAAAGTAAATTACCTACTATTTGTTGGTAGAGATATATGTGAGGATGGAGGTGATCGGGGTTAGATTGGAATTTAAAAAAAAAAAAAAAAAAGGAGAGAGTTTGTTAATTTGTTGATTGAAAGTCTACATGGGGTAATCAAAGAAGGAGCTTTAAAAAGGAACCATTATAAGCTTATTTATCTTTATCTTAAATCATGTTGCAAATTTTCGGTTATGGCAAGCCAATTATGAGAAGTGCAACAAGAAAATCTAGTTCGTCGATTGGTGGTCGGTGGATCATAGGAAGAACACACTCATTGTGAAACTAATGTAACCAATATGACAATCCAAATAGCATTAAAATCTTTAATAGTAATAATCAAATAAGTAAAGAAATATGTGTTTTATTAAATATGAGAAAATAAACCATATTTCACAACTGTTTTTATGTTTAGCACGATTAGAAGTAACTTATAAGTTAGTTTATTTTTGAAGTTTTTTCAGATTGTCACGTTCAAAAAGTAGTTTATAAGTTATTTTTTAAAAATGAAATGATTCTTCCGTTTAAGAAATTGATTATCCACATAATAAGATGCAACACCTTTAGACATAGGAGTCGTACCACACCTTACCATATTCTTGGTCTGCCATGTCAACGCCACGTCCATATTATTGGTCTGCCATGTCAACGCCACGTCATTTCCCCCCTCACTCTCTTTTCACCCCACAAAATTGATAGGAATAGTACCACACTCAACATAT
The DNA here is from genome assembly GCF_002870075.4 of Lactuca sativa. NCBI lineage: Eukaryota > Viridiplantae > Streptophyta > Magnoliopsida > Asterales > Asteraceae > Lactuca > Lactuca sativa. The sequence continues at coordinate 38,975,622 of NC_056630.2, read as the reverse complement.
GTTTTTAAAATGTAATTCATTAATTATATAAATATTTAAAAAAAATATTTATAAGGATAAATTGCAAGAAAATCATTACATTACCACAAAATTTCGATTGGCGTTGAGTTTTTTTTTTTTTTCAATTATGTTATTATATTTACAATTTTGTTGCAATATCAACCAAATGACCAGTTCCCCCTGTTCTTCTAATAACCATTTTTCTTGAATTGCAATAAAATCACTAAGTTTACCATAATTTTTTATTTTGTCGCTATGTTTTGTTTTTCTCAATTATATAATTACATCTACAATTTTGTTACAATATGAAGCAGTTGACCGATTAGGCGATTACCATCAATTTAGTAAGTTACCAAATAAATGACATCACAATATTGTGATGTTGAAGCCACGTTAGATCTTATGTAGTAGTATCGAGTTTGAAATATAGTATTTGCAACAAACTTAATTTCACATATCTTTTTAGGTCGATCAAGCGGTTCAAACCCACTTAAAAGTCATCGAAAATGACATACTCACCTTTTTAGGTAACAATTTTTATTATAATGTTTAATTTTTAATTCTCGTCAGAGTATGTATTCACAAAGGAAAATATCATATTACCACAACAACGAACTTGTCGTATTTGTTTTAAAAGGTCACTCGAGTTTCTTTTTCTTTTTTAATTTTAAACCTTTACTAGGGAATGAACTCATAATTTACCGTTTAGCACGATCATTTTACCGGTTGTAATAGGTTTCAATGTTATTTGGTGATTGCCAACTAAGCCCAAAAACTCATTTGACCCATAGCATCAAGAAGGAAATTATATATATATATATATATATATATATATATATATATATATATATATATATATATATATATATATATATATATATATATATATATATATAGGGCCGATCCTAGACAATTTGGGGTCCGGGGCAAAATAATAAATGTGGGCCCTAATAATTTTTTTTAGAGAGATGCACCTTCGGAAATTTTTATTAACTAATATAAATTTTACAATTGAATGCTCGGACTCTCCACCTATGACAAAAAAGGTTTCATGAATAAGGGTGGCAAATCGGGAATCATTTCGTGCTCTTGCCTAACACGACACAACATGAAATGTTTTTTTTCAACCCGAACACGACACGACATGATATCGTATTTTTTTTTCATTAACACGAACACAACAAAATAAAAACACGAAAAAACACGACAAAATTAACAAAACAGCCAATTGCATAGAGCCATCCATAAGTTCTAAAAAAAGTTAATTCAAACTTGAAAAACACGAATAAAACAAAAAAATTTACATAAAACAACATAGAATGATGTAAAGATCTTCAAATGTATGACTGCATCGTTTGATGTTTAACCGTGCTATCCAATTCCATAATATCATCCGTAAGTTCTTGTAAACACAACTCTTCATTGCCTTCAAAAAAATAAACATATTAAAATTTGTTAATCATTAATTAAAAAATCAACAATAAAACACAACTATCAAAAAAATCTAACAAGATAACTCAATTACTTTAATTGCAAATAAACAATCTATGACACTTTTTAATGTGATTTCTCAAACTATATGTCCAATTTTTGGTTTCTCATATGTACTGTTTTGAGCATCTCTTACATTTTTCCCTTTCCCTCCCGTCCCTATCAATTGAAAGTGTGTCAAAATATTACCAAACCATAGACCATCTCTCTTTCCAGTTTTACATTAACTCCTTCACCCTCCACTTTAACATCTACCTGCACAAAATCAATGTCAACGGATTCTTCTTCAAGTTCAGTATCTTAAAAACAATATAAAGCCAAAAATAACAGAAATTAGAAGCAGAAAATTTAATAAGAAATACCTGATGAGTGTAATGATGTGCTACACAGCCGCAAAAGGTATGTGTGCTTTATGAGCTTTGCCCTTTTCATATTAACAAAAAAGTGGAGTGCATGTGGAAAAAATAATACAAATCAGTTCTACATTTCTTCTGTTTAAATAATACAAATCAGAAGCTAATAATAGATAATAAAAATCAAAAGCAAAGAACGATTAAAGCATAAAAAATACAAATATAAACTAGAATAACTATACTCTAAGATTAAACTAGAATCAACTAGTCAACTACTGCTACATCAGTGGTGAGATACATGGCTCAATCAGTGGTATTAGAAAACAGGTGGTTTCAAAAGCAATTAAAGATTTAAGAGCAAAAATGAGAATCGATTTATGAAGCTAACAGATATAAAAGCATAAGAAAAAACCTGGAAGATGCTATTGGGGGTTCGTCAATGACGATACACCGAAGCTTCAAGTCTTCACGACTTTACCTGTGTCGATTAAAAATGGAGGATTGGAGGTTCAGCAATGTCGATTCAAGAATTGTTAAATATAAGTGCAATCGATTGAGAAGAAATTGAAAATTTTGGGTTGGTTGGGAAAGGTTGCGCAGAGAACCATAGATTTGTGATTGTGTATGAACCTAGGACCATGGAGACTATTAAAAATCAGAAAAGATGAGAACCGGAGAAGAAATCAATTCCAAAAAGAAATATGAGAAGTCTAACTAACCGTTGCTTATGCTATGGAATCTAAACTTCTAAAGAAAACGTTTGGATTTTCCATAGTAATTAATTGCTGAAGATTTATTTGTGTTGTGCGCCTGCGTCTTGGAAGTCAGATACTCATCTCGCACGCACGCCAGGTCTTCGCTCCTCCCGCTTCCTTATGGGTCGGCGCTTTTAAGAGGATTGGGCCTTGAATAATCAATCCAAAAGACTTAAAACCAACGGGGCTATTGCTATATATCTGATATAAGAAAATATAAAATGGGCCCTTTGGCATTTGGGGGACCGGGGTGGTCGCCCAGCTTGTCCAGGCCCATGGGCTGGCCCTATATATATATATATATATATATATATATATATATATATATATATATATATATATATATATATATATATATATATATATATATATAAAACTTGGACAATGCTAAGGAATAGTGAACATTGCCCTTTTTTGTCACAGCTGCCCCTCGTTTTCTATCTGTCCTTATTTTCGAATGAAATGTATTTTGGGTGCTATTTGACAATTTGTTGAGACTTTGCCGTTTTCGTATCCAATCACGCTTTCACTACTGTATTTGTTTTAATTTTTTTATCGGTAATATTTTGGCATTTTGTATATTCTAAAACGTGTTGTTTCTATCTTACTTTCACCGCTTTTCGACCCAATTAGATTCCGACGAGTGTTATTCTTCTTCACGTGCTTCTGATCAATGTTAATCCCTCCACCCATCCACCACCTCGGATACTTCTTAATTCTTCATTATCGCTCACTTCCACTGCAAACTTTCATACGCTCCAAAACCCACCGTCTCTCTCTAAAGGCATCGATGGGTTCTTGACTGACGCGATTTATCGGAGGCTCGGGTTCGTGTCGGGCTTTCCAGAACAGCCTAATACTCCTTCGATATCATCTGATGCGTCTAGATTGGGTGGATTAAGGTGCCCAGGAGTGGTTCATGTGATCCACGCCCAAGACGAGAACAAAAATCAGCGAACGATTTATCGGAGGCTCGGGTTCGTGTGGGGCTTTCCAGAACAGCCGAATACTCCTTCTCCGATATCATCTGATGCGTCCAGATTGGGTGGATTAAGGCGCCCAGGAGTGGTTCATGTGATCCAGGCCCAAGACGAGAACAAAAATCAGCGAACGTGGGCATCCAATAAAGGGATCGATGGTGCTTAACCATAATCTATATGGTCGCTTCTGTTTCTCTTCTCCAATCTACATATGGGTGCTGCTGTTGGTGGGTTGTACACTATCAACCCTCTCATACACGTTTACTGGTGTTTTACCTGAATTTTTTAATTTGATTATACAGATTTAATTCTTATTCGATTCTATTCATTCTTGTTTTTTTTTTCGATTTCATCATGTTTCAAGTTGAAAACCATGTATCACAGAGGACATAATCGATTCGTCTGTGTTGCTGTCAGGTCACGGGAACAAAAAATATGAGTGCAGCCGCTGATTGTTATAGTGCCGACCATCGGAGGGTGTAGTGGTGGCGTCCCGTTTTTACAAACGATGGATGGAAATTGCCTAAGCAATATCGCAGTAAACAAATTAGATATCGACGTAAGTTCTTCTATAACACCCAAAGTCTTGAAAGCCCAGAAAGTAAAGGAAACCCTAGATTTAAGGGGGCCTCGACGAGTCCAAGGAGGAACTCGGCGAGTCCGAGCGAGATCTGAGTCGAGGAGTAAGTGACCGACTCGGCGAGTCGGCCAAGGTGACTCGGCGAGTCTGGTCTGTGCGAAGAAAACCCTAAATCCGGGGCTTAGAGCCTATTTAATCGCCTCATTCTTCTTCCTAGGGCTCCTTTACTGTCTCTCACACCTAGAACGCCGCACCCTAAGCCTCCATTGTGTTCATTCAAGCTTTTAGCCATTTTGAGTGGTTTTAAGGAAGAAGAAGAAGTGGGAATCTTTGAAGCATCAAGGAGTGGCCTTGGATCCGAAGTTTGGGAAACATTTCTGAGCATTTGAAGGTATTAAGTCGTTCCTCTCCTTTAGATCTTCTTTGGTTATGAGTTTTGGGGCTTTTAAGCCATGTCTAAGTTTAATCTTGAGCTTGAGGTCCAGATCTGAGGTTGCTACCTCAGATCCATGCTTGTTTTGGTTTAGAATCCCGTAAAGTATCAGCCATTGAGTGGATTTTTGGAGCCTTTGGTCTCAAACCCTAGTTCATGGTGTATTTTGCTTAGATCTCCATCTTCACACGTAAAGTTTGCAACTTTACGTGGGGGATAGGCTTGGGAAGAGTAGATCTACGGTTTGGAGTCCCTGTATGACTCGAAAGTCCCCTGCATGTTGTGGAACCGAATGGACTCAGCGAGTCCTTCGAGTGGACTCGACGAGTGGCTTGAAGATGAGGAGGAACTCGACGAGTGTGATGAACAGCTCGTCGAGTCGGATGAAAATGGGCATGAACTCGGCGAGTTGGATGGAGATTGCTTTGTGCTCGGCGAGTCTGTTCTTAGACTCGGCGAGTCAGGTCGCGTAGTCCCAAACCCTTCGAGTTAAGACTCGAGTCAGCGAGTCGAGCAAGGACTCAGTGAGTTGGTCAGGACAGGATTCAGGAATCTGTAGACTCGGCGAGTCAGGGGCTGACTCGGCGAGTCAAGTCGTGATTGGAAGGACTTTGAGCATAAGAACTCGGTGAGTCAGTAAGTGGACTCGGCGAGTAGGGTTGACCTGGAAGGTTGACTTTGACTAGGACTTTGACTTTGGCAAGGGTAGACTTGGTTGACCTTGAAGGTCAGTTAGACTAAGTAATGTGTTGATATTGGTGGCTCGGGGAGCTAGTGGAGCAGCAGTTCGGAGTCAGTGGTCGGGTAGCGGTCAAAGGGATTAGCAGCAACAGTTCAACAGTATCAGGTGAGTTTCCCTTTGTATGAATGGGTCTACGGCCACAATGCCGGCCCATGTAGTTATGAGTAGAAGACCCGGGGTTAACCCTAGGCACAGTATGCTAGTATGGTATTCGGACGAGGTCCAATGATAGAGGGCGGGTGCCCAAGGAGTGGTTTATGTGATAGTTTATACTTGTTGTCAGTGTGATATTTGTATGTGCCTAGTAGGGAGGTGAGTGGGAGCGAGGTCCCGTATCTCACCAATAGCAGAGTGTGGATGGTGTTCCACATCTCAGTAGCAGCAGTCCAGGGGCGAGGCCCAAGTTAGGAAAGGAGTGAGGACGGGCGAGGCCCGTATCTCACTATCAGCAAGAGTATGGACGAGGTTCCATGACTCATCAGTAGCAGGACACGGGCGGGGCCCGGAGATAGGCGAGGCCTTAGAGCAAGAGCTGTTAGTGTATGTTTAGCTTATGTGATGTTATGTGATATATGTATGTGTTATTATATGTTAGTGGGCGGGGCCCTGTGACAGGCGAGGCCTAAGTGAAACAAATCTGTATCCGAGCGGGGCTCGAAGCCAGGCGGGGCCTGGAGCGGCGGGGCCGTTGTAGCGGGCGAGGCCCAAAGTAGGGGACGAGGTCCCAGATAGCGGGCGTGGCCCAGTATGTGCAGTATGTGGTTATGCATGGTATGTGGTAAGGTGGGGAACTCACTAAGCTTCGTGCTTACGGTTTTCAGTTTTGTTTTCAGGTACTTCCGGTAGCGGAGGGAGGAGCTCGGGGTGATCGCATGGCACACACCATAGATTAGTCAGCCTGGGAATGTTTACTTTGATAATGAACATGCGTTTTGAAAACTTATGCTCAAATTATGTTTTGGAATGATGACTTTGTTTAAAGTAATGTTTTATTTAAAAGAAATTTTTGGGTCGTATTTTTGGTTCGTTACATCTTCAATCCATAGTTCACCACTCTGTTTGAACTGAAAAGGATATGGGGAAGCATATTGGTAAAGAAAGAATGTAGCATGGGTAATAAACATATATTTAGATATCTAGATGTATCATTTAGTTATATGTCAAACAAAATTAACATTAAGCATTGAAATACTTGGAAGAAACTTTTATAATAATATAATTTATTTGGTCTTACAATTCAATTTTTTTTTATAATTCAGCTATCATTCTGATTGGGAAGATAGTCGGTACTGCAGAAGAAATGTTGCTGCCCTCATAAAGGTTAGATATCTAATATCAGATGAATTATGTATTTCTACTTATTTCAATTTTTTAATTTGGAAACAGGAAAGCGGGACTGACAAGGCTATCGTTGGTAATCAAAATATGGTTAACATGTTTCTATTTTAGATGCATATGAAGTGTTCTATGAAATGCCCAAATGAACCTTCTGTTTATAAAAGCACTTTTCAAGTCTTAAAAAACGACATCATGTAGTGGTGTTTGAGAAGATCGTTAGCTTTCACAATTTAAGCTTGAAGCTAAGCATATTTATTTATTTATTTTTTGTTGATGTATATTTTATATTTTATACATGTTTTTTTTATAAGTTGTAATAATTTTGAAGTGGAAGTTGGTATGAACATGACAGAAGTAGATGGACGTGTGATGGCCCCACGACAGCTCAAACTCGATTCTTTAGATGGTAAAAAATAGCAGCAACGTCAGAATATGCGACAGTAAAAAGGTAAAACGCAGACAATATCATGAAATCCAGATATAATCTGTATTACATTATTTATATTCATTATTAGATAGCCTAAAAAGAGATTGACTTACGCTTATGGTACTTTGTGTATATGACAGGCAACACTTTTGGAATTTATTTGGAAAATTTATTGATAGCCAAGTTGTTAGTTGCTGCTGATAAATATGATTTGTAAGGGTATATCTGTCAATTCTGTTGGTAGCCCTCTACCGCTTGCAGATGGTTATTAACTTATTATGCCAGAGAATTGAAAGTTGTTTGCTTAAGATTTGTTGTTGAAAAAATTACGGGTATACTCTCATTTTACAAAAGTTTTTTTTTTTCCATTCAAACGATTAGGTGCATACCTACCGGTCACCGCTTCCAGCTCCTACATCGACAATCAAATCAAATACGTACACGAATGTAGACCAGATGCGACCGTCTTCACGGTTCTCATACGCTTTCGTGTCCATTTACACCTGTCACCGTTCTTGTGCAGGTATTTTTTTTTAAAAAATTTAGTAACTGGTCTTGGAATCGTGTAAAATGTTTTTTTGTAAATAATTTGTGATTCTGGACCATCACTGAACTTGATGGAACTCACACCGGTGGTCATAAAGCTCTTAAAGGTCTGATGCCGATGATTTCTCGGAGACACACAAATCCTCGATTTTCTTTTATTTTGTCCACGTGTTTGTTTTTTCTTATGTTCACCGTTATGCTAGCCAATTGTGATTAATTATAGCTTGTCACCCTCCTCATAATTGCTCAAAGGAGAGGGACCCAGACTCCGGACTCTTCCTGAAATAGCTGCGCTCCATCTTTGAAAGTTGAAATGGGTTTAATACACATCTCTAGGTGTTTCGATTTCTAAACAATTAAATCCAATTTACTTGATTTCGACTCTTTTTTTTCATTTGGGATTTCATATCTTCTCCTGTTGAGGTTTTCTCTTGTGGTTTTTGTAGTAAATAATGATTTCGTGGAGTATTATGGAGAAGGAAACACGTTTTACCAAAGTGATTGGTGGTGGTTAAAGCAAGAATGGAACGTGGAGGCGAATATTTGGTCTTTAGGGATAACAGCAACTGAAATGGCAAAAAAGGAACCTCCGTTACCAAATCTTCATCAATGAGAGTACATTTCATTATCAGGTCTTGATTTTTCCCTTTATTTCATTATTTCAAGATTTTCCTTGAATAAAGTCTCTTTGTTTTGTTTATTAATTTTTCTATTTTCAATATGTATATTGATTGTTTTTATACTCTTTATTTACATACTGTTTTAGACAAATGGAACTCCAACTAAATAAATGCAACATTTTTCCAATATTGACATTTTTCCCATTAACAAGCATTGTAATAACAATTTTGACTAAAGTCATTGACTTTGTTTATAGTGTAGTATAATTTTGACCATAGAATTGGATTTCTGATTGAATTTGCAGGTTAGTGGATGAAGATTTGTATTTAAAGCTAAACCCATTTAGAAAATGGAGTTGATTGTGTCGACTATTGCAAAGTCTCAGGTAGACACCCGATGTTAGTTGTAATTTTTGATTTTCTTGATAGGTCATTGATTCATTAACGTCTTATAATCAATTTTTATAGGCAACTGATTTGTTGACTCAGTACTGCAGCCATGGAAGCGTATTCCAAGATCCTGAAAGACCTTCCCCACATGTAACAACGAATGATCTTATATTATCATCTAAACAGATAAGCATCGGATGTAATATATATTATGTCTTCACACCAATATCAACTATGTGACGTTTATGCTTTCAACTATCTCTTACCGCATTAAGTTGCAAATATGCATATTGATGTAGACTCAACAACATATCATTAACACTTAAAAAGAGTAGTTTGCATTCTACACGTAACTAATATTTTTTACAAAATTCATAGCTATGCCATAACGTTCCACAAACAAATTGTCCATAAATTACTATATAATCCTTCATATTCATAAGAAGCATAAGATGCTAAAAATAATGATCATATATGTTTACATCCATCCCCGCAACGCGGGGCTCCTCATCTAGTTCCAATTAAGGATGTAAAAGCTTTTTCCAAGTTTATCTAATTACAAACATGAAACATCTTATATTTTCTTCGATTCTTTTAGCCCAAGAAATAATTCTATTCACCATTAAAGCCCATCAAGGATAGTCCTGTTTTGATGAAGGCCGATTGCTCCTTATGAAATATGAATCACCCATCTCAATTAGTCAACACCGTTTTAAGCCTTCCCGCAGAGATCTTAGAGATGATTTTGGATACACAACTAATTTTACTTTAATCTTTGATATTAATAGTCGTGTTGATATTAGTTAATTACTTTTATTCCTTCATCATTTCATTATTGTGTAAATCTTTATTATTCACAACATCTAAAGATGAAACAGCATTATTGATTATTAAAACTAGCTAGGCTCCATTGCGTGTCATTGCCAGAAGGCAAGTAAATTATACTTAAGAAACATTTATTTCGTAATATGACATATTTTCATTTTGTAGTTTTAGAGATTATCCTATTATTAACCTTTTCACCTCTAATTCTATATCAATCTATTAAACTTATTAAAAAAGCAAGTCTTGTATTATTTTTTGCCTTCCAGAAAAATGCAGAACTTCATGATGAAAGAAGATGAAGAGAAAAATGAATCTGAGAAAAATGTTTTCAATTGAATTCTAAAATGAAAGAGTTACAATCTATTGACAGAAAGGAAAGACACTACAGAGCACACAGACGAACTAACTAACTTCTAACAAACTCTTTCTAACTGCCAAATAGTTAAATTACAATATTATCCCTGTTTATGTAAAGAATGACGAAACTGCCTTTGTGATCATTAGAAGCATTGTGCTCTAATTTTTCGTGAAACTTTTTATTTGCATATCATTAGTGGTTTATTACTTTATTATACATCGTTTGACAAGAGAGTGGTTAAGCTGAGAAGCGTGGGGAAGTTTTACTGATTATTATATAATAACTTTTTGATTTAATTAATATTTGTTATTAGCCATGTTTATTTTTCATGACAAAATTTAAGAAAGTAATTATAAACTGTTAAACACGTGACTAGTCGAGCTAGAAACAAGAAATAATAGTTCTTTACATACAAAGACTATACCAAGGTGCCTTTAGTAGTTTAGTTATTGACTTTGCCTTTCACTTTACACATGTTCTTACATAACTATATTTCTTTTTATAATTATACTCTTAAATTTATATATTTTGTAAGACTTGAACACTCATTTATTTAACACACTCAGGAATTTCAGAAGCCCTATACAATTTAACAAAAAATAGATCCTAAATTTTGAAAAACATAAAAATTCAAGCAAAACAATTATAAATTTTCATATTCTATTGCAAAATACATAAACTAAAATTTCATTCAAAATAATACACAAAATAACTTGAAAAAGTTATTCTTATAATATTTGTTAAAATAAAATTTTCAATTACATATTTATAAATATCTTTATCCAAAAAGTTCATCGATTCCGAACTCAAGTAGTAAAGTTTTAACACCTATGTTCTCTAAAAACCTATTAAAAAAACAGATTCGAAGGGTTGCATATGAGTTTTCTTAAAAAACTACTTAAACTAGTTTTTCATGAGTTTTCTTAAAAAACTTCAAATATAACATTGATTAGTTATAGAAAACTCATTATCTTAAATGTTCTTTTATTTCATTTATAAATTTTAGGTAGCTTATTAGGTAGTTTTTACCGAACATCATTTTTTATTATCTAGCTTATAATCTAACAACTAAATTATCAGCCATCAACTAGTTTTTTTAACCATAAGCTAACTTTCTACCTAATCCACTACACATAACATATATAGTCATCTCATAGTGTCAATTATCATGGAAAAAATGATAAATAATATGCATGCATTTTTACAAACAACTTATAAAGATACTGATTTATATCAACATTTTGCCCAACTTCAATCATAACATCAGGAAACATAAAATAATAGAGGTGCTGAAAAAAACTGAACCGAATAACCTATATGAACAAAATAATATTCGGTTTAGTCCGTTGGATTTATTCGGTTTTTGGTTCGTTTTTTTTTAAATCAAAATTCCAAAATCTTATTTAGTTCGGTTTTTTTGTTACCATTTTAACCATCCGATAACCGAATAAATAAATAAATAGTGTCAAAATGCCATAATAAATTATTTATATGCCACCATAAATAATGCTAAGAAAATCTTTTTCCAATATGCTTTAAGTTAATCATTATTGATCAATATTGATGGTGGTTTTTAGTTCTATTTATACTTTTGGTTATTTTCATAAAACAATGTGTTTTGAGTTTTATATCATTTATTCTAGTTAAAGAGTGAAAATCATTATAAGAATATAAAACTTACAAGCATAAACTTAAATAAATATTAAAAAAACATAATTGAAAAATATCATATTCCGTTTTGAAAACATTTACCGAAATATTAAGAATCAAGCAAAGCCCTTTGATGAGTGAGTGACTGATTTTTTAGTGCATGGCTAGTTTTTTTAATTTTTTTAGACAAATATTCGTGATTTAAAATTTAAAACATTACTCTTTTTTTAGCTGTTGGGCTACAACGGACTGACGGAGCGTTTGAAATTTTGAATGATTACTACTAATTCTGGGCCTTTGGCAGGTCTCATAAGTCACCCCCTTACTTAGTACATTACAAATACAAATATGTGTGTATTTATTAATTATTTTTCTCTTTATTTTGTACAGTGTATGAGTGTACAAAGCAAATCTTACAAAATTTTCAGCATATTAAATTTACATTTACGTCTAATACTTTGACTAGTGTTTATTATAATCTGCTAAGTTAAAATTTATAGAAAATCATTTTAATTTAAACTAAGTACATTTGTTTGTTATTTGGAGTTAACCGTAAACCGAACCAATTAAACCGAATGATATTAATTGATGTTGTTTCCGTTAGTAATTAAGAAATAAAAAACTGATATTTATATATTTTCCAAATCTCCTCATTACGTGTCCCCTAGAACAAAGCAACTGACGATTTTGAAGTGTTGAATATGACTCCGTGATGTATAGACTTTACTTGCATTATGGAGGATGATGCATCGCTTTCCCCACAATGGAAGAAAAGTAGGTTTGTGGATGCATCATCAACAGGACCTTCATTATCATTATCAGATAATCGGGTACATCACGATCTATACCGTCGAATCCACCTCAAGCGCCACCCTCGGGGACACTACGAGCACCACCCACATGGCATACAGGACGACAATGTACCAGTGTAGAGTTTTATAGTGACATTCTTCATCGATTTGATAACTTGAAGTGCCTCTATCAGATCGGGAAGAAGAGGTGAACATTATAAACTTGAATACGGATATTACTAGAACATATTATATATATATATATATATATATATATATATATATATATATATATATATATATATAGAGAGAGAGAGAGAGAGAGAGAGAGGTTCAAGTATTTAAAGTAATAATTTGTTATTGTATGCATAAATGTGGGCCAACCAAAATTAAATAAAAAATTAAATAAATAAATAAATAAGGATAGTTTAGTAATTTGTTTAGTAACTTCAAAAAATAATCCCTATAATCATGGTATTGACTTTTAACGTAATCTCTCATGTTTAAATCTCGTTCCCTCTTTATCTAAAAACCAAATCTTGGCGGCCAATCTGCAAAATTGGAATAGACAAAATCGATCGTTCTACAAAAATCGATTCTCATCGCCATAAAATCGAGCATAGGAACAGAAGAGAGAATGAAACTTGCTAGAACGTTCATCGGAGATGGCCTTGCCGTCAGAAGAGCAGCGAAATCGGGTTATATCCGGCACCACCATCAATCGCGGTGGGGACTTCTCTTCTCGTATTTGGGTTATATCTAGCCAGCTCCACCACCTACATCCGGCACCACCATCGATTTTCACATGTACTGTCACTCTTCCGCATTTCTATGAAATACAAACAATCAGCATCAAATCCAGCAAGATCAGCTTTCGCATCTTAAATGGATTCACAACTCAAAGACTTATCTTCAAAACCCCAATCTCCTACTTCTCAAACCAATCTCGAAGGTGCTTTCGATAATGACGGTCTCCCCCTCAAAAGTGGCTCTCTATTGGTCTAGAAGGATTCTTTCTAGGATTATGCTTTTCGCATTCAGATTTTATTGGATTCAGGAGACTTGCAGGAATCCACAAATCAATGGAAGTATCAACAATGAGGTAGATTAATTTCTGGTGTATATAATAGTATGCAGTAAAACATGTGCTTCTAGTTTGCTATCTTTTTTAATTGCTTCTTAAGGTAATTTAGGGATATGCAAATTGAGTCATAGAAGTCCCTCTCAAAAGTGGCTCCTCGAGTTCATGATTTCAATCTTTCATTGCTGTATTAGGAACATCATTAGCAAGGGCACTTTATGTGTCGAGATTCTTTATTGTGTGTGCTTACTGATAGTATCCAACCATTATAGTTTAAACATGATATGATTATTACTTTTGTAAAACCAGTAGTATTTGTAGTTCAAACCAGCATTTGGTTAACTTGATTACTTTCAATGGTCAGGTGGACTTGAATGAGCAATCTAAGGAGAAATTACTTTCACTAGTGGCGGAGAGGTTATTCGATTCAAACAACAATGTTAATGTAATCTTCTTCTTCTTCTTTTCTTTTTTATCACATTATTAGCCTTTAACATCCCATCAACCACATAACTAATTCTTTTTAATTGAGGTACAGAATAAAGATGCAGGGTATGTTGAAAATCAGCAGCAAAATATAGTTGATGTCATTGATTTACTTCCCCGATTAACAAGTGGCATTGATTCTATTGGAATGAAATCACGTATTCCAGTTCTATTGGAATGGAATTACGAATTCCAATTCTGTTGGAATCACATAAGTTGATGCTTGAAGAACGAACCACAAAATTAAAAGTGATTCTAAGCAACATTATTCTTTTAGAATGTGTTAGTGTCGTTGTAAGATTTTGATGTTTTATTTCCCGTTTTGAAAGTTTTTTAGTTTTATTTTTTAACAATAAATGTAATTCTTAACAATTGTTACTCGTATTCTATAAGAAATAATGTATTTTTTGTTTTTATTATTCAATTGATTGTTTAAGAGTTTGTTATTCTACAAGAATTTTTTAAAGTCATGATCAAAAAATAGGTTCAAGAATATTTTTATTATTTATGGTTCAAGAATATTTTTATTTTTGATATACTCATAAACATATTCTGTCAGAATGCCCGAATTAAAAGAATTATAATTCGTAAAATCGGATTTTTAAAATTAATAGAATCTATGATCCCTTAAAAAATACAATTTTTCTTTACTAAATCTATATTAATTGACTAAAGTACCATTGTAATTAATTAAGATGATATTTTTCAATTATATTTAATTCAATAATATATATTAATCACTTTCTTAAAATAAGTAAATTTGATTGGCCCACATTTATGTTGGATTAGTGTCTAAGTCCATAACTATTTTGGTATGTACTTGACCCGATGGTGCATGGTCCTTTTGGGTTGCCTTCACCAAAGCAACTTGATTGGAGAAATAAATAGAAAGAGAGGATAATATGATTTATTAATATGTTATAAGGATAATATATTGAAGGAGAAATCATATTTGTTTAATTAATATTGGTCAATAATTAATTGGGAATTAATTTTGTGATCAAGTGTAATTAATTAAACTAGAGGGGCTGAATTGTAATTATGTGATAGTTACAAAATAAGGTAATGATTACCTTATAAGGGTGGTGAACGAATTTAAGGTTGGAAAGCCTTAGAATTTGAGTATGATAAGGATTCAAGGATTATCTTATTGGTTGCTTAATGGATAATCAACTAGATAAGGATAATGACTGAAACCCTATCTCTACACCTATATAAACAACCCCAAGGTCATGAATTCGTGTATCCCTTCCCAATAGGTGCAAAATACGAATTCTAACCTCCCTCCTCTCTCCTTATACCTTCTCCACTTGCTTATGGTGTTTGTGAGCCATTAGAGGAGTGACACTTGTGACTCTTTGCTTTCCAAGGTCAATTCAAGGAGGAATTGGATTGTTATTGCTATATAACAATCAAGGTATGTTCTTAAACCTATTTTCATGTGAATTCTGATTTCCATATGCTAGTATTAGGGTTCAAAGTCTTGGATTCAAAGTATGTACAATAGAGAAACCTAGATCCGAGCTTTAGGGTTTGTATGAGCACATAGGATGTCTTATGACCAAAACCCATCAGTGGTATCAGAGCCTTGATTGGTTTCTATTGTATTGATGCTTGATGTAACTGAAAATCGTGTTTTGGCCTCACTGTTCGACCTGACTCGGCGAGTCACTCTTGGACTCGGCGAGTCAGCCTTACTCGGCGAGTTCCAGAGGGTGACTCGGCGAGTCGGTGCGTCAGACAGTGCTTATCTCGGGATTTCTTGCTGTTTTTGCATTGGGATAATTACCTTATCATCTTAGATTAATATTAATCCGATTATATGATATATTTGACTATAATTTTAATCTAATTGAAGATATTTATCAATTAATAAGATAATTGTTTCCTTATAAGATAATTGATTAATTATTTTAAGTAAATTGATAAATTGTTTTGCAAGAAATCATCAAATATGGATAATTATGTGATTAAATGTTAATTTGAATTATTTGTTATTTGATCCTTGTTGTTGTGAAAAGTTTCATATTTGGCCCTTTAGGTTTTATAGTTTAAATTTGAACCCCAAAAGTTTTGTTGTTTTGAAATTTAAATAGTTGAAACCCTAATGTTTTGAAAAAGGTTTCAAAACTTGCCCTCAAGTTTTGGAATTTAAATTTTGATTAAATAGTTTAACTTTGATGCATATTTAAATTCTAAACCCTAATGTGTTGAAATGTTTCAAAACTTGCCCTCAAGTTTTGGAATTTAAAAGTTGATTAAAAGTTTAATTAGGAATATTAAATTCTAAAACCCTAGTATAGTTTTGAAAAGGTTCAAATCACACCCTTATGGTTTTATTAATTAATTAAGGTGTATAATTAAAGGAAGTTTAATAAATCCATAAAAGTTTAGGTTAACCATTTAATAGATTAAAAGTGTAATTGTTAAAGTTAACCACATAGTATTTTAAAAGTTATAAAATACACCCTATACTATATATAACATTAAAAGTCTAACATTATATATATGTATAACTAAAAGTCAGTCTTACCGTTAGTAGGCCTCATTCACAAAGCTGGTCTATAAGGGGTGTTTAAGGAAATTGCCTATAAAATGGCGATTGAATGGGTATCCACTCTTACCCACCGCACTCTTGACTAGTGGAGGGTCGTTAGCCGAACGGGTAGGATAGGACGAAACCTTCCATTATAAGTATAATGAATTACTAAAGTAACTAAATGTTTTCACAAAATTCCCAATCTTAGTTACTTAGGCAAAAGTGAATTGATGCAATTCCATGAAATTACACTTTGTGCCATTGCGAAGACGTTAGTGGAGCGTGTGTGGTTAACCGGCACACTAAATGGGTCTAAGCAAAGGTAGCAAAGGGTGACTCAATGTTTGTCATAGTTCGGTGGAGCGTGTGTGGTTTACTGGCACATCGAATAGGTGACTGTAACATGTGAGGGCACCATGTAGTTTGCATGGTTATTCACACCCGCTTTGTGATCCTCGGCATCCCAGTCACAAACAAGAGGGGCATATCGAGATATAAACATGCCATTGAAAGTTCAATGTATCTCAAAGGATCTAGGAGTTTTCATAGATTTAAAACTTAAATTCTTTTTCGTTTTTCGTGGTGGAAATTAGTGAATCGTCATTCACTTACCTTCAAATGTTCCGCAATTTGGGTTACGGCATCCCTCTCCCGAGTTGTAGAATATTGTGTTGGGTCCTAGCCTTGGAATTTCATTTGGGTGATTTACCAAGGACTCAATCAATCAACTAACTTGAATTCGTTTTCTCCCGTATTGTAGATGTCAAAGTTCGACAACTATGGTTTTCCCAAATCCCGTGGAACAAGCTTTCCACATGAAGATGGTATTCCACGATTCAATCGAGGAACAAGAAATCATGCTTCACTTCCTCCTCCTCCTCCAATTATTCTCCCTAACCCACAAGATTGTAAAATTGAAAGGTTCAATATCACTCAAGCCCTTTTGGCAAGTAAACATAAAGAAGGAAAGTCGGTGTGTGCACACGTCCTAGGGATGAAGTCGCGCATTGATAGACATGGGATCCGTTGTTAGTGAAGAGATGGCTGTTGATTGGGTTCTTCAACTCATATAGTGAGCTCGTAAGAGAGTACTATATGACGAACCACAACGTGACCCTTATAGATCTCACCTATATGCTTATTGCTGCCGAATCAGCAATGGTTTGGCGCAATAGAAAAGCAAGGTTGATTGGTGAATCTGCCTTCAAGAACTCTATGGATATAGACAATGGCAATGAAAGACATGCAATGATCGAAAGGTTTGATCATAAGAGAAAGGCGATGTCTGAAGTAGTTCCATGTGTTGTTCCAAAAGAGTCAATTTGCTTTTATTGCTAAGAGAAGGGGCATTGGAGACGAAGTTGCCCTAATTACCTAAGAGATCTAAGAGATGGGAGAGTCAAAGGTATGACTGCGCTTTAGGTAAAAATCCACTATCTAACTCCATTAAGTTCTTATTCTTAATACATGATGTAATAAGATTACATTTGAGTATTTCGAAAGGAAGCTTGATAAGAGAGCAAGATGAATCTAATCACAAGAGATGGATCTCGATCGCATGGACTTGAAGATTGGATTTTGAGCTTAGAAAGTTATGATAGAGTTGTTAGAAATTTTCTTTTGTACATAGTTTTCAATGGATTTTGCATTGTAAGGACAAATTTTTTCCGCTGCTTTTATAAATAAAATAAATTTTGTTTATTTCCTTACAATGAAATCGTTATGAAAATTAATGTTCGAATATTTCTACAACGAATGGATATGATTCTTAGTTATGTTATTTATGGAAATGTCAAGAATTTGCCAAATAGGGAGAGTTTCTCATCGCCCAAAGTTTCAATCGGACAGAAATTTGGAATCATGCAACTTGGTTGCATGATGAATGAGAAATTCATATTTGGAAATTAGACCAATTCGTTGACAAAGTGTCAAGTGAAGGACTAGGAGATCAAGTACACAAAGTAGTGTGTTGATCAAGTTCACCATAAGAATAACAAAGATATTCGTCATGATTTACTAAAGGCTTAGTAAATATGATTATACTTACAAGATTAAGCGTAATTCTAAACTGATTAAAGGGTTTAGATCAATAGTAGAACGAATAAGAAGAATCAAGTAGGCAGAAAGATAAAAGTTTTTCCATTCTAAGAAGAAGGGAGAGTAGCTTTTATGCTTTATGATAGGTCTTAATGATTAAGAACCATATCTCAATTGATCTTCTAAGTGAGTCTTAGTACAATTGTACATCTAAGAAGAGGAATCAAGAATTGAAGAAATGGTTAAATCAATAAGTCAATCATACTTCGTTCCAATAACAAGTCTTAAAGTTAAGATTGTGACATTGAGTGAAAGGTATTAAGAAGGTTTATAACTTTCATTAAATGTGGTAAGTTGTGATGTCTTGAATAAGACAAAGGCCAACTAGTACCAATTTATGAAGTGTTTTGATAAAAACTACACTAACTCTTGAATATTTGTTTGTCAAGTAATGGTTAATGACAAGAGAATCTTATATGTCAAGGAGTCAGTGGGAGTCTTAATGGTCTTGAAAGGTTTCAAGAACAAATCAAATAAACCTTATCCATCATCACTAGCACACGAGTTGAGGTTTACAACCTATCGTGTTGACATTATTTTGATTATGTGCCAATCCAATCGAGTTAATTATGCATGTGAGTTCTCATTTTGAACGCATAAAAGGCAAAGCACCTTAATCAATGAAAGGTACATTGATAGGAAAGGGTGAGCTGCTTAACTACTTGGAAGACATGGTGGGCAGCTGTGCTACCATGAGGCAAGAAATCAAGATTAAGAAAGTTCGATCCATATGAGTTTGAATTTGTCGTAAACGTTGGTTTTGACAAATTCACATGGATAGGGACATTTACACCGTTTAAAATCTAAGTGTCATAAGATTTCCTCCTTCATGAAAATGATTGTGAGGAAATGCTTTCACTAAGAAAGATTTTAAGAAGATAGTGATTGTAAAATTGCATTCTCGAATTCAATTATGGTTACGGCATCCCTTTCCATAATTTGAATTGTGAGGTTTGGCAATTAGTCTTAATTGTTTAGACACGCATATGAACTATCGAAGGCAAAGGTGTATAAAGAATCCTTGATAAAAGATTATCAAAGCACTAAGTATTAGAAACATGAACTTAAGAAATTCAATAAGCATTGTTTTCTGAAAGTTAAGATGTTTATGAATACATGTCGAAGCTAGTGGGAGCATAAATGTTATGTTTTATAATAATCATCATGATAGTGGGAGCATAAAAGTTATGATTGTATGATTATTAAGGCACGTATTGCAAGTTGGCAATATTAATTATAGAAAACAAGAGTTATACCTTGCAAAGTCGTAAGGGTTGTAAAGTTGTTTTGCTATAATTAAGGGAGAGAATATTATGCTTCATTTAAAATCTAAAGGATTAGGTTGAGAAATGTTAATAAATTTAGTCATAGGTACAAAGTGTGTTCTTAAAATTTCGATTATGATTACGGCATCCCTCTTCACAATTCGAATTTTGAGAACATAGCAAATAAAACATTATGCGTCGTGTCCCATACGCTTCGGATATAGGATCGATTGCAAATGCTTAACGTTTGACCATTCTAAAATTTTCCAAATGACGAGCGCATTTAGAGGGAAAAGGGACTAGAATTGGTTTTGACTAAAATAATTAAACAACTATCAAAGGACAATCCAAGTTCGACGAGGATTGGTCGCTTGTGAGTAGTTGGAAGTATAGTATTGGAAAATATGGAAATGTTTCCATATTGGATGGACCGTATCGACATCATTACGAATAGATAAGATTCTATTAAGAATGAGTTGTCATATGGAACATATGGAAGTGTGTCCATATTGGGAATTGAATATTGAGAAATATATGACTAGATTAGAAACTTCTATGCAAAAGGATGTTCAAAGAAAGTACTTTGAGTGAGAGACATCACATCTATGGAATTGTCTTGTAACAATCTCCGATAGAGGACTTTGTAATATCATTGGCAATAGTCTTTGTGACTTTGGTGCAGTGACATTACGAAAGGATATTTGCATAAAATGTTAGAATCTAGCATATTCTATAAGTAGCAAGAATTTGATATTCTTTCACTTATGAAAAGGATTTGGAGTTGTGAAATGAGAATGATTGGAAATGTGTTCAATGTGATCTATTTCACAAAGTAAGAACCATAGGTAAACATTGTGTGCATGCTAGGAGCATGAGACAAGTGTTGTAATTCAAGTAAGAAGTTGATTACCCGAAACTACAAATAATGAGTAATCAATATGGTGATAAATAAAAGGAGTTTTATTTATACTCAAAGGTTTGAGGCCATATGGGATTAGTATTATTCTTGTGTTTCACATTTGCATGTTTTGACTTCCAGAATAATTGAGTTTATTAAGAATAATCGAATTATTCAAACGGGCCACAGTCGTTCATATGTTGGAAGTAGGTATGAAGGAAGACTGTCGTGAATTGGTGTGTGGATTGTCTAAAAGAGTATTAGACATAAGCAAATGTTTGCTGCAACGTTCATGAGTGCTTATGAATGTGATTTGAGCATTGGATTAGACCCACGCTCACTTGGATCACTCCATGGATTGAATCACGAGTGATTGGTGAGACGATAACATCTTATATTCTTGAAACCAAGATGTGTGAGTTGTATCTTGCAAATCGGTTACACATTGATAATATGTAAACGCACCAGTAACTTGGTGTTATAAAACATATTGTTGTGTGTGATTCGGTGCGTGAGTACAAGCAAGCATTGTATCAAAGTTTATCCGTTCCTTTTATCCAAAGTAGGATAAAAGCGATATCTTTGGGCCCCTCGATGGTTTAGTGATGACAAACGTAAATGCTCGGCCGGGCTAGGGCTAATTTGATTTGTTCAATTAGTCAGTCGTCATAAATCGGAAATCGAGATATAGTACAAAGAGAATGATTTGAAATCATATCTCATATGATATCTAGAATGGAGGAATATATGATCCCTTATCTAAGGACACGCGTATTTGATATGATCAGAGTTGACAGCGGCTTTGGAAAGCTACGATTGCAGATCGGGATCCGAAGTCATACGCAGAATAGTTATTAGACTTATCCAAGTGGGAGACTGTTGGATTAGTGTCTAAGTCCATAACTATTTTGGTATGTACTTGACCCGATGGTGCATGGTCCTTTTGGGTTGCCTTCACCAAAGCAACTTGATTGGAGAAATAAATAGAAAGAGAGGATAATATGATTTATTAATATGTTATAAGGATAATATATTGAAGGAGAAATCATATTTGTTTAATTAATATTGGTCAATAATTAATTGGGAATTAATTTTGTGATCAAGTGTAATTAATTAAACTAGAGGGGCTGAATTGTAATTATGTGATAGTTACAAAATAAGGTAAGGATTACCTTATAAGGGTGGTGAACGAATTTAAGGTTGGAAAGCCTTAGAATTTGAGTATGATAAGGATTCAAGGATTATCTTATTGGTTGCTTAATGGATAATCAACTAGATAAGGATAATGACTGAAACCCTATCTCTACACCTATATAAACAACCCCAAGGTCATGAATTCGTGTATCCCTTCCCAAGAGGTGCAAAATACGAATTCTAACCTCCCTCCTCTCTCCTTATACCTTCTCCACTTGCTTATGGTGTTTGTGAGCCATTAGAGGAGTGACACTTGTGACTCTTTGCTTTCCAAGGTCAATTCAAGGAGGAATTGGATTGTTATTGCTATATAACAATCAAGGTATGTTCTTAAACCTATTTTCATGTGAATTCTGATTTCCATATGCTAGTATTAGGGTTCAAAGTCTTGGATTCAAAGTATGTACAATAGAGAAACCTAGATCCGAGCTTTAGGGTTTGTATGAGCACATAGGATGTCTTATGACCAAAACCCATCAATTTATGCATACAATAACACAATAATTACTTTAAACAAAATAACCTAAGCGCGCACACACACACACACACACACACACACACACACACATATATATATATATATATATATATATATATATATATATATATATAGGTTAAGTTCAAATGAGAACACTATTTAATGTGAGAACGTGAGAACACTACTTTATGTTACTATTCTACTATGAATTTAATATGTATAGTATTGTAGTAATTATAATATGAATATATTCAATTTTATATTACTATTTTACTATAATATATATATATATATATATATATATATATATATATATATATATATATATATATATAGTAATTTAGTAAATTATAATGTAAATGTTAAATATGTGATTGTTCATATATTCGGTGATGAATAATGTCATAAAGTTGTACATACAAAATTTTAATGTGAATATTAATATGTGATTGTTCGTATATTTGTTGATGAATAATATCATATCGTTGTATATACAAAATTCATAGTAGAATAGTAATATAAAGTAATGTTCTCACGTTCTCACATTAAATAGTGTTTTCATTTTATATATATATATATATATATATATATATATATATATATATATATATATATATATATATATATATATATATATATATATATATATATATATATATATATATATATATATATATATATATATATATATGTTGATCGTCTCTTTTGGGTAATTTTATAGAGAGATAAATAGACTTTGAGATACTTTATTTAGATACCCTGAATTATAAGATAGGATTATGATAATCATCATCTTATGGAATTTGACACTTTCGGGTATTGTAAAGTGTAATAAACGTGTGTACTAATTAGTAATTAGATATTACCTTTTAATAGTTTATACAGATGGGAATGAAGGTTTCAAAACTTTGGAGTATCTTATATACACATTTAATAATATGCCATATGCCTTGAGTTTGCTCAGTCGTATTTGCCCTCGTTTGACCAATACCTAGATCACTCCCCTGGCCTCTCTTCCTCTCTCTTTCCTGAAAACCCCATATTATGCATCATATATATACACACGCATAGACCCACACAGCTATTACAAAATCATTGTTCATATTAGATATACAACATAGATATCCAGTGAAGAAGAATCACAAGTTTTTAGAGAGAGAGAGAGGGAGAGTGAAAGAAAGAAGATTTGGTGTGTGAAAAATGGAACAACAAAAGGCTGCATCAAAGCCAAAGAGCAAAATCTTGAAGTTTCTTCCAAGAGCGTCATCATCTGTTTCGTTTCAAAACCCTCCACTTTATAGTCCCAATAAAGATAAGAGATCATCGGAAAAAACCCACAAATCCAATCTTGGAATTGGCTTCTCCGGTCCCATGGTTTCCATAATTCCGTCGGACAATCGCCGGAAAATCAAGAACGACTCAACTTTCACACTTGTATATGAACCCACTTCTCCAAGAGTCTCGTGTATGGGTCAAGTCAAGTGTAAACATTACAGGAACAAATTCGCCGGCGCCGATGGTGTCACAAACAAAGTCAAACCACCCGCAAACCCCACCAAAAAAGTTTCAAAAACGATGTCTTTCAACGTCTTAAGAACCCACCACAAAGAACAAGATCAAGAAAAGATGGACAAAGTCGATCCAGTTGTTAAGAGTAAGAAAAAGTTAGGAATCCGGAGTTTATTCCGCGGCGGAGCTAGCAACAACGGGAGAAAGTCCGACGCAACCAACAACAACTCCTCCTCCAAGACGGCGTGTAATCTTCCAAGGGCTCCAAGTATGAGCACGATGAAGAGATTCTCAAGTGGAAGAGACGCTTTCAAGAATTTCGATTGGACAACACAAGTTGCACCGTTGAATAGCGGTCACCGGAATTATTTCACCGATGACGATAAAGATGGTGGAAGCGATGGTGAAGAAGATGAAAAGATCTTGATTCCTTCATCTGCACCAGTAATTGTTAGAAACAAAGGGATTTCTGATGATTTCGTTAGGAGTGGAGTCATAAACTTAGAGCCAAGAAAAGAGATCAATTTGTGGAAGAGACGAACTATGCCTCAACCTCCGCCTCTACAGCTGCATGTTGCTTAGTTTAATTTTCTTTTTAGTTCTGCCATTTTTAGGGTTACGTTTTTCTCCTCAATTTCTCTTGAATTTTTGATGACTAAAATCTGTGAAAATGTTAAGAAATATTTAGTCATTTTGTATCAATTTTAGATGAAGAAGATGAATATTTTGTCTACCGTTGGTATTTTAGATATTATTTTAAAATTCTGAAAAAAAAAAAAAAAAGATACTATATGATCGATATTAATATCGTCTTAATACTAGTTGTTTAGTTGCTTGAAATTATTCAATATTGAAAGAAACAAAGTACTTTATTTTTTATTTTTATTTTTATTTTATGTGAGTTGTCCTTTTGCGATAAGGATGCCAAATAATCGTTTGATCATATAATAAATAAATAAATAAAATATGGGAATCGGACCACCATGTTTTGACAATCATTTTGGACTAATATGTAAAAAAATAATATCATATTTCCAAAATTCTGATAAATCTAACAAACTTCATGATCAAGATTGCATTGCACTATAGATTTGTGATGTACGTTTAATACTAATTCAAAATTTATTGTGGTTAGCATAATTTAGATTTTGTTGATTTAACAAGATTTTAAAACCGACTTCTTTAACGTGGATTTTTAAACTGACTTTTTTAAACCGACAAAATAATGTAGAAGAAAATTCCACAAGCACAAATGGTCAACCTGTATATCATTTTCTAGCGGTTTAATGCTCATTGTATGTTAGAAATGAACCAAATTATCATGAACAGTTTGACAACTATGTTATTTTTCGAAATAACAATTACATAAATATTTATATCTTCAAAAGAAATGAAACCTATAATTTAAATTTCAAAAATCTTTTAGTACCATTCTTTTAGAAGAATATCGATACCAACAATATACTAAAAATACTAACCGAAAGCCATTTGGCAGAGGTACATATATCCATCACTCTATTATCTCAACTCATATCTATAATTATGTCTCTATCTTGCACTAAAATAATTGAAGGTTTCCTTAATTTTGATTAAAAAAGATTTTTTGTTGTATAAATTTGGTTTAACCAATGTCAAAATTTATAAAGTCGAAGGAGTCCGGATGAAAATATGCATCAGGGTTGGCGGGTTGGGGACTTATCTACTAAAGCCGGCCAGCCGCCTTTGAAAATTTAACATTGCATTCTCACACGAATAGACCACGCATATTTTTTTTGTCCCTTAACGTTTTAATAAAATACAAGAAAACCTCTTAGAACTCGCACAACGATACTTGGATCCAAATATACACAAATAAGTGTAGATATCTATATGTATCTATAGATATTTATAGGCATTACCAAAGTGTTTTGGTCAGAGGTTATGAATTTAAATCTTATTTGAGATGTAGATGATATTTAGAAGTCGATTAATTTGTCATTTAAAAAAAAATTTATAGACATCTATATATACCTACGGACAGTCATTTGTGCGATTCATGTTGTACTCATGGGTGAGTACAAGGCATACAATTTTAAAGAAGATTCCTCATTCATTAGATAGAGAAGATGATCAAGATTTCATGATCTACTACCAAACTTATTCCAAGAGTGCACAAGATTTTCAATATCATGTGTCTACCATCTCACCACCGATTCATCTTCAAAGTGATTCATATTCCATTCATATAATATCTATCTAGTGTGATGTATATAATAAAAGTGGAGTGTTCAGAGTACTTCTGTTAGTTTTGAATTATCCAATGAATAGAGATGCACAACAAAATTGGATCTTCGATTAGGATCTGATCCGATATCCAGTTAAAACCATATTTTGACCAAATCAGATCAAGTAAGAAGATCAATTAGATTATAACCCAAGCCAAATCCTATGGGTGAAATCAGATTTGATACCTGATCGTAAAGTGGATTTGCCAAAATCTGGATCCATATCTAGCCAAAAATCTATTAAAACTCAAATCGAATCGAAATCAAATTAGGACCAAAACCAAAGTCAACCTTAAATTCCACTTCAAACAGTAGAATGGATTTGGTCGGATCCGGATCAGATTAACGATGACATCATCCAAACCAGATCAAATCGTCTCATACTTTCATTTTGTGCATCTCACCCTAAGAATGTTATATATAAATATTCAATACATTAAAAAAAGGGATAATGACTTGAAAGGGTAATGGACTTTCAAATTTGTTCATATTTAATCACTATTTTTTTTCATTATCTATTTGCCACTGGACTATTGAAACTGTTCAGTGGCAAACAAAGTTGAAAGTTCGTTTCCCTCTCAAATTATCCTAATATTATACCCCGAAAAAGGTATAAAAAACGAAAAACGAAACCAATATTATATGTATAAGTTTTATGTTATAAAATTATGCAATATTGTATGTATAAAAATTATTTTAATATTATATGTATGAATTTTGTGTTATAAAATTATGCAACATATAAATTGATATACATTAAACCATATATGTTGTTTATAAAAGAATACATACATACATTGATGCATTATATATGTTGTTATACTCCATGTATTGACATACATCATATTAGTATATATTACTATTAAAAATGATATTGTTATTTTCATATTACAAACAACATACATTTAGAAGTATTTTTAATATTATTATTCTTTTTAATTTTTCTTATGTAACTTGTGTTAATGTAACACCGTAAATTTCCAGACAAAATTTTCATTTAAAATAATCATTTTAAATCTTAGAACACTTGTTTAAAATCTCATTCATAACTGAATTACAAAACATAGCTTCATTTTCACTTGCATAGAAAACCAGGATCCTCCAAAATATGACTCCTTCTCTGGTGTGTACAATCAAGCCGGTGCCGTTCCGTGATACTGAAAGAACCTGAAACAACATAACACAAACACTGTAAGCACGAAGCTTAGTGAGTTCCCCAAACTACAACTTACGCACATACGCCTTTCCAGGCCCTGACCTTCCGGTCCATGTGTCTCAGGGGACTTCCGTCCCTGCTGGGTAAACCTTCCGGTCCTACCCACGCCAACCTTACGGTCCACATTACACGCCTTCCGGCCCATAACATAATGCCTTCCGGCCCACATAACATACATAGCACGTATAACAATTAACTTATCACATATAGCACATATATCACATATCATATTCGACCTTCCGGTCACACAGTCAAACCCTTCCGGGTACGGTATAGTGAGAAGACTCACCTCGTGTGTCTCGATATCTCACAACCCTGGGAATCCTCGTGCCCGATTCTCCTAGCTCTAATCCTCCTGAATA
This sequence comes from Lactuca sativa, assembly GCF_002870075.4. Classification (NCBI taxonomy): domain Eukaryota; kingdom Viridiplantae; phylum Streptophyta; class Magnoliopsida; order Asterales; family Asteraceae; genus Lactuca; species Lactuca sativa. The sequence goes on along the minus strand of NC_056630.2, from coordinate 38,947,954 downwards.
ACGTTGCTCTGTGTCCCCAACTCTCAGAATATAGCTTCTCCTGTTGTTCCCTTAACCAAGCCTCCTCTTCTTTGCAAAATAACACTTCCAAGATCAATAATGGTCTTCTACCTTGCTCCAGATGCTCACAATCGAATTAGGGTTTCACTCAAAGGGATGGGGTGAACAATGACGGCCATAAGGCCCCTTATATATGTCCCAAACCTGGAAAGTTAGGGTTTCGCTAAACAGCGCCCAGACTCGCCGAGTCCAGTCGCGAACCCGCGACCAGATTCGCGATCCTACTCAGCGAGTCTGAGCTCCAACTCGCCAAGTCCCCTCTTAAAACACCCAAATCATAATTATAACAATACCTGGAATTCCGGGCTGTTACAGTTAACATATACATACATATAGTTGAAAACATATATATGGCCAAACACATACATACGATCAAATATATAGATACATAAATGGTCCATATTATATTACAATTTCAAAAGTAGTCCCGTATGTAAAAAGTTATTATAAGAATTCTCCCTTGTTAGTTAGAAATTTTTTATTTTATTTTTTTTTCATTTTTAACGATTGTATTTTAAAAATAAAATGATATAGTATTAATTTATATGTGAGTTTAAAGCATCTTATTTTCATTAAAAAGGAAAAAATGATAAAAAAAACAATATGATATTTTTACTTTAAACATACAAAAAATAGTTTTTCTTGACAAGTTTTGTACATGAAACACACATAATCAAATATAAACAGAAGTATCAAAATAAAGCATAAACAAATCAGTCTTTTCTGGCCGTGAAAATGAGAATGTCATATTAGGTGTCTAAGGTCAAAACTATGTTGATATAACTTTATGAACTAAAAACAAAATATTTTTTGGGTATCCCTTAATAACTATAAATAGTTAGGAACAACTAAAGAGCGTGATGAAATAATTTGTTTTTTTATACCTTTTTCGGGGTATAATATTAGGATAATTTGATAGGGAAATGAAATTTCAACTTTGTTCACATTTAGTCACTAAACTTTTTTTCATTATCTATTTATCACTGAACTATTGAAACTATTCACATTTTACCCTTATGACCGGTAACAACCGGTCATAAGGGTAAAATGTGAACATTTTCAATAGTTTAGTGGCAAATAGATAATGAAAAAAAGTTTAGTGATTAAATGTGAACAAAGTCAAAAGTCCATTACCCTAAAAAGATAGGAGAACCAAACTTATTTCTCTATTCAATAAAAGCCCACTATCGGCTATACATTTTTTTAACAGAAAAACTTCCATTAAAAACAAAAGCTCCAGCAAAATACTAGAGCAAAAAGAGAACAAAATTACAAGGGATAGATTAACCAAGAATTCCAAATAACTACGGATTTGGACTCTTGATTTTTAAGCCAAAAAAGAAAAGAATTAAACACAATGGAATCAAACGAAGAGCTTTTCATAATCTTGTCCCCATAAAAAAACTACCGAATTTCTATACCTCCAAAGCATCTAGTAGTCGAGATAATGATAATATTTAGTCTATATAGGTGGCTGGCCGAGATAATATTTTTATCCATCCAAGACATACACTATTTGATGGAAGTAGTAGAAGGAAAAGTCACATCACACCATCTACCCACAAGAGCCCAAACTTCCAAAGCTAACTTACATTTGAACAAAATGTGATCCATGGTTTCTCCACCTAAACCACAAACAGGACAGGAAATTACCGAAATCTCCATTCCACGTTTAGATAAGTGCAACCTAGAAGGTAACGATCTAAAATCAATCTCCACAAGAAGATGTTGACTCTTCTTGGAAGAGCCTTACACCATCGAGTCGGGACTTGAGTCCCAATGAGTGAAAGTGCATCAACATGAGATCTAATACTCTTGACATAAAATTATCCATGATTATCAAGGCCCCACCAAAATTTGTTTTGTTGATCTGAGATCTCCACCCCTTGTAGTAAATTCAACAAGCCTTCGAATTGAGCTCCTACACGCCCACCTCGAACCTGCCTAGACCATTTCTAAAACCATCGCCCCTCTATTCTCCTATCAAAAACACAACAATTTGGGACAGTCTCCAGTTTGAACAACCTATTGAATTTGATTTTTAACAACATCTTACCCACCCAAACATCGCTCGAAAAATGGATAATGGATAGAGTCGCCTTTTCCTAATCTTATTTCAAGATTCGACAAAAGAACCATATTGTTTTCATGAAGAGCTAAGATATCATCCACCAATTTTGACCAAATACCCACTATCGTACTCTTCTTAGCAACCCTATCAAACCATCCTTGAGGCCCATGTATAGATTAAATGAGTCGAACCCAATTACTTTCCCCATTAGTAATGAAACGTCATCTCCACTTTTGTAACAAGACATGATTAAACGTTGAAAGGCTTCAACACCTAAACCACCTTGATTAAAATTGGCCAAAACATTTTCCCATTTAATCCAAGCCATCTTGCATTCCCCATTAACTCCTCCTTAGAAAAAGTTACTTCTCAACGTGTCGAGGGATTTAAGAAGCTTTGAGGAAAGACATAATAAGTGGGTAAACATCCTAACACAACTTTTATAAGAGTGTTCACCATTATGTGTTACCTCAGCAACACATCACTCCCTCTTCTATCCTTCACACCATCTTTCAAAAATAATGTGCAAGTCAATATACCATAATGTACAAAGGAGACGATAAGAAGAGTTGTGGAATAGGATAGAGACATAGGTCACAAAAGAAAGAATGAAGATGTGAGAGGGCAATGGTGTGGCAACCTAGGGGCGAGTTTACATCTACATAAGGTGAGTCACTTGAGCCACCTAAAATGAAAATTTTTAGTAGAAGTTATATGTAAATATTATTTGGGACTACCTTAAATATTTGAAATATCCTATTAATGATTTTGGCGAAAATTGGCTTTATAAATCAAGATCTCTAAACTGACATTTTATATTTTAATAACTCAAATGTCTAATTTAGTTGAGATATAATCGAATAAAAAATAGCTCAATATAATTTAAAATAGAATAAAGGAAAAAAAATTAAAATGAAACACGTCGTTTTCCCCGCTTTACGCACACACATAGATGACACAAATAGATGATCAATTGATTGTTAATCACCAACATGACACCATCAACCACCGACAACCTCCCCTCAGCCACCACCAATAGTAGCTCTGGCCTTCGGCAGGCGGCAATCCTCCCTCCTTAATCCTCTAATTCCATCGACCTGTCTTGCAACCATTACTTTTTTTAACCTTTTCATTTTTTCTTTCAGTTTTCACTTAAATAGTGAACTACATAGTATGTGCTCCAGTCTTGCCTCTGCGGTAACCACGAGGAGGAGCATCTGAGGGGTCGCCATTAGGGATGGAAATTTCACCCAACTCGGTTGGGAACTCGGTTGACCCGCCCAAATTAGGGACGGGTATTCCCCGCCAAAACAGGTATCTGATACGAGGCTGGGGATCCCCATTATGCTAAAACCGGGGACGGGGCAGGGGTCGGGTATAACAATCCGCAACCCGCCCCGCCCCCGCTTTGATGACTATATATATATATATATATATATATATATATATATATATATATATATATATATATATATCGATCATTTATTGAATTTGAATTAAGTTCACTAACATGAATCGATCTATATTAAACCATCAGAGATAGAGTCCATATACCAAATTATGTTCACAATTCCAAGAGTTCATCAATCGTCACTTTGTTCAACGGTCTGTATACTAAATCGTCACTTTGTTCGACGGTCTGTATATCGTCACTTTTAGTTTTGATGCTTTTTAAACATTATGATTGATGTAAACATAATTTAATTATGACATATAGTTTTGATCATTTATTAAACTTGTTTTTTTTTTTATGTTGAGCTTATTATGTTGATAGATTGGGGATGAGTTGGGGATGGGCCGGGATGGGCTAGGGAAAAGTCCAAAATACAAAGGGGATGAGATTTGATTCCCCGCATCCGTCGGGGATGGGGACAAGGTTAGACATTCGGGGATGGGGACATGGATAGTCAAACCCGTCCCATTTTCATCCCTAGTCGCCATAGCCGTCATGGTGTGCCCATCGATGCATGTTGGCTCCGTTTAGCACCTTGTACCCTTCGGGGGAAGTATAACGTGGATAATATATTAATATACTAGCTTATGTTAATTACATTAAATGATATGTTGCGAGTTAGTTAATAACGATATACAAATTTATGGATATTTGATTTAAATAAAATTTGAGCAGATAAACCTTATTAGAAACATAGATAATTTAGTATGAACAATTATTATACTTTATTATTATGTGTTAACATCGTTTCAACAAAGACTAAGAATTTGGTTTAGAAGCTATCGGCTCAATTTGCATCTTTTAACTCTAAGGGGGCCAAAACATTAATATTTGATCATTTTGTAAGTGTTCAACTTGCGTTGTGCATGTGAGATACTCATTCCAACCAAAACCATATTGACGGGAACAATTCATGATCTGGACCAATCCAGTTATTGAACAGATCAATTAAGAATTCGTTTATTATTCTTTTAAACCTACTTTAGGTTTTAACAAGTCATTGAAAATAAGTGGTTACCGATATTTCAAATATTAAAAGATATTAAACTAATCGATATCGATAAAAGTTTTGAAATTTGTGATTATATCATAATGAGTTGGTTAAATGGACACCCCATTTTACCATTTAGACATCCTATATAGTTTTTTTAAAGTATTTTTATTAGTTATAATTACATTGTTATTTTAAATAAGATGATTAAAAATAATTATCTATTGATTAACTTTTGATAAAAATGTCTATAGAATGTCTAAAGAGAGAAAAGAAAGAAGATGATTGGTTTAGAGAGAAGAGAGAGAGCAAATAAAGAAGAGAGATAGAATAGGGAGTGTGGCATAATTTGGGTGAGGAGAGAGAAAGTGCGGTAGAAACTTCAGTGAGATGGTGATGTTTTGGGTGATGATGTGTTGGAACCGCGGTTGAAACCGTGCCTACTCCTCCTAGTCTAAAGATATAGATATTTATACTTTTTTTTAAAAAAAATAATTAGCTACTTTAGTAGTGTTACCGTAAATAGTAAATAACAAAGATACCAAATTTATATGTTTTAATGTTACAATTTCAATTTTAAAACATTTATAAACATATTTGAGAAATATGTTAATTTTCAAAAGTTAACGAAAGGATATTAGCAAAAAAAAAAAAAATACTTATTGTATTTAAAACATCAACCCCATTCGTAATGAAATTTAATTGTTTTTTTTTCTTAATAACAGATTAAGCTACAAAATTAAGCAGCGCTTGGGATGATTTTAGACGCGGCGAATTCCCTTGGGCTAGATGTTGTCAACCTTGTCAAACATCATATGCAAACAATTGTCGACGCTACTCCAGACACGACGTATACTCGATATGAAGATAATTGAGTTTGGGTTAGGTTTTTTCTAAGCTCAACCCGCCTAACCGTTTATTATAAAAGTTGTGTTCATGTTTGAAAATAATTTTAGGGGTTGACCAATGAACACGTTTATATATATATATATATATATATATATATATATATATATATATATATATATATATATATATATATATATATATATATATTGCCTAAAAATGCGTATAAATATGACAATATCACACACACACACACACACACACACACATATATATATATATATATATATATATATATATATATATATATATATATGTGTGTGTGTGTGTGTGTGTGTGTGTGTGTGTGATATTGTCATATTTATACGCATTTTTAGGCAATATTTATTTACATTTTTATTAACATTTTGATTATTTGTGTAGAATTATGGTACTTATAAAGATAAATTGTTATTTGCAGCCAAAGTGAAGCATTTTCAAAGACAGGGACTGAAATTGACAGAATATGGAACTTTGGAGATTAAAGAAAAGAAGAACGCAAAAGTCAGCAAAAGACACACTCGCGACGTGAATAATTCATGATTCACGACGTGAGTGGAGAATTCTAGAAGATATGCATGCGGGTAAAAGAGTCCTTGCCGAACACGCTTATCCCATATTCACAACGTGTGTAACATCCAAAAATTCCGACCAATTTATTTCATTCAAAAAAACCATTAAGTTAACACAACTTGTTTTCAAAATAGTTCAAACATCAGAGTATTTCCCAGAGCCATATCATAAGAACATAAAACTTAAGGAGCGGTAGGATCACGCCTTCGCCTTACCACGATCTCCTGAAGTACCTGAAACAATAAACCACAACTGTAAGCCCGAAAGCTTAGTGAGTTCCCCCAAAGTACCCATACATACATAAACATACGCATACAACAAAGAACAACATACTATGGGTCCATTCAACCTTCCGGTTGGAATACCCCTGGCCCTCAACCATCGGGTTGGAATGCCTACATAGTACGAGCCCAATCATCCTATCAGGATGGAATACTCTTGGCCCACAACCATCGGGTTGGAATACCCATACACTTATACGTACAACAATAACTACTATGGGTCCAATCATCTCGCAAGATGGAATACCCCAGGCCCCTCAACCATCGGGTTGGAATGCCAACATACTATGAGTCCAATCATCCTACTGGGATGGAATACTCCTGGCCCACAACCATCGGGTTGGAATGCCCCACTTTCTATACATACAGTAACTGCTACTACTATGGGTCCAATCATTCCCTCAGGATGGAATACCCCAGGCCCCTCAACCATCGGGTTGGAATGCCAACCTACTATGAGTCCAATCATCCTACCGGGATGGAATACTCCTGGCCCACAACCATCGGGTTGGAATGCCCCTACACTAGCAAACATGCACACATAACAGGCAACCACATAACATTCTACAGAACCAACATACTAGGGCCCTATCATCCTACCGGGATGGAATACCCTCTGCTACTGCTCATCATACATATTCCGCAGGTAACCTCCTACCAACATGCATAAGGAAAGACCAACTACAGGTCTATACTCATAACCACTACCCAACTACCAGGGTGCTGATCCAACAGAACTAGTCATCACTTAACTATCCATTCCTCTAAGATACTAAGCTAACAAAGCATATCCTCATATCATTACCCTATCTACCAGGGTACTAGCAAGCATATCATCACATAAGCATAACAAGCTCTAAACAACAATTCAAAGGGCCGACCTTGGTGCCTTAGACCCTTGAGTACAGTGAGGATAACTCACCTAATATGAAGAACCAAACCACGGAAGCACACACCTGAAGCACTACTCCAAACTCCAACACCTATTACCATCAATGGACCATTGACATAAATAACCAAATACTAAAACACCCTTGAAGGTCAAAGTCAAAGTCCAGCCAAAGTCAAACTTCCTGACTGACTCTACTCGCCGAGTCAACCCGTTGACTCATCGAGTCCTTATACTCTGAAAACTCTTAGGACACGACTCAACTCGCCGAGTCACCCGAAGACTCGTCAAGTCCAACGATCTCCGAGTCCCATCCTGCTCAACTCACAGAGTCACCCATCGACTCACTGATTCGAGGCTTAACCAGAAGAGGTTAGGGTTCTGCGACCAGACTCGTCGAGTCCAAGGCAATCTTCAACAAACTCGTCGAGTTGTTCTTCCAACTCGCCGAGTCTATGCTCATGTTCATACAACTCGTCGAGTACACCCATGTGACTCGCCAAGTCTCTCCATTTCTCAATCCATACAGAGGCTTTTCGAGCCATGCAGGGGCTCCAATCCATAGATCCACTCTTCTACAGTCTAACCCTCACATAAAGTGGCAAACTTTACGTGAAGCCAAAGAGCTATAGGCCCAAAACACTCTAAGGCTAGGGTTAAGGACTAGGGGGCTTCACCAACAACTCTTAGACAGGAGCTTTATGACATTTTGGACCATCACAAGCCTAGATCTGAGTTAGCAACCTCAGATCTAAGCCTCTAACTCAAAATGGCTCTCAATCATACCAAAATGCCCCAAATATCAAATGATAATAGATTTAGATGCAAAAGAGCCCAAGCAACATATTATTACCTCCAATATAAGCTCCAACTGAAGTAGATCCCAGATCTACACCACTCCTTTGCAGCAAGCCTCTTGATCTTCAAGCCCCTTTCCAAGATTTTCTCCTCCAAAGCTCTATTCTCTCTATTAATGGAGGCTCACTCGATTCTAGGGTTTCTGTATCTCAAAAGGGTAGCAAAGAGGCTGAGGGTGGGTTATAATGTGCTTTATATAGGGAAACCCCCGAGATTAGGTTTTTCTCTCTTCAGCACCAACTCGTTGAGTCCAAGCCGCCGACTCGGTGAGTTGGCCATTTAGTCTGCGACCCAGTCCCGCTCCGACTCGGCGAGTAAAAAGACCCACTCGTCAAGTCCCTTCTTTTATTTACTCTTTTTGCCCTTCATTGAACTTCTGAAATTTCAGGATGTTACAACGTGAATCTTTATGGTTCACGATGTGAACTCGGGAAATCAGAAAACTATAAATTCCCTTGCCCATTACGACTTGGGGAGTTTTTTGGCTGATTGAAAGGTTACCTGAAGACGATTTTGAGCAGAAAAAGAGTTCTAGAAAAGGCTTTCAACATCAAAAGAAGTAAAGGTTCATAATTAGTTAATTAGTTTGATAGTTATGAACATGTTTGATAATTTGATTTGTTTTTGCTTACTTGTTACTATGAGTAGCTGAATCTAGCAGCTTTTGTCTAGCTAGATGAAGCTTCTGAATTATGTTTTAGCTTAATGACTATTGAATTTGATTAGTTGGTAAATTGCTTGTGTTTGATTATCATTACCTAGCATGTTATTTTAGTTTCTTAGTTGCTTAAATTCATGTTCTGTGTAGATTAGTGACCATTAAATTACATGAACTTGAAACCTAGTGATTTAGTGAACATTGAATTGCTAGAGCTAGGATCGACCAAAATCTTAGATAAGTGATAAAAGTAACTAATTTAGCTATGCTAGAGGACATAATTTATGACCATAATTGTGTTTGGTTAGATAAATCTTACATAGCTCACCTATAAATAATAAATAATTATGTGTTTTGCTTATGTGTGACCATACAAAGTAGTTCATGAATTGGTAAAAAAAATTAATAAATTTGGACTTGAATTGCTAATTACATAATAATTGGTGACCAACTTTGATAATTCATAATTATTAGCTAAACATAAATAAAGAAGTGGATTCAAACTAGACATGAGTGTTTTTAATTAATTGACTGAATTCTGTTATTTAAGTTCATCTAGTCTTGCAAAATCGGATAAAATCCCATCTTTGCTCTAAAATTAGGTTAATTTACTAGTAGATAAATTAATTAGTTAACACCGTTCTCAGTGATCGACATCCGACTTACCTAACTATTCTATAATTCGACTAGGTACATTGCCTAGGTGCATTTTAGTTAGTTAAGTTAGTTAGGTTATAAATAATAAAATTAGTGGGTACTTTTGTGCACATCAATATATATATATATATATATATATATATATATATATATATATATAGTTAGGTTCAAATGTTTCTACTATCTATTATGTGTATGTAGGATTGATTCTGAACCAATCATTTTAATTATATCTTTAACATTTAATATGCATTAATTACTTTCTTAAAATAACTAAAATGATTGATCCAGAATCAATCATACATGCACACAATAGATAGTAGAAACATTTGAACCTAACTATATATATATATATATATATATATATATATATATATATATATATATATATATATATATATATATATATGAGTGTGTGTATGTGTGTGGGTGTGTGGGGTATGTGTGAGTGGGAAAAAATATTTTTTAATTTAATAGAAATAGTTGTGTTAGGTATTTTCTTATGCGAGGATAATAAAATATTGTGAAACTACATAGAAGAGAACATATTTTAAAACTAGAATTTTTGTTGTATTAGTGATTGATCGACGAGTTATAATTAAAAATGTTGAGGAGTTATAATTAAAAATGTTAAGAAGGCATGTAATGTGGTGGTTATTTATATTAAATGGGGATTTCACCATACATATTAAACGACAAATAACATTTGTTGGTAGTCGTTGATGTCCATGCGTATATAATTAAATAATTCGTAAGCTACTCTTCTCATGTATTTTCTATTCGGCCGTATCAGAAGTCGTTTTTAATACATGTTATGTAATGCAAATCATTAGATGATCGAACGATGATGTTGGGATCATTCTAAACACCAAGTCTGCATAGAGGAATTGCGGATGAAAACTAACTGAACACGTTGATTTAATTTAGATAACAAACAAGTAGTTTCTCATGAAAGACATATATCATTATATTATGTTGATAATGTAAAAATAAGTAATAGTTAGGTTCTAAGAGTATTCACAGTCAGCAATCTTCAATCTTATCGTTAGTGTTTTTTTTTTTTTTGGTCAAAGTCGATTTTTCATGAACTTTACTGAACATAACTAAAAAATTAAACATTTTCTATTCATTGACAACTATAAATTGCCCCCTTCCCTTCTTCGTGGGAAAAACATGCAAGGTTTTATAATCATAAAAAAAAAAAAATACTTCTATTCATTATTTTACCGTTTTGTGTGCACTGTTTGGAGGGACCAAACTTGGTAATATAAAAAAGTATAGAGACTAAACCTGTAAATATGACAATATATGAAAGTTGAAGCGGTGAAAATTATGGTTGTTCAAATTTGAAGGGATAAAAATGATATTTCACAAAATGGAGGGGTGGAAAATGCCATTCTACAAAGTGAGGAGGTAACTAAACATATAAATACGAAGTATACTTCAAATAAGCAATTCAAATTACATGAATTTGTTTATAGTTCAAAAAAAGAATGAAAATAACATGACATTATCAGAATTTCCATATTTGCCTTGTGTTTATGTACAAAAGCTTAACTCAACTCAACTAACAATAATGGTTGAATTGGAAAAAATAGAATTATACCTTCGTTTATTGGATTTGTTGCAGTAGAAAACGAATGGCGAGGAAGAAAAGCAAAGACGAAAAAACTTAAAAGAATGCTTATATATGATCAGGTTATGAGCCGATTGTATTTTTAATCTCAAATAATATGTGAATGATGATTACAATCGGTGAAGATACAATTGAAAAACTGAAGGGATCATGTTTTTACGATATTTAAGGTAATAAGTTGCGTGATTTTTATTGATGATAATTAGGGTGTTATATATTAAGGGGTAAATTTATGTAGATACCAAATAAAATTGAAATGTTGTTCCTGATTTTCTAGGATTTTTTTTCTAAACTATATATCTAAATAGTTTATAGCTCGTGGGAACCACGGTTATAAAAATAATCAAACTTTTATAATAAAAACTCAAAATTGTTAATAAGTTATTTTAAATAAATTATTAATTTAAGAGATATTTTTTATTAGTTATGTGAAATTATAATCATTGATTCAAATAAATATATAAAATTAATTTTTAATATATATTAGATATTTTTTATTTGTGAATTAATGAAAACAATAATTTAAAATTTAAAATAGAATCACATTAATGAGGAGGTTTAATAAATTTAAAATGGAAAACTAATAGATTGACAAGTGGCAACACATTAATTAAAATGTTTAATATGATGACACTTGACAAAAGAGCTACTCTTTTATTAGTATATAATTTTTTTTTTCAAAAGGCTAACCTGATTTGCAATGTGTTGCAGAAAGCTATATATATATATATATATATATATATATATATATATATATATATATATATATATATATATATATATATATATATATATATATATATATATATATATATATGAACTTCAAAAACGTGAAATAATGGACGACAAAGGGGAATAAAATCAGGTGGGAATGATGAACATGTTAAATAGTAATATAAATTTAAATGAAATCATAGAATGATATTATCTCGTTAAATATGCCATCTTTAATGCATTTCCTTTTATAAATTTGAATGCATGTACAAGCTTTATCAGAATTTGAATTTATTTACATGTATTTTCGATCAGTACAATGCTATTTCAGTCAGAATAGCAAAACAAACATAAGGATATTTATGAAATAATAGATCAATTTTATACGAAGTGATGTGAAAGTACAATGCTATTAATAGAAATTAATTTTTGTACTTTCACAGGCCTGTGAAATCGGACCTTAGAGCAAAAAATGGGAACTTGGTAGGCAAAATTCGATTATACAAGTAAAGAAATTATTGTGTGTTGTTTAAACGACAACTATTCTTTATACATTCAATGTACAATTTTTTAATGAAGATTTGAGTAAAAACAATAAATCATAAACATAAAAAACGAATTATGAAAGTATCAACCTGCTGTTGTTTGATTTTTGTATGTGGTGGAAGAGGTAAAGAAAACAAAAACAGTGAGTAGGAAAACCACTGTGATATGCAAACATAATGGTAAAGGCAACGTATTCTGCAACCGCAAAGAATCTTTAAGTTAACAACAGGTAAATAAATAATATATGAAGAATACGTGAATTCAAATCTATTTCCTGATTTTTTGCGATTTACTCTATTCTAAAAGGAATGTAATGATGAAAAAATGTTGATAATCTTAACAACAATAATAATAAAAAAACTAATTAAAGGGGAGAAGATATGGTAAAAGACGATTTCAATATGGAAAATATGTATATGGTGGATAAATAGCTTTTTTTGATTGAATTATATAAATTCTAAAATCATGGCTGATTTACAGTGATTACAAAAGGAAATGAAGGCCATTTTGGGCAATTTAGTTTAGTAAAAAGAAGCAGGAAAATTCGATTTTGGGGGCTTGGAGATTGCCACGTGACGAAATTGTACTTATTTATTAAATTAGGGGATGGTTCCGATTTGGTCCGTCTTTGGTCCGAATTGATTTGATTTGGACCAAAATAAATTGTGGTTTTATCGACAAAAGTTAACAAAGTTGTTGTAACCGGGTTAGCCGCTCCCGGAATTAGAACCGAAACTGGTGTAGGTAGTTCTTAAAATTTTGAAACCAATGACAGTTCCTTAGTTTTTGTTGAGAAAACTATTGCTGTGAAAATGAGAAAGACAAATAGATATAAGAAGTTTTGGTTTTATATATATATATATATATATATATATATATATATATATATATATATATATATATATATATATATATATACTAGTGGTAGACCCGCGCAAAACGGCGGCGGCAAATTATTTGTTTCGACGATATGTTTTTCTTTTACAAAAAATTTATGATCCATTTTTTGAATTAAAGTATTTAGTTTTACTTATTTTGTTTGTTTTAAGCTAAGTTAATTAAAAGAAAAAAGAAAAGATAAAAAGTTGGTGGGAATTTAATCCACGTTTGAACATCTTTTTTCGATACAAAAAATTGAATTTGTAAATTTCTCTTTTAATATTCTTATTTTCACAGTTTATCCTTACAAATGATGCAAATGGAGTCGCTCTTTACAACCATAGTTAAAAACAAATAGAAAATAATGAATTACAACAATATTTTTTACAGTAACATTGTGCTTTAACAGAAATAGAAAATGATACTTGATGAGTTGATGTTGTGACTTATGCTGTGAAATGTACTTAAAATGTACATGTACGAAAGAAAATTGAAACACAATGCAATAACTGTCATAAATATCTATAAAAAAAATGAAGTACAATGCTATAATTTTCAAATCCCCTTAACATCTTATAAACAAAAACAATATCAAGTACAAAAACATCAATCTTATTTTATAGGTCGGGGTTTGTCTCATATTTCCTCTTATAAATGAACAAAAACTACTATTATTTACAATAACCGTAAAGATACACCAAATAATATTAGTTTTAGATATAAAAGCTAAATATTTTAAAAAATAATTTGTTAGAATCTGAATGGTTCAGAACTTCAAATACAAAGAAAATCAAAATGGCTATCAAAAAACCCATGAAATCAAAAAGAATTTTGGTAAAAAATGCTATCAGTAACTGTAGCATCAGATCTTGTGGTCAAATCCGCACAAGGTATCCAAAATTGGACCACTGGTGCACTACCAAACATTTTTGAACAAAGACCGCATAATTTTGACAACTATAGGGACCATTTTTGCAATTTTGTCAAAAAAAAAAAAAACTAAACTACAAATTACGAAATAATATAAATATGAAATATATATTTTATGTGTAATATCTATTAATAAATGAAAAAGTAATTGTGGTTATTTATGCAATATTATTCTTATCATACTTTTGATGAAATAAAAAAACAAAAATTACGGCTCACATTTTTCAACAAATCTAAATAAAAATGCTTGCATTCTTTTATACAATATCTCATATAACTCAAAATATTCTTACAAGATAACATTTAAGGGGGTGAAATCCCACAGAAAAACCAAATGCCATGATATGTATTCTAGATGATTACTTTATATATATATATATATATATATATATATATATATATATATATATATATATATATATATATATATATATATATATATATATATATATATATATATATATATATATATATATATATATATATATATTAGGTTACAACCAGTGGAATCCACAGGTAAAAATTTATAAAAAAATTATATTATTAATAAGAAATATTTTTGTTTCACATTTTTATATTTATTATTTAAAATTAATATTAATATATATTTGTACAAAAATATCCAAATTTGAATAGATGTTAAAGAGAAACATAAGCATACATTAGAAAAGGTAAATACGAAGATAACTAAAATAAAACTTTGAATATTTGAATGTTTTATGAAATGCGGGGGCAAATCAGTAATTTTTTGATTTGAGAGAGCAAACAATAAACACCATGTGACATTGATTTATAAAATTTTATTAAATTAATAACTTTTAAGCTTTGGTTGGATTTTGATATTGATTATTTAAAATTTAAAATTAATACATATATATTAATTTCATTATCCAACATAACTTTATAAAACTAATGAAAACAAAACAAAATAATGAAATTTCACAAAACCATAATAAGAGTTCCGACAAATTTAATTGCTTTAGATAAAGACGCAATATAGAGCTATAATATAAGATTACTAAGCTACTTATAAAATTGCTACAAAACTTGGTTTTAATGGATTTTATTTTAGTTAGGTTCATCCTAGGGCCTTTTCACATAGTGTTTCAAATTATACTAAAACTCATATTATTAGTTTGGTTGTTACAACTTTTTTTTTATCGATTTATGTATTAAATGTTATTTCCAAACAAACATAGCCACACCATCTAAGAAACAAAACTATTATGAAGCATCAAAATAAGGAAGAAAATTATTAGATATAAAATGTTATGACCATAGTTGCAAATATATGCAAAACTAAGAGACCAAAAACGTAATTTTCTCTTAGATGTATTTATATTCTTTAACATTATGGCAAAACCATGTCAACTAACTAATGATCTTATAGTTAATGATATTAATATAAACATCACTTAGGAAACTTTATATTAATAACATTAACTTCATTTATCTTTTTTGCTTCGTGTTCGCTGTTCCCTCCTAATTAATGACTAAAACAAAGATAGTATCAAATTAGCACATGCCAATAACCAATTATTCATTTAATTGTTTATTTAAAAAAATCTCACAGAGCAAATAGGAAACTAATCAAAAAATTCATATGATATAAGTTTTAAGATTCATTAAAAGTTTTTATAATTAAATGGAATAGAAATAAATAGGAAACTAAATGATAACTATGAATACTGAATGTCCGGGCTACTGGAGTATCTTTATACAAACTTCATAATTATAGCAATGTACTTTGAAAGTACAATGCTATAATTAGGTTCACAGTAACAACAAAACAAACAAAACATAGTGGAATTGTTCAAGCTTTCTCAATGAACTATCATAGATAAAATAATGATAATTAATGATCTCCTTTTAAGTACAAACAAAGTTTAAACATATTGGATGAAAGAAATCATATCATATCTACATTCAAACAAAACATATAAGATCTACAATCAATTGTAGACACACGAACTCATATCATATCGTATCTAAAAACAATTGAACATAAAACTAAGGAAATGCCATGAACATATTCCAAAATAATTAAGATAGTCTAATGAAATTCAACCTTTGAGTGTTGAAACAAAGTATGTGAATAATGGTGCAATCCAGGTGTATATCTTCACATTTACGAAACCCCCACTACAAAGGGAAATTGATTTACAAATTTAATTAAATGATTGAATGTTTTGATAAAAAAAACCATAATTTTGTTTTGACATAATTAATACCTTCTTTAGACATTGTCGACCCTATTCAAGGCCGACTCCATCACCAACCCAGAGAATCAAAGGTTTACATCTGATTTTGGATTTAAGAATTTTAAAATTGAAATGGCACATCTAGTTTTCAAAATAAAGAAACGAATGCAATTAACTTGTCAGAAAGAAGATCATGGGTACCGAAATCACACATAAAAATATTGGTTAGACCTGGACAAAAACAAATTGAAAATTCGTTTCTATCTAAAAATTTAAAGAAACAGAGAAGGTATTTAAAAGCTTAAGCTCTTGTTTCAATCATTTTATGAACCAATCTTTTCTAAACCGTTCTTGAATATTAAAGTTCCTAGAAATGTCACTCACTTGGTAAGATACCTGCTAACGAAACAAATCACTTCCTCAACAAAAGAAGAAGTTTGGAGATTCAGTTCCTCAACCAAATTTCACTACATTAGATATGGTCAGAGTGTCCTACAAACCTAAAGTTGAATTCTTTGACCAATGATCTTCATCATATTCAATAAAAAGTCAAAACATTAAATTGGAACTCACCTTGGCATTATATCGAGCACTTGGTGGATAGAATTTGCAAGCCATATTTATTAGACTAATTCTTCAGCAGGATAAATCCTTTAACTAAATCATTCTTCAGGCCTTAAACCGAATCAGTATATCACTAAGTACACATAGCATTTTCATGAAGATTAAAGAGAAAAAAGATGCAGCGAACGTATAACCAAAAGCTTACAGATACATTACAACACATGCCAAAATAGGTTTCTTCTTATCCTTCCCACTTCATCTAAAATCTCATGAAACTCAAAAGTCAAATT
Organism: Lactuca sativa; assembly: GCF_002870075.4. Taxonomy (NCBI): domain Eukaryota; kingdom Viridiplantae; phylum Streptophyta; class Magnoliopsida; order Asterales; family Asteraceae; genus Lactuca; species Lactuca sativa. The sequence continues at coordinate 38,930,818 of NC_056630.2, read as the reverse complement.
GACAATTTGTTCCTAGAACCATCCATATCCAATCGAATATTATATCATAATATAATGAAAAATATACTTCCAAAACCATAAATCCGACAATTTTACAAATCACGTTAAAAAAAAAATTGTAAACACGATGGTAAAATACAACATATGTTTGAGAACAAAGAAAAAAGATGATGATACCGGCAGATTCTTAGAAAACCCATAAACCCTAGTCGACGATTCTGCTATGATGCCAAAACATCTCATTATAATCCCTTGATACTGATGTGTAAAAAACAACACAGACATTAAAAAAAACACAAGAAGATTCAAATAATAAACAAACAATTTGAAAGTAGTCTTTTAATAAAGTTACCGAACAACTCTTTTCTGTGATTGAGTGGACGATTTTCGTCTGTGATCGAGTGGATGATTTTTGTGCGCGATGATTGAAAACGTTGGAAACACGATGTACTAAAGAAACGATCGATATAATATGTTTGAAATATATATTGACCGGAATACGATCAAATTGACTGCAATTGATACCATTGATAGCATACCTTATATATATATATATATATATATATATATATATATATATATATATATATATATATATATATATATATATATATATATATATATATATATATATATATATATATATATATATATATATATATATATATATATATATATATATATATATATATATATGAGATCGGATACCATAATAAGATGCTATGAAACGGGAATGTAATGAATTTTGGAGTTAATACGTACAAATGTTATGACTGAGTAATTTGAAAGGAAACAGGTCGTTGTATATTTTGATATGTAGGTGAAACAAGGGGTATAATAGGTAATTAACTTTGAAAAAATTTAGCTCTTTTCAATGGACACGTGGACTTTAGGTTTTGTTTATTATATATATATATATATATATATATATATATATATATATATATATATATATATATATATATATATATATATATATATATATATATATATATATATTCTTATATAAGTTATAGTTAAATGTTTATCATTACGTTACTTCATAGAAAATCTATTTAAAAGCATCATTATAATCCCATGTGTAAGATCCATGACCTCACGTCTCTTTTTTTTTTTATCAAAAAATGTTATACGTCATCAAAAAAAGCCCACAAGTTTAAAGACATCGCATCATTAATAGCAACAAATTTCTACTTAATCGCTAGTTCTAACAATGGTTTAAAAAAGCAATTAAAAAATGACAACCATTGATCAAGAATTATGTTTTTTTGCCTGTCATCCAATTAAAAGCTCTATTGGAAAAAATGCAGCAGTTATGCATCTTGCCCACCATTCAAATTAGAGCTCTATTAGACATAATCCATAGGAATCCAAAAACCAAAGACATCCTAATAGTAAGAATAGTGCAAAGAAACAGTGTAATCAGCTTCCACATCTCATTTAAGAATATATTTATTGAACCTAGAACCTAGAATATAAATGTACATGCTGCAAGCGATGCAAGCGATACATGTCATAATAAGAGATGACTCACAACTACATGTACATAAATTTCAAACACAAGAAAAGATTAAGGACCTAAATTGCATAGACTTTTCAATACCAAACTTGAAACTCCTTGCATGTCCAAGTCAAGGTTTACCGGATATATGTTCTTACTTACTGTTTTAGGAGTTATGTCCTTAGGGGTTGCTCATGGGATTACAATTACCCTCCGAAGGAGAAGTTTGTCTTCGCATTGCATGTCAGAAGGGGCATCATTCTGAGCTTGCATTGTTACTACAACAAGACACAAATTTAACAAACAAAATAATGGAAATATAAAATCTTAACTTCTTTGGTTGTAACGAATTTGAAGATTAGTTACACTTATTCTATAAAATTTACTTCATGAAGAACTACAAATATGAAAAGCTGTAAGCATATGTAGCTTAGATTCCATCAATATGGGTTTAAAATACTAAGCAAAAGAAGAAATTTAGAAAATTTGTTGTTACTTACAGCAAGTCACAAAAGAAAAAAAGAAATTGATTTTGTTTAAGGCAACTCACAAAAAAAAACTTCATTTCTATTTACTGTAGGTCACAATATGATTAAATGGATATATTTTTTATTATTATATTTTTGTTAACCGGACGAACCTTGAATTTCGGGATTTTGGCCATCATTTCTTCTTCGAGCTCTTCTGAACTCTTGAGTTACTGCACAGACAAATAATAGGACAAAAGAGTCATTTTATAGAAATCATAGACATATAAATCTCTATACTAATAAAAGAGTAGCTCTTTTGTCATGTGTCACCATATTAGATATTTTAATTAATGTGTTGCCACTTGTCAATCTATTATTAGTTTTCCATTTTAAATTTATTAGACCTCCTCATTAATGTGATTTTATTTTAAATCTTAAATTTTAAATTTTAAATTATTGTTTTCATTAATTCACAAATAAAAAATATCTAATATATATTAAAAATTAATTTTATATATTTATTTGAATCAATGATTATAATTTCACATAACTAATAAAAAATATCTCTTAAATTAATAATTTATTTAAAATAACTTATTAATAATTTTTAGTTTTTACTATAAAAGTTTGATTAATTTTATAACTGTGGTTCCCACGGGTTATAAACTAGTAAGACATTAAATAAAAACAAACCATGGAAAATAGTAAAACTTGTTGTTTTATAGTCTTGGAACCTGCTGTTTTAAAAAATGGCCATGAAAAATAGTAACACTTGTTGTTTTATAGCCTTGTGGTAATGTAACTCTTGATCTCAAAAAAGCAACAGAGTTAGTTCTTGGTGAAAATGGTAGGTAGATTTGTATATATGAATAAATGAATAAACTTGCATCAGATTTGTGTTGAATATAGCTTGTTTGACCATTAAAGTAAAATATGAATGTTTATAAATAAAGGTTCTATCTTTGACTTTTTGTAAATTGTTTCTTTAGCAACAATTGTCTTGGCTGTAGCCATGAGTATGATCTTGATGTTCTGTAGAAAGCCAAATAAGATATATATCATTATCAAATTAAGTATTGGAAGTAGCATATGTTTATAGTAAGGTTCTTTGTTGATTCACCACGAGAGTAACACATACAACCAATCAAATTGCTAAACTAACTACTAACATATCAATTTAATAAGGGTAAAGTACATGAAAAAACAACGTACAATACTCCTTTTACCAAATCTAATAAGTGAAAATTACACCAGTTGAATCAATCATCAATTTTAAAGAGTAAACAAAATTTAAGGAAATAGAGATGTAGAGAGAGAAACAAAAGGCGGTGATAGAAGTAACTCATTTTTCGATAGAGGAGAAGAGCAAGAGAGGTATCTCTCGATTTTAGGTATCCAGAGATCTAGGTGGTGGCTGACGGTTAGATGAGTGGCAATGCTTCCATGGTGGTGGTAAAATATGGTTAACCTTTGTATGTACTGAAATGTAGATATAGAGTACGAAGACAATTGTAAGGAAGAGGGCCAAGGGGAAAAGGAACAAACATTATTTACCAGTGGTGAAGCGGTGGTGACGGCGAAGGTAGTTTTTGGAAGACTTTCAAAATGATCGAGGAAGTAGGGGTACCTAGTGGCAGAGAAGGCAACAACATCTAGGGTTTAAGATGATTTTTTTCGACAGAATGAGAGGGATAACAACGTGGTGATGAATTTTAGGGTTTTTTAGAGAGAGATGGCGATGGTGAGTAGTTGAAGGCAACACCATGTCGACGGAACTTAGAGAGGAGATGTCATATAGAGTGTATCTCCTGTTTACCGACTCAATCGGCTGAATAATGTGAGGAAATACCGATTCAATTTTGACTGATTCTTATTTTAAAAGAGTTTGTTCCGATAATATACTTAAGATATGATCCGCCTTTAGTTTTGACTTTTTGACTTTTTCTTAACCATATAAGGTTTGAAGGCATAAAATGGTTGTATATATTGCATTATAGATTGTACATTTAATTTGAAAGTTTGAACGATTGAAATTTATTATTATTATATTATATGTTTGTTGTACATTATGCTTAGACACTTGAACGTCTTAAAATATATTATTATTATATTCAATCTATTTATAGAAATAGTGAGATTTCTTTTATAAGGTAGTATATATATATATATATATATATATATATATATATATATATATATATATATATATATATATATATATATATATATATAATAGTTTTTGACAAAAAAATTTAACATCAGGTAACTGATAAATTAAATATTTTTTATTGATGTATTTTATATTCATAGTTAATATTTTTATGCGTCTTGGGGTATATATTAAAATACCATACATAAATCAACATGTTAAAAAACACATCGAATTAAAATAAAAAGCAATGAATCTGAAGGCAATATTTCCTTTTTATTCATGTAACATTTGTAGCATTTTATGATACTTTTTGAGTTACAAAGTTAATATTTTAAAATTGAAAATTAAATGAAAACAAATTAATTAATCAAAAAATAATAAAACACTGAGTGGTAAATACAATTAAGATGGTAAAAATGAAACATTACTGAATAATCGGGGCATAAAAATATTTAGGTGTTGTTTGTTTTTTTTAAGACAAAATGTTTGTAGTCTGCAGACCATATCTGCAAACATCTGTAATAGAAGAAATGGACCAAACGTCTGCAGTCTGAAATAAGAAGACTGTTTGTTATTAACATCTGCAGACTGTTAGAATAAACTAAAATCTAATTAAACTAGTTTTATTAAGAAACATAAAATAATTTTTCAATAATTTATGACTTTATTATAGATAATTAACAAATGTAGATCAATTTTTTTTATATATTATTATATAAAAAGCGAAAAATAAACTGGTATGAATTAATGTATATATTTGATAAAAACCAACAAACTTTGGTTGCAAAGTTATACCAAAACATTGTAATTAGGGATAAAAAAAATTTAACATATAAAATGGTTGAAATTAAGCTTTGGTTTTAAATGAAAATTTTTAAAATTTTCATTTTACCTTTTCTTAAATTAGTTAAAAAATGGCCACAAATATTTTTCTTCAAAAATAAATGATAATGCATTAAATAATGTTTTATAAAATTTGTCACAAAAAATATAGGACAATATTATGATTTTTTTTCATATCTATATAAATAGCTCCAACAACCATTATTGTAATTAAATCTTTATTTATTAATTTGTCTCAAAGGTTATGATTGTGTCGTCAAACTTTTTTGTCACTTGTCATCTTCTCCTTCATTTTAACACATGTTATTTTCAAGAATTTTTAAAATTGTTATTTTCCACTTGTCCTTTTTTGGGGATTTCAATTTTCTTAAAACAAATTTCCAAAAATTTTTAATGGGTTATATATATATATATATATATATATATATATATATATATATATATATATATATATATATATATATATGGTTATCATTCTATTAATTTGATAATAAATTATTATAAATACTCTGAACGATTTAATTTCTTTCATAAATACTCCAAAAGATTACCTTTTGGTATGAATTTTTTTTTTATAAAATATTTAATGTTTATATATATTCATATTAAATTTTTATTTTTAATAAACTCGTGTAATACACGGGTCTCACACCTAGTTATTTATCATATATAAAGTTGTAATAAATCTAAGTTTAAAAAAAAACAAAGGTATATATCTTTTTAGGCTAGAAGATGTCTGAAGATTCTAATCCACGTCTGCGTCAAGAAGAGGACGAACATACATTTTTAGGTCTGCAGTCTTCAAAAAAAAAATAAACAGTTAGTGAAGCGTAATGCCTGTGCGTGGTCTGCGCGGCGCAGACAAAAGATGCCAAAAAGATCTACAGACAAAAAACAAACACCTTAGTAAAATAAAAATATTTAATGATATTGACCCAAAAAACTGCCGTATTAAACACTTTAAATATTTGATTTCTAAAAAAACCTCTCTAATTGGAGATGCTTTAACATATTACCTGCTATCTATATCCATTTGATCTCTATTTATAGTTTTCCTAAAGCCATAAAAGTTTTTTTTACACAAAGTTTGACATATCATTATACTATTAAATGGGTAATTTATAAAAAAAAAATTAAATATAAAGGTTAAAATATTTGAGAACTTTGAATTTTGAAAAAAATAAAAAAAATATTGAATTATTATAATTGAAATGTTTTTTATATTTTAGATTTAAACAAATAATTTAAATCAATAAACAAAAGAAACTAATAAGATTTAATTTGAAAATTTTGAAATTAAAAAGATAAATTCATTAATGAATTTGATATCTATTTATTACTACATTTATTGCAATTATTATATTAAAGTATTATGTGAAATTAAATAAAATAGAAAAAAAAATCATAAAATGACATGTGAAAAAAAATTAATTCAAAATAAACATAAAATAACATTTGGCAATTGAATGAGAGTGTGACATGTGGCAAAAAAAACATTCATTTATGAAAGTAGATTAGGTTGATATGGCCTACAAAGCACTAACATATACTTGTGGAACATCTTCTTTAGTCCTTATTCGGATAAATACAAAATGTTTACATTTAATTTACACAACTTAGACCGAAGACCGATATGAGGTAATTCTTTTTCAATTTTTGATACTTAATCATCTTAGACCCGTTTAAAGTCATTCTTTTTTCAACTTTTAATTCTCATTTTAAAATCTTTATATGAGTTCTGCTTGCTATGTAGATTAAACAAAGGTCTAAGACAATGGTTACTTGTTAGCTCATGGTTAATCTATTGAAAATAAGTGCATTTCATTTCATTTTAGGTTCTTGAAAAAAAAATAGAAATCAGGGCAAAAACAAGAAAACAAAAATCAAAATTATCAATGCATGATCATATATCTAATCATTTGATAGTTGATAATTTTGATACTTAATCATATTGTCGTATGCTTGAAGTGCATTTCACAATATATAATTGTGCACTTCAAGAAAAATTTAATGGATTCTTAGAACTCTTCAAGTCAAGCATACAACAATATGCATATTGCGTAAAATTGTTCATAATAAAAAATTCCTTGCAAATTCTCAACAAATACGGAAATATCCTAGCTACTTATAGTCTTTTCTAATCCAAGAGTTAGGACATCATCACATGAGTATAAGTCCAAGTCATTTGTAAAAATGGACATCAAACAATAATACCATCCGATGCAGTTGTATGAGGCTACAATTCACCCATTAGGATCACACTAAATTAATATAAGTGCCCTTAATATAATGACTAGAAATGAATAAGTGAAAACAACAATTAAACTCTATTATAAAGTTTGAAGCAACTGTCAACTATTGTAAATGAATTCATGAAGTGTTTTTCGTTCATCGAATGTGTTGAAAACATAAAAATTAGGACCACATTTGTGGACAAATACAATGATAGCAACAACGAAATCAACAGACACTGACCTTCGATCCATGTGCGTTTCCTCTGATTGTGTTGGTTCATCCATGTCCCACTTCGATTGTGGGGATTGTCTTCAACCAATCTTCGATGGTGTGGAGTAATTAGGGTAAAACATGGTAAATAGCAGTAAATGACAAGACGATGACACATTTATTTGGCAAAGAAGGTAAATAACAGTTGGTGTGACAACAACCGGTTATGTGGCATACGGTTATCTGGAGAATCTTGATTGGTTAATTTTGCAACAACATTGTAAACATAATTGCTTAATTGAGAAAAAAAAATATCAAAAATAAAATTTTAGTAAATTTAGTGTCTTTTATACAATTTGTCATATAACAAAAATAATATAAAATTATAAAATATTTATGTAATTAATAATATAAATAATAATGTGAACAATAAAATATTTATATAAATCAAAAGTTGAATTCTCTTTGAATGGTTTCGAATGAAATTGGTAATTCTCTCGAGATTGTTAAAAAACAATCCTTCACAAAATGGAATTATTCATTTATGAAATTTTCGCCTTTATCCTTCTAACCAAACATTACACGAATGAATTTTTGTATAATTCTGCTAGATCTGTACATAAAAATTTGTATTTCATATCTATTTTTTCCAAAAAGTTAGCAATATTTGATTTGATTTTAAAAAGAAATAGAAAGCCTATAATCATTTTAATAGTTAATTCATCAATTTATTACGCTAAAGGTCTGTACATGTTTCACTTTTGCACTTACCTAAATGAGAATTGATGGACTTATAAACATGGGCCTGGCCTTGTACGAAACCCTCACCCTTGCAAATTTGCACTTACATAAACAAGAAATGGGCTTAAGTTCATAATCAAAAAGTAAACATGGACCATTTGATTCATTAATTAAATTTCCAAAAATGCTTTAAAATCATTTGAAAGCCGGAATTGTTATAAAACAAAAAACTCATGCAACAACAATATTTTGAACATTTTAGTTAACTATTCGAGATTGCCTTAAGGTTTTTTTTTTTTTTTGTTAAAACAATATCGGGTATACACAAAAATAACCATTTAATTATTGAGCTTTTAAGTCAACAACTAAACTTTTGGCAAGTTACCAAAGTAACTATCATGTCTAAAATATTGCTTTTTTAGATTATCCTAATTCGTTTTGAAATGTCATCTATGTGCGATGTGACATAAAGACTTTTGAGATATGATATTTCAAAGATTTTGTACATTTCAGATACAATTTATCCATTTCAAAATAACTTTACATGAAATGTCATACTTTATAATCTAAAATTATGGACTACAAACAATTGTTAGAAAGTACATTGCAACATACACGTTTCCACCTATGTAAAACATCTAGATCTTTATTAACAGTTATTTTTGTTTTCACAAGTAAAATAAAACAATCGGATGTTTCGAGGCCCAACTTCCAGTCTGTTAGTATTTGTATATATATTACTCGTTTATAACCCGTAGGCCCCATGATGTTTCGAGGCCCAACTTCCAGTCTGTTAGTATTCGTATATGTATTACTCGTTTACAAAATTAATTAATTTTTTATATAAAAAAACTCAAAATTATTAATCAGTTATTTTAAATAAATTATTAATTAAAAGATTTTTTTAGTTATATAAAATTATAATCATTGATTTCAATAAATATGTAAAATTATATCATTTTATAATTTTTATTAATTTTTATTTTAATGTTATTATTTTAATGTAATTAAAGTGAAAATTTTAAAATTTAAAATTTGAAATGAAAAATCAATAGTTTGACAAATGACATGCATTAATTAGCAGACATAATATGGTGACACATGACAAAAGAATAATAAAATATGTATTAATTATGAGACCTAATAAGATGACGCATGGCGAAAAGAAAATAAAACTATTCTTTTATTAGAATAAAAAGATACCGACTACAAAATATAAATAAACATGATTACGAGCTGCTTGGTAATGCGCATCATTATCTTTGGAAGCAACCTATTCTAATATTACCCACAACATACTTGATATTTTGGTAAATTTAGTTTTAGCAATATTTACGTGAATTTTCAAATGCTTATGTATATCGATTAGTTTAGTTGGTAAGAGTCATAATCTATTCTAATAAATTTCTTTCTCATGAGGTTGATACATTTTATTTTCTAGTATTTTTTAAATAAATAATATTGACATTTCAATATATGTTTTTTTTTCTTTAATTTTTACATAATACTAGTATTTATATATATAAAGTACTAAATAAAATGAATATGATAATAAATGACAAAAAGTTGTCTATTAACATGTTTAATAAATTATAATTTTCATTTAATTTTAATTTTTTTTAGATAGATGATACCCTACTTTGGTTAATAAATTATAATTTAGATTCTTAATTGTTATTTTTTGAAACATGTTTAAATAAAAATTAGTTAGAAGTATACGTTAAATGTTCGATTATCTATTATTTATCTGGTTTTTTATTACTGGTATAAAAAATATCATTAAAATGAATTTTTAGGGGTTATTTATTTAAGTTTTTAGTTGACAAATAGATATTTTGTTGTAATTTTTTAATACTTGTTTTCTTTGGACATGCTTTTATTTTTTAAAATTTCAGGGTAAATCAAAATGTTTATATAGGAATATCATGCCAAATTGAGCTTTTTAAAAATTTGTCATTTTCAAACAAAAGAAGTTCTAAAATAAAAGCCCTTCATAATAGATATTATAAAATAATCATTTTTTTTAATAAATGTCACAAACAACCGTAAAATTTTTAATTCTGTAAAACTAAAAAGTTAAAACTCTATAGATTTTCGACCGTAAAATTTTTAATTCTGTAAAACTAAAAAGTTAAAACTCTATAGATTTTCGAGCTTAACATATCTATCCTAATAATTTTTTTTGTCATATGTTACATTCTCAGTCATTTTGTCACATGTTATTTTGTGGTTATTTTAAATGAATTAACATGACATTTTATATATTAATCAACCCGTGTAATACACGGGTCTCACACCTAATCACTATGAAATACACATACATTATATCCCTTCTGAAGCGTAATTTCTTTCAGAAAATATTAACTATATATATATATATATATATATATATATATATGGAAAACGTAGGTTACAAAATTCTATGTACTAAGCGGAAAACATTCAAACAATTCAAATTATTAGGGCACATACAACCTATTAAGGATCTATGTCTTTCACGTATAGGCAGCATACTATGAACTATCATCTTATAAAACTTTTCTAGTAGAAATCAAATTCAATAGGTTAAGAAACATACCTTGAAGATTGTTATTGCAAACAACCTTGAATCCTTCTTTAAATCGTTTGGCAGCTAGCACTATAATCGTCATGCCTTTAAAGGTTCACACCCAAGACTAGCAACTAAGGATTATGGAGAGTAAGAAGAAGAATTTCGGCCAAATCTATATTGAATAATAGGTGTCGAAATTCATAGCCCTAGGGTGCTATTTATAGTGCAGTCAGGAAATCCTAGATAAGCCCAAACCCAACATAATAATATTATATTGAACAGGGTGATTATCCAGCTTCCTAATGATCCACATAGATAATTCTAGAAACCTAAAGGCCCTTTAAAATCGTCCATGCCTTATGGATGGTTCTAGAATGCTTCTTGCTCAACTATTGAACAATTGCACTTTAGTCTCTACACTTTCAATTAACTCTTTTAATCACCAAATTAGTTCCAATTAATTTTTGATTAAATAGTAATTACATATTACTATTTCTAATTAATATTTTATTTCCATAATATATTAACGAATCATTTATTCCAATTTATTAATCAAATAATAAATCATTCTCTTTCTCCAAAATAATCATGTACAATTGCTAGGTTTGAGGGCAACCCCAAAAGACTGTACTACCAGACTTTACTACCATCAATTCAAGTTTATACCAATTATAATTATGGGATTAGACACCTAATCCAACAGTCTACCACTTGGATAAGTCTAGTAACTATAACTCTAGTATAACTTCAAAATTGATTTGCAAATTGTAGCTACCAAAAGTTGTTGTCAAACTTTGACCTAGGCAGTCACGTGTCCTAAGATAAGTGATCATATAATCGTCCGTTCTGCAAGATATCATGCGGACATGAGACATGGAACAAAATCAATCTCATTGTCCAATACTTTGTTTCCCGATTTCTGATTTTTAATGATAAAAACTACTAATCGAACACATCAATTTAGTCATGGTCGGGCCCGACACTATAAGTCAACACCAAATCACCGAGGGACCCAAGTATATGAATTTTACCGTTAGGGAAAAAGGAACACTTAAACATTTCCTTATATGTTTGTACTATTTACTCATCAAATCATGCACAACAATATGTTTTATAACATTAAGTTACTGATACCTTTACATATTATTAATGCACAATTGATTTGTGAACCACAACTCATATATCTCCGTTTTAAGATTATAAGATATTATCGTATAAAAATTACTCGTGATAAATTCCGTGAAGTAATTCTTTGAGCGTGGGTTAATCTAATACTCAAATTCTCCATTTCAAAGTACTCATGAATATTGTAGAAAAACTATTGTTATGTCTAAAACTCTTTAGAAAATCTACAATCCAATTCATGACAGTCTTAATTCACTACTTACTTCAACTGTACGATCGAATGTGGATGTTTGAGTAATCAAATTATGCGGGAAGTAAAACATGCAAAATGAAACATAATAATAAACAATTGAAAAAAGATAGTAAACAATACTCATAAGTAATTCTCTATTATTTAATCATCAAAAAGTCAATTACATTTACTTTGTCATAAGTTTTTAAATAACTTTCTAACTACTAAAGCTAATACCATCTTCCAGACCAATGCTCCTAGCATGTTGAACGTGCTTAATCCTACTCAGACCCTTGGCGAGGGAGTCTGTAGGATTCTCTTCTGATGAAACCCTCTTCACGACGAGGTGACCTTCTTCTATTATATGTCTGATGAAATGGTATTTTATGTTGATATGTCTTGATTTGCTATGATTTCTTGGTTCTTTTGTTAAGGAAACCGCCCCTTCATTATCACATAAAATACCCATTGGCTCCTTGATGGCTGGTACAACTCCAAGGTCTCTGATGAAGTTCTTTAGCCAAATTGCCTCCTTTGATGCTTCGCTCGCTGTTATGTACTATTATTCACATGTAGAATCATCCAATATCTCTTGCTTGGAACTTTTCCAAGTAACTACTCCTCCACTCAGGGTAAACACCCGACCAGATTAAGAACATAATTTGTCCTTATCTGTTTGAAAGTTGGCGTCACTATACCCAGGTACTCTCAACGTATCACTACCACCAAGCACAAGGACCCAATCCTTAGTTCTTCGTAGATACTTGAGAATATTCTTAACTGCTATCAAATGAGTTCTACCTGGATTTCCCTGATAACGGATGAACATGCTCAAAGCAAAAGCCACATCAGGGCGAGTACATGTCATAGCATACCTGATAGATCCAACTACAAAAGCATATGGAACTTTACTTATTATTGCTATCTCAACATCTATACTCGGACTCTGGGTCTTACTTAGTTTGGTATTGCTTTGTATAGGTAGTTCTTCTTTCTTGGAATTTTCCATACTAAAACGTTTTAGTACCTTTCCCAAGTATGTGATTTGACTAAGTCCAATTAAGTATTTTACTCTTGTCTCTCAAAATCCTTATCCTCATAATATATGCAATCTCTCCTAGATCCTTCATAGCGAAACATTTTCCAAGCCAAGACTTAACATCTTGCAAATTTAGAATGTCGTTTCCTATAAGAAGTATGTCATCACCATATAATACCAGGAAGGTAACTATACTCCCACTAGCTTTGACATATACACAAGACTCATCTTCACTTCTAGTGAATCCAAACTCCTTGACCTTCTCGTCAAAGCAACGATTCCATATGCGAGAAGCTTGTTTCAATCCATAGATTGATTTCTCAAGCTTACACACTCTATTCGAATACTTTGCATCTACAAAACCCTCTGGCTGACTCATGTAAACCTCCTCAGCCAACTTCCCATTAAGGAAAGCGGTTTTGACATCAATCTACCACATTTCATAGTCATGAAACGCAACTATGGCTAGTATTATCCTAATAGACTTTATCTTGGCCATTGGTGAGAAGGTCTCGTCATAGTCAACCCCCGGGGTTTGAGTAAAGGCTTTCGCAACCAGTCGATCTTTGAAAGTGTGTAAATTTCCATCCATTTCGGTCTTCTTCTTGAAGATCCATTTGCACCCAACTGTCTTACGACCCAATACATTGTCAACCAAGTTCCAAACTTGATTATCATACATGGACTTGATCTCGTTGTCCATTGCCTTTTTCCATTTGGCTGCCTCATGGCCTACCATTTTTTCATTGTAGTTAGAAGGTTCATCAAAATTTACCAGTGTACTATCAATGATAAACGTATCACCATCTGTAGTAATATGGAATCCATAGAACTCAAGGTGACATTCTAACTCTACTGGAACACCTAAGAGGTAATGATTTGTCAGTCGGTTCAACTGAAATCTCTTCCTCTGGTTGAACCCTAGCGTCTTCATAGGCTCCTTCATCGCTTGACACTTTAATTTCTCAAGATCAATGGTACTCCCACTTTCCTCTTTGCATATGAGCTCTCTCTCGCGAAAGACTCCCCTTCGTGCTACAAAGACCATGTTGTCACTAGGTCTGTAGAACAAATATCCAAAGGACTTCTGTGGATACCCGATGAAAATACATCTCTCACTATGAGGTTCAAGCTTGTCGTGAGTCTCTCGTCTAACGAAAGCTTCACAATCCCAAAGCTCGATATGTGCTAATGATGGAACCTTCCCCGTCTACTTTTCGTGGGGTGTTTTGGCAACCTTCTTTTTTGGGACAAGATTAAGAATGTGGGTGGCAGTATCTAAGGCATACCCTCATAATGATATTGGAAGAGAAGCTCAACTCATCATGGAACGAACAATATCCAATAAGGTTTGATTGCGCCTCTCAGTCACACCATTAAGTTGTGGTGTTATAGAAGTGTCAAATGTGAAACTATTCCACATTCCTTGAGGTATTCGTGGAACTCGATACTAAGATATTCCTTGAGGTATTCGTGGAACCCAATTGATTCTCGACTTCTTGTTTAAACTCTTTGAACTTTTCAAAGGTATCTGACTTGTGCTTGGTTAACTAGATATAACCATATGTTCTATAATCATCAGTAAAAGTCACATAGAATTGATTTGCATCCATTGTGATGGATCTGAAGGGCTTGCATACATCTGTGTGTATGAGATCCAACAATCCTTCACCTCTTTCACAAGATCTAGTGAAAGGTGATTTTGTCATCATAACAACTTGGCAATGAATTCAACACTATGTCAGTTGCCAACTATTCATCAAAATTCACATTAAGCTTGACAAGCCTATCCATGTATCGTTGCATTCTTTGAATGTGGCTGCTAATAGACTCTCCCTCTTTCATCTTTCTAGTTATGAGGGACTTTACTACCTTGTACTTCTCTTGACAAGCTCGCTTATGGTACTTTTCCATAAGGTCCTTGTTCATCTCGTACGACCAGTAATCCTCATAGTGTCTCTATAATTCAGGAGTCATTATGGCAACCATGATGCAAACAACTTTTGTTACATCATTGTAGTGTTTCTTAAATTTAGCAAGCTCTTCAGGAGTGGCCTTCTCCTCGTCTACATCTTCTAGTGGTTTCTCGAGGACATACTCCTTGTCCGCGAAACGAAGGGCCATTTTTATGTTGCGTATCCAATTGTTATAGTTAGTGCCATACAATTGCACCTTAGAGCAGATGTTCAACAAGGAGTGTTGGATTAGGTGTCTAAGCCCATAACTATAATTGGTATGTACTTTAATTGATAGTGGCATGGTCCTTTTGGGTTGCCTTCATACGTGCAACTGGACAGGATGATTAATAGAGGTAGAGGAAGGATTTATTAATTTGATTAATAAATTGAAATAAATGATTTATTAATATATTATGGAAATAATATATTAATTAGAAATCATATTGTTAATTAATATTTAATCAAAAATTAATTTGGAATTAATTTTGGGATTAAATGAATTAATTAATAGTACAGGGACTAAAAGTGAAATTGTTCAATAGTTGAGCAAAAAAGGGGTCCATAACCTTCCTAAGGAAGGTAGTGGACGTAATGATTATATATATATATATATATATATATATATATATATATATATATATATATACACACACACACACACTAGTTTATAACCCGTGGGAACCATGGTTATAATATTTAAATTTTTACAATAAAAAATTATAATTATTAATCAATTATTTTAAATAAATTATTTATTAAGAGATATATCAAAATTTTAAAGTTATTATAACTTCAAATATAACATATAATTAGAAAATGTAAATTTGAATTTTGAAATGAGTTGCCTAATATATCTACATGATACATGACATAATATTAATAAGGATCGTATTAGAATGACACTTTGCAAAAGAAGATTAAAATTATTCATTTATTAATATATATATATATATATATATATATATATATATATATATATATATATATATATAAGATTCGTCTAGAGTTTCTAGAATATCTTATCATATATGGATAATCAAAGGAGGTGAATAATTACCATATTTGAAATAATGTTATTTTATTTAGATTAGGGTTATCCATAGTATCGTTGGAGCAAATAGAACCCTTAAGCCTATGAAATTCGGCCAGTCTTTATTAGAAGTTGAAACCGAAAATTTTAACCTTTCCTCCTCTCTCATAGTCATTCTCTTGTATTGTATGTTTGTGAACCATTAGAGGTGTCACACTTGTGACACTAAGTTCTCAAGCTTCCAGATCTACTTGGGAATTATTGTTATTATAATATAATAATCAATGTATGTAACCTAACCCTAGTTTTATATGGATTTTGAAAATATTAGATACATCCTAGAGTATCTTTTTTTGTGATCAAGTTTGCATGTTCAATTAGAAAAAAACATAGATCCAAAGTATTAGGGTTGTATGCATACACAAGAATTGTTGTTATGCTCAAAACCCATCAGTGATATCAGAGTCTAGGATTAGTTTTCTGTTTAATATGATGCAATTGTGAATTTCCAAAGAAGAGGGGAACAAAATCGTCATCCTGGTGATCAGACTCGACGAGTAGATAGGTAACTCGACGAGTTTGTTGCCCAACTCGACGAGTTCCGCTGTCAGATCCCAGATTTTCGGTTTTGATAAGTCTTTCATGGATTGATTATGATAATTACCTAAATTTCTTTTTAAGTGTTTAAAATTAGATATTTTAATCCGTAATTTTGTATCCTCATCATGAATTCATGACTAGGTTAAATTTTAATATAAAGATAAAATTAATTTGTTAATTTAATTATTAAAAAATTTAACATAATATTTTTGAAAAGTTTTAAAAATACATTCTTTGTTTTGAAATCTAAAATTAAATTAAATAGCTTAATTTTGAAATCTTAATTTTAAGAACCCTAGTATTTTAGATGTTTAAAATACACCCTTATACTATATGTATAATTAAAAGCTTAATAATATGTGTGTATGTGTATATATATATATATATATATATATATATATATATATATATATATATATATATATATGTATATATGTATAAGAAAAGTCAATCTTACCATTAGTAGGACACATTCACGAGCTGGTCTACAATGGGAGTTTAAGGAAGCGGCCTATAAAATGATCGTCATTGGGTATCCACTCTTACTCACCGCTCCCTTGAATAGTGGATGGTCGTTAGCCGAACGGGTTTTATGGGACACTAAACTCTCATTAATAAGTATAATGAAATATATGAAGTAAATAATTTTTTTATAAAAAGTTTCCAATCTTAGTTACTATTGGAAAATGTGAATTTGATGTTAATCCATAAAATTGCACATTGTACTTTATAAAAGTCGTTAGTGGAGCGTGTGTGGTTAACCGGCATACTAATATGGACTAGTAAAGGATAGAAATGGGTATTTCGTATATTATCATTGATTAATGGAGTGTGTGTGGTTAACCGACATATTAATTGGGTGGTAAATGACATCGAGAGTACCAAGCTAATTTGCATGGTTATTCACACCTTGTTTGTGATCCTGGGTATCCCAGTCACAAATGGAAAATGGCATAATCGAGATTAAACATTCCATTGAATAGTTCAATGTATCTCAAAAGATCTAGGAATTTCACTAAAACTTAATTCGTTTAAATTTCATTCTTTCGTGGTGGTGAAATTGGTAAATCGTCATTTACCTACCTTCAAATAATTTACAATTGGATTACGGCATCCCTTTTATGAATTGTGAATTATTATGTTGGGTCCTAGCCTTAATATTTTATTTGGGTATTATATTAAGATTTCCCTATCTAATCGAAACTTATCTTCCTTTTTCAGATGTCAACCTCCAACAACACTTATGGTTCCTCTAACAATAACTCCTCCAAAACTTCTCTCTCTTGGGCATTTGCCCAAAGGTCACTTTTGATGGCTCCCATTACAATGATTGGATGCGTAACATCAAAATGGATTGTTGTTTAAAGGACAAAGAGTACTTGCTTGAGAAGCAAATCGATGAGATCGATGAAGAGAAGGCTACTCCTGAAGAACTAGCTGAGTATAGGAGACAGTGCAATGATGCCACCAAAGTGTCTTGCATTATGTTTGCTACTATGAATCCTGAGCTACAAAGGTTCTATGAGGACTATTGGCCGTATGAGATGAAAAAGGACTTGATTGAGAAGTACCATCAACGAGATCATCAAGAGAGATACGAAATAGTCAAGTCCCTCATAACCAACAAGATGAAGGATGAAGAGTCCATCACGACCCACTTGCAATGCATGCAACGTTATATGGATCGTTTGCTTAAACTCAATGTGAACTTTGATGAGGAATTGGCTATTGACATAATCTTGCACTCTTTGCCTTCTTGTTATGATCAATTCATTATGACTTATCATTTGAACAAGGAAGAAGCCACATTAAGTCAACTTCAAAGTTTGATGAGAACTGCCAAAAGTGGAATGAAGGGAAAGAGTTTTGCCTCCACTCCAGCTGCTACTGCTCCTCTCCTGGCAATAGGGCAAGGAAAGGGGAAGAAGAGGAAAGCACCTCCTAAGCAGAACTGGAAGGGAAAGTACCAGGTGGGGTCATCTAACAATGGCTCCAAAGTCAAATCTGGTTCTAAAGCTTCCCCTGCCTTTGATCCTAAAGAGACTACTTGCTTTTACTGCCTTGAAAAAGGGCATTGGAAATGAAGCTGCCCTAAGTACTTGCAAGATATAAAGGATGGCAAGAATAAGCCAACCTCGGCAAGTATTTACACTATTCTATCTAAAAACTCATCACATTCAAACTCTTGGGGTCCATGATACAAGATGTGGTTTTCACATTTGTTCTGACTTGCAGGGACTAAGAAGAAGCGAGGATGTGAAGCATGGGAAGATGAACCTGATTATGGGTAATAGGAGATCGTCACCTGTCACCAAAATTGACGTTTATTCTTTAGTGCTTAGTAATGGGTTAAGTTTAGATTTGAACAATTGTTGGTACTCGTCAGAAATGACAAGGAATATTATTTCTTTTCATGGTTTATACAAACAAGGTTTTAGATATTGTTTTGATAATGAGAATGCTTCTATTTATGCTTATTATAATTATGTATTTTATTTTGAAGCATTACCTTGTGATGGCGTGTAAGAATCAGTGATGGTTGTAGACAATTTAGGAAATAGTGTGTTACAAATTGATTCGTCTAATGGTTTAGACAAAGCATGCCTGTAGCATTGTCATCTTGGACATGTCAATAAGAAGCGCATTGCCCAACTCCAAAAGCGTGGAGTGTTGGAATCATTTGACCTAAGGTCAGATGATACATGCAAATATTGTTTGCTTGGAAAGATGACTAAATCACCTTTCACTAGTTCTTGTGATAGAGGTGAAGGATTGTTGGATCTCATACACACAAATGTCTGTGGACCCTTCAGATCCACCATAAGGAATGCAAATCAATTTTATATGACTTTTACTGATGATTATAGCAGATATGAATATATCTACTTAATCAAGCATAAGTCAGAAACCTTTGAAAAGTTTAAAGAGTTCAAACATGAAGTCGAAAATCAATTAGGCAGGAAGATCAAGATGCTCAGATTTGATATAGGTGGTGAGTATCTTAATATCGAGTTCCACGACTACCTCAAGGAATGTGGAATTGTTTCACAATTGACACCTCCTAGGACACCACAACTTAATGGTGTGGTTGAGAGACATAATAGAACCATGTTGGACATGGTTCGTTCCATGATGAGTCGGGCTTCACTTCCAATACCATTATGGGGGTATGCCTTAGAGACTGCCGCCTATATTCTTAATCTAGTCCCAACAAAGAAGGTTGCCAAAACACCTTACGAGATGTGGACAGGGAAGGTTCCCTCGTTGGCACATATCAAGGTTTGGGGTTGTGAAGCTTTTGTTAGATGATAGACTCACGACAAGCTTGAGCCTCGAAATGAGTGATGTATTTTCATCGACTACCCGCAAAAGTCCTTTGGATACTTGGTCTACAAACCTAGTGAGAACGTGGTCTTCGTAACACGAAGGGGAGTCTTTCGCGAGAGAGAACTTATATGAAAAGAGGACAGTGGGAGTAAAATTAAGCTTGAAGAAATTCAAAAAAAAAGCGATGAAGGAACCTTTAACACTAGCGCTCAACCTGAGGAAGAAATTCCAGTTGAACCCATTGACGATTCATTACCTCTTAGACGCTCCAATCGGGTTAGAATGACACTAGAGTTTTATGGTTTCCATATAACTACAGATAGTGATACGGTTATCAGTGATAGGACACTGGTAAATTTGGATGAGCCTTCTAAATAGAAGGAAGCGATGGCAGACCCTGAGTCTGATGAGTGGAAAGAGGCAATAGACAGCGAGATCAAGTCCATGTATAACAATCAAGTTTGGAACTTGGTTGACAATGCACCAAGTCGTAAGATAGTTGGGTGCAAATGGATCATCAATAAGAAGACCGACATGGATGGAAAGGTGCACACCTTCAAGGCTAGGCTGGTTGTGAAGAGCTTTAATCAAACCTCAGGGGTTGACTATGATGAGACCTTCTCACCAGTAGCTAAGATTAAATCTATTTGGGTTATGCTATCCATAGTTGCGTTTCATGATTATGAAATTTAGCAAATGGATGTCAAAACCGTTTTCCTTAATGGAAAGCTGGCTGAAGATGTTTACATGAGTCAGCCAGAGGCTTTTATGGATGCTAAATATCCCAATAGAGTGTGTAAGCTTGAGAAATCAATCTATGGATTGAAACAAGCTTCTCACAGATGGAATCTTTGCTTTGACGAAAAGGTTAAAGAGTTTGGAGTATAGTGACTTCCCTGGTATTGTATGTTGATGACATACTACTTACAGGAAACGACATTCCAACCTTGCAAGAAGTTAAGTTCTGGCTTGGAAAGTGCTTCGCTATGAAGGATCTGGGAAAGGCTGCTTATATTCTGGGAATAAGAATTTTGAGAAATAATTGTAAAAGACTAATTGTACTTAGTTAAATCACATATTTGGATAAGGTGCTAAAACGTTTTAGCATACGTGGGTCGAGTTCCAAGAAAGGAGAGTTACCAATCCATAGTAATACAAAACTTAGTAAGACTTAGTGTCCGCATATTGAAGTTGAAATAGCATAAATGAGTCGAGTTCCATATGCTTCCGCCGTTGGATCAATCATGTATGCATAAATGAGTCGAGTTCCAACCTTGCAAGAAGTTAAGTCCTGGCTTGGAAAGTGTTTCGCTATGAAGGATCTGGGAGAGGCTGCTTATAATCTGGGAATAAAATTTTTGAGAAATAAGTGTAAAAGACTAATTGGAGTGAGTCAAAGCACATATTTGGATAAGGTGCTAAAACGTTTTAGCATGGAGAATTCCAAGAAAGGAGAGTTACCAATCTAGAGTAATACCAAACTTAGTAAGACTCAGAGTCCGCGTATTGAAGCTGAAATAGCATAAATGAGTCGAGTTCCATATGCTTCCGCTGTTGGATCAATCATGTATGCTATGACATGTACTCGCCTTGTCGTGGTTTTTGCTTTGAGCATGGTTAGTCGATATCAAGGAAATCTGGGTAAAGCTCATCGGATAGCGGTCAAGAACATTCTTAAGTATATGCGGAGGACAAAGGACTGGGTCCTTGTACTTGGTGGTAATGAGGACTTAAGAGTTACTGGATATAGTGACGCTAGTTTTCAGACAGACAGAGATAACTATCGTTCTCAGTCTCGTTGGTTTTTTACCCTTAATGGAGGAGCAGTGACTTGGAAAAGTTCCAAGTAGGAAACCATAGCTGATTCTACTTGTGAATTAGAGTACATTGCGGCAAGCGAAGCGTCAAAAGAGGATATATGGTTGAAAAACTTCATCGAAGATCTTGGAGTAGTGCCAGCCATAAAGGAGCCTATGGAAGTTTTCTGCGATAATGGTAGATCAAGACATATCGACATAGCGGTTGACTTGACCAAGAAACCAAGAGATCATGGTAGATCAAGACATATCGACAAAAAGTATCACTTTATCAAAAATCGTGTAGAAGAAGGAAGCCTCGTTGTGAAGATGGTATCATCAGAAGAGAATCCTGCAAATCCCTTCACAATGGGCCTTAGTAACATTCAGCATGCGAGGAGCATTGGTATGAAAGATGATATTGGTTTCAGTGATTAGATAGATATTTAGAAACTTGTAACAAAGTAAATGTAATTAACATTTGATGATTAAGTAATAGAGATTTATTTATTAGTATTGTTTACTATCTTTTGTCAATTGTTTATCTTTGTGTTTCAAATTTGCATGTTTCACTTCCCGAATAATTAGATTATTTAAAATATCCATAGTCGATCATACTTTGGAAGTAAGTAGTGAATTAAGGCTGTTGTGAATTGGATTGTAGATTGTCTAAGGAATTAGACATAACAATGGTTTGCTGCAACATTGACAAGTACTTTTGAAATAGGGATTTAAGTATTTGATTAACCCACACTCAGAGAATTACTTCATGGAATTTATCACGAGTAATTCTGAGATGATAATATCATATATTTTTTAAACCGAGATATATGAGTTTTTATTTATGAGTTGGTTGTGCATTGATAATGTGTAAACGCATTAGTAACTTGATGTTATAAAACACATTGTTGTGTATTATTTGATAAGTAAATAGTACCAACATATAAGTCAAAGTTTATCTGTTCCTTTTACCCCAAGGGGAAAAAGTGATATCTTGAGCTCCTCGATGATTTGGTGTTGACTTATGTGTTGGGCACGGTCAGGACTGAATTGATGTGTTTAATTAAGTTATTCGTCATTACAAATCAGAAATCGGGAAACAAACTGTTGGACAATGAGAATGATTATGATTATGTTCCATGTCATTTGTCCACATGATCCACATGTGATCCCTTATCTTAGGACACATAACTTACTAGGTCAGAGTTCAACAAAAGCTTTGAGAGCTACGATTGCTTATCAGTTTTTGAAGTTATACTTGCAACTATAGTTATTAGACTTATCTAAGTGGGATATTGTTGGATTAGATGTCTAAGCCCATAACTATAATTGGTATGTACTTGAATTGATAGCGGCATGGTCCTTTTGGGTTCCCTTCACACGTGCAACTAGACAAGATGATTAATAGAGGTAGAGGAAGGATTTATTAATTTGATTAATAAATTGAAATAAATGATTTATTAATATGTTATGGAAATAATATATTAATTATAAATAATATTGTTAATTAATATTTAATCAAAAATTAATTTTGGGATTAAAGGAATTAATTAATAGTGTAAGGACTAAAAGTGTAATTGTTCAATAGTTGAGCCAAAAACGGTCCAGAACCTTCCTAGGGAAGGTGGTGGACGAAATGATTATATATATATATATATATATATATATATATATATATATATATATATATATATATATATATATATATATATATATATATACGATTATTCTAGAGTTTCTAGAATATCTTATCATATATGGATAATCAAAGGAGGTGGATAATTACCATATTTGAAATAATGTTATTTTATTCAGATTAGGGTTATCCAAAGTATCCTTGGTGCACTATAAATAGAACCCTTAAGCCTATGAAATTCGGCCACTCTTTGTTAGAAGTTAAAACTGAATATTTGATCCCTTCCTCCTCTCTCATAGTCATTCTCTTGCATTATGTGTTTGTAAGCCATTAGAGGTGTTACACTTGTGACACTAAGTTCTCAAGCTTCAAAATCTACAAGGGAATTGTTTTTATTACAATATAACAAGCAAGGTATGTAACGTAACCCTAGTTTTATATGGGTTTCGAAAATATTAGATTCATCCTAGGGTTTCTTCTTTTGTGATCAAGTTTGCATGTTCAATTAGAGAAAACCTAGATCCAAAGTATTAGGGTTGCATGCACAAATAGGAATTGTTTTTATGCTCAAAACCCATCAAGGAGAAGTTGTTGTTGTTGTTGTTGTTGTTATTTGAGGAGGAACCAGAAGTATCGGTTGGAGTAGACATCAATAAAAGAAAGATAGTTTTTAGTTAGATAAGAATAATCCTCAATATAACACCCAAAATGAAATATCAAGGCTATGATCCAACTAAATAATTCATAACTTAGAAAAGGGATGCCGTAATCTAATTGTGAATTGTATAAATGTAGGTAAATGACAATTTACCAATTTTACCACGAGAAAACGAAATCTGAACGAATTAAGTTTTTAATGAAATTCCTATATCTTTTTGAGATTCAATGAAACTCTTCAATGACATGTTTAATCTCGATTATGCTCTTCAATTTGTGATTGGGATACTGAGGATCACAAACAAGATGTGAATAACCATGCAAATTAGCTTGGTACTCTCGATGTCATTTATCATCTCCTTTTAATGTGTCGGTTAACCGCACGAGCTCCATTAATCAACGATAATTTTCGAAACACCCATTGCCATTCTTTATTAGTCCCTATTAGTGTTCCGGTTAAACACACACTTTCTACTAACGACTAACAATGTGCGATGTGCAATTTCATGGGTTAACATTGAAATTCACATTTTTCCTAAAATAACTAAGATTGGGATTTAAAATAAAATATTTAGTTACTTATAATCGCATTATACTTATTAATTAGAATTAATTGTCCTATCAAACCCGTTCGGCTAACGACCTCCACCAATCAAGGAAGCGGTAGGTGAGAGTGGATACTCATTCAACCGCCATTTTATAGGCAATTTCCTTATACCCCTTATGGATCGGCTTCGTGAATGAGACGTACTAGCAGTTCGACTGACATGGTCTTATACGTATAGTAATAATTAAACATCTAATTCTACTGATGGGTCTTGGTCATAAGACATCCTATGTGCTCATACAAACCCTAATGCTTGGATCTAGGTTTCTTTATTGTACATGCAAGTTATCCAAGGCTATAAACCCTAATTCTAGCATATGGGAATCAATATTAACATATAATTAGGTTTAAGATATTACCTTGATTGTTATGTAGCAATAACAATCCTAAATCTCCTTGAATTGACTTTGGAAGACTTAGAGTCACAAGTGTCACTCCTCTAATGGCTTACAAACACCATAAGCAAGTGGAGAAGGTATAAAGAGAGAGGAGAGAGGTAGAAATTTGTCCTTAGATGCTCTAGGGATCAAGTGCACGAAATCATAAGGCCTTAGGGGTCTTTATATAGGGTTGGGATTAGGGTTTCAGTCTTTATCCTTATCTAGTTACTTGCCCATCAAGCAACCATAAGATAAGCCTTGAAAATCCCTATCTCTTGGACCTTGGACGATTTTAAGGA
This sequence comes from Lactuca sativa, assembly GCF_002870075.4. Lineage (NCBI taxonomy): Eukaryota > Viridiplantae > Streptophyta > Magnoliopsida > Asterales > Asteraceae > Lactuca > Lactuca sativa. The sequence continues at coordinate 38,905,429 of NC_056630.2, read as the reverse complement.
TATCCTTATCCTTGAATTCGTCCATCCTTTAACAAGGATAACCATTGCCCTATTTTGCAACTATCACATAATTACAATTCAGCCCCTCTAGTTTAATTAATTACATTTGATCACAAAATTAATTCTTAATTAATTATTGACCAATATTAATTAAACAAATATGATTTCTCCTTTAATATATTATTCTCATAACATATTAATAAATCATAATAACCTCTCTCTCTATTTATTTCTCCAATCAAGTTGCTTTGGTGAAGGCAACCCAAAAGGACCATGCACCATCGGGTCAAGTACATACCAAAATAGTTATGGACTTAGCCACTAATCCAACAGTCTCCCACTTGGATAAGTCTAACAACTATCTGCGTATGACTTCAGATCCTGATCTGCAATCGCAGCTTTCCAAAGCCGCTGTCAACTCTGATCCTATCAGATACGCGTGTCCTTAGATAAGGGATCATATATTCCTCCATTCTAGATATCATATGAGATATGATTTCAAATCATTCTCTTTGTACTATATCTCGATTCCGATTTATGATGACTGACTAATTGAACAAATCAAATTAGCTCTAGCCCGACCGAGCATTTACGTTTGTCATCACTAAATCATCGAGGGGCCCAAAGATATCGCTTTTATCCTACTTTGGATAAAAGGAACGGATAAACCTTGATACAATGCTTGCTTGCACTCACTCACCGAATCACACACAACAATATGTTTTATAACACCAAGTTACTAGTGCGTTTACATATTATCAATGTGCAACCGATTCGCAAGATACAATTCACACATCTCGGTTTCAAGAATATAAGATGTTATCGTCTCACCAGTCACTCGTGATATAATTCATGGAGTGATCCAAGTGAGCGTGGGTTTGATCCAATGCTCAAATTCATATTCATAAGCACTCATGAACGTTTCAACAAACGTTTGCTTATGTCTAATGCTCTTTACACAATCCACACACCAATTCACGACAGTCTTCATTCATATCTACTTCCACCATATGAACGACTGTGGCCCGTTTGAATAATTCGATTATTCTTAATAAACTCAATTATTCTGGAAGTCAAAACGTGCAAATGTGAAACACAAGAATAATACTAACCCCATATGGCCTCAAACCTTTGAGTATAAATAAAACTCCTTTTATTTATCACCATATCGATTACTCATTATCTGTCGTTTCGGGTAATCAACTTCTTACTTGAATTATTACACTTGTCCCATGCTCTTAGCATGCACACAATGTTTACCTATGGTTCTTACTTTTGTGAAATAGATCAAAATTGAACACATTTCCAACCATTCTCATTTCACAACTCCAAATCCTTTTTCATAAGTGTAAGAATATCAAATACTTGCCACTTATAGAATATGCTAGATTCTAACACTTTATGCAATGATCCCTTTTGTAATGTCACTGCACCAACGTCACAATGACTATTGCCAATGATATTACAAAGTTCTCTATCGGAGATTGTTACAAGACAATTCCTTAGATATGATGTCTCTCACTCAAAGTACTTTCCTTTAAACATCCTTTTGAATAAAAGTTTCTAATCTTAGACATAGATTTTTCAATATTCAATTCCCAATATGGACACGCTTCCATATTTTCCATATGACAACTCATTCTTAATAGAATCTTATCTATTCATAATAATGTTGATATGGTCCATCCAATATGGAAACATTTCCATATTTTCCAATACTATACTTCCAACTACTCTCAAGCGACTAATCCTCGTCGAACTTTGGATTGTCCTTTGATAGTTGTTTAATTATTTTAGGCAAAACTGATTCTAGTCCCTTTTCCCTCTAAATGCGCTCGACATTTGGAAAATTTTAGAATGGTCAAACATTAAAGCATTTGCAATCGATCCTATACCCGAAGCGTATGGGACACGACGCATAATGTTTTATTTGCTATGTTCTCAAAAATCGAATAGTGAAGAGGAATGTCGTAATCATAATCGAAATTTAAGAACACACTATGTACCTTTGACTAAATTTATTAACATTCCACAACCTAAGCCGTTAGATTTGAAGTGAAGCATAATATTCTCTCCCTTAATTATAGTAAAACAACTATTCCATCCTTACAACTTTGCAAAGAATGACTCTTGTTTTCTATAATTAATATTGCCAACTTGCAATACTTTCCTTAATAATCATACAATCATAACATTTATGCTCCCACTATCATGATGATTATTATAAACGTAACACTTATGCTCCCACTAGCTTTGACATGTATTCAGAAACAGCTTAACTTTCAGAAAAACAATACCTATTGAATTTCTTAAGTCCATGTTTCTAATACTTAATGCTTTGATAATCTTTTATCAAGGCCTCTTAAACTTATACACCTTTGCCTTAGATAGTTCATATGCGTGTCTAAACAATTAAGACTAATTGTCAAACCTCACAATTCAAATTATGGAAAGGGATACCGTAACCATAATCGAATTCGAGAATGCAATTTTACAATCACTATCTTCTTAAATCTTTCTTAGTGAAAGCATTTCCTCACAATCATTTTCATGAAGGAGGAATCTTATGACACTTAGATTTAAAAGGTGTATTTGTTCCTATCCATGTGAATTTGTTAAAACCAAATTTTACGACAAATTCAAACTCATATGGATAAAACTTTCTTGATCTCGATTTCTTGCCTTTATGGTAGCACAGTTGCCCACCATGTCTTCCAAGTAGTTAAACAGCTTACCTTTTCTTATCAATGTACTTTCCATTGATCAAGGTCCTTGCCTTTATGCATTCAAATGAGAACTCATAGGACTCATATGCATAATTAACTCAAGTGGAACGGCACAGAAACAAAATAATGTCGACACGATAGGTTGTAAACCTCAACTCGTGTGCTAGTGATGATCGATAAGGTTTATTTGATTTATTCTTGAAACCTTTCAAGACCATTAAGACTCCCACTAACTCCTTGACATATAAGATTCTCTTGTCAACAACCAATTCTTGACAAACAAATATTCAAGAGTTAGTGTAGCTTTTATCAAACACTTCATAAATTGGTCCTAGTTGGTCTTTGTCTTATCCAAGACATCACAACTTTCCACATTTGATGAATGTTATAAACCTTCTTAATACTTATCACTCAATTTCACAATCTTAACTCTAAGACTTGTTTTTGGAACGAAGTATGATTGACTTCTTGATTTAACCATTTCTTCAATTCTTGATTCCTCTTCTTAGACATACAATTGTACTAAGACTCACTTAGAGGATTAATTGAGATATGGTTCTTAATCATTAAGACCTATCATAAAGCATAAAAGCTACTATCCCTTCTTCTTAGAATGGAGAAACTTTTTATCTTTCTGCCTACTTGATTCTTCTTATTCGTTCTGCTATTGATTTAGACCTTTTCAATCAATTCAGAATTACACTTAATCTTGTAAGTATAATCATATTTACTAAACCTTTAGTAAATCATGACGAATATCTTGTTATTCTTATGGTGAACTTGATCAACACACAACTTTGTGTACTCGATCTCCTAGTCCTTCACTTGACACTTTGTCAATGAATTAGTCTAATTTCCAAAATATGAAATTTCTCATTCATCGTGCAACCAAGTTGCATGATTCCAAGTTTCTGTCCAGTTGAAACTTGGGCGATGAGAAACTCTCCCTATTTGGTAAATTCTCGACTTTCCATAAACAACATAATAAGAACCAAATCCATTATTATTAATAATAGAAACATTTTAACATCAATTTTTCATATAAGCCATTGCAAGGATAAATAAATAATATAAAATCAAAATTTATTTTATTGCGGAAAAATTTTGTCCATACAATGCAATTCATTGAAAAACTATGCTAATACATCTTTCTTAGCAATCTAATTCTAACTCTAAGTAGTAGCTCAAGAATCTAATCTTCGAGAAATGCGATCGAAATCCATTTCTTCACGGTTAGATTTTGCTCACTTCTTCCCTTAAGCGTCCTTTCTTTTCTTCGATCCTACAAAACATCAATTGTGATCTTATCACATTACGTATTAAGAATCTAGAATAGAAGCTTAAAAGAGTTAGTAAATGGATTTTACCTATATTAGAGCCATACGTTTCGACTCTCCCATCTCTTAGATCTCTTAGGTAAATGGGGCAGCTTCGTCTCCAATGCCCTTTCTCTTGGCAATAAAAGCAAATTGACTCTTTTGGAACATGACATGGAAATACTTTAGACATTGTCTTTCTCTTATGATCAAACCTTTCGATCATAACATGTCTTTCGTTGCCATCGTCTATATCCATAGAGGTCTTGAAGGCAGATTCACCAATTAACTTTGCTTTTCTTATTGCGCCAAACCATTGCTGATTCAGCAGCAATAAGCATATATGTGAGATCTATAAGGGTCACATCGCGGGTCATCATATAGTACTCTCTTACGAACTCACTATATGAGTTAGGAAGTGACTGAAGAACCCAATCAACAGCCATTTCCTCACAGACAACGGATCCCAACATTCTCAACCTATCAATGTGTGACTTCATCCCTAGGACGTGTGCACACACCGACTTTCCTTCTTTATGTTTACTTGCCAAAAGGGCTTGAGTGACCTTGAACTTTTCAAGCCTTCGAACTTGTGGGTTAGGGAGAATAATTGGAGGAGGTGGAGGAAGTGAAGCATGATTTCTTGTTCCTCGATCGAATCGTGGAATATCATCTTCATGTGGAAAGCTTGTTCCACGGGATTTGGGAAGACCATAGTTGTCGAACTTTGACATCTACAAAATGGGAGAAAAACAAATTCAAGTTAGTTGATTGATTGAGTCCTTAGTAAATCACCCAAATGAGATACTAAGGCTAGGACCCAACGCAATATTCTACAACTCGGGAGAGGGATGCCGTAACCCTAATTGCAGAATATTTGAAGGTAAGTGAATGACGATTCACTAATTTCCACCACGAAAAACAAAAAAAAATTAAGTTTTAAATCTATGAAAAACTCCTAGATCCTTTGAGATTCATTGAACTTTCAATGGCATGTTTAAATCTCGATATGCCCCTCTAGTTTGTGACTGGGATGCCGAGGATCACAAAGCGGGTGTGAATAACCATGCAAACTTACATGGCGCCCTCACATGTTACAATCACCTATTCGATGTGTCGGTAAACCACACACGCTCCACCGAACTATGACAAACATTGAGTCACCCTTTGCTATCTTTGCTTAGAACCATTTAGTGTGCCGGTAAACCACACACACTCCACTAACGTCTTCGCAAGGGCACAAAGTGTAATTTCATGGAATTGCATCAATTCACTTTTGCCTAAGTAACTAAGATTGGGAATTTTATGAAAACATTTAGTTACTTTAATAATTCATTATACTTATAATGAAAGGTTTTGTCCTATCCTATCCGTTCGGCTAACGACCCTCCACTAGTCAAGAGTGCGGTGGGTAAGAGTGGATACCCATTCAATCGTCATTTTATAGGCAATTTCCTTAAACACCCCTTATAGACCAACTTCGTGAATGAGGCCTACTAACGGTAAGACTGACTTTTACTCATACATATATATAATGTTAGACTTTTAATGTTATATATAGTATAGGGTGTATTTTATACTTTCAAAATACTAGGTGGTCTAATTTAACAATTATACTTTTAATTCAATTAAATTGTAAACCTAAACTTTTATGGATTTATTAAACCTCTTTTAATTATACACTTTAATTAATTAATAAAACCATAAGGGTGTGATTTGAGCTTTTTCAAAACTATACTAGAGTTTTAGAATTTAACATTCCTAATTAAACTTTTAATCAACTTTTAAATTCCAAAACTTGAGGGCAAGTTTTGAAACATTTCTACACATTAGGGTTTAGAATTTAAATATACATCAAAATTAAACCATTTAATCAAAATTTAAATTCCAAAACTTGAGGGCAAGTTTTGAAACCTTTTCCAAAACTTTAGGGTTTTAACTATTTAAATTTCAAAACAACAAAACTTTTGGGTTCAAATTTAAACTATAAAACCTAAGGGGAAAATATGAAACTTTTAATAACATAAGGATCAAATAACAAATAATCTAAATTAACAATTAATCACATAATTATCCATATTTGATTTATTTAATGATTTCTTGCAAAACAATTTATCAATTTAGTCAAAATAATTAATCAATTATCACATAAGGAAACAATTATCTTATTAATTGATAAATATCTTCAATTAGATCAAAAATATAATCATATATATCAAAAAATCGGATTTATATTGATCTAAGGTAACTATCCATAAGCAAAAACAACAAGAAATCGCGAAATACCCTCCATCTGACGAGTTGACTCATCGAGTCAAGCTTGGACTCGTCGAGTCTGCATGGACTCGGCGAGTTCAGCCATGGACTCGGCGAGTCCAGCCTCCAGAAACCCAAAAAACGAATTTTCCAGTTATACAATGCATCAATACAATTGAAACCAAGCTAGGCTCTGATACCACTGATGGGTCTTGGTCATAAGACATCTTATGTGCTCATACAAACCCTAATGCTTGGATCTAGGTTTCTTTATTGTACATGCAAGTTATCCAAGGCTATAAACCCTAATTCTAGCATATGGGAATCAATATTAACATATAATTAGGTTTAAGATATTACCTTGATTGTTATGTAGCAATAACAATCCTAAATCTCCTTGAATTGACTTTGGAAGACTTAGAGTCACAAGTGTCACTCCTCTAATGGCTTACAAACACCATAAGCAAGTGGAGAAGGTATAAAGAGAGAGGAGAGAGGTAGAAATTCGTCCTTAGATGCTCTAGGGATCAAGTGCACGAAATCATAAGGCCTTAGGGGTCTTTATATAGGGTTGGGATTAGGGTTTCAGTCTTTATCCTTATCTAGTTACTTGCCCATCAAGCAACCATAAGATAAGCCTTGAAAATCCCTATCTCTTGGACCTTGGACGATTTTAAGGATATCCTTATCCTTGAATTCGTCCATCCTTTAACAAGGATAACCATTGCCCTATTTTGCAACTATCACATAATTACAATTCAGCCCCTCTAGTTTAATTAATTACATTTGATCACAAAATTAATTCTTAATTAATTATTGACCAATATTAATTAAACAAATATGATTTCTCCTTTAATATATTATTCTCATAACATATTAATAAATCATAATAACCTCTCTCTCTATTTATTTCTCCAATCAAGTTGCTTTGGTGAAGGCAACCCAAAAGGACCATGCACCATCGGGTCAAGTACATACCAAAATAGTTATGGACTTAGACACTAATCCAACATCTACACTAATCCAACATCTATATTATTCTCATAACATATTAATAAATCATGATAATTCGAAGGCTACTGATACAAGGGTTATTGTGAAAAATTCTCTAGATAATGTCACTATTTTTATGATAGGTCAACAAGAATAGTTATTGGAGATTGACCCTTTGTTGTTGAGTACTCAATTTCTTCTAACCTTACGAAAAAAGAGTCCAATTTTGTTGGTGGGATTCAATTTAGTGGTCGTATTGCGGGTATGACATGTGGGCGAATGACTGTGGCATTTACTCCTGAATAATCGATTATTAACTTGGAGGCCCTTGGCGTAACTCATACCCAGGGTTAAGTGAAGCATGCAAAGTTGACTGAACTGAATTTTGATGCTTCAATTTGGGAGGATGATGAAGCTTTTTCTGAGGAGCTCTAGCAGGGCCTTGGCCATGATCTATTACCTCATCTTAAATCGTCATCACGACCCACTATTTGTTACCAGTGAATGTTTACTGTTGTGTGCTAGAAAAGTCTTCCCTGCGAGTTCACAATCCCATGCATTTAGAATTTGAAAAGGTGATATGTGATGATACACTTTCACAGTAAAAAGAAAGCGTTTAATGATTTCTAAGGGTGTCAATCAAAGACACGACACAAAAAATGTACGACAAGAAACGAACTTGGGACTAAATGAAATTCGAATGTGTTCATGTTTAAATTTTGATACAAAATGGACATTCATGTTTTATATGATTAGTTATGAATTAACTAAATTAATGATCATCTTATCTTATCTTTAGTTATGTTTATCTTGTTAAAATTGATCGAGTTTTTGTTAGTATACAAAACACGACATCATTTTATGTTCATGTGATATAAGAATCGGTTTGTTAACTATGATACAGTTGTCAAATATAAATTTGTAATTATTTATAATTAAATTAGTTATCGTTTGGTATCAACCTACCAATTGTTCTTTTACTACTTTAATATATTTATTTTAACATTTTTATCTTGTTATAGAAAAAAAGTTGGACTATAATTTGAATCAAAATTTGGTGGTCAAAAAGGGGAAAATGAACGAAATATTGGTTTTGTTTACCATTAGTTTTTTTTGTGCATGATATACTATCAAACTTTTTAAAATTGTTTATATTTTATCTTTGTGACCGATGTGCAGATTATAATGGTAAAATTTGAACAATTTCAATAAGTTAGATGATATATAATGTACAAGAACAGAACACAAAGAGACCAAATATGAACAAAATGAAAAGTTTTTTTTAAGAACCAATATTTATGTGAGAACTTGAGATTTTTTTTTCGGTAAATTGTTTTTTAAAACTAACACCACCAAATCATTCTTAATGCATCCTCTAAGCTATTTGCACCATAATACTAAAACAATGATGTTTTTTGCAATGTGCATATATATATATATATATATATATATATATATATATATATATATATATATATATATATATATATATATATATATATATATATATATATATATATATATATATATTCTTAATGCATCCTCTAAGCTATTTGCACCATAATACTAAAACAATGATGTTTTTTTGCGATATATATATATATATATATATATATATATATATATATATATATATATATATATATATATATATATATATATATACACATTGAAATAAGAAAATGATTAGCCAGACGTTGTTTGTTAAGTTATTTTTAGTTTTCGACAAATCAATGTTTTTTTATTACACTTGCAATGTTGATTTTTGTTATTCATATTTAATCAAGGAACCAAAAAAAAAAAACTAAAAACCGATTTACCCAAACCTTATTTGTTCGGTTTCAGTTAATATTTTAAAAGTAAAAAACTCAATTAAACTGAATTAAAAAAAAAACATATAACCGATTAAAATAACGAACAAACATCTACATACATTGGTAACATAGTCTAAGAGTTTAGTTCTAAACTATTAAATAAGAAAAAAAACATGAAAACTATAAATATACATATATGAAAACTGTCATTTTTTTTATTATTGTAGAGTTGGTTTTCGGTGGAATGTCAAGTCTACCACGCAAATTACACCTTTTGTTTGCAAACAAAACGTAATATAATAACAGAAAGAGGTATCGATCATCGATGAAATCGTTGTATTCAATCACCATTGCATTCTAAAAGAACAAGTGTAATAAAACTAACTAACTATAATTAAACTAAAAGGAGAGGGAAGGCGGTTGTATTTGTTTGAAAACTAAAAGACTTAAAGAACTAAAATATTTGCAATTAAACAAGATGATGACATGCTCAAATATTGGAGAGAATTGGCCAACTAACACAATTCAACACAATTAATATTTGTGTATTTATCATTAGGATTCAATATACAAGCTTTATCATTCATCCCAAATTGGTTACAACAATCATGAAGCATGATATGCCAAAATTTCTCAAAGGTAGTATGGAGGTTGGGGAAGCCCACAACACACCTTAATAAGGATGTCAATGGGACCAAACGAAAGTGAAAATAGCTACCCTCTACCCCTGCCCCCGAATCTCCCGTTTACATAGCCCCTTCCCCCTCCCCCTCCCCCTCCCCCAAAAACATTCATCACCCCGATCCCACCTCCATTCCTTCGTTTTATAGGTTTAAAATTGACTTTTTTGCTAAAAAATAGTTATATTTTGGGGTAAAAACTATTTTGCATAACTTTAAAAGCTTAAAATCTAATTTTTTAACAACTAAAAAAATTAAAAATCCAACATTACAAACCCAACATTACAAAACGACTAATCAAATAAACTTATATATATATATATATATATATATATATATATATATATATATATATATATATACAAACAGGGGCCCCACGGGAGTACGGGACGACAATACCTACTCACGACCCTGATCTCGAAAATAAAATAGGGTAATCTTGCCCCCACGCATGCACATGAATTTTTTAAAAAATTAATCCCGTACGATTTCAAGGTCCCACAGGAGCTCGGTCCCACAGGAGCTCGGTCCCACAGAAGTTTTTGATATCCCTACTTAATCAAAATCCAGGACTCAATAGAAGCAGTTGAACCCAATAAAACTGATTAGCCTTAAGAATGAAGAAATTCTCAATTCATGGAGGATGTCAATGCTTAGTCATTCCTGTCAATGCTTACGCATTCCATAAAGGAGTCATGGTTGACGTGTATTTTTAATACACTAGTTTTTTATTTATAATTCCTATTCTATCGCATCTAAACCACACATTATAGGTAGTGAACCTGATAAAGTATAATATAATTTTGATAATAAATAGTGTCGAACTCAAGGGGAACGGTAGTGAATTAACATTAGAATATTTGATTATAGGTTACTCTAAATAAAAGAAAGAAGTAAAAGGGATTTTCCTTATTAAATCTCAAATAATCAATAACTAAACTAACGAGATAAACTGAATGGAAACGAATCATTTCATGTACTTTGATTTAGACAAAATTACATCTCAAATTCATAGATAATTACTAAAATAAGTGACATTTATTCATTAGTCATTGATTCCGAATATGAAACGCTTCTGGGTCTAGACAACTAATCATTTGATTTTGAAGACTTTTAATTGCAGTGATCAAGTGAACTAATTATCCTAAAAATCAATGTTTAGTTCGTATTATGAGAAACTTGAATTGCTAGCACTACAAATTATGAAGCTACTACACATAAATGGTAATCATATATATCCTTACACATTAAAATTACAAACTTTACTACTTAACCCTAGGTTTTGATCAAACACTAGTCATACAAATTTATAATTCATAAAATCATATGATTCAAGCACATCAAGCTAGATTGATCATCTAAACCTAACAATACTCAACAATAAACAGAAAATATTGAAAATTTAACACATAAGGATTTTTTATCAAGCAAATATAATAAATTAAATAAGAATAAATAATCTAAATAGCAAATGAATCCATAATCTCAATGATTCATCTAGTCTAACACAAAGCAACAGTGTTTTGAAGTCCTAAATCAGAAAGTAAAACATATGAAAATCATAATAGAATGCTAATCATGGTCATAACAACAAACCGAATGATTCATGGTATGAATCGATTCTCTAATCCTTCAAATCTTCATTCCATATCAGTTTAACGGCCCTCCAGCCGCCTTTTGGATCCTCAAAACGGCTTCTATGAGTTTTCTTGGTGCCTAAGTCAAAGTGGAATGAAAGATATACCATTATGGCTAATTTTTGGCTGTATTTATAGGTTTCAGGGTCGCCACGACGTGGAAAAAGACTTGCCATATCGTGGGAGCTAGAATCTTCACGTCCACAGAATTTTTTTAATGTCGCCATGCCATGGGAATGGCTTTGCCATGGTGTCATAATTTTTCACAAAAACGAAAGTTGTCCAAAATTTTGTGTAGTTTTCAGAACATTTTGAATCTCTTCAATCAGAGTTACGAGTCATGAGATATGACCAAAACACTGAAGAGATGTCAAGCCGCCATCAACATCCTTTTTGCGTCTTTTTTTTTCTTCGTTTGCTTCCTTTTGCATCAAAACTCCCATTTTAACTATAACTGAACATTTCAAAGCATATTAAGTATCATATATTTCAAATTATAACCCTTTTTCTGAAATATATTAAGATAATGCCCTAAAATATATAGTTAAATAAAGCCATATCAATGATCCATAAGCTATAGATGATTTTTATCATCATAGAACCCTTGTTCTTAGTAAATTCAATGATTCATTGTTAAATCAAAGAAAGAAACCAACACTTGCTCATTCAAATACGAAGCTCATGATTAAAATATTAAACAAGCATAAAAATTATGAACTAAGGATTAATAACATGAGATAAATGACAATCAAACATGAATCCTTTAAAACCCACAAATATCCAAGGGTTTTAGCCCAAGTCAACCAAAATAAAGAGATTAACAAATCATGGCAACAAGATAACAATCACATAAATATTCTAATATCAAGAAATTAGCAATTACTAGAAGAATGATAAGATAATAGCTCTAAATCTCCAAAAACGCCTCCAAGGTGCTCTAATGGTGGAAAAATTGAAGTCATGACTACAAGACCTAACCCCAAAAGTAAACGATGATCCAAATGACAAAAATGCCCCTAATTGTGCAGTTGCGCTGGCACCCTCGCAAACTTGCGTGAGTGAGACCCCACCCTTGTAAATGGTGTTGAAACACTATTGGCTTTTTTTCTCCACTACTCAAGATTCCCTTGGTCCCCTTCACACCTCACATGATTCAAATTTTAAAAATCATCTTCAAGCTTCAAAATGGATAGTCCAAGCCCAATAACAAGAGTCCATGACCCATCTTCATAAGTTCACTTCATCCAAGTCTTCAGCATTTTAAGCTCAATTCTTCTTTGATGGATCCGTAAAGCCTAATAACTCTTCGCAAGCTCACCAAGCCCAAAAACATGCTAGTCTGCAACCTCAACGAGACTGCAAAACCTACAAAACACCTTACGCAAAATAGAAAATATATGATATGATCCAAGATAAAGAATATGATAGAATATGCAACACAATAATAACAAAAAGGGCTAAAATGCTAAAATAAACTATCAGTTTTGAAAAAATTTAGTTCAAAAAATAAATCTTATGTTCTCATGAAAATATTTGTTCTCAAAAGAACTTTTAATTTTATTCATATTTTTTTTTCTGTAGACCATATATTATCTAACTTGTTGAAATTATTCATATTTTACCCTTGTAACCTACAACAGTCAGTCACAAGGATAAAATATGACAACTTCAACAAGTTTAAAGGTATATGTTGTACAAATATAAGAAAATGATTAAATATAAACAAAGTAAGTAGTTCTTTACCAATTATTTTTCTATCAAAAAAAAAATCTAAAAGTGTTGAAATATGGGTCTGCCTTATATATATATATATATATATATATATATATATATATATATATATATATATATATATATATATATATATATATATAAACAAAGTAAGTAGTTCTTTACCAATTATTTTTCTATCAAAAAAAAAATCTAAAAGTGTTGAAATATGGGTCTGCCTTTTATATATATATATATATATATATATATATATATATATATATATATATATATATATATATATATATATATATATATATATATATATATATATATATATATATATATATTCCTTTTTATATTTTTTTTGCCTTTTTAATAGAATTCCCTTTCATTATCTGTAGTTTTGATTTTGTGAACTAAACTTAAATTTCCTAAAAAAAAAAATTACCTGCAAAGGATACTAATAGTAATGTTTACAAGTACAAAAATATTAATTTAATATTAACTTTCTAATTATCATAATGTTTTTTTCTATGGTTTATAAAATATTTAATATATACTTATTTTCTATTTGAAAATCACTTATCAAATAATCACTATATCGTAAAAATCAGTGACATTAATATAGATTATTAATTTTAAGTTGGGTATTTCTTTTGATGTTATCTAAAAGTATAATCTATTAATATCTAAAACAATAAAAGTTCAATGTTATATGGGTGAGGAAATATAGAAAAGTCATAATATTTTATCCTAATTTACAAAAAATTCAAAAACTAAAATATGTTTATGAAAAAAATATGAATTACTTGTAAAAATAACGATTTGACCATTTTTACAATAAAGCCCGAGACTAAAATTTGTTCATGAAAAAACATGAATTACCTATAAAAATGAGATTTGACCCATTTTTTTCGTGGTTTCAGTACTTACCCGGTTCCATTAAAGTCTCATTAGTTTACCATAATTTTTGAATAAGCCCAAATTAAAATTAAATAATGATTTGACCATTTTCTTCATGTAACATACATTTTACTAGTTTAATTGCTTACCTAAACACCTAGTCATTAAATAAGCTGATAAGATGGCTACAGTTGGTTATATATATAAGGCTACGTTTACTATAAAATTTGATATTCATGTCATCGACTAATTTTGATTATGTATCCAGGTCAGTAATGAAACCGGTAAAATGTGTGTTTCCAGGAAAAATGGTGGCAAATGAACTCATGAAATGGATATATTAGATTACATAAGATTAGATAGATAATTTGAAATTTCTTTTAAACTTAAAAAATAACAAAATTGTTGCTAATTTATGTAATTATTATAGTCTTCGTTGGATGCATTTTATATTCCAAAAAGTATACAATATATCATGATATCAAGATCTATGGTAAACATAACATTATTAACCCAATATATCCATCTTATCGGCTCATTTAATGACTAGACGTACAGGTAAACAATGAAATCGGTAATATGTATGTTACATGGAGAAAATAGTCAAATTATCACTTAATTTTAGTCTGGGATTTATTCGTAAATTATGGTAAAATAATGAAACTTTAATAAAAGCGGGTAAGTAATGAAAATAGTATATCGGAAAAGGGGACAAATTATCTTTTTTACCGGTAATTCATGTTTTTTTGTAAACAAATTTATTTTGAGATTTTTTCGTAAATTATGGTAAAATATTTGGATTTTTCTGAAAATTTCTTATATTCATATCTATTATTGATAAAAACGCAAGTATATTGCCTATATTGGTAATACCAGTAAAGTTTGTTGCTTTAAAATTACTTGGTTTTTGAATTTTGTCCAAAAATAAATATTTATGTTTTTTGGTACCTACCATACCATATTTGAACCTTGATGGTCCTTTCATTTTCAGGTTTTAAAATGGTTTTAAAATTAAGAAATGACCGTTATACCATTTTCTCTTTCATAGAGATCCAATAGTAAAAAAACATTATCATTGTAGTAGAACTATCAACTATGTTTGGGTGTTTCAAACGTGACATATTAGAAATATTTTCTACAAAATTATCTTCATCATGTAGTGACAGTGTTGCATTATCAATCTTTTAATGGCTATTATGTATAAGATAATGATATTTACCACCAAACATATCGTGAACGACCACTAACATGGTTTCTCTATCCTCGATGACCATTTTTCATGCCAGATAGATGCACGTTCTGATGTCATGATAGGCATAGGAATTGATCAAATATCAATAGCTACTTTTCGTACACACTAACATAATTTTTAAAAAAGAATATATAGCAGATAAGTTGAGAATTAAAAATATCCTCTCTCACTTTGTTTATCTTAATTGTTCGTTGCTGCAAATATTACAATAAAAGAGTTTATATGTTAGTGTTAAAAATTCGCATTGTTATTACTTGTTTTTATGCAGCCTTGAAAGCGGTGTATGGAAGTCTTTGCTTGATATCCTTTACATTGTGTTATTTTTGTGCTGACAATGACCAATGTTGCATAATATCATTATATAATAAAAATTAAAAAAAATATATTCATGTTAAAGAATTAGTAGTTTACTTATAGTACGATGAATTTGATTTCATCCCATATGCAAGTGCTTGGTCCATGCTTAAAAATAAAATAATAAAATGTGTAATACAAAGTACAAACGTGCATTGATTTATCGTTATACTATGGAATCCTACTTCTTTTTCTCTCTATTATTGCACTACACTTTCGGAATTTTTTTGTCACTATTAAATCTGCAAGAAATGGCCACATCCTTCCACTTATTTATTTATTTATTATAGCACTAATTGTGACACTCATATATTATACAGGTTGATTAAAACAAAATGTTAATTACGAAAGATTAAACGAGAAGTTTATTTGAATTTGAAATTTGAAATAAGTAAAATTGTGAGAATAAAATAAAAAAAGAAAGCGAAAAAAGTAACTTAAAATTATGTGTTTAATTTTCAGACCCGTATACTAAACGTGTTAATTATAACAAAATGTTAAATACGAAAGTTTAAAATGTAAATTTTTTAAAACTGAAATCAAAGTTTGAAATTTGAAATTTGAAATTAATATAATCGTTAGTATGTGTAATTTATGGAAACTAAATTACCAATATATTAAAAAATAAAAAGGAAGAAAATGACAAGTGGAAAATAAATATCTTAAAATTATGACAAAATGACATATGATAGAATGTATAAGAGGATGATATGTGATAAAATTATTTTCATTTATTATGGAGGATTTATATACTTCTATTTCTTCCTATTATAGTTTTTCTTATTCAAAATCTTTGCAGTTAATGTCCAAATACAAAGATTTTTTTGTTACTATCATTGGGTATATATAAAGCTATTTAATGTCCAAATACAAAGATTTTTTTGTTACTATCATTGGGTATATATAAAGCTATGATCATATATATATATATATATATATATATATATATATACTAGGTAATTTTATGGCTCGTGCTAAGCACGACCCACATAGAGGGTAATTTAGGTATTTTGTTTTAGTGTTGTGTAAAGTGTGTTGGGCTAATAACTAAATAAGTGAAAGTGCAATGTTATAAATAAGAGTGTATTTTCAATTTACAATACATGAATATGTGAAAGAAAACAAAATTTCATTATTATAATCGACAAGTAAATGAAAGTGTATTGCTATTTCCTGATATGATTTTTTTGCCTTCTAGAAAACCTATAGCATCTTTTGTAGAACACTCAATTGGATATTAGAAGTAATCATGAAATACCATCTTTGAATTATATATTCAAGGCTTCAACCACTTGTTCCTTGGTTGCCCTAGATCTTTATTCTTGGTTTGATTTGACTTTAAAAATTAATCATAAATTAGAAGAATTTGGGATGTTAAAAGCTTTATTTATCCTTTTCCCATAGTTATTTCCTGCAATTCCTCTCTTATAGTACATTTCAATTTCATTTAACATACACAAAAGCTATTACCCTTGATCTACAACATTCTATTTTAATCAATATACTAAAAGTTAAAACAAATATAAGCTTTAATTTCCACACGTAATGAAAGTTGACCATAATTCTCTTTTTACCAGTTTAGTATTGTCCAGGATAAATGGTAGACATTAGCCGCATATATTATCTTTAAGAACATTTAGTTGCATTACGCTTTAAAGGTTCACATACACCTTTTTACAAACACTTGAATGGTTTTGTAACCAGGGGCGAACCTATGGGTGGTCCACGGTGGCATCGGCAACCCCTAAATTTTCCGGCCGTAGTGGAAATTTTTTTGAAAATTTTATTATTCTACTACTGTGCAACCCCTATGTAAAATCCTGCGTCCGCCCCTGAATCATAGAGCCCAAAACTTGCATAGGAGATGATCACATCATGAGCACCTTATGCTCACGCTGTGAGGTCATGATTCTGCCTATAAACTTCCTCGAACACGCTCTCACGTCATGAGGTCTCATTCCTCACGTCGTGAGACCAAACCTGACAAAAAAATGAGCATTAAGCTCCTAATCCATTAAGCCTTAACATGGGATAGTCTAGAGGGTCTTCCTTGACCCCAAGGACCATAAAAATCAAATATTTTTAGTAATGTATGTCCAATACATGACTCAAACACCAACTTAGGTCAAAATGGAGGAAAAAGGACCAAGACTAAAGCTTGGAGTCCAAAACCACGACCAAAATCTAGATCTAGAACTTATAGGACTTAAGATACCATCATAATCCATAAATTTGCCAACTTTATGGATTTAATGCATGCTAACCAACATTACAAGAGATAAAATGCATGGAAACTTAGATCTAGCAAGCAAGGAAATGAAAGGCATGAGCTTGAGGACTTACAAAGGTCAAAAAGCTCCACAACTAGCTGATGAAGAAACCAAGAAGCTAACAAATGCACCACCAATAATCTTTTTCTCCCTTAATGAGCTTCAAGGACTCAAACACTCTTGAATAACACCAAGAATGACCAAGGACTTCAATGGAGGCTGAGATTAAGGTTTCCAGAGGTCTTGGAAGTGAAGGAGGTTGAGGAGGATAAACCCTAATCATCTCATACCATTAAATACCCGAGAATTAGGGTTTTGGGGAATCAGGTGCCTCTCACGCCGTGAGCACTTAATGCTCACATCATGAGCCTTAAATGAGCTTGGTCTACAAGTCAACGATCACTCACCTGAACCACTCCAACTTCAAACGACCATAATGTCTTCATTTCAACTCCGTTTTTGACGTTCTTTATATCCATGGAAAGGTGGAGAGAAGCCCTACGCTCCTAACAACTCAACATGGCCTTAAAACTTCCTAAAAAAACCCAAAATCCATAAAAGGTTGAGTTATCAAATTATGATTATACCCTTGGGCTCCGAAAATACCATCAACACTTAGATCACTTAAACCATAACAACCACATCCAAAAAGCGCCAAATCCTTCCTTCCCCATGACCCTAAACCCCATAACAACTGCTGATTGGGCCGCAACCCCATATAATGAAGCAAATCCAAAACCGAGTGTTACAAAAAGTATGATGCTAAAATAAGCATATATATATATATATATATATATATATATATATATATAAATATATGAAATTGTGTTGTGATTTGTTGCATTTTAATGCATTGTGCTTTGCTAATCTATGTAAATATATCAATGACATTTTATTTTCTTTTTATTGATATGTAGGAAATTGTTTTAATTAAGTATATAAAAAGTATATTTACTAAGTAGTTAATTATCTTAGGTAATTAACAATTAAAATGCTACTAATGACTTATTTTTAAATACTTTCACTTTTTAGACTTAACCTATGAAAAATGAAAAAAATAGTAAATGAGGCTTAGTGTAATCAAATCCTTCGGATTATTATGTAACATTCAAAAGTGACATTCTTCTCGTGTCACTCGATCATGCACTACCCTAACGTCTGTGGACTAAATAGTGGACTTTGCTTTCTTTATTCCTATTAAGAGTAAGATCAAAATAGTTTAGCTCTTCAAAATTACCATTATCTTTTGAATATCATGTTGGATTAGGTGTCTAAGCCCATGACTATAATTGGTATGTACTTGACCCAAGAGTAGCATGGTCCATTTGGGTTTCCTTCACCAGAACAATCTGATAGGATGGATATTTGAGAAAGAGACTATTTATGATTTATTAATATATTATAAGTATAATATATTAGTTGAGAAATCATAGTATTTAATTAGAATTGATCAATAATTAATTTGGAATTAATTTAGTGATCAAAAGAGACTAATTAAATTAACGGGGACTGATTATGTAAATCAGTGATATATATAGTGTTTGGGCTATTGATCCATGATGGGCTAAGTTTATGTAAGTATCCATGAAGAGTTAGCCCACATGAGATGTGGATCGTAACCTAAGTGTATGGATTAAGGTTTACCCATGACTCTTGGAATCATACACTATATATGTGTTATCCCTTATCCAAAATCGAACACACTAGGTATTCTAAGAGAATAAAAGTCGATTTTGAAGTGTCTAGCCTCTCTCTTAAAGTCCTCCTTTGTTCATGGTGTTTGTGAACCATTTGAGGCATCACACTTGAGGTGCTAAGCTCTTGAAATGCCAAAACTACAAGCTACAAAAAAAAGGTACTCTTCTAACTTGACTTTATGATTTATATGTCAAAATTGTTGTAGGCTTCATACTTTTGACTTGTATTGCATGTATAACTAGAGAAAACTTAGATCCAAAGCTATTAGGGTTGTATGTGCACCATAGGAGTGTTATAGTACTCAAAACCCAACATATCATATATCTCAAATTAAAGGTTTACTAATTTAGCAAATAAAAGATAAACTGAAACTGCATGGAGCGAAGCAAACAAAGGCGATGATGAAAGTTTAAAATGAAATTCATCTATAGTACGACAAAATTATGTTGCATAGAAGTATTGGTTTTGTTTAAATTGAAAGAAAATGCTACCAACATTTTAATCTTTTCTTGAAAAAATTGATGCACCTTACTAGGAATAGGGAGGTTGAGTGGGATTCTCTTGCAAGCATGAAGAAGGTTGACAGTGTGATCGATTTGTTTATTTGAGTGGTTTTGATTTAGATTATTTTAATTTTAAATTGGATTGTCATTGGTTATGTGTTTGATTTTAAGGTTTGAAAATGGTAATATAAAAGCAATGTGATAACAGATGAATAAGATGAGGGAAAATCCATATTTTTATATCAAATATGGTGGTAAGAACTTGATTATTGTTGTATAGAGGATGCCCTTAAAATGATGTGTTTGGTTTATCATTTGGTGGGCATTAGTTCACTATCTCGACATAGGCATCGAAAACCAATGGACCGGCCCTAAATATGTATAAAATGATGTTTTACAACTTCTATTGAATTTTAAATATTATCCGTACACAAATTGATATTTTTGGCATGAGTGGTTCAATTGTTTAAAAATTATTTTACATACTCTTCATTCATAATACACACATCTCTTTTTTATGATGAGTTTGTTCCTTGATTCTTTTGTCGACATGAAAATTATTTAATAATGACACCTCTTATATATACGCATGTATGTATGTATGTATGTATGTATATATGTATGTATGTATTCTTGTGTGTGTGTGTGTGTTTTAGATCACTATAAGTCAAAAAAATGGGTTTTTGATCATCCATTGCGACTCCCTGCTTTGCAAGGATATGGGAAAAGGGCTCATCCTTCAAGCCAACTCCTAGTTGAAACATCAAAATCTTGAACACTATCCCCTCATATAATATGTCAATGTTTTACCCGATAGGTCACTAGGTGGTTGGTTTAGATAACTATAAGTCTATGTGACAAATTAAGTTTAAGTTAATAATGTTAGAACTTGTAAAGTTTTGTCTTACTTTGATAGACAGATCGACGAAATTCATAAAAAATAAACCTCAAGGTCGGTTGTACTTTGATTCCACTCTTCTCTCATGTTGTAGGTGTTGGTGGTCGAGTTTTTCGGTGCCTCAACTCTATCACATATGTTCGATTTGCAAATGCGCAAAAAGAAACATCTAATTGACTTCATCCTTTCTTGGATGGTAAATTGTTGATAGTAAATTGTTAGTGTGTAGGGTTAGAGTTTATGTATTTTCATATATTTATATATAATTGCCATTTGAGTAATCACACAATCTATTATCGATCATTATATAAGTTCAACCCTTTGCTGCTAACCATAATCATGTTGGATTAAGGTGTATAAGGTCTAAACTAAATTGGTATATTCTAGTGAGTAAAAGCAAAGTATTTTTTTGGATTGTCCTCATATCCAGAAATAATTAGGGATTAAATTAAAAGAGAGTGAAAATGAATTATTAATTTATTATATGATTAATAAATGAATTATAAATTGATTAGAATTAATCAAAATTAATTAGAAGTTAATTTTGGGCTAATTAGAATTAATTTTAGGTATAAGGGTTATGCTACAATTACTTAAAAGTTAAGCAAATGAGAGATTCTAGAACCTCCTTGCACCAGACAATTTTTGAGGCTCCTCCAAGGATCTCTGGAAGCCTCCAAATGTATATATGGGAACTGATTTGAATAAGGATTATAATATATTATTTTAATATTCAAATTAGGGTTTATCCTTTGACATCTGAAATCTATAAAAAGACCCATAGGGTTACAAATTTTGGCCATCTGTCCTTTGAGAAACCTAGGTTGAAAATTACATATCTCTCGTCTTTCTCTAAATCAATTCCATAGTTTCTAGGGTTTGGGTGTGAGCCATTAGAGACATCCATAATTTTGGTGATAACTTTCTGAAGCAAATATGAGGATTCTGAAGTGTTATATACGATTATAACACTAAGGTATGTATTTCATTCTTTGAATTTTGATTATACCTAGGGTTTCTATTAGTTTCAATAGTATGTTGCTATATTGTGTGAAGAGATAGATCCATAGGTTGTATGTGCCCATAACTAGATTATATAACTAGATTATGTGATAATTCTGATGTGAAAATGTGCTTAATGTAACCTATAAAACCCATCAAACCCTTGTTCGTCGACCTCCACCTCCGAAGACCTTCTTTAGTAGTTGTTGGAGGTGCATAACATGTCCATTTTTTCCTTTCTTAAATCTTCCCCTTTTTCTCTTCCGAAAGAAAACATTAGCTACTTTCAGCATTGACTTCATTAGAGTATGAATTCTTCCCCGCCATAGTTGCATGTAGTTCTAACAGCTAAATCCATCGTTTTCATAGTTGTCTCAAGATCTATTTTCCACTACCACCTGGAGATCCAGCCACCGTCTTTGCTACAACTAATGAGTCCAGTTCTTGATCTCCTCCACATCCTTCTACTGCCCATAAGATCTAGTTTTGTTAATATTGCCAAAACCCTACCTGTTTCTGGCACCGACTTCACCAGAGATCTAGAAAATTTAATCGTCTCCTCCGATTAAACTGTGTGTGTGCACGGGGGGGGGGGGGGGGGGGGGGATGTAAGTGTGTAGGGTTAGGGTTTAAAGAGTTCCTATATATTCAAATGTAATTCTCATTTACGTAATCAATCGATCTATTATCTAGTCATAAACAAATATTATGCTACCTTTTGAATTTATTTGTGCTTCCTTTAACAACCTTATGAAAACAATTACATATTAACTAGAAATTGTACGGTTCTTACTCTACGGGAGACGCCAACCAGGTTTTGTTTACGATGTTTTGTTTTGTATGCACGGTTTTCGGGGGGTATAATTATGGGGGGACGATACTTGCCAGCATACAAAAGTGTAGGGACAAAATGCGCAAACATGCTAATATACAAAATTTTAAGGGGTGGAAAATGCCGATGTTCAAGTTTGAGGGGATAAAATTGATATTTAACAAAGTAGATGGGTTGAAAGTGACATTCTACAAAGTAGGGGTGGAAAGTGACAAGATACAAAAGTATAAGGGTTAAATTTATCTACGAAAGAAACTTTTGTGTCCAAAGTATGAAACCACGAAACTATAATCTAGGGACCAAATTTGTCGAAAAAATGAGTTTTGGGGGCTAAAGTATGAAATAAAAAACATGTGTGGCCAAAATATAAAAATACAAAACTATAATATTCATATATTTTAATATAATATAATATAATATAATATAATATAATATAATATGATGTCTTTTAAATATTTATTGGTTTTATAATCTTATATATTACAAAGTTTTGATTTCATTGATCTGGCTATAAAATAAAAAATAATAATCTTCTATATTATACAATATAAAAACATAAATATCGAGCTTTTAAATCTAAGTAATTTTAAAGTTCAAGCTATTATTATTATCGTTAATTCGTTAAAGTTCAAACTATTATTATTATCATTAATTCGTTATCATTATTATTATTATTATTAAAAAATTTGGATAACAAAAATCAATAAACATGCATGTTAAGACCCAACAAACATTAGATAAAGGTACCTATTGTCTCTTGTGAACGTGGTAAGTTGGTCGAGTTATATCTTATTCTATAATATTCTATGTCATTAATAAACATTTAGATAAAGGTACCCATTCCATTAATTATTTGATGGTATAGCACTATACATTACCTAATATTATTTATTAGCATTCAGAAATAGATATCTTGATGATAGATAACATGACAGTCAATTTATTCATGACATAGAATACATCTTTTATTACTTGAACGTTAAGTTACAATATACACAAAAACATTAGTTTTTTGAAATATTAATCGATAATCTAAAAATGATAATAACTTGTATTTCATAGAAAAAACAACGTATTATTGGATAACATTACTAGATAAAATATTATTCAAACAAACATATTTTTCCCAACAAAATAACAAAGAAAAAATATGTGACAAGCCTCTCAAATAAAGGCATACGACCATGTTAATATCCATTTACAAACTTATAAATTAGTTATTTTTTCTTTAAGTTTTACCAACTACAAGATCTATATACAACCTCTCATTCATCCTTTTTAAAATCTTTAGTTTCTGTAATTTTGGGTTATATTCAAACACATTTATACCATAAAAAACGATAATTTAAATGGTCACTGTACTTTTGGGTTATATTCAAACAAATTTATACCATAAAAAACATATTTCTATCAACGGCGATATAAATGATCATGACTATCTTCAAACTGTGAAAAACCAAGCGTTGCCAAAGCTAAATGAGACATCATTTCATTTTTTGTCTGTCGAATTTGAGCATACCATTCTTATGAAATATTGTTGGGTTTTGTCAATTTTGTTAAATTTACTTCGATTCCTTTCAAGATAGAGATAATTGTGTCAATATTCTGTCTTTTTGATTCTTTATTGTTGATAATTGTGTCAATATTTTATCTTTTTGATTTGTTATTGGTTATACACACGTTTGCACCTTCACTCACACAAGTTATTTGATCTAAGTTTTTTGGAGTGAATTGATGCGTAGATGAGGTAGTTTCTATATGGATCCTTGTTGTAATAACAGTTCTGCCTGTAAAATTTGAGTAAATTTTATAACTTTTATGTGAAAAAAAATGATAAATGTAAGAAATAGAAACGTATTTTTGTTATTTTTTGTGATAGCATTGTACTTACATTTGTACGTGTTAAAGTATGTTTGAAAAAAAAAATATACAAAATTATAATGATACCATTCAAATACAAATCAATTTTTACTACTAGGATTGGATAAAGTTTTTTAAGTATCATGTCATGTTAAGAAAAAAATGGAAGTATAATACTATATTTGGGTAGGTTTTTCAAAATACAATGCACTAATAAGAAATATATTGAGATGTACAATGTTGTAATAGAATGAAATGAAGGTAAGATGTTGTAATACACGAAAATAAATTGAGGAAATGAAAGTAAGATTCGATAATAAACAAATAATTGAAAATATGCTACTATCTTTTCCAAAAAAGAAAAGCTAAATGCAAAATATAACAACGTATTTTCCATTATTTGTTTATTATTGTTTTTCTTTTCTGTTATAGCATGGTAATTATAATCTTTCTCTTCTTTTTAAGACATTGTACATTGAGACATCTATCTAATTAGAGTATTGCACATTTATTAATTTTTTTTAGCAGTGCCAATGTACTTTGAAAATTATACTTGATTATAGCTGTGAAAATTGTTTTGTATTTAGATGATAGTGCTATAATCGAATATATTCTTCAAATACTTTTTTACCACGATAAAATAAAATAAATTGTCATAATGGAAAAACTTGATGGATGTTTGTTGTTATTTCTTGCATATGATCCTAAAAAGACTATTTTAGGTGAAAACTTTGGAAAAATTTTAAAATAATGAGAATCAGATAATAGCAAAATAATTAAATCACAAAACAACTTCCAAATAATTAAACGATAACAATCAAATTAATAGAAATGACTCACCTACAAAACCAAGTTCTCTTCTTCATCTCCTCCTCTTGATTCAATCAGCATTCGTCTAGTTATCAACTCCAAGCAAACCAACTCAGATAAATAAACATTAGTTGTATAGTTTTATCAAAAACTTTTCCTATGTTTGGGAACATTAGGAGCAAAATACTACCATCTTTTATTATAGAGTAAACTGCAAATTTGGTCCCTATGGTTTGTTGACTTATGTGGTTGCAGTCTATTAACTTTTATTTGTGTGGTTATGGTCCTTTTTGAGCATCTTTCATTGTGGTTTTGGTTAGGGCTGTAAACGAACCGAACGTTCAGTGAACTGTTCGTGAACCATTCGGCGGGAAGTTCGTTTATTTAATAGATGAACGAATATGAACAGAAATTCTCGTTCGTTTAGTTAAACGAACAAACATAAACAATTATCCTGTTCGTTCAATTATGTTCGCAAACGTTCGTTTATGTTGTTCGTTTACACTTGCTTATGTTCGTTCACATAAGTTCTCTCAATATTCATATATTTTTAACTGTATTTGATTACATTATCATATTATATGTTTATTTATGTTCATATATGTTTGAGTTATGTTTGTTTATCTTTGTTCATTTATGTTCGTTCGTTTAACATTTTCACGAACAAAAATGAACAATGCAATTTGTTAAACGAACGAACATAAACAAAAAAACTTGTTCGTTTATCTGTTCGTGTTCGTTCATTTGTTCGGTTAACTTAAACGAACGAATATAAACAAGCCCCGTTCGTGTTTGTTCGGTTCGTCTACGGCCCTAGTTTTTTGGTCCCTTCCAAAATTGAAATGACTAACATACCCTTATACAATTTCTTTTTTCATTTTTCTTTCTATTACACATTAAAAAAAAGCTAAAATAAAATACACCGTAACCCCCACTTTTCCCCATATCTAACCACCTCTCTCTCTCTATCTCTCTCTCTCTCGCTGAAAACATGAAACAACCACGATCGCCATTGTATTCCACCTCGTTAGAGTTCACTTTTGAAAACCAGTGCAGACGAGATCTACATCGATCAACAATCCCCTCCTCGTTATCGTTATTGAATAGTTGCTTGATCTATTGTACCTCCCAATTTTCTTGATTTTTCTCTTGATTTTAGCTTTGATTTCCAACACAAAACTTACCTGGGGAAATAGTTGCAGTTCACCCGTTCACGGTCACCACCACCACTGTTTTCCATCCTAAACCCATTCGCCACAGTAAGGTACCTCCGTATTTTATCTTGATACACCCCTTCTATCCATTTCTAAACTCAACATTCAAATAAACTTCAGTTCCAACATCAAAGCAATTTTGGAACCTGCAAATCAAAATTCATGCTTGAACCTACATATCAAACTAGTAATCTACAAATTGAATCGATAATATGCAAATCAAATTGATGCTTGAAACAAGAAGAACCCCTAGAATATTTAATAGCACAACAAAAAACAAATAACAAGAGTCTGCAAATCGGATCATATGTTTTATGAATCCTTAAGGTAACTTGATCGAACAAGGTCTAAACAAAAAGGAACAAACCCCATGTTTCAAGAGACAAAAAGTAACAAAAAATCAATTTCCCTCAAAGTAAAGTATCAAATCAAATGATCAACGAGAGTATAAGAAGGATTTATTAAACATAAAGGACAAAGATCAGAAGTAGGAAGAGATATAATACAAATAAGTTTTTGTCGATTCCAAGCTTAAAATTCATCGATTTCTTTGCAAATGGAGGCAATTGTAATCTTTGAACCCTAGGTTGCCAAGGGAATAGTTGAGCGAGACTACTAATCAGACAAGGTAGTAGGGGTTATTGCCATTTTCAAATGGAGGTGGCACGTGTAGGTTGGTAGTGACCGAAGGATGAGGCTATGGTTGTGGCTACAGTGGCTAGTGCTGGTGGGTTCTTTCTTTGGTTATGTGTTTCTCTACCCCGACTCCGACAACTGAGTGGCTGGAGGTATTTAATAGGAGATAGAGATGGAAAGAAAGAAAGAAAGAAAGTATGTGTGTGTTATGTATGTATGTATGTGTGTGGGTTATATTTTCTTAATAAATAAAGCTTTAAATTAAATAGATAAAAAGTATAAAAAAAATACTAAGAAGGCAAGTTAGTCATTTCAGTTTTGGGAGGGACCAAAAACACAACGAAAAATGCTTAAAACGACCAAAACCCTAAAAATGAAAGTCAATGGACTGGAACCACACAAATCATGAAACATCCCAAAACTACAGTCCAAAACTTTCGTTAAAATTTATAAATAAAACCATAGTAATCTAGATCGTCTCATAAAAACATAAGTGATAATATCTCAAAACACTGTATCAAAATCACATTTCCAAATATAAGAGTAAATCATCCCAGACTAAAACGTTGTGGTGTGTGCGATGTAGTCATCCCGAGCTCTTCCCCTTACTAACGGAACTACCTAAAACCAAAATTGAAAACTATAAGCACGAAGCTTAGTGAGTTTCCCCAAACTACCACATACCATACACATAATCACATAATAATATACATTGGGCCTTGCCCGCTACATCGGGCCCCGCCCGACATCAGGCCAAAGTCTGGTATACATATAACATATCACCAAGCATATAGCATAAAAACATTACATAAGCATATAAACATTCCTCGGGCTTGCCCTGACATCGGACCGAAGCCCGAAACATATAAACGTAACATATAAGCTAAATATTCCTCGGGCTTGCCCCGACATCGGACCGAAGCCCAGAACACATAAACAAACACATGCAAGAATCACGAAGACATCAAGCATACAAACATTCCTCGGGATTTCCCCGACATCAGACCGAAGTCCGGAAACATATAAACCTACATTGGGCTCAGCCTGACATCGGACCTTAGTCCGATATCTTCTAACATACATAACCGGACCGACATTGGTGCCTTCGAACCGTTCCTACTGGAGGAAAACTCACCTAAGAAGGATTGGCCCAAGGGTCCATTTAGCCTACTGAAGTTCTTTGTGGTGCTTAGGAGCTTGAAAGGAGAAAGAGAAAGCTAGTGAAGAAGAACTTGAGTATCTTTAGCTTAAGGATCCGGGATAGCCCACTTATGGCCCAATTTTCTAAATTGGGCCCAACTTCTCATATGGGCCTTCCCTCAAGTCCAATATGCAATAAAATCCATTATCAGCCCAAAATAATAATCCACTAAGGCCCATAATCAACTAGTCCAAGGAAATGGCCCAAAAAGGCCCACTAACGCAATGAATGCAGGGCGTTCCCTTGTGGAACGCTGGGCGTTCCTACTTGGTTCAGATCGCAAGTCCCAGTGGGAACACATCGCGTTCCCAAGACCTACGCAGGGCGTTCGCGTCCATTTTTCAAAAACGGGCCATTAAGCACTTAATGCTTAAGCCATGCTATCCAAACACAGATCCAAGCTATTTAGGACCTCTAGAATCATAAAGTCATGGACTTGGCGACTTTGCATGTCCTCCTAAATCCAAATCTCAAGAAATAACAATCAACTTCCATATGTGTGGTCCTAACTCTTGCATGAACCCATTAAGACCTCAAAGATGGAAACTTTACTGATGTAGGGACACCATTTGCATTAAGGGTGGCAACCCTAAGTCCAAAAATGGGTTGGACTCATAAAAATCCTTTCTTAGGACCCAAAAAGCTCCAAAACTCCATTAACATAGAGTGGCAAAAGGTGATGCTATCCCGGATTCTTGAGCTCAAGATACTCAAGTTCTTCTTCACTAGCTTCCTCTTTCTCCTTTCAAACTCCTAAGCACCACAAAGAACTTCACAAGGCCAAAACACACACAAGAATAAGGAATGAGAGGCTATCTAGGGTTTCTGAGGTTGAGAGGCTGGTAAGGAGGCCATGGCTTGAGTCATAATGTTGTTTATATAGGTCCTAAACCCTAAAAATTAGGGTTTGCATTCAGCACGGGAATGCAGCGCGTTCCTCAGGGAACGCCCCGTGTTCGGGTTCCGCCTCTAAAATCCAAAATTGGCAGAAATGGTCTTTCTTTCCTCCAAATTCCCTAATAACAAGGTCTAAAAGCAGTAATTCAATATATAAAGGACCAAAAGGGTGTTATAATTCTCCCTCACTTGAATCAGACTTCGTCCTTGAAGTTGCAGCGCGTTCCTCAGGGGAACAACCCGTGTTCGGCTCCGCCTCCAAAATCCGAAGTTGGCAGAAATGGTCCTTCCTTCCTCCAAACTCCCTAATAACAAGGTTCAAAAGCAGTAATTCAATATACAAGGGACCAAAAGGGTGTTATAATTCTCACCCACTTGAATCAGACTTCGTCTTCGAAGTCCGTTGTGTTTGGAAATAACTCTGGGTAATGCTCCCTCATCTCCTCATCGGGCTCCCAAGTCCATTTTGAGACCTTAAGGTGCTGCCACTGTACCTTCACCAGCTCTACTCTCTTGTTCCTCAACTTCTTCGTCTTCCTGTCGAGAAAGGTTACTGGTCTCTCGATGTAGTTCAAGCTGTCGAGAAAGGTTACTAAGCACTTCCACAGCTGGGAGACATGGAAAGTACTATGGATCTGACCGAGCTCTATTGGAAGATCCAAACGGTAAGCAACCCGGCCCACCCAAGCCAAAACATTGAACTTACCGATGTACCTGGTGCCCAACTTGCCCCGCTTTCTGAACCGGATGACACCTTTCGAAGGTGACACCTTTAGGAGGACCATGTCGCCCACTTGAAACTCCAAGTTTGAACGACGCTTGTCGGTATAGCTTGCCCCGCTTCCTGAGCAGTCTGGATCCTGCTCCGTACCTGCTAGATCGTCTCAGTAGTCTTGAGTGCTACCTCAGTATTCTCCATGACCCTCTATCCGAACTCACCCCAACAGATTGGGGTCCTACACTTCCTCCTGTAGAGCATCTCGATGGGTGGTCGGTCTATGCTGGTGTGGTAACTGTTGTTATACAAAAATTCCGCTAACGGAAGATACGTATCCCAACTACCACCGAAATCCAAAACACATGCGCGCAACTTGTCCTTGAGAGTCTGAATCGTCCTCTCACTATGCCCATCCGTCTAAGGGTGAAAAAGCGATGCGGAAGTAGAGACGAGTGCCCATCTCTTCATAAAACCGCTTCCAAACTCTAGAAGTGAAACAAACATCTCGTTCTAACACCACCGAAACGGGCACTCCATGACATGCCACCACCTCGCAAACGTAGATCTTTGCTAGCTTCTCAGCCGATATACTCTCCTAGATCAGAATGAAATGTACACTCTTGGTCAACCGATCCACAATGATCCATATCGAATCTACTCCACGTGCGGTCCTGGGAAGCTTGGTGATGAAATCCATGGTGATGTCTTCCTATTTCCACACGGGAATATCCAACGGTTGAATCTTGCTGTGAGGTCGCTTCATGCAGGGCCACCAGCAATCAGCGCGAAGATCCTGATACATCTTTGTTGCCCCAGGATGGATGGAGAACCTCGAATTTTGGGCCTCATCCATCAAAACATGTCGTACTCTGCCATAGTACGGAACCCAAACCCTCCCATGCAAGGTCAACAACCTCCGACTATCATAGTCAAATGAGGCCACCTGGCCTATGATCCGCTCACACTTTCGGAGCTCCTCCATCATACTCTCGACTTGCGCCTCTTCGATTTGCTTCAACAACGGAGTAATCACTGTCATCCTCAGACATATGTCTCGAATCGGAGCTGCCACCTCCTTACGGCTAAGAGCATCGACCACTACATTGTCCTTACCCGGGTAGTAAAGGATCTCACAATCATAATCCTTTAACACATCTAACCACCGACGTTGCCTCATGTTCATATTCGGCTGATCTGTGAGGTACCTCAAACTCTTGTGGTCCGTGTAATGTTGGATTAGGTGTCTAAGCCCATAACTATAATTGGTATGTACTTGACCCGAGAGTAGCATGGTCCATTGCATATCACCAGGACAATTTGAGGCTGGATATTTGAGTAAGAGGTTATTTATGATTTATTAATATATTATAAGTTCTAATATATTAATATGCAATCATACTATTTAATTAATATTGATCAAGAATTAATTTGGAATTAATATGGTTATCAAAAGAGACTAATTAAATTAACGGGAACTGATTATGTAAATCAATGATATATATATATATATATATATATATATATATATATATATATATATATATATATATATATATATATATATATATATGGTTTGGGCTATTGATCCATGATGGGCTAAGATTATGTAAGCTTCCGTGAGGAGTTAGCCCACATGGAATATGGATCATAACCCAAAGTGTATGGATTAAGGTTTACCCATGACTCTTGGATTCCTACATATATATATATATATATATATATATACATAATCCTATGGCTAAAATAGGTTACAAACAAGTGTTCTTGGAGTTAATAACTGATTTGTGTGCCTAGTAATCTCTCTCAAGTCATCCAATTGTTCAAGGGTGTGTTGTGAACCGTTTGAGGCATCACACTTGGGGTGCTAAGTTGTTAAAGGCTAAAACTATAGGCTACAACAAAGAGGTAATTCTATAACTCACTTTTATGTTGATTATGTCAATTGTATGCTAGTTGTAGGCTTTATGCTTTAGAAACAATATTGCATGTATAATTAGAGAAAACATAGATCCAAAGCATTTAGGGTTGTATATGCATCATAGGATGTTATAGTATACAAAAATCCAACAGAGGTATCAGAGCCTAGGATTGTTTTCTATATATTTGATGCATGACTTAATTTTCAAAGTTGAAAAAAAAATCGATTTTATGGCCTCTGACTGATGAACTCGCTAAGTCCACTAGCTGACTCGACAATTCCACTCAATATAAGGTCAACTTGGCGAGTCATGTTCATGCACTCGAGGAGTTAATGCTTTTGATGGCAGATTTTCAGGTTTTTTTGGCCTGTTTTGGATTAGGATTATTACCACAAAATGTTTTAGTTCATAAAATTTGATTTTGTTGATATGGTAGTGATCATGCTTATCCAATTAAAAGATAATTGTCAAAATTTCAAGATTTGTATTAGTTTATATGATTAGGCTAATTTCTTGCAAATTGTTGATATGAATTATCTTGACTTATGAGTTTAACGTGATCATAGATAAATTATTTGATTATTTTGTTAATTAAAGTGTTGATCTTAAATGTTTTTAAAGTCCTCTATAACTTGTCCTCAAGTTATGGAACATGAAAAGTTTTTTTTTTTATAAAAACCACATTAAACTCATAAGTTATGGAAATCAAAGGTTTTTCAAGAGTTACAAAACTTGCCCTCAAGTTTTGGTATTTGAAAAGTCTCAAATTAAAAAACTCTTATAATTAAAAAGGTGTAACTCTTGGGTTCATAAATTAAAAAAATTAATTAAATAATTTAAATTTTGAATTTTTTTATATTTATAACTTTTAAGTATTTGAGTAGTTCAAACGGCACCTTATGGAATTTATTAAATTAATTAAGGTGTTTAATTAAAAGAGAATTAATAATTCCATAATGACATGGTTTAAGTTTAATTAAATTAAGAGTATAATTTATTAATAGATTAAACCATCTAGTATTTTAAAAGTTTAAAATACACCCTTATGCTATTATAATATTAAAATTTCAATAATTATATATATGTATAAGACAAGTCAGTCTTACCGTTACTAGGCCTCATTCACGAAGTCGGTCTATAAGGGCGGGGGGGGGGGGGGGGGGGGGGGGATAAAATTACTGCCTATAAAATGGTGGTTTAATAGGTGTCCACTCTCACCCACCGCTTCCTTGACTAGTGGAGGTTCGTTAGCCGAACGAGTAGGATAGGACATTAATTCTCATTAAAAGTATAATGAAAATACCAATTAACTAAACAATTATAAATTCCCAATCTTAGTTAATTAGGAAAAATGTGAATTTGGTGCTAACCCATGAAATTGCACTTTGCACCTTGTTAAGTCATTAGTGGAGCGTGTGTGGTTAACCGACACACTAATTTGGGACTGACAATGTGTGGCAAAGGGTAGCGTGATGTTAATCATAGATCAATGGAGCGTGTGTGGTTAACCGACACATTGATTAGGTGATCTGTAACATTAAGAGTACCAAGCATATTTGCATGGTTATTCACACCTTATTTGTGATCCTTGGCATCCCAGTCACAAACCTGAAGGGCATAATCGAGATTTAAACATGCCATTGAAAAGTTCAATGAATCTCAAAGAATCTAGGAATTTCAATTCATTTAAAACTTAATAATACATTTCGTTTTTCATGGTGGAAATTGGTAAATCGTCATTTACCTACCTTCAAATATTTTGCAATTGGAATACGGCATCCCTCTTCCGAATTGTAAAATATTGTGTTGGGTCCTAGCCTTAATATTTCATTTGGGTATTATATTAAGGAGTTAAATCAACAAAACTTGAATTTATCCCTTATAAATGTCTAGTTCTGACAACTATGGTCTACCTTATCCTTTTGGAAAAAGCTTTCGTCATAAAGATGATATTCCGCAAGACGATCAAGGTGAAAGATTAATCCCTTCTTCGTGTTGTAGTGGAACTTCACTTCCTCCACCGCCTCTAATAATTCTCCCTAACCCACATGTTCAAAGACTTGAAAAGTTCAAGGTCACTCAAGACCTATTGGCAAGCTAACACAAAGATGGAAGTATGTATGTGCTCACGTCTTGGAGATGAAGTTACATATTGACAAACTAGGAGAGTTGGGTGTCGAAGTCTCGAGGAAGTTGGATATTGATTTGGTTCTTCAGTGACTCCCTAAGTCGTATAGTGAGTTCATTAAGGACTACTATTTAACAGACCACGACATGACCCTTATTTATCTAACGTATTTGCTTGTTGCTTCTGAATTAGAAATGATTTGGCACACTGGTAAAGCAAATTTGATTGGAATATCTACTTCCCAAACTTCCATGGACATTGACAATGGAAACATTGGAAGTCCAGAAAAGTCTTCTCTTCCTAATGGAAAGTGATCAGCCATAGTCAAGTCATTTGACTAAATGGTAAAGACAAAGACCAAGTCTGAGATTGTCCCATGTACCATATCCAAAGAGTACATATGTTTCTATTGCCAAGAGAAGGGGCACTGGTTGTGAAGCTCCCATATTTACCTGAAACATTGCAAAGATGGTAAAGTCAAAGAGCTTGACTCTACTTCAGGTAAAATCCACTATCTAACACTATTAAGTTCCTAATTGGAGATTCTTAATACATGATGTAATGTAATTACATTTTGATGTTTTGTAGAATCGAGAAATGAAAGGAAGCTTAAAGGAAGAGTAAGTTGATTCTGATCGTAACGAGATGGATTTCAATCGCATGGTTCGATGATCATAATTTTGTGTAACGCCTGTGTTTCTGGGCTTGCCGTTTTTAGCAATGTAATAGCCTAGGTTAAAGTTTGTTACTTATTTTGAAATAATAAGAATGTATTATTTGTGAATTATGTGAATTATGTGTTTATTTTCTTAATTATTATAATTTAATGAATTAAGAATAAAATAAGCGTCAAAATTAAAGTGTGAGATATGCCCGATATCTTTGCATGAAGATGTAGTGGTTGAAACAAGGATTTCGGAGATATAATGAATGCCGAAATCCGAGTTATAACGAAGAAGTTATGACCTGTCGAAGTTTTGCGAAAAAACCGGTATGGCATAGCGTGATGTAAATAGTGAATTTACGAAGGAGTGATATTTAGCCTTAGTGATCAACACGAAAGACGTAGATAATGTTAAACCGAGAGCATGAATAAAAAGAACGCTTAAATCTGACTTCGTATGAGGAAGTTATGATTTTTTCGAAGTTTCAGCTTAGCAGTAGACAGCCCAAAAGTTCGAATTGAGATCGAGCGAGTTTTAGCCAAAACAATCTAAGAGAGAATTGAAGATCTCGTTGATAGTAGTGCGTTGGTGAAAAGACAGACGAAAATGGACGTCAGACGAAGAAGTTATGAATTTCTAACGAAGTTTTTTTGTCCCGGCCTACTAAAAATAAATAATAAAAATAAAAGTCAAAATTAGTTGATGGAGCCTAAATGAAAGTTGTAGAGTATGGTCTCACCTACGTGTGGATATAAAGAACGTCGAAAACGGAGCTCGTATGCGAAAGTTACGCAATTTAGAAGTTTGACGAGTCAAATTATGCCGAGCGTAATTTGAGTACGCCCAGCGTACTCAGAGGGTGCAAGTTGCCTGACCAATACTCGAGTGCCACCAAATGACGCATGCAATGACGTCGAAGTACGCCCAGGGTAACCAAATTACGCCCAACGTAATCCCAGACCCAGCAGCCTATAAATAGAAATCGAGATCAACCATTTTCCTTGCCATTTTTCTTCCTTTCTCTCTAAGTTTTGCATCTTTTTGTGTGCCAATCAAATCCAGAAGCCCCGATATCATTCCCGAGCCCCGAAGCAAGTTCCGAAGCCCTGAGGATCCCGAGAAGTGAGATTTCCGAGCCGAAGCCCTGCCCACGAGGAGCCCGGTTTTTGTGAAGATCTTCCATATCTACGGAGAAACACTACCTCTACAAGCCGTAGTGCTGCCCGATCATCTTCTAATCAGGTGAGTGTATAGTCCCTTTCAATACACGATATTATACAAGTAATAGTTGAATGTATTTAAGAATACGGGTTGTGTGAGGGTATTATTATTACCTTCTAACACATAGAGTTATATGACTCTCCTTAAAATTTCTTGTTATGTGTTTACGTGTTACTTGCTATTTGGATGGAGATTGAAAGAGCATGCTATACAGTTTTTCTTTTAAAAGTTATGTATAAAACATGTATATTTTTATCTACTAATATGTTGGGTAGAACATGGGTAGACAGTTGGTGTGCAATGAAATAAATTGATGAGAGACCTCGTTGTTGGTTTTATTCTAGTCATTCAGCAGAGTATGGATGACGACCACAGACTATTCTAGACAGTCCTGTGGAACGCTAGCAGGCTCATAACCTGTAGGTGTTGTGAACGATGTGTTCACCGGTGTACTCTATCCCCCACATGGTTGCCTTTAGGACACTTATTGTTGAGGAAGCCCCTCTGCAGTAATGTCCGTCCCGATGAAAATCCTAAATTAGGTTCCTTATAATAGATGTTGTTTTAGGGACGTAAAGTGAGGATAACGGGAATGGGTAATCGGGTTATTGTTGATTGTTTAAATTAATATAATTATTTATTGTGGGTTGAAAATCCTATATGCTCACCAGGCCCCAAGCCTGACCCACTCATTTTATTTGTATCACAGGTAGTGGCGCGAGGCATAAAATGGATGAATCATCAAGTTGTTTTGTTTACAAGTCTGTATATGTATATATTTGTTGAATGGCTTGTAATGTTATCGTTTATGCTTTATGGTCTGTATCGGAACATGACATCCCGAGTTTTGATTATATAATGAAAATGCATCTCTTGATGAAATGCTTTGATAAATATTATTTTATCATATTTTGTTTTTGGGAACAAATTCCGCAACTCTTTTAAATCAAAAGAAATTACTCTGAAATTATTTTAAAAAACATAAATGAAATCGGTCTTTTCTGGCCGTAATTTTGGGGATGTCACATTTTCAGCTGCTGCTTAAGAGTTATGATAGATTTCTTAGGAATAAATAACAACATAGTTTTCATATGTATTTGCATTGTAAGGATAAGTTTTTCCACAATTTTTTATAAATAAAGAATTTTTTTGAAATTTATCTTATTTTAATTTTCCTTACAATGGCATCTGTGAAAATTGTTGCTTTATGTTTCCATCGATAGCAATATTGGAAAATGGATTTGATTCTTTCGTTTGTGGTAGTGTCAAGATTTACCAAATAAGGAAAGATTCTCATCACCCAAGTTTCAGTTGGATAGAAACTTGGAATCATGCAACTTGTATTGTGTGATGAATGAGAAGTTCATCTTTGGGAAATTAAGACTCATTCCTTGTTCACATGATGTGACAACCCGAAATTTCTATTTTGTACAGTTATTCTAATCAATCAAGGTCGGACTCGTTTTGCTATCTTCTAGCATTGTTTAGAGTCAATTAGAGTGTTCTAAGCCTAGTACCTTCAAAGTTAGGGTTTAGAATTGGGTTCCACAAGTTCACCACTTCCCAAAATGACCAAACACTCCAACATGAGGAGTGTACGGCTGTACACTCTCATATATATATATATATATATATATATATATATATATATATATATATATATATATATATATATATATATATATATATATGGGGCTTAGCCATTTTTAATCACTTTTCACACTCCTAAGCCAAGAACCCATTTCTCTCTCAACTACCATCCAAATTTTCATCTAGATCTTCAAGATTGTAAGTGTTTCTTCCCTTAAATTGTTGATTCCTTTCACTATCTTGTAAGTAACATTGATTTCATCCATGAAATCACTTCATTTTGGTATATCTTCAAGTGTTCTTCAATTTCACCAAGAGCACCAAGAACACCAAGAACACCTACTAAATTCTTGGACCATAAACACCCCTAAAAGGCTTATATATCGTAAGTACCACTTCCTATGCTTGTTACTTACTAGATATACTCCTTATAAATCGTCCAAACCATGATCATCAAGGAGTGTACGACCGTACACACCCCATGTGGCCGTACACCCCTTTGTTTAGTGCATATTGGCCTCAAACTCATGTTCTATGCTAGCACATGATCAAGAACACTTAGAGGATGCAAGATATAGCATTGAAACACACCTTTTGACCATTTATTCAAGGAGTGTACGACCGTACACACCAGGCCATACACCCAAGTAGCCGTACACCTGGTGGCCGTACACACACTCGTGTGGTCGTACACCCATTATATGCAATCCTTGACACTTCTAACACTTCAATCTAAGTGTTTCCTAAGCCCTAGCGTGTCTTCTTTTCATGATTAGTTGTATAAAAACTAATTATATAAATATATGTATCATTATATGCTTATCAGGATCCGTTTGTGCTCGAGGTTTCACTTGACACTTAGCATCCTACAATCAATCTTACATTCGTATCACTCACTACCGGTGAGTTCATACCCCTTAAATTATCTTTTAAATTATTTTAAATGATTTTATGGGGGGAATACAAGTAGAAACATTATAGTTATTATATCAATCACATGTGATTAATAACTATCAAACAGACATATTTCTTATACTTCAAACTGTGTTTCCAAACAAATGCTTCAAATAGTTTTACAAACTCTTTTATATGCAACGCTCCTTATTAAACTCTTTCAAACTTATATTTTGTCCAAATCATGTCTATATAGATATAGTTATATAAGTAGGATTGAAACGACTTAGGACTGATAACTCGCCTTATTTCCTGTTCCTTGTTTGTTTGTGGACTTAGGGTATCGGTTGTTTGTCCGAAGGTCGTTTGAATCTTAGTTATATATTATGTGTATGTATATATATATATATATATATATATATATATATATATATATATATATATATATATATTAAAGTTCTTCATTCAACTCAATACCTTTGGGTAGCAAAGGTGTACAAACATGTTCATTCATACAAACAACATTTCTAGTAAACTATAATAGGTATAGTTTAGGAAGTCTCTAAGACTATTGCTATAACAATGAAACATACAAGAGTCAGTTCATACATGATTCAGTTCAAACATACTATAAAGAGAAACAATACATACTATAACGAGAAACAATATATACTACACACTATACACTAGAGAACATACTATATAATAGACAGAGAGAACATACTAATACAAATACAAGAATACTATAACATTAATGTGAGATACTACTTCATGGCTCGGCAAAACACTGTTGCGTCACGTTTTGTACCCAGAGTCTCCTGGATGGAGTGCATGAATTTGTGTATAGATCTATACGGGACTGACCATCCTACACCTTTCTGCTAGCTATAGTGGGACCAGCAGGTCTACGGCTGACGAATGTCATATCATTTCGACGTCTCGAACGTCGTGTTATACTAGTCGATCAAGTATGGTTACAATCTTATCACATTTTACCTTAATTAAACAAACCAGTTTAAGATAGTTAGTACATTGGTAGTTACATAGATAAAACTACAATACATCCTTATTTTTCCCACTTCATTCACATTGTGATCTTCTCACATAAACGGTAATGAAAAATACATTTTGGTAATGATAGTCAATCTTTGGGAAAACACCCATTTTTACAAAAGAACAAACATAAAGAACAGTTGGGTCTTGTTAGAAGACTACTTTAGTAGAAAATATAGGATTTCCTAGGAAGTTTACATACATTTACAACAAACACTTACAAACATTTACATCAAACATTTACAAACACTTTCATGCAAGAAATGACACTAAAATACTTATGAACTCACAAACTTTAATGCTAATCTACGATTTCAAAATAACTTGTATTCTCAGGGCACTAGTAGACAGGTACCAATGACCAGGTTTTGAGAAGATGGAGCACGTTCAAGACTCATCTCTTATTTCGATTCATGTTTTTGGTGTCTTATAAACTATACAGAACACACTTGTATCAAATTATACTATTAATGAAATGGATGATGTTGTTGCTTGTTTTACTATTATGCATTGTTGTGATACTATACATGACGTCCTCCACCCCCCGAACGTTTCCGCCGTTTAGGTTTTGGGGTGTGACACATGTGTATGTGAGTCAAGTGAAGGACTAGGGGATCGGATACATTTGGTTGTGCACTGGTTAGGTCCACCACAAAGAACGATAAGACTATTCGTTATGATTTACTAAAATTTAGTAAATATGGTTATACTTACAAGACTAAGTACAATTATGAACCATTGGAAAAGTTTCAATGTATGGCAGAACGAATAAGAAGAATCAAATTAGAAAGAAAGACAAAGTTTCTCCAATCTGAAAAGAAGGGAGAGTACTTGAGTATCGTGTTTTATGATTATCTTAGTGATTATGAAACCATACCACAATTGATTCTCTAGGGACATCTTAGTACATATGCATGGCTAAGAAGAGGAATCGTGAATTGGTGAAATGGTTAAATTAAGAAGATCAATCATACTTCGTTCCAAAATCAAATCTTAGAGTCATACTCCAAAATTGTAACTTGAGTGATATAATCTTAAGAAAGGTTTATAACACTTATAAAATGTAGATTAAAATGTTTTCTACTGTTGTACATTTGAAATTGGCAAGTTGTGATGTTTTGGATAAAACAAAGACCAACTAAGACCAATTGTGTCAAGTGTTTGTCTTGATAAGAAACCGCACTAAATCTTAAATATTTGTTTGTCAAGTAATGTTCCTTGACAAAGTGAATCTTATATGTCAAGAGGTCAGTTGGAGTCTTAAAGATGTTGAAGATTTTCAAGAACTAATCAAGAGCAAACCAATTGTTTTAATCACAAGCACACGACTTGAGGATTGTAACCTATTATGTTGACATATTCTTATTTTTGTGCCCATTCTAGTTAGTTGACTATGCATGTGCGTTCTATGGGTTCTCAATTTTTTGCATAACAACCTGGAAGCAATGGTAGGCCTTTGTGTTTCCAGGTGGCAAGAAATTAAGATTGAACAAGTTCAATCCATATGAGTTTAGATTTATCACTAACCTTGTCCTGTGATTATGGTTTTGACAAATTCACATGGATAGGAACACATACACCATAAAAATCTAAGTGTCACAAGGTTTCTCTCCAATTCATGAAAATAGTTTCCTCCAATAATTCTCCCTAAACCTCATGTTCGAAGACTTGAAAAGTTCAAGGTCACTCAAGAGCTATTGGCAAGTAAACACAAAGATGGAAAGTCAGTATGTTCTCACGTCTTGGAGATGAAGTTACATATTGATAGGCTGGGAAAGTTGGGTGTCGAAATCTCGAGGAAGTTGGTTGTTGACTTGGTTCTTCAGTCACTCCCTAAGTCGTATAGCGAGTTCACTCTGTAACACCCCAAATTCCAGAGGTGCTATTGAAGGACTTAAAGTGTAAATTAAGGAAAGGGACTCGACGAGTAGGCATGCTTACTCGCCGAGTCCAAGCGGGATTCTGTCGTGAGTTAAGTGGCCAACTCGCCGAGTCGGCGGCTAGGACTCGACGAGTTGGTGCTGAAGAGAGCAAACCCTAATCCTGGGGGTTGCGCCCTATATAAAGCACATTATAACCCACCCTCAGCCTCTTTGCTACTATTTTGAGATCCAGAAACCCTAATTTTCGTGTGAGACTCCATTGTTGAGGAGATTGGAGCTTGGAAGAGGAAATTGGTGGAAGGAGTTTGAGAAATTAGAGGCTAGCATCAAGGGGCTTGTGTAGATCTGGGATCTACATCAG
Source organism: Lactuca sativa (assembly GCF_002870075.4). Lineage (NCBI taxonomy): Eukaryota > Viridiplantae > Streptophyta > Magnoliopsida > Asterales > Asteraceae > Lactuca > Lactuca sativa. The sequence goes on along the minus strand of NC_056630.2, from coordinate 38,863,532 downwards.
TTTGGGCATATCTCAGAGGTAAGGAGCCATTATCTTAAGTTATTTACTTTTTGGTTCATCCTTGGTGGTTGATTTGGAGTTCCTTAGCTTGTTTGAGATTTATTTCGGGTTTGGAGTTTAGATCTGAGGTTGCTACTCTAGATCTAGACTTTTGATGGCCTAGAATGTCATAAAGCTCCTGTCTAAGAGTTGTTGGTGAAGCCCCCTAGTCCTTAACCCTAGCCCTAGTGTGTTTTGGGCCTATATCTCCTTGGTTTCACGTAAAGTTTGCAACTTTATGTGAGGGTTAGACTGTAGAAGAGTGGATCTACGGATTGGATCCCCTGCATGGCTCAAAAAGCCAATGTATGGATTGAGAACTGGAAAGACTCGGCGAGTCACATGGGTGTACTCGAAGAGTTGTATGAACATGTGCATGGAATCGGCGAGTTAAGAGAACAACTCGGCGAGTCTGTTGAAGATTTCCTTGGACTCGACAAGTCTGTTCTTGGACTCGGCAAGTCTGGTCGTGGAACCCTAACCTCTTCTAGTTAAGCCTCGAATCGGTGAGTCGAGGGGCGACTCTGTGAGTTGAGCAGGATGGGACTCGGAGATCGTTGGACTCGACGAGTCTTGGGGCGACTCGGCGAGTTGAGTTGTGTTATGGGAGTTTCTGAGTATATGAACTCGACGAGCAGAGTCAACCATGAAGGTTGACTTTGACTGAGGACTTTGAATTTGACCAAAGTTGACCAGTTTGACTTCCAAGGGTATTTTGGTAATTTTGGTATTTATGGAATTGGTTCTTTGGTAGTGTTCTGTAGTGAAGTTCGTGTCGGTGGTCGGAGCAGCTTGGTCTTATCTCTTCAGTCGGCAATTGCAGGTGAGTTATCCTCACTATATCAACAGGGTCTACGACACCAAGGCCGACCCTTTATCGGATTGAAATCCAAGTATTGATTGTTATGTTATTGTTTTGCTAGATCTGCATCCTGTTATTTAGGATGGTGTTATGTTAGTGACCTAGTTAAGGTCAGTACCCGGTATATAGGGTAATGTTATGCTAGTGACTAGTTAGGTCGGAATCCTGCTTAGGATCTTGATATGATATGTGATCTGTTAGACTGTTTGTCTGTTTAAGGATTTGTTATGTGATTAATTGTTTATGTGCACATGGTTGTATGACGGGGGTTGGGTTGAGGCGGGTCCTGCTTTGTGTTGTAGGCCAACATACCCAGAGCGGACCGGATATTCCGAAGACCTAGCGAGTGTTCCGGATAGGCTTAAGGCCCCAAGAGGGCGAACCAGACGTACCGAGGCTCGGAGAGGGGACCATGCCGACTAAAGACCCGGTGTGGGTGGACCAGCCATATTGTAGACTTAAAGAGTGGACCAAGTGGATTAAAGGCCCGGTGTGGGCGGATGAATCACACTGTAGACTCGATGTACATGGCTAGACTCAGAGGGTAGACCAGGTGGACTGAAGGCCCGGTGCGGGCGGACCAGTCACACAGTAGACCCGATGTGCATGGCTATTATATTTGTGATATGTTATGAGTATGTTTATGTGTGGTTGGTATTTTGGGGGTAACTCACTAAGCTTTCGAGCTTATAGTTCAGTGTATTGTTTCAGGTACTTCAGGAGATCGTGGCAAGGCGAAGGCGTGATCGTACCGCTCCTCATGTTTTATGATTTATGTGATATGGTTCTGGGAGATACTCTGATGTTTAAACTAATTTGAAAACAAGATGTATGAACTTAATGGTTTTTGAATGAAATAAAGTGTTTTAATTTGGCTCAAATTTTATGGGCGTTACAAGTTGGTATCAGAGCCTTGGTTTGAGTGAATTGGAGGAACACTCGTGTGAATCCAATCTCAAATCAAGGAAAAGATTTTAAAATGATTTTAAAAGGTTTTCAAAATACGTAAAGGAGGATGTAAAGTGTACGATCAGCTGGAGCCAGTAAGTAGACCCCAAAATACCATACCGTTATTTGATATTGTGATATGTTAGGACAACATGCTAGTACTAAGATAGGGATCCTCAGGAACTGGATAGAATTGCCTGATCTTTGATGCCTTATCTTATGTAGAGTACCTCATTGATTGTTGTATGACTCTTTCGCATGTGAAATAACTATTGGGTGAATACTCCAAATCACATGCTACATGGGTTAAATGGTCTTAGGGTAAGGGATTTGGTCCTGCTGCGCAACTCTTGTCTGAGTCCAACCGTTGTGGGATTAAATCTTTTAGTCTAAGATTGTTTAATCCATGCGGTATGTGATTTTATTCATGCAATAGTTAACTGGCACCAATGGAGGGACGTGTGGCAGTTGGTGGATGGGTGGGTAGTGAGGGGCCGGGAGGCCAGTTATGAGATACTTAGTGTTCCTCTAGGAGTGAGGATGGATTGCTCACTATGTTTATGTATACTTTTAGGGTGTTGTGGTGATACTTGAGACAAATATGGGTAGGTGTGGTAGGTAGTATGGGCCCGTACTACTGAAAGCATAGGACCCATACGCGTAGCAAGGAACTCACAGCCCCTAGGGTTTGGTTGGGAGTAGGTACCCCGTCGTGTATGTGGATTATCTGATATCTTCCTGGTATATGTTCAGTATGGTGATGGCGAACTGATTTGAGGCGGGATCCGGATCAGGATCGGAAGCAAGTGGCCATGATAGGCTGGTATTGTCCGTCAATCAGTTACGGGAGATGATTTCCATGGAGGTTTCTCAGATTTTGCGAGAAGAATTGTTCGGTATCGTGGATTGGGTCACCGTCAGGGTGATCGCCAAGTTCGAGGAGCATGTTGCAGCATTGCAATCTGTGAGAGATGTTGCTACCGGGATGACTTCTGGGGGAGTGCCAGTGGTGGGGTCACAAATAGAAAGAGGAGGAGGGACTTTTCAGCAGAGGAAGATGTGTTGGAGACAGCTAACCTAAGTACTGGAAGTCAGGAGGGTCAGGAGGTGTGTGGAAAATGTGGGGGAACCCACAGATTTGCTTGTCACAAATTCAGGTGCTACAAGTGCAGGGAGAGAGGGCATGTGCAACAGGATTGCAAGAAGGATCAGATATGCTTTCACTGTCACTAGCCAGGTCATTTCAGGTCTAGCTGTCCTGCATTGAGGATGGAAGGAATTTAGATTCTAGCAGTCATCGTTCCTCAGGAGTTCAAGGTCGAGCCACAATAAGTCGCTGGTATGTAATGGGAAAGCCCCCATTCTGTAATAATATTGTGGTCAAATCGTCCGTGATCGGTTTTTATTTTGTCTTAGAATATTGTTGAATGTGGACAAGTTGTAATTCCGGGTTAGTTGCCTGTTCTGTCTGATTTATGTGTCGCGAAGTTTAATGAGTGGTTAGGCCATTGGAGGTGTCAAGAGAAATTTATTATCAAAGGATTGTAGGTGATTAGTGATGGGTTTTAGCTAGGGGTGTAAATGAGCCGAGTCGAGCCCGAACATACCCAAGCTCGGCTCGAGCTCGTTTGATTGTATGTTGGCTCGAGCTTGAGCTCGGCTCGTTTCGAGCCCAATTTCAAAGCTCGTACTCGGCTCGTAGGAAAAATAAGAAGCTCGAGCTCGGCTCGGGCTCGACTCGTTTAGTTTGTCATGCGAGCCTAAATGAGCTTAGGCTCGACTCGAGCTCGTTTATGGTTTTTGGGCTCGTTTAATTTATTATCATATATTCAAGGGAATAATCCAAATTCTAACTTCAAAACAGACATTCATAGATTCTCCATTTGCATTGATTTAATGTCTAAAATATAACCAAATAAAAGAACATAAAGAGTAAAAGCTCAAATTACAAAAATAGTAGTTAAACTCCTAATTATTGAACGACTAGAAATAGAAAAATCTTCCTTTATGCAACTTCACTCCTCAGATACACAAAACCTGCAAAATGTACAAAGGAATCATTTTTTAAAATATTTTTCAGATTAAGAATTTGTTGTTTAACACATCTAATTACCTTCAATTACTTTGTGTTCACCTCAGGCAGTAAAACCTCAATAGGAAACTCCTCCTTCTACAAAATAAAAAGGTTGACAATTAATAATTTAAACTATTAAAATAACAATTATAATGTGGTTTTGATTTTTTTTTCAAATATACCTTTAATTTTTTCTTGACTCCATGAACTTGCCTAATCCAATCTCCTCCGCAAATCAACATTTGTACCGTGTCGGACCCCAATGAAGCTCGATATGGATCAATAACTCTACCGCCGGCACTAAAAGTTGCTTCAGATGCAACCGTAGAAATTGGGATTGCAAGTACATCTCTAGCCATCAATGATAAAACACGGTACTTTAACTTGTGCACATTCCACCACTCTAAAGCATTAAATGATTCCATTCCTGTTTGTCCTTTCTCCCTATAAACACCTTCTTCTAAATACATATCAAGCTCTGACTTTTCTGGTCTCTCCAAATCTGCAGTCTTTATGAACTCTCCAAATGCCTCCCATCCAGATCCAAGTGATGTACCTTCATTCAACCCTAAAACATTTCTTTCATGTTCGCTTCCATGTGTTGCAGATTCCCTAACTAATGTGTCATGCATCTCTAAATACTCCGAATACATTTCATAAAGTGCATTCTTCACTTCTTTAATGTTCTCGTCTGAATTTTGATAAAGTGTTGGAAAGCAAAATTCAACCAACTTCATCTTGAACCGTGGATCTAACACAGAAGCTATTGCCATTACAAGGTGACACTCACCCCAATACTTGTCAAACTTTTCCTTCATTTTCTTCACCATATCACGAATAAAATCGTTTGTAGATAATGAACCTTTATCAAGAGTTTGCTTCACTCTAAACACTTCAATTAGATATAAATTAGCAGTAGGATAATCACTGCCCGAGATGATATTCGTGCACACCTAAGCATAATCGTTGGATTTAGTCAACAAAGAAAATCATTTATTAATAAAATATTATGCATATTAAACACAAACCTTAAAAACCTTCAAAATTAAACATACGCTTTGAACATTTTCCCAATCTTCGTCAGTTGGCAAGTGATGAAAATGTGGTTCATACTCTGCATACTTGAGAAAACCACAATTAAAGTGTTAGTGAATATGAACATGTGTTAAAAACTTTAAGGTATATTTGAGTATACCTTGGGAAAGCATCTTTGAACTTTAAAGCCATGCACAACATATCATAGGTTGAATTCCATCGTGTTGGAACATCAAGCATTAACTTCCGATCACGTATTTGCATTTGATGTGCAGCCTTTGAAAAATTTAGACGTCTACCCTCCGAATTGTTAATATACTTTATACCCTCACGAACATCACCGATGATATGATCAATTATTGCAAGACCATCTTTCACTAGAAGATTCAATATGTGTGCGCAACATCGTATATGAAACAATCTACCACCACATGAAAGTTTTCTTACACGCGAAAAAGTTTCTTTCAATCTTCTTAAAGCTTTGTCATTATAAGCTGCGTTGTCAACTGAGATGGTGAAAATCTTATCTTTAATTTCCCACTCTTGCAAACACTTGTAAATACCATCGGCAATATCAACCGCAGTACGAGGAGGAGGAACATGTACAAAACTTAATACACGTTTCTGTAATCTGTAGAAAAACGTTGAGATATAATTAAAATATGATAGAAATAAAAAGATAAATAATTAAATATTAAAATTGAGCAAGTTGTTAAACCTCCAATTATGATCTACAAAATGTGCAGTAATAACCATATACTCAATTTTCTGATGCGAGGACTTCCAACAATCAGTTGTTAAACTGATTTTAGAGGCAGCTTTTGTAAGGGCTTTCAACCTTTTCTTCTCATGCTCGTATACCTTAAAACAGTCTTACGTAATTGTAACTCTGCTTAATTTCTCAAACAATGGAGTAGCTGTCTTCATCATTTTCACAAACATTACATCTTCCACAGTAGCAAACGGTTGCTCAGTACTTAGTATCCAATTAGCTATGGCCTCCCTCATCTTGTTTTCATCATATTTTGTATCCGGTCCGATCAATGGTGGCACAAAATCCACATCACACCCACTAGGTTGAAAATTTAGTATTTGTTGGTTTTTTAGCGATTGTTTATGGGGGGTGCAGCTGTTTAGGTGTCTTTTATATGATGATGTAGGACCTGAACCAGTAATAGCCAACCTTGACTCACAATGTTTGCATTCGGCTTTTTTCTTACCATCCCGGAGTGTAACTACAACAAAGTCGTCCCATACTTTTGATGTTTTTTTCCGTTTTCTCGTTAATTGTACTTCATCTTCATCGGTTTCGTTATTTTTTTCTCTCACACTTTCATTTTCATTAGGGATTTGACTAGTTGTTTCTTCATTTGGAGTGGTTGTGTGATCCATACCATGTACTGATTGTGATGACGGATTATCAATCCCAACACCTGTTACAACCCCCATTCCTTTGTTTGGACTTAATAGGTTTGTTGTAGACCCTCCATCATCCATTGAATCTTCATAAGAAAACAATACAAATCATAGATGCATCAATTTGAAATAATATTTATGCAACAATAAACAACTCACTGGAACACCATGAACACCAACAAGTACACATAATATTTATGCAAAAGTAAATAACTCAATGTGATTTGAAAAATATGTGTGTCATTTTCTAGCATTTGGTCAAACATTAGGGTCAAAAATGTGAATTGAAAACATCCAACATGTGATCACGTTGCAATTTCCAAACAAGTGAATTAATATGATTATATGAGCATCTTACAGTTAAGAAAAGAAAAGAAAACTAAGTATATGAACTTTTGAGGAGTGCCAATTTTAATTACATTACTGATACCAATCAATTTGTGGAGTGCCGATTTTACTAATACCAATCAATGGAGTGCCGATTTTACTAATACCAATCAATTTGAGGAGTGCCGATTTTAATATAAACTGCTTACAAACAGGTACCTTTTGATTTGAGGAGTGCCGATTTTAATTACAAAAATTGACAAACAGGTTATTTGCTTAGTGCTTACAATCGATTCATTCAATCACATTACTGATACCAATCGATTCAATATAAACTGCGATGGAATGAAATATTATTAATACCTCTTGGTTGTTGAGTGTTGTCTGTTGAGAACGAGATGGATTCGGGAGGGCAACGTCGACCGCAGACCGTCGTATACTCAATCAGTCAATTGATACATCCACTGGATTCGGAAATCAATTGTTACGTACTTACAATCGATCGTCAATTGGAAATCATGGATTAATTATCGTCGCCCTAGATGGTAAATGGGTGATGGCATGTTCGACCGTCGTAGGCTCGTAGTCGTAGGGTATATGCCGTATGCGTGTGTGGAGTAAGGGGAATGTCGGCAAAGGCGGTTGGTTTGCTTTCAATTCATATAAAGATTAAAGAAATTAAGGAAACATATTATTAATAATATAAATATATAATATAAGGAGTGAAAAATATATTTATATTATAATTTATATAGGCTCGTTTAAGCTCGCGAGCCCTAGTCGAGCTCGGTTTAAAAGCTCGGGCTCGAGCTCGTTTAATAAATGAGCCCTGAATAAAGCTCAGGCTCGGCTCAGGCTCGTTTAAATCGAGTTCGAGTCGAATTTTTAACGAGTCGATTCCGAGTAGCTCACGAGTAGCTCGGCTCACTTACACCCCTAGTTTTAGCCATATGAACATTCCTATGTGCACATGCAACCCTAATGCTTGGATCTAGGTTTCTCTATTTAAACATGCATTCAATCCAAGACTTCTAATGGCTAATAGACTATAAAAACAATATGAAATCAGAATTAGAAGTTTACCTTGAATCACTTGCTTGATCTTCTTGTTCTTGGAGCTTTAAAGTCACAATTGTCACTCCTCTAATGGCTTACAAACACCAACTAGCAAAGGAGATGATTTAGGAGAGAGGAGAGGAAAGAGAAATCGGCCAGGGTTTCTTCTCTAAGCACAAGTGCTGATTTCCCTTGACCCTTGGGGTCTATTTATACTTGTAAGACTCCTAGGGTTTCACCCTTAAACCCTAATTGGATAACTTAGGCCCTAAGCAATCCAATACCCTAATAGATAAGCCCTTGGACGAAATCTAAGCCTATCCAAAGCCCTAGAATTCGTCCCCCCTTATCCTTAAGGGATTTATAGCCCAAAGTCAAACTATCATACAGTTGATAGTTTATACCCCTTTATTTAATTAATCTCTTTAAGTCACCAAATTAATTCTTAATTAATTTATGACTTATATTAATCAAATAATAATTTTATTATTCCTTATATTATTCTCATAATATATTAATAATATTCCTGTCTCATATAAATCATCCTGTCAAGTTGCTATGGTGAAGGCAACCCAAAAGGACCATGCACAACCGAGTCAAATACTTGCCTAATATAGTTGCAGCCTTAGACACTATTCCAACAGTCTCCCACTTGGATAAGTCTAGCAACTATATACACAAGTATAATATGATTTGCAATCGTAGCTCTCAAAGACGCTGTCAAACTCTGATCTAATCAATCTTGTCCTTCAGATAAGAGATCGTACAATCCTCTGTTAGATATCATGCTGACAATTCTATGGAATGATTAGTCTAGCATTTAGGTTTCTCGATCTCTGATTTATTTGACATAGAACTTAATCGAACACATCAATTCAGTTCTGACCAGGCCCGTCACATAAGTCAAATTCAAATCATCGAGCGGCCGAGATATCGCTTTTACCTTCTTAGGATAAAAGTTACAAATAAACTTCGACTTATATGCATTTACTTATTCATTAATCAACTATACACAACAATGCGTTTTATAACATCGAGTTACTGATGCGTTTTCGCTTTATCAATGTACAACCAATTAACAAATAACAAACCATATATCTAGGTTTTAAGACTATATGATATTATCGTCTTGCGATCACCCTTTTTATATCATATTCCATAAGGTGATTCCAGCAAGCACGGGTTTGTTCCAACGCTCAAAACCAGTTCATAAGCACTCATGAACGTCGTAACAATCTTTTGCCATGTCTAATACAATTTAGACAATCTACGCACCAATTCACGACAATCTTCATTCATATCTACTTACAACATATGAACCATTGTGGACAATTTGAATAATTCGATTATTCTTAATAAACTCAATTATTCTGGAAGTCAAAACATGCAAAAAATGAAACAATAGTTAAACAATTAACATAAGATAGTAACATTACTCATAAATAAAACTCCTTTATTTAATCATCAAATGTCAATTACATTTATCTATTACACGTTTCTACTACTATCTATCTAATCTATGCGAATATCATCCTTCAGCCCAATACTCCTAGCATGCTGCAAGTGCTTAACCCTACTCAGTCCCTTCGTAAGCGGATCTGCTGGGTTATCTTCTGATGATATCCTCTTCACCACGAGTCGTCCTTCTTCTACATGATGTCTAATAAAGTGGTATTTTCTGTCGATGTGTCGTGATCTACCATGATCTCTCGGTTCCTTGGTCAAGGCAACCGCTCCTTCATTATCACAGAAAATCTCCATGGGCTCTTTTATGCAGGTACAACTCCAAGATCACCGATGAAGTTCTTCATCCATATTGCCTCCTTCGACGCCTCGCTCGCTGCAATGTACTATGATTCGCACGTTGAATCAACTACGGTTTCCTGTTTGGAACTTTTCCAAGTCACTGCTCCTCCATTCAGGGTAAAGACCCAGCCCGACTGCGAACGGTAGTTGTCCCTGTCGGTCTGAAAGCTGGCGTCACTATACCCTCGCACCTTCAAGTCATCACTCCCTCCGAGGACTAAGAACCATTCCTTCGTCCTCCGAAGGTCCTTAAGGATATTCTTCACCGCAATCCAATGGGCTCTACCAGGGTTCCCTTGATATCTACTAACCATGCTCAAAGCAAAGGCTACATCAGGGCGAGTACAAGTCATAGCGTACATGATTGAGCCAACCGCGGAAGCGTATGGTACTCGGCTCATTTCTGCTATTTCAGCTTCGGTACATGGACTTTGAGTCTTCCTCAACTTGGCATTACTTTGTATCGGTAATTCTCCTTTCTTCTAGTTTTCCATACTAAAACGTTTCAGTACCTTCTCTAAGTAAGTGTTCTGACTAAGTCCTATTAGTCTCTTACTTCTCTCTCTTACTATCCTTATTCCCAAAATGTAAGAAGCCTCTCCGAGGTCCTTCATAGCGAAGCACTTCCCGATCCAGGACTTAACTTCCTACAGAGTCGGGATGTCGTTTCCTATGAGCAATATGTCATCGACATATAGAACGAGGAAGCTTACTATACTCCCACTGGCTTTGACATATACACACGATTCATCTTCGCTTCGTACAAATCCAAACTCTTTTACTTTCTCATCGAAGCAAAGATTCCATCTGCGAGACGCTTGCTTAAGTCCATAAATGTACTTCTCAAGCTTACACACTCTATTCAGATGCTTCGGATCCACAAACCCCTCTGGCTGAGCCATGTAAACATCCTCAGCCAACTTTCCGTTAAGGAAAGCGGTCTTGACATCCATTTGCCAAATCTCATAATCATGAAATGCGGCAATCGCTAGCATCACTCTAATAGATTTTATCTTCGCAACTGGTTAGAAGGTCTCATCATAGTCAACTCCGGGAGTTTGAGTAAAGCCCTTCGCAACCAATCGCGCTTTATACGTGTGTACGTTTCCATCCACGTCGATCTTCTTCTTGAAGATCCATTTGCACCTAACGGTCTTACGTCCGGGCACATTATCAACCAAATTCCAAACTTGGTTATCATACATGGATTGGATCTCGCTATCCATTGCCTCTTTCCATTTTGCAGACTCCGGGCCTGCCATGGCTTCCTTATAGCTATTAGGTTCATCAAGATTTATTAGTGTACCATCACTAATATACGTGTCCCCTTCGGTAGTAATATGAAAACCATAAAACTGGGGTTGAACTCTAACTCTTTCGGAACGTCTAAGAGGTAATGACTCGTCAATCGGTTCAACCGGAGTTTCCTCCTCGGGTTGAGCACCAGCGGTAGAGGTTCCTTCATCTATCGACTCTTGAATCTCTTCAAGCTCGATTTGCCTCCCATCGTCTCCTTAGCTTATGAGTTCTCGCTCTCAGAAAACTCCTCTCCTCGCAACAAAGACAACATTGTCCTTTGGTCTATAGAAGAGATATCCAAAGGATTTCTGCGGGTAGCCGATGAAAATACATCGCTCACTACGAGGTTCGAGCTTGTCGTGAGTATCTCGTCTTACGAAAGCCTCGCAACCCCAAACCTTGATATGTGCTAACGAGGGAGCTTTCCCTATCCACATCTCGTGAGGTGTTTTGGCAACCTTCTTAGTAGGGACTCTATTAAGGATATGGGCGGCAGTCTCTAAGGCATACCCCAAATAGAGATAGGTAGTGAAGCATGACTCATCATAGAGCGAACCATGTCTAACAAGGTTCGATTACACCTTTCTGCCACACCATCAACTGCGGTGTCCTAGGTGGTGTCAATTGTGAAACTATTCCACACTCCTTGAGATAGTCGTGGAATTCAAGACTTAGGTACTCTCCTCCTCGATCGGATCGAAGCATCTTGATTTTCCTGCCCAATTGATTCTCCACTTCATTCTTGAACTCCTTGAACTTTTCAAAAGTTTCTGACTTTTTCTTGATTAAGTAGATATACCCATATCTACTATAGTCATCGGTAAAAGTCACATAGAAGCGGTTTCCATCCTTCGTGGTTGATCTAAACGGTCCACATACATCGCTATGTATTAGGTCCAATAGACCCTCACCCCTTTCACATGTACTTGTGAAGGGTGACTTAGTCATCTTTCCAAGCAAACAAGACTCGCATGTGTCATCTTCCCTTAGGTCGAATGACTCCAACACTCCATCCTTTTGGAGTTAAGCTATGCGCTTCTTGTTGACATGTCCAAGATGACAATGCCACAAGGATGCTCTATCCATACTGTGACATCGCCAAAATCTCGGCCAGAAAAGACCGATTTTCATTTATGCTTTTAAGTATTTTTAGAGTAAATCCTTTTGATTTGAAAGAGTTGCGGAATTTGTTCCCAAAAACAAAACATGATAAAACAATGTTTATCGAAGCATTTCATAAAAGAAATGTATTTTCATTATAATCAAAACTCGGGGTGTCATGTTCCGATATAGACCAATAAGCATAAACGAATACATTACAAGTCATTTAACAAATATAAACATATGCAGACTTGTAAACAAAACAACTTGATGGTTCATCCATCTCATGCCCTTCCGCCACTTCCTGTAATACAATTTAAAACTGAGAGGGTCAGGCTTGGGAGTCTGGTGAGCATATAGGGTTTTCAACCCACAATAAATATCATATTTAATTTTCACCAACCAATAATAACCCAATTACCCATTCCCGTTATTCTCACTTTAATGTCCCTAATACAACTAATCATAAGGGACCTAGTCTAAGAATATTTCATCAGGGCGACAACACATGCTTCGGGGTACCTCAGCAATATAAGTCAAATAAGGCAACCATGAGGGGGATGGAGTGCAGCGAATGAACACCCAAGTTCATTAACACCTACAGGTGGCGAACCTGCTAATGTTTCCACAAGACTGTCTAGAATAGCCAGTGGTCGTCATCTAAACTCCGCTAGATGACTCAATCAAACAACAACGAGGCCTCTCATCTGTTTATTACACACCAACTATCTACCCATGTTCTACCCAACATATTAGTAGATGAAAATATACATTTGTATATATAGTTTAAAAACCTGTATAGCATGCTTTAATCAACACATATATCACATAACAGATGAGGCACACACACATAACACATATCTCATAGAGAATAAATCATATCTATGAGGTAGAAGAAAGTGAATATACATTCACACACATAACCAAAAAATTATACACATAATACGTATTCCGTATAAAATACTTCATAATTATGCGATAGAAGAAAGTAACTACACGCTCACACTTATAAACAACAATATACTTAATACACTCGAACCAAACTTGTATTATTATCGTGTTTATGAAAGTTAGTATACACTCACTTGATCAGAAGATGATCGGACAACACTACGACTTGCAGAAGTAGTAATCCTCAGCAGATCTGGAAGATCTCCTCGAAAATCGAACTTCTCGCGGGCAGAGCTTCGACTTGGAAACCGCACTTCTCGGGATCTTCGGGATCTCGGGACTTGCCTCGGGGCTCGGGAATATTACCGGGGCTTCGGGGTGGCTTCGAGGGTTTACGCGCAGAGCTTCGGCACAAAAACGAGAGGAAATTAGCAAATGAACCTGGAACCCTCGCATCCTATTTATAGGAGGCTGGAAGCCTCAATTACGCGGGGCGTACAGCAGTACGCGGGGCGTACTGCTCCAAGTTCGTAAGCGCATGCGTCATCCGAAGCCACTTGCTGCGATGTCGACACCTTCGGAGTACGCGGGGCGTACGTCGGATCAGATCGATGGCTCGCCTTCGGATAAGGCTTCCGAATTTTGATTTAAATTTAAATACAAAATGATTAATAAACTTCGGAAATTCATAACTTCTTCATACGAACTCCGTTTTCGACGTTCTTTATATCCACGGAAAGGTGAGACTACGCTCTACGACTTTCGTTTAGACTTCGTCGGCTAATTTTGACTTTATTTTTATTATTTATTTTTAATAGGCTGGGACAGAAACTTTCGTTATAAATTCATAACTTCTTCGTTTGACGTCCGTTCTCGCCTAACTTTTTATCGCTTCGATACCAACAATGAGATCTTCGATTCTCATTTAGATTGCTTCGGCTAAAAACCCCTCGATCTCAAATCGAGTAAAACAGGCTGCATACTGCTAAGCCGAAACTTCGATAAATCATAACTTTCTCATACGAAGTCAGATTTGGGCGTTCTATATATATTCGGAAACCTCGTTTCAACTATTATAACATAAATCAAAGATATTAAGTTTATTTTACACTTAAATTTTGACGCTTATTTTTATTCTTAATTAATCAAACCACATAATTAAGCAATTAAGCACAAAACACATAATACTCAAATAATACAATCTTATTACTTCAAAATGGGTTACAAAGGTTAACCTAGACTATTACATTGCTAAAAGTGGCAAGCCCGGAAACACAGGCGTTACAATTCTCTCCACCTTAGAATGATTCCGTCCCCAGAATCACACATCAACAAACAAATGCGGATAGCGACTCAACATGTCACTCTCCGTCTCCCAAGTGAGATTCGGCCCATTCGTGTGTTTCCATCGGACAAGCACTAACCCAACCATTTTGCGTCGCAACTTCTTAGTCTTTCGGTCAACAATTGCCTCTGGTTCTTCAATCAACCTTTTGTTCTCATCAATTCTCAATTCAGAAATTGGAATTATATCGGGAACTTCCCCCGTGAACTTCCTCAAATAACACACATGAAAAGTGTTGTGAATTCCATTCAGTTCTTCGGGTAATTCGAGCTTGTAAGCTTGGTTCCCAACCCTCTGAAGAACTTTAAACGGTCCAATAAACATTGGACTCAAATTTCCCCTTTTACCAAATCTTATAAGTCCCTTCCACGGCAAGACTTTAAGCAAAACCGAATCTCCAACCTCAAAAGTCATCGGTCTTCGCTTCTTGTCAGCATAGCTCTTTTGACGATCTTGAGCTGCTAACATTCTTTCCCTAATTATTTTAAACTTTTCAGCAGTTTGATGAACCATCTCTGGTCCCATAAACTGCTTTTCCCCAGCCTCAAGCCAACAAGACGGTGTACGACACTTCTGTCCATACAAAGCTTGATAAGGTGTCATCTTAATGCTCGAGTGAAAACTATTATTATAGGAAAATTCTACCAAAGGTAAATGTTCATCCCAATTACCTAGGAATTCCAAGGTACATGCTCTCAGCATATCTTCAAGTGTTTGTATTGTTCTTTCACTCTGACCATCAGTCTACGGATGGTAAGCTGTGCTTAAACATAACTTGGTACCCGTTTCATCTTGTAGACATTTCCAAAACCTTGAGGTGAAACGGCTATCACGATCCGATACAATCGTTAACGGAACACCGTGAAGCATCACAATTTCCTTCACGTAAGAATTCGCAAGCTTTTCCATAGACCATTTCTCCTTGGCCGCTATGAAATGCGCACTCTTAGTGAATCGATCTACGACCACCCAAATCATGTCGTGACCATTCTTTGTTCTGGGCAGTTTAGTGACAAAATCCATAACAATGTCTTCCCACTTACCCATAGGCACAGGAAATGGTTCTAAACTCCCGTAAGGTTTCTGATGTTGTGTCTTGACTCTCGCAGAAGTCACACACTCGGCCACATACTTTGCAACATCAAGCTTCATCGTCGGCCACCAGTAGTAGGGTTTCAGGTCCCTATACATTTTAGTGCTACCCGGATGAATTGAGTACATGGTTTTGTGAGCTTCTTCCATCAGAAGATGCCTAATTCCTCCTGACTTAGGTACCCAAATACGATCTTGGAATACCTTCAGTCCATGACCGTTAGTACCAAACACCAACGTTTTACCCAAACGTTCCTCTTTTCGGTCATTTTTCTCAGAAGCTTCCTCTTGAGCTTTCTTTATACTTTCCACAATGGTCGAGACAACTTCAATTCTCAACGCTCTTGGCCTCTTCCTTTCAAGATTGACCTTCCGACTGAGAGCATCAGCAACAACATTAGCTTTACCGGGGTGGTAAAGTATCTCGCAGTCGTAGTCTTTAAGTAATTCTAGCCAGCGTCGTTGCCTCATATTCAATTCTTTCTGATTAAAGAGATATTGGAGATTCTTATGATCAGTAAAAAGTTTGCACTTCGTGCCATAGAGGTAATGCCTCCATATTTTCAGAGCGAAAACTACCGCTGCCAACTCCAAATCATGAGTCGGGTAATTCTTTTCATGCTCTTTCAGCTGTCGAGACGCATATGCTATCACCTTCAACTCCATCGGGTAGAGAAAGTATCAGTGCCTCGCATAGCTTCTTCTTTAACTTCTCGAATGCTTCTCTATGCTTATCACTCCAAGCATAAGTAGCTCCTTTGTGGGTCAAAGCTGTTAATGGAGTAGCAATCGAAGAAAAGCCTTGGATAAACCTGTGGTAATATCCGGCCAATCCTAAAAAGCTTCGAATCTCCGTGGGACTTTTCGGTTGTTCCCACTTCGTCACAGCTTCGATCTTCGCTAGATCAACCATTATCCCTTCTTGGTTGACCACGTGACCCAAGAATTGGACTTCACGAATCCATAAATCACATTTGGAGAACTTTGCATAAAGCTTCTCCTTCTTCAAAACTTCTAACACTTCTCGCAAGTGTCTGCCATGCTCCTCCTGGCTTTTCGAGTAAATCAGAATGTCGTCTATGAACACTATCACGGATTTATCAAGGAAAGGATTACAAACCCTATTCATCAAATCCATGAACGCTGCAGGAGCATTGGTTAGTCCAAACGACATAACCAAGAACTCGTAGTGTCCATATCTAGTTTTGAATGCAGTCTTCTCGATATCTTGCTCTCTTACTTTCAGCTGATGATATCCTGACCTCAGATCGATCTTTGAGAAATAGCTCGAACCTTGCAATTGATCAAATAGGTCATCAATCCTCGGCAACGGATATCTATTCTTTATTGTTGCCTTGTTCAGCTCTCTGTAATCGATGCACATTCTCATACTTCCATCTTTCTTCTTTACAAATAACACCGGAGCTCCCCAGGGCGATGAACTAGGTCTAATGAAACCTTTGTCCAATAACTCCTGAAGTTGCATCATCAGCTCCTTCATCTCCGTCGGTGCTAATCGATAAGGTGCTTTTGCTATTGGCGTGGTTCCTGGTAACAAGTCTATTCTGAACTCCACTTGTCTATCAGGTGGCAATCCTGGAAGATCCTCGGGGAATACTTCCGGAAAATCACACACCACTGGAATGCTCTGCATCACCTTCTTTTCTTTCTTAGCATCAATCATAAACGCTAAATATGATGTACATCCCTTGGTCAAACACTTTCTGGCTTTCATTAGAGAAATGATCCCAGAATTCACTCGTCGTTTGTCCCCATACACCATAAACGAATCTTTTCCAGGCGGGTTTACTTTAACTATCTTTTCTTGCATAAAATTTCGGCATCATTGGTGCTAAGCCAATCCATTCCTAAGACGATGTCGAAACCATTAAGTTCGATAGGCAATAACGCCTCGTGAAACTTATTCCCATTAAGGTAGATTAAGATGTCTTTCATACGATGGCTAACAGGTACAAACTTGCCACTAGCTACTTCGACTAATAAAGCATTATCTAGTCTATCAACAGGCAAAGCTAGCTTTCTACCAAACTCATGCGAAATAAAGGAGTAGTTGGCTCCAGAATCAAACAATATATGAGCAGGTAATTCGTTTACGAGAAAGGTACCTGAAGCGACATCAGCTTCATCCTTCACAGCCTCAAGTGTCATCTGGAAGGCTCTCGCCTTCGGCTTTGGTGGAATGTTGGGCCTAGCTGCCTCCTTCTTCTTCGGACAGTCTTTCAAAATATGCCCCTCTTCATTGCAACCAAAACACATCCTTTTGTTGTTCGGACATTCATTGGCAAAATGTCCAACCTTCCCACACTTGTAGCAGGTCACATCCTCGCTACATTTCCCAAAGTGCTTTTTCTTACACTTATCACACCACTTCGCTTCACCTCCTTTTCCTCCAAACTTTTTCGAATCAGATTTCGAAAATTTGCTCTTCTTACTGGAACCAGATGTTCCCTCAAACTTCCTTTTCTCACCAACCTCAACCTTGACGGTGGTTCTTCCCTTTATCATGTTCTCAACAGACTTGGCAGCCCAGATAGCTGCCTCTAGAGTAAGTGCCTAACGTACTGGCACCTCGTACTCCCATGGGAGTCCCTTTGCATACCGGTCCACCTTCGTCAGCTCGTCTGGAACGATACGCAAGGCAAACTGCATCTTATCGGTGAAGTTATTGGTGTATTCATCAACTAACATGCTACCCTTCGTCAATGTCAAAAACTTATTCTCCAACTCCAACAGATTTTGAGCTGAGCAGACCTTGCACTTGAACTGCACCAAGAACTCTGCCCATGACAATTACAGTGGCTCATTAGGGCTTAAGGTCTTCCCTAGAGTGTTCCACCAACGAACGGCTCCACCTCGGAATTGACGCACGGCATAGATAGTCTGCAATTTACCTCTGCAGCCACAAGTCATGAAGGCTAGCTCCATTTCGGAGATCCAATCCATAACCCCAATCGGATCCTCCTTTCCATTAAAGGTCGATGGTTTTCAAGTCAAAAAGTCCTTGTACTTGCATCCCATTCCATCATTCCTTCCTTCACGGTTATCTTGCCTAACTATCGGTGGGTTGGCTTGACCAATAGACATCTACAAATAGAAAGGACAAAGATAGATTAGAATATGAATCCCTAATTATCACCCAATAAGAAAAATTAGGGCTAGGATTCAACAACAATATTTACATATTAGAAAAGGGATGCCGTAATCTAACATGCAAACAATTTTGAAGGTAAGTGAATGACGATTCACTAATTCTCCACCATAAAATATAACTTTAAGTCCTAAATGTATTGAGAATTCCTAGGTTCGGATGAGATTCATTGAAACTATTCAATGGCATGTTTAAATCTCGATATGCCCCTCTCGTTTGTGACTGGGATACCGAGGATCATAAAGCGGGTGTGAATTACCATGCAAATTCACATGGTGCCTTCATTGTAACAATCACCTATTCGATGTGCCAGTAAACCACACACGCTCCATCGAACTATGATAAACAATGAATCACCCTTTGCCACCTTTGCTTAGAACCAATTAGTATGCCGGTAAACCACACATGCTCCACTAACTTCTTAGCAAGGGTGCAAAGTGTAATTTCATGGGATTGCATCAATTCACTTTTCCTAAAGTAACTAAGATTGGGAAATTTTAAAAAATGTGTAGTTACTTTGTATTACATATTATACTTTTAATGAGAGGATGAGGTTGGCCTATCCTACCCGTTCGGCTAACGACCCTCCACCGATCAAGCAAGCGGTGGGTGTAAGTGTACACCTATTAAGCGCCATTTTATAGGCAGCAACCTTATACCCACCTTATAGACCGACTTCGTGAATGAGGCCTACTAACGGTAAGACTAGCATTTTAATTATACATACATATATATATATATATATATATATATATATATATATATATATATATATATATATTAATCTTGTAATCTTATATTAGTATAGAGTTGAATTTTAAACTTGTAAAAAATTCTAGGGTTTGAAATTTAAATTGTCTAAATTAAACTTTTAATCACAAAACATAAATTTCAAAACTTGAGGGCAAGTTTTAAACTTTTCAAAACATAGAGGATCAAATAACAAATAATCAAAATTAACAATTAATCACATAATTATCCATATTTGATTTATTTAATGATTTCTTGCAAAACAATTTACCACTTAAATTAAAATAATTAATCAATTATCATATAAAGAACTAAATATTTAATTAATTGATAAATATGTTCAATTAGGTCTAGAATATACTCATATATATCATAAAATCGGATTTATATTGATCTAATATGATTAAGGCATGTATCTCAAAGATAAACAACAAGAAATCCTAAAGTTTCCTCTTTTTGACGCTTGGACTCGCCGAGTACCCCAATGGACTCGCCGAGTCGAGCCTACTCGCCGAGTCCACTATGGGACTCGCCGAGTCCATCAGATAGAAACATAAAATTCGAATTTAACAAGCATCAAACAATCAATCAATGCATCAATTCAATAGAAACCAATCTAGGCTCTGATACCACTGATGGGTTTTAGCCATAGGAACATTCCTATGTGCACATGCAACCCTAATGCTTGGATCTAGGTTTATCTATTTAAACATGCATTCAATCCAAGACTTCTAATGGCTAATAGACTATAATAACAATATGAAATCAGAATTAGAAGTTTACCTTGAATCACTTACTTGATCTTCTTGTTCTTGGAGCTTTAGAGTCACAATTGTCACTCCTCTAACGGCTTACAAACACCAACTAGCAAAGGAGATGATTTAGGAGAGAGGAGAGGAAAGAGAAATCGGCCAGGTTTTCTTCTCTAAGCATAAGTGCCAATTTCCCTTGACCCTTGGGGTCTATTTATACTTGTAAGGCTCCTAGGGTTTCACCCTTAAACCCTAATTGGATAACTTAGGCCCTAAGCAATCCAATACCCTAATCGATAAGCCCTTGGACGAAATCTAAGCCTATCCAAAGCCCTAGAATTCATCCCCCTTATCCTTAAGGGATTTATAGCCCAAAGTCAAACTATCATACAATTGGCAGTATATACCTCTTTATTTAATTAATCTCTTTAAGTCACCAAATTAATTCTTAATTAATTTATGACTTATATTAATCAAATAATAATATTATTATTCCTTATATTATTCTCATAATATATTAATAATATTCCTTCTCTCATATAAATCATCCTGTCAAGTTGCTATGGTGAAGGAAACCCAAAAGGACCATGCACAACCGAGTCAAATACTTGCCTAATATAGTTGCAGCCTTAGACACTATTCCAATAATTAGAGTTCAGGGATTCATTAAAAAAAGGGTATTATGTGGGAGATTTGCGGATAGGGTTCCACAGGATGGTTATTTAGCATTGTCAAGATTCAGTGGTTTTAGCAACCGTTAGTGATTGACGGACTAAAGCGCCAAGAGAAGTTACTCATTGCCGAGGTATTAGTTGGAGCATCTATCTTGTGGTCTTCAGGACGTGAGTGTAGGGTCATTCAAGCATTAGTGGTTGTCAGTTTCACTGGGATTCAGGAAGTGTTCATCTGGTTCTTGGAAGTGTGTGATCAATTATGACTAACTAGTAATGGAGCACTAGTGGGAAAGAATTGGTTGTCATCAGATCGATCATTGGGAAGTGAGAAGGATTGGGAATCATCCAATTTTCATGTATTATGAGGGTTAGTCGAATCTAAGTGGGGGAGTGTTACCCCGAGATGCAGAAGTGGTAGAGGTTTTGAAACGGGGATAAGTTTCACAACCCGATATGGAGAATGGAGGCCCTAGTGGTTGCTTGGGTTGAGGGTTGTGTTGATTAGGGATTCAACAAAACTCCCCAGCATAAGAACACGTCTTCTGGGTGCTTGATAGCAAAAGTTGGGGAATCAGGTTGGGATTCTAGCCATGAATTGAGTTCAGTTGTGTGTTAGTTCGAGTGCGTGTTCGGCCAGCATGGAAAGTGTTGTTAGACTATGGGGGTAGCCGTAGCAAACACTATCAATCAGTGGGTCTGTCCCCCAAGTATTGAACATGTTGCTGGAATAGGCTGAAGACTTCAATGTAATTTGGTTTGATCGGAAGTTGTTTTGAGAGATTAGATAGAGTGCAAAGGATCTTGGTGATCCCAACAGTTCAGAGCGTCTCCGAGGTTTCATCTTCTTGGATCAAGTAATACTCCATTTGGGGACTGAGAGTGGATCCGAATGGGTATTAGTCAGTTTTGGGAAGGTTTGAGATTAGAATATCCTGTCATTCAGGTTCTGGGAACCGGGTTAGATCTTTCTCATGATTGTCTACGACATTCGAATAAGGTTGAGGTAGTCCTGCTGTATGCAGTAGGCCAAGATACCCGGTGCGGGCCGACTGTAAGTCGTAGGCATGGAGGCTCGAAGGGAGCGGTAGGGTTGAGGCGGTAGGCCAACAAACCCTGTGAAATTCAACTCGATAGTTGAATTGATTACACATGTTGGTATTCTAACCCAAAGGGGGTGATATAGGTTACATATGAGTGTCGTGCTGGTTGGCCGGTAGTGGTAGGTATGTTGATGATGGTTTGAGTTATCGTGATATGTCTTGGGATTCGTGTGTGGTAGTAGTTTTTGTATCGTATGTTGTTCGTTGAAGAGAGAAGCTTCAATGTTGTGTCAATGACTGATGCTGCAAGGTCAGGGGGTTAAGCCTCCTTGGAGTTGAAGGAGGTGATTATCTCTAGAATGGAGTTTTGGACAGACTCGGAAGCAAACCAAACCTGTGAGAGGACCCAGTGAGTCATGGTGGTATCTAGCAGTAGCAAGTCACGGAAGTGTGTTCCTGGCAGGAAGGGATAGTATCATCGAGTGATACTTGGTTGTTATGTGTTGTCATCAAGAAAGAAAAGGCCGATGGTCGGCTTGGAGTATTGGCAAGGATGCCACGCAAGTAGGAGTTACGTTAAATGGGGTGTAGTGGTCAGGTCTGGGAGGAACTGAGTTAATTGGGAAATCGGAGCCTGCAGTGCGAGTAGGTTGTTCAGAAGTGTATACTACAGTAGGCTTCGAGGACGAAGCCTAATTTAAGTGGGGGAGATTTGTAACACCCTAAATTCCAGATGTGCTATTGAAGGACGTAAAGTGTAAATTAAGGAAAGGGACTCGACGAGTAAGCATGCTTACCCGCTGAGTCGAAGCGGGATTCTGTCGCGAGTTAAGTGGCCAACTCGCCGAGTCGGCGGCTTGGGCTCGACGAGTTGGTGCTGAAGAGAGAAAACCCTAATCCCATGGGTTGTGCCCTATATAAAGCACATTATAACCCACCCTCAGCCTCTTTCCTACCCTTTTGAGATCTATAAACCCCAATTTTCGTGTGAGACTCCATTGTTGATGAGATTGGAGCTTGGAAGAGGAAATTGGTGGAAGGAGCTTGAGAAATTAGAGGCTAGCATCAAGGGGATTGTGTAGATCTGGTATCTACATCAGTTTGGGCACGTCTCAGAGGTAAGGAGCCATTATCTTAAGCTATTTCCTTTTTGGTTCATCCTTGGTGGTTGATTTGGAGTTCCTTAGCTTGTTTGAGATCTATTTCGGGTTTGGAGTTTAGATCTGAGGTTGCTACTCCAGATCTAGACTTGTGATGGCCTAGAATGTCATAAAGCTCCTGTCTAAGAGTTGTTGGTGAAGTCCCCTAGTCCTTAACCCTAGCCTTAGTGTGTTTTGGGCCTATATCTCCTTGGTTTCACGTAAAGTTTGCAACTTTATGTGAGGGTTAGACTATAGAAGAGTGGATCTACGGATTGGAGCACCTGCATGGCTCGAAAAGCCAATGTATGGATTGAGAACTGGAGAGACTCGACCAGTCACATGGGTGTACTTGACGAGTTGTATGAACATGTGCATGGACTCGGCAAGTTGGAAGAACAACTTAGCGAGTCTGTTGAAGATTGCCTTGGACTCGACGAGTTTGGTCTTGGAACCCTAACCTCTTCTAGTTAAGCCTCGAATCGGTGAGTCGAGGGGCGACTCTGTGAGTTGAGCAGGATGGGACTCGGAGATCGTTGGACTCGACGAGTCTTAGGGCGACTCGGCGAGTTGAGTCGTGTTATGGGAGTTTCTAAGTATAAGAACTCGACGAGTCGACAGGTTGACTCGGCGAGTAGAGTCAACCAGGAAGGTTGACTTTGACTGAGGACTTTGACTTTGACCAAGAGTTGACCAGTTTGACTTCCAAGGGTATTTTGGTAATTTTGGTATTTATGGAATTGGTTCTTTGGTAGTGTTCTGTGGTGAAGTTCGTATCGGTGGTCAGAGCAGCTTGGTCTTATCTCTTTATTCGGCAATTGTAGGTGAGTTATCCTCACTATATCGACAGGGTCTACGGCACCAAGGCCGGCCCTTTATCCGATGGAAATCCGATTATTGTTTGTTATGTTATTGTTTTGCTAGATCTGCATCCTCGTATTTAGGATGGTGTTATGTTAGTGACCTGATTAAGGTCGGTACCCGGTATATAGGGTAATGTTATGCTAGTGACCAGTTAGGTCGGAATCCTGGTTAGGATGTTGATATGCTATGGGATCTGTTAGACTGTTTGTCTGATTAAGGATTTGTTATGTGATTAATTGTTTATGTGCACATGGTTGTTTGACGGTGGTTGGGTTAAGGCGATTCCTGCTTTGTGCTGTAGGCCAACATACCCAGGGCGGACGGGATATTCTGAAGGCCCAGCGAGCAGTCCGGATAGGCTGAAGGCCCCACGAGGGCGGACCAGACGTGCCGAGGCTCGGAGAGTGGACCAGGCCGATTGAAGGCCCGGTGTGGGCGGACCGTCATACTGTAGACTCAGAGAGTGGACCAGGTGGATTGAAGGCCCGGTGTGGGCGGACCAATTACACTGTAGACTCGATGTACATGGCTAGACTCGGAAGGTGGACCATGTTGACTGAAGGCCCGGTGTGGGCGGACCAATCACATAGTAGACCCGATGTGCATGACTGTTCTATTTGTGATATATTATGAGTATGTTTATGTGTGGTTGGTATTTTGGGGGTAACTCACTAAGCTTTCGAGCTTACAGTTCAGTGTATTGTTTCAGGTACCTCAGGAGATCGTGGCAAGGCGAAGGCGTAATCGTACTGCTCCTCATGTTTTATGATTTATGTGATATGGTTATGGGGGATACTCTGATGTTTAAACTATTTTGAAAACAAGATGTATGAACTTAATGGTTTTTGAATGAAATAAAGTGTTTTAATTTGTCTTAAATTTTATGAGCGTTACACACTCCCTAAGAAGCTAACGAGTCAAAGCCCTGTCTGCGATCTTCCTGGTTATTACCAGAAACTCTTTGTAACTTAGGATACACTTACTACGCTTTAAGTGTAACTTATATTTATACTCATTTTCATTGTTATGAATGTATAAATAAGAATTATTAGTAATTTTGGTTATAATACTGATTGATCTACTTACGGGATAGGTGTCTGGAATGGTCATGTTGGCTTGGTTGTTGAATTTCAGAAAGACAATATGTCAAAATGGTCCTACCTCCCAACTGTGTAGCCTGATTGATCCTTATTTGATCGAACTCTCAGTATTTATTGGGATTATCATAAATTTAACTTTTCTAAAATTTATTTGATGAATATTGTTAGTTTCTTTGAATATAATTATCAACAAACATTTCTTTTTAATTTTTTTAAAGATATTATAATTTTTTTTTATATAAAATTAATTTTGACTATTCTTATTGTTAGTTATTTTTAAGATACTTATTTGAAAAATCTTAATGATTATAAAAAATAGTTTCATGTTTTTTTTTGTTATTTTTGGATTACAATTTAGGTTTAACGCTATAATTTATAACCTTTAACTATTTATAAAATAGTCTCTCTATTTTTTTTAAGTTTAACTGAAATTTTGATTTAAGTTAACCGTTTAATATTATATTCAAATTAATAATTTAACTATTTTGCATAAAATTATAAATTATAAATTATACAAAAGTTGTGACTTTAAAATAACAACTGATCACATACGATAACATACCTAAACTAATAAGTTAACTATAATATGTAAAAAGTTAAAGTCATAATTTTATAAATATAAGTAAAACATGATATTTTAATATTGTAACTTTGTTAATTTATGATTAGAATTTAGTTTTTGCATTAATTTAACATTATTAACCAATTTATAATAATTATTAGAAAGAAATTGAAAAGTCATGGAGGTTTCAAATTCATGTACTACAAGTAAAAATGAATCTTTTATAAGTATACTAGGCAAATGTTCGCCCGTTGCGTATAAATATATGTTTTTTTAAATATAGCAATAACGTTGTTATTAAATTTAATGTAATAATTCGTATACTAAATTAATATAATATATTGATTATTTTGAATTATATGATAATATATACATCTCTTATAACTACATAATCCCAATCGTTTGAATGACTTCTACCCGCGAGTTACACAGGAATAAAATTAAATATAATATATGTTTTAATGTTATTTATAGTTGTTATTGTTAATTAATTTTTTAAAATTTATTTGCTTAATGTTTTAATTTCTATCATTATAATTATTTAAAACATCAAACATTGTTTTTTGATTTTAAAGTTAACCATACAATCATTTATATAGAGTTATTTTTAACTATTATTATTGTAAGTTATTTTAAGCTACTTATTTGAAAACTTTTAACAATTGTAAAAATATATTTAGGAAATATTTTAGTTAAATTGATATTACAATTTAGTTTTTACATTTATCACTTTTAACTATTTACAAAATATTCTTTGGTTTTTTAAGTGGAACTAAAATTTATATTTAAGTTGACATTGTAATGTTATATTTAAATTAACAACTTAAGTATTTTGTCAAAACTGTTCAAAAGTTGTAGCTTTAAACTGATAATAGTTTACATAAAACAACATATTAAATTTAATAAATTAAGTATAATATGTTAAAAGTTAAAGACATAACTTTATAAGTAGAAGTAAAGATATTATGTTAGAATTGAAATTTAGTATATTTATGATTACATTTTAGGTTTGATATTTATTTAACTTTATTAACCAACTTACAATCATTATTTTAGAAAGACACTACAATTAATCACTTTTAACTATTGACAAAATATTTTTGGGTTGTTTAATTTAAACTAAAATTTATATTTAAGTTGACTGTGTAGAATTATATTCAAATTAATAATTTAAATATTTTATACAAATTGTTCCAAAATTATATCTTTAAAATGATAATGGTTTGCCTCCAACAATATATTAAAACTAATAAATTAAGTATAATATGTTAAAAGTTAAAAAAACATAACTTTATAAGTAGAAGTAAAGATATTATTTTAATATTGAAATTTAGTTTATATATGATTACACTTCAGATTTGATATTTATTTAACCTTATTAACCAAATTATAATTATTATTAGAAAGAAATTGAAAAGTCATGGGAGTTTCAAATGAATGTGGTGAAAGAAAAAATGCATTTGAGTTTCAAATGAATGTGGTGAAAGAAAAAATGCATGTGAGTTTCAAATGAATGCGGTGAAAGGAAAAATGTTTCTTTTATAATCTAATATGATATGATATGATATGATATGATATAGATAGATAGATATAGATGTGTGGCAATGGTTTTTTTATATAACGTGTGTAAGACTTATGTTTTGAATAAATAAAAATAAAAATTTTGCCTTGAAAATTGGGACGTTACACTTGCCCATGGACCTGCCCCAAGGTTCCTATTCGAAATGCAATCAAGACCACCATTATCACCGATATAAGATCATGACCACTTTAACCCACATCATATCATCACCGTTTAAAAATTTTCATCTCCTTTTTTTTTTTTGTAAAAGAGCTTAATTGAAAGCCAAAAAACTTCCAATGTAAAGACTACAATTGGATTTAGAGGCTAGACCACATTCCATTTTATCCAAGCTAATTTTCGGTTTTCATTGCCGCCCCCCCCCCCCCCCCCCCCCCACACACACACACACACTAAAAATAGACCTTCTAGCTTCCAACAATTTATCCATCTTAACCAGCAATAAGGAAAAGAGACATGAAAAACATGAAAAATCAGACCTTTTATCATTTTATTTATTGTTTGTAGTAGTATATGTTTTATTTAATGATATGTCATTTTTATTTTAAGTTTTATTTTTTTTAATTTGAATTGAATAAATATTTAATTTAAAAAAATAAATAAAATAATTTGTGTTGGTTTGGAGAGATGGGATTAATGAATTTTATGTGTTGTGTAATGGAATAGATGAAAATGAGAAAAATGAAAAGAAAAGTTGATATGATAGTGATGTGACAAGTGAGTTGGGAATGATGAATTGGCTCATCTTTAGGGTGGATGGATATGAGTGAGGTAAGCCTTAATTTTGAAGCAGGACTGACGGTCTCGCTGGCTACACTAGCCCGACCTCGAGCAATATCGTCATTTGGGAGAAGATACGGTGTATGTAAACCGTTTCAACTCTCTCTCTCTCTCTCTCTCTCAGAGAGACCATTTGACAATGGATCAAATTTTTTTTCTCTCTCCCTCTCTCAACTATTGAGAGAGACCATTTGCCATGGATCAAATTTCATTTTTTTAAAATATTTTTACCCACTGTAAATACAACTTTTTACCACTTCAAAAACCATATTTTTCCCCAATTCCATTCTTTCTTTCTTTCATTCCATTCATATTTTCTCCAATTCTATTCTCATTCTCTCCAATTTCATTTCAAATGGATTGTACTCCTGGCCAATCCTTGTCCTGTCACCCAACACAAAACAAAGAATCAAATGATAAATCAACAAACAGTTAAAAATCCAAAAAATAATCCGAACAAGGAAAACATGTCGACGAAAGCTTACATTGACATTTTGGAAGTTAATGATTTTGGAAATCAACAAAGATCGTATGCTTTTTGGGGGAAAGTTCACAAACACTTTAAAACAACTTGGGGATTGGATCATTTAACACATCAAATTAACTCCAAATGGAAGGATGTTGACAAAATTTAACAATTTCAACTTACATATTCAACTAAAATATTAATACTCGTGCTCCCGAAATTTCCAACGTTGATGTTTTGAAATCAACAAAAATTGAATATCGCGAACACATAACGTGAAAGATGATGTACACGATGTGACCATAAATATTTTAAAATACCACTCTAAATTGTTAAGATTTAAATTATTGTCTTTGAATTCAATTTCCATTTTATCTTTTTATTTACCATTTGTTTGTAGTATGTAATGTTTTATTTAATGAAATGTTATTTTTATTTTCAAATTTTAAGCTGGTAAATGTTTAATTAAAAAAAATGTATGGGTTGGGGAGATGAATTTCGAAGTGTTATATGATGAGAGATTTCTAACGATACTTATTATTTTGCTTGTGAGGATAAAAATTGGTTGCTTCCCACTCGTGATTGCAGTATACTCAATCAAGATGTATCTCCAGTTTTACATAAACGAAAATGGTGACAAAGTTTATTTTTTTCCATGATTGTTTTCCATGTGCCCTTGTAACAGGAGCTTGTGTGACTAGTATGGCCTTGTTATTTTTGGTGATCTTGACTTCATTATGTCAATAAACCCGATTGTGAAATCATGACGATGCTTCCCAACTTTGTTCATTGATCTGAAATATGTATTTGCATCTTAATTCCATAAATGAGTGAAGAACTGTTGATCTTATTATTTTAGCAATTGCTTGATCTTATTCTTTTAATTTGTATGTAGAAAGAATCAATCACTTGGACTTGTCACAAAATCTACTCATCCTAGAATGTTTTCCATTTGTTATATCATTTTTACAAGTTCTTAACGAGGATATATAAATGTTTTTTGTACTTAAAAGCTCGGAAATAAGATTAATTAGTCCAGGTGTACAACCAAGTGGGATTGAGAAAACCAAGTCAGCAAGTTACATGTAAATCCAATCATAGTAACGAGTTTTTATCCATATTAGTGTTATACGTAAAACTATTTCCCGTTCTAGTATACATTCAAAACTATTTACCTTATTAGTATTATTTTGAATTTAAAACTAATATTACTGTTTTTATAATAATAATAATAATAATAATAATAATAATAATAATAAAACTCCCTACATGCTGGAACGAAACAACGTACGAAGAAAAAAAAACGGGCTAGGGCTTCAATCGTGTTCTTCAGCCAACAGCTTCATCCGCCATAGCCGGCCACCTGCAGCCTCTTCTGCCCGTCGCCGCCCTCCTACCGCCTCCATAAACTCGCCGGTTTCAAGGTATGTAACCTCTTTTCCTTCTCGTTTTTTTGTAGTTTTTTCTGTTTAATTCATTGCACTCTCATTCTTTCTTTATTTTGGTCCTTCTCCACCGAATTGAAGATCAAGTTCTCCATCTGTTTGGTTTTTTTGTATATGGATTTTATCACAGCTTGTTTTTTGATGTTTTTTTAAATGGAATTGATTGCAATTTTTACTTATGCTTCTTTTTTCTTGTTGTCATAGATAATATGAACAATTTTTTATTAGTTTTTGTTTCTTTTTTCTTGTTGTCATAATTGATATAATCAAATTTTGATCCGTTTTTGTTTCTTTTTTCTTGTTGTCATAGATGATATAATCAATTTTTGATTAGTTTTTGTTTCTTTTTTCTTGTTTTCATAGATGATATAATCAGTTTTTTGATTAGTTTTTGTTTGTTTTTATTTGTTTTGTAGATAAATTCTATTAGTTTTTGTTTGTTTTTATTTGTTTTGTAGATGAATTCTATTATAGACATGATTGACAATGATGATTTTTCGATAATCTCTCAAGCTGTTGTTATAACTAATATGATGAATATAGACAATGAACTTGAGTTAAATGAAAATTTGGAAGATGAAATTGGAGAGGAAAATGATGAAGAAGCACCTTTTGACAACAATGTTGAAGTACCTTCAACTTTTACTAATATGGAAGGAACAAATTTGAATATTGATGACAATCGGATTGGGTTGCAATCAACGAGTAAGAATGATTTCACACGAGAGTTGGGAAAAGATTCTTTCAAGGATAAAGAGGAACTTGTTAGAGCAATCAAGATCCATTGCATTAGGGCACATAGAGAATTTGAGGTCATTGACTCTCACCCAACTATTTTGACTCTAAGATGCAAGTTATACTTACAATATGGTTGCAAATGGAAACTTCATGCAAGTAAACGTAAACGTAGTGGATATTTTGAAATCACAACTTATATCGGTCTGCATGCTTGTTTGCACTATAAGCTTTCTCAAGATCATCCGAACCTAGATGCAAGCTTGATTGCTATGGAAACTAGGCACCTTATAAAAGCACAACCTTCTATCAGTATTCCTGCTTTGAGAGTTGAAATAGTTGAAACACTAGGCTATACTCCTTCATATAAGAAGGTTTGGGTTGGAAAGCAAAAAGCAATTGAACATGTGTTTGGAAATTGGGAGAGTCTTATGTCGCTTTACCAAAATATCTAGGTGCACTTCAAAAGTTCAATCCAAGAACTATTGTTGAATGATGTGTTTCAAGATCAACCGATGTAGATGAAGTTGAATTTAGGCGTGTTTTTTGGGGCTTTTGCTCCCTCTATCAAAGGGTTTCACTATTGTCGACCAGTGATTAGCATTGATGGCACACACTTGTATGGTAAGTACACGGGTAAGATGCTCATTGCAATGGGAGTTGATGGTAATAATCAGATTTTGCCACTTGCATTTGCTATTGTAGAAAATGAATCTTATGATACTTGGAATTGGTTTCTTTCTCATGTCAAGAATCATGTGGTGAAAGACCGTGAAGGCATATGTCTAATATCTGATCGTCATGGGGGAATCCTTAAGGCTGTCAATGAGCATGGATCTCCATGGTTAGAGCCACGTGGTTTTCACAGGTATTATTATATTTCTTAAGTATTCTTTATGACATTTCAATAACTTGCTTCATTAACTTATATTTTTTTAAAGGTATTGTTTACGACATTTCATCAACAACTTTTATGACAAGTTTCGTAATTCAGAGTTGAAAGCTTTAGCTTATCGTGCCGGGAGTCAGAATCAAATTCGAAAGTTCAACTCCATCATGGAAGAAATTGGAAAGCTAAATCCACATGCTCGACATTGGTTGGAGAGCCATCCACTTAATAGATGGACACTTGCATATGATGGTAGCATGAGATATGGGTTACTCACAACAAATTTGTTAGAGGTTTTCAATAGTGTACTTAAAGGTGCTCGTTTTTTTACCAATCATAGCTTGTGTGCAACTTACATTCTATAGAATGGTGCATTATTTTGAGGTGAGACGTCCTTTAGGATCTAGTTCTCAAGCTAATGGAGATGCACATACTCCACATATTGTTGCAAAACAAGTAGCTTTGATGGCAAAAGCAAGTGCACATTCGTTAAGATCTTTTAATCGAGAAAAATGTATATTTCAGTTGATAACTCAAAGAGGTCGAAATGTGCAAGTAGTTAATTTGGAACAAAAAACTTGCACATGTGGTAAGTAGGAGGCATTTGAATATCCTTGTTCTCATGTCTTGATTGCATGTGCCAAACTCTCTTTGAATAGTTGGCAATATGTTGATAATATGTTGATAAATGTTACTCGATTGTATATTATTGTGCTACTTGGGCATCTGAGTTCTCACTGCTTCCTCATGAAGCATATTGGTCACAATCACCATTTAGTGCATTACTTCCAAATTTAGAATTATTACGGAATAAAAAAGGTCGTCCTCGTTCAACAAGATTAAAAAAATGGTATGAATATTAAAGAAGGAAGAAATGCCACTCTTTGTGGAATTTGTAGGCAACCGGGTTATAATCGAAAGCGGTGTACATCTAAGCCAAGGTAATTAAACATATAATATTTTTTATGGTATTGTTATGACTATTCTCTTATTTTATTTTATTTTTTTAATCGTTTTTACAGGTAAGAATCTGTTACCGGCTCAAGTTCAAGATAAGTGTGATGTTTTTCTTTTTGTAACAAACAATATTGAAGTTTTTTTTAATTGTGATGTTTTTTTCTTTTGTATCAAACAAAGTTGAGTGATTTATACCTTAAAATGTTTTGTTTGTAATGTTGGAGTTTATACATCTTAAAATATATTGTATGTTTAATTTTATGATGGCTAAAAAATTGTATGTAATAAAAAAATAGATATTTAAAATAAAAAACAAAAATAAAAAATATAAGTATCAATTTTTATTTAAAAAAAAAAGTAAAAGCTTGAAAAAAAATTATTGTTTAGAAAAACAGTAAAAATGAGAAATAAAAAAGAAATAAAGAAAAGTTGGATATATATATATATATATATATATATATATATATATATATATATATATATATATATATATATATATATATATATATATATATATATATATAATGGAAAATGTTTCTTATAAATAGCGAACTTTCACAATTTTTGTCTATTTTAGTCACTAGACTTTATATTTTTTTTGGCAGAATTGGTCCCTATACATTTGCAACTTTGGTCCTATTTTTTAGCCATTTTGACACTTTTGGTCATTGTAATCGATATTTTTATATTTTTTAGGAACCTTTTAATATTTAAAGTTTGGCCACAAAACTTTAACGGTTTGACAACTTTGATCCATTTTTCTATTTAGGAACCTTTTAATATTTAAAGTTTGGCCACAAAACTTTAAAGGTTTGACAACTTTAACGGTTTGACAACTTTGGTCCTCATTTTTTAGCAATTTTGACACTTTTGGTTCTTATAATCGATATATTTATATTTTTTAGGAACCTTTTAATATTTAAAGTTTGGCCACAAAACTTTAATGGTTTGACAACTTTGAACCATTTTCTATTTAGGAGTCTTTTAATATTTAAAGTTTGGCCACAAAACTTTAACGGTTCGACAACTTTGATCATTTTTCTAAAAACTTGCTAATTCCTATCGCTTTAATTATTTAGCCATTGTGACACTTTTGGTCCTTGCAGTCAAAACTTTTATATTTTTTCATAAAAACATGAACAAAACGGTCCGGGGCAAAGCCCGGGCTTGTCATCCTTGCACTTTCTACGTCTGTTATATTTATCGATTCGGAAACAACATTGAAAGCTTCTGGCCCCCGCATAGCGGCGGTAACCTTTCTAATTTAAAATAAAAAGACATTAAGAAAAACTGAAAAAATAAACAAAAATGAAAAAAAAAATACTAAAAAAGTAAATAGTTTTGAATGAATAATAGAATGGGAAATAGTTTTGTCTTAACCCTACTATGGACAAAATCTCTCATAGTCACCATTTCAAAAAGAAATAAAAAAAAATGACATTTTAAAGTTGAACTGAGTTAAATAACTAAATAAACATAAGTAACTAAATAAACATAAGCCAAAAACTTAAATACCAATTTTAACCTTAAATCAACTATCAACGATTCTTTTATTGTTGTAATATTTTATTTTAGAATTTTTATCTTGTTATGAATTATAAGTTGGGCCAGATCTTGATTCCAATTTTGATGGTCAAAAAATTTCAAAAGTGTAAATTATGGGCCTACCTTATATCTTTTTTGCCTTCTTCCTTTTTTTTTTTTTCTTTTTTTTTTTTTTTTTTTTTTTTTAAACTACAATCCCCTTTCATTATTTATCGTTTAATTTTGTGAACTTAATTTAAAAAAGATAATAAAACAAACTTTTGATTCCGGGTTCTGATTAAGTAATTAGTTTTCATGACAAGAAATATAAAACAGGACCCGTAAAGAGAGAAAATGGATAAGGGATATACAAACAAATGAAGTCGTATAAAATTTAAAGAGGAAATTTGTTTTATTTATTTTAGTTTTAATTTTTTTTACATAAAAGGAACTGATAGTAATGTTTACAAGTCCAAAAGTAAAAATTTAATATTAGCTTTCTAATTATTAGAAGGTTTATTATGTGGTTTTATAAAATAGTTAATCTACACTTATTTGATCTCTCATGATTTTCACAATACTTACTTTCTATTAAGTTGTTTATTTGAAATCCACTTATCAAATAATCACTATATCGTAAAAAATGATGACATTAATTTAATTTTATATTGCTGTGGTATTTTGCATTCTTTTTTTCTTAATGTATATACCCCCAATCATTAGATTGAGGATGTCGCTTCGAATCTACCCTAATAAATAATAATGATTTTGTCACATGTCCTTCTCTCATTCAATTTGCCACATGTCATTTTGTCATAATTTAAAGATATATTTATTTTCCACTTGTCATTTATTTCATTTTTCATTTCTGATATATTATTAATTAGTTTCCATAAATTAAACCTACCATAAATATTAATTTCAAATTTTAAATTTTAAATTTCAATTTCAATTTCAAATAAATTTACAATTTAAACCTTTGTTTTTAACATTTTGTTATAATTAACCTGTTTAGTATACGGGTCAGATAACTAAACAATAATTTTAGTTTATTTATTTTTTGCATATTTTTTTTCTCATAATTTTTATTTATTTCACATTTCGAATTCAAATAAACTTCTCATTTAATCGTTTCTATTTAACATTTTGTTTTAATAAACCCGTATAATATACGGGTTTCACAACTAGTATATATATATATATATATATATATATATATATATATATATATATATATATATATATATATATATATATATATATCTTTATACCTTAAAAAACATTTACAAGAATTTGCTGAATTTTAAGAGGTACAAACTTTTAAGCATCATATACAATAATTTTATGCATCGGAGAATAACAAATCTTATCCGGTCAAAGACAGATTTTGAATAGGTCTTCTAAGCTTATCTTCAAATTGAATGCGTTAAATATGAAAAGGTCAAATAAGATGATAATGATAAGATTTTGAATGAGTCAAAGTTTGACCAAGTGTTCCTTATATCCAATTGAATCGGTAAATACTAAATCTTATCCGGTCAACATTTATGAAAAAATCAAATAAGATGATGATGATAAGATTTTGAATGGGTCAAAGTTTGACCAAGTGTTCCTCATATCCAATTGAATCGGTAAATACTAAATCTTATCCGGTCAACATTTATGAAAAAGTCAAATAAGATGATCATGATAAGATTTTGAATGGGTCAAACTTTGACCAAGTGTTCCTCATATCCAATTGAATCGCTAAATACTGAATCTGTCAATAATAATGAAAAAGTCAAATAAGATGATGATGATAAGATTTTGAATGAGTCTAAGTTTGACCAAGTGTTCTGCATATCCAATTGAATCGGTAAATACTAAATCTTATCCGGTCAATATTTATGAAAAAGTCAAATAAGATGATGATGATAAGATTTTGAATGGGTCAAAGTTTGACCAAGTGTTCCTCATATCCAAATGAATCGGTAAATACTAAATCTTATCCGGTCAACATTTATGAAAAAGCCAAATAAGATGATGATGATAAGATTTTGAATGGGTCAAACTTTGACCAAGTGTTCCTCATATCCAATTGAATCGCTAAATACTAAATCTGTCAATAATAATGAAAAAGTCAAATAAGATGATGATAAGATTTTGAATGGGTCAAATTTTGACCAAGTGTTCTTCATATCTATTTGAATCGGTCTAATACGATGTACACGTTATAAAACATTTCATATAAATTGGAAGAGGCGCATTGATCTAGCATTCGTCTATCATGAATGTCTTGCCATTGACCGTAAAACCTTGGTTCTCTCTCATGCTTGCCACCTCATCCTTTGTTTTCTTTCTATTAAAATCGAATAAGCTCAAAAATGTCTTACCTTTAATCCTAACCCAGGTATAAGAAATATCTATCTGTTCGTCATTTTGTTTAACAAATTTTTTATGTCATTTTGTTGATCCACACCCGTCGCTTTGCGCGGGTAAACGGCTAGTGTATATATATATATATATATATATATATATATATATATATATATATATATATATATACTATCCGTTTACCCGCGCAAAGCGGCGGACGACAAATAGTTTGTTTCGACAATTAATTTCTTTTCGATGGAGAATGAATATTTTCAATTCAATCATTAGTTTTTTTTGGAAACATGTCATATTAAAAATAAAGAAAATTCATGAAATGACCAAATTATAGGGTGTTGAGTATTTATTTGGATGAAAAAAGATATGGTCAAAACCTTGGAAGAGAAGATTTATAGGAGTTTGTTTAAATTTTAATATTATTTTATTAGTGATTAGTTGTACAATTAGCTTAATGATTTGGACGTCTTAAAAAATATTATTATTTTATTCAATTTATTTTTAGAAATAGTGGGATTTCTTTTATAAGATAGTAAAGATATAGGGAGTGGTTCAAATGAGAACCTCAAAAGATTAAGAACCTCCATTTCTTAAATAAATATGTATTGTGAATATTACTACATATGTTAAAATCCCAATTTTTTTTTTTGGAAAGAAAATGGCAAAATCATAATTTTTTTGTCTAATATTTTCATTCATTCATATTCTAACACAATTTATATAAAATATAAATTTATACAGTCCATTTATAATTTAATACGTAAAATTCACAACTTAATACAATCAATTTTATACTAATTCACAAATTCTAAGAATTATCAAACTCTACCACCACTAACACCACCGCACGCAGCCACCAACCACATGCGCCAACATTGAAACCATCATTCCTTACAAATCAGATCTGTGTGTAAAGTAATGCAATGAGATGTTAAATACTACATTCATAGTTTAATAAACCTGATAATTTACTCATTTTGAATTTAATATAAAACAATTAAAAAAAACTAATGCATTCTTATATAAGTATACAACACAAAAAATAAAAATATTTACAACAACATTTATACAAAAATTCATACATAAACCATTAATATTTTAACACAAAATTTATTTAAAAAAAATCACAGTAAAATATAGTCAATTCATAGTTTAATACAGTCAATTACCGTTTAATACATAAAATGTACATCATAATATACTAAATTAACAATTTAATAGACATATATGTCGTACTCTTAACTTGAACATTTATACATTTAGATGTGGTTGCTAGTGTTTCGTTCAAAGTTTAATTTACATAATATTCACAATTTAAATTTTATATATTTTATTTAAAATTAGAGAAAATCATAATGTGTATAATGTTTCTTTCTTCACATATTTCATAAGCAAACACAAAACTAATTTATAAAAAAAAATCACAATTTAATACAATCAATTCAAAAGCTTAATACAGTCAATTCACAGTTTAATACACAAAATTCACAGCTTAATACAATAAATTCATAGTTTAATACATAAAAATTATATATTCACAGCCATATTCTCAACTTAAAACTCACATTTATACGTTCATATTTGGAAGAATGTTTGTGTATTAAATTGTAAATTTATTATATTAAGTTGTGAATAAAATTTACAACTTAATACACAAAATTCACAATTTAATACAATACCTTTACAACTCATTGGCAAGTATAATCTCATATTTCAGTGTATAAATAGCTCGTTCACAGTTTAACACATAGATAAATTATCACTTATTTCAGAGACAAACATCAAAATAAAAACATATATATGACTCATAAAAGATGATAACTTATCTTAAATCAACGAAGAAGATGAAGATGAGTGAGAAATATAACATATCTTTACTCTACCACCACCATTAGTATCAACACCGCCAACTACCATATATTGCCATCAACCACCACGACCACCAACCATCTATGCCAAAACCACCAACATCTTTCCCTAAAAAATCAGATTTGATATAAAAAAATTAGAATTCACAATTTAATTCATCATTTTAGACACTAATTCACAACTTAATTCAACATTTCAGACACTAATTTACAACTTAGTGCATCAAAAAATACACATTTACAGCTTAATAACTTACATATTCACAAATTAATACATAAAAACACATATTCACATTTTAATACACTATATTCACAACTCATTTACATGTATAAAATTCAGATCTGGATAAAAAAAAGTCATAATTCACAATTTAATACAACAATTTAGACACTAATTCAAAGTTTAATTCAATATTCAAAACACTAATTCACAAAATAATGCATAAAAAAATAGAATTCATAGAATAATATGCATTTCAAACACTAGTTCACAACTTAATACAAAACTTTAAACACGTATACATAACTTAAAAGCTTTCAGACACTAGTTCACAACTTAATTTAATATTTCAGACATCAATTCACAACTTAATAACATACACAAATTAATACATAAAAACACATATTCACAGCTTAATAACTTTGCGAATTTCGTTGAGACATTTCATCAAACACTTTGTGTGCACCAAAAATACTTTATTCAAAATGATATGATATTTTATAGCATTAATCCAGAGGACAAATGATATGAAACGAACAAAATCGATCGTATACCACAACGAAGAGAAATACAGAAACTAGCAAGCCAGAAATCACAAATTGAAAAACAGAAGACGTCATATGAGATTTAGAACGTGAAAATGGGGATAATATCTGACATGCACAAAACAATCGTGAAAAAACAAGCGAAGAATAGTTGGAGCAACACTCGAATTTCGATCGCAGATCCGACATAGAGTTGATTTAGTAATCTGGTTCACTTCAGGGCAGGATTGTCGATAATAGTCATACTTGAGCGATGAATCACATGAAGCAATCAAAGAGAGAAGAAGATAAAATACAAATAGAAGAAGAAGGTTCGTTTTTCCATTGATTTCCATGGCGGATATCTGGTTATAATCAAGCCCTAGCTAGTACAATATGAAGACACTGTTGATCTTGTGTAGGAGAAAGGAGCGAGAAAGTAACTGTGTGCCATTAATTCACAACTTAAGTTTAATCAGCTATGTTTAAATTTACTGTAATACCCTCAGTCCTTTTACATTACCACGACTGCTTTTGTACCTAGTAGGTAGTTTGGTAATATTGTATGCAAGTTTTATTTTTTAAGAGCAGATATAGTAGAATCGATTTATATATATATATATATATATATATATATATATATATATATATATATATATATATATATATATATATATAAATGGTTCTTAGGTTCTTAACCTTTAGTAGTTCTCATTTGAACCTTTACCTATATATATATATATATATATATATATATATATATATATATATATATATATATATATATATATATATATATATATATATATATAGGTTTAGGTTTAATGGAAAACAAAAAACCTTAAAAAACCCTAAAATTCATAAAAATGCATAAAAAAAGGATATATACATTAAAGTCCCAATATTTTCATCAATTTGACAAGAAAGTCCTAAACTTTATTTTTTTGACAGTAAAGTCCAAATTACCGACAATTTTTGACACTTTTAGCCTTTTTTCCCGGTTATCCGGTAATTAGGACTTTTTTTGTCAAAAAAAATAAAGTTTAGGACGTTCTTGTCAAATCGTCAATTAGGACTTTACTGTCAAAAAAATAAAGTTTAGGACTTTTTTGTCAAATCGTTGAAAATATTGGGACTTTAGTGTATATATATAATTTTTTTGGTTAGAAATTTAATGGTATGATACTCTTTAATCATAAGAGTTATTGAAACCTTCACTAATCTGCTAGATCCTATTGAAATCCTTAACGTTTGCTTCTTGTTAAATCGTTTTTTTTTTAATCTCAACAAACCGACATTGAAAAAAATTGAGATAATCAAGAAAGAAAGAAAGAACCAGGGTTGTGTTGACTTTTTGCAGTTCCAAAAATGGAGAAATAAGAAACCGAAAAAAACGAAATTGCCCTTCTTTCCCTTCCGAAAAAAACGAAATTGAGATTAAAAAAACGATTTAACAAGAAGCAAACGTAAAGGATTTCAATAGGATCTAGCTGATTAGAGAAAGTTTCAATAACTCTTATGCTTAAAGAGTATCATACCATTAAATTTCTAACCAAAAAAAATTATATATACACTAAAGTCCCAATATTTTCAACGATCTGACAAAAAAGTCCTAAACCTTATTTTTTTGACAGTAAAGTCCTAATTGACGATATGACAAGAAAGTCATAAACTTTATTTTGTTGACAAAAAAGTCCTAATTACTGGCTAACTGGAAAAAAAGGGTAAAAGTTTCAAAAACTGCCGGTAATTTGGACTTTACTGTCAAAAAAATAAAGTTTACGACTTTCTTGTTAAATCGATGAAAATATTGGGACTTTATTGTATATATCCCTAAAAAAAATACTTAGAGATCACAAAACTTTTTTTTGACTTTATAAATAAAAAAATCGCAGCTTTTTCTTCAAATTCGCTTTAAAAAATTTTGAAAAAAAAACAAATTCAGTTTTTTATTTTTATTTTTCATCGATTTTTATAAAAAAAAACCTGCGATTTTTTCATGTATAAACTCAAAATAAAGTTTTGTGATCTCTAACTATTTTTTTATGCATCTTTATGAATTTTAGGGTTTTTTTACCGGGCGGGGTAGGCAGAAGTTGATCCGGTAGATCGACTAGCAGTTTCAGCTACGGCTTGTGATGATGATTTTGATTAGCGAGATGTTCACTTTTACTTGGATAATGCAATAGATTTTGCGTATTCTCCTCCCACGACGTGCCTAGCTATTACGTTCCGACTCATGCATCTACCGGTAAAGTAAAGCACGTCCAAAGTGAAGCGTGCCCCCATAGAAAGAAGCACATTCACAACAACTGATGAAGGATTCCTCGAAAAGTTAAGGATTAGTAATCTTTTTTAGAAATCAAATGGATTCGGTCTTATACATACGCGAGGTAGGTAATCAAAAAAGAAAGAAGATGAGTTCTTCTTTCTTTTATCACTTAGGAGTCGTGTGTGATGAAAGTCTCATGCACGGTTTTGAATGAGAGAAATATATATATATATATATATATATATATATATATATATATATATATATATATATATAGAAGAAGTTCAGCCTTATGAATAATTAACTTGGTGGGTTTTCGGCATCTTTAGTCCACTGTTTACATCTTTTCATATTTTGTCCTTCATTTTTTTAGGGTTTTCATACTGCTCATTCTCATTTTTTTCCCATTTTCTACCCTCGATATCGGGTTTTGAGATTTACTATATGTGTTTTGTTTGACTGGGGTTTAAGAGAATGGGGTTACGTGGTGTTGTCTTGTTGCCTTCTGTTTTCCACAGCCATTGAAACTAATCAAATAAACCTTCCCACCGCTTCTTTTTTTCTTCTACGTTACTTCAACGACATTCATATCCTTCTCTTTCCAACGTAAATCCTCCACCACTTTTCTCTCTCGGTCAAACCATTTTTTTATTTGCCGACTGGTTTTGTCTGTAGATCGTAAGAAGGCGGCACCCAACAACTTTCATCCACCTGAGTTACTTTGAGCTCTCATCAAACTTTTAACACCCGGTTTCAAATAGTTTCATTGTGCAGGTCGTGGCCCAATTATCAATCATCACAAGGCTTTGGGCCTTAGGGGAAGGATTTAGCCCTTTTTGGATGTAAGTGTTATGTGATGGGTTTTAGCCATAAGAACTTTCCTATGTGCGCATGCAAAACCCTAATGCTTGGATCTAGGTTTTCTAATTAAACATGCTTTGAATCCAAGTCTTCTAATGACTAATTAGGTATAAAACAATACAAAATCAGATCTAGAAGTTTACCTTTGAATCTCTTGTTTTATCTTGCTGTCTTGGAGCTTCTAGAGTCACAATTGTCACTCCTCTAATGGCTTACAAACACCAATAAGCAAAGAAGATGATTTGAGAGAGAGAGGAGAGGGAAGATTCGGCCAGGGTTTCTTTCTTCTTAAGAGGTGCCGATTTCCCTATGTCATGGGGTCTATTTATACTTGTAAACTCCTTAAGGGTTTCACCTTAAACCCTAGTTGGATAATCCTTTCCTTAAAGCAATCCAAA
This sequence comes from Lactuca sativa, assembly GCF_002870075.4. Classification (NCBI taxonomy): domain Eukaryota; kingdom Viridiplantae; phylum Streptophyta; class Magnoliopsida; order Asterales; family Asteraceae; genus Lactuca; species Lactuca sativa. The sequence goes on along the minus strand of NC_056630.2, from coordinate 38,821,300 downwards.
TCCTTACCATAGATAAGACATGGACGATTTTGAGCTATCCTAAGCTCTAGAATCCGTCCAATCCTTATCCCTTAAGGATTTACAGTCTAAAGTATAACTACCAAACAATTGACAGTTTATAACCTCTTATTTAATTAATCTCTTTAAGTCACCAAATTAATACTAATTAATTTATGACTTATATTAATCAAATACCAATATTATTATTCCTTATATTATTCTCATAATATATTAATAATATTTATTCTCTCATAATAAATCATCCTACCAAGTTGCTATGGTGAAGGCAACCCAAAAGGACCATGCACAATCGGGTCAAATACTTGCCTAATATAGTTGAAGCCTTAGACACTATTCCAACAGTCTCCCACTTGGATAAGTCTAGTAACTATATGCACAAGTACAATTCGATTTGCAATCATAGCTCTCAAAGATGCTGTAAAACTCTGATCTAATCAATCTTGTCCTTTAGATAAGGGATCGTACAGTCCTCTGTTAGATATCATGCTGACAATTCTATGGAATGATTAGTCTAGCATTTAGGTTTCTCGATCTCTGATTTATTTGACATAGAACTTAATCGAACACATCAATTCAGTTCTGACCGGGCTCGGCACATAAGTCAAATTCAAATCATCGAGCGACCGAGATATCGCTTTTACCTTCTTAGGATAAAAGTTACAAATAAACTTCGACTTATATGCATTCATTAATCAACTATACACAACAATGCGTTTTATAACATCGAGTTACTGATGCGTTTTCGCGTTATCAATGTACAATCAATTAACAAATAACAAACCATATATCTAGGTTTTAAGACTATATGATATTATCGTCTTGCGATCACCCTTTTTATATCATATTCCATAAGGTGATTCCAGCAAGCACGGGTTTGTTCCAATGCTTAAAACCAGTTCATAAGCACTCATGAACGTCGCAACAATCTTTTTCCATGTCTAATATAATTTAGACAATCTACGCACCAATTCACGACAATCTTCATTCATATCTACTTCCAACATATGAACGATTGTGGACAATTTGAATAATTTGATTATTCTTAATAAACTCAATTATTCTGGAAGTCAAAACATGCAAAAAATGAAACAATAGTTAAACAATTAACATAAGATAGTAACATCACTCATAAATAAAACTCATTTATTTAATCATCAAATGTCAATTACATTTATCTATTACACGTTTCTACTACTATCTATCTAATCTATGCTAATATCATCCTTCAGCCCAATACTCCTAGCATGCTGCAAGTGCTTAACCCTACTCAGTCCCTTCGTAAGCGGATCTGCTGGGTTATCTTCTGATGATATCCTCTTCACCACGAGTCGTCCTTCTTCTACACGATGTCTAATAAAGTGGTATTTTCTGTCGATGTGTCGTGATCTACCATGATCTCTCGGTTCCTTGGTCAAGGCAACCGCTCCTTCGTTATCACAGAAAATCTCCATAGGCTCCTTTATGGCAGGTACAACTCCAAGATCACCGATGAAGTTCTTCATCCATATTGCCTCCTTCGACGCCTCGCTCGCTGCAATGTACTCTGATTCGCACGTTGAATCAACTACGGTTTCCTGTTTGGAACTTTTCCAAGTCACTGCTCCTCCATTCAAGGTAAAGACCCAGCCCGACTGCGAACGGTAGTTGTCCCTGTCGGTCTGAAAGCTGGCGTCACTATACCCTCGCACCTTCAAGTCATCACTCCTTCCGAGGACTAAGAACCATTCCTTCGTCCTCCGAAGGTCCTTAAGGATATTCTTCACCGCAATCCAATGGGCTCTACCAGGGTTCCCTTGATATCTACTAACCATGCTCAAATCAAAGGCTACATCAGGGCGAGTACAAGTCATAGCATACATGATTGAGGCAACTGCGGAAGCGTATGGTACTTGGCTCATTTCTGCTATTTCAGCTTCGGTACATGCACTTTGAGTCTTACTCAACTTGGCATTACTTTGTATCGGTAATTCTCCCTTCTTCTAGTTTTCCATACTAAAACGTTTCAGTACCTTCTCTAAGTAAGTGTTCTGACTAAGTTCTATTAGTCTCTTACTTCTCTCTCTTACTATCCTTATTCCCAAAATGTAAGAAGCCTCTCCGAGGTCCTTCATAGCGAAGCACTTCCCGAGCCAGGACTTAACTTCCTGCAGAGTCGGGATGTCGTTTCCTATGAGCAATATGTCATCGAAATATAGAACGAGGAAGCTTACTATACTCCCACTGGCTTTGACATATACACACGATTCATCTTCGCTTCATACAAATCCAAACTCTTTGACTTTCTCATCGAAGAAAAGATTCCATCTGCGAGATGCTTGCTTAAGTCCATAAATGGACTTCTAAAGTTTACACACTCTATTCGGATGCTTCGGATCCACAAACCCCTCTGGTTGAGCAATGTAAACATCCTCAGCCAACTTTCCGTTAAGGAAAGCGGTCTTGACATCCATTTGCCAAATCTCATAATCATGAAATGCGGCAATCGCTAGCATCACTCTAATAGATTTTATCTTCGCAACTGGTGAGAAGGTCTCATCATAGTCAACTCCGGGAGTTTGAGTAAAGCCCTTCGCGACCAATCGCGCTTTATATGTGTGTACGTTTCCATCCACGTCGGTCTTCTTCTTGAAGATCCATTTGCACCCAACGGTCTTACGTTCGGGCACATTATCAACCAAATTCCAAACTTGGTTATCATACATGGATTGGATCTCGCTATCCATTGCCTCTTTCCATTTCGCAAACTCCGGGCCTGCCATGGCTTCCTTATAGCTATTAGGTTCATCAAGATTTATTAGTGTACCATCACTAATATACGTATCTCCTTCGGTAGTAATATGAAAACCATAAAACTGGGGTTGAACTCTAACTCTATCGGAATGTCTAAGAGGTAAGGACTCGTCAATCGGTTCAACCTGAGTTTCCTCCTCGGGTTGAGTGCCAGCGGTAGAGGTTCCTTCATCTATCGACTCTTGAATCTCTTCAAGCTCGATTTGCCTCCCACTGTCTCCTTGGCTTATGAGTTCTTGCTCTCGGAAAACTCTTATCCTCGCAACGAAGACAACATTGTCCTTCGGTCTATAGAAGAGATATCCAAAGGATTTCTGCGGGTAGCCGATGAAAATACATCGCTCACTACGAGGTTCGAGCTTGTTGTGAGTATCTCGTCTTACGAAAGCCTCGCAACCCCAAACCTTGATATGTGCCAACGAGGGAGCTTTCCCTGTCCACATCTCGTGAGGTGTTTTGGCAACCTTCTTAGTAGGGACTCGGTTAAGGATATGGGCGGTAGTCTTTAAGGCATACCCCCAAAAAGAGATTGATAGTGAAGCACGACTCATCATATAGCGAACCATATCCAATAAGGTTCGATTACGCCTTTCTGCCACACCATTCAATTGTGGTGTCCTAGGTGGCGTCAATTGTGAAACTATTCCACACTCCTTGAGATAATCGTGGAATTCAAGACTTAGGTACTCTCCTCCCCGATCGGATCGAAGCATCTTGATTTTCCTGCCCAATTGATTCTCCACTTCATTCTTGAACTCTTTGAACTTTTCAAAAGTTTCTGACTTTTGCTTGATCAAATAGATATACCCATATCTACTATAGTCATCGGTAAAAGTCATGTAGAAGCGGTTCCCATCCTTCGTGGTTGATCTAAACGGTCCACATACATCGGTATGTATTAGGTCCAATAGACCCTCACTTCTTTCACACGTACTTGTGAAGGGTGACTTAGTCATCTTTCCAAGTAAACAAGACTCGCACGTGTCATCTTCCCTAAGGTCGAATGACTCCAACACTCCATGCTTTTGGAGTTGGGCTATGCGTTTCTTGTTGACATGTCCAAGACGACAATGCCACAAGGATGATCTATCCATACTATTGGAAGAATCTATGTTCAAAACATCATTTCCTAAGTTATCAACAATCATAACAGTTTCATATATTCCATTACATGGTATAGCTTCAAAATAAAAGACACCATTTAGATAAGCTAAAATAGAACCATTCTCATTATTAAAAGAAAATCTAAAACCTTGTCTAAACAAACCATGAAATGAAATGATGTTTCTAGCCATTTCTGGCGAATAGCAACAATTGTTCAAATCTAAACATAAACTATTCCTAAGCACTAAAGAATACACTCCAATCTTGGTCACAGTCGACGATCTTTTGTTCCCCATGATTAGATTGATCCTTCCTTGCTCCACATCCCTACTTCTTCTTAGTCCCTGCACATTAGAGCAAATGTGGTAACCACAACCGGTATTAAGAACCCAAGAAATAGCATGATTAGAATCGTTAGATTTAATTGTGTTATACCTGCGAAAGATGGCTTGATCTTTCTTTCCTTGATGGCTTGCAGGTACTCTGGGCAGCTTCTCTTCCAATGTCCTATCTTGTGGCAGTGGTGGCACTCTGCCTCCTTTGGGTTAGGGCAGGGCTTAGCAGGATCAACTTTGGTCCCACTAGAAGAGGCACCATCTCGGGCTTTAACCTTACGATAGTTCTTAGACGAAGCCTTCCTCTTGTTTCCCTTTCCTTGTCCAATAGCCAAGACAGGAGCAGCAGGCGGATTGGGAGTTGGTGCAACAGACTTGTCCTTGAAGTTGCTCTCAGCGACCCTCAAGAGACCTTGGAGTTTGCTTAGGGTGACCTCCTCCTTGTTCATGTGGTAGGTTATCCTAAATTGATTGTAGCTCGGAGGCAAAGAGTGAAGCACCATGTCGACCGCCAAGTCTTCCCCAAAGTCAACATTTAACTTGTGAAGACGGTCGACATACCTTTGCATCTTTTGCAGGTGCACGATAAGAGACTCTCCATGACCCATCTTAGTGGAAATCATGTTAGTGAAAATCTCATAACGCTCTTGTCTCGCGTTTTGGTGGTATCTCTCCAATAAGTCTTGATGCATCTCATACGGGTACATGTCCTCATAGGACTTTTGGAATTCGGAGTTCATGGTGGCTATCCTGATGCAATGTACCTTCGTTGCATCGCGCTCATGAGTTTCAAAAGCGGTCATTTCAGCCGGAGTAGCGATTTCAGGGTTGATTTTCTCGAGCTTCTCATCGAGGACATACTCCTTATCCTCATAGCGAGCAATGGTGCGAATATATCTTATCCATTCGCTAAAGTTCATCCCATCGAAAGTGACCTTTTGACAAAGGCTCATCAATGTGAAAGAACTAGCAGTAGCATTGTTCGCGTTCAACATCTACAAATAGAAAGGACAAAGATAGATTAGAATATGAATCCCTAATTATCACCCAATAAGAAAAATTAGGGCTAGGATCCAACAACAATATCTACATATTAGAAAAGGGATACCGTAGTCTAACATGCAAATAATATGAAGGTAAGTGAATGACGATTCACTAATTCTCCACCATAAAATATAACTTTAAGTCCTAAATGTATTGAGAATTCCTAGGTTCGGATGAGATTCATTGAAACTATTCAATGGCATGTTTAAATCTCGATATGCCCCTCTTGTTTGTGACTGGGATACTGAGGATCACAAAGCGGGTGTGAATTACCATGCAAATTCACATGGTGCCTTCATTGTAACAATCACCTATTCGATGTGCCGGTAAACCACACACGCTCCATCGAACTATGATAAACAATGAATCACCCTTTGCCACCTTTGCTTAGAACCAATTAGTGTGCCGGTAAACCACACACGCTCCACTAACTTCTTAGCAACGGTGCAAAGTGTAATTTCATGGGATTGCATCAATTCACTTTTCCTAAACCTTGTCTTTTAGGGTTTGGACACTATATAAACATCATTATAACCTCAAGACACCCTCATTGATCAGCCTCCATTGTTCTAAAACCCTAATTTTGAATCCTAGCCTCCTCCAAGAATGTTGTGAGCTCTTTGTGTGCGTCTTTAATGGGTTTTGGTGTTTATTCAAGAAATGGAACTTGATGCAAGGTGGCGGATCGAAGAAAGGCTTGTGGATTTGGACTCTCTTCTTAATTTCCATCTCATTAGAGGTATAAAGCTCTAACCTTGCTCATTTGAAGCCTATATCTAATATTATATGAGTTTTGGTCCCATTTTGGTCTCATGGGTGAAATCTAGTGGTTTTCCACCACTCCAGGAGCTTTGAGTTGCTACTCTTAGTATCTTTGAGGTAATTAGTTCATAAAGATGTTTTCTCTATGTTTAAGGATGGACCATGTATGTGTTAAGGTGGTTTTTATGAGTCTTAAAGGATTAATTTGCATGATTGGGCCTCATTAAGACATTTAAACTAATAAAGTTGCCAGCTTTATCAGTTAAGAGCTTATTTAGAAGGTTTCATGAAGTTTTGGAGCCATGTGTTTAAGGGATTAAGACATGAATCAAGTATGGATAAGTCGTGTCTACGCCCATCATAAATGATAGTACACCTCACGTACTAAGGGAATTGGTAGTACGCCCAACGTACCTGTTGGGCACGCCCAAAGTAAATGGCCCAGTGCCATTTTGGACTCGTTTGACATTTTTGGACTTTGGGCTTTGGTCTTGGGTCTTGGGATGTGAGAGTTGGATTTCTTGGTCTGGGGAATTACTTTTGGATTTAGACTCCTCTTTGGATTAGATTATGGGCTTTCTTTGTTGGGCCTTATGGGCCCAATGGATTTAGACCGATAATTGGTCTGGTTAAATGTTAGGGTCTAGCCTTGTTTAGTTATTCATTTTGGTTTTGGGTTGTTTGGCTCACTTCGGGAGTTGGTTCGTAGCAGCAACGACAGTGTAGGATTATTCGTGTAGCATTTGAGGTGAGTCTTCTCACTATATCCATGGGTCGAAGGCACAAATGTCGGCCCATTACGTGTTATGTGTTATGCTAGTCGTCTCTATGATACTTGCATGGAAGACCTCGGGGGGGGGGGGGGGGGGGGAGCCCGTAACAATTAGATATCAAACCATGGGGGGAGCCCATGACATTCCATGTAAAGACCATGGGGGAGCCCATGGCAACTATATGTATGTTGCATCATAATTTGTGGTTGTATGGTGTATGGTATTTTGGGGAACTCACTAAGCCTTGTGCTTACGGTTTTCAGTTTTTGTTTCAGGTACTTCGGTTTTCAAATGGAAGGGCTTAAGGTGATTCGAGTGCACACACCACATGTTTCCGCTTTCTGTCAATTACTCTCATTTGTCAATGTTTGCTAAAACCTAGTTACTCTGGTTATATGGGAAAGTTATGTATTAACAATTTATTAATCTAAAAACAAAAAATTTTATGTCATGATTTTCGGGACGTTACACACCGCGTCACCGACCCTCTCAATCCACAAAACTTTCAATTGTTGTGAATGTCGGCAATCCAGTTTCTTCCTTCCACCGCTCCCACGCTCCTCCAAACCTTCTCCTCTCTTTCTTTTGAAAGAAATCGACACACAGATACCATAAATTGAACCCGCATGGGGTTCTCGACTCTTCTATGATGACAACCAGAGAGTGCAATGTTGATTTCGATTAGTTTTCGATCACCGTGACTAACTAGAAGGAGGAGCAAGAGCCGCCGTCAGACTCTTTTGCTACTTTACCCATTTCTTTGTGTTTTCTGCTACGAAGTTTTACAATTTAGCAACGGCAGGGTTTAGGGCATTTTAAGAGGAACCTGGGTAAGCAAAAACTCGGTAATTTACTTCACAACTATGCCAACCTTGGTCTACTCCGCTTTCATTTTCAAGTTATCGCTAATTTGTTCATATTGATGTCTTCACGGTGTGATTCTTCAAGGTGTTGCCTCTTTGCATATCAAAATCAAAGGCTTTTTTTCTACAATCGAACATGATTGCATCGTGTCCGCTGCAGAATAGAATTTCAGGATTGTGGACATGTCGATGCCACCGTCAACACCGTCTGTTCGGTAAGATTTCCATAATTTCTTTATTTTTTAAACTTTGGTAAATTTCTTAAAGTGAATACAACATAATAATAGATTGTATGCGTTGATTTGATGATTAGATGCTTGCATAATATTTGGTGGTCTTTACAGGTTTGTAGAATAAAAGATGAAGAAACAATGGAAGATGAAATCATGATCTTTAGGTGAACTGGATTCCTGTGGTTGTGTAGGAGTTGAGGAGAAATGGTTTGCTTTCGTATCAAATTTGGTATGTTCTTGACTTTGTTAGCCCGTATCTTATTGGGTAGGTTATAGGGGTATAATGTGTCGTGGCATGTTTTGATTTTGGGAGAATATTTTGTTTTGGCTATATAGAAATTGGAAAGTAATGTGCCATTTGTAACGATCGTCTTCCGAGGTATAAATTTAGTTAGATTCTCAAGTTTTATGTTGGGCTATAATGGAATTGTATATGGGTTTGGGCCTCTTTATTTTGGGCCGAGCCATAGCCTGCCCATAAGACATACGTGGGGCGTAAACCCGTTGTACGCTGGGCGTAGCGATTAAATGAAATGCGGGGAGGAGAAGCGTACGCGCAACGTACCATATGGTACGCCCAGCGTACGTAGCCAGGGGAAAAACCCTAATTTTAGGGGTTTAAGGCTATATAAACCCCATTATAGCCTCTTTCCCTGTTTTCCCATCAGCCTCCCGACTCTCAAGAAAACCCTAATTCGTTCTTATCCTCTCTTTGTGTGTGAAGAAGCTTTTTTGAGTGTTTCAAGGAAAGGAAGTAGTGTAGAAGGAAGGGAAGAAGTTGGAGAAGAAGCTTGAGCTCAGGGATTTGGACTTTGCACCCTCTTGGTCAGCAAAGGAAGGTATCAAGTTCTGAACTTTCTTCCTCTTTCCTTCTAGATCTAGGTTATGGAAGTTTGGACCTTTTTAAGTCCAAAGGTTGAGTCTTGATCTTGTAAGTCGGTTTTGGAGTTTGGATTGCCATCCTTAAGGCTCAGAAACATCTTCCTAGCAATAAAGTTGCAATCTTTGTGGCTTATATGGAACCATGCATGGGATCTAGTTAGCTCCATGGAAGTAGAATGTTATTTATGGAAGTTTGAGCCTTTATGAGACTTGTAAGCCATCAAGTAAGCTACTTTATGGCTTAAGACATGGAACAAGCTTAGGATCTGGATGTGTAGCTTCTAGAACGGATTATTAAGCACTTAATGAGATTTTGGCTTAACAGAGCTGCACGCTGGGCGTACAAGGAGGTACGCGCCACGTACAAGCCATCAGCTAGTATGCTCAGCGTACCTTGGTGTACGCCCCGCGTACGCTGCCAATTTGGACTTTGAGCATTTGGGCTTTGGTGTGGGCCGTGTTTTGGACTTAGGGTCTTTGGGCCTTAGGAGTCATCAGAAGTCAGTAAATATTGGCCTTATAAAGGTGTTGGGCCTAGGGTAAGGCCCAATAGAGAGATTTGGGCCCAATGTAGAAATTAGGGCCATTATTGGACCTTTAGTGGACCATTGGAGGTCTTAGAAGGATTTAAGGGTTCGGGGCCATGTTTGTGACCCACACCAAAGCAGGGGTAAAATGGTCATTTTACCCTGAGATTAGTCATCAGTATTTGATTTAGTGTTTATGGGATTTGTAGCCGGGGAGTTCCAGAGCAGCAGTCAGACAGTCTCAGTTTTAGCACCTCAGCAGCCAACATTACGAGGTAAGTTTCCTTCCAGTAGGAACGGGTCTACGACCACAATGCCGACCCATTTAGTTGGCAATAGTTCCGGACCTTGGTCCGATGCAGTAGTATGTATGCTTGATGTTCCTGATTCATGCATGTTTTGTTATGTGTAGTAGGTCGGGCATGCCCGATACAGAATGTGATTATGCTATATGTTCAATGATATGTTATATCCAATTTACTCCGGACTTCGGTCCGATGCCGGGCGGGGCCCGATGTAGTGGGCGGGCGGGGCCCGATGTAGTAGGCGGAGCCCTAGTTATTCCGGACTTCGGTCTAATGCCGGGCGGGGCCCAAGTTATTCCAGACTTCGGTCTGATGTTGGGCGGGGCCCAGTATGTGTTATCTGTATTATGGTATGATATGTGGTAGTTTGGGGGAGCTCACTAAGCTTTGTGCTTACAGTTTCAGTCTTGGTTTCAGGTACTTCCACAAGCAAAGGGAAGAGCTCGGGATGATGACATTGCACACACCACAGTTTCCGCTTTTGTCTTGGGAGTTCATTTCAGTTACCATGTTATGTTGATACAGTTCTTTTGTCATGACACATCTATTATAACTTTTTGGGATTTATGACGTACGATTTCATGATATATTATAAATGGTTGATAACTTTAGTATTATTTTAACAAAAATTCTTGGGTCGTATTTTGGGGTGTTTCACCATTGTTTGGAGAAATCGGTTTATTTGTCAACTATACCCCAAAAGAAAGAGTTTCTTATAGACAAGTTACTTCCCTTGCCTAATTAACAGATTGCAAGTTGAGCAATGAGAAAATCAACGGAAGGTATTTTCTTGACATAATTTTGACACATTGATGTACAGAACACTAATCTCATAAGGCCTTGATGTGAAATTGATGATGTCTACTTCATGTATAAATATGCAAGATTTCAACAAGGAGATTGATCATCAAGAACAACAAGAAGATACACATAAGAAAACTCTAAGACCAGGTTACAATCCAACGAATAAAAAAAAAGATAGAAAATCTTTTTTCTTGAATTATATTAGAATATATATCACCAAATTTCTACTCTTCTAAAAAGGTAATATCTTTTCAGTGTTAAGTTAATCGGTTGGCTTATCATTTGTGTATAATCAGATAGCTTGAATGCATCTCTTTTCTGTATGGTAACAAGAAAAGTTATAGAAAGTCCAAAGATCGACTATACTAGGTGGAGCCTGTTCATTTATACCTATTGTATTCGGGTGATTAGAATGGGAATTAGTACACAACTATCTATGATTGACATTAGAAATTAAAACTTTTATTAAAAAATCTGTTTGTGTCAGTTTTTTGATTTCAAATCCAGTTTTAGTTACATTTTCTAACTGAATTTAGGTGGTAATGTGTATTGTTATAAGATATATTTTTCCATGAATTGTTTTGATTCCAGACATTCAATTATATATAAATTACATGAGCAATGGGTTGAATACAAGTAATTGGGTCTCTAGACAATACAATTGAACTAATACAATATAGGATAAATATAATCTAACATCCCCCCGCAGTCGTAACGGGAGATCTTGAACAGACGTTGAGGCTGGATCTGAAATCAAGAAATAAAGTAGATGGTAGCCCTTTGGTAAAGATGTCATCATATTGAGACGAAAATGGAACATGCAAAACTCGAACCTGTGCCATAGCAACCTTATCGCGAACAAATTGAATTTCAATCTCAATATGCTTGGTACGTTGATGTTGCACGGGATTGGTGGACATGTAAATGGCACTAACATTATCCCAATAGAAAATGGTGGCAGTGCAAGGAGGATAGAACAAGTCACGTAAAAGATTGCGAAGCCAACAAGTTTCAGCAACAACATTTGTAACACCTCGATATTCAGCCTCAACACTAGATCTAGAGATGGTACCATGTCGTTTGGATGACCAAGAGAGAAGATTTTGACCAAGAAACACACAGTATCCAGATATGGAGTGACGAGTAGTGGGGCAGCCAGCCCAATCAGTATCAGAGTAAGCTGTCATACCACGAGAGGGAGAAACATATAGCTAAAGACCATGATATAACGTCCCACGAACTTAGCAAAGAATTCGTTTGAGAGTAGCAAAATGTTGTTCACGAGGATCATGCATGTACATACACACTTGCTGAACCGCAAAGGAGATATACGGATTAGTGAAGGTCAAATACTGGAGAGCATCGGCTAAGCTACGATATAGAGTAGGATCAGCAAAGGGCGGTCTGGATCCGTCAAGTTTGATGGTGGTTTCAGCAGGAGTACGCGCCAGGTTTCATGTAGACATCTTGGCACGGTCAAGAATTTCAGAAGCATATTTCTGCTAAGAAAGGAACCTGCCATGACTGTCACGAGTAACAACAATACCAAGAAAATAATTTACAACTCCCAAATCAGTCATAGCAAATTCGCTCCGCAACGTAGCAATAACCTGTTGAAGGAGAGTAGTATACGAGGCAGTAAGTACAATGTCATCGACATATAAGAGAAGATACGCCATATCAGCACCCTGGCGATAGATGAAAAGAGATGTATCTGACTTGATGTTAATAAAACTGAACCACGTAATAAATGCAGCAAAACCGGTGATACCACACCCAAGGAGCCTATTTGAGGACATATAGAGATTTCTGAAGAAGACACACGTGATCAGGAACAGAGTAGCTGTGGAAACCTGGAGGTTGATGCATGTAAACAGTCTCCTATAAGTGCTCATGAAAAAAGCATTCTTCACATCCTACTGATGAACAAGACATGAATGAGAGATGGCGAGGCTAAGAACCGTCCTGATAGTCGTCGGTTTGACAATTGGGTAAAAAGTTTCCTCATAATCAATACTTAGACGCTGACTCTGACCATTAGCCACTAGCCTCGCCTTGTAACGTGCAAGAGAACTATTTGCATTAAGTTTCTTCCTATACAGCCAAATACAATTAACAATGTTAGCATTGGGGGAACAAGGTACAAGTACCCAAGTTCCGTTAGAAATAAGTGCATTACATTCTTCATTCATAGCATTTAGCCAATTAAGATGTCGAAAAGATTGGACATAATTATGAGGAACGGAAGAGATAAGAGTGTTATCGACATGGAGATTGAGGCGATTTATAGGTTTAGGAGGAATACCAAATTTCCCATGAGTTTGCATATGATGTGTGTGCTCGGTTGAAGGTGTCGGGCGAGATGGTCGAGCCGGTGTGGCAGGACCGGCTGCAGCCGGTTGCGGAGCCGCTGTAGGTGTATTTCTAGGTGGGTATTGATTAGGTCGGTGTAAAATCGGTTATGATAGGTTGTTGAGGAGTGTTGTGGTTAGGGGAAGGCAGTGGGTTGGTAATGATGGTTTCAGCGGGTGACGGTTCAGTGGTGAAAGAGCCAATGGGTACGGGTGTATGATTAGGGTCATTGAACATGTAATGAGTGTAACGTCCCAAAATTCAAGACTAAAAATTTCTTTTAATAAAACCTTACTTTAAGCAAAGTCATCAATCCAAAACATAAACGATTTATTAATTTCCTAACACATGTTCGTTATCAGAGTAAACATTCCCAGGCTGTCTAATCTATGGTGTGTGCCATGCGATCACCCCGAGCTCTTCCCTCCGCTACTGGAAGTACCTGAAACCAAAACTGAAAACCGTAAGCATGAAGCTTCGTGAGTTCCCCACCCTACCACATACCATGCATAACCACATACTGCACATACTGGGCCACACCCGCTATCCTGGGCCTCGCCCCCTACCTCTGGCCTCGCCCGCTACACGGCCCCGCCGCTCCAGGCCCCGCCTGGCTTCGAGCCCCGCTCGGATACAAATCTGTTTCACTTAGGCCTCGCTTGTCACAGGGCCTCGCCCACTAACATATAATAGCATATAAACATATCACAACACATAAGCTAAACACATACGAACGGATCATGTCCTAAGGCCTCACCTATCCTGGGCCTCGCCCTTGTCCTGCTACTGATGAGTCATGGAACCCCGTCCATGCTCCTACTGATAGTGAGGTACGGGCCCATCCTACCCTCACTCCTTCCCTAACTCGGGCCTCGCCCCTGATCTGCTGCTAATGAGATGTGGAACACCATCTACACTCTGCTATTGGTGAGTTACGGGACCTCGCCCACACTCACCTCCCTTCCAGGCACATACAAGCATCACACAGACAAAAAGTATAAACTATCACATTAACCATTCCCTGGGCACCCGCCCGCTACCACTGGACCTCGTCCTGAATATCATACTAGCATACTGCGCCTAGGGCTAACCCCCGGGTCTTCTACTCATAACTACATGGGCCGCCATTGTGGCTGTAGACCCATTCACACAAAAGGGAAACTCACCTGCACTGGCTGAACTTGCTGATGATCCCACTAGCCACTGCCCGGAAACTCTCTGAACTCCTGCTCCACTCGCTCCCCGAGCTACCAATAACAATGCAACACTGAGTCTAACTGACCCCCGAAAGACAACCAAGTCAACTTTGGTCAAAGTCAAAGTCCTGGTTAAAGTCAACCTTCCAGGTCAAACCTACTCGCCGAGTCACCATACTGACTCGCCGAGTTCATATGTTTAGAGTCCTTCCATTCGCGACTCAACTCGCCAAGTCAGTCCATGACTCACCGAGTCTACCGATTCCGAGTCCTGAGCTGTCCAACTCACCGAGTCTCCACTCGACTCACTGATTCGAGTCTCAACTCGAAGGGTTTGGGGTTTCGCAACCTGACTCGCTGAGTCCAAGAACAGACTCGCCGAGTCCAAGACAACCTTCAACAGACTCACCGAGTTGTTCTTCCAACTAGCCGAGTTCCTGCCCAACTCCATCTGAATCGACGAGTTGTTCATCCCACTCGTCGAGTTCCTCCAAATCTTTATGCTACTCGCCGAGTCTACTCAAAGGACTTGCCGAGTCCATTCAGATCTTCATACATGCAGAGGACTTTTGAGCCATGCATGGACTCCAAATTGTAGATCTACCCTTCCCAAGCCTATTCCTCACGTAAAGTTGCAAACTTTATGTGTAGAGAAGGAGATCTAGGCAAAATACACCATAAACTAGGGTTTAAGGCAAAGAGGCTCCATAATCAACTCAAGGACAGATACTTTATGCTTCTCAAGACCACAATATGCTTAGATCCGAAGTAGCAACTTCAGATGCGGCTTCTAACTCAAATGGATAACTAATCATGGCTAAAAATCCCCCAAAACTCACAACCATAATAGATCTAAAGGAGGGAAACAACTTAATACCTTCAATAACTCAGAAAGTTTCCCCAATCTTCAGATCTAAGGCCAATCCTTGAAGCTTCAATAATTCCCCTTCTTCTTCTTCCTTCAAATCACTCAAAAATGGATTGGAAGCTTGAATGAGCAACAATGGGGCTTAGGGTTCGATGCTCTGGGTGAAAGAGGCAGTAAAGGAACCCTAGGGGAGAGAATGAGACGTTTAAATAGGCTCCAAGTCCCGAATTTAGGGTTTTCCTCGCACAGACCAGAATCGCCGAGTCTCCTTGGCCGAATCGCCGAGTCGGTCACTTACTCCTCGACCCGGATCCCGCTCTGACTCGCCGAGTTCCTCCTTGGACTCGCCTAGTCGTCCCTTAAAATTAGGGCTTCCTTTCCTTTCTTGGCCTTCCATACTTTGGGTGTTACAACTCTCCCCCACTTAAACTAAACTTCGTCCTCGAAGTTTGCTATGGCCCATCGCCTGCGATCTACCTCCAATACCCCACCAATTATTCCAACACCAGCTGCCTACCTTTGCTGGTCTTTCGCCCGGTCATTCCGACTAACATTAATCCTTGTGGATAATAATCTCGGGTCAACCCTGACCCTGAACATTCTGAAAACACAACTTACTCAACCGACAATCCTTCTGGTACTCACCGAGTACTGCACTGAACCCATAGGGGTTCACCCATTCTTTCCTTACGCGATTTCCTTGCCTCCCCAAGGCGATGCTACATAACCAACTATTTCCTCTGTCACTGTGAAGATCCTATCTTTACCAATCCATTACTCCCGCTACCTCCAGTTCGGGTCATTATCGCCAGTATCCACTGGGCATTTCTTTCTACTATAATTTGGTGTCGAGCACCCCACGATCAACTAACTGAATTCCACCATACGCTGCATACCCGCACTGCTACTGACTGGAAATTCTGCTATTCCTCATCTGGCCTCCGGATGAACTGAGACCACCCTGGTCCCTACCAACCTATCAATATCTGGATTATCGGCTCCCACCGATCGCTGTCCCAACACAACTACTAGTCGATCCAAGTAACTTTCGAAGAAACTTCGACCACCTATAACTGCTCAATCTATTCTGCCATACAGGCACTACAATTCCTAGGATCCCCGATCCCCTATCTTGACACTAAGGTCCCTACCAGGTCCCACCTGTGCTGCTAAAACTCACGGGTCTCACCCGTCTCTATCCCTCTAGTCCTACTTGTCTAGCTATTCTCGCTCGAGCCTCGCCCACGGGTCTCACCCAACCATACTACTGAGCAACCCTGCTCTCAGGTCTCACCTATACTGCTATTCTCATACGGGCCTCGCCCACGGGTCTCACCCAACTATATCTTGGAGCGGCCTCTCCCAAGGTCTCACCTCTCTACGGCTATACAGGCAAACTTCCTATCATTCTCATCCACTACCCATTCCTGATCCCTATCTGATCACTAGGAGATAAGGGCCTCGCCCCAACTCTGCCAACGAAGCTACTATGGAATGCTACGGCTTACCCGCAGTCTTACATCACCTTCCACCACTACACTCACTGGCTGAGGGGGAGTTTCGCAAACTCCTAACCCATAACTCCTCATTCCATCAACGTTGTACCACTTCTTTTCCTTCTCGGAGGTTGTGCCCTCATTCTGGATCTGCGTGCTCTTACCTTTGCACGCTCGGAGGATTCTCCCCCACTTCGATCCTGCTTAACCCTTGATGCACAATGCTCGAAAAGAAATCCCAACCCTCGCTACCATTCCATAATCAACCTGCCGAGGAACCCCAAGCTTACCATAGCTAGGGATCTAACCAATCCATTTCCAAAATTTTATGGCTCCGAAATAGTGAGACATACCAAGTTCCTCCCAGGCATGCTACAGTTACTGCATCCTAAGCAACCTTCCCCAATAGAGCACATCCTTTAACTATCTTTCAAATATCCAAGGTATGTAGATGGCATATAACTCGATCACGATCAAGCCGCACAAAATAAAATACTTATACCGATAATGATGCAGAACCATACCAATACAATCATGCACGAATAAAGAACTAAAAACGAAAATCGCATACCTGCAACGTCCGATGCTGCTTGCGCCTCCAAGGTAGTCATCTGAAAAGCCCTGCCTCCTACCGTAGGCGCTTCTGCAAGGCCCTGACGCCCGTCTGTGATCCTCAAAGTTTCAGGGGCAGGTGCCAGCACCCGTCCTGCTGAAAACAAACTGAGGCACTGGGCCTTCTTGTGGCCCCGCTGATTGCAGTGAAAACATATCAAGTCTGATCCCTGTGTGGTGGTAGCAGTACAATCCCTGCTAAAATGACCAGTCCGACCGCACTTGAAGCAGCCAGACTAACCACCGCTACTACTCCGAAACGCGCCCCCCCGTGCACCCTGCCACACTTCCCACATCGGCTGCGGTCCTGAAAATCCCTCGATCTTGAATCCGATCCCTTGGGCCTTTTGCCCGAACTTGCGGCTACCTAAACCTCATCCGGCTTCCTCTTCTAGATCTGCTTCAAATCAATTTCCCTCTCTCTGGCCCGATAAATCATATCTTCTAGCGTCTTACAGCCGGACCTGCTTACGAACTCCCTGATATCAGCCCTTAACATCTCATGATATCGGGCCTTCTTCATTTCCTCATCCGCGACATACTGCGGTACAAGAAGAACCCTCTCCCTGAACTTGGCGGTGATCTCCGCCACACTCTCAGTGGTCTGCATCAAATCCTGAAACTCCCGTGCCAACTGCTACACCTCAATAATTGGCGAAAACTCCGCCCAGAACCTGGCCAAGAAATCGCTCCAAGTCAGCGCGTCCAACGCGACATCATCCCCCAGAGCATGACCAATCTCCTCCCACTAATCCCTCGCTATGTCCTTTAGAAGACAGGAAGCGAGTCTGACCTTGTCCTCCTCAGGACACCGGCTCGTACGGAATGGATTGGCAACATCAGCCAACCATCTGCTGCTAGCGATGGGGTCCCTAGCCCCATGATAATTTGGTGCCCCGCAAGCCCTGAACTCTCGAAATGTCAAAGTACGCGCTCCCATGAAAGCCATCATCTCAGTACGGAAGGCTCCCAGCCTCTCATCCAAAATCTCCAATATACCCTCCTTGACCGTGCCAAAGATCATAGGAGTCTGATCTAGAATACTGCGCGTAACCTCGACGGATATCAACTCCCTCATTCGCTCCTCGAGCTGCTCGGCTCCTGAACCCGAGCCCGATCCCTCTCCGGCGCCTGATCCGCCCACTGGTCTCTCTCGCAACGTCACCATGCTGAAACATATAACACAACCGCTATCAGAATACTTATCACTGCTTCGAGACCCAACACACGCACTACCAGGTTCCTGGTCTTGTCCCGGCCTCTCCCGAATCGAGTACGGATCCTTTGCTTTCAGTAGTACATGCCCATACTACCTTCCACATCTATCTGTAGTTTCCTCAGGAATTGCTTCGACTCTACCAGGTCCCTTATCCACTACTACTGCTCCCAGCACTATCTCATCCTAGGCTTACCCTAGGGAAACCTCTGACTCAACTCAACCAGTCCTCAGCTGCTGAAGGTCTCCTTGTGATGCCAATTTTCCATTACCTGGATACCATCACATGTGACAAGGCTCAGATAATCCTTCGAGTAAAAGACTCGTCCCTACAACGATTAGACTCAAACGAGAGCTGCGCAATAGGGCCAAATTCAGCACTCTGAGATTATTCAACCCTGATCACATGTGACGTGACGTATTCACCTAATGGCTAACTCCTATCACTCAGAATCCCACAATGCACAAAGCAAGCAGCATTCAGACAAGGGAAAATCTAACCATAACATAATCAAACAATCATATCCACATAGCAAGAATCTGAACTAGCATGCAACACAAACTCATAGACTCACACAAACTCATAAGGAGCTCTGATATGTGCATAATTAGTTCATATTAAGTATACATTTTTATTCATTTATTAGTTTAATTATCGCATATTATGGACAAAAGGTACTTAAAAGTGTTAAATTATGTTTTTCAGTCCTAAGATGAAGCTTGGAAGCGGGAGAAACAGTTAGAAGATCGAGAATGGAATAAAGAAGGAAAACACTAAAAAAAGGCACCTACTCGGCGAGTCATAACTTCTACTCGGCGAGTCTAATCGAAGGATCGAGAAGATAATGACTCGGGATCCCAGGGGGTTATTGCAATACGGGGAATGTGAGAGGGACTCGACGAGTCACCAGTTGACTCGACGAGTCGATTCGTATATTTAAAGATAATTCCACAGATCGATAGGAGAGAGTTCTGGGACGATTCAAAAGTGCTTTGCTACGATTGAGAAGCCTGAAAAACCCTAGAAGACGACGAAGGAAGCTAGAATTCAATTCCGGAGAGTAATTAAGGCAAAATTTCATCATTCCACTTATTCTTTTGTTTATTCATCATGATTAAGCAACTTGACTTTGTTTGTTTGCTGTTATTTACTTTAATTATGAGCTAAAACCTTTAGACTTCTGTTTGGGGATACAAAGTTAACAATATGGTTTGATTGATTGGTAGGATTAATTCCAAGTTGGTGAATTTTTGTTATTTTACCTTGCTAAAGAACCTTGTGTGTGAATAATAATTAATTTTCTGTTAATAGGAAGATAATTGATTAGCATGAACATCTATTGATTATTGTCCTCATATCATATATTGTGACCACATAGTTATATGTCTAGGATTAATGAATATGAAACTAGAATTAATAAGAAAATTGAGTAAATTCATGTGCAAGCATGTAAGATGACTATCAAACAAGAGGTTAATTAAAAAGAATAAATTAGTTAACTATTGCAAGTCTAACTTAACCCGAATAATTAATCTAGTAAATATAATTAAATTAGACAATTGGCCACTGTTTGAGTTAGTTTATTTGCTAAGGATTAGGGTAGTGAACACAAATCTAATCACTTGAATCGGTAACCAACGAAAAAATTAATCCATTGCACTATTACCTTGAAAATCAACCATAGAGTTAACCAAGTTGAACTAAACAGAAGTTCCTTTCCAATTATTGAATCTAGTTAAATCGTTATTTTCTAGTTTTAAATTAGTAATAATTAGTAAGTTTCTAGTCTTGTAAAACTAGAGAAAAACCTCTGCTTCTTAATTAACTTAGATTAAATTAGTATTTAGTTTAATTTGTCGTTCCCTGTGTTCGATACCCTGCTTATTTAGCTATACCATAATTGATAGGTTCACTGCCTTTTGTGTGTTATTTGATAATTAAAAGTAGGTTTAAAACTAGTTGGTTTCACACACATCAAGTTTTTGGCGCCGTTGCCGGGGAACGGTTCTAAAATTAATATTAAAGTATAGTTTAATCGATCCTTTGTGTGGGATTTATCTTACACAAAGTTATTTACAAAACAAATCAGTAAGTAGATTTAGTTTTATTACAATTCCGTTTTTTAAATAACTAGAAATTTTCTTTTCTGTTTTTGCCTTGCACTCGCCGAGTGCACTCGTGCCGACTCGACGAGTACATCGCTGTTTTAGTCTTTATTTTTTTATTCCGTTTTTGTTCCTTTTACGCGTTTCGTTTCTTTTGTTTCGTTTTTTTTTTCAGCTGTTTCATGACCCGAGGATCTGACACACCTCTGGTACCTCCTTTGGAAGACCCGGAATCCGCACTAAAGAGAAGCAAAGGAAAAGCCGTAGGAGAAACCGCAACTTCAAAGAACTCACCACTCAAGAACTTAAAATCCGTTTTCAGCAAGAAGAAGAGCAGCAAATCAGGAGCATCCAGTGCCTCGTTAACAATTGAAGAACCAATTCACGAAGATATCGAGTACGAGACCGAGGAAGAAGAGGAGCATATTTTCGAGCACGAAACCGATTCCGAAGAAAAGTTAGCTATCACTATGGCTAACATCGATGAAGTCCCCATGGGGGATTGGAAGAAAATGATGCGTGATGACACCGGGCCGGGACTTGTGCAACCCACAATTCCCGCAACCACCACTTTCGAACTAAAAGGCCATATTCTCGCCCAACTCAAAGAGATTCCTTTCTACGGGAAGGATCATGAAGACTCTTACAAGCACTTGGACGAAGTGAATGATGTGGCCGATTACTTCAACGTGCCTAATGTTCCACGTGAGACCCAGCTTCTTCGAATACTTCCTGTCACATTTAAAGGAGCTGCAAAAGATTGGTTAAAGTCACTTCCTCCCGGATCGGTCACCACATGGGCCAAGATGAAAGAAGAATTCATAGACCATTTCTGCCCGCCCTCCAAGATAGCCAAGCTAAAGAAAGTCATTGCCAACTTCGAGCAACAACCCGGCGAATCTCTTTATGAAGCATGGGAAAGATACAAGAGCCTACTTAGAAATTGCCCACACCATGACCTTAATAGCCAACAAGAGGTCTCCATTTTTTATGATGGAGTCAATGTCACCACAAGGCAATTGCTTGATTCTCAAGGCCCACTTACAAAGAAGGCGCCCCCAGTAATCAAAGAATTATTTGAAGATATCTCTAAGCACTCTAGAGAATACCACAATCCGAGAAACGAAGTAAGTCGAGGGGTAGTAAACGCGGCAAGTGATAGCATGGCGGAGGTGATAGTAAAGCTTGATAGTCTAGATCGAAGAATGACAAAAATGGATCAAGCAATCCATGCTATTAGGGTAGGATGCAAAAATTGTGGAGGGTCCCATCTCGCAAGGGATTGTGATTTGGATGAGAATGGAAATAAGAAAGCTCAAGTCTTCTATTCAAGTGGTGATCGGTATGATGAAAATTGGCGAAAACCTAAGAAGGATTGGCTACCATACGAGGAGTATAAGAAGGCAAAGGAGGAGAAATACAAGCAGAAGGAGAGGGGACTATACCAAAAGGAAGAACCGGTAGAAAAGAAAGCCGATTTAGAAGAGTTATTCACTAGATTCATAGCCGTGTCCGAAAAAAGACACAATGATCACGATGCTGCCATACACGAGACCAGAAACATGCTTAGGAATCAGCAAGCATCAATTCTCAACATTGAGAAACAGCTGGGGCAGCTTGCGCATCAAGTGAATGATAGAAGACCGGGTCAACTTCCAAGTAACACCGAACCCAATCCAAGAATGGAGAATGTAAGTGTAATAGCCTCCAGCAGTGAAGAAAACGTTACAGAAGCACTGAGAATCTCCAAGAAGAAGGCAGAAAAGGAAGAAGAATCGGATCCAGCAAAACCCGATCCGACTCGCCGATTCACTCAAATGGACTCGACGAGTCCATTCGGGAATGAAAAAACTGCCAGTTTTCTAAAGCCATACAATCCTCCTCTGCCATACCCAATCAAAGCCATACCTGCAGAAAAGTAGAAGCATACAGAACATTCATGGAACATGTTAAAGCTTTACAAGTCAATATGCCATTTGTGGAAACAATGCTCCAAACACCTAAATACTTCAACCTGCTTAAAAGCCTTTTTGCTGCTAGAAAGGATTCGGCTGAAGTCGCGGAAATATTGATGAATGAGCTGCCTGAAAAGAAGAGTGATCCGGGAAATATGGTGATTCCGTGCCAATTTGGTAATGAAGTTTTTACCCGAGCATTAGCTGATTCAGGTGCAAGCATTAATTTGATGCCCTATTCATTCTTTAAGAAGCTGAACTTACCAGCACCAAGGCCGGTAAATATGAGGATCCATTTGGCGGACAAAACGATAATTCATCCACAAGGCGTTTGTGAGGATCTCCTTATCAAAGTGGACGAGTTTATTTTTCCGGTAGACTTCGTGGTGGTGGATATGGAAGAAGACCCCACAATACCAATTATTTTGGGGAGATCATTCTTAAACACCGCGTGTGCTCTAATTGATATAAGCGAGTCTACATTGACATTAAGAGTAGGTGATGAGTCGGTGATGTTTAAAGCTATTCCAGAAGCCAAGCGAAAAGAAGAAAAGAGAGAAGAAATCTCATTTATCCAATTGGATGATGAGATATTACAAAAAGAACTTGAAATTTTGCTAAAAGAAGATCCAAGCAAGCTTTTGCTACACTCTGAAGAAAGTGGAGATGCTATCAAAGACTTGGAGGAGTTAGAAAAGCTACTGGAAGGAGCCAACTCAGAAAACACTCCAGAATTGATGGAACCCGATCAGACTCGCCGAGTCACCTTGATGGACTCGACGAGTCCAGTCGATTTTAATAAAAACCTGGACAATGTTGATCTGTTTGTTGATAGTTCTTCACATACCATGGATTTAGTTACTATTTATGATTATTTGGAAGAACAAACAACAGAAGAAGGGAAAGAAATGGAAGTCCAATACGCCGAGGTAGCATACCTTGATACAATTCCATTTGGAGAAGGGTTGAACACAGAAAAGGATGAAGACATAGAGGGAAGAAGGGTGGAAGCTGATCGACCATTCACTACTAAACCTAAAGCACGAGCCATTACAAAATATGAAGTGATTAAATTTAAAGAGAAGGAGGTACAAGAGAAAGTAAAGAAGAATGGGTTAAAAAAAAGAGAATTACAAGAAAAAGTTTGAAGAATTTTTGGAGCATCAAAGTCAAAGTATGAAGTTCAAAGATCAAAAATTCTGAAGAAATTCAAAAGTTGAAGATACCCAAAAATTAAAGATCAAATGTCAAATAGGTTTTCTGCGGATGGATTCGGAGGGTGGTATATAATGAGCATAGTTCGGGGTGAGTGGGCAAGTGTTTATGAGGATTGTGAGTATTTGGAGTATGGGAGGTTTATAGGAAAAATTTTAGACACAAATGCATGCGTTGTGGTCTTGGCATAATGGCTGGGTTAGATTGGAGTTGTTATATATGATTCTAATATGTTTAAAATTCAGTTTTGCTTGGGGGCAAGCAAAAGACAAGTGTGGGGTATTTTGATATGTGCATAATTAGTTCATATTAAGTATACATTTTTATTCATTTATTAGTTTAATTATCGCATATTATGGACAAAAGGTACTTAAAAGTGTTAAATTATGTTTTTCAGTCCTAAGATGAAGCTTGGAAGCGAAAGGAAGCGGGAGAAATAGTTAGAAGATCGAGAATGGAATAAAGAAGGAAAACACTAAAAAAGGCACCTACTCGGCGAGTCCAATCGAAGGATCGAGAAGATAATGACTCGGGATCCCAGAGAGTTATCGCAATACGGGGAATGTGAGAGGGACTCGACGAGTCACTAGTTGACTCGACGAGTCAATTCGTATATTTAAAGATAATTCCACAGATCGATAGGAGAGAGTTCTGGGACGATTCAGAAGTGCTTTACTATGATTGAGAAGCCTGAAAAACCCTAGAAGACGACGAAGGAAGCTAGAATTCAATTCCGGAGAGTAATTAAGGCAAAATTTCATCATTCCACTTATTCTTTTGTTTATTCATCATGATTAAGCAACTTGACTTTGTTTGTTTGCTGTTATTTACTTTAATTATGAGCTAAAACCTTTAGACTTCTATTTGGGGATACAAAGTTGACAATATGGTTTGATTGATTGGTAGGATTAATTCCAAGTTGGTGAATTTTTGTTATTTTAGCTTGCTAAAGAACCTTGTGTGTGAATAATAATTAATTTTCTGTTAATAGGAAGATAATTGATTAGCATGAACATCTATTGATTATTGTCCTCATATGATATATTGTGACCACATAGTTATATGTCTAGGATTAATGAATATGAAACTAGAATTAATAAGAAAATTGAGTAAATTCATGTGCAAGCTTGTAAGATGACTATCAAACAAGAGGTTAATTAAAAAGAATAAATTAGTTAACTATTGCAAGTCTAACTTAACCCGAATAATTAATCTAGTAAATATAATTAAATTAGACAATTGGCCACTGTTTGAGTTAGTTTATTTGCTAAGGATTAGGGTAGTGAACACAAATCTAATCACTTGAATCGGTAACCAACGAAAGAATTAATCCATTGCACTATTACCTTGAAAATCAACCATAGAGTTAACCAAGTTGAACTAAACAGAAGTTCCTTTCCAATTATTGAATCTAGTTAAATCGTTATTTTCTAGTTTTAAATTAGTAATAATTAGTAAGTTTCTAGTCTTGTAAAACTAGATAAAAACCCCTGCTTCTTAATTAACTAAGATTAAATTAGTATTTAGTTTAATTTGTCGTTCCCTGTGTTCGATACCCTGCTTATTTAGCTATACCATAATTGATAGGTTCACTGCCTTTTGTGTGTTATTTGATAATTAAAAGTAGGTTTAAAACTAGTTGGTTTCACACACATCAAGTTTTTCAAAAACTTGATGTGTGTGAAACAAACTAGTTTTAATCCTACTAACTTAGACACAAAACAAACACACGAAAGGCAGTGTACCTATCGATTAGTAATATAGTTCAAGCAAGTAGGGTATCGAACACAGGGAACGGTAAACAATTAAAATAAATGCTAATATTATCTAAATAAAACAAATAACAAAAAGGGGGTTTTCTCTAGTTTTACAAGACTAGAAACTTAATTAGAACAACTAGCAACTAAAACAATTAATTACCAACTAAATTCAATAGTAAAGAGGACTTCTGTTTAGGTACGACTCATTTGTTCCCATGGATGATTTTAATGTATCGGATTAATTCTTCATTGGCTACCGATTAAGATAATTAGGTTCACGTTCGCTATTCCTAATTCTTAGAAAACAAATTAACTCAAGCAATGGCCGGTTGTCTAAATTAACGGGTTTCCTAGATTATTGATTTGGGTTAAGTAAGACTTGTAGTGGTTAACTAAATTGGCCCTTCAATTAACCTCTTGCTGATGTTCATCAAACAAGCTCACACATTTACTTACCTATCTTCTAGTTAATTCTAGTTTCACATTCGTTATTCCTAGACATACAACTATGTGGTCACAATAAATCATATGAAATTAATAACTAAGAGATGTTCATACAACTTAATTACTGATTTATTAACAGAAGAATAGTCATTGTCAACACATAAGGCTCTTTAACAAGCTTAACTAAACATAATTACCAATTAAAATTAATCCTACTCAAATAATCAATCCATGTTCACAAAATTGTCTACCCTAACAGAAGAATAAGTTTTTAGCTCATGTTTGCAGTAAACATAAAATCAAAAACGAAATCAAAGTATGTAAACATGATTCAAATCAAAAAGTTACTAAGAATAAACCAAAATTGTCTTGATTCTCTTCACAATTGAATGTAGGGTTGATTCTTCAGTTCCTCACGACCTAGCAGCACTTCCAATCGTTTCTCAGCCTCCTAGGGTTTCTCTCCATGCTAGGGTATCGATCTGAAAGTCCCTTTATATAGATTTTCACAAAACAGAGGCTACTCGGCGAGTCCAGTGACCTACTCGCCGAGTACATCACTTAAAACCCGTGTACGGCAAGTCAGCGCGTCCAGAATCACGAAAGTTCGATACAACTCACCGAGTACGTTTCGAATCAGCATTTTCTCAAAACACGAAAGTCGTCCGAAATTGTGTCTAATTTTCATAACATTTTGAATCTCATCAATCGGAGTTACGGTTCATGAGATATGGCCAAAACACTGACGAGGGGTCAAGCTGTCTAGCAACATCCTTCTTTCTTCAAAATCCAAGATCCAAGCTTCCAATCGCTAGTTCCGCTTCATTTTCCTTTCGAGCATGTCTTTTTTGCTGAAAATGAAATATTTAAGCTAATTTAGCACCTTTTGTTCATTAAATGAGATAAAAACAACATAAAGTATTAAGATAAGGCATGAATTATATGACTAAAGATGCCCATATCAAAATACCCCACACTTGACCTTTGCTTGCCCCCAAGCAAAACATAATTTTAGTACACTAATATTACATAAAACAATCCCAATCGAACCCAGCCATTATGCCAAGACCGCAACGCATGCATTTGTGTCTAAATTTTTTCCTAAAGAACCCCCATACTCTAAATACTCACAATCCTCATAAACATTTGCCCACTTTTTCCGAACAATTCTCATTTTATGCATCCCTCCGAATCCATCCTCAGAAAACCTCCTAACCTCAAGGTATTTTTGGTTGAGCAACCCAAGCATACATAATCTAGACAATTACAATTTATGATACCACATTGGAGCTCTTTGGAATTCTTCACTTCTTTGACATTTGATCTTTAATTTTTTTGAATTCACCACCTTGTTGTTTGATTTTTGGTATCCTCAACTTTTTGAATCTTCGGAATTTTGATCTTTTGATCTTCACTTTGATTGCTCCAAAATTCTTACAACTTTTCTTGCAATTCTCTCTCTTTTTTTTACATGTACCTTTCTTTTTTCACTCAAAAACCTACATGCTTAAGCAGGGGCGCTCAACTTCAACCTTTATTGGCTAACGATAATAATTTTCCTGGATACATTTCAGGTTTAGGCTGCTAAACATATTGCATCCTTCAAACTAAGCGAGGTCGTGTTTTTGTCCCATGATTTCACTAGAATAAGGAAGCCACAAATGCACTACAATGTATATAGGCTCAACTAAACATTTGGGTTTTCATGCAATCATCAACATAATACTAGTATGGAATCCTAATTACTTTTACCAAAATTTTCTAAATTAGCCCTAGCAATTTTAACGCAAAAATTTCAAAATTAACTAAAATTTCAAGATTTTCGAATTTTAACTAAAATTTTAACTAATTTAACCAACCCCCTACCCCACACTTAATTTATGCAATGTCCCCATTGCATATTATGCATGATAAAGAACAATAAAATAAAGAGGGAATTGGAACAAACTCCCCTGGGATAGTAGTCGCGAGGTTAATCTTCTTCATGTAAAGCTCCATCTTCAATTAACTTTAGACATGGGAACAACTCTTCCATGCCTTGGGTGTCAAGTATCGTGTGGTATAGCTCCAAATGTAGACGAAAAAAAAACTCTCGGAAACGCTCGGAAAATGTTCTTCAAAGGTGTAGCCAATTGTCGTATCAAATCATCAGCTTGAGAGACAAAATAAGGATCAACTCGTCGAGTCTGTAGAGTGGCTCGCTGAGTTGTAGCGTAATACTAGCAGAAGTCGAGTTTTTATACTGGGACTCGTCGAGTAGGTAAGTGCACTCGCCGAGTCCATCGTTGTATAAAGAAAATGTTTCTGCTCCAAGTCCGATTCTGATATGTGTGGGGAATATTAAATTGATACTTTCCCCATGAGTATAGCCTACCACCCACAAACTGATAGACAGAGCGAGAGGACGATACAAACATTGGAAAACATGCTGAGAGCTTGTGTGATCGACTTTGGTAAAGCATGGGATATCCATTTACCATTGGTCGAGTTTTCATACAACAACAGCTACCATACCAATATCAAAGTTGCTCCATTTGAAGCCCTCTATGTCTGGAAGTGCAGATCCCCTTTCTGCTGGGTTGAGGTGGGGACACGCAACTAGCTAAAGGACAAGTTCCTGACAGCACTCTCACGGGTCCAAATATCATCCGGGAAACGACATAGAAGATTGTTCAGATTTGTGAACGATTGAAAGCCTCTACAGACCGACATAAAAGTTATGCTGACAAAAGCCAGAAACCTTTGGAATTTCAGGTTGGTGACCTTGTTCTATTGAAGTTCTCACCCTGGAAGGGCTTGGTACGCTTCAGAAAGCGTGGTAAGCTAAATCCAAGGTACATTGGGTCTTTTGAGATTCTCACTAGAATCGGCCCTGTAGCTTACAACCTCCGTCTACTTAAAGAACTTATCAACGTGCACCCTACCTTCCACGTATCGAACCTAAAGAAGTGCCTATATGATGAGACTCTTGTAATCCCACTCAATGAAATTGAGATCAATGAGAGTCTCAATTTCATGGAGGAATGGGTAGAGATCATGGATAAGGAAGTCAAGCAAACCAAACAAAGTCGTATTCCGATAGTGAAGGTTTGCTGGAACGCAAAGCGAGGACCTGAATTCACTTGGGAGCGGGAGGATCAAATGAAACATAAGTATCCTCATCTATTCCCTGAGTCCACATGTATCTCTTAGACTTACTTTCGGGACAAAATTCCTCTAATGGGGTGATGATGTGACAACCTATAATTTCAAATCTTGTAAAAGTCAAACTTGGTCAACTAAAGTCAAACTTGGTCAATTAAAGTCAAACTTATCCAATAAAAGTCAAACTTGTGATTTGATGTAATCATAAGGTTATATTAATAGCCTTTACATGTTAAAACACTTAAAATCCGAAGAGCCTCGCAGGAACCGAAAACCTTCGCAACCAAGAACCTCGTTCTCGCAAGAACCTCGTTCTCGGCTGTGAACTCGCTTCAGACAGTGAACATACGGTTTGCGACTGCGAGCTCCTTCAGAACGCAAACTCTACCATATATATATATATATATATATATATATATATATATATATATATATATATATATATATATATATATGTTTGACTGAACTCTCAACTATCATCCGAGGGTCATTTGATTCACCTTCGGATCTTGATAATTGCATCTAGTTTTCTTATTTTCATCGATCAAACACCCCTCATTTCTGGGTTTACAGCCGTAAACCCTTGAATCTCGTTGGTTTCACCGAGAACACCAAGATCACACTTGAGTTTATAGCCGAAAACACTTGAATCTTCAAGTGGCTGTGAACCTTTTACGGCCGTAAACACCGAAGCCAGCCATGAACTCCAAGCAGTCACTCGATTTCGCTTCTAACACTTCTATTGTAAGTAATTCTTACGTCCTAGGTTGTTTCCTTAACACCTTTGAAGCTTTATTCACTAACTCCATGCCAATATGTCACGTAAATTGCTATTTAGGATTTTGTTTTGTCCCGGGAGCTAACTAGTGGAAAAAATCATCCTACATCGAACACTCCATCGAATCACTCACTTAAGGTGAGTTCATACCCCTACAATTTACCTTTTTAAATGCTTTTTAGGGGGGGGGGGGGGGGGAATACACATAGAACACAATATATTTGTGTTAATCATTTACATCTGGAAACAATAAACAAAAGGATTTCTTACGCTCAAATGTTGTTAAAATCACTTTAAAACTCTTCTAAACTATTTTTAGATTTCTGTTTATATCAAAATCATATATGTGTAAATATTTATGTATAAGTATGCTTTAACGGACTTAGGACTATTGCTAAATACCGTAACTCTTGTTCCTTGTTTGGTTGTGGGCTTAGGGTATGATCACTAGTCCGAATGTCGGTTAAATTATATTTATACTTGCTTAATATATGCCTGAATATTAAACCTCATTTTCAAAGAATATACTTAACTCAGTTGATTATGTTGGGCAATTGAGTCTTTTCTACAAATCAGTGACAATTCAAATAAACATACAAATAAACTATAATAGGTATAGTTTAGAGGATCACTACATGCTATTTCTAGAACAGAGAAACAATACATGAGTCAATACATACATACTATCACTATTCATTACCAAGTATACTATTCATTTACAAGAACAAGAAGGAACTTACATACTATAACAAAAACAAGATAACTAAAATGTGAGATACTATTTCATGGCATATCAATATTTTTGATATGTCACATTTTGTAACCAAAGTCTCCTGGAGGGAGAGTGTGAGTTTATGTACAGATCTATACGGGATTGACCATCCCACACCTTGCTGCTAGCTACAGTGGGATCTGCAGGTCTACGGGTGAAAAATGTCATATCATTTTCGACGCCTGAAAAATGTTGTGTTTTATACTAGTATATCAAGCATGGTTATAACCTAATCACATTTTAACCTTAATTAACAGTTTGGTTTTAAGGTAGCTAATGCATCTGTAGTGTATTTTATACAATACTATTGTAAATCTTAATTTTCCATTACATTCATACAATGATATTCTCACATGAGAAATGCATACTATTTTCCGAGTAAAGATAGTATTACAAATATGGAAAACATAAATTTATACTATTTCAAGTACAAACATACATTTTATGCTATTTTCAAGAGAACAGAACATACAAACAGTTGAGTCTTGCTAGAAGACTACTTTTCATTTAATGTAGAAAATATAGGATTTTCTAGGAAAGATACAAACATTTTCACTAGACATATATAAACATTTTCACTAGTCAGATACAAACATTTTCACTAAGCAATGCATACACTTGACACTAATATAATTGTGAACTCACCAACTTAAATTTTGATACTCTCTTTCAAAACAACTTGTATTCTCAGGGAACCAGTAGTCAGGTGCATTAGATCAGGTTTTGAGAAGACGGAGCATGTTCAAGACTCGTCTTTTATATTTTGCTTTACATTTTTGGTGTCATACTACTATTCACAGAACACAGATGTATTAACTATTCTATTAATGAAATGGATGTTGTTGCTTTACTATTGTGCATTGTTATGATACTATACATGACGTCCTCCGCCCCCGAACGTTTCTGCCGTTCTCGGTTTGGGGTGTGACATGACGGAGCGAAACACATTTTGTTAGCTACAACTTTGCTTTTCG
The DNA here is from genome assembly GCF_002870075.4 of Lactuca sativa. Taxonomy (NCBI): domain Eukaryota; kingdom Viridiplantae; phylum Streptophyta; class Magnoliopsida; order Asterales; family Asteraceae; genus Lactuca; species Lactuca sativa. The sequence goes on along the minus strand of NC_056630.2, from coordinate 38,789,969 downwards.
TTGTTGGGATTGGAATGGATCTAGGGTGTTTCTTAATCTCATGGGTATATCTTCCGTAGGCTTTGTATTGGCTATCAATCTTTTGTGGACATTTTGATGAAGGTACGGTTAGTTGGTGAAATAATATCCCAGAACTACGTGCACCATTCTGACCTGTTCGAAGCATGAGATTCCTTCTAGTTTTTATTTAAAAATATGTTATGGATTAAATATGAATATTCCATGCCATAAGCAAATATTTGATAATCAATTTATAAATATAACAGATTGGTTGGAAAAATAAATAGATATATAAGTTAAGTTCACTATAATTTGTTGTTTGGTAAAATAATAATAAATAATTTATTACAGTTTATAAACTAGCTTTTGATAAACTGTTTGAAAACCTTATGGAGTTTTTTTAATATTCCAAATATGCTCTTAACTGTATCTAATGTTAGGCCCTGTTTGATAAACATTTTTCCAGGTCCAAAAAGATCTTTCTGGCTGAATGGACCGGAAAGACTATTTGATATACACAAAATATAGGTCTTTTCGGTAAGATATGTCTTTCCCAGAAAGCTCAAAAACCATATTTTTTTGGTTGAATAAACTGAAAAGACAATTATGCTTCAAACTTCGCATTTTTCTTTCTTGGATTATTAATTTCTTGTGAATAATTTTTTTAATTTCTTTTTTATTGGATTATTATATATTAATAAATATTATTTTTAATATATAATATTTATGTATTAATTAATAGTATTTTATTAGATTATTAATTTCTTTTAAATAATTTTTTTTATTTCTTTTTATGGATTAATTCTTTTTTATTGGATTATTATATATTAATAAATATTATTTATAAACATATAATATTTATATATTAACGAATATTACTTTATTGTATTATTAATTTCTTTTAGTTAATTTTTAATTCATTTTTATTGGATTAATTTTTTTTGGGCAATATCACCATCATCTTAATATATTTTAAAAAATCTCATCCATCCCACCATTATTGGATATAAACCAGGTCAAAAATCAAATATTGAATTATAAAAAAAAAAATTAAAATGTCTAGAAAAAATAACAACATAACATCTACTTGAAAAAAAAATAAACTAAAAACAACTTAATCAACATTCAGTTTGGATTTTAAATGATTATTGTGTAATTTTGATTTTGTATGACAATTTGTATGAATTTATGTTTATTCAGTAACTTCATCCATCATAGTATAGAACAACAAATTAATATTGTTATTTTTCATCATTCAGCTTAGTCAATCAGATGTACAATCAAACAACATCATTTATTTCCCAGTCAGAAAACCTTCTCATACAATACTTTCCCAGACAGTATTTTCCCGGACATAAACTATCAAACGAAACCTTAGTCGTAAGTTTATAAACATAAAAGCTTTCGAATAGTACACGATTTTGCATTTTTTTTAATAAAAATCACAAATAAAGGCAGATTTCACTAAATAAATAGTTTTTAAAAGATAAATGTTATTTAGTTTTTAAAAGATAAATGTTCAAAAATCAAAATGGTGTCTTGCAATGAGACCATCTATTTTTGGTAAATTTAGCGATTTATCACATAAAAATATATCTAATCACGTTTTGTTTTTTCACAATATAAATATACCCACAATATAAAAAATTATATGACAATACCATATTATATCTTATTTATATAAAAAAACTAATAAAACTAATATATTTAAACGTATATTATTAGCTCTAGTTAACTCGATGAATATTAGGGTCATGGGTAACCATAGATCATTAAGCAACATCAACACAAATATAGTGAGAGTGTGTGAAACTTGTACGCTTTAAGACGTAAGTAAATCGCCTACGCATCATCATATTATTTGGTCCCGGGCGTCAACAATTTCACATATAATAATTAAATAATCATCCATTTTTTGTTTTATCACTTTTCACTTGTGATTAATTTTATTTCACATCAAACTAATAATTATATTATATAACAGAATAAATGCTTTTTTACTAACGTTCTACGCAAGAAAGTCGTGTATCACCTTTTTATATGTTCGTTGAAAACGTTTTTTTGTGTTTTGTTGATTTTTATGTAAATGGTATATTTACCTTCTTCTTTAGCATTATGTGGGGGGGGGGGGGGGGGGGGGGGGGGGGGTTCTCAATGAATTTATACTTTTTGTTGATGTGACATAATTCATAGTAAGGAAGGACTTATCTTACATAGTATACATCATTGGTACATCAAAAAGAAAAATCATAATAGGCCCATGAGCCCTCAACTATGCATGACAAACTCACAAATATTTATCGTCTTGATTTTCTACTTTGAGTTTTTGAGTTAAACATTTGTCAAATGAAGATGTCAAGATGCATTCAAGTGACCAAATAATATTCACAAATAACAAATTTTATATAAACTAGTTTTACTATATATGGAAATGGAATACTCCGTTTCCATCTCTAATAAAACCATAACATTTTTAGACTAGATTACAAATTGGTCCATGTTTTAACACTTTTTTGGTTTAGGAGGTATAACAAGTAACCTTTATTTTTCCAATATGGTCCTTAGTGAAGAGTTTCTAAACATTTTTGGTCCCTCTTACACATATCGCTAAATATTTTCCATAGAAGACCCACATGTGCCATGCATATTTGGACAAGTTCGTGTTTTCTCCCTCGTCTCCCCTTTCGGCTTGTTGATGTGAATTTCTTTTTTTTTTTTTCATCTTTTTCTTCATATTTTCTTTCTCTATCTATCTATTTCTATCTCTCCAATCATGACAGTTCGTTTTGTGGAGGAGATATTATAGTTCAATCATCATGACATCATGTAAACTAGACTGATGTTTCTACTATTATCCAAAAAAGGTGTGTTTTAATGTCCTTCTGTAACATCCAGTTTTGAAAATCTTCCTATTTCGGGAATTATGGGCATTAATGGATCAAGTTACAGATCAAGTTACAGCCCTGGAACTCAAAGGGTTTAGGTTATAGACCCAATTGGATGTGGATTATAAAAGTTGTGTGATCATATCCAAACTTTCGGTTTGTGTTTTGGGAGTCCATGGGTATAATGGTAAAAGTGATGCTTCACACCTTTTACTAAATTAAGGATTCTAGTTCGGAAGGTTTTGATTCAAAAGAGATTAGATGGGATGATAAGGTCTTTCATTATCTTTCCGAGCATACAAAGAACGTCAAAAATCGGATTTGTGTCATGAGAGTTATGACCATTAGAAGTTAGGAAGGTTTTGGGTTTGGGCTAGTACGTTAGGTGTACAAACTGTACATTGGGCGTACTAGGCTTAAATGATCGTGGAGGTTCACCCTAGTACGATGGACCTACCAGGAGTATGTTAGCGTATGCAAGTATGAAGCAAACCCTAATATTTGGGTCTTCGACCCTATTTCAAGACCTTAACTTATTGCAAACCCTTCTTACCTTCAGCCTTCATCCTCTCTAACCCTAAATTCGAAACCATAGCCCCATTTGTGAGATCCTTGAGCTTTTGAGTGTTTTAGAGTGTTTTTGGTGCATCTTGGAGAAGAAAGACCTCATTAGAGAAGTTTTGGTTATCCTGGAGCTTGAAGATCCAGGCCTTGTTCACCTTTATCTTTCTTCTGGAGGTATAAAGCTTCAAACTTGATGGTTCTTTTTGTAGATCTAGTTTTAGGTTATAATTTCCATGTTTTGGTCCCATGGTTTTGGTTCTTGTGAGTATAAAAATTGGATCTTGATGAGTATAATGTTTCCATGCATGAGTTAGTGGCCTTTTTAGTGAAATTATGATTGTAGGGCTTTGGTTTGGGCATCATTAAGCCATGCAAAGTCATAAAGTCAGGAACTTTATGACTTACAACGTCTCTTGGAATAAGATCTAGAAGTTAGATGATTTGTCTTAAGGCATTAAGAGCTTAGAATGAGAAATGGGGCTTCAACATGCAGTAATTCGGGCGTACTAGGGTGGTACGCGGGGCATACTCACCAGAATGGCTTTTGATCCTTGGGTCTTGTGGGTGTTGGGCCAAGAATGTTGGGTCAAGTATGGGAAGGATAAAATGGTCTTTTACCCCTTAGCATGATGGAATATGATTGGACCTTAGATTATGGATGATCGCCTTAATTATTAATTACGGATGATTTTGAATATGTTTAGTGTGAGGAGCCCGTTAGTAGCAACATGTGTGTGATTCGGTTATCTCTAGATTGAGGTGAGTCTCCTCACTATACTTGTGGGTCGAAGGCACTAATGTCGTCCCACTGGAATGTGTTAGGTAGAATGCTAGTTATTTTTGTGACTCTTGCATTGTATGTTGGGTTAGGACCCATGGACATGCATGTAGGGCTAGGTTCAGTTGAATGAGAGGGTTGGGCCTATCGTATGTTGCTCTAGGCCCATTATATAACAGGCTAGGCCTAAATGTATGCTAAGTTAGGCCCATTATTTAGGAAGGGCTAGGCCCATTATTATGGGATGGGCCTAATGTTCGGTCTAGGCCCAATGATATGTATGCAATGTGGTATTTGGGCAACTCGCTAAGCTTTATGCTTAAGTTTTATGGTTATATACTTCCAGTTCAAAAGGTAAGGGTCGGCATGATTGCACAACATCCCTTAGAGTTTTATTCTACGTGGTTGTTTATGATTTTTACTTTGATGTTTAAATAATATATCCATTTTGACCGATTTTGGAACAACTCATTTGTATGGTTTATTGTTTTAAAAATGAAAATTTTCCATGGATTTTTTGGGTGTTACAAGTTGGTATTAGAGCCTTGGGTTGAGGGATTCGGGCACATTCTCGGGTGTGTTTGAACTCAAACTAAGGAATTGGTAATCTTTTATAATATATTAAGTTTTCTAAAAAGATTTTTATAAAGAAGAAGGGGTGTGATGTGTGCAATCAACCGAGCTCAAGTGATTCCCAAAATACCCATACTTGTTGATATGTTATATGATATGAATGGTTGCATGTTAGAAAGATTGGATACAGTTAGGATCATATATCCTTCGAATGACTGATTTAGCCTTATTTCATGTTCCTCGTCTGGTTGTGGTCTTAGGGTAGAGTCTTTTATTTAACATTCTATTTGATCATGTATTTTGTATAATTTGCATGCATAAGGCAACCGAAAGCGATAGTAGAAGTTCCTAGCATGGTAGTAGCAGTTAAGCTTGGGATGTCCTTTGTTTGTTTTGTGGTTTGGAGTGTTACAGCACGAATGTTGCTTACTTTGTGCTATGTGGGACCCTTATTGATGTGAGTTAACCATTAAGTGAATACGTTAACTCACATGCTGCAAGGGTTAAATAATCTCGGAGTGATGGAATTGGCCTTATTGTGTAGCTCTCGTTTGATTCTAACCATTGTGGGGTTGATTATTTTACACGAAGGATTATTCTAACGCCTACAGATTCTGGCTAGTTAATTTAGAGATAATAAGCATTAAAAATGACTTTTTGATAGAAAAATATTTAGGATAAATAATCTTAACATAAGTTATAGTGTATTTCACAAGGACTTCGTACATATAAATAACGTTGATATCCGACTTATAACGAAGAAGTTATGACCCGTCGAAGTTTCATGATTAAACAGGCACGGCTCCGCGTATCGTAAAAAGTAAATTTTTGACAAAATGCTTTTTATCCTTAGCAATCTAAACGAAATTCGTAGTAGACTTTAAACCGAGAGCGTGCATATACTAGTCCGATGACTGATTGCACCCGTTGTATAGTGGTATTCCAATTTGATGACTGATTGGGCCGGGGGTAATCCAACCCAATGGTTGTGGACCTGAAGGTATTCCAATCTGATGACTAATTAGACCTAGCATGCATGATTGTATATGTTATATATGTTGTGTGTGATACTTTGGGGGAACTCACTAAGCGTTGGCTTACAGTTTCAGTTTATTGTTTCAGGTACTTCAGGCGATCGTGGAAAAGCGAGGACGTGATCGTGCACATCCTCTTCGTTTATGATTTTGGATTTTGGGATACTCTGATTGTGACTGTTATTCTTGGAAACAATGTTTTTTTAACAATTATGGTCATTCGATTGTTTTTGAAAATTTGAAAATTTTACTCTGATTTTTATGACATTACAACCTTGCGAATCGAGAAGTTGCCTTGTGATCATATTTATTCCATCATAAAAAGTTGTGATTTCTTGTTGCATATTTAAGTCATGTTGAGGGCAATTTCGTAACATTCCCTTGTAGTTCTCCCACGCTTCGTAACATGACTCCCTATCATTTTGTTAAAAATTTGCGATGTTTTTCTTTAATTTAGAAATATTCGAGGGTGGACTTTAATTGTTGAATAAATTTCATCCTTAAATTAGCCTATTTCGTATAGCTCCTGGTGGGAGTGATTTCACCCAATCCTTTGTCGCGTCTTTTAATGTAATTGGAAGAAGTCTTATGTCACACCCTGAAACCAATGGCGGAAACGTTCCGGGGCGGAGGACGTCATGTATAGCATCACAACCAATGAATAACAACAATCATAGCAACACAACCATTACAGTGAATACTTAGGTAAAAACGTTTACATCTGTTTTGAAATTTAGTTTGAATTACATCCAATAGTTTTGCATTGTAAAAAACTTAAAAACTCGTAATGCTTCAGTTCCTCGAAAATCCGGCAAGTACTTGTCTACTAATTTCCTGAGAATACAAACAATTTGAAAAATATCAGCATAAAGCTGGTGAGTTCATAAGCATTTAGTTTTTAGAGAAAAATGTTCTTTGATGCTTTTGAAAAGTGTTCCTCAAGAAAATCCTATATTTTCTTATGAAAAGTAGTGATGAAAGAGTATCTATTAGTAAAACATAAACCATCGGTTTTAGAAATCATGTTATCTGCCCTAGAGGTAGAGATGCCAGTATAGAAATCCCTGAATATTGTCTGTATATATAAGTAGTTTTATTACTCAAAATAAAACTCATGAAGGGTAGAGCCCGTAAACAAAGTTAGTTTATACTTATTTGCGAGTCCTATAACCATACTTGATATGACCGAGAGACCTTTATAACGTTCTTCAGGCGTTAAGCTAAATGACATTTGTTCACCCCAGGCGTGCCCGCCTAACTGTAGCTAGCAGTTCAGGTGTGGGATTGTCAGTCCCGAATAGATCTATTCACAAATCTCATGCTCTCCCTCCAGGAGACTCTGGTTATACTAAAAGGATTTATCACTATACACCTAAGGGTACAATATTGAAGTAGCGCCTCACAATTCTGTATAATCTAGTTTACTAGCGAGAAATCAGTATAAAACAGTAATTATCCTTGAATAAATGTACTTTATACTTCTGAGAAAACATATAACATAAACTAAATCTGCCATAGTTTATATATATTCATTTATGAATTTTGATTAAGTAGAGACTGCCTAGAGGGTTATCCCAAACTATACCCATTATAGTTTATTAGAGTTGATGTAGAGTTGCTTTGTAAAAACCTTTCTGAAAACTATGAAGTTAGATTTCCAAAATAGTAGTTTCACTTATGCTCAACATATTACAAAAAGAGACAAAATATCCGAATATGTTATTAAACGTGGAAATCGTTGGACTGCATTAATAAGTTTAAAACTTAATAAAACACTTTGAATTTGGCTTGTATTCCCCCCCTGAAAACATTAAAAACACGGAAAATGTAGGGGTATGAACTCACAGTTGTTGCGTGGAGTTGTTGACTGAAAAGAAGGTTCCCGAGTTGTTGCACGTGACACTTAACGAAATCCTATTATCAAATAAATACGTATATGTATCTAAATTAGCGATTTCGATAAATAAAGTGTCATAAGAACACTTGAATTCGGTTGAGGAATGTTACCGAGACTTGCTTGAATCGAAGAAATGGGTTTTCAGCCTTAGAACTCGAGTTTATGGTCTCTGAAGATGGGTTTACGTTTTCTAAAATGAGTTTACGGTTTCAGCAGGTGGCTGAGTTTACGGCCGTAAACTCAAGAACTGAGTTTACGGTCTCTGAAGCTCGGACCGTAAACTCGGAAAACGAGGTTTTGAATGCAGATTTCAATGCGAGAAGTGATTCCAAATGCTCCAAAGTGCTCCAAAAGGCGTTCTTCGACGTTTCCCGGAGTCTAAAATCGTTTTTGTGAGTTTACGGTTGAAGAACTTAGAGAGAGAAGAGGAGAGAATGTGGCCAAAAAATGTTCTAAGGAGAGTGGGAGTATCGTATTTATAGGGTGAAAAATGGGGTCCACTCGTCATTGACCGTAAACAGGGTTTACGGCCGTAAACGAGTTTGGAATTAATTAAGTGATCAAAAGGAGACTAATTAAATATATGGGTTGATTGTTTAAATCATTCATTCTTATATATGAGGGCTTGTGATCCAAGATTCCTTATGTTGGACTAAGTCTATGGGGTGACCCATGGATACTCCATGGAGATTAAAATCCATGGAGCATAAGGAATGGGTAAAGTCATGAGTTACATGGTGTAACCCTAATAGCCACCATATAAAAAATCCCATGGCTCAAGAAATCGGCACTATGTGTGTGTGTGAGGGCTAGACGATTTCAAGGAGTGTTCAAGTTTCTCTCAAGTTATTCCAAGTGTATTTGGTGTTGTGTGAACCGTTTGAGGTGTCACACTTGAGGCACTAGGCACTCAAGCTTCATGAAGACTTTCTACATCAAAGAGGTATGTATTCTATCTTGTTATATTCATTGTTGTGTATGCTAGATTAGGATAATACCTTGGAAGTTCATATTTGCATGTATAATAGAGAAAACATAGATCCAAGGTATTTAGGGTTGCATGTACACTTAGGTGTGTTAGAATGCTAAAAACCCAACAGTACTTTCTATATTGAAGCTGATTTGAGCTAAAAGTCCAAGAACACTTAGTGTGTGTTCTTGGTGTTTTTGGAAATCTAGACAAAATACATAAATGAATGGATGAATAGATGCACAAACACTAGATTAAGTGTTATACCAACTTTCAATGGTTAGAACACTTACAAGTTTGAAGATCTTGAATAAGTTTTAGGATGATACTTGAAAGGATATTTTGGAGTTTACTCTTTTGATATTTGGGGAGTAAAAACAAATGGCTAGACTTGGGGAGTAAACTCATGCATATGCATGAGTTCACGGATTTTTGGGTGATTTTTCAACCCAAACATAAAAGTTTGGTCGGAAATTTATTAGACGCGAGGTGTTTGCGGTTTTTAAAATTCAAAACCCGAGACAGCACTTTCTTTCACCCGTTCGTTTAAAAATAATATTAAAATATTCAAACGAACTTCAAATTTGTTAAAAATAAGAAATAATTACATTAACTTATAATAAGAAGTGGTTGACTTTTAAGGTTTGACCGGATGAAAATTTCGGGTTGTTACAGACGGCGCCTAGCGATTAATCAGTGCATACATAATGAGTGAAACATTACAAAATGATGAAATTTAAACGTTTTGAAGAATTTTTATCTCAATGCAAACTATTTGAGGCATGATTAGTGTTGTATTAATCATATTAACCTACTTTGTTATCATATTAGTAGTATTTACGAACTTTGATATGATATTAGTCATATTTAATTTTTTAAAATTCAACAAATTAGCAATTAATGGTACCCGATTAATCTCCGCCTAGCCGATTAATCCCTTGACCCCAGTCTACCGACTAGCTAACGTCGAGCGTTTTTTGCAACCTTTATATATATATATATATATATATATATATATATATATATATATATATATATGTGTGTGTGTGTGTGTGTGTGTGTGTATATATATATATATATGTTTATATGTCTTTCGGAATACGATCCGATGTCGGGCGATGCCCGAGGAATGTTTGTTATGCTTGAGATCTTTGTGATTCTTGTATGTGTAGGTATTTTTATGTTTCCGGATTACAATCTGATGTCGGGCGGTGCCCGAGGAATGTTTATATGTATGTTTTTCCAGACTAAGGTCTGATGTCGGTCGGTGCCCAAGGAATGTTTATATGTGTGTTTCCGGACTACGGTTCGATGTTGGGTGGTAACCAATGACAATGTGCATGTTAGATTATACTTGTTGTCTACATGATACTTGTATGTGCCTGGTAGGAAGGTGAGTGTGGGCGGGGTCCCATATCTCATCACTAGCTGAGTGTGGACGGGGTTCCATATCTCATCATTAGCAGAGCAAGGGTGGGGCCCATGATAGGTGAGGCCTTAGGACTAGAGGAATTAGTACTGTGTATGATTCTTTATGTGCTAGAATGATTATATGATATTGTTTGTATGTGTATAGTGGGCGAGGCCCAGTGACAGGCGGGGCCTGGAAGAAACAAATTTGTATACCGAGTAGGGCTTGATGTCAGGCGGGGCCCGAGGACAGGCGGGGCCCAAGGAAGATCGTGCGGGGGCCCGTATATGTGATTATGTGTATGGTATGTGGTAGTAGTGGGAACTCACTAAGCTTCATGCTTACGGTTACAGTTTTGGTTTCAAGTACTTCCAGCTGCAACAAGAAAAGCTCGGGATGACTACATTGCACACACCATGATGTTTAGCCTGGGATGTTTACTCTTATGTTTTGATTTGGAAACTCTAATAATAATGTTTTGAAATACTTTGACTCATGTTTTGATGGAATGGTTTGATAACTATGGTTTTATTTAATAATTAAAAATAAAAATTTTGGACCGTATTTATGAGTGTTACACATATATTATGATGTAATAATGCTCTCTAACACACTTAAGAAACTAACTTTACTACCTATACTAGGCTATGGTCAATCTCTAGCTCAAGTAATTTAATGATCATAAACAACTAGGTAAACAAGTTCATGCAATAAATGGCCATGCAACTACACCAAACATGAGGGCAAGACAATAAAGATTGAAACTTTAACATGCTACGATATTGATTTTCCAAACACAAGATAAAACCAACTTCAATAATCCATAAAAGTAGAAATTAACACATGGTAGAATCTAGGATAACTGAATGATTAATGATGAATCTTTCTTTCAATCTCCCTAATTCTTATTCTCTGAACGAAATCAAGTCTCCAAGGGTTCTTGGTTGCTATTAGTCGAATAAAAACAACAACTCTCTCTTCATGCATCCTGAATTTTAACCTAAAAATCAATATTTATACGTGCCAAAATTCAACTTCCACATCATGGCCTTATGTTCAAAATGTCGAGGGAATCATATCATCGGCGTATTCTACAAGCTTCATCATTAGTCAATCGAGAAGGTTCTTGTTTTCACACCGTGGATCCGGAGATGCCACATTGTGGAATTCCTCTTTTATGTATAACTCTTCTCATCTTCTCTTCGATGCAAGCTCCATCCTCCAAGTTTTTAGTTGTGCTTCGTTTTAGTCCCTTTTCATGAGAATGTCCTTCTTTGGCTACAAAAATAGGAGGTATACTTTATAAGTACCAAATATCTTTCTATAAAACAAAATTATAGGTAAAATGTATTAAAATAATGCATAAATATAGCAATATCATGAAGATGCATAGGAAGTTACATGGTTAAAGAAATTCATCAGTGATCATGGAGTAGTACCAATCATCAAACAACCACTAGAGATCTTTTGTGATAACGAGGGTGCATTCGCCTTGACTAAAGAGCCCAAGGACCATGGCAATTTGAGGTACATTCAGAGGAAGTATCATTATGTTCGACATCATGTAGAAGATGATGACATCATTATGAGTCGGGTATCATCTGAGGAGAATCTTTCTGATCCATTCACAAAGCCACTATCAAGGGAAAAACATGATGGTTATACAAGGACCATTGGCATGAGACTAGATAGTGATCTGATGTAGTAGTTTAGTTGTTAGTTTGTATTATTATAAAACATATTATAGTATGAATTGTACCACTTTTGATGTTAATTTCGAAGAGTCTTAAGAAAGAGTTTTTGTTTACTCTCAAAGTCTTGTTAATTCAAATATTGTGTTTCACTTTTGCTTGTTTTGAACCAACTTTGAGAATATTTAATAATATTCAAAACTCCACAGTCGGTCGCATTCTCAAGAATAGATGTTGGTATTATAGAATATCATGAGTATTGGTTGATTGACCAAATTGTTTTGGGCATTGCAATAAATATTGTGCTAATATTACATGCGTACTTGAAAATATAGATTTTAAGTATTGGAGCAACCGCACTTAGAGATTACTTTATAGATCAAGTCATGAGTAATTTTAAGATGATAATATCTTTTATTTTTCTAACATATATATATATATATATATATATATATATATATGTGGTCTTGTTTACAAAATTATGTTGTTCATTGGTGTGTTGCAACGTTATCTGTAACTGGTAGTCATAAAGGGTATTTCCATGTATGATTAGACGAGTAGGCAAAAACTATGCAGTCAAAGTTTATTTGTTCATTCTAGTAACTAGGAAGCAATATATATAATGGGACCCTCGATGATTTTGTGTTGACATCTAAAGTGCTTGGCTGAGCCCTGACTGAACTGATTTTTTCAATTTCTTATTCATATGTAATGTCAAATATTGGTAATTGGGAAACAAAATGTTGAATAATAAGATTGCCTCACATCCATGACTCATGTTCATAGAGATATCTAAAACAAATGAATAAATTGCTCACTTATATCAGGACTGAATTTTGATTCTAATCAGACTTGGGAATTTGCATAGATGACTACTCTCTGTTAATTATCAACGAAATATTTTGACACAAAGAGTTAACGACCTGTACAAGTAGGAGATTGTTGGAAATGATGTTCAAGGTCAATAACTATTTTGGTAATATTTTTAATAATAGTAAGGTCTTTTTGGGTTGGCCTCAAATAACATAAGGAAAAGGAGTTTGATAATATGTTAATTTATTCGTCCACACTCTATCTCTCCATCTCCTTGTACGAAAAATACATCCTCTCTCATAGGGTTTGTGATTTTTGAATAAACCCTCGATTTGGTTTAGTTCCTTATTGCCTTCGGTTTTGTAGGTCTAATTCCATTAAAAGGGTGTTCTTTTGGATCCTTCATCTTTGCAACAGGACGGTACGTATGAGATCACAAGGAAGTGAATATGTGGTTGGTAATCTTTACTTTTATCTAGTGTTGCAGAAATCGGTTAAATCGGCCGATTAATCGGTGCCTATTCGCTAATCGGACCTCGAGCGATGAGGTTTATTGCTAATCGGTTACTTAAATCGGGCTTGGTCAAATTCGGTCAAATGCGGTCCTAATAGGAGCTAATCGGCGCTAGTCGGAGTTAATCGGTCAAAACTGGTCAAAGACAATTCAAAAAATTTAGGGGCAAAAATGGCAAATATGAAATTATTTTTCTAGGGTTCGTTCCCACTCCCACATTCCATCGTATTCAATTCACAATGTTTTCTCTCTTTGGATATTTTGAAACACCGACTTCGTACTCACCTCGACGCCTCCTAAGCTCGTTCACTACATTATCGACATTGTCGGCTTCCAAGCTCACCTCCGACGCCATACGCTTCTACAGAATCCTTCCAACCACTGGCGGATCTACATTGGATCCTGGGGTATCCTGAGATGCCCCTCAAAAAAAATTTAGTAGTATAAAATTTTCCGAAAAATTTTGTTTATTTTGCGTTCCTTAATATAAATGTGTTTTGCGAAAAAATAAAAAAAGCTCTAGTTGGTTCAGTTGGTTATGATGACATGGTGTTTTTCCGGAGGTTGGAAGTTCGAATCTTGGGCTTGACATATGTTAATTTTTTTTGTTTATCAGTTTCTATCCTATATCCCTTCAACTTCTTTCTTATTTCTTATAATTCTAAAATTGTCCCACATCGGCCATAAAATGAAACATAGCCCCTATACATCTGTTATATAAGCAACACAAGATTCTTAATTCTCAACAAGATAAACCTTTGAATGGGTTTGGGTTTAAACCCGAAATTGAGTTTGGAAAACTGAAAAACCGAGAAACCGAACCCATTGGTTCGGGATACCCCTTTACATTGACCCTGGCTCCGCCACTGCTTCCAACATCTGCCTTGTTTTTATCGAGCATCTCATACTTCAATCTCGCCACAGAGTTAGTGTGTCGAACATCTCATACTACCAAATCCGAATCAGGTAAGTTTATTTTGACTTTTTTTGTACTTGTGAAGAACCCAAAGAATGTTACTGCTTATTAATTTGTTAGATAAAGTTGATTCCCTGAATTCTCTACATTCATTTAAGTTTTGTATGTGCAATCGATTCCCTGTATTCTCGTTTGGATTTTCCTCCTTTATTTCAGTGATTTCTTTTTCACTTAAGCTATAAACATGGGTTGGAAGTGCTTATTAATTTTTCAGCAAATTGAAGCTTGATTCTAGTCACAGTTGTACATTTTTTGATCGAAGCATGTGCTCTTCTCTTCTTCAATTTTTCTCTAGTGTCGATTATTGCTTGCTGGACCATCTCATAAACTTCTAATCAGATTTAGTAAGAAATCTACTTGATAAGTATGTTAACCTTTATAACAATAATCATAAAATAGAAGTTTTTTGGTTCAACTCTTAAGCTTACGTTGTTTACCTGTTAAGCCTAAGTTTTTTCCAATTAATCTGTTACTATGAAAGTATTAAGTTGTTTACCTGCAAGATGTGAAGCTATTAAGTTGTATTTTTGTTGTGAAATTGTTAAGCTGTTAAGTTATTAATCTGTCAAGTTGTTAAGCTATTAAGCTGTATTTTTTTTGTGAAATTGTTAAGTTGTTAAGCTATTAACATGTCAAGCTGTTAAGCTATTAAGCTGTTTACAAAGTTGTTCACTGTTTTGTAACTTTTGTTGTTAAGCTGTTAAGCTGGATTTTTTCTGTTAAGCTGTTAAGTTGTAAATTTGTTTTTAACTTTTTATTGTGTTAATGTGAAAGTTTTGATATAAGGTGACGATTAATGACATCAAATGCTTCCACTACACCATCTGTTGGATCAACCCCCACTACCACAGGTGCACATAAACGTAATTCAAATGATGTTGGGAATAGGGTTTTATCTCGAATAAAAACAACATGGAGAGATTGTAATGTATCTTGTGTGGAAAAACATTTAGCGGGAGGATTTCTAGAATGAAACAACATATTGCTCATGTGACGGGTAATGTATCCTCATGTCCAAAGTCTACAAAAGATGATCAATTGAAATGTAAAAGTTCTCTTAATGAAGGGAAGCCAAAAAAAGAAATCTAAACAAGTGCATAATGAAGGCTTAAGGGTGGAGGCGAGACAAGAATTTCATGAAGCAGAAAATTCTTTGGGGTCAAAGGCACCCAGTGTTATAGGCCCCACGGATAACTATGCAAACATAATAAACCCAGAAGAAGGTTTGAAGGAGGGAAAGGGAAATTTTTTTGATCTTAACAATATTGTTTGAAAAGAAAGAATATTAACGGTCCATAAATTCATTAGTAGGTCGGCATATGAGAGTGTGATTCCTTTTCATGCCTTTGAAAGGGATAGCTTCAAAATGATGTTGGAGGTTATTGGCCAATTTGGAATCGGGTTTCCATGTCCTACTAGATATGCTTTGAGTGACCCACTTCTAAAGCATGAGGTTGAAAGAACAAAAAATTTGTTGAAAAAAAAAACGAAAAGGAATGGAAAGAGGATGGATGCTCGATTATGACCGATGCTTGGTCCGATCGAAAGAGAAGAAGCATTATGAATTTATGTGTTAATTCAAATATGGTTACCGTTTTTTTATCTTCAAAAGAATGTTCCGGTGAAGCACATACAAGCCAACACATATATGAGTATGTGGAATCTTGTATTTAACAAGTTGGTCCCGAGAATGTTGTTCAAGTTGTGACAGATAATGCCACGAATAACATGGGGGCGGCGAAGTTGCTAAAAGAGAAAAGACCATCTATTTTTTGGACATCATGTGCGACACATACCATTAACCTTATGCTTGAAGGTATTTACATTATTTTGTTTATTTATTGTATTTATTATTTTATTTTTATTACTTTATTTAGTTTAAAAATCTTTAATTGTATACTATAAGTTGTTATTTCATCGTGTTTATTTTTTCAAGGTATCAGAGCACTCCCAAGGTTTAAGAAAATCCTAGACCAAGCAAAGAAACTAACCATATTCATTTACGCTCACCACAAAACCTTGGCGATGATGAGAAGTTACACCAACAAAAGAGAAATTATCAAACCGGGAGTCACGAGATTTGCTTCCGCCTTTCTCACATTACAAAGTTTGTCTGAAAAAAAGGAGCAGCTAAGACATATGTTCTCTAGCAACGAATGGGAGGAATGTAAATTTTTCGGTAAGCCTAAAGGGATTGCCTCATATAAAACGGTGACAAGTGTCCAATTTTGGTCCGGTGTGACACAATGTTTAAAGGTGTTCTCCCCTTTGGTGAAAGTCCTTAGAATGGTTGATGCGGATTGGAAGCCCTGAATGGGTTTTGTTTAGGGGGAGATTAAAATTGCAAAAGAAGAAATTATCAAATATTTGGGTGGTAACGAGAAACATTACAAGCCTATTATAGATATCATAAACACAAAGATGAAAGGTCGGCTAGATTCAACTTTACATTTGACATCTTATCTTTTGAATCCGTATTATCATTATAATGGATGCGGTTCTTGAGTTTTTTGATACATCATTTTGTGGAGATTTAGAGAAGCAAAGGCAAGTCGTAACTATTGACTTGCCAAAGTACAAGAAAAAAGTTGATAGATTTGGTTGTGATCTTGCAATTAAACATTGTAAGGTGAACGATGCCGACTTTGATCCGGGTAATTCGTTTTCCTTTTAGTTATCTACTTATCTATTTTATAAAATTTTGATATTTATTGATTAATAATGTGATTTTTTTTTCAAAACCGTAGCTAGTTGGTGGGGACTATTTGGTGGCGCAACTCCAAATTTGACAAAGGTTGCAATAAGGATTCTTTCTTTAACTAGTAGTTCATCGGGTTGTGAAAGGAATTGGAGCACGTTTGAAGGGGTTAGTAATATAAAGCATTAAATTTAAATTTTATAAAATTATAATATCAAGCACGTTTAAACTCTTTGTTGTGTTTAAATTTATAGGTACATACAAAGAAACAAAATAGATTGGAGACAAGTAAATTGAACAATCTTATTTATGTTCAATTCAATGCAAATTTAATGGAAAAAAACAAAAAGAGAAAAGATAGAAACATGGAAGTGCTATTAGCAAATAATTCTCTCTCGGCTCAAGAATGGATTGTTGATTGTGATGAGTGTGATGTAGATGAAGTAGATCCTAAAACGGTTTGATGAAGCTCTAGCAACAAATGTTAGTCAAGCACCCCGAGAAAGTCCAAGAATGAGGGAACTATTAGATGAAGATTTCGAGTCCGAGAGTGAGAGTGAGGAGCAAGTGTTGGAAGAAGAAGAATACGAGTCGGATGGTGTTCAGATAATGGAAGTATGTGGAGAAGATTAGAAGAAAATGTGCATTTAGTTTTGAGCTATTTAAACTTATGGTGGATTTGTTGGATGATGATTGTGTGTGTTTGTTAAAACTTATTATTAAACTTTTATGCTTATTTTGGAGGATGATTTGTTGTGTTTGTTAAACTTATTTAGTTATTATTAAACTTTTATGTCTGTTTACCTATATTCTTAGGATTAAGTTAGATTTATAAAATTTTGAATATTTTTCTTAATAATTTATGGTCCCCGATTAATCCCCGTCTAGCCGATTAATCTTTAATCCCCGGTCCACTGACTAGCTAACGCATAGCGTTTTCTACAACCTTTCTTTTATCGTTTTCCAAAGTACGTTGCTATAATAGTAAAAATATATTCTTGGTCGCATGTGCACTTAGGTATATAAATTTTTATTTTTCTGCAACGTATGAGTTGTGTACTTGATGCTATAAATCCCCAACATCCTTTTCACACGCTGCTTCTTTGTGTGGTTGTTTGTCGTTAGCCGAAAGGGTTTGATAGGGAGATGTATCATTAAAAGTATAACATATAAAACACTAAAACAAAATTCTTGTCTTAGTTACATTAGGAAGTGTGAACAGTTGGTAATCCATGTAAACTGCACATTATTCCTTATTGTGTATTTGTGGAGCGTGTGTGGGTAACCGAAAATAAATTTGAGACGTAAGAAGAAGATGATGTGGCATTTATGGTTGTGGTTTGTTAGCAGAACGTGTGTGGTTAACCAACACGTCAACTTGAGACCATAACATAATCAAGGGGTCATACATGTTTTTCATGGTTGGTTTACCATCTTATTTTTGAGACCTCGATATCCAATGCACAAATAGAAGATGTGCAACTTCGAGATTAACATGCCATTAAATATTTTTAATGAATCTCAAAAGATCTAGGAATTTCTTAGAAATTGAAATTGATAAATAATTTTATGGTTGTGGTTTGTTAGCAGAACGTGTGGTTAATCAACACGTCAACTTGAGACCATAACATAATCAAGGGTCATACAGGTTTTTCATGGTTGGTTTACCATCTTATTTGTGATACCTTGATATCCCATGCACAAATATAAGATGTGCAACTTCGAGATTAACATGTCATTAAATAGTTTTAATGAATCTCAAAAGATCTTGGAATTTCATAGAAATTGAAATTGATAAATAATTTTATCTACCTAAAATAAATTTGTGATATGATTACGATACTCATCTTCATAAAACGAATCTAAAATATAGATCCTAGACTAAAAATAAATTGGGTGATTAGACAAGGACTGAATCAACTAACTAAAATACCTTTCTAAATTTCCATGATTTTTATGTGTTCATATAATTCTTGAAATTTTGATGATCATGTTCATGTTCTTATGAATTTAGAAGATGATAGGAATTATTTGCTGAATTGTTTGGAATTAATTCTTGATCATTTATGTGTTTTAATGGAGTCCATAATTTGTCCTCAAGTTATGGATATCTAAATGTCACTTTTCTTTAACACACATTTAAACACATAAGTTACATAAAATGAAGAGTCTTCATTTTTATGAACCTTTAATTCATAAGTTATGAAATGAAAAGTTTTGGATAGTGGATGTTCATGTTCATATGAGTTTTGTTAGATCATAGGAATTATTTGCAAATTGTTTGTTAGTTAATTCTTGATCTTAATGTGTTTTAATGGAATTCTTAATTTTTCCTCAAGTTATGGAATTCCAAGAGTTTTTCTTTTAAATGGTTTTAAGAAGTTGTAGGTTACATTTTATTGAAGAGTTTTTCCCATAAATGCTTTTATGGACTTCATAACTTGTCCTCAAGTTATGGATTCCCAAGAGACTTTTCATTAAAAGCTTTAAAACACTTAATTAAAACTCATAAGTTATGAATATCCAAAAGTTTATGAATTGTTCAAAACTTGCCCTCAAGTTTTGGAATTTGTAAAGTCTCACACAAACTTTAATTCCATACCCTAGAAGTTTTAAAAGTTAAAATTCTACTCTTATACTATTTATAAGATTAATGGTTAATTATTATATATATGTATAAGAACAAGTCATTTTACCGTTAGTAGGCCTCATTCACGAAGCCGGTCTATAAGGTGGGTATAAGGTTGTTGCCTATAAAATGGCGACTTAATGGGTGTCCACTCTCACTCACCGCTTGCTTGACTGGTGGAGGGTCGTTAGCCGAACGGGTAGGACAATGACTTTAAATTCTCATTAAAAGTATAATGATTATTATAAAGTAACTAAATATTTTTTATTTAATTCCCAATCTTAGTTACTTTAGGAAAAATGTGAATTTGGTGCTAGCCCATGGAATTCACACTT
Organism: Lactuca sativa; assembly: GCF_002870075.4. NCBI lineage: Eukaryota > Viridiplantae > Streptophyta > Magnoliopsida > Asterales > Asteraceae > Lactuca > Lactuca sativa. The sequence goes on along the minus strand of NC_056630.2, from coordinate 38,770,201 downwards.
TGTACCTTACCAAGTCGTTGGTGGAGCGTGTGTGGTTAACCGGCACACTAACATGGACTAGTAAGGATCACGAAGGGTGACTTAATGTTTGTCATAGATCAATGGAGCGTGTGTGGTTAACTGGCACATTGATTGGGTGATAATATTAAGGGTACCAAGTGAATTGGTATGGTTATTCACACCTTGTTTTGTGATCCTCGGCATCCCAGTCACAAAATTTGAGAGGGCACACTCGAGATTGAAACATGCCATTGAAAAGTTCAATGAATCTCAAAAGATCTAGGAATTTCAAATCCAATTAAAACCTAATAAAATTATTTCGTTTTTCATGGTGGAAATTGGTGAATCGTCATTCGCCTACCTTCAAATATTTTATAGCTTGGATTACGGCATCCCTCTTCCAAGTTATAAAATATTGTGTTGGGTCCTAGCCTTAATATTTCATATTGGGTGTTATATTAAGGACTTTGAATCAACTAACTTGATTTTCTCCCATTATAGATGTCTGGTTCAGACAACTATGATCTTCCCAAATCTCTTGAAGATGGTGTCCCTCAACATCATGCTTCACTTCCTCCACCTCCTCCAATTATTCTCCCTCACCCACAAGTTCTTGAAAAGTTTAAAGTCACTCAATCCTTATTGGCAAGCATAGTCTATGTGTGCTCACATCTTGGAGATAAAGTCACATATTGAAAAGCCGGGAGAGTTGGGTGTCAAAGTCTCGTGAAGGTTGGATGTTCAATCGCTTTCTTAGTAACATAGTGAGTCTCTTTGGGACTACTATGAGACAGACTATGACATGACCCTTAATGATGTTATCTATTTGCTTGGTGTTGTGGAATCAGCAATGATTTGGAACACCAGTAAAGCAAATTTGATTAAAAGAACGACTTACCAAGTCTTAGATGGACATTGACAATGGTAGCATTGGATATCTAGAAAAAAGGATTTCTCTTCCCAATGGAAAGGGATCGGCCATAGTCAACTCGATTGACCAAATGGTAAAGAGAAAGGCTAAGTCTGAGATAGTATCATGTGCCATTACCAAAGGGTCCATGTGTTTTGTTGCCAAAGGAAAGGGCATTGGTTGCGAAGCTGCCCTATTCACCTGAAAGGTCATAAGGTTGATCAAGTCAAGAGGTTTGACTCTACTTCAGTTAAAGTCCACTGACTAACTCTATTAAGTTTCTATTTGGAGATTCTTATTACATAATGTGAATGGGTCACATGCTGATGTTTTTAAGAATCAAAGAAAAGATAGGAAGCTTAAAGTAAGTATATGTTGATTCTGATTGCGAAGGTGGGTTTCGATCGCATGGTTCGGTAATCAGAATTTTGAGCTGTTACTTAAGAGTTATAATATATTGCTTATGAATAGACAACAACAAGGTTTTCATGTGGATTGTAAGGATAAGTTTTTCCGCAAAGTTTTAAATAAAAGAAAAAAAAGGGGTTTTAATTTTATTTATTTTAAAAATATCCTTACAATGGCATCTGTGGAAAATTGTTGCTTATATGTTTCCAGTAATAGCAATATTGGAAAGTGGATTTGATTCCTTCATTTGTGGAAGTGTCTAAATTTACCGAATGAAGAAAGTTTTTCATCACCCAAGTTTCAATTGGACAGAAACTTGGAATCATACAAGTTGTATTGTATGATGAATGAGAATTTTCATCTTTGAAAATTAAGACTAATTCTTTGATCACATGTATATGTGAGTCAATTGAAGGACTAAGGAATTAGGTACACTGGGTGTGCGCTGGTCAAGGTCCACCACAAAGATTGATTTGTCATGATTTACTAAAGATTAGTAAATATGATTATACTTATGAGGTTAAGTATAATTCTGTAACATTGGAAAGGTTACAATGTATGACAAAACAAATGAGAAGAATCAAATTAGGCAGAAAGATAAAAGTTTCTCAAATCTGAAAGGATGGGAGAGTACTTTAGTATCGTATTTCATGATCATCTTAATGATTATGAAACCATATCACAAATTCATACTCTGAGGACGTCTTAGTGCATTGTTATGGCTAAGAAGAGAGGTCATGAATTGTTGGATTGGTTAAAATCAAGAAGATGAGTCATACTTCGTTCCAAAACAATTCTTAGAGTCATACTCCAAGATTGTAACTTTGAGTGACATAAAGAAAGATTTATTAACACTAGTCAAATGTAAGAATAAAATGTTTTCTACTCTTGTACATTTGAGATTGGTAAGTTGTGATGTCTTGGATGAGACAAAGACCAACTAAGACCAATTGTGTGAAGTGTTAGTCTTGATAAGAATCCGCATTGTCCCTTGAATATTTGTTTTGTCAAGGAATGGTTCTTGACTGGGGAAACTTATATGTCAAGGGGACAGTGGGAGCCTTAAAGATCCTGAAAGAGTTTCAAGATTTAATCAAGAGTAAAACCTGTAATTTATCACTAGCACATGACTTAAGGTTTGCAACCTATCGTGTTGACATAATTCTTAATTCTGTACCTACTTCAAATAAGTTGAATTTGCATGTGAGTTATCAGAGTTCAACTTGGAAGCATTGGTGGGCCTTGTGCTACCATGGTGACAAGAAACTAAGATTGAAGAAGTTTAATCCATGTAAGGCTGAATTTGTCACTAACCTTATCTTGTGATTATGGTTTTGACAAATTCACATGGATAGGAACTCATACACTATAAAATCTAAGTGTCATAAGGTTTCTCTCCGATTCATGAAAATGATGGTGAGGAAACGCTTTCACTAAGTAGATTTTAAGTAGATAGCAATTGTGTTATTTGCATTTTCAAAAGTCGTTAGTGGAGCGTGTGTGGTTAACCGACACACTAACATGGACTTGTGAGAAATGGCAAATGCCTAAGCAATTGAGACTATGATTACGACATCCCTTTTCATAGTTCTGAAAATTGTTTAGACACACATGTGAGCTATCTAAGAAAGGGTGTATGAATCTAAATTTTAGAAGTCCAACAAATTTCTAGAAATATGTCAGAGCTAGTGGGAGCATAAGTGTTATGCTGATAATCATCATGTTAGTGGGAGCATGATTATTACATTTAGTGTTGCAAGTTAGCAATGTTAATTATAGAAAACAAAGTTTTAATTCGTGAAGTTGCAGGGGTTGAAAAGTTGTTTTGCTATAATTAAGGGAGAGGAAATTATACTTCATTTCAATTCTAAAGCTTAGATTGAGATTTTAATCATCTTTAGTCAAGAATATATATGAATTTTATGTTGGAATGGTTCAACTTGAAGAAATTCTATATATATTGCGTTTTCAAAATTTGATTATGATTACGGCATCCCTCTTCATAGTTAAATTTTAAAAACATGGCAAATAAAAAATATTGTAGCAAAAGACTTGTCTAGTATCATGTCTTTATGTCAAACATCATGAATCGTGTCCCATATGCTTCGGATATAGGATCGATTGCATGTGCTATAATATTCATCTTTTCTAAATTTCCAAATGCTTAAGGCATTGAGAAGGGAAAAGTCTAGAACTGGATATGACTAAAGTGATTAAGCAATTGTCGAGGACAATCTGAGGTTCGCCAAAGATTGGTTGCTCAGGGAAAGTTGGAAGTATGATGTAAGTTGTCGGAAAGGACCATATTGACATATTCTGAAAAGAAGTAACTCTTGTTCGGAAGTGATAGTCAAAATGGGACTATGGAAATGTCTCCATAGGTGGAAGTTATTCAATCTATGTAAGATTAGAAAACCTTAATGCAACAAGGATGTTCAAAGCAATGTACTTTGAATATGAGACTTCCGTTCCATAGAAGTTGACCTTCTTTGGAATACTCTGTAATGACTGGTGACAAGGTTTTGGTGACTTTGTGCATAATCATTACAAGAGGAACATTGCATAAAAGTTTAAAATCTAACAGATTTTTTGGTAAATGATAGGAATCGGGGATTCTCACATTTACAATAAGGATTTGGGATTGTGAAATGAGTATCAATGGAATCATGTTCAATTGATCTACATCACAATGTAAGGATCATAGACAAACATAGTGTGCATACTTGGAGTATGGCATAACTATTGTTTAGAAAAACAAAGTGTACATGCTAGGAGCATGGGACGACTGTTGTTTTTATTCAAGTCTTAAGTTGATTGTTTGAAACATTATATAATGGATAATGTGTAATCAATATGGTGATGAATAAAAGGTGGTTCTATTTATATTCAAAAGGGTTCTGAGACCATATTGGATTCGATTATTATTGTGTTTCACTTTGCATGTTTTGACTTCCAAAATAGCTAGGTTATTCTTTCCGAATGACTAAGTTATTTAAACACTCCACAGTTGTTCATATGTTGGAAGTAGGTATGAATCAAGACTGTTATGAATCGAGTTTGTAGATGGCTAAATGGGTTTAGTCATAGCAATGGTTGCTACAACATTCATGAGTGCTCATAAGTTATGAAGTATTGGATTAAACCCACGCTCACTTGTATCACTTCATGGAATTTATCTCGAGTGATCGTGAGACGGTAATATCATATAAATCTTCAAACCTAGAGATATGAGTTGTTACCTATGAGTTGGTTGTGCATTGATTGCACGTAAACGCATCAGTAACTTGATGTTATAAAACGTGCCTTTGTGTACAATTCAACAAGTAGTAGAATAAGCATATGAGTCGAAGTTTATATGTTCCTTCTAGAGATAGAAGCGATATCTGGGCCCCTCGATGATTTTGTTGTGACCTATGTACCGGCCGGTCAGAACTAAATTGATGTGTTCGATTAAGTTCTTTGTCAAACAAATCGGAAATCAGGAAACAAACTGCTAGACAATAAGTACGACGTTGTTCCATGTATTTGTCCGGCTGATATCATGAGAACAGAGGATTATACGATCACTTATCTAAAATGGCGCTTCATAGTTCAACAGAGTTTTCGAGAGCTACGATTGCTGGTTGGTTCCTGAAGTAACATACGCAAATATAGTTATTAGACTTATCCAAGTGGGAGTCTGTTGGATAAGGTGTCTAAGTCCATAACTTATTTGGTATATACTTGACCCGACCCGGCATGGTCCATTTGGGTTGCATTTTATCCAAACTATTTATGGATAATTTTATGAGAGTTATACACATATGATTATTAATATATTATAAGTTATAATATATTAATATGAAGTCATGTTATTTAATTAGTCTTAGTCTTAAGTTAATTATGAATTAATTTAGAGATTAAAAGGAAGACTAATTAGATTGTGGGCTATTGGTTTTATATAGTGTGGGCTAACACTCATTTGTTAATGGGCTAGGCTTGTATGGAAGTCCATGGATGATCCATGGAGCTTTTAACCCATGGATCCGTGGAAAAGGAAAGGTCATGGGTTATTAGGGTTTCACCCTAATCATGTACACTATATAAGCATGCTTATGTTGCATGAAATAGCCATTAGTGGTACTAGTTGTGTGAGACTTAGTGTGTGGCCGATTTTCTATGTGTGTATACACTCTCTCAAAGTTTTCCAAGAGTTTGTGGTGATTTTTGATTCCATTTGAGGCATTCACACTATTGGTGCTTGGCCCTCAAACTCCTTAGGAATTGAACTCATCATCAAAAGGTATGTAATCTCATCTAATTCTTTTATGTTTAAAAGTACCCCATGCCATGTTAGATAGGTTATGAACCTTGGAAAATTATTATTTTGCATGTATTTAGACAAACATAGATCCAAGGTTTATTAGGGTTTCATGCACACTTAGGAAGTGTTAGATTGCTCAAAACCCAACACTAACATCCCCCATCTGGCACGTATCAAAATATTGTCCGCTTTGGGCTCCCAGCACGAAAACTTTCCAGGGGGTTACCCATCCCTGGATTGCTCTCGCCCAGGCACACTTAACTGTAGAGTTTTTATGGGATCTGTTGCCCTCACGGCTTTAAAACGTGTTGTGATAGGAAAGGTATCCACACCCCTTATAAGGAAATGTTTTGTTCTCCTTCCAAGCTAATGTGGGATCACGTGTAACCCACCTTCACCCCCCCCCCCCCATATAGGGTTCGACGTCCCTGTTGAACACATCGACCTGTGCCCCAGCTCTGATACCACTTATAACATCCCCCATCTGGAACGTATCACAATATTGTCCGCTTTAGGCTCCCATCACGAAAACTTCCCATGGGGCCACCCATCCCTGGATTGCTCTCGCCCGGGCACGCTTAACTGTAGAGTTCTTATGGGATCTGCTGCCCTCACGACTTTAAAACGCGTTGTGATAGGGAAGGTATCCACACCCCTTATAAGGAAATGTTTCGTTCTCTTTCCAATCCAATGTGGGATCAGGTGCAACCCGCCTTACTTGTAACATCCCGAAAATCAAGGGTAAAAAATTCATTTCTATTACAATCAAAACACCATGGTAACTTTATCCAAGCATTTAAAAGTATTTCAAATAAGACAATTATCAGAGTTCATTCCCAGAGATCACACATCGCGGAAAACACAGGGGTATGCAATGCGATCAAGTCGGGCCCTTTCCCTTCGAAACGAAAGTACTAGAAACCATAAACCACAAATTGTAAGCATAAAGCTTAGTGAGTTCCCCAAAACATACCCACATAAAACCACAAGAGTCCACATAATTCATGCATACAAACATATACGGATGCCATCGAAACCCTCCATGGTCTTACTCTGGGTGTCATGGGAAACCCCGCATGGTCTTATCTAACAACCATGGGAACCCCCACATGGTCTTGACTATCTGTCATAGGAACCCCCACATTGTCTTATCTAACTGCCATGAGAACCCCCACACGGTCTTCATGTGAGTACTTAACACATTGATAGCACATTCGTAAATAACCATTACAACTAAGTAACGTGGGTTGGCCTTGGTGCCTTCGACCCATTGATATGGTGAGGAGACTCACCTCGAATGCAGAAGCTCACTGAAAGGATTCCCTAGCCACTGCCCTGGCGAGACCTCCGAACTAACAGATCAAAATAACACCCTATTAGCAATTGGAATCCATCCCAAGGCCCACCAACCGTACTTGGGGTAAAATAACCATTTTACCCCTGGCCCCAACATGAACCAAAACTGAGGCCCAATTCCAACAACCATGAAGGCCCAAAATCAAAAGATCCACAAAGGCCCACCAATGACCCAATCCTATATGGGCCTTATCCTAAGCCCATATATTTTCCTTAATTACAATTCAGATTACCTCAAATATCCCCCTCGGGACAAACTTGATCAAAGATATAAATGGAAAGGACAAGATCCATAATCCATACCGACCCCACTCATCGAGTTGTCTAGTCAACTCGTTGATTTCTACACCAACTCAGAAACGGGGAAAACCAAAACAACTCATCGAGTTGCCAACCAACTCGCTGAGTTCACCCGTGACTCAACAACTTAATGCATTAAGTTGCCTTCATCGAATCCAAGAGCTCCAAAGCTTAGATCTCAACAAAAATGAGATCTAGAAGGGTAAAGTTTCCAACTTTACCCCTAGGAACCACCTAAATGGTTCCAAACCCAAACCCTAGACTTGAAAGAGTGAGGGATCAACCATTAAGCACTTAATCATCAAAGCTAATACTTCAAAATGCAGATTTGACCCCATAAGGCTAAAAGACCACGTAAAGTTTCCAACTTTACCCTCAAGTATGCTTAGAAGAAGCTCAAAATCTCAAAAGAAGCCATAAGATGGACTTAATGGATGCATGGATCCCTTAAGACCATAAAGTTGGCACCTTTATGCCAAAAGAGATCATGAGGATCATATATATAAAAGAGTAACACTTGGGACATCCTACAACCCCACCAACCACCTAAACATGGTGAAAAGCACATAAATTAACCCAAAAAGAGATCTAAGCCAATATTAAGCAAGGTTAGAACTTTATACCCGAAATATGTTGGAAATGGTACAAAGAATCAACTGAAGGCTTCTACTTGAACCACCACCTTGCACCAAGCTTCTCTTCCTTCAATGAGCTTCAAACACACTAAAACACACTCACAATAAGCTCACAACCCTCAAGGAGGATCTAGGGTTCCAAGATTAGGGTTAGGGGCTATAGAGGCTGGAAATGAGACCAACACTTGTGACTTAAGGTGTTTAAATAGGGTGCAAAACCCTAAAATCAGGGTTTCTCAATCAGCGTCCAACTTGTCGACTTTTCTTCACCAACTCGCCGAGTTGGTCCATGAAAACGTGTGACCCAAAAGCCTTCAACACGTCGAGTTGCCCTCCATCAACTCAACGAGTTGGTCCTTAGAAAAGGGGATTTATTCTACATTTAATCTTCTAGATTCCAGGTGTTACATCCTCCCGCACCTACAAAATCAAACTTTTCTCTACTCTCTGTTCTCCAACAGGAAAAGCTCACTGGCGGGGCAAACTAACTCGATTGTATGTGTAACCTTAGGATAACCCTAAGGTACGATGATTGTGAGTATGTTCTCACCGATCCAATTCCTAAGATCAATGATTTCTCTACTAGTGAAGAAAAGGTTACTCACCAGAAACACCTTAAAGAATCAAATAAGATTTCTTGCATCATGGCTACTTTAATGTCCTTGTATCTCCAAAAGACTTTCGAGAACTTGATCATATGGGATGAACTTGCAGTTGGCTGAAATGTTTCAACAAAGAGCAAGGAAAGAACGATTTGCAGTTATGATATGCCTAACGTCATGCAAATGAAGAGCTACATATACCAACTTGAGAATCTTGATCTTGTCTTTGTAAAGAACCTCCTTGTAGATCTTGTGCTTGGATCTCTCCCTAGTTTATATGATAACTTTATAACGACTTATCATTTGAATAATATGGATAAGACATTGATGAAACTCTACAACCTACTCCAAACTGCAAAAGTTGGTCTAAAGAAAGCTCCAGTCAACTCTCAAGTTCCAGTCCTTGCCATTCAAAATGGTAGTGGAAAGAAATGGAAATATTCCAATCCAAATGGAAAGGAAAAGCTCCGACTGCACCTTATCATTAAAGGGTAAAGGAAAAGATGAATCCTCTATTCCACCAGGCAATGATCCGAAAGAGGCAAATTGCTTCTACTGTGGCATTAAGGGGCATTGGAACGAAGTTGCTCTAAGTACTTAAAAGATCTCAGGGATGGTAATGTCAAAGCTTCTAGCTCTACTTCAGGTAGCTATATGGTCAAACTCCATAACACTACTACTTTAGGAAGGAGAGCATTTGTGTAAGTTTAGAAATCATGGGGGACATTCTTATAAAAAAAATAGCATGGACCGAAGTTATAATCATTGGTAAACCATAAGGACCATTTATGTAATTTTGTCGGTATGGATGGAGGGACTAATTGTGTATTTCTCCAAACCATATGGGTATAACCTATCAATATTTTAACTTAGATAGGAGGGTGTAGTTACCTTTCACCACTCATTTTTCTTTGTCATGTTAGCTTTCCATCCACTCATATTGTACTCACAAAAAGTTAGGAAATTGTCATCTTTTACTATCTTTTATTTTTTTTTATTTTTCTAAAAATAATTATTTTATACAAATATTATACTCATTTCGGAAGAAATTAAAAACCATGAATTTTAATATATTTTTTATAATTTTTTAGTATGTGTATGTTTGTGTGTGTGTGTGTCTATATATATATATATATATATATATATATATATATATATATATATATATATATATATATATAATTTAATAAATATTAAAAAAACTAAAAAAAAAAAGACTTTAAGTTTTTGTCCAATGAGGAGATGAGAGAAAACACAGGGATGATATCACTCACCCCTAAACCGTATGACCTAAACCGCACCCAATATATGATGTTTCAAGATGCGGTTCCTGTTTTCATTCACTCTTCACACACCCATTCCGACCGGTCTTATGGACCAAACCTTCAAATTTGATCAACCTCACAAGTTCCAAAAACGTAATTTACTTTGAAAAAAATTATAAAATCTGAATAAAATATCATTCTAAGTTTCTAATATATTTATATGTCAGATTATCTTATGAGCCATCGTAAAAAACTATATGCAAATAAAACGGTTAAAAATTAGCTTCTCTAAAGTTCTTGCATTACCTTGTAAGCTACGTCCCCGGTCTATTGCTTTTCACTTATTCAACATCACTTTGACTTCCATGTACCTTAAATTCACTTAAATTTACTATATCTTTTTCTCAAATTAAATATTACATTCATTTTAACATAACAACTAAGTTAGTAATAATATTTTGTCCCCAATGATTAAGTCATATGATGAGATAAATGTGTTTATCTAAGTACCCGCTTTATCCTTTTAAATAAAATGTATATATTGCAGCAAAAGTATAAAAAATAATAAAAAATTAATAGTTCTATTTGGGAAATGGTCTGCAATTGTGGGCATATAGTCATGTAACCTTCCCTTGCTGTCAAGTAAAGCATAAATTAACCATGCAACCTTTATTCTTTTTCTTCCCTTTTGCTCTATTGGGTAATACTTCCTCTATATTATTATTGCTCCACAAACACATCAATTAAATATACAAAATTGATAATCTAATTTGCTTTTGAGAAAAAAAATTATATATAATCAAGGATGTAAAAAATTTTGGAGATAGTTAGCAGGTCGAGCGTAATAAAAGTCATAATCTAGTGTTTAGACATATAAGTCACGAATCATCATACATTAAGTCTATAATCGATGTCGATGTTGACGTGAAAAGAAACAAGAAAAATGTTGTGTTGTCGATTCTAAGAAAGTGGATAGAGACAAAAGACATGATGAGAAGCGATAACTAGCTTTCTCTCTCTCTCTCTCTCTCTCTCTCTCTCTCTATATATATATATATATATATATATATATATATATATATATATATATATATATATATATATATATGTCTTTAATTTCGTATTTTTTCACCTTTTATTGATTATTTGACTTATGTTTTGACTTTTTTTTAACTATATTATTCTTATTATTTACTTGGTTGTCAAAATTTGACCGATTAGGATCAAGGCCAACTTAGATGACCAACTAGCACTAATCGTAAGCGGTTGGAGACCACTAACGTTTAGACGACAATTAATCGACCATTTAGACCAATTTTTACAACACTGAATAATAAATAAAATTAATCACAATTTTGACACATTAAGTGCTAGAATGATATTGATTTGGAGTTAAAAGTAACTAAAAAACACTTTACAAATAACGTACCCTTAGTTATATAAAATATTTGACTATCTTAAATGGGACAAATCAAATATTCATTTGTATCAATCGACCTAGAAATGTCAATAATTGGTCACACCCAAAGCCTATGACACGGGATGTGTTTATTATATCTTTCAAAACGACTAATAAAAGACTTTTAATACTTTACTACTCATACATTTATGTATATTATTTATTTTTTCACGTTTAAACGTTTTATTTGATACATTTTGTCATCAAAAGAATCTTTAATAATACAATTCCTTTCTACTAGTTTAATTCATGTTGACAGATATGCAACATGAAACTAGAATCATCAAACGTAAGATTCAAAAGGTATACTGATCTTGGTCTCTTTTTGTAGGTTTGCTAAATCATGAGGGGTAGTATAGTAATTTTACCAGAAAAATAGGAAAAGATTGAGTGGGTATCTTGACACAGTGAGTAATTGTAACTTGGCTTGTGAGACTCATTTGCTTAATTTCATACATTAAATAGTGACATCTTCTTTTGGATAGTATATAAAGAGGGTGGTGTAGGCTTCCACATTAAGCATTGCTTCCTTTCTTTCTCCATTTACACCACCACCACCACCACCATCTCCAAGACTTCACCACCACTAGCACCACCATGGCGGAGAAGACAGTCTTGTCCTCAGGGCTGGGCCACCTTTTCATGACGGTGTTTGTATTCAATTTTGCGAATTACATGGTGGTTCCGGCCATAACTGACGTCAGCATGGCTGCACTTTGTCCCGGAGAAGATGAGTGCTCATTGGCGATTTACCTCACCGGTGTTCAACAAGCGGTAATTAACAAGTTTAATCTATTTTTTTTTGTAGTTTATGAATTATCTGTTAGTTTTTTCCTCTTCTTATTTATTTATTTATTTATTTATTATTTTCATGGATAATGTAAAGCGGTTTTGTGTTATAAATGTATTCATTAATTAAAGCTTAAAGAACTAAAAACAAACAAATAAATAAATAACAATACTTTTGATATTTTTTATGTGTGTGTCTCTTTGCTTTTCTCGTCCAAAATGCACCGGTTACTTCAAGAAGAGTTTTGTTTTGTATTTATACTATAAATTGAATTAAATTTGTTCGATTTCCATTTGATTTTTGTATTTTGTGTTTTGACGCCGTTTGTTTGTTTTTTTTTTTATTTTTTAGATATCTTACTTTTTATTTAAAAATGGTCAAATACATTCATATATTATGGATAAGGAGTCAAACCTATATACTCATTTATTTACAAGACTAGATCAATGAGTTTAATAAAAATCATTAGAATTTTGTAATAAAAAGTTTTGTTTTTCTTCAAATACTTTCCCATAAAGAACATTTATATAATATTATGTTTTAAATGTGCGCAAAAAAATTATTCTTTTTGGACGTAAATATGTAAAGATTGGTGCCAAAAATTAATGACATGAAAATTTCACAAATAGTCAATTTTTAATTAAACTTAGCATAGTTTTATATAGACGAAATGTAAAATCAAAATTAATATTTTATGAGTTATAACCAAATAAGAGATCTAGTTATTATTTAAATTTTTATTATAAATTTATAACAGTGCTGAAATTAATTTTCATGTATATTTTTGTGTGAACTTACATAAATGACAAACTTAAGATAAATTGATAACATAAATACCAATTCAACTTATTTTGCTTTATGACACAACAATATCATTTTTCTATCATGTTTCTTAGTTACAATGCACCATTATAACTTTTGTGAAAAAAGTCACTAAATAATTAGATATTTATTATATTATTTTTTACATCCTCACTTTGTTGCTATATAGTAACTATCAATCTATCATTGATCATTTGATTGCTCCTATATTAGTATGTAAGCAAGTATTTGATATCTAGTGGTTGTAAGTTTAATATTCAATATTCAATACTAACAAAAACATGTTAGTTTTTTCTTTTTTTTTTAAATAAACAAGGCATAACTTATTGAAAAAAAGGACATGCTAATTACTTTGTATTAAAAAAATCAAAGTTTTAGTAGGAACAAGAAAAGATAGCAAAAGTGGTGATGGTGTTAATGTATGTATGTACGAAAAATGACAGATTACAGGGATGGGAAGCCTAGTCATGATGCCATTGATTGGAAACCTCTCGGACCATTATGGAAGGAAAGTCATGCTCACTCTTCCAATGCTACTCTCCACTTTACCTTTGGGTATATATCTTGTCTCTCTTATCTTTATATTTACCATCATAAATCGATATCAACACCAAAAATAACACATCACATAGTATATATTCTTACAAATTACATAAAGTTAGATATTCTAAATGTTATTAATTTAATTTTTAGGTTAACCCTCTTAGTATATCGAACAGGGTTACTTAAAAGTTACTATATAATGATTTTATTTTATAATCTTAATAAAATATAACTTTTTCTTTTTCAGAAGTTGTCTTATTACAATTCACAAAATTTCTAGTTTGTTTATTAGTATTAACAACGTGCTATTTGAGTAGAGTCGATTTATATTATAAGAAGCATAATGTATATTAAATTATTAGTCGAGGACGTTAAATAAAGTGTTTATCTAATCAGATTTGCTTTTACAAAAAATAGGTGTGATATGTTTTGGAAATAAAAGTATTATTGTAAAAAAAAAAAGTTTTGAAAAGAAAAGCAAGTGTCATGTTGTTAACGGGTATTGGATTTTAAAATTTATATAAAATATCTTAACAAAAAAAAAGTGAAAAATGGTTAGTGGAAACCTAGAGATACCGGCATCTTGTAACATAGTGGGATTTATATTGTCACTAGAATGGACAACTTTTCTTAATGTCTTCAAAACATGCATCGTGTATTATAAGATTGACAGATTAATGAGTTCCACAATTAATATCAACATCTTCATCAATCAGAAAGTATTATTGTAATTAAGATATATTGCAAAAGAAAAAAGTTACATTTAAAAAAAACAGTATTTGACATTTATGTGTGGAATTTATATCATTTATTTATATGGTTGATCATAAAAAATGAAATATATTGATTTGAAAACATATAATACCCTAAGCGGGCAAAATAAAAAGATTTTTTTTTCATATGTTCATAATCCTTTACATTTATTTATATGAAAAAGAAGACTTACCAAATCATATTAACTATATCATGTGAGTTAGTTTGGTCAAGTTAACTAACACAACTACTTAATATAAATAGAAAATTGGGAAAAACTGATAGAAAAAATATCACAATTAATCATTATAGATGTTTTATAGTATACACTTTAAGTAAAATAAAACAAAAACTATATAATTAATTAAAAAAAAGCTTTTATTAAAAAGGTACGAAAATAAAGTTACAATTTTATCTTTTTTTGCTTTTTTTTGTTACATCATATTTTGGTAAATCCTTGTCTAATCGGTGAATTCCCACTTCTTTGTTTTTTTTTGTTTTTTTTTGTTTTTTTTTAATCAAAAGAAATGTCTTCTCCCTACTTTTAAGTTTTTACACATTTAGAATAGTTGAAATGCTTCTTTATTCCTTTTTTATGTCATCACTCATCACCACCCAATCCTAAAGTTTTGACAAATAATTAAGGCTGATGGACCCATGTATATTGTGATGTGACCAATTATCATGTTTATTATACATTAATCTTACTCAAATTATTTGATATATAACTCATCATATGATTGGGATTTTCTCATTTTATTTGAATATGCAATTAAAAGATATGTAAATACGATGACAGTTTTATCTATTTTATTTGTTGAATATGTAAAACCAAATATAGCGTAAATTACATTTTGGTCTTTGAGTATTTTTGTTTTTGTAATTTTAGTCGTTAACAGTTTTCTCCTAGAATTTTGGTTTTTATTTGATGTTTTTGTGACAATTGTTGTATTAGTTCAAAATAAAATGATTATTTTTGGTCCTTAAGCATAGATGATTCTAACTAATTTGGTCCAAAAAGTGAAGTCGTTTTTCTTAAATCAGAGATAAAAGAAATGTTAAAAAAAAGTTCAAATAAAGACAAAAATCATAGAAAACCCTTTTTGAGACCAAAATTAAAATAATTCAACTATATTTAGAGACCAAAATGTTAGAATGAAATAGAAGTTATATCATGCAAAATGATTGGTGTTTGTTTTTATAGTATGGTATATATAATAATGAGAAATGAATCACAATTAAGAAAAATAAATGCGCAAATGCATGAAGTATGGTGTACATGTTATTCACTAATTCATTATTTGATGGGTAAAACAGTAATTTTGGCATACAGCAGAGATAGGAATTTCTTCTACGCATACTATGCGCTCAAGACCCTCACTTCCATGATTTGTGAAGGAGGTGTCCTTTGTCTGGCAAATGCATATCTGGTAATCATCTATCATCGTCTTGTACTTTATGCATCTATATTTGTACCTTATCAATCTTAACGTTATTTTTTAAATTTTAAAAAAATATTTAAATATATTCTTAACTTATTGAGAATTTACAAAATTTCATTTATATTTATTATCTTTCTACAAAATTATCTTAAATCTTTTTGTTACGAAAACTTTATGAATTATATAAAACCAAGTAGTATAATATAGTTGAAGGGGATTAGAACACCATTTTAGTTTTTACAAAATGTGATAAAGATGCTAGAAAAATAGACAAAATAACCTTTCGTCTTTCACAATAATTTACTACAATTTTGTATTTTCTTTTATTCCACATTAAGCATAGGATATAAATCTAAATGTCACTTAAATAGTTAGACATTATATTTTTCATTCATTTTATGTTTAAAATCAAGTTAATTATATTGTTATTTTTAGTTTTTATTCGTCTTTTTAAACTTCTAATTTTGCAAATATTCAGGCGGATAACGTGCCACTGTCACGGCGGGCGACGGCGTTCGGAATCCTCTCCGGCATATCATCATGTTCGTTCGTTTTCGGCAATCTCTCCACTCGTTTCCTCCCCTCCGCAGCCTCCGTTTTCCAAGTAATCGAACACTCTAAAATAGATATAACTTCAGTTATGATTAAAATTATCGATGAATTGTGCTATAAAGTATATGTATATCGGTTGTTTGTTTTAGGTATCTGCGGCGGTGGCAATGGCTTCTGTAGTTTACATGAGAATTTTTCTTCCAGAATCTAGTATGGAAGCGGCGTTGATCGCCGTTTCATTGAAAGAAGAAACGGTGAATGATTGTCTTCTCGAAAAAGGATGTACGAACAACCGCCCCCCTTCCCGTACAACTCCTTCTTTGCACGATTCAATTGCGTTGTTGAGGAGTAGGTATGTGAATTTTGCTCTTATCCAGACAATCGCTTATTATAATTCCCCAATTTTGGAAAATGGTTTCCAAACTTTACAAGGAACTGGTTCTAAATTTGTTTATACTCCTCAAAAAGTAATTCAAATTGATATCTAATCTGTACTATACGAGAGTCTTCTTCACACATGCAATGCCCTACCATTTGTGCACTTTGAGACGAATATACCTACCGTTTGTGAACTTTGAGACAAAAATGGAAAAACTGAATTCTTTCTTTCTTGAATGCTACTTTCACCTACCATTTGTGAACTTTGAGACGAAAATGGAAAAACTGAATTCATTCTTTTCTGAACGTTACTTTCAGCTGGACATTTTCACAAGCAGCAATCGTGGCATTTTTCAGTAGCCTTGGTGAATTAGGCCTTTATTCTGCACTATTGGTACTTCATAGTTCATACACCATAGCAACAAACTGCTCTTCTACTTTAAGCTTTTTCATTAAGCATTCTTTTCTGTCTCCTGCAGTTCTATTTGAAGGCCGAATTCCATTGGGATAAAGACCAGTTTGCTGACTTGTTGATCATCAATGGTATCGCAGGGATCATATCTCAAGTATGCAATTTATAATTAGGGTTCATGAATCATGACTACTTTCACATGCAAATATTATAAGTATAATCTTGTTTTCAACTCCTGCAGATGGTTCTTATGCCCCTGTTAGCTAGAGTAATCAGTGAAGAAAAAATTCTTTCAATTGGACTCATCTTTAACTGTGTACATGTAAGTAGATCTGTAATTATATATATTAATTTCAACAAAATTCACATGACTAATCTTGATCCCTCATATAACTTTGGGTTTAAATGCAGATTTTCCTTTACAGTGTAGCTTGGTCTTCTTGGGTATGTACTTGTGCTTAACTATTATGAACAAGTTCTTTTTTTATTACACTTTTGGGTGTATGTTTCAGTTTTACTAATGACAATTATTAATATTATTTATTTTTTTGTATCAAAAAGGTTGTTTATGTGGCAGCCATGTTTCAGATTTTGGCTGTTTTTGCTGGACCAAGTGTGAGTTCCTTGTGTCTGTTGTATTTATTTATTTATTTATTTTTTGATTTTTTTGTTATCTTATCAAAGATTTTGATGTTTTTCAGTTGAGAAGTATTGTGTCCAAACAAGTAGGTCCTACTGAGCAGGTAATCTTAAGCGTTTATATATTATATTTAATTAAAAGTTTTTCTTTAATTACGTCTTACTTCTAGACAGAAGGGTAAAATGGTCATTTACTTTGTTTTCAGGGAAAGGCACAAGGGTGCATTACAGGCCTATGTTCTTTTGCCAGTATTGTTTCACCACTAATTTTCAGCCCTCTAACAGGTGATTAATTTTTTAAGAATAGTAGCATACATTATTTTTTTTTTAATAATTATAACCGAAACTAATGAATTTTTATGGTTTTATACAGCTTTATTCTTATCTGACAATGCTCCATTTGAGTTTCCTGGTTTTAGTCTTGTGTGTGCTTCATTTGCTGTGGTAAGAAATATTTTCTTTTCTTAATTGATTTATGTGATAGTTTTGACATTTTATTGACCATAATCGGATATAAAAATAAATAAAAGAATCTCAATTTTATGTTGGGTGTTACATCAAAATCACATTCTTTATTCTGTTGTGCATAAGAAAAAAAACCTCAATAACTACTTTCTATTAAAGGCTAAATGACCATTTTACCCTTTTGTTTGACATTTTATTGACCATAATTGGGTATATAAAGAAGAAAAAAGATTTTTTGCTTTTATGTTGGTTGTTACATCAAAACACATTCTTTATTCCTTGTGCATCAAAAGACCTCAATAACTACTGTCTATTAAATGATCATTTTACCCTTTTGTTTAGATGATTGCGTTCATCCAGAGTGTCATGATCAGGGCCCCACCCCAACCTGTTCCAGATTCAAAACTTGACGACTCTGCCTCAGTGGAGGCTTAAACTATTCTAATCATGGTATTTTGTTTGTTGGCTTGGTATGGTGGTGTATTTACTCTTATACCCTTTTCTAGCTAAGTACATAGTAAGGGCAATTACGGAAATGTTGGTTTTTCACAACGTGAAGTTAGCTACAAGGTAATGGACAAAAGTTCCATTTTTAGGGGTAGTGTATATGAATATGATGTCTAAGTTGGTATTTTAGAAGTATTTATTTGTAGTAAGATTGTTAATATATATATATATATATATATATATATATATATATATATATATATATATATATATATATATATAAGTTATAGTATGGTTATGGTTAGGGGTAAAAGTGTCAAGTTACCACTTTTGTTACATATTTCTTGTTGGTGTATCATGTCTGTTGTGGCTTTAAGCCTATATATGTAACTTATTTTTTTTTTTTATATAATGAAGAAATGCAATGTCACTTTACTTTGTTTTTTTGTATGAAATTTGAAGTGGATTACCATCATGTTCATATATTAGCTTACATTGAAGATTTAGCAAAAGTAAAAATATTATGGAATGGAATCATAAATGAACGGAATTATCAACAAGGTCTAAAATGGATCATTATATTCCATTCTCATATTTAGTTGTCTAAAATGAATCAAATAAGTCATTCCATTTAGGGATGAAAATTTCACCCGACCGATGGGGAACCCGGTTTCCCCGCCCTAATCGGGGACGGGTATTCCCCGCCAAAACGGGTACCGGGTACGGGTAAGGGTATGGGGCCGGGATCCTCATTATGTTAAAACCGGGGATGAGGCCGAGGCCAGGTATAACAATCTCCAATCCGCCCCGCGCCCGCTTTGATGACTATATATATATATATATATATATATATATATATATATATATATATATATATATATATATATATATATATATATATATATATATATATATATATATCATTTTTGAATTAAATTTTTTTTAAACGGTAAATCTAACATACTCCTAAACTACTTTTTATATCCACCTATGTCCACGACGAGACTTGAACCCTCAACCTCAAGAAAGGAGGGCAACACCGGATACCGCTGGGCTAGAAATTAGACCATCAGAGATAGTGTTCGTATATCAAATTATGTTTTCTATTCCAAGAGTTCGTCAATCGTCACTTCATTCAACGATCTATATACCAAATCGTCACTTTTCGTTTTGATGTTTGTTAAACTTTATGATTGATGTAAACAAAATTTGATTACGACATATGGTATTGATCGCTTATTAAGCTTGATTTTTTTTTTGTGTAAATTGAGTTTTATTATGTTGATAGATTGGGGAAGAGACGGGGATGAGCTCGGAAAAAACCCAAAATACAAAGGGAGATGATTTGATTCCCCGCATTCGTTGGGGATGGAGACGAGGTTAGACACCCGGGAATGGGGACAGGGAGGGTCAACCCCGCCCTATTTCCATCCCTAATTTCATTTTAATATTATGGAATGAACACTAAGTTATATTAAAATGATAGATAAAAATATAATTTTATATAAATAAAGTTTAATAAAATAAAAGTACGTCGTTAAATAAATTCCATATAAACATATTTTATATCGTTTAATCCAAGGTATATTTATTTGCCGTTCAAAAATAAATAAATAAATAAATAGTTAAAAAAGTAATTTTCAATTAAAAAAATAAATGCACGAAATTTTACATTTGAGTAATATAGTAAAAATATTTTTAGTTATTTTTGGAAAATAAAACAATTTGATCAAAATTTTGAATTGAAGATTATATGAATAAAACAAAATCGCTCCGATGAAATAAAAGTTAGCTCAAAAAAATAAATCATATTCCATCTAATTAGCGCAGAAGAATGATTTTACGCATCGTATGAGATATGATGTTGCAAGCATTCCATGACCAATGTTTCTTTTCATTCTTTTATAATAAACAAACAAGATTTTCTTACGTTTCGTCGTAATAGTACAATATATTTCAATATCTGTATTAATACTACCTAGAAAATTGAAATCTTAACGTTACAAAACTAATTAAACTTTTATAGTAAAAACTTATAAATATTAATAAATTATTTTAAATAAATTATTAAATTAAGATATTTTTTTTAGTTATATAAAATTATAATTGTTGATTTAAATAAGTACGTGATCTTATAATATGTATTAATGTTATTTTAATTTTTATTCTAATTTATTTTATTTAATATAATTAGAGTAGAAATTTAAAATTTAAAATTTGAAAAGAAGAATCAATAGGTTGATATGTGACATGTCATTAATTAGGAGATATAATAGGGTGACACATGACAAAAAGAAAAATCAACCTATTTTTTTTATTAGAATAGGAAGATGTTTGGTTTTATATGTCATATTATTTTGTCGGTAAATTATTGCTTATTATATACTCCGTCTGTCCCAAAATTATTGCCCACAGATTAAGAAAACATTAATTACCGCTAACTTTATTAAATGAAATGACATCTTACCATTTTGTTGCATTTAGTTCTAGTGTAGTTGCATTTAATTTCATGATAGTTTAACTAATAATAAGGGGTATTTTAGTAAAAATGATATTTATTTTTAGAAGTAGGTTATATTTTGGTACAAACCAAAAAGGAAACATGGACTATTAATATGAGACGGAGAGAGTATTATATAAATACATATATGAATATAAATTATACATACTTGCAACAACATCATATCCCATGATTTTATTACAATAGGTTAAATCATCATTCAATGGTTAAATACCACTTTAGTGGCCCATTACGTCACTTATTAAGTCCTTAATTCCAAATCTAATATTTTATTGTTCTAAAAATAACACCCATAAAATTAATGAAAATTTTAAACTTTTTAAAACCAACCAGAAATCATATTTGTTTACAACATAGTTTTCAAAACATGTTTAATATCAGAGTTTTCCCAAAATCATAACATAAAACAGGAGGAGGTGCACAATAAAGCCTTCGTCTTCCCATAATCATCTGAGGTACCTGAAACATAACCCAAAATTGTAAGCCCAAAGCTTAGTGAGTTTTCCCCAAAATACCGATACACAACAAATAACACAAATATAATGACAGCATGCAATGGGTCTACAGCTAACAGACTGGATTACCCCTAAACCCACAATATAAGTCTAGCTTGCCCCATTGGCCCACAGCTTATGTTTGGCTTGCTCCCCAGCTCGATCAGTCACTGGACCAAATACCACTAAGCCCTCAGTACGAGTCTGGCATGCCCTTCCCGGCCTTCAACTCGTATTTGGAATGTTCATGATTCCTTAGTATGAGTCTGGCATGCCCTCCCTGGCCTTGAGCTCATATCTGGCATACGCCAGGGTTTGTTGGCCTACCACCTCAACCTCACCGCTCATCAAGAGCCTTTGTGCCTAAGGCTTACAACCGGCCCGCACCGGGTATCTTGGCCTACCACACAAAGCGGGACCGCCTCAACCCAACCAATCACAATATGTCGACATATAAACAATCAGGATCAAGTAGACACATAATACATGCAAACAACAATCATACAACTTACTACTGCCTACTAATCCTCTCACATCATAAAGTCCCACTACCAGCTAAACCCCCATAGAATGCGTAACCATAAGTAACCAGAGGTGAGATAGCCACCCCAAACAGATGGTCCTACTCTAGCTACAACCAAACAAGGAACAGGAAAGAGAGCCTAGACCAAGAGTTCTCAAGCTATCCTATATGACCATCGACAGTCCCTAAGGGCAATCCATATATGATAATCAGCAAGCACATATAACATATGGTCCTACAGGTTATTACCACAAAGCAACATACTCAATACCAGGAGACAAATCTAACTGATCACTACAACATAACAGCATACTCGATACCAGAACATAGATCTAACAGATCACTACAGCATAGCAACATACTTAATATGAGAACACATATCTAACAGATCATTACAGCATAGCAGCATACTAAATATCAACAATCCAAGAAATGCATGGTCGTATATACTCAGAGGTGAGATAGTCACCCGGACAGGTGATCCTACTCTAGAACCACAACCAAACAACGAACAGGTAAGAGAGTTTAGATCAAGAGTCCTCAGTCTATCCTACATGACTATATACAGTCCCTAGGGCATCACTATACTAACAGATAACCAAAACTAGTGGGCCGACATTGGTGCCTTCGACCCACGGGTACAGTGAGGCGAAACTCACCTGGGTATGCACGTAGAAAACCACTGTAGCAATGAAGGACTCTACCAGCTTTAACTCACTTCCAAACACCTACAAGAAGATACTTGAGTCAATACATGATCACAAGTCATAGTCACTTACAACAGTGACCACCTCACATGAAATGACGGTTACGGTTTCACATAAAATGACGATCAGGGTTCAGTAAGAACACTTAACCCATTAAGGACTTAATCACTTAAGGATATGACTGATTAAGGTTTGACTTAGTCATTCTCGGGTGAAATAATAATCCAATCAATGGCCTAAATATGTACCTGATCATTGTCCAAAATAGAGCTTCCCGATTCTAGGGTTTTTTTTACATAAAATGATAACTAGGGTTAGTGTTCCACACTTAACCCCTTAAGGAATTAGTCCATTAATTCCACTATTGTGTTAAGTTAATTGTAGAGGATTATTAACTATTATTTTTAAGTTTAATTAATATTTTTACTGTTGGTCCCGACCAACTCCAAAATTAGGGTTTCTTGATATTAGGGTTTTCTAAACCCTAATTAGGGTTTCTAACTCCTTAAGCTAGATAATTAGTTAATTATATATATATATATATATATATGTGTGTGTGTGTGTGTCTGTGTGTCTGTGTGTGTTTATAAATCGGGGACCACCCACTGCCACCTCGGGTAGTGGTGGTCGGTGGTGGTTCATGGTGGCAGGACATGGAAACCACCATTGTTATGGCGGGAGTTATAAGTTTTTAGGTCCAAACACACACACATAAGCACACAACCACCCAAGGTGGCAGCTGGTGGTGACATGAGGTGGTAGTGGGGGGTTCATTTTCCAGCCAAGGGTTGCTCATACAACATCACACCATGAAATATGCTCACACACACACTAAATCACACACACAACCACCTCACACTGTGGCTGGTAGTGGTAGAAAGGGCAGCAAACGAGTGGCACCTACCATGGTTGGATGCCATGGTGGTCCTCCTCACGAATCCGGCCACAAAACTCCCATACACACATCCATCTCGTTACAGCAGCAACACACACCCACTTTGCAAAACACAAGCACATCCACCTTTTCACGGTGGCATGCGGTGGACGGGGTAATTGGCAGCAACACACGACATGTAGCACCTGGTTCTTGGTACGTATTCTTTGTATTTAACCTTTTAAATATTGCTTTTTTTGGCCTTGGACTCGGCGATTTGAAGGACCAACTCGCCGAGTAGAAGTGGGATAAGACGCGAGGTCTAAGCTGAGACCCTGTCTGGGCAAAAACCCTAATCCAGGTGTTTGCACCCTATTTAAACGCTCTAACTTGGCCTCCTTTGTCCCTAACACTTCCAGAGAGTTGTAGAGCGAAACCCTAGCCCCCATATTGTTCTTGTGAGTGATTTTGGCTTTGTGAAGGAAGTTTGGAGCTTAGAAGAAGAAGGAGGAGGTTGAAGAGTGCAAGGAGGGGAGGTAGATCCGAAATCTACACTGTGAGAAGCTTCCATTCATGTAGAAAAGTTCCTACCTTGATCACTAGTTCATTAGATCCCCTTTTGTCCCAAATTGGTGGGTTTCAAGCCCTAAAACCTCAAACTCCATGTTCTGAAAGGACTTCAGATCTATGTTCTGAAAGGACTTCAGATCTAGACCTTATAGACATCTTAGAAGTGTAAAGTCTTTGTGGTTGAAGTGATTGAGGTCCCTATTGAGTGCATGACCTCATAAAGAGCTTGGAATTGCCTTTTGGAGCTCATAGGGCCATGCATGCACGTAAAGTTTGCAACTTTACGTGATAAGCATGCCCTAGGAGCTTAGATCTATGGTTTGGAACCGTTGCATGTCTCAGATTTGGTCTGTATGGGAGGAGAGTGGAAGGGACTCGGCGAGTTCTATGAAGATGATCTTAGACTCGACGAGTTGGATGAACAACTCGGCGAGTCCTTTGAAGATTGCCTGGTACTCGACGAGTTGTTCTTCAAACTCGGCGAGTCATATGAACTGTTACTGAGTTAAGACGGGTTTAAGTGTAGAAGGTCCAACCCTTCGTAGCTGCACGCGAAATTAACAATTTAACGTGTAGCAATTGTCCCAGAAACCCAAATCCTCAAGATGGATGCTCTGGTGAGGATTTGGAATCGAGTAGGAGATCTGCTCGTGGGACTCGGTGAGTTGTTCTCAGACTCGGCGAGTCGGATCTCAAGTCGATCCAATCGTCCCAAGTAGTGAGTTATGGGTGACTCAGTGAGTGGAAGAGGGGCTTGATAAGTTAGTGCTGGGATAGTAAAAGAGGGACTCGGTGAGTCTATGCCATGACTCGGCGAGTCCATTCAACTGGAAGTTGACTTTGACCAAGGAGTTGACCTTGGACCTGGGGTAGGTCAGTCATTTGACCTAAGGGTATTTAGGAGTGACTAATCTATGTTTATGGATTATAGCCGGAGGATTACTGGTGTAGCAGTCAGTCGTCTAGCAAGCAGACTCTCAGCAGCTACTTTTTGAGGTGAGTTACCTTCCATTAGCGGTGGGTCCACGGCCACAATGTCGGCCCACCAGTAGGAGTTGTATGTTAGATGATTGTATTTGTGATATTTATCTAGGTTTGCTACTACTTGATATGTTTATGTGCTAGCATGTTATGATGTTATGTGATAGTGGTAGTAGTAGGGGTGAAATAGTCCCGAGCATCCGGTCGAAAGGACCGAAGGGGAGGTCGGCACCCAGATATGCCAGGCAGTGTCCGGTCGAAAGGACCGAAGGGGTAGGTCGGGCACCCAAATATGCCTGACAGTATTTGTATGTTATGTGATTGTATTGTATGTGGTACGATGAGGGAACTCACTAAGCTTCGTGCTTACAGTTTACAGGTTTGTTTTCAGGTACCTCTTCTTCGAAGGGGAAGGAGCTGGCGCAGTAGCGGCACATCATACACGCACATTGTTCTCCGCACCGTGAGTTATTCTGGGATTTGTACTCTGACATTATGGTTATTTTTATGTTTTGGTTTCCAGACACGAAATATGTTTATGAAATGATAGGATCAAACAATGTTTATTCACAAATGTTTTCCAAAGTATTGATTTAAAAATGGAATTTTTGGACGTGAAAATTGGGTCGTTACACGGCAGCCGCTCGGAGCAGCGGCGGCGACAACGTCGTGATAACAGAAAGAGGTAGAGAAGAGAGAAGGTGGACGACTCCTACCGGAAATAGCAGCCACGACAACCACGAACGTGCTTCTACCGATCATCCACTGCCACGACGTCCAATGGCAGCCTTCGTATTCAACGCATGAGGTACAACGATGGTTGTTCAGTGGTGCAAGGCAGTGACTAAGAGGTTGGCGACGTTAAGGAGGGGGGGGGGGGGTCGCTGCGGCTGGAAGATGGAGGGATAAGGTGGTGGTGGCTAAGAGATTGTTAGGGTTAGGGTTTTGAAGGGTTGCGGTTCAAATGAAGGGACTAGGGAAGGGTAGCGGCTTAAGTCCCGATTCCATCTTCAATCTGTGGACAATTTACACTCCATTCCTTCCTTCTCAATTTCTTTTCAAATTAAATCCATAATTTACCAAATAGCCCCCCCTTTCAGAATTCATTACAACTCAAGCCCAAATTTTACAATTTACCCCTCAATATTCACAATTATAACTTTTAACACCTATGACTAACACTGATAAATTATTATGGATTTAGGGCTAATAATAAAATAAAAATAGAAATTGCATCTTGGGGTTTTAGGGCTTATTTATTTATTTGTTTATTTATTTTTATTTATTACTATTGTTATTATTATTTATTTATTTACTTATTTTATTTTATTTATTTATTTTTACCGGAATGTTACAACTTGAGTTCATAAAAAAATATAGGCGAAAACCCAACCTGATTTAGAGTATGGATGCAAAAGTTATCACTAGAACAAGTTTTCACTTTTGACCTTAATGCAATGAACTAATCAACCGAGTAAAGCCAAGAAGGAATATCCACTCGACCAATTCAACAGGCTTGATGCCTAAAAACATGTAGTTATGATATAGGCCAAGAAGGATTGTCCAAACTCATTCCAGTCATTTCCAACCCTCTTCAAAAGGCCTTAGATTATTAAACTAACATACTTCTAACATAATTTGGCATTAGATTAACATCAATCTTACATCTAGAAAGAAGATCTAAATCATTTCATGAAGGTTTAGTATGCTTCAAAACTTCCATAAACTCCATCTATGAGCATTGTAAGAGGTATAATTTATCAAACTCACATTCAATGTTTATCGAATGTATTATGGTGATTTTAAGCATATTTAAACTCAAATAAACATCTAGACATGATTTATAATCAATTATTAAACATCAATTTAGGAAATCGTAAACATATAAGCTTCATTACAACAATAACAACCTCAAACAAAACATGAATCTACAAATAGCAACGTAGCTCCAAAAGATTATTAGACTACTTTCTACTATCATCCAAATCATATAAACAAGTTCATATATAGGATAATAAGTTATTATCAAGAGATTTTAGTGAATTTAATGTTCTTGATTGCACTCAAAACTCAATGGAATCTCATTAGAAGCTCCACAACGTCAACTAAACTCAATAAACTCAAATTGAAGCATGGTTTGCAACTTGAATTTAGATTAGAGATACAACATGATCTATCTCACACCCCAAAACCAAGAACGGCGGAAACATTCTGGGGCGGAGGACGTCATGTACAGTATCACAACAATGAAAAGTAGTAAACAAGCAACTACATCATCCATTGCATTAATAATATAATTATTATACAAGTGTGTTCTGTCAAATTATAATAGACACTAAAGCATAAATCAAAATGAAAGATGAGTCTTGAACGAGCTCCATCTTCTCTAAACCTTGCATCGGTACCTGTCTATTGATGACCTGAGGATACAAGTAATTTTGAAAGCGAGTATCAGCTTTGAAGCTGGTGAGATCATAAGTATTTTAGTGTCTTAATTTGAATGTAAGAATTTGTATGTATATGAATTGTAAGTATTGAAAATGTATGTAAAACAACTGTAAACGTTTGAAAAACTCTAGAAATCCGTATGATTCCTACTATTATAACAGGGAGCCTTCTACCAAGACTTAACTGATCTATATGTAGCCTTCTACCAAGGCATCTAGTGTCTGTGTGTGTCTCTTGTAAGAGTGTGTATTTTCCCAAGTCTGACTATCATTAACTAAAATTTAGTTTCTACATTAACGTGCATCATGTGAATGTTCACGAAGTGAATGTAATGGGAAAATGAAATAGTACTATGGTGTAGTGTCGAACTACAACCGTACCAATTACCTTAAGTCTAGGGTAATTCTTCTAAGTACTGTTGCATTTGTAATAAATAACTACATCGGTACTCAACTGCCTGACTTGAGGGATAAGGTATAATGTGATGTCTAGATCCCAGGCTATACGCTCCCCTGTCAAAGGGATTTTGGGACCTATACACGACCCCTGCATGTATGCAAGCCGTGAGCATCCACATTACTATGATCATGTATACCCGATATAATTGTCACAATTGCGTTGTGATTCATCGGTATAGATAGATCCTGAACTTGTTCCATGCTATAGCACCTAGTGATGTTTGTCCTATGTATATGTAAGCGTACTCATGTAAGTGTGATCATGTAATTGTACTCATGTAATTGTGATCATGTAAACATATCTATGTAATAGTATAGTAATGTACTGTAATGTTCTAGCTGTAATGTATGTTCTCTCTATCTAGCAAGTATAGTAATGTACTGTAATGTTCTAGTTGTAATGTATGTTCGCTCTATCTAGCAAGTATAGTAATGTACTGTAATGTTCTAGAAAGTATTGACTCGTGAATGAACTGACTCATTGTATGATATCACTTTCTAGTAATAGTTCTAGTATCTTCCTAAACTACCCATATGGTAGTTTACTAGTAATCTAACTGGTACGTATGAACATGGATGTATACCCTTGCTACCTAAGGGCATTAGATGGACTGGAAGGACCTTTACGACTATATATGTACACATGATATATAACTAATATTTAAACGACCTTCGGACGGGTACCCGATATCCCACCAGACCACATCCAAATCAAGGAAAAGGAAATAGGGTGGATAGCCTTCCTAAGTCTTTTAAACTTTCCTTATATAACTATACATATAGAGGCATGCAATTGATAATATAAAAGCATAAAATAAGTTTTGTAAAACCTTTGAACATAATTATTATCTAAGAAAAGATCGACTTGATGTCAATCTATAAAACGGTTTGAAGGCATGGGTTTGATAAAACGGTTTAGTATAAAGAAACATTTGTTTGAAACACAGTTGTAAATAAGTTTGAAATGTAACATACAGAGTAATATGCACAGTGTAATAAGGAGTTTTAAACACATAAAGTGTTTACGAAAAACATTTGAAGGAAACTGTTTGGTAAAACGACCAATGAGTAGCCAATCATTTAAATGTTGTTTATTAATCACAAGTGATTGATATAATAACTAGCATGATTCTACTTGTATCCCCCCCCCCCCCCATAAAACATTTAAAAACAGTTAAAACATTAATTAAGGGGTATGAACTCACCTATTGTAGGTGATACGGATGAACTGAAGCGGTAGGACTGCTAGGTGTCATGTGAAGACTTTAGACACACACAATGGTCCTAATTACATATGAAGACATATGTATATAAAAATTTAGTGATTATAACACTAATTAAACATGTATAAACATCCTAATGCGAGGAAAACACTTTGGTCAAGTGCTAAGAGGCTAATGGGTTGCAACAAAGGAGTGCAAGACCTCTTATGGGAGTTTATGGTCTAAAGACCTTGAGTGTTGGAGTTTACGGCCCAGGGGAGTAAACTCCTGGCCGTAAACTCTCTATAGGTTCCCTAAATGAAGCTTAAAATTATTACATCTTAAGTGGTGAAGTGCTTCTAGGCTTAAACAAGTGTTTAGGCTTCTTTTTAACTCCTTTGAGGAGTTCACGACCCATGGACCATATCCCATGAAGATTACGGCCGTAATCTCGCTTGGATGGGTGTTTTTGGTGTTTTCAAGTCCCTAATTTATCTAAGAATGAATCAAGGAAATTGTCCAAGGCTTTAGGAGAGTTTATAGCACCATTTGGCACTATTTCTTGGAGTTAACGGCCCTGGAACTTCGTGGGCCGTGAACACTTTTTTCTTGGTGTTCTAAAGGTGTTTGCTAGTCCTAAACTCATTTAGGTACATGTCTAAATTAGTCTCTTGGCTTAAGGAAGGTTTTTAGGGCATTTTGACACTTAAAAATGGAGTTCACGGCCCAAGAACTTCCTTGGCCGTGAACTCACTCTTAGCCTTGATTCTTAATGTTTTGGATGTCTAAACTAGCTATTAGTAGTCTCAAGGTTCATTTCCAAGGTTTGGAGGGACATTGGGCACACTTTGGCCCTTAAAAATGAGTTTACTGCCCAAGGTGTTCTCTGGCGGTAAACTCTCAAATCTTGGGGTTTTGATCCGATTTTGATGTTATAAAACACAATCTAAGCTATATAATATAACTAGATAGAAGTACTCACGATTTGGGATAAAAACTCGAAGATCCGTGAGAGAGAATTTGACTTTTCTCTAGTTGGAAATGTAACTAATGAATAAATATGGTTCAGATTTCTATATATAGTCCTGAGATTTTTTTGGCAGAAAATATTTTTATTCCGGAATTGAACCCTAATATCCTAGAGTTTTGGAGTAACATTGTTGCACAAAACCCAAGTGCATCCACTCTCCTGATATCTCCTTAAGTGTAAATCTTGAAAAACTGTCAAACTTATACTCAAAAGTCTGGAAGTTCACTGTAACTGTTCTACTTCTATTGGCTTCAAATGGTTTGTTCAGAATGGAAATTTCGGGTTGTCACATCATCCCCCTGTTAAAGGGAATTTCATCCCGAAATTAGAATTTAGATAAGGAAGTAGGTACGAATGATCGAGTCCTGAGGAGGAAACTTCCTAATCGATTGGTTCTAGCGCTCCTAAGTGAAATAGGGTTCTCGGTTGGTATTCCAACGAACCTTCACTAATGGGCGACGGCGTTGCTTCGTCCGCTTGACCTCTCGGTCGAAGGTCACCGCGGTTCTAATACGAAGGCGAGGATCTCGACGAGTGGACTTACAAGAGTCCTAACGGAAAGGTATGGTTTCACGATCGAGACGCAAAGAGTAGAATGTACGTTACTGAGTTCGTGGAGTAGGTCTAGTTTGTGAGGTACAGGACCGATTCTGGTAAGAATCTCGGAGGTCCTGACTATCTTGGATTTAGCTTTCCACACTTTACGAAGCGTATTAAGCCATTCCCAAAGTGACTCTTCCTAAAAAACTTGGTCTCTCACTTGGAATCTCCAAGGTTTCCTTTTCTTGTTTAACTTCCCAGTCAAGGGCCACTCCTTGCTGGGTCAAGGTCGTACGGTTTCCTGTGATTTGTGAGGGGTTCTGGATGAACTATGACAGTAGGTCTGTAAGACCTAGAAATTGGCGAATGACTGTCGGTGTCTCTGGTGTCGACAAATTCTCAACGGTTTTGACAAATTGTAAGAGTACTCAAAATTTCCCACATCACTAACAGTGTGTCATAGAAATTTGACTCTTAAATTTCAAAACTCTTGCCTAGAGAACTTCGCGAAAGGTACCTCTGAAAGTAATGTCTCCATGGGTTTCTTCTTACTACGAGGGTAGATAAGTAAGTCATTACATGGAGAAATGACGAACCGATGCAAGTAAGAAAGACGTACCCTATTCATTTAGCTCATGAAAACTATGGGCGTATTGGTCCTATCCGAAGGGTATCACTACGGACTCGAAGTGTCTGCATCGAGTTCGGAAGATAGTCTTCCAGACATCCTTCCCTAACACTCAACTGGTGATATTCGGATCTCTGATCCATTTCTGAAAGTAATTCTTTCCTTGCGTTTTCTCAACCACTTCATCTATGCGAGGCAGAGATAACGATTTCTAATGAAAAATCTTGACGAAGTCCTCTATATCTGAGGTACATACGATGCAATCCGTCGATCTCTGGAAGAATAATACCAGAGTTCTCCAGGGTGAGAAGCCTAGTCTTCTAATTCTATTTTTGTGTAGTTCGCTAAGTTGTCTGTACTGTTCTTGTATCTCCGTAGGTGTTTAGACTGTAGGGCGATCTGTTTACGGGAGTCATACTGGGTTCTAAGTTTGTTCACATGACGATGCGATTACTCATAGTCTTGGGCAGTTCTCCGTCCTGAAGTTCATTTTAGAATTCATACATGGTTCAACGATCATAATCTCGTGTATACGAGTCGTATATAACTAAGATTGAAAAGATAGTCGAATAACTGATTCTTCTTTAAGCTCACCTCCCATCGAGGAAAAAGAAGTTAAAATGGAATCATCAATTTTAAATCTGTAGAACCTTCATTATATATTAACCTTATGTATACATTCCTCAGTGATAGATCAACCGTATGGATCTTTGGATTGAACTTGACGTACTGTACGAGTGGTACTTCGGGGATTTCTTCGGAAAAGAAAAGAAAAGAACTATGAGGTACTCCATGCATGAGTACTTCGGTGTTCTGATATGACAGCTTCGCTAAAACAACGTTTACTGACAAAGAGATGTACGTATGAAGCTGTTTTAGTGAGGATCAAATTGAATCGAGTCGTATGATAATGTCGGAATCATACAGAAACTTAAAGACATTAGATTTGAACATAAGGCATTTACAGACAAAACACAACCGTGCAACCATGAACAGAGTTACAATATTTTAGACTACTACTAGATCGTTGTTGCGAATGAGGTATACTACAAAAGACAAGTATACGCAGCACGAGCATCCTTATACAGACAGGATCTCGCAAAAGGTAAGACTCCAGTTGCACTAGTTTTGGATAGTTTATAAGTCTGTTACAACAACACGCCTAAATTACATTAACGAGGGGTCCGACGTAGTTTCTCTTGCAGCCGTGATCCTGAGAATCTTCCCATCAGCACCCGAGTTCTTCACTATCGGGCAATCCTTCTTGAGGTGTCCAATTTCACCGCATTGGTGACATATCTGGACAGCACCAACATTGGTGGTGGAAGTGAGGTGTCTAGCCAGTGTTATATGGACACGAGTGCCCTCCTCATTACTCCACCTTGGAAATTGATTCCTAAAGCGTTCGGCTTTATCACTACTTTTGTGTGTAGGGTTGGTCCCGATGAAAGCGACTTGAGTGATGGGTCGTGCTGGTGCTCCACAGCTACAAGCATGGTGCCCTAATTTTAGGCAATTGCAACATTGCATTTCATGGAAAGCCCCATGATGATGGAAACTATACTTATCACACTTCGGGAGTTTTCCCTCGTATGGCCTGCTCGGTACGGGGATGGCAGGGGTTTCCACTTGCTGCTGTTGCATGGCCAGCCTTTTGGATTTCTTGCGTTCTTTCTGGGCTTGACGCTTTCGTTTCTTGTTCTTTGTCTTTCGGCTTTGCGAGCCTGTGACTGTTACCGTTTGACGACTTCCTGGATGGATACTACGATCGGAATCTTCAACCCCCTCATCAGTATTGATTGTGCGGATAGCGCTACGGTGCGCAAGGACAGCGGTTACGGCAGCCATCACGACAGTTGTAACTGCGGTTTGGAAGGTAGTGGCGTCCATAGGAAAGGTAGAGGTTTCGTTGTTCGACTGATTGCTTCCGGATGATGACATGATTCTGTAACACGAAGATAAGGATTTTGTGAGCGATTCTGGTTGACCCTAGATGTAGTTCGACTGTTCAAGAAGAGAGTAAGAGTATGTTCTCGAAAGGTTGACGTACATCCCTATGATGCAGTCCTATTACGGATTGGAGGTATGATCGCGAAGGTTTGACCTACATTCCTATGATGCAGTCCTAGTACGGAAGGAAAGTGAGTTTGTAGAATGGTCTCAAGACGTTTGTTGTTCAAGCCGAGGTATCATTGGTTGGTGAATAACATGATCCAACCACTGAAAAAGACTTGGAAATATCTCCGGAGCTAAATTACTATAGTCCAATGACTTGACTAAAGCAGGTTTTAGATAGACTCCAATGAAAGTATGATAAAAGTACTTGAATAAAGAACGACACAGGAGTTAGCCGACTGTCAATATCTTTGATATTCATGACATAAAGATTCAGGAAAATGACCTTGTAAAGGTCTTACATCATATCCAGAGAAGATAGTTCTTGACAGCATAAAGACCTAACCAAAAGTACTTACAGTACAAGGTAATTTCATAGAAAATGCCACATCGAGCATAGACAGAAAAATGATTCCTTTTAATAAGGAAAATAAAGTAGAGCATCTACTACTGGTGACGGTCATCCCTCTGGTAAACTCTCAGTTCAGCCAGTTGACGTTCCACGTCAAGTAGGTGTCTTTCGTACACCCTCTGGCGTACCCGGAGCTCTATGACTTCAGCTCGGGATTCAGCTAGTGCTTGTAGCAGGGTTTCATCATTTCTCTCAGATCTCTCGTGAGCATCTTCTAGATGAATAGTGCGGAGGGTATGCATTCTCGCATTGGCGACAACTTCAGTGATCTGATGTAGGGCTGTCCTGCCTTGAATCTCATTTCGGGCCACTCTGCGGACCAAGATTGGCAAGATTCTGTCTGCTGAGCCCCCATTGCTCAGGTCATAAAAGCTTCGGTCACCATTAAATGGCATGGGATGATATTGTCCTTGGCTCTATGTTTCCAAGCATTCCACCCACTCAGGCGTCGGGCCATGAAAAGCCGGACGAGGGTTAGGAATTGGAACGGGAGCTGCCTGGGGTAGGTTCTCAACCTCTGGTTCGGAGTTAGCATCGTCCGAAAGGTTTTCATCATGGTGATCATTCACAAGGATAGGATGATCATTCTCTGGTTCTTCTCCAAACCATCCAACAATGACCTCATTCGGAAGGTACTGGTTGCCGTGGGGATGGATTCTAGCCATGTTATCTACGCGAGAATTGGGGTAAGAAAATAATTATTAGACGAACTATCTAGATAATTATTTATAAAATCTTCATTAGTTACATCGCTATTTGTGAAGTGCATACCAGTTATATGTAATCGAAACAGGACAGGCCTTCGAATAAGTGACCTTAACTCCAAATTCACACAGAATAGGGGTAAAGTAAAATTTTCACAGATTCTAAGTCTATAACATCCTAATTACATACAGCCTTAATGTATCCAATTAGCAACTATCAACTTAGTAATGAAGATCCCGTTTTAGTTCTTAAGTATAAAGCACTTATAGTAACACCAAACACTCCTATAGTATTTTAAGTTTAACGTTATGTTCTACTGTTCTCATTGTGGTAGGGTTGGTAAGATTTTAGACTTGTTGCAACCACACAACTACACTTAGGCACATGCTAGTCAACCCTCGGATAATATAGTTGATCAAGCTATATCTTCCCAGTTTTGACCATATGTCTCTAAGCCCACCTGTGTTGCCCAACAATCGTAATTCTTTTATACTGTCCTAGTGACACTGATTTTAGTATGATTGCAGGCACGTATACTTACTTAAATATTTTATTATTTAAAGTATAAACTCCGGGTCAGAGTATTTTTAATCCCATTGTATTTATAGTTAGTATTGTTGGGTTTTGAGCAATCTAACACTTCCTAAGTGTGCATGCAACCCTAATAAACCTTGGATCTATGTTTGTCTAAATACATGCAAAATAATAATTTTTCCAAGGTTTATAACCTATCTAACATGGCATCGGGAACATTTCAACATAAAAGAGTTAGAAGAGATTACATACCTTTTTGATGAGTTTGGTTCTTAGGAGTTTGAGGGCCAAGCACCAATAGTGTGAATGCCTCAAATGGAATCACAAAACACCACAAACTCTTGGAAAACTTTGAGAGAGTATACACACTTGTATATATTTCGGCCACACACAAGCTTACACACACTAGTTCACTAGTTGCCATTTCATGCTCCATAAGCATGCTTATATAGTGTGCATGGTTAGGGTAAAACCCTAATAACCCATGACCTTTCCTTTCCAAGGATCCATGGGTTAAAAGCTCCATGGATCATCCATGGACTTCCATCCAAGCCTAGCCCATTTAACAAATGAGTGTTAGCCCACACCATATAAAACCAATAGCCCATAATCTAATTAGTCTTCCTTTTAATCTCTAAATTAATTCATAATTAATTTAAGACTAAGACTAATTAAATAACATAACTTCATATTAATATATTATAACTTATAATATATTAATAAACATATGTGTATAACTCTCATAAAATTATCCATAAATAGTTTGGATGAGATGCAACCCAAATGGACCATGCCGGTCGGGTCAAGTATATACCAAATAAGTTATGGACTTAGACACCTTATCCAACAGACTCCCACTTGGATAAGTCTAATAACTATATTTGCCTATATAACTTCAGGAACCAACCAGCAATTGTAGCTCTCGAAAACTTCGTCGAACTATGAAGCGCCATTTTAAGACAAGTGATCATATAATCCTCTGTTCTCATGATATCAGCCGGACAAACACATGGAACTATGTCTTGCTTATTGTCTGGCAGTTGTTTCTCGATTTCCGATTTGTTTGACAAAGAACTTCGCTGAACACATCAGTTTAGTTCTGACCGGGCCCGGTACATGGGTCAACACAAAATCATCGAGGGGCCCAGATATCGCTTCTACTTCTAGAAGGAACAGATAAACTTCGACTCATATGCTTGTTCTACTACTTGTTGAATTGTACACAAAGGCACGTTTTATAACATCAAGTTACTGATGCGTTTACGTGCAATCAATGCACAACCAACTCATAGGTAACAACTCATATTTCTAGGTTTGAATACTTATATGATATTATCGTCTCACGATCACTCGAGATAAATTCCATAAAGTGATACAATTGAGCATGGGTTTATACCAATACTCATAACTTATGAGTACTCATGAATGTTGCAGCAACCATTGCCATGTCTAAACACCTTTAGCCATCTACAAACCCAATTAATGACAATCTTGATTCATACCTACTTCCGACGTATGATCGATTGTGGAGGTTTGAATAAATTAATTATTCTGGAAGTCAAAACATGCAAAAATGAAACAATAGTAAATAATTGACAATGATAGTAACACTTTACTCATAAATAAATCACAAATTTTATTCATCATCAAACGTCGATTACATTTTACAAGTTTCAGGAAAACTATCCAATCTGTAAAACTAATATCGTCCCTCAGCCCGATGCGCCTCGCATGCTGAAAATGCTTAACCCTCGTCAGTCCCTTTGTGAGGGGATCTGCAGGATTCTCATCCGACGATATTCTCCTTGCCACGAGGAGTCCTTCTTCAATCTTGTGTCTTATGAAGTGATATTTTTTGTCAATGTGTCGGGATCTGCCATGATCTCCTGGTTCCTTGGCTAAGGCAACCGCACTATTGTTGTCACAGAAAATCTCCATAGGTTCCTTAATAGCTGGTACAACTCCAAGGTCTCCGATGAAGTTCTTTAGCCATATCGCCTTCTTCGCTGCTTCACTCGCTGCTATATACTCTGATTCACTAGTCGAATCAGCCACCGTCTCCTGCTTGGAACTCTTCCAAGAAATTGCCCCTCCATTTAAGGTAAAGATCCAGCCCGACTGAGAGCGGAAGTTATCCCTATCATTCTGAAAACTAGCATCACTATACCCTAATACTCTCAAGTCATCACTCCCACCAAGGGTAAGGACCCAATCCTTAGTCCTCCGCAGGTACTTGAGAATGTTCTTTACCGCGGTCCAATGAGCCTTGCCAGGGTTCCCCTGATACCTGCTGACCATGCTCAAAGCAAATGCCACATCAGGGCGGGTATAAGTCATAGCATACATGATTGAGCCAACAGCGGAAGCATACGGTAGTTGGCTCATCTCAGCTATCTCTACCTCTGTACTCGGACTCTGAGTCTTACTCAGTTTGGTATTTCTTTGGATCGGTAAATCTCCTTTCTTGGAATTCTGCATGTTGAACCTATTCAACACCTTATCCAAGTAGATACTCTGACTAAGTCCAATTATTCTTTTACTCCTTTCTCTTAATATCCTTATCCCTAGGATATAGGCAGCCTCCCCTAGGTCCTTCATAGCAAAGCACTTCCCAAGCCAGGACTTAACCTCCTGCAAGGTTGGGATGTCATTTCCTATAAGTAGTATGTCATCCACATACAATACCAAGAAGCTAACTATACTCCCACTAGCTCTGACATACACGCAAGACTCATCTTCGCTTCTCGAGAAGCCAAACTCTTTTACCTTCTCATCAAAACAAAGATTCCAGCTACGAGATGCTTTTTTTAATCCATAGATGGATTTCTCAAGCTTGCATACTCTATTAGGGTACTCTGCACTGGCAAAACCCTCTGGCTGATTCATGTACACATCCTCAGCCAACTTTCCGTTAAGGAAAGCGGTTTTGACATCAATTTGCCATATTTCATAATCATGAAATGCTGCAATGGCTAGCATAACCCTAATAGACTTAATCTTTGCTACCGGCGAGAAGGTTTCATCATAATCAATACCCTGAGTCTGAGTAAAACCCTTCGCAACCAGTCGAGCCTTATAAGTATGCACTTTTCCTTCCATGTCGGTCTTCTTCTTGAAGATCCATTTGCACCCGACTGTTTTACGGCCTGGTACATTATCAACCAAGTTCCAAACTTGATTGTCATACATGGACTGTATCTCGCTGTCCATAGCCTCCTTCCATTTACCAGACTCCGGGCCTGCCATGGCTTCCTTAACACTGCTAGGTTCATCCAAATTTACCAGTGTACTATCACTGATAAACGTATCACCTTCCGTAGTAATATGAAAGCCATAATAAAACGAAGGTGTGTTCCTAACCCGTGTGGAACGCCGCGGAGGTACAGACATGTCAGCTTGCTCAACAGGAGTTTCCTCCTCAGGTTGATTGCTAGTGTCTGAGGTTCCTTCACCAATTGCTTCTTGAATTTCTTCAAGATCAATTTTCCTCCCACTGTCTCCTTGGCTTATAAATTCTCTTTCACGAAAGACCCCTCTTCTTGCTACAAAGACCACATTCTCACTGGGTCTGTAGAAGAGGTAACCAAAAGATTTCTGTGGGTAGCCGATGAAAATACACCTTTCACTTCGGGGTTCGAGCTTATCATGAGTCTCACGCCTCATGAAAGCCTCGCAACCCCAAATCCTGATGTGATTTAAATTGGGAACCTTCACAGTCCACATCTCATGAGGTGTTTTGGTAACCTTCTTTGTAGGGACTAGATTAAGGATATGGGCAGCAGTCTCTAAGGCATACCCCCAAAAAGAGATTGGTAACGAAACTCAACTCATCATAGAGAGAACCATGTCCAACAAGGTCCGATTACGCCTCTCAGCTACACGATTCAACTGTGGTGTCCTGGGAGGAGTCAATTGTGAGACAATCCCACACTCCTTAAGATAGTCAAGGAACTCGGTACTAAGATAATCACCACCTCGATCGGATCGAAGCATCTTAATGTTCCTGCCCAATTGATTTTCTACTTCATGTTTGAATTCCTTAAACCTTTCAAAGGTTTCTGACTTATGTTTCAGTAAGTAGACATACCCATATCTGCTAAAATCATCAATAAAAGTCACATAATACCGATTAGCATCCCTTGTGGCGGTTTTGAATGGCCCACATACATCAGTATGTATTAGGTCTAACAAACCCTCACCCCTTTCACAAGTTCCAGTGAAGGGTGATTTTGTCATCTTTCCAAGTAGACAAGATTCACAACTATCATCCGATTTAAGGTCGAATGATTCCAAGACTCCACGCTTTTGGAGTTGGCCTATGCGTTTCTTGTTTACATGTCCAAGACGACAATGCCACAATGATGCTTTATCTAGGCTAGTAGAAGAATCAATATACAACACATTATTTCCTAAGTTGTCTACAATCGACACAGTTTCATACACACCATCACAAGGTAACGCTTTAAAATAAAACACATTTTTATAGAAAGCATTAATACCACCACATTCATTATCAAACGAAAAGGTAAAACCTTGTTTGTACAAAGCATGAAAAGAAATAATATTCCTCGCCATTTCATACGAGTGCACACGTTTATTCAAATCTAATTTTAACCCATTATTAAGCAACAAAGTATAAACTCCAATCTTGGAAACAGGTGAAGCCTTCCTATTCCCCATGATCAAGTTTATCTTTCCATGCTCCACATCCTCACTTCTTCTTAGGCCTTGCAAATCAGAACATATGTGAATACCACATCCTGTATCAAGCACCCAAGAGTTAGAATATGTTGAGTAATTAGACAATATAGTGTAAATACCTGCATGGGTGTGTTTCACTTTCCCATCCTTTAAATCCTGCAAGTACTTAGGGCAGTTTCGCTTCTAGTGTGCCTTTTCATGGCAATAAAAGCATTCAGCATCCTTGGGAATGGCATAAGGAGTGACAGAACCGCTGTTGGTCTTCGATGAGGAGCCTTCAAGAGACTTTCCCTTGGTACCCTTCGAAGGGTGCTTCCTCTTTTTTGCTTTGCCTTGCCCGATTGCTAAAACAGGGGTAGATGTTGGAGTAGAAGTGGGAGAGGTAACAACTGCCTTGCCCTTAAGACCGGATTCAGCGATCTTCAAGAGTCCTTGAAGCTTGCTGAGGGTAACTTCCTCCTTGTTCATATGATATGTCATATGAAATTGGTCATAACAAGAAGGTAAGGAGTGCAAACTGATGTCAATTTCCAACTCCTCAGGGATGTTCACATTTAGCTTTAGCAAACAGTCCACATACCTTTGCATCTTTTGCATGTGGGCCGTGACGGAATCACCGTCCTTCATGCGGGTAGTTATTATGGAGGAGCTATTTCATACCGCTCCTGACGAGCACTCTGATGGTACCTTTCCATCCGGTCCTGGTGCATCTCAAAAGGGTAGTAATCTTCATAAGACTTTTGGAGCTCGGCTGTCATCGTGGCCATCATGATACATGCCACCTTAGTAGCATCTCTCTCATGTGTCCTGAATTCAGTGATCTCCTCAGGAGTAGCAGTAGACTCATCAAGTTCTTTTAACTCCTTATCGAGGACATATTCCTTGTCCTCATAACGAGTAACCATCCTGATGTTCCTAATCCAATCCATGAAGTTGGAACCATCAAAGATGACCCTCCCACAAAGATTCAAGAGAGAGAAAGAACCGGTTGGGTTAAAGCCTGAAGCATTAGTGTTGGAAGACATCTGAAAGAAGAAAGCAAGTTTAGATTAGATATATAGGATCCTTAATAAGACACCTAAATGTAATATTAAGGCTAGGACCCAATTACAATATATTATACTTAGAAGAGGGATGCCGTAATCTAAGTAATAATATATTTGAAAGGTAGGTGAATGACGATTCACCAATTTCCACCATGAAAACAAAATGTATTATTAGGTTTTAATTGGATTTGAAATTCCTAGATTCTTTTGAGATTCATTGAACTTTTCAATGGCATGTTTCAATCTCGATTGTGCCCTTCAAGTTTTGTGACTGGGATGCCGAGGATCACAAAACAAGGTGTGAATAACCATGCTAATTCACTTGGTACCCTTAATATTATCACCTAACCAATGTGCCGGTTAACCACACACGCTCCATTGATCTATGACAAACATTAAGTCACCCTTCGTGATCCTTACTAGTCCAAGTTAGTGTGCCGGTTAACCACACACGCTCCACCAACGACTTGGTAAGGTACAAAGTGTGAATTCCATGGACTAGCACCATGTTCACATTTTCCCTAAAATAACTAAGATTGGGAATTTAAAAGGTTTAGTTACTTTATAATAATCATTATACTTTTAATGAGGATTTAAAGTCATTGTCCTACCCGTTCGGCTAACGACCCTCCACCAGTCAAGCAAGCGGTGGGTGAGAATGGACACCCATTAAGTCACCATTTTATAGGCAACAACCTTATACCCACCTTATAGACCGGCTTCGTGAATGAGGCCTACTAACGGTAGAACGACTTATTCTTATACATATATATATAATAATTAACCATTAATGTTATAAATAGTATAAGGGTTGAATTTTAACTATTAAAACTCTAAGGGTTGGAATTAAAGTTTATTAAAGTGTGTGAAACTTTACAAATTCCAAAACTTGAGGACAAGTTTTGTAACTATGCAAAACTTTTCATTTCATA
The DNA here is from genome assembly GCF_002870075.4 of Lactuca sativa. NCBI lineage: Eukaryota > Viridiplantae > Streptophyta > Magnoliopsida > Asterales > Asteraceae > Lactuca > Lactuca sativa. Next base: position 38,728,299 of record NC_056630.2, on the reverse strand, counting down.
ACTTATGAATTAAAGGTTCATAAAAATGAAGACTCTTCACTTTCATGTAACTTATGTGTTTAAATGTGTGTGTTAAAGAAAGTGACCTTTGGATATCCATAACTTGAGGAAAAAATATGGACTCCATTAAAACACATAAATGATCAAGAATTAATTCCAAACAATTCAGCAAATAATTCCTATCATCTTCTAAATTCATAAGAACATGAACATGATCATCAAAATTTCAAGAACTATTCTGAACACATAAAATCATGGAATTTTGATATATGCTATTCTAAATGGATTAGAACAACCATTACACCAACTAAAACAAGTTTTAAAACACCAAAACAGTTTAGGGTAATGTTTCTAGTTCATTTCCAGCAGCTAAAGTCGAAAATCTGCACTCTGTCGATCCTACTCGTCGAGTGCATGAACCTACTCGGCGAGTAGGTTGAAGATACACATGGACTCGGCGAGTCCCCCCATGGACTCGGCGAGTTCATCAGTCAGACAGCAAGTTTTTCGACTTTTTCAACTATTTTGCATCAAGTATCAAACAAGCAAGCCTAGGTTCTGATACCACTGTTGGGTTTTGAGCAATCTAACACTTCCTAAGTGTGCATGCAACCCTAATAAACCTTGGATCTATGTTTGTCTAAATACATGCAAAATAATAATTTTTCCAAGGTTTATAACCTATCTAACATGGCATGGGAAACATTTCAACATAAAAGAGTTAGAAGAGATTACATACCTTTTTGATGAGTTTGGTTCTTAGGAGTTTGAGGGCCAAGCACCAATAGTGTGAATGCCTCAAATGGAATCACAAAACACCACAAACTCTTGGAAAACTTTGAGAGAGTATACACACTTGTATATATTTCGGCCACACACAAGCTTACACACACTAGTTCACTAGTTGCCATTTCATGCTCCATAAGCATGCTTATATAGTGTGCATGGTTAGGGTAAAACCCTAATAACCCATGACCTTTCCTTTCCAAGGATCCATGGGTTAAAACCTCCATGGATGATCCATGGACTTCCATATAAGCCTAGCCCATTAACAAATGAGTGTTAGCCCACACCATCTAAAGCCAATAGCCCATAATCTAATTAGTCTTCCTTTTAATCTCTAAATTAATTCATAATTAATTTAAGACTAAGACTAATTAAATAACATAACTTCATATTAATATATTATAACTTATAATGTATTAATAAACATATGTGTATAACTCTCATAAAATTATCCATAAATAGTTTGGATGAGATGCAACCCAAATGGACCATGTCGGCCGGGTCAAATATATACCAAATAAGTTATGGACTTAGACACCTTATCCAACAAGTATATCTTTTATGGGTTGATATACTTAATTCACTATAAACAATGCTCTGATACCAATCTGTCACACCCCAAAACCAAGAACGGCGTAAACGTTCTGGGGCGGAGGACATCATATATAGTATCACAACAACGAAAAGTAGTAAACAAGCAACTACATCATCCATTGCATTAATAATATAATTATTATACAAGTGTGTTCTGTCAAATTATAATAGACACTAAAGCATAAATCAAAATGAAAGATGAGTCTTGAATGAGCTCCATCTTCTCTAAACCTTGCATCGGTACCTGTCTATTGATGACCTGAGGATACAAGTAATTTTGAAAGCGAGTATCAGCTTTGTAGCTGGTGAGATCATAAGTATTTTAGTGTCTTAATTTGTATGTAAGAATTTGTATGTATATAAACTGTAAGTATTAAAAATGTATGTAAAACAACTGTAAACATTTGAAAAACTCTAGAAACCCGTATGATTCCTACTATTATAACAGGGAATCTTCTACAAAGACTTAACTGATCTATATGTAGCCTTCTACCAAGGCATCTAGTGTATATGTGTGTCTCTTGTAAGAGTGTGTATTTTCCCAAGTCTGACTATCATTAACCAAAAATATAGTTTCTACATTAACGTGCGTCGTGTGAATGTTCACGAAGTGAATGTAATGGGAAAATGAAATAGTACTATGGTGTAGTGTCGAACTACAACCGTACCAATTACCTTAAGTCTAGGGTAATTCTTCTAAGTACTGTAGCATTTGTAATAAATAACTACATCGGTACTCAACTGCCTTATTTGAGGGATAAGGTATAATGTGATGTCTAGATCCCAGGCTATACGCTCCCCTGTCAAAGGGATTTTGGGACCTACACACGACCCCTGCATGTATGCAAGCCGTGAGCATCCACATTACTATGATCATGTATACCCGATATAATTGTCACAATTGCGTTGTGATTCATCGGTATAGATAGATCCTGAACTTGTTCCATGCTATAGCACCTAGTGACGTCTGTCCTATGTATATGTAAGCGTACTCATGTAAGTGTGATCATGTAATTGTACTCATGTAATTGTGATCATGTAAACATATCTATGTAATAGTATAGTAATGTTCTAGTTGTAATGTATGTTCTCTCTATCTAGCAAGTATAGTAATGTATTGTAATGTTCTAGCTGTAATGTATGTTCGCTCTATCTAGCAAGTATAGTAATGTACTGTAATGTTCTAGAAAGTATTGACTCATGGATGACCTGAATCATTGTATGATATCGCGTTCTAGTAATAGTTCTAGTATCTTCCTAAACTACCCATATGGTAGTTTACTAGTAATCTAACTGGTACGTATGAACATGGATGTATACCCTTGCTACCTAAGGGCATTGGATGGACTGGAAGGACCTTTAAGACTATATATGTACACATGATATATAACTAATATTTAAACGACCTTCAGACAGGTACCCGATATCCCACCAGACCACATCCAAATCAAGGAAAAGGAAATAGGGTGGATAGCCTTCCTAAGTCTTTTAAACTTTCCTTATATAACTATACATATAGAGGCATGCAATTGATAATATAAAAGCATAAAATAAGTTTTGTAAAACCTTTGAACATAATTATTATCTAAGAAAAGATCGACTTGATGTCAATCTATAAAACGGTTTGAAGGCATGGGTTTGATAAAACGGTTTAGTATAAATAAACATTTGTTTGAAACACAGTTGTAAATAAGTTTGAAATGTAACATACAGAGTAATATGCACAGTGTAATAAGGAGTTTTAAACACATAAAGTGTTTACGAAAAACATTTGAAGGAAACTGTTTGGTAAAACGGCTAATGAGTAGCCAATCATTTAAATGTTGTTTATTAATCACAATTGATTGATATAATAACTAGCATGATTCTACTTGTATCCCCCCCCCCATAAAACATTTAAAAACAGTTAAAACATTAATTAAGGGGTATGAACTCACCTGTTGTAGGTGATACAGATGAACTGAAGCGGTAGGATTGCTAGGTGTCAAGTGAAGACTTTAGACACACACAATGGTCCTAATTACATATGAAGACATATGTATATAAACAATTAGTGAATATAACACTAATTAAACATGTATAAACTGTTGGGTTTTGAGCAATCTAACACTTCCTAAGTGTGCATGCAACCCTAATAAACCTTGGATCTATGTTTGTCTAAATACATGCAAAATAATAATTTTCCAAGGTTTATAACCTATCCAACATGGCATGGGGAACATTTCAACATAAAAGAGTTTGAAGAGATTACATACCTTTTTGATGAGTTTGGTTCATAAGGAGTTTGAGGGCCAAGCACCAATAGTGTGAATGCCTCAAATGGAATCACAAAACACCACAAACTCTTGGAAAACTATGAGAGAGTATACACACTTCCAAATTTTCGGCCACACACAAGCACACACACTAGTTCACTAGTTGCCATTTCATGCTCCATAAGCATGCTTATATAGTGTGCATGGTTAGGGTGAAACCCTAATAACCCATGACTTTTCCTTTCCAAGGATCCATGGGTTAAAACCTCCATGGATGATCCATGGACTTCCATATAAGCCTAGCCCATTAACAAATGAGTGTTAGCCCACACCATCTAAAACCAATAGCCCATAATCTAATTAGTCTTCCTTTTAATCTCTAAATTAATTCATAATTAATTTAAGACTAAGACTAATTAAATAACATAACTTCATATTAATATATTATAACTTATAATATATTAATAAACATATGTGTATAACTCTCATAAAATTATCCATAAATAGTTTGGATGAGATGCAACCCAAATGGACCATGCCGGGTCGGGTCAAGTATATACCAAATAAGTTATGGACTTAGACACCTTATCCAACAGACTCCCACTTGGATAAGTCTAATAACTGTATTTGCCTATACAACTTCAGGAACCAACCAGCAATCGTAGCTCTCAAAAACTCCGTTGAACTATGAAGCGCCATTTTAAGACAAGTGATCATATAATCCTCTGTTCTCATGATATCAGCCGGACAAACACATGGAACTATGTCTTGCTTATTGTCTGGCAGTTGTTTCTCGATTTCCGATTTGTTTGACAAAGAACTTTACTGAACACATCAGTTTAGTTCTGACCGGGCCCGGTACATGGGTCAACACAAAATCATCGAGGGGCCCAGATATCGCTTCTATTTCTAGAAGGAACAGATAAACTTCGACTCATATGCTTGTTCTACTACTTGTTGAATTGTACACAAAGGCATGTTTTATAACATCAAGTTACTGATGCGTTTACGTGCAATCAATGCACAACCAACTCATAGGTAACAACTCATATCTCTAGGTTTGAAGATTTATATGATATTAACGTCTCACGATCACTCGAGATAAATTCCATGAAGTGATACAAGTGAGCGTGGGTTTATGCCAATACTCAAAACTTATGAGTACTCATGAATGTTACAGCAACCATTGCCATGTCTAAACACCTTTAGCCATCTACAAACCCAATTCATGACAATCTTGATTCACACCTACTTCCGACGTATGATCGATTGTGGAGGTTTGAATAAATTAATTATTCTGGAAGTCAAAACATGCAAAACTGAAACAATAGTAAATAATTGACAATGACAGTAACACTTTACTTATAAATAAATCACAAATTTTATTCATCATCAAACGTCGATTACATTTTACAAATTTCAGGAAAACTATCTAATCTGTAAAACTAATATCATCCCTCAGCCCGATGCGCCTCGCATGCTGAAAATGCTTAACCCTCATCAGTCCCTTCGTAAGGGGATCTGCAGGATTCTCATCCGACGATATCCTCCTTGCCACGAGGAGTCCTTCTTCAATCTTGTGTCTTATGAAATGATATTTTCTGTCAATGTGTCGGGATCTGCCATGATCTCTTGGTTCCTTGGCTAAGGCAACCGCACTATTGTTGTCACAGAAAATCTCCATAGGTTCCTTAATAGCTGGTACAACTCCAAGGTCTCCGATGAAGTTCTTTATCCATAACGCCTCCTTCGCTGCTTCACTCGCTGCTATATACTCTGATTCATAAGTCGAATCAGCCATCGTCTCCTGCTTGGAACTCTTCCAAGAAATTGCCCCTCCATTTAAGTTAAAGATCCAGCCCGACTGAGAGCGGAAGTTCTCCCTATCAGTCTGAAAACTAGCATCACTATACCCTAATACTCTCAAGTCATCACTCCCACCAAGGGTAAGGACCCATTCCTTAGTCCTCCGCAGGTACTTGAGAATGTTCTTTACCGCGGTCCAATGAGCCTTGCCAGGGTTCCCCTGATACCTGCTGACCATGCTCAAAGCAAATGCCACATCAGGGCGGGTACAAGTCATAGCATACATGATTGAGCCAACAGCGGAAGCATACGGTAGTTGGTTCATCTCAGCTATCTCTGCCTCTGTACTCGGACTCTGAGTCTTACTCAGTTTGGTATTGCTTTGGATCGGTAAATCTCCTTTCTTGGAATTCTGCATGTTGAACCTATTCAACACCTTATCCAAGTAGATACTCTGACTAAGTCCAATTATTCTTTTACTCCTTTCTCTTAATATCCTTATCCCTAGGATATAGGCAGCCTCCCCTAGGTCCTTCATAGCAAAGCACTTCCCAAGCTAATGTTGTTGCTGATGCTCTCAGTCGGAAGGTCAATCTTGAAAGGAAGAGGCCAAGAGCATTGAGAATTGAAGTTGTCTCGACCATTGTGGAAAGTATAAAGAAAGCTCAAGAGGAAGCTTCTGAGAAAAATGACCGAAAGGAGGAACGTTTGGGTAAAACATTGGTGTTTAGTACTAACGGTCATGGACTGAAGGTATTCCAAGATCGTATTTGGGTACCTAAGTCAGGAGGAATTAGGGATCTTCTGATGGAAGAAGCTCACAAAACCATGTACTCAATTCATCCGGGTAGCACTAAAATGTATAGGGACCTGAAACCCTACTACTGGTGGCCGACGATGAAGCTTGATGTTGCAAAGTATGTGGCCGAGTGTGTGACTTGTGCGAGAGTCAAGACACAACATCAGAAACCTTACGGGAGTTTAGAACCATTGCCTGTGCCTATGGGTAAGTGGGAAGACATTGCTATGGATTTTGTCACTAAACTGCCCAGAACAAAGAATGGTCACGACATGATTTGGGTGGTCGTTGATCGATTCACTAAGAGTGCGCATTTCATAGCGGCCAGGGAGAAATGGTCTATGGAAAAGCTTGCGAATTCTTACGTGAAGGAAATTGTGAGGCTTCACGGTGTTCCGTTAACGATTGTATCGGATCGTGATAACCGTTTCACCTCAAGGTTTTGGAAATGTCTACAAGAGGAAATGGGTACCAAGTTATGTTTAAGCACAGCTTACCATCCGCAGACTGATGGTCAGAGTGAAAGAACAATACAAACACTTGAAGATATGTTGAGATCATGTACCTTGGAATTCCTAGGTAATTGGGATGAACATTTACCTTTGGTAGAATTTTCCTATAATAATAGTTTTCACTCGAGCATTAAGATGGCACCTTATCAAGCTTTGTATGGACAGAAGTGTCGTACGCCGTCTTGTTGGCTTGAGGCTGGGGAAAAGCAGTTTATGGGACCAGAGATGGTTCATCAAACTGCTGAAAAGTTGAAAATAATTAGGGAAAGAATGTTAGCAGCTCAAGATCGTCAAAAGAGCTATGCTGACAAGAGGCGAAGACCGATGACTTTTGAGGTTAGAGATTCGGTTTTGCTTAAAGTCTCGCCGTGGAAGGGACTTATAAGATTTGGTAAAAGGGGAAAGTTGAGTCCAAGGTTTATTGGATTGTTTAAAGTTCTTCAGAGGATAGGGAACCAAGCTTACAAGCTCGAATTACCCGAAGAACTGAATGGAATTCACAACACTTTTCATGTGTGTTATTTGAGGAAGTTCACGGGAGAAGTTCCCAATATAATTCCAATTTCTGAATTAAGAATTGATGAGAACAAAAGGTTGATTGAAGAACCAGAGGCAATTGTTGACCGAAAGACTAAGAAGTTGCGACGCAAAATGGTTGGGTTAGTGCTTGTCCGATGGAAACACACGAATGGGCCGAATCTCACCTGGGAGACGGAGAGTGACATGTTGAGTCGCTATCCGCATTTGTTTGTTGATGTGTGATTCCGGGGACGGAATCATTCTAAGGTGGAGAGAATTGTAACGCCTGTGTTTCCGGGCTTGCCACTTTTAGCAATGTAATAGTCTAGGTTAACCTTTGTAACCCATTTTGAAGTAATAAGATTGTATTATTTGAGTATTATGTGTTTTGTGCTTAATTGCTTAATTATGTGGTTTGATTAATTAAGAATAAAAATAAGCGTCAAAATTTAAGTGTAACATAAACTTAATAAATTTGATTTATGTTATAGTAGTTGAAACAAGGTTTCCGAATATATATAGAACGCCCAAATCTGACTTCGTATGAGGAAGTTATGATTTATCGAAGTTTCGGCTTAGCAGTATGCAGCCTGTTTTACTCGATTTGAGATCGATGGGTTTTTAGCCGAAGCAATCTAAATGAGAATCGAAGATCTCATTGTTGGTGCCGAAGCGATAAAAAGTTAGGCGAGAACGGACGTCAAACGAAGAAGTTATGAATTTATAACGAAGTTTGTCTGTCGCGGCCTATTAAAAATAAATAATAAAAATAAATCAAAAGTAGCCGACGGAGTCTAAACGAAAGTCGTAGAGCGTAGTCTCACCTTTCCGTGGATATAAAGAACGTCGAAAACGGAGTCCGTATGAAGAAGTTATGAATTTCCGAAGTTTATTAATCATTTTGTATTTAAATTTAAATCAAAATTCAGAAGCCTTATCCGAAGGCGAGTCATCGATCTGATCCGAGGTACGCGCCGCGTACTCGAGTATGCCCCGCGTACTCCGAAGGTGTCGACATCGCAGCAAGTGGCTTCGGATGATGCATGCGCTTACGAACTTGGAGCAGTACGCCCCGCGTACTGCTGTACGCCCCGCGTAATTGAGGCTTCCAGCCTCCTATAAATAGGATGCGAGGGTTCCGGGTTCAATTGCTAATTTCCTCTCGTTTTTGTGCCGAAGCTCTGCGCGTAAACCCCCAAAGCCATCCCGAAGCCCCGGTAATATTCCCGAGCCCCGAGGCAAGTCCCGAGATCCCGAAAATCCCGAGAAGTGCGGTTTCCGAGTCGAAGCTCTGCCCGCGAGAAGTTCGATTTTCGAGGAGATCTTCCAGATCTGCTGAGGATTACTACTTCTGCAAGTCGTAGTGCTGTCCGATCATCTTCTGATCAAGTGAGTGTATACTAACTTTCATAAACACGATAATAATACAAGTTTGGTTCGAGTGTATTAAGTATATTGTTGTTTATAAGAGTGAGTGTGTAGTTACTTTCTTCTATCGCATAATTATGAAGTATTTTATACGGAATACGTATTATGTGTATAATTTTGTGGTTATGTGTGTGAATGTGTATTCACTTTCTTCTAACTCATAGATATGATTTATTCTCTATGAGATATGTGTTATGTGTGTGTGTGCCTCATCTGTTATGTGAAATATGTGTTGATTAAAGCATGCTATATAGGTTTTTAACTATGTATACAAATGTATATTTTTATCTACTAATATGTTGGGTAGAACATGGGTAGATAGTTGGTGTGTAATAAACAGATGAGAGGCCTCGTTGTTGTTTGATTTAGTCATCTAGCGAAGTTTAGATGACGACCACATACTTTTCTAGATAGTCTTGTGGAAACATTAGCAGGTTCGCCACCTGTAGGTGTTAATGAACTTGGGTGTTCATTCGCTGCACTCCATCCCCCTCATGGTTGCCTTATTTGACTTATATTGCTGAGGTACCCACGAAGCATGTGTTGTCGCCCCGATGAAATATTCTTGGACTAGGTCCCTTGTGTTAGTTGTTTTAGGGACATTAAAGTGAGAATAACGGGAATGGGTAATTGGGTTATTGTTGGTTGGTGAAAATTAAATATGATATTTATTGTGGGTTGAAAACCCTATATGCTCACCAGGCTCCAAAGCCTGACCCTCTCAGTTTTAAATTGTATTACAGGAAGTGGCGGAAGGGCATGAGATGGATGAACCATCAAGTTGTTTTGTTTACAAGTCTGCATATGTTTATATTTGTTAAATGACTTGTAATGTATTCGTTTATGCTTATTGGTCTGTATCGGAACATGACACCCCGAGTTTTGATTATAATGAAAATACATTTCTTTTATGAAATGCTTCGGTAAACATTGTTTTATCATGTTTTGTTTTTGGGAACAAATTCCGCAACCCTTTCAAATCAAAAGGACTTACTCTGAAAATAATTAAAAAGCATAAATGAAAATCGGTCTTTTCTGGCCGAGATTTTGGGGATGTCACAAAAGACCCCTCTTCTTGCTATAAAGACCACATTCTCACTGGGTCTGTAGAAGAGGTAACCAAAAGATTTATGTGGGTAGCCGATGAAAATACACCTTTCACTTCGGGGTTCGAGCTTATCATGAGTCTCACGCCTCACGAAAGCCTCGCAACCCCAAATCTTGATGTGGTTTAAATTGGGAACCTTCCCAGTCCACATCTCATGAGGTGTTTTGGTAACCTTCTTTGTAGGGACTAGATTAAGGATATGGGCGGCAGTCTCTAAGGCATACCCCCAAAAAGAGATTGGTAACGAAACTTGACTCATCATAGAGCGAACCATGTCCAACAAGGTTCGATTACGCCTCTCAGCTACACCATTCAGCTGTGGTGTCCTGGGAGGAGTCAATTGTGAGACAATCCCACACTCCTTAAGATAGTCAAGGAACTCGGTACTAAGATACTCACCACCTCGATCGGATCGAAGCATCTTAATGTTCCTGCCCAATTGATTTTCTACTTCCTGTTTGAATTCCTTAAACCTTTCAAAGGTTTCTGACTGTTTGATTAAGTAGACATACCCATATCTACTAAAATCATCAATAAAAGTCACATAATACCGATTAGCATCCCTTGTGGCGGTTTTGAATGGCCCACATACATCAGTATGTATTAGGTCCAACAAACCCTCACCCCTTTCACAAGTTCCAGTAAAGGGTGACTTTGTCATCTTTCCAAGTAGACAAGATTCACAACTATCATCCGATTTAAGGTCGAATGATTCCAAGACTCCACTCTTTTAGAGTTGGCCTATGCGTTTCTTGTTTACATGTCCAAGACGACAATGCCACAATGATGCTTTATCTAGGCTAGTAGAAGAATCAATATACAACACATTATTTCCTAAGTTGTCTACAATCGACACAGTTTCATACATACCATCACAAGGTAACGCTTTAAAATAAAACACATTTTTATAGAAAGCATTAATACCACCACATTCATTATCAAACGAAAAGGTAAAACCTTGTTTGTACAAAGCATGAAAAGAAATAATATTCCTCGCCATTTCAGACGAGTACACACATTTATTCAAATCTAATTTTAACCCATTATTAAGTAACAAAGTATAAACTCCAATCTTGGAAACAGGTGAAGCCTTCCTATTCCCCATGATCAAGTTTATCTTCCCGTGCTCCACATCCTCACTTCTTCTTAGGCCCTGCAAATCAGAACATATGTGAATACCACATCCTGTATCAAGCACCCAAGAGTTAGAATATGTTGAGTAATTAGACAATATAGTGTAAATACCTGCATGGGTGGGTTTCACTTTCCCATCCTTTAGATCCTGCAAGTACTTAGGGCAGTTTCGCTTCCAGTGTGCCTTTTCATGGCAATAAAACCATTCAGCATCCTTGGGAATGGCAGAAGGAGTGACAGAACTGCTCTTGGTCTTCGATGAGGAGCCTTCAAGAGACTTTCCCTTGGTACCCTTTGAAGGGTGCTTCCTCTTTTTTGCTTTGCCTTTCCCGATTGCTAAAACAGGGGTAGATGTTGGAGTAGAAGTAGGAGAGGTAACAACCGCATTGCCCTTAAGACCGGATTCAGCGGTCTTCAAGAGTCCTTGAAGCTTGCTGAGGGTAACTTCCTCCTTGTTCATATGATATGTCATACGAAATTGGTCATAACAAGAAGGTAAGGAGTGCAAAATGATGTCAATTGCCAACTCCTCAGGGATGTTCACATTCAGCTTCAGCAAACGGTCCACATACCTTTTCATATTTTGCATGTGGGCCGTGACGGAATCACCGTCCTTCATGCAGGTAGTTATTATGGAGGAGATTATTTCATACAGCTCTTGACGAGCACTCTGATGGTACCTTTCCATCAGGTCCTGGTGCATCTCAAAAGGGTAGTAATCTTCATAAGACTTTTGGATCTCGGTTGTCATCGTGGCCATCATGATACATGCCACCTTAGTAGCATCTCTCTCATGTGTCCTGAATTCAGCGATCTCCTCAGGAGTATCAGTAGACTCATCAAGCTCTTTTAACTCCTTATCGAGGACATATTCCTTGTCCTCATAACGAGTAACCATCCTGATGTTCCTAATCCAATCCATGAAGTTGGAACCATCAAAGATGACCCTCCCATAAAGATTCATGAGAGAGAAAGAACCAGTTGGGTTAGAGCCTGAAGCATTAGTGTTGGAAGACATCTGAAAGAAGAAAGCAAGTTTAGATTAGATATATAGAATCCTTAATAAGACACCCAAATGTAATATTAAGGCTAGGACCCAATCACAATATATTATACTTAGAAGAGGGATGCCATAATCTAAGTAATAATATATTTGAAAGGTAGGTGAATGACGATTCACCAATTTCCACCATGAAAAACAAAATGTATTATTAGGTTTTAATTGGATTTGAAATTCCTAGATTCTTTTGAGTTTCAATCTCGATTGTGCCCTTCAAGTTTTGTGACTGGGATGCCGAGGATCACAAAACAAGGTGTGAATAACCATGCTAATTCACTTGGTACCCTTAATATTATCACCTAATCAATGTGCCGGTTAACCACACACGCTCCATTGATCTATGACAAACATTAAGTCACCCTTCTTGATCCTTACTAGTCCAAGTTAGTGTGTCGGTTAACCACACACGCTCCACCAACGACTTGGTAAGGTACAAAGTGTGAATTCCATGGACTAGCACCATGTTCACATTTTCCCTAAAATAACTAAGATTGGGAATTAAAAAGGTTTAGTTACTTTATAATAATCATTATACTTTTAATGAGGATTTAAAGTCATTGTCCTACCCGTTCGGCTAACGACCCTCCACCAGTCAAGCAAGTGGTGGGTGAGAATGGGCACCCATTAAGTCACCATTTTATAGGCAACAACCTTATACCCACCTTATAGACCGGCTTCGTGAATGAGGCCTACTAACGGTAGAACGACTTATTCTTATACATATATATAATAATTAACCATTAATGTTATAAATAGTATAAGGGTTGAATTTTAACTATTAAAACTCTAAGGGTTGGAATTAAAGTTTATTAAAGTGTGTGAAACTTTACAAATTCCAAAACTTGAGGACAAGTTTTGTAACTATCCAAAACTTTTCATTTCATAACTTATGAATTAAAGGTTCATAAAAATGAAGTCTCTTCACTTTCATGTAACTTATGTGTTTAAATGTGTGTGTTAAAGAAAGTGACCTTTGGATATCCATAACTTGAGGACAAATTATGGATTCCATTAAAACACATAAATGATCAAGAATTAATTCCAAACAATTCAGCAAATAATTCCTATCATCTTCTAAATTCATAAGAACATGAACATGATCATCAAAATTTCAAGAACTATTCTGAACACATAAAATCATGGAATTTTGATATATGCTATTGTAAATGGATTAGAACAACCATTACACCAACTAAAAACAAGTTTTAAAACACCAAAACAGTTTAGGGTAATGTTTCTAGTCCATTTCCAGCAGCCAAAGTCGAAAATCTACACTCTGTCGCTCCTACTCGTCGAGTGCATGAACCTACTCGGCGAGTAGGTTGAAGATACACATGGACTCGGCGAGTCCCCCCATGGACTCGGCGAGTTCATCAGTCAGACAGCAAGTTTTTCGACTTTTTCAACTATTTTGCATCAAGTATCAAACAAGCAAGCCTAGGCTCTGATACCACTGTTGGGTTTTGAGCAATCTAACACTTCCTAAGTGTGCATGCAACCCTAATAAACCTTGGATCTATTTTTGTCTAAATACATGCAAAATAATAATTTTCCAAGGTTTATAACCTATCTAACATGGCATGGGGAACATTTCAACATAAAAGAGTTAGAAGAGATTACATACCTTTTTGATGAGTTTGGTTCTTAAGGAGTTTGAGGGCCAAGCACCAATAGTGTGAATGCCTCAAATGGAATCACAAAACACCACAAACTCTTGGAAAACTATGAGAGAGTATACACACTTCCAAATTTTCGGCCACACACAAGCACACACACTAGTTCACTAGTTGCCATTTCATGCTCCATAAGCATGCTTATATAGTGTGCATGGTTAGGGTGAAACCCTAATAACCCATGACTTTTCCTTTCTAAGGATCCATGGGTTAAAATCTCCATGGATCATCCATGGACTTCCATATAAGACTAGCCCATTAACAAATGAGTGTTAGCCTACACCATATAAAACCAATAGCCCATAATCTAATTAGTCTTCCTTTTAATCTCTAAATTAATTGATAATTAATTTAAGACTAAGGCTAATTAAATAACATAACTTCAAATTAATATATTATAACTTATAATATATTAATAAACATATGTGTATAACTCTCATAAAATTATCCATAAATAGTTTGGATGAGATGCAACCCAAATGGACCATGTCGGGTCGGGTCAAGTATATACCAAATAAGTTATGGACTTAGACACCTTATCCAAAATAAACATCCTAATGCAAGGAAAACACTTTGGTCAAGTGCTAGGAGGCTAATGGGTTGCAACAAAGGAGTGCAAGACCTCTTATGGGAGTTTATGGTCTAAAGACCTTGTGTGTTGGAGTTTACGGCCCAGGGGAGTAAACTCCTGGCCGTAAACTCTCTATAGGGTCCCTAAATGAAGCTTAAAATTATTACATCTTAAGTGGTGAAGTGCTTCTAGGCTTAAACAAGTGTTTGGGCTTCTTTTTAACTCCTTTGAGGAGTTCACGGCCCATGGACCATATCCCATGGAGATTACGGCCATAATCTCCCTTGGATGGGTGTTTGTGGTGTTTTCATGTCCCTAATTTATCTAAGAATGAATCAAGGAAATTTTCCAAGGCTTTAGGAGAGTTTATAGCACCATTTGGCACTATTTCTTAGAGTTCACGGCCCTGGAACTTCTTGGGCCATGAACACCTTTTTCTTGGTGTTCTAAAGGTGTTTGCTAGTCCTAAACTCATTTAGGTACATGTCTAAATTAGTCTCTTGGCTTAAGGAAGGTTTTTAGGGCATTTTGACACTTAAAAATGGAGTTCATGGCCCAAGAACTTCCTTGGCCGTGAACTCACTCCTAGCCTTGATTCTTAATGTTTTGGATGTCTAAACTAGCTATGAGTAGTCTCAAGGTTCATTTCTAAGGTTTGGAGGGACATTGGGCACACTTTGGCCCTTAAAAAGGAGTTTACTCCCCAAGGTGTTCTTGGGCGGTAAACTCTCAAATCTTGGGGTTTTGATCCGATTTGATGTTATAAAATATAATATAACTAGATAGAAGTACTCACGATTTGGGATAAAAACCCGAAAATCCGTGAGAGAAAATTTGACTTTTCTCTAGTTGGAAATGTAACTAATGAATAAATATGGTTCAGATTTCTATATATAGTCCTGAGATTTTTTTGGCAGAAAATATTTTTATTCCGGAATTGAACCCTAATATCCTAGAGTTTTTTGAATAACAATGTTGCACAAAACCCAAGTGCATCCACTCTCCTAATATCTCCTTAAGTGTAAATCTTGAAAAACTGTCAAACTTATACTCAAAAGTCTGGAAGTTCACTGTAACTGTTCTACTTCTATTGGCTTCAAATGGTTTGTTCAGAATGGAAATTTCGGGTTGTCACAATCTAAAGCTTGATTACAATGAAATTACTCATATCAATTCATAGAATTCAAAATTCAAGGATCTGAGTTCAAAATTTCCCCAAAAACTTAATCAAAATCCCAATGAAGCATATATATAGGAAGACTTACAGATGACGTAGTGAACTACAAGAAAATCCGAAACAAACACATGTATTTTCCCTCCTCTTCTTCATCGCCACTGATATGTGCACGCACACACACACACACACACACACACACACACATATATATATATATATATATATATATATATATATATTGGGTAACGATCAAATGAGAACACTAAAAAGGTTGAGAACACGAGAACACTTCTGGATCAATCATTATGCAGGGGTATATTAGTAATTCTATATTTAATTTAAATTAAAACAAATTAAATTCAAATCTTAATTTCCTAAAATTTAGCGATATTTATTACATTTACCTAAAAAAGAATTAACTGATTTTTTTTATTAATTTGTATTCATTTTTTTGTCAAATAAAAAAATTGATTTTTTTTAATTTATAATTCATCAGAATATTTTCAAATATGTATGAATAAAACACATTTGTAATTATAAAAATATACGGCTGTAATCATAAATGAATAAAACACAATTTAAACATAAAATTTTTTATTTTTAAATGAATAAAAAATTAACTACTAATCATACATGAATATACTAACAAATAAAAAAATCAATACATTAATAATTTATTATCAAACACTATTATATTGATAAATAAGTCTTCCAAAGATTGAGTTTATACATTTTTATATTTATATTCATAAATGAATATGTCAAGACTAATTTCTAGCATTTATACATAATTATATTCAATAATGATTAAACCACTTCAATGGAAAAAATTACAAAATTCATCACTATGTCAATCATTTGCTTCAATCGGTCGCAACATCATTCTTCTATTTGAATCAAATGGTTTGCGAGCTTGTGTAAAGAGCATTAGTGATACCTAAAAAAAATTCCAACATTCCATTTTCTTTGATCAATAACTATAAAAATGTAAAATGATAAAAAAAAATATTAAAATGAATGATTGGTAGCAAAATCATATGGTGTTATAATCATAAATAATTATTACTAGTCATCTAATCGTTTATATTGCAAATAATTATAATCATAAATTATTATTATCGGTGTCTTCTAATCATATGGACAACAATATTTATAATCATAAATGATTATAACGAACATAATCAAACATTCTTTTTTTATTAAACAATTATCACATGTAAAACTACCCTACAATGACAAAAATACCCTTGGAATTTTGAAAAGAGGAGGTTACCCTTGATACCGGTTTTCCACATGATGTTGGTGTATTCAAGTCTTGACCTTGATTGAGAATTTTAGATTGCATTTGCTTCCTTCTTTTAAGGTGAACCAAAGGCCTTTTTGGTTCCTAGATTCGGAGATTAGAAGGACAATAACGTCTCTTCCAATAGTGATTATTGTAAGGCTTAGAATTTTCACATCAGGTTCTTGAACTTCTAGTAAAAACAACACGAATGATACCAAATAACATATTAGCAATTGAGTTTATGTTTGATTTGGTGACAGGTATCAAGGAAAAGTAGCTTATTGCATTATTTGGCCTCCTTTTTTACTATATAATTTTAGCATAATTATCAAATAAAGAAAAAAATTACCTTCGGCCTGACTTACATCAACGCTTCCAAGCAACTCCTCTTTCCACCTCCTCAAACTCGCATCATCCTGAACTACCAACACATAATAAAAAAAGACATCCAAAATAGTAAAATTACTAAAAAGCCCTAAAAAAGGTGAATGTATTAACTTTGGGATTAACTTATCCTTTTCGAGGTGTTCTTTGATGCTAATCTCAGGACCCAAATGTATTTGGGTTTCTTTGTCATCTTCCATTGAATAACAAGAGGATTCAGATGCATCGTCACAAACTGCAAATCCAGATAGTGGTGCTTCATGCTTATCGTCTTTTACATCAGTATCACCCATGTTGGCTCACAATCATCTTAGTAGTAAATCAATGACGAATCTGGCGACTAGAGTGCGGGAAACATCGACGGTCATTGGTGTTGGGTCTCCGGATGAAGTGAGGAAAGAAAAAGGAATTGAATTCATAGAGGGAGGCGAGTTATTATAAAACCCTAGAGATAGAGTGAGGGGGATAATGATATGGGAATATGACAGGAAAAAGGAGAGAGGATGAAAAATTGTAGGAAGTAGGTAAATTTGCAATTCCTATTATGCCCTTCTGGCCATTTAAAAGTTACACTTTAATGCCAGTAGTTTTAGAATTTTTCATAAATCGTCCGTTTAATAATAACCTCAGATCTAAATATTTAAATGTTCAAGATATGTTCTCGTGTTCTCAACCTTTTAAGTGTTCTCATTTAATAGTTTTAGCCATTTTTATGCTCATCATAGGGCAAAAGATACTTCATCTATTATATGTTGTGTTGTAGAAGTAAAAGACATGCTCGGGAATGAAAAGGAAGGAAGCTGGAAGCTAGGAACTTGGATCAAGGATTAAATGAAGAAAAGTTTCTCTACCATGATGTGGTAACATCCACCACGACGTGGCGTTTTGAAACCTCTCGATGAACTTCGAAGACTTGTTGATTATGTGATAAACCTAAAGACCACATCGTGAGGGGACTTACCACGACATGGTGAACGGACTTCGAAAAACTATATATAGAAGGCAGATTTCTCCAAAAACCTAACTTTTGCTAGGAGCTTTTGTCGACCATTGAAGGTCAAGAACGTTATTTGGAAGCTTGGAAGTGCAGAGATCGATTAGATGCTCGATTTTAAGAGATTTGAGGCAATACTTCTTATATTTAGTTATTCTTCTTGTGTTTGATTATGGATTACAAGTTGTATTTCATTTTTACATGTTTGTTTGCTAAAGTTGTGGGCTAAAAACCCTAACTTTCGTTTAGACTAGATTACTTGCTTATTTATGAGTTGATTTATGGATTAGATTATGCTAAGTTGATTATTTGTTATGTTAGCTTATTAAAGAACCTCTCTATGTTTATGATAACTATTTTTCTGTTTATTTTTGAGTTTAAATAAGTTTGCATGGCCAATCATTCTTGATTAACTTGAATCTTATGATCTTGTGGTTTGCAAAATTATAGGACTAGTGTTTTGACAAAAAAAACGTAGGGTTAAATAGAAAAGTAGGTATGTAAATGTAGGAGCTAATATATGAAGACCAATCATATATTGAATTGATTTAGTTAACCAAATAGATCAATCTATTATAAGTCTCACATAACTCAAACTAAAAACTAGTAAATATGTTAGTTTATCCGCTTGATCACCGTATGAATGAACTTATTTGCTAAAGAATTAGGTTAGTGAACATTAATCTAGTCATCTTAGGAATCGATAATTAACGAAGCACTAATCCATTGCACTTCCATTAAATCAACCATAATAGCAAGTATATCGAATCTAAACGAAAGTCTCTTATTTATCTTGATTAAAATCATTTTTTGTGTTTCTTGTTTTTTAGTTTTGCTTTGTGTTTCATTAGTTGATAATTAGTTCCTTTCTAAGTTTAATTTGATTAATTAAGTTTCTAGTGTAGCAAAACTAGAGAAAAACCTATTTTTAATTAAATAGCAATTTAGGTAACTTTAGTAGATAAAACTAGCTAGTAATTTTGTTCATTGTGTTCAATACCCGATAGGTACAATGCCTTAAGAGTAATAATTAGTTAAATTAGTTGGTTAAAACTAGTGCATATTTACTCACATTAAGTTTTTGGCACTGTTGACAAGGAACGATCAATTTGTAGTTAACTTTTATCTGCTATTTGTTTTAGATCTTTTTGTGGGATTTATCTCATAGAAAGTTACGAATTTTTTGTCTATTTTTTTCTTAATTTTCGTTTTATTTTTCACGTTGTGCTCATCAAGCAGTTAATTTTTATTTTTCATTTTGTTCTTTTTACGCGTTTCATTTGTTTTTGTTTTAGTGATTTATGACCCGAGGATCAAAAACACCAATCATATCATCGTTTGAAAATCCTCAATAAGCATTCCATAAGAAGAAGACAATAAAACTTGGAGAATCAAGCAACAAGACACTTGAAAGTGAATTCGAAAGTTTTGAGAAGACTCTTAACAAAAAGGAAGCAGGTTACGAGCCCAAAACAGAATCAGAAAAAAGAAAGCGAGCCAAAACAACATGGCGGACATTGGTGACATGACTATGGAGGCATGCAAACGAGAAGAATTTGTGAAGACACTGGACCAGATCTTGTGCAACCCATAATTCCTAACACAGCTAGCTTCGACTTAAAAGGACACATACTGTAACGCCCGAGTCGCCAGGTATGAGTTCTTTCCATTATTTCAATTAATGTTGGTCTAAACATGAGTGTGTTGGGCATACCCAAGGTACGTACGACGTACTCCCCTTTGCATGCACATTTCGGACAACCCCTGCGTACGATGGGCGTACCATGCATACTTGGGGCGTTATCAAGCAGTGCTGCGACATCTGGGAATTTATGTCAAAGACTATGAACGGTCAAGTTCACAGTAAATCTCTTGGTAATTTAACTCATTGAGTTTTAGAGCATCTTTTGTAAAATAAATGAATTAATTTCAACTATCATAAGATACCGAATGATATCTTACTTCCAAATATGTAATCTGACAAACAAATCAAATAGTTCAAATTGTAACCCTAGAAATACGTCTTAAAAATTGAAATTTCGTTTTAAGCCGTTGTGAGAAAAACAAACACTCTAGTCTCGTAGTACGTAATTCTCTATTTCCGAAAATATAAAGAACGTTCAAAATGGAGTTAGTATGCAAATCCAAAACCAATGTAATACTGATTTTCTAAAAAATCGCTAAAACGGTTTTTATCCGTTGAGAGACTTGCACACCTCAAATGGAAATTTCGAAAGCATTTTTGGACTCAGGCTATAGCCTAATAATTAATTTCGTATTTGAAATATTTTAGTAAAAATATTTATAATAGTTGAAAAATCAGATGTTTTCTGATTTATTAATCACGAAACCTTAAACTATTGATGTCAATATACTTTCAATTATTATGAATATATTCTAGAAATAATATATTATTATCAAATCCAACAAATATGAGTTTTAACGATAGAAATAACATTATATTTTCATTTTTGGGTATAACCACTTATATTGATATATAACTAATAACTTGTGATCAACTATAGATAAGTTACTATGGATTTAATAAATCATACAATAATTTATGTCTAATGAACAAAAATTCAGTGTAGTATATATATATTAAAAGGTGTGACATTTCATATAGATAAGCTTAAATATGATAAAAACTTTGGGTTATTATTTATATAAAGCCCAAATCCTACTCACATGGGTCCATTTAACCCATAAAATGACACGCATATATAATCTATAAAATAAGTAAATACATATACATTATATATATATATATATATATATATATATATATATATATATATATATATATATATATATATATATATATATATATATATATATATATATATATATATATATATATATATATATATATATGTGAAATTGTTATCAAAATACCTAAAAACATACACATGTGTAAATACCTTTACCGTAGGACCAACAATGTATGAATAATTTAATGCAATAGACTAATAAATATTTACTAAACTAATACAATGCTTGTAATGCTACCTAAAAGAACACCAGTTTAAGTTAATTGATCACCCACTACTCTTTCTCTTCTATCCCACAAGTCTATCTTCTATCTCTAAAGAAATATCAATTATTATACAAATTTTTCCACGTGTATACACCTTGCTTAAGAGAGAATTACAAGCAACAAACTTCAATCAAAATCATGTTAAAATCTAAGATCAGATCACATACAAAAAAAATTAAATCAAATCCTAAATTAAAATTTGTACACCAAAAAATCACTCTTAAATCAAATCAAATCTAAGGGATCAGATTTTATATATACAATCACAAGTTAAATGTGAAATAAAAGAACTCCCTTCACGTGTTCGTAGCTTTCACTGCCTTCAATCATCCCCATCTCACTCTCACTTGCATTCTTTCTCTCGATATCAGGTAAAGACCAAAGAAGGAGGTTGTTTCCCCTCTCTATTCTAGCCACGATCACAGTCCCATTTTCTCGTGTTCCCTTACATGACAAACAAAGAAACCCAAACACTCCTTTTGATCGATTATTCTGCCCTGTATCACCATCCATTTGATTGAATGCCAAAACAAACAAACAAACAAACAAGAGAGAGAAAGAGAGAGAGAGAGAGAGAGAGAGAGAGAGAGAGAGAGAGAGAGAAAGGGGAGCTGCCGAAGCAGCCCCTATCTACCGACCTGCTACAATCGGAGCAACCGCCCACCCCCGATGCTTGCATTCTTTTTCCTCTTCGGTCCAGCCAAGCACCGAAGGCGCCTCCCTTTTCAACCACTGATCGCCTCAGCGCAGCACCCACTGAGACCGACGACCCACCCCTCGCACCCTCCCCCTTTCTTTCGTCGAGCCAATGCCACCGAAACCCCCACCTGTTCGTCAAACCCCGAAGACAAACTCCCTCGTCGCCGATCGCTCCTTCTCCTACGCACCTAGAAGCCGACCGAGACCACAGCAGCCTCGCTGCCTTCCCCTTTCCCTCTCTTCGGCCCCGTCGATCCCCGGAGACGATCTCTCCTTCTCGGAATCGATCGACCAAACGACCGGAGTAGCTTCCCCTCGTTATATTCGTTCGTCTGCCCTCATGTTCCTTTCAAAATCGCATTCATTGACTGCTTCCATTTGACGTTCTTTGCCCGATAAACGAAAACACGGGATGTAATTTAAGCCCTAATTTCATTTAGTGTATGAAAGGACCGAACTACCCCCACTATTAAACCTTGATTTAAAATCAGTTCTAATCCCCCAAATAATGATCCCATTTATTCAAAAACAACCCATACTTTGATAATTATCAATCAAAACAGTCCCATTTATTCAAGAAGTTACATACTAGCCCCTATTGTTTGTTCAGGTTACAAAATCAGTCCCTCCCTTGAATTATATTAACCAAATCAGTCCTATTTTGGTTAATTAAATTACCAAACAACTCTCAATAATTTATATTTGTTAGGAAACGGTCTCGAGAGTATTTCAAAGTTCAAGAATGGTTGAATTGTGGTTTCTCACAACATGTTTCTCAAAAGAAACCGAATTCGAACAAATGGAACTCATGCTTCAAGGGCGAGTGTTTACGGTCACTTTTTAATATTTTAATTATTTCAAGGGGGAATACATGTGCCAATATATTTTGTTTATTCAAATATATTATCCTTTATGCGAAAATAAAATAAATCTAGTTTATAAAAATATTATTTAAAAGTTTAACATATTGTGTCAAATAAATAGTATAAACTTTTTGTAAACATATTATGGAATTTTTATCGTGGAATAACTAGTCCACACGACAAATGTTACATGATACAAAAATATGTGATTTTTATGTGACATTGCATTTTATAACAAGCACGTTATAACATTTTGTAGTATTTCAAAGATTCAAGTTATTACTATTCATGTATATTTATATGTTTAAATGCATAAAGTTTATACATGTACATATGCTCATTATTTTGAAACATATATCTTTATAAAATCAAGTACATTACACTTTTACATACATACCAAACATATTTGTCTTTCATAAACTTTAGTCTTTATATAATAAAATTCATTAAGCCTAGTGTGACATCCCCAAATTCACAGTCATTTTAAAAAATTTATTTATGTTTATTTGAAAATCATAGTATTCATTTTAAAGAATAATATTGCGGAATTTGTTCCCAGAAAACATGATAAATATATTATCAGAGCATTTCCGAAGTAATGTATTCTTTTTGCATATATTAAAACTTTGGGATGTCGTCATCAATACGGAAATATAAGCATAAACAGACCTTACATTCGTTACACTAGTGCTTTACATCTCCTTTAATCCCTCAGTGTAATGTAGCTTCGTATTGACACTTGTGATACAAATAAACTAAGTAGGTCAGGTTGAGAAACCTGGTGAGTACATAGGGTTTTCAATCCAAAATAATATAACTATTATGTTTAATTATCAATCAATCAACCCAATTACCAATCCTCATTATCTTCTTTATTTCTTAAGGATCTACCCTAAGAATCAGCTATCCTTTATTCATTCATTCCTAAACATTCTCCTAAGGAATAGGCACGAAGTCCATTGTTGCCAATGACATATCTGCCAATGTTATCTATTAGGCATAGCTGCGAATATTATCATTTAGCCGTAACTGCCAGGATTATGATGTTCTCTATTAGGCGTAGCTGCCGATATTATCATTTAGGCGCAACTGCCAAGATTATAATGCTCTCTATTGGGCGCAATTGCCAATATTATCATTTAGGCGCAACTGCCAGGATTTTGATGTTCTCTATTAGGCGCAGCTGCCGATATTATCCTTTATGCACAACCGCTAGGATGTTTAGAGTGCATCGTAGTTCAAAAGCATCTACAGGTTGTGGCACATCATAGTTCAAAAGCATCTACGAGTTGTGGCACAGTCGCCAATATTCATATATATATATATATATATATATATATATATATATATATATATATATATATATATATCATCTTTCATATCTCATCATTCATCTACCCATGTTCTACCTAGCATATTCGTAGATATAAAATACATATACAATTTAAATAATTTAAAACGTGTATAAATCGTTCATCCAACATAGATATCAGGAACACAAATAATATGCACACTTAGCACGTAATTTATATTAAATACTTCATATCTATGTGTAAGATGAAAGTAACTATGCACTCACTTGTTCCAAACTCGGACAGCGCTTCGCTTCTAACGATTATATTTTCCTTCGACGAAACCTAATATCATTACCACTAGATTTTAGTCTAATATTTATCACGACTATTTACGAGGGATATTTTTTTATAAGTGTTAATCAATACTTTTCAACCACTATGTACAGACAGGGTCCAGACATGAAACACCGGAGGGCATGACCATTTTAGCATTTAAGTCATTCTGAAATCCAACAACCCTATATATATATATATATATATATATATATATATATATATATATATATATATATATATATATATATATATATATATATATAGTTTATAAGTTCATAATAACGATATTGAACTTAAGCATAAGCTATACTTAAAGTAGGGTAAGCATAACTCACTTACCGGGAGGTTTGGTGTAACAGCCCGGAATTTCAGGTATTTATTTAAATTATTTTTGGGTATATTTAAAGGGGGACTCGGCGAGTAGGTGCATGACTCGCCGAGTAGGGTCATAGTCTTGGTCGCAGTCGCAGATACGCGACTGGACTCGACGAGTCCAAATAAGGACTCGGCGAGTCGACGCTGTTTCAGCTGAACCCTAGCCGTTTCATTTCTGATCGTATATAACGATCTTATGGCCGTCATGTCACGTCTTTTGGCCGGTTGAAGACATCTTGGGAGCGTGTGAGCGTTTGAGGCAAGAGAGAAGACTTGAGGAGGCTTGAAGAAGTTGCTAGACAAGGAGAAGCAAGTTAGTGATCAAAGGAATTGAGTGTTGGAGGCTTGGGGACACAGGGAACACGTTCCAGGTATTATTCGGATCGAAAATCTGTAGTTTTTACGTTGAATGCGTGATTAGGGTTAGGAAACCCATTTAAGGGTTAGATATATTATGTTGTTGTGTAAGTGTTTTAAAAACCCTGTAATAGTATATATGAAAGCCCAGGAAGTCCCATATCTATATGCCGCGTAATCATGTGAAGTGCAGGAGGCAGTGGATTGACTGCATGGCGAGGACTCGCCGAGTCCAATGATCAGACTCGGCGAGTAGCTTGAAGATGTACTAGAACTCGCCGAGTTGTTCTTCAGACTCGGCGAGTATCTTGAAGGTTCACTAGGACTCGCCGAGTTGTTCTTCAGACTCGGCGAGTAGCTTGAAGATCTACTAGAACTCGTCGTTCTTCAGACTCGGCGAGTGGTGTCAGGGTGTCTATACTCGTCGAGTCACCCTTTGCACTCGACGAGTCTGGTCAAGATTGACCGTTGATCTGTATATCTCTTAGAGGGGTCAGTTGTCTTGTTTGATAAGATCATTAACTAGGGCTGTGGTATTATAGGGAACCTGCGGACTAGCGGATCGTGTGCGAGTAGCTCGAGGAGGTTATAGCCTGCGTACTACGAGGTGAGTTTTCTCGCTATACTTCACCCGGAAGGGTTTGACTGTTAGACCGGAAGGTCGTGTATGTTATATTCATGCTATGTCTAGAGAGATAGATGCTTTATATGAGATGTGTGCTTATATGTGGTGTATGAACATACGGGCCGGAAGGCGAGACTTTATGTGTTAGCAAGAACGGTATGATATATGTGCTTTATGTGTTAGAGTATTTGTGTTATGTGTTATATATGTGTATGGGCCGGAAGGCAATTATGTTGTGGATCGAAAGATCCGGGCCGGAAGGCAATGTTATGTGGACCGAAAGGTCCGGGCCGGAAGGCAATGTTATGTGGACCGAAAGGTCCGGGCCGGAAGGCAATATTATGTGGACCGAAATGTCCGGGCCGGAAGGCGTATGTGGGTAAGTCGTATACTGGGGAACTCACTAAGCATTTATGCTTACTAGTTGTGTTTATGTTTTTCAGGTACTAGTGATGACCGTGGGAAGGCGCCGGCGTGACACGTACACACTGCCACTGTTGGAGATCCTGGAGATTTATTATCTTTATTTTGAAATAAACTTGGAATAAACCCTTTTGTCGAATAATGATGTTTTATTTTTAACGAAAAATTTATTTGAAAAATTTGAGCTGTTACAATTGGTATCAGAGCCTTGGTTTGAGGGATTCGGGTGTACTTTTGGGTGCAACTGAACTCAGACCGAGGATTTGAAGAAAAACTTTTTCTGAAAATGATAAGGACAAGGCGGTAAAAACAAGGGTGGAACAGTGTGTACGAGCAGCCAGCGTCCGAACGGTAAAGATCCCCAGAATACCTTACAATGTTTATGTTATGCACTGAATTATGAATTGTTATGCATGCTAGGGGACTAGGTATACATGATAGGACTAGAATTGCCTGTTTTGCGATGCCTTAGTCTAGGGGATTGCTTATATGAGATATTTGGTAGCATGTAAGTAGATAGTGCATAATAGAGGTAGAGTACTCATTATTCGGGATTTGGGGAGGAAGATTTGGGACGAATGCTGATACGGTGTGGTCGGTAGTATTGGGCCCGTACTATCGAAGGCACCGGATCAGTGGAAGGCTCAAATAAGAATCCCTGGAAATCGGAGACTGGGTAGGGCGCGTATCGAGTACAATTGTACTTAGTGGAGTCTCTGATGATTTTATGTTGTATTTCAGAGACATCATGGTTGTCACACGCAATGGGGCGAGTTCTAGCGGTGCGAGTGACGAGGAGATTCGTCAGATTATTCAGGAAGAGGTAGCTGCGGCGGTCCGGGCTGAGATCCCGGAGATGTTTGGGTCTATTAAGACCACGTTGATGGAGGAGTTTGAGGAGCGGTGCGCCGCAATTTCTGAAGCTGCAGTCGCTGCCGCTACCGCGGCGGTGGCTGCTGCCAGGCCGCAAGGGGGTGATTCATTACCATTCAGGGAATTCAGCAACACGAAACCCCCTGAATTTGATGGGACACAGGATCCGATCGCAGCCATGAGGTGGATCGCCGACATCGAGGGGTGCTTCTATACTTGCTCATGCCCGGAACACTTGAGGGTACGGTTCGCCTTGAACCAGCTCCGTCTGGGAGCGAAGGATTGGTGGAAGTTCGTGACGGTGAACTTCACTCAGGCAGAGATTACGGCAGTGACATGGGAGAGGTTTACAGAGATGTTCAGGGATGAGTACGTTCCCCCGGTAGAAAGGGAGCGGTTGATTCAGGAGTTCTTGACCCTTAAGCAGGGTACTGATTCCGTGGCAGTGATCACACGGAAATTTCATGAGAGGGCAATGTTCTGCCCCGAGCTGGTATCTACGGAGCAGTCGCGGATGAGCCGCTATTTGGGTGTTTTGAAGAGGGAGATTCGGGAGTTTGTGTCAAACTCCACCTATCGCACTTTCACTGAGCTTCAGGCGAACGCCAGGAAGCGCGAGATTGAGTTAGAGACTCAAGCGAGGGAGGAGGCTGAGTCTCGGCAGGTGGATCGACGGCCGGCCCAGTCTCAGCCGGCAGCCAAGCGGATTAAGTTCGCTGGTTCGAGGGTGGGAGGTTTGAAGGGTCGCACTTGCGCGAAGTGCGGCAAAAGTCACGAGGGGGCGTGTCGAACCGGTGGTTGCTACAAGTGTGGCAAGGACGGACATATTGCCAGGGATTGCCCTAAGGGGTTTATGGTTTGTTTTCACTGCAACCAGACGGGCCATCGGAAGGCCGAGTGCCCGCAACTTCGTCAGGGAGCTACACCTGCTACCCGGACTACTGAGACCCGACCGGTGAAGGTCGAGGCTCCGAGGGCTCGCGGGAGAGCCTTTCAGCTGACTGCGGAGGAGGTCCGCGCTGCGCCCGATGTTGTGGCAGGTATGTTATCTTTCATGTATTTAATTAAAGGTCGAAATGTTATGCTTATGTTAATGTATGTGTAGGTACTTTCCTTGTGAACTCTATGCCTGCTCTAGTATTATTTGATTCGGGTGCGAGTAGATCGTTTGTATCGTTAACTTTTAGTCAGCACATCGGCATTAGTCGTGAGCCGTTAAGTCGGCCTTTGAGCGTTTCCATTGCGGCTGAGAGGGTGATTTGTGCTACGGAGGTTTTACGGGGATGTGTGCTAGAGATCTTTGGGGTCGCATTTCCGATTGACCTCATTCCTATTGCGATGGGGGATGTCTGTGTCATTGTAGGCATGGACTGGTTGAGCCGATTCAGCGCTGTCATCGACTGCGAGCGTCAGTTGGTGACTATACGAGACCCTAGTGGGGGAGTTCTTACGGTGTACGGCGAGGGTACCCGTTCGAGACCAGCTTTTTGTTCGGCTGCTAGGGCGAGGCAATGCCTACAGCGGGGATGTAACGGTTTCGTGGCGTATGTGATGGATACGCGGGAGAGTTCTGAGAGACCGAAGACATTGCAGGAGGTTCCAGTGGTGCGCGAGTTTCCAGATGTTTTCCCCGAGGATTTGCCGGGAATACCTCCTGCGAGGCAAGTGGAGTTTGGTATCGACCTAGTTCCAGGGGCGGCGCCTATTGCGAAGGTGCCTTATCGTCTTGCACCTCCAGAGATGCAAGAATTGTTCTCGCAACTTCAAGAGTTGTTGGGGAAGGGATTTATTCGGCCGAGTAGCTCCCCGTGGGGAGCACCGATTTTGTTCGTCAAGAAGAAGGATGGTTCAAACCGGATGTGTATCGATTACCGGGAACTGAACAAGGTGACAGTTAAGAACCGCTATCCGTTACCAAGAATCGATGACCTATTCGATCAGTTGCAAGGGGCGTCTTGGTTTTCCAAGATTGATTTGAGATCAGGGTACCATCAGGTAAGGGTGCGGGATGAGGACGTCCAGAAGACAGCCTTTAGGACGCGGTATGGGCATTACGAGTTCGTGGTGATGCCTTTTGGGCTCACCAATGCCCCAGCAGTGTTCATGGATCTCATGAACAGGGTATGCAGGCCGATGTTGGATCGGTCTGTGATTGTATTCATCGACGACATTCTGGTGTATTCGCGGTCGAGGGAGCAGCATGAGGGACATTTGAGGGAGGTCCTTGAGGTACTGAGGTCGGAGAAGCTATATGCAAAATTCTCCAAATGTGACTTCTGGTTACGGGAGGTTCAATTTCTGGGGCACGTTGTAAATCAGGCAGGGATATTGGTCGATCCGGCCAAGGTGGAGGCAGTGATGAGATGGGAGGCACCAAAGTCACCTTCGGAGATCAGGAGTTTCCTTGGGTTGGCAGGGTACTATCGAAGGTTCATTAGGGACTTCTCCAAGATCGCAGTGCCACTTACCAAATTGACCCGAAAGGGTGTTACATTCTCATGGGGACCCGAGCAGCAGACTTCCTTCGAGACACTTCGTCAAAGACTGTGCGAAGCACCAGTATTAGCCCTTCCTGAAGGGATGGAGGACTTCGTTGTATAT
Source organism: Lactuca sativa (assembly GCF_002870075.4). Classification (NCBI taxonomy): domain Eukaryota; kingdom Viridiplantae; phylum Streptophyta; class Magnoliopsida; order Asterales; family Asteraceae; genus Lactuca; species Lactuca sativa. The sequence continues at coordinate 38,698,730 of NC_056630.2, read as the reverse complement.
TGCGACGCATCGATTTCAGGACTGGGTGCGGTGTTGATGCAGAGGGGCCATGTGATAGCCTATGCATCGAGGCAGCTGAAGCCTCACGAAGCGAGATATCCTACGCATGACCTAGAGTTGGGGGCAGTAGTGTTCGCCCTCAAAATTTGGCGTCACTACCTGTACGGGGTTCGTTGTACCATATACACGGACCATAAGAGTTTGAAGTATTTGATGGATCAACCCAACCTAAACATGCGCCAGAGGAGATGGTTAGACGTGGTTAAGGATTATGACTGTGAGATCCTATACCACCCAGGCAAGGCTAATGTGGTAGCCGATGCATTGAGTCGTAGGGCGGAGAGTACCCCATTGCGGGATGTGTGTTTGAGATTGACGGTGATGACTCCGGTATTAGATGCTATTCGTGGGGCACAGGCCGAGGTTGTGGAGTCTGGAATGCAGAAACAGGAGCGGGTTGTCGGCTTGATTTCGAAGTTCGTTACGGATGGGCGGGGACTTCTGACATTTCAGGGTCGGATCTGGGTGCCATTCGTGGGCGGTACGCGTGTCATTCTGATGGAGGAGGCACATAGATCGAAATTCTCGATCCATCCCGGTGCTACGAAAATGTATCTGGATTTGAAAAAGGAGTACTGGTGGCCGTGCATGAAGAGAGACGTTGCGTGGTTCGTGGAGAGGTGTTTGACCTGCCGTAAAGTTAAGGCCGAGCACCAGAGACCGCACGGTAAGTTGCAACCCTTGGAGATCCCTGAGTGGAAGTGGGATCAGATTACGATGGATTTCATCACCAAATTGCCGAAAACTGCCAGGGGAGTCGATGCGATTTGGGTGATTGTGGATAGACTAACAAAGAGTGCACATTTCCTTGCCATTAGTGAAAGTTCATCAGCAGAGAAGTTGGCAGAGTTGTACGTGAGAGAGATAGTATCTCGGCATGGAGTGCCGACCTCGATTGTTTCGGATCGCGATGTACGTTTCACTTCCAGGTTCTGGAAGAAATTCCATGAGGAGTTGGGTACTAAACTGCATTTTAGTACCGCATACCATCCCCAGACCGACGGTCAAAGCGAGCGGACGATCCAGACATTGGAAGATATGCTTAGAGCGTGTGTGTTAGACTTCGGGGGTAGCTGGGATGCGCATCTGCCGCTGGCTGAGTTTTCCTACAACAACAGCCATCATTCGAGCATTGGTATGCCACCTTTTGAGTTGTTGTATGGTAGGAGGTGTCGGACTCCCATTTGCTGGGGAGAAGTGGGACAGAGAGTGTTGGGCAGTACAGAGATTGTACTTCAAACGACTGAGCAGATCCAACGGGTGAGGCAGAGGTTATTGACCGCCCAGAGCCGACAGAAGAGTTACGCGGACAGACGCCGGTCCGAGCTCGAATTCCAGGTCGGCGATTTCGTTCTCCTAAAGGTTTCTCCTTGGAAAGGGGTGATCCGGTTCAGGAAGAGGGGCAAATTGGGGCCTCGGTTCATAGGTCCATTTCGGGTAATTGCAAGGGTAGGTCGGGTAGCTTATCGGTTGGAGTTGCCAGTGGAGCTGAGTCAGATTCACAATACCTTCCACGTGTCGCAGTTGAGGAAGTGTATAGCCGATGAGGCAGCAGTGGTTCCGTTAGAAGATATTCAGGTGGATGCGAGCCTGAATTACGCCGAGAGACCAGTAGCTATCAGGGATCGGAAGGTTAAGGTTCTACGGAACAAGGAGATACCTCTGGTGTTGGTTCAGTGGCAACATCGGAAAGGATCGGAGATGACTTGGGAGCCGGAAAGAGAAATGCGGGAGCAACATCCGGAGTTATTCGCAGAATGAGAGACTTCGAGGGCGAAGTCTAGTTCTAGTGGGGGAGAGTTGTAACAGCCCGGAATTTCAGGTATTTATTTAAATTATTTTTGGGTATATTTAAAGGGGGACTCGGCGAGTAGGTGCATGACTCGCCGAGTAGGGTCATAGTCTTGGTCGCAGTCGCAGATACGCGACTGGACTCGACGAGTCCAAATAAGGACTCGGCGAGTCGACGCTGTTTCAGCTGAACCCTAGCCGTTTCATTTCTGATCGTATATAACGATCTTATGGCCGTCATGTCACGTCTTTTGGCCGGTTGAAGACATCTTGGGAGCGTGTGAGCGTTTGAGGCAAGAGAGAAGACTTGAGGAGGCTTGAAGAAGTTGCTAGACAAGGAGAAGCAAGTTAGTGATCAAAGGAATTGAGTGTTGGAGGCTTGGGGACACAGGGAACACGTTCCAGGTATTATTCGGATCGAAAATCTGTAGTTTTTACGTTGAATGCGTGATTAGGGTTAGGAAACCCATTTAAGGGTTAGATATATTATGTTGTTGTGTAAGTGTTTTAAAAACCCTGTAATAGTATATATGAAAGCCCAGGAAGTCCCATATCTATATGCCGCGTAATCATGTGAAGTGCAGGAGGCAGTGGATTGACTGCATGGCGAGGACTCGCCGAGTCCAATGATCAGACTCGGCGAGTAGCTTGAAGATGTACTAGAACTCGCCGAGTTGTTCTTCAGACTCGGCGAGTATCTTGAAGGTTCACTAGGACTCGCCGAGTTGTTCTTCAGACTCGGCGAGTAGCTTGAAGATCTACTAGAACTCGTCGTTCTTCAGACTCGGCGAGTGGTGTCAGGGTGTCTATACTCGTCGAGTCACCCTTTGCACTCGACGAGTCTGGTCAAGATTGACCGTTGATCTGTATATCTCTTAGAGGGGTCAGTTGTCTTGTTTGATAAGATCATTAACTAGGGCTGTGGTATTATAGGGAACCTGCGGACTAGCGGATCGTGTGCGAGTAGCTCGAGGAGGTTATAGCCTGCGTACTACGAGGTGAGTTTTCTCGCTATACTTCACCCGGAAGGGTTTGACTGTTAGACCGGAAGGTCGTGTATGTTATATTCATGCTATGTCTAGAGAGATAGATGCTTTATATGAGATGTGTGCTTATATGTGGTGTATGAACATACGGGCCGGAAGGCGAGACTTTATGTGTTAGCAAGAACGGTATGATATATGTGCTTTATGTGTTAGAGTATTTGTGTTATGTGTTATATATGTGTATGGGCCGGAAGGCAATTATGTTGTGGATCGAAAGATCCGGGCCGGAAGGCAATGTTATGTGGACCGAAAGGTCCGGGCCGGAAGGCAATGTTATGTGGACCGAAAGGTCCGGGCCGGAAGGCAATGTTATGTGGACCGAAAGGTCCGGGCCGGAAGGCAATATTATGTGGACCGAAATGTCCGGGCCGGAAGGCGTATGTGGGTAAGTCGTATACTGGGGAACTCACTAAGCATTTATGCTTACTAGTTGTGTTTATGTTTTTCAGGTACTAGTGATGACCGTGGGAAGGCGCCGGCGTGACACGTACACACTGCCACTGTTGGAGATCCTGGAGATTTATTATCTTTATTTTGAAATAAACTTGGAATAAACCCTTTTGTCGAATAATGATGTTTTATTTTTAACGAAAAATTTATTTGAAAAATTTGAGCTGTTACATTTGGCTAAGAACCGGGCTATGTAGGAGCAGAACTTCCGAGCCGAAAGCTCTTCTTCTCGGAGCCTTCTAGCACTCCGGGGCTTTCCTCTAGCACTTAGTAGTTACTAGGGCTTTGGGAGGGCTTAGAGAGAGAGAGAGAGAGAAAAAGTCTTAAGGTGTGAGAAAAATAGGATGCTCTCGCATCTTATTTATAGGCTGGAAAATGGCCCAACTTGTCGAGTTTGAGCCTCTAACTCATCGATTTGAGTGCCAAATGTCACCATTTGGTGGCAAGGCTTGGGGAGGAAGCAATGGTCCAGATTAAGCCACATCACCCCCTTCGTAACAGCACACTCCCGACTTCTAAATTCCATAACATTCGCATACGAGCTCCGTTTTCGACGTTATTTATATCCATACGTAGGTATTGACAAGATCTAAAACTCTCCTTTTGACTCGATCGGCTAATTCTCAACTGATTTTAAATTTAACAATATGAGAATATTACACTATTAACGACCGTGTAAAATTCATATCTTTTACATACGGGCTCCGTTTTCGACTATCTTTTTATCGTTGAACTCCTATTAATGAGATATTCAATTTGTTGGATTAGTGTCTAAGTCCATAACTATTTTGGTATGTACTTGACCTGATGGTGCATGGTCCTTTTGGGTTGCCTTCACCAAAGCAACTTGATAGGATGAATTATGGAGAGAAAGGATTAAATATGATTTATTAATATATTATGAGAATAATATATTAAAGGAGAAATCATATTGTTTAATTAATATTAGTCAAGAATTAATTGGTAATTAGTTTTGTGACTAAAAGAGATTAATTAAACTTAAGGGACTAGAATTGTAATTATAAGATAATTGCAATTTGGGCCATGGATTGCCTTATAATAAGGAGTGGACGAATTCTATGGGGAAGCCCATAAGGAAATCGTCCAAGGCCTTAAGGAAAGGGATTCATGGGTTGCTTAGGGCTTAAGCATCCATATTAGGGTTTCCTTGTTAGATAACCCTAATAGCCTCACTATAAATAGACCCCTTAAGGACCAAAAACATGGAAAAGCAACCTTCTAGGGTTTCACACATTTTTGGGCAGCCTCCATCCTCTCTCCTCTTCACCCTCTTGCTTATGGTGTTTGTGAACCATTAGAGGAGTGACATGTGTGACTCTAGGCTTTCTAAAGTCAATACAAGGAGATTTAGGATTGTTATTGCTACATAACAATCAAGGTAACATCTTAAACCCATTCTTATGTTAATATGATTACTTGTATGCTAGAATTAGGGTTTATAGTCTTGGATAACTTGCATGTACAATAGAGAAACCTAGATCCAAGCATTAGGGTTTGTATGAGCACATAGAATGTTCTTAGGACCAAAACCCATCAGTGGTATCAGAGCCTAGACTGGTTTCTATTGTATTGATGCATTGTATGATTGAAAAATTCGATTTTTGTGGTTCTGGAGGCTGGACTCGCCGAGTCCATAGATGAACTCGCCGAGTCAGCATGGACTCGGCGAGTCGGCTCGTCAGAAGGAGGGATAACCAGGATTTCTTGCTGTTTTTGCTTAAGGATAGTTGCCTTATCATATTAGATCAATATAAACCCGATTTTATGATATATTTGACTATATTCTTGATCTAATTGAAGATATTTATCAATTAATTAAATATTTGTTTCCTTATGTGATAATTGATTAATTATTTTGACTAAATTGATATATTGTTTTGCAAGAAATCATTAAATAAATCAAATATGGATAATTATGTGATTACTTGTTAATTTAGATTATTTGTTACTTGATCCTTGTGTTATGAAAAAGTTTCATATTTTCCCCTTTAGGTTTTATAGTTTAAATTTGAACCCAAAAGTTTTGTTGTTTTGAAATTTAAATAGTTAAAACCCTAATGTTTTGAAAAATGTTTCAAAACTTGCCCTCAAGTTTTGGAATTTAAATTTTGATTAATTGTTTAATTTTGATGTATATTTAAATTCTAAACCCTAATGTTTTGAAATGTTTCAAAACTTGCCCTCAAGTTTTGGAATTTAAAAGTTGATTAAAAGTTTAATTAGGAATGTTAAATTCTAAAACCCTAGTATTGTTTTGAAAAGTTCAAATCACACCCTTATGGTTTTATTAATTAATTAAGGTGTATAATTAAAAGAGGTTTAATAAATCCATAAAAGTTTAGGTTTACAATTTAATTGAATTAAAAGTATAATTGTTAAATTAGACCACCTAGTATTTTAAAAGTGTAAAATACACTCAATACTATATATAACATTAAAAGTCTAACATTATATATATATATATATATATATATATATATATATATATATATATATATATTAGTAAAAGTCAGTCTTACCGTTAGTAGGCCTCATTTACGAAGCTAGTCTATAAGGGGTGTTTAAGGAAATTGCCTATAAAATGGCGATTGAATGGGTATCCACTCTTACCCACCACACTCTTGACTAGTGGAGGGTCGTTAGCCGAACGGGTAGGATAGGAAGAAACCTTCTATTATAAGTATAATAATATACAAAAGTAACTAAATGCTTTACAAATTCCCAATCTTAGTTACTTAGGCAAAAGTGAATTGATGCAATTCCATGAAATTACACTTTGTGCCCTTGCGAAGACGTTAGTGGAGCGTGTGTGGTTTACCGGCACACTAAATGGTTCTAAGAAAAGGTAGCAAAGGGTGACTCAATGTTTGTCATAGTTCGGTGGAGCGTGTGTGGTTTACCGGCACATCGAATAGGTGACTGTAACATGTGAGGGCACCATGTAAGTTTGCATGGTTATTCACACCCGCTTTGTGATCCTCGGCATCCCAGTCACAAACAAGAGGGGCATATCGAGATTTAAACATGCCATTGAAATGTTCAATGAATCTCATAGGATCTAGGAGTTTTCATAGATTTAAAACTTAAATTTCTTTTTCGTTTTTTCATGGTGGAAATTAGTGAATCGTCATTCACTTACCTTCAAATGTTCTGCAATTTGGGTTACGGCATCCCTCTCCTGAGTTGTAGAATATTGTGTTGGGTCCTAGCCTTAGTATCTCATTTGGGTGATTTGCTAAGGACTCAAATCAATCAACTAACTTGAATTCGTTTTCTCCCGTTTTGTAGATGTCAAAGTTCGACAACTATGGTCTTCCCAAATCCCATGGAACAAGCATTCCACATGAAGATGATATTCCACGATTCGATCGAGCAACAAGAAATCATGTTTCACTTCCTCCTCCTCCTCCAATTGTTCTCCCTAACCCACAAGATCGAAAAAATTGAAAGTTTCAATATCACTCAAGCCCTTTTGGCAAGTAAACATAAAGAAGGAAAGTCGGTGTGTGCACACGTCCTAGGGATGAAGTCACACATTGATAGGTTAAGAATGTTGGGATCCGTTGTCTGTGAGGAAATGGCTGTTGATTGGGTTCTTCAGTCACTTCCTAACTCATATAGTGAGTTCGTAAGAGAGTACTATATGATGAACCGCGACATGACCCTTATAGATCTCACCTATATGCTTATTGCTGCTGAATCAACAATGGTTTGGCGCAATAGAAAAGCAAAGTTGATTGGTGAATCTGCCTTCAAGACCTCTATGGATATAGACAATGACAACGAAAGACATGCTATGATCGAAAAGTTTGATCATAAGAGAAAGGCAATGTCTGAAGTAGTTCCATGTCATGTTCCAAAAGAGTCAATTCACTTTTATTGCCAAGAGAAAGGGCATTGGAGACGAAGCTGCCTCATTTACCTAAGAGATCTAAGAGATGAGAGAGTTGAAATGTATGGCTCTAATATAGGTAAAATCCATTAACTAACTCTTTTAAGCTTCTATTCTAGATTCTTAATACATAATGTGATAAGATCACAATTGATGTTTTGCAGGATCGAAGAAAAGAAAGGAAGCTTAAGGGAAGAAGTGAGCAGAATCTAACCGTGAAGGAATGGATTTCGATCGCATTTCTCGAAGATTAGATTCTTGAGCTACTACTTAGAGTTGGAATTAGATTGCTAAGAAAGATGTATTAGCATAGTTTTTCAATGAATTGCATTGTAAGGACAAATTTTTCCGCAATAAAATAAATTTTGATTTTATATTATTTATTTATCCTTGCAATGGCGTATATGAAAAATTGATGTTTGAATATTAGCAATAATGGATTTGGTTCTTATTATGTTATTTATGGAAAGTCGAGAGTTAACCAAATAGGGAGAGTTTCTCATCGCCCAAGTTTCAATTGGACAGAAACTTGGAATCATGCAACTTGGTTGCACGATGAATGAGAAATTTCATATTTTGGAAATTAGATTAATTCATTGACAAAGTGTCAAGTGAAGAACTAGGAGATCGAGCACACAAAGTTGTGTGTTGATCAAGTCCACCATAAGAGTAACAAAGATATTCGTCATGTTGTACTAAAAGTTTAGTAAATATGATTATACTTATAAGATTAAGTGTAATTCAGAATTGATTAAAAAGGTTTAAATCAATAGCAAAACGAATAAGAAGAATCAAGTAGGCAGAAAGATAAAAGTTTCTCCATTTTAAGAAGAAGGGAGAGTATCTTTTATGCTTTATGATAAGTCTTATTGATTAAGAACCATATCTCAATTGATCCTATAAGTGAGCCTTAGTGCAATTGTATGTCTAAGAAGAGGAATCAAGAATTGAAGAAATCGTTAAATTAGAAAGTCAATCATACTTCGTTCCAATAACAAGTCTTAAAGTTAAGATTGTGACATTGAGTGAAAAGTATTAAGAAGGTTTGTAACATTCATCAAATGTGGAAAGTTGTGATGTCTTGGATAAGACAAAGACCAACTAGGACCAATTTATGAAGTGTTTTGATAAAAGCTACACTAACTCTTGAATAATTGTTTGTCAAGAAATGGTTATTAACAAGAGAATCTTATATGTCAAGGAGTCAGTGGGAGTCTTAATGGTCTTGAAAGGTTTCAAGAACAAATCAAAATAGACCTTATCAATCATCACTAGCACACGAGTTGAGGTTTACAACCTATCGAGTTGACATTATTTTGTTTCTGTGCTGTTCCAATTGAGTTAATTATGCATGTGAGTTCTATGAGTTCTCATTTTCAACGCATAAAAGGCAAGGCACCTTAATCAATGAAAGGTACATTAATAGGAAAGGGTGAGCTGCTTAACTACTTGGAAGACATGGTGGGCAACTGTGCTACCATAAGGCAAGAAATCAAGATTAAGAAAGTTCGATCCATATAAGTCTGAATTTGTCGTAAACTTTGGTTTTAACAAATTCACATGGATAGGAGCACATACACCGTTTAAATCTAAGTGTCATAAGATTTCCTCCTTCATGAAAATGATTGTGAGGAAATGCTTTCACTAAGAAAGATTTTAAGAAGATAGTGATTGTAAAATTGCATTCTCGAATTCGATCATGGTTACGGTATCCCTTTCCACGATTTGAATTGTGAGGTTTGGCAATTAGTCTTAATTGTTTAGACACACATATGAACTATCTAAGGCAAAGGTGTATAAGTTCAAAAGGCCTTGATAAAAGGTTATCAAAGCATTAAGTATTAGAAACATGGACTTATGAAATTCAATAAGTACTGTTTTTCTGAAAGTTAAGATGTTTCTGAATACATGTCAAAGCTAGTAGGAGCATAAGTGTTATGTTTATAATAATCATCATGATAGTGGGAGCATAAAAGTTATGATTGTATGATTATTATGGCAAGTATTGCAAGTTAGCAATATTAATTATAGAAAACAAGAGTTATACTTTGCAAAGTCGCAAGAATGGTATAGTTGTTTTGCTATAATTAAGGTAGAGAATATTATGCTTCATTTCAAATCTAAAGGCTTAGGTTGTGGAATGTTAATAAAATTTAGTCAAAGGTACATAGTGTGTTCTTAAAATTTCGATTATGATTATGGCTTTCCTCTTCATAATTCGAATTTTGAGAACATAGCAAATGAAATATTATGGCGGAAGATTGATAAAGTATCAAATCTTTATGTAAGACATTATGCATTGTGTCCCACACGCTTCGGATATAGGATCGATTGCAAATGTTATAATATTTGACCATTCTAAAATTTTCCAAATGTATAGCGCATTCAGAGGGAAAAAGGACAAGAATTGGTTTTGACTAAAATAATTAAACAACTATCAAAGGACAATCCAAAGTTCGCCGAAGATTGGTCGCTTGTGAGTAGTTGGAAGTATATTATTGGAAAATATGGAAATGTTTCCATATTGGATGGATCATATCGACATTATTATGAGTAGATGAGATTCTATTAAGAATGAGTTGTCATATGGAAAATATGGAAATGTGTCCATATTGGGAATTGAATATTGAAAATCTATGTCTAGATTAGAAACTTTTATGCAAAAGGATGTTCAAAGGAATGTTCTTTGAGTGAGAGACATCATATCTAAGGAATTGTATTGTAACAATTTCTGATAGAGGACTTTGTAATATCATTGGCAATAGTCTTTGTGACTTTGATGCAGTGATATTACGAAAGGATCATTGCATAAAATGTTAGAATCTAGCATATTCTATAAGTGGCAAGAATTTGATATTCGTTCACTTATGAAAAAGGATTCGGAGTTGTGAAATGAGTATGATTGGAAATGTGTTCAATGTGATCTATTTCATAAAGTAAGAACCATAGGTAAACATTGTGTGCATGCTAGGAGCATGGGACAAGTGTTGTAATTCAAGTAAGAAGTTGATTAACCGAAACAACAAATAATGAATAATCAATATGGTGATAAATAAAAGATGTTTTATTTATGCTCAAAGGTTTGAGGCCATATGGGATTAGTATTATTCTTGTGTTTCACTTTGCATGTTATGACTTCCTGAATAATTTAATTGGTTGAGAACAGTCAAATTATTCGAACGGGCCACAGTCGTTCATATGTTGGAAGTACGTATGAATGAAGACTGTCGTGAATTGGTGTGTGGATTTTCTAAAGAGCATTAGACATAAGCAAATGTTTGCTGTAACGTTCATGAGTGCTTATGAATATGAATTTGAGCATTGGATTAAACCCACGCTCACTTGGATCACTCCATGAATTGTATCACGAGTGATTGGTGAGACGATAACATCTTATATTCTTGAAACCGAGATGTGTGAGTTGTATCTTGCAAATCGGTTGCACATTGATAATATGTAAACGCACTAGTAACTTGGTGTTATAAAACATATTGTTGTGTGTGATTCGGTGAGTGAGTGCAAGCAAGCATTGTATCAAAGTTTATCCGTTCCTTTTATCCAAAGTAGGATAAAAGCGATATCTTTGGGCCCCTCGATGGTTTGGTGATGACAAATGTAAATGCTTGGCCGGGCTAGGGCTAATTTGATTTGTTCAATTAGTCAGTCGTCATAAATCGGGAATCGAGATATAGTACAAAGAGAATGATTTGAAATCATGACTCATACGATATCTAGAATGGAGGAATATATGATCCTTTATCTAAAGGACACGCGTATCTGATAGGATCAGAGTTGACAGCGGCTTTGGAAAGCTACGATTGCATATCTAGATCTGAAGTCATACGCATAATAGTTATTAGACTTATCCAAGTGGGAGACTGTTGGATTAGTGTCTAAGTCCATAACTATTTTGGTATGTACTTGACCTGTTGGTGCATGGTCCTTTTGGGTTGCCTTCACCAAAGCAACTTGATAGGATGAATTATGGAGAGAAAGGATTAAATATAATTTATTAATATATTATGAGAATAATATATTAAAGGAGAAATCATATTGTTTAATTAATATTAGTCAAGAATTAATTGGTAATTAGTTTTGTGACTAAAAGAGATTAATTAAAATTAAGGGACTGGAATTGTAATTATAAGATAATTGCAATTTGGGCCATGGATTGCCTTATAATAAGGAGTGGACGAATTCTATGGGGAAGCCCATAGGGAAATCGTCCAAGGCCTTAAGGAAAGGGATCCATGGGTTGCTTAGGGCTTAAGCATCCAAATTAGGGTTTCCTTGTTAGATAACCCTAATAGCCTCACTATAAATAGACCTCTTAAGGACCAAAAACGTGGAAAAGCAACCTTCTAGGGTTTCACACGTTTTTGGGCAGCCTCCATCCTCTCTCCTCTTCATCCTCTTGCTTATGGTGTTTGTGAACCATTAGAGGAGTGACATGTGTGACTCTAAGCTTTCTAAAGTCAATACAAGGAGATTTGGGATTGTTATTGCTACATAACAATCAAGGTAACATCTTAAACCCATTCTTATGTTAATATGATTACTTGTATGCTAGAATTAGGGTTTATAGTCTTGGATAACTTGCATGTACAATAGAGAAACCTAGATCCAAGCATTAGGGTTTGTATGAGCACATAGGATGTTCTTAGGACCAAAACCCATCACAATTATCATTTAGGTTGTTTTGGCTAAAAATTGCTCGATCTAAAATTCGATTTCCGGGTTGTATACTGCTATGCGAAATCTTAGAAAAATCATAACTTCCTCATACGAAGTTAGATTTTGACGTTTTTTATGCACACTCTCGATTTAATGTATACTATAACTTTCATTTAGATCTATAAGTCTAAAAAGTAGTTTATCAAAAATGCAGTTTTTACGTTACGCGATGCCATGCCGGTTTAGCCGTAAAACTTCGACGGGTCATAACTTCTTCGTTATAACTCGGATTTCAGTGTTCTTTATATGTATGAAACCCTTGTGGCATATAATATAACTTAGTAATGATTATTTATTCTAAGTAATCTTATATCAAAAAAGTCATTTTTGAGGCTTATTGTCTCCAAATTGACTAGCCTGAATCTACAGACGTTACACCTAGTGACTTAATCACAATTAAGTTAGGGCTGAGAGCTATTCACAAACTATTTAGTTAAGGGATTTTAGTGAGATGTTATTCATTAGCTTAGTTAAAACACTTAGCATACCCACACTACTGTAACCGTTAATCATCTGAGCAAGATACACATGTATAGATCTATACGGGTTTGAAATCCCCACCTGTGGTTGCTAGCTCCAACCTCGACCGATCAATAGAAGTAGGTGATAAGTGTCTACGATCATTACTGCAACGTCAAATGAATCGTTGTACGGGGTACACTCAGTCACATAGCTCAGTTATAGGACTCACTATAAAACATTAACTAGAATATCTCTCTCTCACTACCAACCATGGGCTTGTTTGCTTTCAAAACTATTTTAAGTATGGAATTACTTATGTAACAAACAATTTGGTTTTAAAGGATATTCAAAGATTCATTACAAACACGGTTTAAAGTATGGATTCACTTATATAAAGACACATTTTGACTTTCAAAGACTCTTTGAAAACATAATTTTAACTATTGTTATACATATAAAGAAAATACATTTTAGACTTTTTAAAAGTATTATTGTTGTTAGCAGAAAACCTGTAACTCTCACCAACCTTGTGTTGACCCTCAAAACTACATGTATTCTCAAGATATCACTAAACAGACATTCAAGACAGATTGGATTACATATGACCTAGTTTACTTGTTGTTGTATTATATGCCTATCTGTAAGGCAATTCATGTATTATTATTATTTGTAAAAACATTGTATTAAAATATTGAGATGGAACATGAATGATATATTGTTTATTTTTGTACTTGTGTTATATATTCAGTTTACTTATGATCCATGAACTTAGTCGCATAACCCAACGTGTTCCACCACCTCGGTCGGGTGTGTGACAAGAGCACAAACCCTAATTTTTAGGGTTTGCACCCTATATAATCATCATTATGAGGCATGGGGATTCTTCCTCATCAACTTCCTTCTCTCTAAAGGTTACCCACGAAGCCCTAGCCTCCCATAGTGTGTTCTTGATCTTTGGAAGTAAATTTGTGCATTTTTTGTGCATTAAAGAAGGTGGTGCTTGGTGATCAAGCTTTGGTTGCACTTGAGGTTGTAGATCCAGAATCTTCATCAAGATCGCTAGCTCCAGAAGGTATAAAGTTCTCATCTTGATACCTCTTTGTGTTAGATTGAGATTAGGGAGTGTTTTTTAGCTTATTATGGTCTTATGAGTTCTCCTTGTGAGTTGAGCCACTCCAGGAGCTAGGAATGCTAGATCTTAACCCATCTGATGTTCCTTGTGTAAAAAATGCTATCTTGATGAATCATATTGGACCATGCATGAGTTAGAGTCCTTATAATGGGTCTTAATGGATAAAATCAGATTTTGAATGAAGTCATGCAAAGTGATAAAGTTGCCAATTTTATGTACCTTGAAATTGTAACACTCATAAAAATTTGCACCAATTTAAAAAATTTTAATTCATTAAAAAGCCATTAAGTTATTACAACTTGTTTTCAAAAGAGTTTAAACATCAGAGTATCCCCAGAACCAAATCACAAAATCATGAAATATGAGGAGTGGTACAATCACGCCTTCGTCTTGCCATGATCTCCTGAAGCACCTGAAACAAAACACTGAAATTGTAAGCCCGAAAGCTTAGTGAGTTACCCCCAAAATACCAACCAAATATAACCATATTCACATCATATCACAATATAGAACAGCCATGCATATCGAGTCTACAGTGTGACTGGTCCGCCCGCACCGGGCCTTCAGTCCACCTGGTCCACTCTCCGAATCTAGCCTTGTATATCGAGTCTACAGTATGATTGGTCCGCGCGCACCGGGCCTTTAATCCACCTGGTCCACTCTCTGAGTCTACAGTATGACTGGTCCACTCTCCGAGCCTCGGCACGTCTGGACCGCCCTCTTGGGGACTTCAGTCTATCCAGACCGCTCGTTGGGCCTTCGGTCTATCCGGTCTGCCCTGGGTATGTTGGCCTACAACACAAAGCAAGACCCGCCTCAACCCAACCCCAGTCTAACAACCATGTGCACATAAAATAGTTGATCACATAAAAATCCTCAGCCAAACAAACGGTTTAATCAGATCATGCAGCATAACAACATCCTAACCAGGATACCGACCTAATCGGTCACTAGCATAACATTACCCTACATACCAGGACACCGACCTTAACCAGGTCACTAACATAACACCATCCTAAAACCAAGATGCAGATCTAACAACTCAAAAACATATCAAACAAATACCCGAATTCCAATCTGATAAAGGGTCGGCCTTGGTACCGTAGACCCTGTTGATATAGTGAGGATAACTCGCCTTGCAACTTCTGAACTGAATCACGAAAGCACAAACCCGAAGCACTGCTTCCAACTCCAACACCTATAATAATCAAAGATCCAATGACATAAATATCCAAAATTACCATAATACCCCTGAAGGTCAAATCAGTCAAAGTCAAAGTCAAAGTCCTCAGTCAAAGTCAACCTTCCTGGTTGACTCTACTCGCCAAGTCAACCCACTAACTCGCTGAGTTCTAAAACTAAGAAACTCTCACATCACGACTCGACTCGCCGAGTCACCCTATGACTTGTCGAGTTCAACAATATCTGAGTCCTATCCTGACCAACTCACTGAATCATCACTCAACTCACTTCCAGGTTCTGGAAGAAATTCCATGAGGAGTTGGGTACGAGACTGCATTTCAGTACCGCTTACCACCCACAGACGGACGGACAAAGTGAGTGGACGATTCAGACGCTCTAGGACATGCTTCGGGCATGTGTGTTGGACTTCGGAGGGAGTTGGGACACGTATTTGCCATTGGCTGAGTTTTCCTATAACAATAGTCACCATTCGAGCATTGGTATGCCTCCC
Source organism: Lactuca sativa (assembly GCF_002870075.4). Classification (NCBI taxonomy): domain Eukaryota; kingdom Viridiplantae; phylum Streptophyta; class Magnoliopsida; order Asterales; family Asteraceae; genus Lactuca; species Lactuca sativa. The sequence goes on along the minus strand of NC_056630.2, from coordinate 38,683,449 downwards.
TTCGAGTTGCTGTATGGGAGGAGGTTTCGGACTCCCATCTGTTGGGGAGAGGTAGGGCAGCGAGTGATGGGCAGCACTGAGATAGTGCTTCAGACAACAGAGCAGATACAACAGGTTAGACAGAGGTTGTTGACGGCTCAGAGTCGCCAGAAGAGTTATGCAGATAGGCGACGATTCGAACTTGAGTTCCAGGTGGGAGACCTTGTGCTCCTAAAAGTGTCTCCTTAGAAAGGAGTGATTCGATTCAGGAAGAGGGGCAAGCTGGGGCCCCGGTATATTGGGCCGTTTAGAGTGATCGCAAGGGTGGGCAGGGTAGCATATCATTTGGAGCTACCTGCGGAGTTGAGCCATATTCATGATACCTTCCACGAGTCTCATTTGAGGAAGTGAATAGCCGACGAGTCGGTAGTGGTGCCGTTGGAGGATATCTAGGTGGACGCGAGTCTGAATAATGTTGAGAGACCGATCACGATCTTGGACCGGAAGATCAAGGTTCTAAGGAACAAGGAAGTGCCTCTAGTTCAAGTCTGGTGGCAACATTGGAGGGGGTCCGAGCTGACTTGGGAGCCGGAGTCAGAGATGCGGGAGCAGCATCCAGAGTTGTTTTCAGCATGAGACTTCGAGGGCGAAGTCTGGTTCTAGTGGGGGAGAATTGTAACATCCCGAAATTCAAGTACAACTATTTTAACCCTTCTCTTTTGTCAAGTTGTCAAGATTAGCCCTTGAGTGGAAATTGTAGCAAATGAGTCGTGACAACCCGATATTTCAACTCTATGTAATGACCTAAAAAGTCAAGTATTGTAACCACTTTTGATATAATGAAATTAACTTCGAAAACAAAATGTCCAAAAGTCTCTAATTGATTACCTACTATGTTAGATATCATTAAACCGTGATCGTACATAAAAAGAACGTCCAAATCTAACTTCGTATAAGGAAGTTATGATTTTTCCAAGTTCGGCATAGCGACAGACAGCTAAAAACTCGAAACAGAGATCGAGCAACTTTTGGCCGGAATGACCTAAATGAGAATTGAAGGTCTCGAAAATGGTTTTTCAATGGTAAAAAGTCTGGCAAAAACAGACGTCGGATAATGAAGTTATGAATTTCTAACGAAATTTTCTTACCGCGACCTTTAAAAAATAAATAATAAAAATAATTTCGAAATTTTCCAACGGAGTCTAAATGAAAGTTGTAGAGCATAGTCTCACCAACGCGTGGATATAAAGACGTCGAAAACGGAGTTCGTATGAAGAAGATATTAATTTTTGAACTTTATTAAATAATAAAAATATAAATTTAAAATCAAAATTCGGTATTATCCGAAGGAGGAGTCACCGGGCCAATCCGAGTTACGCCCAGCGTACTCGAGGACTAGGCCTCGGATCGTCCACGTCGCCCCTATGCGAGGCTATGCCCCGTCCCATCCGAAGTTCCGAAGCAGTCGAGGATGCGGTCACGCATGACGCACGCGTACGCCCAACGCGGTTATCCAGCGTAACCGCGTACGCCCAGCGTACCGAGGCAGTTCCCAGCCCTTATAAAAGGGATGCGAGGGTTCCAAAGAAAGGCCCCAATTCCTCTCATCTTTCTTGCGTTTTTTCCTCGTTTTCCGTGCACGTGATATCCCGAAGCCCCGGCTTCCTTGCTCAAGTCCCGAAGGTCGTTTGTGCTCCCGAGATTCCCGAGAATCCCGAGAAAATCCGCTTTCTCGAGACGAAGTTCTGCTCGGTTTTCATCTCGCCTTCTCCGATCTTTCAAGTGAGTTCATACCCATATAATCCACACTTTTAAATGTTTTATAAATGCTTTTATATGCTTTTAAGGGGGGGATACAAGTAAAACACACGATTATTATCGTGTGTTATATAAAGTTTCATTATACACTTTTTATCAATGGAATCATATGTGATTTATAACTATATTAGGGAAACTTTCGTATGCAAAATATATCACGATAACATCTTGTCTTTTGAAATGAAAAATGTTGTTATATATATAAATCAAACACTTTGCTTGTACTGTATGTATATGTGTCCATTTTTGGCACTACAAAAGTTATACTTTCATAGCAAGTGAGCATCTCACTAGGGTTTACTATACAAACAAAACACTTTTAGAAAACTATAATAGGTATAATTTTAGGTGAACATCACGAACTTTTACATACTAGAAACACTATTTCAAGGAGTTACTTTCATATATAAGAACAAACGAACATTTTCATACATAAATCTATTTTATACTAAATTTGTGAGACATTAAACTTCACGTACGTTCGAGTACACATTTCAAGTCCTATATTATATACCAGAATCCCTTGGAGGGGGAGCATGGTGTTTGTGTATAGATCCATACGGGATTGACAACCCCGCGACCTGACTGTTAGCAACAGTACACCATTTGGGGTGACAAACGTGAGAACATTCCAACGCTTGAAGAATGTTGTGTATAGGCAATTCCAATCAATAGCATTGTTATAAAACTCACATGGAGTATTAAAACCACATTGATTTACGGGGTTTTTTCAGACGTCTTGGCGACTTTACACGTACATAAATTAACTACTTTAGGCATGAAAAACATTCTTGTGTTGTAGTTTTGGAACTTCTAAACTGCCACCCATATACGGAAAAACATAACTTTCTAGAAACAAACATTGGTCTTGATAGAAGGCTACATTTATACCAGTAGAAAATATGGGATTTTCTAGGAAGAAACAAACAAAAACAAAACAAAACATTTCATTTTAGTTCATACAAACATTGTCATTTAATACTTATGAAACTCATCAGCTTAAATGTTGATCTACTCTTTCAAAACTACTTGTATGTCCCAGGGATTCAGTAATAACAGGTAACAAACAGCTTTTGAAGAAGGGACGCAGCGTCGCCAGTTTAATTTCATATTTTGGCATCATATTGTAATTGGTTTTGAACATGTACCTTTTAACAATGTAAACTTTCAATTATATATATGATGGTTATATTTCTTTCTTTACTATGTATTCAATTGTTATGGTACTACATGAAGTCATCCGCCCCTGAACGTTTCCGCCGTTCCGGTTTGGGGGTGTGACATGAGTACGCTGGGCGTACTGGAGAGTACATTACGCGTACTCATGCGCTTAATTTGGACGCGGACTCGCCTAGGTACGTTGGGCGTACCCAGGGTTACGTTGGGAGTAGCGGGCCCAAATGTAAACCCTAATTTTTGGCTTGTGAACTATATAAGGAATGCTAAGGCCTTATCCTCAGCCACCATATCAGAGAGTGAAACCCTAAGAGAGCATTTCCTTCGTCCTAAAGCTTGTGTGTGAGTGTTTTGAGCTAAAAGTGCCTTTGTGTGTTAGTGAAGAAGAAGGACAGGAGCTTGTGGAGGCTAGGGTTTGAAGTTCAAGTTCACATCTGAGTTCTTCAGAGGGAGGAGCTTCATTTAGAGGTAAAAAGCTCAGAACTTTCCTCTTTATTTTGGTTTGGTGTTGCATGGACCATTTCTAGGGTTAAAGTCCCAAAGGTGGAGACTTTATGAGCATAAGGGACTCCATGGACCTAGATCTGTCCCATTTCAGTGATAAATGTGTTGTAGATCTATAAAAATCCCAACTTGGTCGTTATTATGGGGTCATGCTTGAGTTATGAGCTTTTCTAGGGTTGGAAATGGAATGTTATGGGTGTTGGTGACTTTTACAGCCATGCAAAGGCTTAAAGTCACCAACTTTATGGATTAAGAGGCTTAGGGATGGTCAGATCTGAAAGTTGGACGTGTGTCTTAACTGTTTAAGACCCCAAAAGCTAAGGAGTCTGAAAGTGGGAGTTACGCGGGGCGTAATCCCAGTACGCGCAGCGTAGGGGGTCGCGTTCCCTGTTTCTGTGAGGTCGTCGGGTACGTCCAGCGTACAGGTTTGGTACGCGCAGCGTAACCCGAAGAGTTGACTTTTGTTGACTTTTAGGGTTTGGTCAATGTTAGGGTCTTTGAGCCATGAGAGGGGTAAATGGTCTTTTACCCTTTTGAGAGTGCTAAGAGAGGGAATAGTATAGCCTTGAGAGTTGTATTGATTAGACTGCTTATTCCATGTGATTAGGCGGAGGCTAGACCAGATTTTACTGAGTTCGAGATTACCAAGTTACCTGAGGTGAGTCTTCTCACTATAATTTACCAAGAGTGGTAATCAGAGTTATATAACAGAGTATCTTGTATCTTATTTATGTGATTGTGATACACTGCATTATTTCTATGTGATTCATGTCGTGTATGTTCCAGAGTTTACATAGTTAGAACCGGAAGGTTCATAGAGTTAGAACCGAAAGGTTCAGAAAGTTAGGACCGGAGGGTCCACAGAGTTATAGCCTCGAGTGGCTATTATGTGTTATATGTGGTATTTTGGGGAACTCACTAAGCATTTATGCTTACAGTGTTGTGGTATGTGATACAGGTACCAGTGAGGATCGCGGGAAGGCGCCGGCATGATCAGTACACACATGAGGAGTTTTTATACATTATGATCTTGGGTTGTGTTTCTATGGATTGATATGTGATACAATGACATTTATATAATATTTATGAATGAATGTATGTTTTTGAAAATGTGAAAAATTGTTTGAAAATTTTGGGCGTTACACTCATCATCATATGACTCGCCGAGTTACGCGACTCAAAGCCTGAAGCCCTAGCCCAACTTGTCGAGTTATCCCCCATACTTGCCGATTTTATACGGGTATTCCCATAATCGAAAGATACATAGCTACTCCTTTGCTCCAAACAATAGATCTGGGTCCCTAGAGTGCATTAGCAACATAAAGTTGCTACCTTTACGTGCTTCATGTCCCATAATTCCAAAAACCAAGCTAGAAAGGAACTTAACTCATGAGTAATGGATTTTGCATAACAATTAGAAGGGATTTATGCATATTTGATCCAAATAGAACTCAAATTTGGAGTTTCAGCTCCAGATCTAACTCATGCACCAAGATCTCATCATACTATCTCCAAACAAACCCTAAAACTCCATGAAAGATGGATCTAGAAAGGAGAAGGCCAAGGATAATGATTCATTACCTCCAAAACGACCTCCCACTGAAGAATAAGCCGAATCTCCACAAATCTCCTTGATCCAAGCTCCTTGATCTTCAAGATCTCTTCACAAAATCACTTATCTAAGCTCCAAATTGCTTCCAAGGACTCTCACTCACACTTTTAGGGTTTCTGTATCTCAAAGGGTGGTAAAGGGGCTGAGGGGAGGACATTAAGTCCTTCAAATAGGGTGCAAACCCTAAGATTAGGGTTTTCCTCTTCCAGCACTGACTCGTCGAGTCCAGCCGCCGACTCGGCAAGTCAGTCCACTTATCATGTGCTCTTCACATGCTCCGACTCGACGAGTCATAGCTCCAACTCGCCGAGTCCATCCTTCTAATAACACTTTACACCCCTGAACTCTTGCTTATGAACTTGGGGTGTTACAGAAATGAAGTAGATCTGAGGTTTGGACTTTAAGAGCTTAAGTGATTAAGACAAAAATTGGACAAATGGGAATCATGTCGGTACATGGGGCGTAATTCCTGGTACGCTGCACGTATTGGTTCAGCTGCTCATTTTCAAGTCAAAACTCGTACGACGCGCGTATGAGGAGTATGCTGAGCGTACTCGGTGAAGTGGGCTTTCGACGCTTTGGGCCCTTTTTGGACTCGGGATTCTTTTGGGCTTTAGGCCTTAACTGGATTTTGGGCTTTATGTCTATTAGGCCATGGTTGGGCCTTAGGTTTATGAGTTGGGCCATTTTTGTGGCTTGGCCTATTATTGGAATTTTGGACCAAGTTAGTTGGGGCCAGTAAGGGAAGGGTAAAATAGTTTTTTACCTTAGGAGTGAAGTTGAGGAGTAGGGACCCCGGTAATGGTTATTGACCTAATTATTGATTAGGATTTCGTTTACTTGGTCAGTGAAGTGATTACCAGTTGTCGCAGCCTACGTATTTCGTTATCAGTAGGATCGAGGTGAGTTTGCTCACTATACTGTAGGACACTAGGATATGTTATGTGCTTGTAGTCTTTGTGACTCTTGTTGTATGTGTTGTATGCATGTGTGCCTATTTGCTATATGTATGTGGGATGAAATAGACCTGGTACAGCCTTGTGCTGACATATGAGTTGAAATAGAAGACTCTTGGGCAAAATAGACCCGGTACGGCTTGGGCCAACGCATGAGTTGAAATAGACAAGGGGGTGAAATATACCCAACACAGCCTTGAGCTAGCATATATGTATGGTATGCAGTATTTTGGGGAACTCACTAAGCTTTGTGCTTACGGTTTTCAATTTATGTTTCATGTACTTCTGGATCGAAGGGGGAGAGCTTGGGATGATCGTATCACACACACCATATTGTTCTGCATTTTTTTGACTCTGATGTAATTGGATGATTTTGACATACTTTGGTTTCACTATGGTTTTATAATAATGTTTTCGATGATAGTTTTATTAATATGAAATTGAAATTTTTAGTCTAAATTATGGGACGTTACACATACTTGCTCAGTTGAAATACATACCATTCCATCGGCAAGACCACGAGGACGCCTATAAGAACATTGATGAGGTCAATGTTATCGCCGACTACTTCAACTTACCAAACATACCACGTGATACGTTTTTACTAAGAATGCTCCTCGTTACTCTTAGGGTGCAACAAAGGACTGACTAAAAGAACTTCCATCGGGCATAATAACAACATGGGCGCAAATACGTTAAGAATTCATACAACAATTTTTTCCCACCATCGAAGGTTTCCAAATTGAAAAAGGCCATTGAAAATTTCGAACAAAACGTAGGAGAGTATTTGTACAAGGCATGGGAGCGCTATAAGGGATTACTTAGAAACTATCCCTAAAACGATCTAAATGTGCAACAAGCAGTAGCAATCTTTTACGATGGGGGTAAACGTAACGACTAGGCAAGTCCTTGATTCTCAAGGACCACTCATAAAGAAAGCATCATTGTAATCAAGGAGCTAATCGAGGAATTATCCAAACATTCAAGAAAATATCATAACCCTCGACAAGATGTGACTAAGAGAATCGTAAATCCCGCTTCAGATGATATGGCGACAATCTTAGCAATGTTGCATAACATGGATAGAAGGATGACAAAAATGGATCAAACAATCCATACAATACGAGTGGGTCATGAAAATTGTAATAGACCGCCTTTAACCAAAGATTGTGATCTAGATGAAAATGGAAATCGAAAGGCCCAAGCTTTCTATTCGAGTGGTGATCATTATGACAAAGACCGAAGAAAACCCAAAAAGAAGTGGTTACCTTATGATGAATACAAGAAAGCCAAAGAAGAAAAATATGAACAAAAAGGAAGAGGATTCTATTAAAAAGAGGAATTGGCTCCCGAGAAGAAACCTGATTTTGAAGCAATGCTTGCTCGTTTTGCTGCCGCATCAGAAAAGAGACATGACGATACCGAAGCAGTACTTAGAAATCAGCAAGCTGCAATCAAGAATATCGAGCAACAAATCTAGCAACTATCAAAGAATTCAACGAAAGATTAACGGCCACACTACTAGGAAACACCGAACAAAACCCAAGAGACGCTCACATCCAGGACATAACAACAAGAAATGGAAAAATTGTTATCCATTTGACTCCTATTACTAATAATAACTCGGATGTTGTGCAGGAAGGACGAGAAGCAAGTCAAGAAAAAAACACTGAACAGTCACCACGACGTAGTTAGGATACCACGAAGTGGCAATCATCTGAAAATAAAAATGTTGAACCCGTTAATCCATACCGTCCACAAATACCTTTTCCAAGTCGATCAAAGCAAGATAGACATGCCAAAGACTACCAAAAGATCCTAGAGCACATTAAATCCCTTCAAATCAATAGCCCATTCATTAAGCCTTTTCTCAAATGCCAAAATACGCAAACTTTCTAAAGGATCTTCTAACACACCGAAAAAAGATGGGGGAGGTGTCTAAAGTTGTATTAAATGAAACTTGCTCAACCGCTATGTTAAACATGCTACCAAAGAAGATGGGTGATCTGGGTAGTTTAACACTTCCATGCCAATTAGGAAATCTAACCACAAGCTATGCTCTAGCAGATTACAGAGCAAGTGTTAACCTATTGCCTAATTCATTCTTCAAGAAGCTTGATGTCACACCCCCAAACCTGGGATGGCGGAAACGTTCAGGGGTGGAGGACTTCATGTATAGTATCATAACGAGTATAATAGTGATCAAAGTAAATACAACAATGATAAATATAATCAAGGAAGTTACATGGTTTCATGAGTTACATGTTTTAAAATCGATTACAATATAATGATAAAATGGTTCGTCTGACGTCGTAGCATTCCATCCTTAAAATATGGTAGTTACCTGTTTTTATTGATTACCTGATAATACAAGTAATTTTGAAAGAGTGTCAATAATTAAGTTGGTGAGTGCATAAGCTTTTGTTTGTAGAGTTGAAAACCTTTCTTTGTAAATGTAGTGTCTGTTCACGAAAATCCAATATTTTCCTTATAAAATGAGTTGTAGTCTTAAGACCCAAAGACCGAAATGTACAAGTATTTTCCATACTTATGATAGTATATGCAGTTTTAAATAAATAAAACACTTTTGAATGTAAGAATTCTCATAAACTATATATGTCATTGCTTCCCTATGTGAATTATTATAACCGTGCAATTGACATAGTAAGCATGCTACGACATACTTCGGGCGTCGGAATGTTTTGACATTTGTCACCCCAGACCTGCCGGTCTAGCTATTGCATGCAGCTAAGGTGTGGGATTCTTAGTCCCAATATAGATCTATACATAAGTATCACACTCTCCCTATTGGAGATTATGGTTATAATACAGGACTTAAACCAGTACTCTAAAGAATACAATGAAGTAATGTCTCACAAATTTGATTCAACGAGTTTACGTGTAGTGTGAAATGAAAACCCTTTTTGTAGTGTGAATGAAACCTTCCTTAGTGTGTTAGTAGTGTTAATGTACCATAAACTATACCTATTATAGTTTATCATGTGTGTTTGTAATGATGGAAAACCCTAAGTTATATGATTATTTTTGTTTCATGGAAGTAAACTAACATGAAATACAACCAATATGTAGCTATTTATTGTTATACACTTTGCTCAACATGTTACAAAGTATTAATGAACTTATTAACTGTTTTACTATTTATAAATTTTCTGTCACTGTTTTTAGAAAATTCATAGAAAAATCACTGTAAGTCGAAACCTGAATCCGTAAACTCTGAGAGTTTAGAAAATGTGTCTAGTTTGTTGATAATTTTTATTATGATTTTATTGGTCCCTAACCAGTGTGAAAATGCCCATCTTCATAGACTGGTCTGAAGTCATTTCTGAAATGATAGACAGTTTTGTAAAAATCGCCATAAATTGTAGAAGAATCGTATGAACTTGTGCAAGTAGTCATTTGAAAGGTATAAACCTATACTATTTGAATATTGAACAGTTTTGAAAAATATTAAGTTTAAGATGGCCAAAATAGTTCGTGAATAGACCATAACTTTTCTGTTGAAAGTTATTGGTTGAGTTAAAATATGTTTTGGTGTTGTAACTTGTATTCCCCCTCTTAAAACTTGAAGAAAACATGAAAAGATAGGGGTATGAACTCACCTTAAGTGTTTCACTGAGTTGGAAGGTTGAAGAAGGGGAGTTTCAAGTCAAGCACACTTGAAGGATGCTTGAAGATTTGAAGATTCTAAGAACAAATATGTCAATATTTGTGTAAATGATCCACGATTTGTGTGAAGAAGTGTAGAATATTTAGGAGCTGAATGAAGAACTTACCAAGAATGGAGGAAAATCTCGAGACTTCCTGGGGAATTTGAGTTCTAGAGAGAGAGAGAAAAAAAAGTTTGTTTTTGGAGGAAGCAAATGATATTTTATAGGTGAAGAATAAAGATTTCTTGAGTGGATTTGGTCAAGGGAAAAATCTAATGGAGTGTTGGTAAGAGTTGAAAAGGACAATTATCTAACTAGGTAGAGTGTGAATAGTGACATAAAGTTGATGTGGGGATGACTTAGTGTCATATCTTTATGGAAAAGTCAAAAAGTCTTTATGTGTTATCTTGAACAAAAGATATGACTTATAGATAGCAAATCTTCAATATGGGAATAAAATGTGAGTCTAGGGGGTTTAATATGCCAAAAAAATGAATTGGGTTAAAATCTCCTATTAAAATCATCAAAAACGGGCTTAAAATGCGAAAGTGGTCAAAAATCGGGCATGAGAAGTGAATCTACGAAGGTGAAAGGCTTGGAAGAGAAGAGAAGGTTCATGGTGAGAGGAAGGGCTTTGGGTGTGAGAGCCTCACATGTGAGACACAGAGTAAGAAGCTAGCTGGGATTAGGGTGCGAAATTCGGAAGTGATGTGAACCTGGTAAAGGATGCAAAAGTCCCCTATTTGCAGGCAGTGGCCTCAGTCCGAAGGGCTGTGATACGAGTCTTGTTAAGTAGAAATGAACGTTGCCGGTGAGAAGCGAAAATACCCGACCAAACACGAATGTGTCCGAGTAGAGGTGAAAGTGGTCGAGTAGAAACGAAACTCGTTGTGTAGGTGCGAAACTAGTCGGTTTGGGGTGCAAAGCTTCTCTGTTTAGTGAGAAAGTATCCGGTTTTGCTTGTGAGAGGGCCAGATGCGAAACTTTCCGGTAGACACGAACCTTCACCCAAAAACAAAACGTGGCTTGCGAGGACCTGCGAGGGTCCGCAGGTGAACAGTAACCTGCGAACCTTCAGGCCTATTTTTGACTTCCTTTTTCCGTTTTAAGCAGTTTTCGACCATGGGAAGGTTCGGGATGGTATGGATGTTCATATAAACATTGGAAAATGTGATTATTATTACCAAGAGGTTTGAGAGAGATTTGGGAAAGAGAAAGAGAGAGAGAGATTGAGAGAGACTTTTTTTGTGGCCTTTGTCATTGATTTGCGCCCCCGAAGGGTACATAATAATGCTTTATAGAGTCGTTACATCACTCACCATGGTTAGGGTTTAGAATTTTGAACATATGACACTTCTGAGTGATACTTTGTATTAAGATAGAAAGTTGTACATTAGTAAACATAGAGTAAGCCCTAACATACAAGCACTAGTTGAGTTTACCAGTTTGACTCGTTGACTTTGTTTAACTTTGACTTGACCAGAAATTGATGGTTGTCACACTTGACCTCCCAGAACCAAGACCAATTCACATGGCCATTCACTTAGCAAACAAAAACGATGACCTTTCTAAGAGGGATATGTGAAGATTTATTAGTTAAAACTAACAAGTTTGTTGTTCCCACAGATTTCATTGTTCTAGATATGAAGTGTAACAACCCAAAAAAATTTATCCGGTAAAGCCAATCAATCCAATCAAAGGTCAACCTTGTTTTTGTTGCCTTTTAGCCTTGTTAAGGGTCATTCTAATGAGTTCTAAGCCTACTACACTTAAGGATTGAGTGTTAGGAAGTATTAGCTCGAGATTAGGAGGCTGCACCCGAACTAGAGGACCCAACATTTGAGGTTCACGACCGCAAACCTAGTTCATGGCCGTGAACTCTCTTCTATCCGTGATCTATCCTCAATATGTATAGATTTCCCTCATTTCTTCTTCATTCTTCACAATCCCACCTCAAGAACTTCCATTCTCTCTCAAGTATCAACAAGAATTACTCCCATTTCTCGTCCAAATAGTAAGTGATTCTTCCATTGTTCCTTGATATCCTTCTTGATCTAGTACAACCCTATGATTTCATCCATGAATTTACAACTTTTGTCTAGATCTTCAAGATCATCATCTTTCACCAAGAACACATACTTGTTCTTGGTGGCTGTGAACTCCCAAGGGATCCCAAAATCGTAAGTGTTTCATCATTTATCTTGTTACACTTGAAAGACCATTAGATCCTAGCATTTATTCTTCATAATTCATCACCATCTTCATGAACTTGAAGTGTTCACGGTCGTGAACCCTTCATGAGTTCATACATGTCCATGAACCATTCATCCATTTGGGCCGTGAACACTTTCCTTTGGCCGTAAACTCCCTTTAATCAATCACATGTGATTTTAACACTTCATTTCAAGTGTTTCCTAGTCCCTAAGGTTGTTTCCTTGCATGTTAGTTGTGTTAAATGCTAATTACATGCCTATATATATGCCATTATATGTCATTTATGACTCGTTTGTGTCTCGGGAATTCATTCATGGAACTTCTCATCCTTATGCGAACCTTTAATTGAATCACCCACATAAGGTGAGTTCATACACCTATAATCAATCTTTTAAATGTTTTAAATGCTTTTAGTGGGGGGAAAACAAATTGAACACATTGCTAACTGTGTAAATGTTATTTGTGATAACCGTACTTTAAAGGATTTCTTCTGCTTTTATAAGTGACCAAAACCATTTCAAAAACTCTTTTTAAGTTATGTTACTTTATTAATTGTTTATAAAACACCGTTTTTAAAGTACGAGCATAACTCGGTAGATAATCGAGTCTTTCCTACAAATCGGAAACAGTTCAAAACAAACATTCTACTAAACTATAATAGGTATAGTTTAAGGGTTCAGAACATACAATAACAAGAACAGAAAGAACGTACTATAAAGAGAAACAGGGAGGAACATACAATATCAAGAACAGAAAGAACATACGATAACAAGAACAAGATAACATTTATGTGAGACTGCTTCATGGCTTAGCAATATACTTGTTAGGTCGCGTTTTGTAACCAGAGTCTCCTAGAGGGAGAATGGACATTGTGTGTATAGATCTATACGGGACTGACAAGCCCGCATCTCGACTGTTCGCTACAGTTTGACCGAAAGGCCATGGGATGAAAAATGTCACATCAGTTTCGACGCCAGCAGGTCGTCGTGTTGAACCCTTGTCGATTAGTATGGTTATAACCACATCACATCTTAACCTTAATTAACGAACTGGTTTTAAGGTAGTTAGTGATTCGGTAATTACTTATACAATATTACTGAATACTTTCATTTTCCCTTTACATTCATATAGTGATCTTCTCACATAAAAGGGTAATGCAAACTATTTTCTAGTAAAGATAGTCTTAAAATTGGGAAAACATACAAAAGACAAACAATACAGTCGAGTCTTAGTACATTCATTTACAAAAGGGCCTATAATGCTAACTTTATGATTCCTTAGTGCATACATTAAGGATATATATTAATCGGGTCCGGTAGACAGTAGAGTGTGTGCTTTCCGCTTCATTTCCTGTTCCTTGTTTGGTTGTGGGCTTAGAGCAGATGCACCCAGTCTACTATCTATCCGATCTTAGTTATATATATATATATATATATATATATTCCGTATACACTAAGTAATCATAAGGAGTACCAGGTATGGGTCAAGTCATAGCATACAAATTCAGTAAACCCTTTTCTAGTACACAAACATACTTTTCAGAAAGAACATTTAGTAGGCTAAACTAGAAACTTATCAGTAAAAGGGTTTTAATCCATTTTATTAAACCAGTATAACTTAAAGGACCTTTAGTGGTTAATTCTATAATGCTTTAGTTTATACATCAGGGTTATATATAAGTAATATCTGATAGGCAGTTGGATGTGTGCTTTCCACCTTACTTCTTGTTCCTTGTTTGGTTGTGGGCTTAGGGCAGATTCACCTATTTAACTGTGCGTTCGATATTAGAATATATATAACTTGTATAAACTAAGTGATTATAGAAGGCACTATTGTGGTTACCATTTTTACTAAAGGAAATATATGATTTTCTTAAAAAGAATGTTTTCATCAAATAAAGGAACTATTACAATTAACTCTGTAAGTACCAAATGAATACACCAGGGTTATATACAATGAAGATCTAACAAACAATGAGATGTGTGACTTCCGCCTCATTTTTTGTTCCTTGTTTGGTTGTGGGCTTAGGGAAGATTCACACAATCGATTGTCTGTTTACTCTAAATTGTATATAATATGTATCCATTTAGTACTCATAGAAGGAATTGTAGAGCCATTTTTATTTTCATTCATTACATCAAAAGATATAGGATTTTCAGAAGGAACAAGCGAACTTTTCAAAGAAAAAACTTTCAACATACTTTACATCACCTAAATACTTATGAACTCACCAGCTTAAATGTTGATCTACTCTTTCAAAATAACTTGTATTCTCAGGAAACTAGTAGACAGGTACGCGCGTTGGGATTCAGAAGATGAAGTATAGTAGCTTCATGTCTTGTTTTGTTATTTACTTTTAGATTCAATCTTTTGTGAATCACTACTTTGTAAAAACTTTAATATTAATAAAATGGTTGTTTGTTACTATGATTACTATGATACATGTGTTGTGATACTAAACATGACGTCCTCCGCCCCCGAACGTTTCCGCCGTTCCGGTTTGGGGGTGTGACATGGGGGAAAACAATCAAGTGCCAATTATTCTTGGAAGTCCCTTTTTGAGCAACGCCAACTTTGGTAGACATAAGGGAGTCCAAACTCACTCTTCAAGTTGGAGAAAAAGTTGTAGCTTTCGGGGTTAATAGAGCAATAAAACATTCAAGAATAAGTGATGTGGCGTTTTTTGTAACGACCCAAAAATAAGACCCAAAAAATTCATTTTTAAATTAATAAAATCAGTATCCCCAAAACATCATCATAAAAATCCAAATAAAACAAATGTATCAATCATTAAATCACATCAGAGTAAATCAAGAAAATGCAGAATCAAGTGGTGTGTGCCCTGCAACCATCCCAAGCTCTTCCCTTTGAAAACAGAAGTACCTGAAATATAAATTGAAAAACCATAAGCACAAAGCTTAGTGAGTTCCCCAAAATACCACATATCATACATATAACGGGCCCCGCCCACTGAGTATAACAGGCCCCGTCCACTGAGTATAACGGTCCCCGCCCAAACTTATATAACAGGCCCCTCCCACTAAACATATGAACATATAATCATATAAACATACAAACACATGCGAAAATCACAAAAGATAATAGCATACCGTACAATAATCGGGCCCCGCCCACTGAGTATAACGGGCCCCGCCTACATACAAATCATATACGCATAACCAGATACTAGCATACAGAATAACCATCGGGCCCTGCCCAGTAAGCATACATGCACATACATATGCAAGAGTCATAGAGACATCTAGCACCCTACATAACAAACCATGGGTTAGCATTGGTGCCTTCGACCGACTAAACACAGTGAGGAAACTCACCTTGAACTGCTGAATCACACTGATAAATCTCTGACTACCGGTCCGCTAAAATCCACGCACTATCAATCACCAAAATAATCATCCAATTAATAATCGGATCCCGAACCACACTAAGTGTCCAAACTAGGGAAAAAGACCATTTTACCCTTTACCCAACTTGGACCAAACCCTAGGCCCAAAACAACAATCCAAAGGCCCAAATTCCAAACAAACACCCAAGGCCTAAATATGGCCCAATTTTCCAAATTGGACCCAAACCCTTTCATGTACCTTAATCTAAGGTCCAAAAATATTCCTAGCCCAAAAACACTTGAATTATGATGGCCCAACAAGGCCCATAACACCTAAGCCCAAAAATGACCCAAACCGAAGACCCAAGATTTTGAGGCCCAACCTGTTGAGTACGTGGGGCGTACTCATCTCATAGGCACAACATACTTGCCTTAGGGCTTATACGCTAAGCGTACCTACTTGTATGCTTACCTTACTCCCTCATTCAACCAACTTTCATTTCCAGCTCTTAATTGATTAAGACATCACTCCAAAACTTAGATTTGACTTCCTTGGGTTGATTTATCATGTAAAGTTGCCAAATTTACATGCATGCATGGCTTAATGAAGCCCTGAAAGGAAGGTCCAGAGATAACAGATCCCCACCGCTAAAACCAGGGCAATCATAACTACGACAAAGAACATAGGAAACCACTCACGAGGCACGTCGTGTGGTAGAGCACTACATACGTCACACTAATAATCAACCAACTAATACAATCTAGTGAGTTAGTGATTACACTACGCACACTATGTGTTAGGCTTACCGCCTCTTTCATAACAACTAGTAACAGTAAACCAGGTTGCAAAACTCCACTAAGGAAGTTGTCACTATCAAAATTCATAAGTCTATTTTGCATAGACCTTTGTTATTAATTGTTTTTAGAACACCGTAAAAGTTAGAACATGATACAC
The DNA here is from genome assembly GCF_002870075.4 of Lactuca sativa. Lineage (NCBI taxonomy): Eukaryota > Viridiplantae > Streptophyta > Magnoliopsida > Asterales > Asteraceae > Lactuca > Lactuca sativa. The sequence goes on along the minus strand of NC_056630.2, from coordinate 38,667,221 downwards.
TCAGAACTAAGATAACTTTGATTCAAATGACACTCGACTTGTAACAACCACTAAGGACTTACCCTTGTTTCATCTTTTAAACCTTCTGGCAGAAAGATGCCACCGAAGAAGTTGAATAAACAATGCACCACCGCCACCACAATACAATCCGGTTGTCTTTCAGGCTGTTGTAACAGCCGCAGTGGCAGCCACCATGACGCAAATCCACACAAGTGGTGCTAGCGGGTCGGGTGGTGGTACTAACAACACTAACCATGGAGAAAACCAAGGACACACGAAGGAGTGTTCGTACAAAGACTTCATAAGTTGTGGACCCAAATCCTTCGATGGAAGTGGGGGAGTCGTCACCCTAATGCGATGGTTCGAGAAAACAGAGTCAATTTTTGAGATATGTGAGTGCCCAGAAGGGAGCAAAGTGAAGTTTGTTGTCTGCACCTTCTTTGACATAGCCTTTACATGGTGGAATAGCCATGTCAAGTCACTAAACCTGCCAGTGGCAAACACGGTGGGCTGGGAAAATATAAAAGAGATGATGCTGGAAAAGTACTGCCCGAGGGGCGAGATATAAAAGCAAGAGCAAGAGTTGTGGAATCTTACCATGGCAGGCTCAGACATAGTAGCCTACACCGATAGATTCATAGATTTAGCTACACTATGTCCTAGGATGGTTACCCCGGAGAGCAGGAAGGTAGAGAGATACATTTAGGGACTACCTCCTCCAATCCAAGGAAATGTGATAGCAGCGAAACCCCTTACGTTCGACAGTACCAAACGTCTGGCTCGAACACTGGTGGACCATGGAATCCGCCAAGGCATAATGGCCCCCGTTCCTGAGTCAACCAAAGGGTGTGATGATAAACAAAAATCCGGGAGCAGGAAGAAAAGACAATCAACACAAGAGCCCTCAGATGGACAACATATGGTTGCGATTCATGCTGCGACGACACCAGCCACTCCAGCACTCGACAGTCGATATGTTGGAACCCTCCCTAAATGTAATAAGTGCAACTTTTATCATACCGGAAAGTGTCAGAAGATATATTGCAAAAACTGCCTCAGAAGGGGACACACTATCTGTTTCTGTAGGGCACCAGCACGACCAATCTCTCATGTCCCATATGAGGAAGTTCCAGACCTGCTACGAATGTGGCGAAACGGGGCACTACAGGAGAGATTGTCCAATGACAAGAAACCCAGGTGAAGAGGGAAGAGTGCTGATGATCACCGAATGAGAGTCTAACCCAGAACCACTTGAGAACAACGATACGTTTCCCAACTCGAAACATTTCTAAAACTTATGTTTTCACGAAGACCGTTACCAACTAGATCCTAACTATAAAATTACTTCCTCATCCAAAGAAAAGTACATAGTCTATATAGAAACTAAACACCATTATAGGTAAGCTATAATGACTTGGTGTAAACATTAGGGCCATATATAATTAAGAACCTATAGACTTAGAGTGCGTGATTCCACCGTATTTCCTGTTCCTTGTCTGGTTGTGGATTTAGGGCAGAGTCACTCAGTCGGTTGTCTTCTCAGCCTTAATTATATATAACTTGTAGACACCAAGCGACTATAGAGGGACCTGATAAGGATCATATAATACGAAGTATCGTGACCATCTATCATAACACTCTTACAGTTAAAATTTATTTAGCACAGTACAAAATGTTCGCAGTAACAATAACAAGGATAAAACATAAAACACTAGAAACGTACACACAGAAGGAACTATCGTGTACACACATGATGCACTATCGTTCTAACAAACACTCCTTCCGGAGCAACCATACACATGATCCGACAACGTTATCCAACCTAGATTGGCTTGGTCCTCGCTATACCAATCACACGTACTACCGAAAAGACCCTTCGCTTAAACTGACCGACTAACGAAACCCCCGTCACTCATATCGACAAACTAGATACGAACCTCAAAAATCGTCTCTCGCTTCAAATCTCCGAAGTACTCATTCGAGGAGTATTTTATCCTTCCGTAACCTTCCCTAAGTATTCCAAGCAGATCTTTTTGGAAATGCCACTCGCACAGCAAGTCAGGTTCAAGCACAGAGGCTAGGGACATATACGATTAACCTATCACTGTTAAGTGTATACGTGAGGGTGGTATATAATTAAGACTCTACGGACTTAGGATGTGTGTTTCTTGCTTGTGAATATAGTTTTAGGAAGCAAATGTTATATTGGAGACCTCAGGATGAGGAGATAAAAGTGGCGACGGGTTGGGGATACATGAGGAGGGTCACTAGTGAAGTGGAAGGGAACACAGTAGAGGTAGGGGTGGTGCTTATTTAACTGTTGCACCAAGATCTCCTACTCCTTAATGAAAAACAAAAGATGCTTCTAATGAATTTGGTATTAAATTCTTGAGTTCCACAAACATAAAAACGAAAATCCATCTAATATTTCAAAATATGAGGATGAACACACATATACATCAAATCGATTTTAGATTTGAACACACACACACACACACACACACACACACATATATATATATATATATATATATATATATATATATATATATATATATATATATATATATCAACATTGATGATAATGTGTGTGTGAGAGAGAGAGAGAGAGAAAGAAGGTGGGCCCTTTTTATATTTAATAATTATAAAATGTTTAATATATATATATACTAAGGGTATAATAGTCTTTTCGGTTTTTCGAGCATAAAAAACGCAACAAAACTAACTAAAATAACCACGTAGTCAAAAAAATCGAGATTTAGATTAAACCTCAAAAAAAATGTATACAACATAGATCATTTTTATAGTTTTGTCTAAAATAAATTTATTTTGTTTTTTTATTAAAAGAAAGAAAATAAGAAAATGATAAAGGAAAGGTAGATAAGTATTTTTATAAGTATTTAATAGGAAAATCTAAGAAATATTGGGTTGTACCCAAAAATTAAAAGCCACAAGGACCAAACTAATACCAATTGTAAACTTGGATTAAAATATAATATTCGACAAATCACAAACAGGATCACATCTAAAACTGAGTCAAAATTTGAAGTTATTTTCTTTAACAAGATTAGTTTAATAAAGAAACACATTGGTGTCATGTTTCTTGATATGCAAAAGTACAAAATGTAGTACAGAAAGAGAGCCCATGGAACATGCCTTTATTCACTCCTTTCTGGAACCTCCACGTGTTTTACGGTTACGATTTTGGTTGCCAACCCCAACCACCTCATCAGTCACCATTCTCGTTCTCTTGCCCCCCACCGATTGCGGCCATCTTGATTTTTACTCACAGCACACCGCCGTTCGCCGGAGATTCAGACGGCACTACCACCACCACCACCACCATATCTCCGGTGATCAGTCGCTTCCCTAAATCAAAACAAACAAAATGTTAGTGCTGTCATTTTAATCAATTTTGATACAAACCGTCGATTTTGTTATTCGGGAAACAATATCACTAGTGTGGTGCACCCATGATTTCTAGTTGTGGTACTTCAGATTCAGATTCGGTTGTTTATCTTCATGGCGACCTCGATTTAACGATTGCCGAAGCTCGATGTTTGCCAAATATGGATTTGTTATCGGACCGTATGCACCGCTGCTTCACGATCTTCGACTTGTGTAAATCGCCTTCATGGAAGAAGAGAAGCAAATCTCAACACCGTCGTAAGATCATTACCAGTGATCCTTACGTGACCGTAAGTATTGGGGGAGCTACCATCGCACGAACGCGCGTGATATCAAATTCCCAAAACCCTGTCTGGAACGAGCATTCTATCACGCCGCTAGCGCATCCGGTGTCGCAACTTGAGTTTCAGGTGAAAGACAATGATCTTTTCGGAGCGGATTTGATCGGAATCGTCGTCATCTCCGCCGAGAGCGTAATGTCGGGAGAGTTAATCGACGATTGGTTCCCGATTATTGGTCCTAGTGGTAAACCGGCAAAACCTAACACCGCAATAAGATTACAGATCAAATTCACCTCTTGTGATGATCGGAACGAGGAAAAATCAATTGCCACCGATGAGTTATTCGGCCTGAAGGATAGTTATTTTCCGGTAAGACACGGAGGGAATGTGACGCTGTATCAGGACGCGCACCTCCATGAGGGGCAGTTACCGGAGATCGAATTGGACGGAGATAACAAAATTTTCAAGCAGAGAGGGTGTTGGGAAGACATATGTCATGCTATCCTGGAAGCTCATCATATGGTGTACATCGTTGGGTGGTCAATTTACGACAAGGTGAAACTGGTTAGAGAACCTAGCAAACCATTGCCAAGTGGTTGGGATTTAACTCTTGGGGAATTGCTGAAATACAAATCACAAGAAGGTGTTAGGGTTTTGTTACTGATTTGGGATGATAAGACTTCACACAACAATCTCTTCATCAAAACGGTATGAATTTCATCTAAAATCCTTCGTCTAACATCGGTTTTTACTTCATCTTCATTGATTATTTAGGAGGGAGTTATGCAAACTCACGATGAAGAAACACGCAAGTTTTTCAAACACTCCTCTGTCCACTGTGTGTTATCACCTCGATATGCAAGCAATAAGCTTAGCATTGTCAAACAACAGGCATGCTTCATACCTCAATGTTCATACTATTTCTCCTTTATCTAGACTTCTAAATGCTAGCATTCCCAAACTCTAAAGATTTCTGAAAGTTCCAAAATGATATACACAGGTGGTAGGGACGCTTTACACTCATCATCAAAAATGTGTTATAGTAGACACACAAGCCCATGGAAATTACAGAAAGATCTCTGCTTTTATTGGTGGTTTGGACCTCTGTGATGGACGCTATGATACACCAGAACACCGTTTATTTCGTGATCTTGACACTGTGTTTGAAAATGACTACCATAATCCAACACTTCCTGTAAGTTTATAGATTATTTTATCTAAATTCATACATGTTACCTTATTTAATGGACAGATTTTCCACAATAGCCAGGTATAAAAGGTCCAAGAGAACCCTGGCATGATTTACATTGCAAAATCGATGGTCCTGCTGCATATGATGTGCTCAAAAACTTTGAACAAAGATGGAGAAAAGCCACAAAATGGTCTGAATTTGGACAAAAATTCAAAAAAATAAATCATTGGCATGATGATGCATTGATTAAAATAGAACGTATTTCATGGATACTCAGTCCTTCATCATCTCTTCCAAATGATGATCCTTCTTTGTGGGTTTCTAAAGAAGAAGACCCCGAAAACTGGCATGTTCAGGTTTATTTCTAATAAACTTTTTTTTTTTAATTCTTTTCTACAACCCATTTATTTATTTGGTAATATGGTTGAATTCTTTTACTATTGACAGGTTTTTAGGTCTATTGATTCTGGTTCTTTGAAAGGATTTCCAAAAAATGCCCAAGTAGCTGAATCTCAGGTGTGTGTATTAAAGAAGTTATTTTTATAAGATAAAGTTATTGAATCTTTTTTTAAATCCACACTTTATTTTATTTTATGGCAGAATCTAGTATGTGCAAAGAATCTTGTGATTGATAGGAGCATTCAGAAAGCATATATCCAAGCCATAAGATCTGCTAAGAACTTCATTTATATTGAGAATCAGTATTTTCTTGGATCATCATATGCATGGCATTCCCATAAAGATGCAGGTTTTAACACTTTACTTTCACAAAAAAATCAATACAAAGAATTTAAGAAATAATATCATCACATTATTGCCTTATTTGAACTTTCTTTCTTCCTTTTTATTTCCATAAAAAAACTTTAACATTTTTTTGTAAACAGGTGCTGATCATTTAATCCCTGTGGAACTCGCATTAAAAATTGCTAGTAAAATAAGGGCAAATGAGAGATTTTCAGTTTATATTGTCATTCCAATGTGGCCTGAGGGTATTCCTTCTTCTGCATCTTGTCAAGGAATTCTATATTGGCAAGTAAGTGTCTTTCCACTTTATTTAAATCCCAAATTTTATATATTTTTCCCATTGTAGCATGTCATTTTTGTAGAAAAAATAAAATCAAATAATACACATAACCCTTCTTTAAAGCTTTTGAAAATGCCAAATTATAGGCACAAACTATGCAAATGATGTATGATGTAATAGCTCGTGAGCTAAAGAATTCAAACCTTGAAAATTCACATCCACAAGACTACTTAAATTTTTACTGTCTTGGAAACCGTGAACAATGTGAAGAACAAGTCTCAAGTTCAAGCAGCCGATCTTCTAATGGCGTTTCGGTAATTTCATATTTCTTATACTACCTACTAATATCTTTACTTTATTGTTAAGAAGTTTTAATTTGTTTATATATATATATATATATATATATATATATATATATATATATATATATATATATATATATATATATATATATATATATATATATATATATATATATATATATGTTTTTCTAGGTTTCGGCTTCTCAAAAGAAAGGAAGGTTCATGATCTATGTACATGCTAAAGGAATGATAGTAGATGATGAGTATGTTGTACTGGGGTCCGCAAATATTAATCAACGGTCTATGGCGGGTACAAGAGATACCGAGATAGCTATGGGCGCGTATCAGCCACATCACACGTGGGCCCACAAGAAAACGCATCCCCGTGGTCAGGTTGGTTAGTTCTTGTTCAGTACACAGTACACAATACGCACAGTATAATGAAATAAACTAGTTATGCTGGCCATATAAAAGGTATAATTTTTATTTTTTCAGGTATATGGATACCGAATGTCGCTATGGGCAGAACACACGGGAAAACTAGAAAATTACTATAAAGAGGCAGAAAGCTTATCTTGTGTGAAAAACATAAACATGCTTGCGGAAAATAATTGGGAAAATTTTACAGCGGATGAGTTCAGCCCCTTACAAGGCCATCTTCTTAAGTACCCGATAAAAGTTGATAGTGATGGAAAAGTAACTTCTTTACCGGGACATGAACAATTTCCTGATGTTGGTGGTAAGGTTCTTGGCTATCCATCCACCCTTCCAAATGCTTTAACTACATAACATTTACATTCGTATTTTTGTACACGTAGGAATTGAGGTAAATATGCTCTTGTAGATTGCGTGTTGTACCCCGTTTTTTCTTTTACATGTTTTAGCGAATCAAAAAATGGTGAGAAATAAAAGTTTATATGGTTTTGTAATGTTTTTTTGTCTGTCTTAGTTAAGTTTTTGTTAGAAAAATGTGTTTTTTACCAACTTTTGCCACCTCCTATATCTTTGCTTTTTCCAATAATTCATAAATATTATGAATCTTCTTTTTCTAAGGCTAAAATGGTCATTTAGTACGGGTTATTAGTTTAGAAAAATTAAAATAAAAGACCTAATTAATACAACACTTTATCACTACATACATTTTACTTGGGGAAATTAAGTAATCTAAAGTGGAAAAAAATTACCAAAAAAAATTTGTTTTTACCAAAATAAACCATTTGGTCTGGCTTGGTAATTCTGGACCACGAAAAAAACATTTTTTCTAATAAAAAAGTACATTTCAGACTAATATTTTTGAATTTCAGACCAGCATTTCAGATTCCGAACTGAAAATTTAGATTTCAGAAAAAATAAATAAATAAAATTAAACTCTGAAATTTCTAATACAAGTCTGAAATTCAATGAACTTTTTTGGAATTTTATTTAAATCTAACAAAAAGTTAAACATGATAAATGTGAATCATATATGATATTAGTGCATAAAATCAGACATTTTATGAAACGGTGACATTAGACACTTCGAATATAACTTTTTTGGAATTTTATTTAAATCTAACAAAAAATTAAACATAATAAATGTGAACCATATATGATATTAGTGCATAAAGTTAGACATTTTATGAAACAGTGACATTAAACACTTCGAAATATATATTTCGGATATAAGTAAGGTTATTTCTTTAAAAAAAATTGGAAAAAAACAGAAAAAATAACTTTGAAATTTGAAAATCAAATCCGAAATAATGGTAAATGTTCATTTAAATATCTCGAAAAAGACTTTTTAGATATAAATAAAGATGTCTTTGAAAAAGTCATTTATAATTGTTAGGTTACTTGATTTCCATTTTCCTTAATTTGCATTAGACATGTGTGAAAGAAATTGCATATCAATTGATCATATGTAATGTATTAATGTAACTAACAAAAATTCACACAAATGGTATATAATTTTTTAGGCTACTGAGCAAATTAAGTCTCTTAAACCTCTTCTATCAAAACAAATTCAAGTGTACTTAAATAAAAAAAAGGAATTAATTAGTTGACTGTGATCTTGCCAACCATACCAGCACCTTGATGGGGTGCACAGTAGTAACTGTAGGTTCCTTTCTCAGTCAACGTTACTGTGTACGTGTCACCTGGTCCATTCAACAAGTCCTCTTCACTCATCGATATCTTGGAAGCATCAACACCCGCCGGAATCTCGTCTTCATCAAACACCACGTTATGTGGGAAACCTTTGTTGTTCTTGAAAACGATCTTCTCACCGGAGGCGACGGTGATACTTGACGGAACAAAACTCAGGCCACCGTCTTCTTCCCCAAGCAAGATTTCAGCAGCAAGGGCGTTGCTTGCTAGTAAGGCGCTGGCGGCAAAGGCCACAGTTGCTATGCCGGCGGCTTCTTTCAGTGAGGCTTTGATGGAAAACTTGGGGGTGGCGGAGACTAGGTTGACGGTGACTTTTGAAGTGGTGGCTGATCCTGCGGATTTAAGGCCGGTGAATGAAGGGATGGCGACAGCGGAAGAGGATATAGTGGCCATTTTTGTTTTGTTGGAGGAAGAAGATAAAAAAGGGGGGAGGAGTCTTGGTTATAGATTTATAATGTGTGGTTCGAAAGCCTTAAAGGCAAAGTTTGGTAGTATTAGATAACGTGATACGAGCAGAGAGAGAGATGACATTTTATATGGATTGATGGTGGCTGACATGGAATGTTATCCATTGAAGGATTTTTTTAAGATTTTGCTATAAAACAGATATTTTACCGTTAAAGTCGGTTTTTGCATAGTTGTTGGTTGACTTGAAGTTATGGGAATAATAAGTTTCTCTTTGTTTTTCTGAAATCAAAATGTATGCAGTCTGCGGACAACATCTGCAAGCCTCTGCAGCAGAAGAGGTGGACCAAATGTCTGCAGTCTGCAACAAGAAGACTGTTTTTTAACGTCTGCAGACTGTTGAAATAAACTGAATTTTAAATAAAATTATTTTACAAACTTAAAATGATTTTTCAACACCAAAATTTTAAAAATAATAGTCTTATAACATTGAAAATAAAATCCATGCAACTAAATTAGTCATACAATAAAAAAAATTGTTTTACAATAACAATTTCATTTAAAACAATTCAATCTATATTGTGCATCAACTGATCAACAATTTTATCCCGTAACTGAGTCATATATTCATGGTCTGCTGCAATACCATACGTTGGAATCCCGTCTTCATCATCATCAATGGCCAAATTGTTATTTCGAAACGGGACATTGGGTTCATCGTATCGTGCGAAATACTCATCACTCAGTTCTTCTCTCCTTATATAATTATGAAGCACGAAACATGTCATGACAATGTTTCTTTGTGTCACAAACGGGAATAGTGTCATCCTCTTCAAACATCTCATGAGTTTTTCATTTTACTTTTAATCAAATAAATAAAACTTATGACTCGTTTTGATGCTTTCTATCATATACATATACACAATCAACAATCATATACATATACACAATCATATACATATACACAATCAACAATCATATACACATACACAATCAACAAAAGAATATGTTATCTTTTGCTTGGCAGTTATGTATATTGGCTTCCAATCAAAGAAAATTATAGATCCAATTTGTTTACAGGTAAGATTTTCAATTTGCTGGGAATTTGTTTACAAGTAGTATTTTCAATTTTAGCAAGAATATATGATAAATTATACACCTCCAGGATTTTTGGGGAAACAAGGATGTGAATCAAACAAGAAATTGAACTGAAATTGAAATCGACAGAGAGAGGAGGTGATGACAAACATGTTTGCTCGCTGATCGCTCGCTTTTCGCTTGCTGCAATCGAAGGTTGTTGTTCGCTGAAATTGAAATCGTCTGGACGCCTGCGATCGGAGAGGAGGGCGGCGACAGGTGGTGCTGATCGGAGGTGACGGTCGACGAAGGTTGCTGGAGTGAAGATGGAGTTGTCGAAGGATCTCTCTACGAAGATGGTAGATTTGGACGAATGGAGGCGGAAACAAAAAGAAACGTGTTTTTTTAGGTCAAAGGCATTCGCAGACTTTAGAAAAAGTTGTCCCATATCTGTGTGGTGAAGTCATCGCACAGACATTTTTATGTCTGCGCACTTCAGAAAAACAAACGCGCTGCAAACCGTTATGTCTGCGCGTGGTCTGCGCCTCGCAGACAGAATAGGCCACACAGATCTGCAGAGAAAAAACAAACACCCTTTAAGGCTACCCGAAGTGGAGGGAGATCCATGCATGAGTTGCTTATGTGGAGCCTCTCTCCACGCGTGAACACCGCCCCTGGCTTCAGTGGGTTGGTGGTGGTGTGGCTCCCAAGACGGATGAATACGAGTGATTTAATTGGCCGCCTTTAATTTCGACCGTTGGGCATTAAATAAAAAAAATTCTTTAATTTCATTTCTCTCTCTATATATACATCCACTTTTACACAAAATTTTCAAAACAAACATACAAATTCTCTCAAATCAAACACACAAAATCAACAAAAAATGGTTAGCGATTCTGATGACGATTTGGTGTTGCAGACATTATTGTCTGCGGCACAAGATGTGATTCGTGAGAGAGGGAAAACTTCACACCGCAAGAAGAAACATAGAAAATATATCAATCAAGATCGCGAGGCAGCACATCAACTTTTGGTATATGATTATTTTGTCCCTGATAGTCTTTATGACCTATTGAAATTCGAAGAACGTTTTCGTATCAGTAGAAATTTATTTTTGTGTATAGCTACAGATTTGGAACGTAATTATGAGTTTTTTCAATTACAATGGGATGCTAGAGGTAAATGTGGTTTTACCACAATACAAAAATGTACGACCGCTCTTAGACAATTGGGATATGGTATAACCGCAGACGTATCGGATGAGTATCTGAAAATGTTTGAGAGGACGGGTCGAGATTGTACATATCTTTTCTGTGAGTATGTTATAGAGCTTTACCGTGACATATACTTGCGACATCTGACTAAAAGTGATGTCGAACAGTTATATGCCACACATCAAGCTAAACATGGTTTTCTAGGGATGCTTGGTAGTATTGATTGTACACATTGGGAGTGGACAAATTATTCCAATGCGTGGCTTGGTCAATTTACGCGAGGAGATCATGGGGTCCCAACTGTTATACTGGAGATGGTTGTTTCAAACGACTAATGATTTTGGCATGCATTCTTTGGTATGGCGGGGTCAAACAATGACCTGAATGTGCTTCAAGCATCTCCTTTATTTAATGATATTTTGCAGGGTAAAGCACGAGATATGTCATATGTTGTGAATGGAAATGAATACAAGTATGGAATTACCTAGGTGATGGGATATATCCAGAGTATGCTACATTTGTTAGGTCTTATTCATTTCCAGCCGGTGAGAAAACGAAAATTGTTCAAGTTAGCACAGGAATCTGCACAGAAGGACGTCGAACGAGCGTTTGGAGTCCTAAAACAAAGGTGACACATAATCAACCATCCGACACAAACATGGGATAGGGAAAAACTAACGACGGTGTTGACTGCTTGTGTGCTTTTACATAACATGATAATAGAAGAAGAGCACAGAGCTATTTGTTCATATATCGGGAACGATGTACTTAACCCACCTGCAGTAATACAAGTTGGCAGCTCGAAATACTTCTCTAAGGTTTTGGAAATATAAAATCATGAAACACATCACAATCTACATCACGATTTGATCGAACACATATGGGGGAGACAACTCCAAGGTGGAAATAACGATGGAGACGAAGAGGATGAGGGCGATGATTACAAGGAGAATGCAGACAGTGACGACGAGGCGGATGAGGATGACGAGGACGAAGACGACGAGTAGTATTTGTCTATGGTTTTTATGTTTTACTTTTTTTTTGTTTTTTAATTAAGTAGTGTAATATTTGATTTGTTAGGTTTTATGCGTATTTTAGTAATTTAGGTTTTAAATTTCTATGTTTTTAATTAATGAAATGTGTTTTCAAAAAATTTATTTATGTTATAAATTATGTTTTTTATTTAATATAATGTTACAAAAAATAAAAAAAAATTATGTATTTTATAAATTATGTTATTTATTTAATATAATGTTAAAAAAATAAAAAACTGAATGTTGTTAGTGGTGACCATTTCCTATGTGGAGTGAGTCGGTGGTGAAGGTGACGTGACACCACTTTTCCGCTGAATTGGTGGTGACCATGTGACACCACTTTTCCGATGGATTGGTGGTGACCACTTCCCATAGCCTAATGGGGATTTTCGGTTGTACACATCGTCTAAAATAAAAAACAATGCCGTGAATCTTACATAGGATCATTTTCCGTTTGCAACATCAAGTTTACAAGATCCCACAAAAGATGACATACAAAGGTAATTGTTCATTTATAAAACTTTTTTTCATATATCAATATATCATGGTTAAATAGCTCAAAAATATAACCAATCATATAGTAGTTAATGACATTGTTAAATAGCTTTAAAAAGTAATAAGAATAAATATTGGACTAATTACTAATCTAGCCAAATTAAAGAAATAATTAACCTTTTTTAGCCAAAAAAATAAGAATTATCCCAAAATAGCCCACGAAATCGTAGATATTTAGAATCGTCTACTGTTTTGCTAATTCGTCTACTGTTTCGTGTTTAGTGTTTTTTTTTTCATTTTAAGATATATGTTGGAATAGTGTCTAAGGCTGCAACTATATTAGGCAAGTATTTGACCCGGTTGTGCATGGTCCTTTTGGGTTGCCTTCACCTTAGCAACTTGACATGATGATTTATTATGAGAGAAGAAATAATATTAATATATTATGAGAATAATATAAGGAATAATAATATTATTATTTGATTAATATAAGTCATAAATTAATTAGGAATTAATTTGGTGACTTAAAGAGATTAATTAAATAAAGGGGTATAAATTGTCAATTGTATGATAGTTGGACTTTGGGCTATAAATCCCTTAAGGATAATAGTGGACGATTTCTAGGGCTTAGGATAAGCTTAGAATTCGTCCAAGGGCTTATCTATTAGGGTGAAACCCTAGGAGCCTTACAAGTATAAATAGACCCCAAGGGTTAAGGAAATCGGCACCTGTGCTTGGTAAAGAAACCCTGGCCGAATTTCTCTTCCCTCCTCTCTCTCAAATCATCCTCCTTGCTAGTTGGTGTTTGTAAGCCATTAGAGGAGTAACATTTGTGACTCTAAAGCTCCAAGAACAAGAAGATCAAACAAGTGATTCAAGGTAAGCTTCTAACTCTGATTTTGTATTGTTCTTATACTCTATTAGCCATTAGAAGTCTTGGATTCAATGCATGCTTAATTAGAGAAACCTAGATCCAAGCATTAGGGTTTGCATGTGCACATAGGAATGTTCATATGGCCAAAACCCATCAGTGGTATCAGAGACTAGATTGGTCTCTATTAAATTGATGCATTGATTGCTTGTTTGTTGCTTAAAAAATCGTTTTTTTGTCCTCTGCCTGATGAACTCGACGAGTCCCATGGTGGTACTCGGCGAGTAGGCTCAACTCGGCGAGTCCATCTGGGTACTCGGCGAGTTCGAGCGTCAGAAAAAGGAAACTTCGGGATTTCTTCTTGTTTATCTTTGAGATACTTGCCTTAATCATATTAGATCAATATAAATCCGATTTTATGATATATATGAGTATATTCTTGACCTAATTGAAGATATTTATCAATTAATAAAATATTTATTTCCTTATGTGATAATTGATTAATTATTTTAATTTAATTGGTAAATTGTTTTGCAAGAAATCATTAAATAAATCAAATATGGATAATTATGTGATTAATTGTTAATTTAGATTATTTGTTATTTGATCCCCCATGTTTTAAAAGGTTTAAAACTTGCCCTCAAGTTTTGAAATTTATGTTTTGTAATTAAAGGTTTAATTTACACAATTTAAATTTCAAACCCTAGAATTTTTACAAGTTTAAAATTCAACCATATACTAATATAATATTACAAGATATATATATATATATATATATATATATATATATATATATATATGTATGTATAATTAAAATGCTAGTCTTACCGTTAGTATGTCTCATTCACGAAGCCGGTTTATAAGGTGGGTATAAGGTTGCTGCCTATAAAATGACGCTTAAAGGGTGTACACTCACACCCACCGCTTGCTTGATCGGTGGAGGGTCGTTAGCCGAACGGGTAGGATAGGGCAACCTCATCCTCTCATTAAAAGTATAATATGAAATACAAAGTAACTACATGTTTTTAAAAAAATTTCCCAATCCTAGTTACTTTAGGAAAAGTGAATTGATGCAATCCCATGAAATCACACTTTGCACCTTGCTAAGAAGTTAGTGGAGCGTGTGTGGTTTACCGGCACACTAATTGGTTCTAAGCGAAGGTGGAAAAGGGTGATTCATTGTTTATCATAGTTCGATGGAGCGTGTGTGGTTTACCGGCACATCGAATAGGTGATCGTTACAATGAAGGCACCATGTGAATTTGCATGGTAATTCACGCCCGCTTTGTGATCCTCAGTATCCCAGTCACAAACGAGAGGGGCATATCGAGATTTAAACATGCCATTGAAAAGTTTCAATGAATCTCATCCAAACCTAGGAATTCTCAATGCATTTAGAACTTAAAGTTATGTTTTTGTGATGGAGAATTAGTGAATCGTCATTCACTTACCTTCAAATTGTTTGCATGTTAGATTACGGTATCCCTTTTCTAATATGTAAATATTGTTGTTGGATCCTAGCCTAATTTTTCTTATTGTGTGATAATTAGGGATTCAAATTCTAATCTATCTTTGTTCTTTCTATTTGTAGATGTCGAACGCGAACAACGCTGCTGCTAGTTCATTCATATTGATGAGCCTTTGTCAAAAGGTGACTTTCGATGGGACGAACTTTAGCGAATGGATAAGATACATTCGCACAATTGCTTGCTACGAGGATCAGGAGTATGTCCTCGATGAGAAGCTCGAGAAAATCAACCCAGAAATCGCTACTCCGGCTGAAATGACCGCTTTTGAAACTCATGAACGTGATGCTACGAAGGTACATTGCATCATGATAGCCACCATGAATGCCGAATTCCAAAAGTCCTATGAGGACATGTATCCGTACGAAATGCACCAAGACTTGTTGGAGAGATACCACCAAAACGCAAGGCAAGAGCGTTATGAGATTTTCACTAACATGATTTCCGCCAAAATGGGTCATGGAGAATCTCTTACCGTGCACCTGCAAAAGATGCAAAGGTATGTCGATCGTCTTCGCAAGTTGAATGTTGACTTTGGGGAAGACTTGGCAATCGACATGGTGCTTCACTCTTTGCCTCCGTGTTACAATCAATTTAGGATGACCTACCACATGAACAAAGAAGAGGTCACCCTAAGCAAGCTCCAAGGTCTCCTTAAGGTTTCTGAAAGCAACCTAAAGGACAAGTCTGTTGCACCCACTCCCAATCCACCCGCTGCTCCTGTTTTGGCCATTGGGCAAGGAAGAGGCAAGAAGAGGAAGGCTCCGTCTAAGAGCCACCGCAAGGGAAAGTCCCGAGATGGATCCTCCTCTAGTGGGACCAAAGTTGATCCTGCTAAACCCTGTCCTAACCCTAAGGAGGCAGAGTGCCATCATTGCCATAAAATAGGGCATTGGAAGAGAAGCTGCCCAAACTACCTGCAAGCCATAAGGGAAGGAAAGATCAAGCCATCTTTCGCAGGTATTTATACAATTAAATCTAACGATTCATCTCATGCTATTTCTTGGGTCCTTGATACCGGTTGTGGTTACCATATTTGTTCTGAATTGCAGGGACTAAGAAGAAATAGGGATGTGGAGCATGGAAGAATAAATCTAATCATGGGGAACAAAAGATCGTCGCCTGTGACCAAGATTGGAGTGTATTCTTTAGTGCTTAGGAATGGTTTGTCTTTAGATTTGAACAATTGTTGCTATTCGCCAGAAATGGCTAGAAACATCATTTCATTTCATGGTTTGTTTAGACAAGGTTTTAGATTTTCTTTTAATAATGAGAATGGTTTTATTCTTGCTTATCTAAATGGTGTCTTATATTTTGAAGCTATACCATGTAATGGAATTTATGAAACTTTTATGATTGTAGATAACTTAGGAAATGATGTTTTATGCATGGATTCTTCCAATGGTATGGATAGAGCATCCTTGTGGCATTGTCGTCTTGGACATGTCAACAAGAAACACATAGCCCAACTCCAAAAGGATGGAGTGTTGGAGTCATTCGACCTTAGGGAAGATGACACATGCGAGTCTTGTTTGCTTGGAAAGATGACTAAGTCACCCTTCACAAGTACGTGTGAAAGGGGTGAGGGTCTATTGGACCTAATACATACCGATGTATGTGGACCGTTTAGATCAACCACGAAGGATGGGAACCGCTTCTATGTGACTTTTACCGATGACTATAGCAGATATGGGTATATCTACTTAATCAAGCAAAAGTCAGAAACTTTTGAAAAGTTCAAAGAGTTCAAGAATGAAGTGGAGAATCAATTGGGCAGGAAAATCAAGATGCTTCGATCCGATCGAGGAGGAGAGTACCTAAGTCTTGAATTCCACGACTATCTCAAGGAGTGTAGAATAGTTTCACAATTGACGCCACCTAGGACACCGCAGTTAAATGGTGTGGCAGAAAGGCGTAATCGAACCTTGTTGGACATGGTTCGCTCTATGATGAGTCGTGCTTCACTACCTATCTCTTTTTGGGGGTATGCCTTAGAGACTGCCGCCCATATCCTTAACCGAGTCCCTACTAAGAAGGTTGCCAAAACACCTCACGAGATGTGGACAGGGAAAGCTCCCTCGTTGGCACATATCAAGGTTTGGGGTTGCGAGGCTTTCGTAAGACAAGATACTCACGACAAGCTCGAACCCCGAAGTGAGCGATGTATTTTCATCGGCTACCCGCAGACATCCTTTGGATATCTCTTCTATAGACCGAAGGACAATGTTGTCTTTGTTGCGAGGAGAGGAATTTTCCGAGAGCGAGAACTCATAGGGCAAGGAGAAAATGGGAGGCAAATCGATCTTGAAGAGATTCAAGAGTCGATAGATGAAGGAACCTCTACCGCTGGCACTCAACCCGAGGAGGAAACTCTGGTTGAACCAATTGACGAATCCTTACCTCTTAGACGTTCCGATAGAGTTAGAGTTCTACCCCAATTTTATGGTTTTCATATTACTACCGAAGGGGATACGTATGTTAGTGATGGTACACTAATAAATCTAGATGAACCTAATAGCTATAAGGAAGCCATGGCAGGCCCGGAGTCCGTGAAATGGAAAGAGGCAATGGACAGCGAGATCCAGTCCATGTATGACAACCAAGTTTGGAATTTGGTTAATAATGTGCCCGGACGTAAGACAGTTGGGTGCAAATGGATCTTCAAGAAAAAGACCGACGTGGATGGAAAAGTACACACATATAAGGCGCGATTGGTTGCGAAGGGCTTTACTCAAACTCCCGGAGTTGACTATGATGAGACCTTCTCACCAGTTGCGAAGATAAAGTCTATTAGAGTGACGCTAGCCATTGCCGCATTTCATGATTATGAGATTTGGCAAATGGATGTCAAGACTGCTTTCCTTAATGGGAAGTTGGCTGAGGGTGTTTACATGGCTCGCCCAGAGGGATTTGTGGATCCGAAGCATCCGAATAGAGTGTGTAAGGTTGAGAAGTCCATTTATGGACTTAAGCAAGCGTCTCGCAGATGGAATCTTTGCTTCGATGAGAAAGTCAAAGAGTTTGGATTTGTACGAAGCGAAGATGAATCGTGTGTATATGTCAAAGCCAGTGGGAGTATAGTAAGCTTCCTCATTTTGTATGTCGATGACATTCTGCTCATAGGAAACGACGTCCCGACTCTGCAGGAGGTTAAGTCCTGGCTCGGGAAGTGCTTTGCTATGAAGGACCTCGGAGAGGCTTCCTATATTTTGGGAATAAGGATAGTGAGAGAACGAAGTAAGAGACTAATAGGACTTAGTCAGAACACTTACTTAGATAAGGTACTAAAACGTTTTAGTATGGAAAACTCAAAGAAGGGAGAATTATCGATACAAAGTAATGCCAAATAGAGTAAGACTCAAAGTCCGAGTACCGAAGCTGAAATAGCAGAAATGAGCCGAGTACCATACGCTTCCGCAGTTGGCTCAATCATGTATGCTATGACTTGTACTCGCCCTAATGTAGCCTTTGCTTTGAGCATGGTTAGCAGATATCAAGGGAATCCTGGCAGAGCCCATTGGATTGCGGTCAAGAATATCCTTAAGTACCTTCGGAGGACGAATGAATGGTTCTTAGTCCTCGGAGGGAGTGATGACTTGAAGGTGCGAGGGTATAGTGACGCCAGCTTTCAGACCGACAGGGACAACTACTGTTCACAGTCGGGCTGGGTCTTTACCCTGAATGGAGGAGCAGTGACTTGGAAAAGTTCCAAGCAGGAAACCGTAGCTGATTCAACGTGCGAATCAGAGTACATTGCAGCGAGCGAAGCGTCGAAGGAGGCAATATGGTTAAAGAACTTCATTGGTGATCTTGGAGTTGTACTTGCCATAAAGGAGCTCATGGAGATTTTCTGTGATAATGAAGGAGCGGTTGCCTTGACCAAGGAACCGAGAGATCATGGTAGATCTCGACATATCGACAGAAAATATCATTTTATTAGACATCGTGTAGAAGAAGGACAACTCGTAGTGAAGAGGATATCATCAAAAGATAACCCAGCAAATCCGCTTACGAAGGGACTGAGTAGGGTTAAGCACTTGCAGCATGCTAGGAGTATTGGGCTGAAGGATGATATTAGCATAGATTATCTAAAGGACAAGATTGATTAGATCAGAGTTTGACAGCGTCTTTGAGAGCTACGATTGCTAATCGGAATATACTTGTATATAGTTACTAGACTTATCCAAGTGGGAGACTGTTGGAATAGTGTCTAAGGCTGCAACTATATCAGACAACTATTTGACCCGGTTGTGCATGGTCCTTTTGGGTTGCCTTCACCTTAGCAACTTGACATGATGATTTATTATGAGAGAAGAAATATTATTAATACATTATGAGAATAATATAAGGAATAATAATATTATTATTTGATTAATATAAGTCATAAATTAATTAGGAATTAATTTGGTGACTTAAAGAGATTAATGAAATAAAGGGGTATAAACTGTCAATTGTATGATAGTTGGACTTTGGGCTATAAATCCCTTAAGGATAATAGTGGACGATTTCTAGGGCTTAGGATAAGCTTAGAATTCGTCCAAGGGCTTATCTATTAGGGTATTGGATTGCTTAGGGCCTAAGTTATCCAATTAGGGTTTAAGGGTGAAACCCTAGGAGCCTTACAAGTATAAATAGACCCCAAGGGTTAAGGAAATTGGCACCTGTGCTTGGTAAAGAAACCCTGGCCGAATTTCTCTTCCCTCCTCTCTCTCAAATCATCCTCCTTGCTAGTTGGTGTTTGTAAGCCATTAGAGGAGTGACATTTGTGACTCTAAAGCTCCAAGAACAAGAAGATCAAACAAGTGATTCAAGGTAAGCTTCTAACTCTGATTTTGTATTGTTCTTATACTCTATTAGCCATTAGAAGTCTTGAATTCAATGCATGTTTAATTAGAGAAACCTAGATCCAAGCATTAGGGTTTGCATGTGCACATATGAATGTTCATATGGCCAAAACCCATCAATATAAACCGTAGGTTTTTTTAAAACCTATGGTTTTCTCTCAATAAAATACGGTTTCCCAAACCGTAGCCTATGATTTTAAGTTAAATCTACGTTTTTTTTTTTCAATGAAAACTACGGTTTTGGGTTAAAAAGCTATGGTCTTTTTTTTATATAAATTTTTTTTACCTTTTGTTTTAGTAGAGAATATTTTTTGAGAATTATTTTGATTAAAAATATTGTTTGTAAAATGTAGAGTAGTTTTTTGACAATTATTTTGTTAAAAATTATTTTTTTGTAAAATATAAAATAGATTTTTAACAATTATTTTGATAAAATAATTTTTTTCTAAAATGTAAATTACTTTTTTGAATTTGTTGACTATTTTTTTTGGTAAATAAGACTTTTTTGGGTAAATTTGACTACTTCTTGCTAAAATTTACTACTTTTTTTTGCTAAATTTAATTATTTTTTTGTTAAATTTGACTACTATATCTTCCGTTGTGTACTATTTTCTCTCAGTGGAGCACCCGAAGAACAACGAGGTGTGTCCATTTTTAATCAAAAATTTACCGTATTGTTGATTAGGAGTAGTTTCTGTATATGGGGATAAACTTTTTTTAAAAAAAAAAAACCGAAAAAAACCCGTACCTACAGTTTTAATCTCTTTTTTTCGGTTCTTTAAAAAAAAAGGTATCCTCATACACAAAAACTACTCCTAATCAACAATACAGTAAAATTTTGATTAAAAATGGACGTACCTCGTTGTTTTTCGATTGCTCAATTGAGAGAAAATAGTAGACAATATATGTGCATTGTGGACTTGTACACCGTAGGTTTCGTAAGATTTTGATTCTTTTTAAAAAAAAGTTATCCCCATACACAAAAACTACTCCTAATCAACAATACGGTAAAATTTTGATTACGAATGGACGTATCCTGTTGTCCTTCGGGTGCTCCATTGAGAGAAAATAGTAGACAATAGAAGAAAAAATAAGGAAAAAGTAACCTAAACTGAAAAATAAGACATTATATATTATGGGCCAATGGGCCACAAAACAGTAGACGAGCCACAAAACAGTAGTCCATTGCGACGAAAGAGTAGTTTTTGAAGGTTGATCGTAGTCAACCTTAACCTATCTACTATTTCATGGGCTAGTTTTGGCTAATGTATTTTTTTGTCTAATTTTGGATAGGTAATTAGTGTGTTTGGCTAAATTAGTATTTTCCCGATAAATATTTATCTTACAATATTTGCAACTCGCAACCTTTATGTTATTTGTTTTAACTTATTAAGATGTTATCTACTTAAATTATAATAAAGAAATCAATAACAATTTCAACTTTTGAAGCTCAAATAAAAATAATAATTTCTCAAGCTCTCAAGGAAAAAAGTTTGAGCAGTAAAAGGAAAAAAATTGAAAAATGCTCACCGTTTATTTTTGAGCTCGAACTGTTGAAGGAATAAATCAATAACAATTCAAAGCTAAAGTGTTGTTTGTTTTTTTAAAACAAAAATTCATTAAGGTGCAGTTTATTTTTTCGAAGTGAAAATATATGAAGTCTGCGGACTCCCTCTGTAGCAGAAGACATCGGCTACAACATGTAATAAAAAATTTATTTGTTTTTTAACGTCTGCAGACTTCTGCAATAAGTTAGAGTAAGGTGTGAAGTGGTTTGATGCAGATGGTCTAGTGCTGCGCCACGCAACACACGCACAATAGTTTTTAAGTTAGAAGTCTTCTGAAAAACAAAAATTGTGAGTGGCCAAGTGCTGCGCGGCGAAACAATAAGTGGTTTTTTTAGGAAAAAAACAAACAACACCTAAGTTTGCGGACCACCTCTGCAGCAAAAGAGGTGGATCAAACGACTGCAGATTGTAATAAGAAACGTGTTTGTTTTTTAACATCTACATGTTGCTGCAGATTTAAAAAAAATAAAATAAACTTATTTTATATACCGAAAATAGTTTTTTAATAACGAAAATTTAATAATGTATGACATTTCAGCAAAAGTTTATGACATTTCAGCAAAAAATAATGATATTTCAACAAGAAATTATCATTATTCATTATAAAAAACGAAAAAAATAATTCATCAAGAATAAACAAGAAAAAAAAGCAAAAAAAGAAAGTAAAACAAAAATTTAGCAAGATTTCAGCAACGTATAATCAATATTCATCAAGATTTCAGCAAGAAAAAAAGAAGAAGATGTTGGAAGAGATTGAAATAGGCAATACAAGTGTTGCCCCAAACAAAACATGCACATAAGTTTTTTACTCCGAAAACTTCTAAAAAACAAACACCTGCAAGATGAAAAGTGTTGTGTGGGTGCTGCACTGCGCGAAAGTAAGAGGTCTGAAATGGTTTTTTACAAAATTAAACAAACAACACCTAAATCTCAAATCATACCATCAACGAGGGTAAAACATAAAAAGTAAAAACATAAAAAAAATTCTAAGGTTGTTAATCATTTACGGGTCACAAAACTGTACCACCCCGCTCCCGAGTTCAACTTAAGGAGAGAAAAGAAAGGAAATAAGAGGAAGTGAGAGGAAAGTAAGAGAAATTGGTGCTCTCGAATTTCATTAAAGGAAGGAAGTGGAAGGAAATGGAAGGATCACTTTCTCTCCTAACTTTCCTTCCGATTTGGAAAGATTCGAAAAGAAAGAACAAAATATTTAACTTTCCTTCTATTTCTCTCAAATTCGGGAGCACAAAAGACAAGTTTCTTTTCCTTTCTTTTCTCTCATTACTTTTTTTTCTCTTCTCTTATTTTCTTTTGCTACAACTCGGGAGCGGGGTGTACGAGAATATGACTATTCTCAATTGACCGTTGAATAAGGAGATATGTCAACCAGCAAATGGGTAAATATAATAAAAAGTGGATTAAAATTTGACAATTCTCATTGAGTGGTTGGATCGGATCGGATCCCGATCTTACGATCACGATTCCAATCCTACGATCTAATTTGTCATCTTATAAATGAAACGATCCTATTGCGATTTGACAATGTTTTAATAAGTAGAATTGTAAGATCTTACAATATTACAATCAAGATCCCGATCTTAAGAGTTTTGATAAAAACAAATGGAAAGGGGATGACTTGACTTCAAAATGTGACTTCATCTATACAAAAGGAATGAATTAGGGTTTGTTTTTATGATCGAAACCTTGCTAATTTAATATATCATGTATCAAGTCCGTTAAAATTTAAATGAAAGATTGTGGATTTGAATCGAAACTACATGGTGAGGTTTTTACCATTAAGTCAATGCTTATTTTTGTAACCATCATTTATATATATGATAAATTTTGTCGTATTGATACATATAATATTCTTAAAAAATATACAAATATATTTACACGTAGTTATTAAAATCATGGTTGTCAAAATCGCGATCCTGATCGTAGGATTGTACGATACTACGATCCTAGGTATGAAAAACGATCAAGATCGTAAAAGAATCGTATTTGGGGTAGGATCGTAAGATCGTAGGTAGGATCGTAGGATCGAGATCCGATCCGATCCTACCTTCCTTTGATTTTTTTTTTGCAAATGAATTTCTTTTACCACTTTATGTCTTTTACTCTTTACCAATTTACCATTTATCATTTTGTATTGTATCTTATGGCTAATATTTTGAAAATTTTATAACTTTTGAATGAAAAATTGAATGTTTGAAATATTTTTCATGATTAAAAATTAAAAATTAAAATTATATTTTATTTTGTGGGATCTTAGGATCCCGATCCCGATCTTGCAAACCCAAAAACGATCCTAAGTTCACAACCTTGATTAAAATAGTCATTTTTGTGACATAGGAAATAATGTGTTTTTAAAAGAACAGGACATTTCTTCATTTTACATCTGTTTAACGGGGGCTCATTAAACGTCTTAGAAATCATGTGCGCAAACGTCTTCAGAAACAACAGATATCAGATATGTCAAAAGATAAAAAGTTTGACTATAAATAAAGATATGGATAAACTATAGGTACCAAAACTGTAATTTACTCTCTTAAAAAATGTATTTTTGCCCATTTCTATCCTCTGTTATATCCAGCCCACCTAAAACCCTTCGACTCGACCTTCGTAGTATCTCGTACTCTCAAAAAGGGTGAAAAACCCTGATTTCAGTTCCCGGGCTGTTTTGCCCTCTTCTCCTCAACGAAAATGGCAGCAGCTGCAACTAGATTCTTCTCTCTGTTTGAAAGCAACGCCACCGCGACCGCGGCCGCCGCAAACCTCTACCCGTTCCGTGCAATTCGATTACCCACTAAACTATTCTCTTCCCCAACCCTACGCTTCCGCCGCTACTCGTCTTCCCCCGCTTCTGTGATAGACAATGATACTACCACCACCGCGGCCATTGGTGAAACAATTGGAGACTCCCACCAACATCCGTGGCCGGAGTGGGTGACTTTCGTTGACCGTTTGAAGGCCAAAGGTTACTTTAAGAAAGAAAGTGGAAATGATGTTGCTGTCTATAAAGATATGAGCATTTTGAAGGAAGCTTGTCTCAGTTTTGGTCGTGATCGCTTCGACTTATTTAAGTAAGTAATCATTCTTTTATTGGCTTGATTATCATCTGTCGTTGCTAATGACTGTTGCTCAAATTAACAAGAAATAAAGTAGAAAAAAATGAAGCTTAGTTATATATTTGATTCCATTGTAGGTCATTATCTATGCAAGACATTCAAACTCTTGTCGAAAAGGGTTGTCCTAATATCAACAGAAAGACTGTTAATTCAGGAAAACGACTGAGAGCCCATCTACAACTCGATGAAGGAGATGTATGTCAATTTCCCATAAACATTCTTCATTTTTAATCAACTTATAACCTTAACATTCCCTTTTTCTTGATTATTTTTTCTTTGTTTAATAGGTTTGTGGTGTTTGCATCTTGAGAGGATCATGTGATAGGGCCTATTTGATTCTAAAAGACATTGAATCCGGTGCTCGAACTGTAGATATTGTGCGCATTTTGTTAAACTATGCACTTGATCCAGTTATTGATTCAAATATGAAGCCTTTAGGAGCAGAAGACATTGAAGCATCTGCAAGAAAATTGCTTTTGGAGTTGACTGAACTTAGCGACACAGCCATTGATCATGAAGCTCAAAAGCCACCTGCAATAGTTGCTCGAAAGGCGCAAAATTTTGATTTTAAAGAACGCGATTCTTCAAGAAATGTTGAAATGAAAAGAGGAGATTGGATGTGTCCCAAGTAAGTACTTATATATTCAAAAAAAAAAAAAAATTGTGTACAAGGCAAATTGCAGAAAAGCCACTATATTTTGGGCGATTTTGCAGTTAACTATTTGCTAACTATTTTTTCTGTTCACTCTCTTTCTAAATTGTTGTGTACTTCAATTAATGTTTTTGTAGGTGCAATTTCTTGAATTTTTCAAGGAATAAAAAGTGTCGCGAATGTAATGAAGATGGTCCTTTAAAACCTGGTCTTGATGAAGTTGAAATGAAGAAAGGAGATTGGAACTGTCCTCAGTAAGTTTCTAATTGCTTATATATTATTTTAAGCAATTAACTCTCACTAAATCTAGATTATAAATGTATAAGTAAGTTACATGTTTGGTCCTTGGGTATAGCTGATTTTGCAATTTTGGTCCCAAATAGTTTTCTCTTGCAATTTTGGTCCTTATTTGAAGTATATCCTAATGGTTTGGTTCAATTCCCAAGTCAGATAAAGGGCAATATAGTGATTTTACTTGGGTTGAGGACCAAACTAGTCAGATAAAGGGCACTATGGATGCGGACCAAAATCGTTACGATAGTCCAAAGTAAGGACCAAAGTTGCATGAGTAGAACTTTTGGGACCAAATTTGTAAAAGCCAGCTATACCCAGGGACCAAAAATGTAGTTTAGGTTTTCGATTACTTGAATATTGGTTTATTATTTCTAGTCAACTAAACAATTGTATCTATAATGACATAAATAAACGCAGGTGTAATTTTATGAATTTTTCAAGAAACATTCGGTGTCTAAAATGCAAAACTGAGGGGCCTAAGAGGGTTGGAATTGATGATGTTGAAATGAAGAAAGGAGACTGGAACTGCCCACAGTATGCCTATTAAGATTATTATGCATTTTTTTAATAAAAAAGTAAATACTTTATATGATGAAAATAGCAATATGAACTTTGGGATACTTTTTTTTAGGTGTCAGTTTATGAATTTTGCAAGCAACACAAAGTGTTTACGTTGCAGAGAGCAACGTCCCAAAAGGCAACTGAATTCTGGAGAGTGGGAGTGTCCTTCGTAAGTCTTTTTCTCATTTGAAAATGTCAAAATAGTGAAATACCCATTTTGCCCCTGTTCTCGAGGTGTAATGCATTGTTGATTGAATGTTGGTTAGGTGTGATTTCTTTAATTATGCGGGGAATGTTGTTTGTCGAAAGTGTAGTGGTGAAAGGCCAAATAATGCAGAAGCTAAGTATGAAGAGCAGATGTGGAAAAAGCCTTCTTAATTTTGTTACTCTGGTAAGTAACTTAATATGGTTGTTTTTGTTTTTGTTATTTTTGGTCCTTGAGTGTAGCTGGTTATTTCAATTTTGGTCGCACCAAGTTTTCTCATGCAATTTTGGTCCTTATTTGAGGTTCTTGTAACGGTCTTGGTCACACTGTTCCAAGTAAATGATTATTTTTGGGACCAAAATTGCAAAAATAGCTATACCTAGGGACCAAAATGTAAAATCAACTATACTTTGTTTTCTTATAGTTAATTGGTACTTGTTGTACATTGAATGGATCTATTGAACAGGGAGGGAATAAAGCTTACAACTTTACACAAACTTCGGTCAAGTCACAAGCAGCGAGTGTCATAACCCATATTAAATGAGATGTACAAATAGCCCTAAGCATAAGCACAAGATCGGTGCTTAGTTGGGCCTATTGGGCCTTGAAGTTTGGTTGCTTATGGACCCTGATTTGGCTAATAGTTTTAGGGTTTGTTTCTTTTTATTTCATTAAGCATTGTATGGATGAATCATATCTATTAAGAAATGTTGGTGAATGGTAATTTATTTATTTGATTGCAATCCAACATCAAACAATCCAAAAGTCTGGTTAAGATGGCAAAAAATGGGTGGACGTGGGCCAAAGATTTTGTGGAAAAACTTGGAGGATATGGTTGAGTCTTTTAGGGATAGTCTGGCCATAGAGGCCAAAGCAAGTGTTGTCCATACTAGGGAAGCAAATCATCTATCCTGAAGATTTATACCAAGGAGAATTCAACACACATGTTAGCATAAGTTAAAACTTTGTATGATGTATATGTTGGCAAAAATAAAGTCCCTACATCTTGAATTGGAGGAGGAAGTACCAAGCTTTTGGTTTATGAAGCTTGGAGTATACACAAGTCAATGTGGATATTATTAAATGTGACTTGAGCATTGAAGACGTGTAAAACATTTGGAATCAAGATGGATCATTTGGCCAAATGTGATGTAGGCATTAGAATGTGTTGCGTTAGTGGCTCCTAAATGCGCCCTGATGGCTCTTGAATGCGCTCCACCAATTCCTAAATGTGTTGGTGGCTCCTATGGATTAGTTGATCACTCTAATCGTGTGAACCAACATTAATTTCTTTGTGTTCTCATTT
Organism: Lactuca sativa; assembly: GCF_002870075.4. Lineage (NCBI taxonomy): Eukaryota > Viridiplantae > Streptophyta > Magnoliopsida > Asterales > Asteraceae > Lactuca > Lactuca sativa. The sequence continues at coordinate 38,639,686 of NC_056630.2, read as the reverse complement.
TTTTTTCTTCTTATGCTGTGTGTTTATCCATTTTTGATCCTTACATATACTTTTTGAACTTAAGAGGGAAAACTTAAGGTACACATCCTGACCAGAGTTTGATTTAAATGGGCAGGATGATACTAATTGATTATATAATGGTTTGGGGTGAGTTGTGTGATGATGCTAACGACAACATCTGTTTTTTTGTCTATAGTGAAAAAAAAAATCGATTTTTTTATATACCTATTTTTCACGTATCGACACCATCTAATTCATCTCGGCAACAACTACTATGTATTTCTGTGTGCGTCCGTCCCAGAACACGTTACAAACTTGTGTCGAGGGAAAGCTTTGTGAAAGACATAAATGTTGGTGCTAGCCTTGTGACCATGTTGTTTGATCTTAGGTAATAAAAGAAAAAAGATGTCACAAATTTGAATCCTGCATGCTTCAATTCAACAATAGATGACGTGTCTTTCTAAAAAAAGCAAGTTAGAAACACCCAAAGATATTAAAAACACACAAATATTACAAAAACTATAACTGTAGGTGTTTCATCTTAAGAAATAGAATAACAATTTGCCTGAATAATTACATTAATGACATAACAAAACTTATATATATATATATATATATATATATATATATATATATATATATATATATATATATATATATATATATATATATATATATATATATATATATATGAAAAATGTCTTCAGTTAATTCTCACGAATGATAATTTCAAACGTGGCACTTTTAGACCATTTGATGAGCTTCCATGTTGATCTCGTCTTACATGTCATTTAACCTCTTGTAGACACGGAAGTTAGATATGGCTACGACCCCAAGGAGTACACATATAATTACGTATCTAATCCAATCAAGCTTGTTAGGGATGATTAAGACGAGGACGAGGGAAACAGGGGTGAGGATGCCAAAGAAGGAAAACACTCCTTTTAGGATCATGTAATGAACAAGAGAGAAGTCCTGCATTGTTGAGTTTTGCAACCGATGGTTTATGTAAAATAGGACTCCTGAAGTGGCTGTAGCTATACATAAAGCAACAACTGATAAGTTCATAAAGAAACCACTTGTTTCAAAAGGAGATTTTTGTTGGTTTTGAAACTTCAATTGAAGAAGTGATATGATTGGTAAGTAGATGGTTACAAGAGTTGCAGTGTACATTAGATACAAGATTGCTGAGTAATCATGAATCCTGAAATAAAACACAAATATCATCACATTAATAAATGTATCATGAATCTGAAAAGCGAAGAACAATTTACAAAGTGAGCTAAAATGAACTCGTTTTCCTTTCCTTTGTCCACCTCCCTCCATGGAAAAATTAGGATTGGAATCATCAGCCGTCACTGATCCAACCGCCAGCAACACCTCCCCTCCCCTGCCACCACCGTCATCACCACCACCGCCACCACCCCTACACTATTAAAACGAAATCTACCACTCCCGGCGATCATGCCATCGCCGGAACCCTCATTAACCGAATCAAAACCCAAATTCTCACTCACATTCTTCTTCCACCACCACCCATCAAATATACCATGGAAACAGGGTCAGGGTATGTTTGAAATAATTTACAGATAGAGAATTAATTACTATGAAATCTTGGGAAATTTTGATCGGAATCAACAGCCATCACTCGAGCTCCCCCTCCCCGCCGCCGCCGCCACCACCACCACTACACTACAAAACCTACATCGACCACAACATAGACACAAAACCTCCTAACCTTATTCACAACAATTCAGCACTGAATTAAAACCGGAATATCAAGCATTTGTACTTGAATAAAAAACAGAGTCACGGTAGTCATGATCCCGGAATAATGTAATCTCATTATAACATGAAATAGAACTCACCAAGCACGTCGTGGATTAAGTGTAGGGGGTTGTTCTTCCTCTCCTGCAAGTTCGGAAAGCTCTTCGACTCTTCCACCAAGAATACGTGGATGCGGATTGTAATCTAAATGGTCCATCGTTTGGGATCTGGCTTCAGAGCTGTGGTACTTGGATTTGTAAATTAAGGAGAGGAGTAGTGTGTGAAGATGGGACGATGTTGGGGAGCGAAGCGGAAGCTGGTTTTTGTAAAGATGAAGAAGCAGGGGTACATGTATTTATGCATGGCATACTACGTTTTTCTTGTTATAGACAAATACACGAAACTCGTTGAATATCACGAAGAGGAAAAAATAGCACATGGACAGCGTGGTATCTTTCTTACAAATAAACTGCAAAACATATGATGCGATACAAAATATGTTATATAAAAGTATGTTATAAAATAAAATTTTGTTTATGAACCATAACTTATATATGAAAAACTTAATTTGATTGAAAATAATATAAACCAACATATAAAAAAACTAAGTTGTGAAAAATTTTCCACCTCAAAATAAAAAATCTTTTTAAAGCGTTGCTATATATCATATATTTTAATTTTTTGAATTTTTTCCCCAAAAGTAAGGCTATTTACTATCAGATTTTATTTTAAAATATTACAAGTTTAAAAATAAAAATGTTGAAAACGATATGATCCAAAATTAGACGATTCAAAATATTTGTGATCTAAAAACGTTACGAATCAATATGTTTATGATCATTAATTTGTTATGATCTAAAATATTTTGAAGAAAAACTTGATTTAGTTGAATATATTATGATCAAACATAATTTGATAACGAATGATTATCCATAATATTATGATTCAAAATTATATGATCCAAAATATTATTAGGTATTGATAGCTTATTTTATTTTCTTATTTTTATTAGTTTATTTTAGATTTTTAGATCTTTTTATCAATAAAGCATTGTATTTTATTTATTTTCTTTATCATGGATCGTATCGGAGACTTTTTATTTTGCATGAGGTATTTTGTAGGGTTTTGGAGCTTGTTGCAGTTGTGGATTAACTTGGAATGGGACTTGTGGGCTTCTGAGGCATTATTGGGCTTTGCAGATCCATTAAATGAGATTTGGGCTTAAAAAGCTAAAGACTTGGATGAAGTAGGCTTGTGAAGATGGGTTATGGATTATTATTTTGGGCTTGGAGCATCCATATTTGAAGCTAAAAGATGATTGATTAATTTGAATCATGTGGGATATGGAGGGGACAAATGGAATCTTTAGTAGTGGAATGGTTAGTGGAGGAAAAATGAGCTAATAGCATTCCAACAACACTTGCGAGGGTGGAATCTCACGTGCGCTGGTACCCGCGCAACTGCCCAGTTTTTGGCATTTTGGTCATTTGGCTTACCATTTACCTTGGGGATTGGATCTTTCAACTATCACTTTGATTTTCCACCATTAGAGACTAGAGGAGGCGATTTTGGGAGCTTGGATACACATTCTTCTTATCTTCCAAAGTAATTGTTAGTTTCTTAATGCAATTGGACTTTTGTGATTGTTATTCTATTGCCATGAGTGGCTAAATCCTCTATTTTGGTAGACCTTGGCTAAAACCTTTGAATGTTTATGGGTTTTTGAAGGATTTATGCTTATTTATCATTTATCTTATGTCTATGATTCTAGTTCATATTTCCTATGCTTGTTTAATGCTTTGATCATGAGCTTGGTACTTTAATAAGCAATTGTTGGTTTATTTCTTTGGTTTAGCATTGAATCATTAAATTTACTTAGAACAAGGGATTTATGACGGTAGACATTATCTCTAGCTTATGAATCATAACTCTTTTATGGATGTGTAAGCATTGACATCCTATAGGAATTGGGGATTACTTCATTCTTAAGGCTAATCAACTTCTTGGATTCAATTGATTCAATTGGATCTTTAATTTTGATTAAAAAGGTGTGTTGTGGGCTTCTCCAACCTCCATACAACTTATGAGGAATCTTGGCATATCATGCTTCATGATTGCTATAACCAATTTGGGATGAATGATAAGCTTCATATTAAATCCTAATGATAAACACACAAATGTGATGGGTTTTGGACATAAGAACTTTCCCTATGTGCACATACAACCCTATAGCTTGGATCTAGGTTTCTCTAATTGAATATGCAATATATCCAAGACTTTCATGGCTAGATCTAATGTAAACTAACAATCAAAACATATGAAAATAGATCTAGAATAATACCTTGAATTACTTGCTTGAAAACCTTCTTCTTCTTGGAGCTTAGAGTCACAAATGTCACTCCTCTAATGGCTTACAAACACTAACTAGCAAGTAGATGATTTGAGAGAAGGAGAGAGGTGAGAAATCGGCTCTAGGGTTACTCCAATCACAAGGGTGCCGATTTCCACAACCCCAAGGGTCTATTTATACTTGTGAGCTCCTAAGGTTTCACCTTAAAACCCTAATTGGATAACTTAGCCTCAAAGCAATCCAATTCCCCTCTTGATAAGGCCTTGGACGATTTCTAGGTGATCCACATCCCTAAAATCGTTGAACCCATATCCATAAGGATTATTAGCTCAAAATACAACTATCACACATTTGACAGTTTATGCCCCTTTATTCAATTAATCTCTTTAAGTTACCAAATTAATTCCTAATTAATTTATGACTTATATTAATCAAATAATATTATTATTCTTTTAACATATTATTCTTATAATACATTAATAATAATATCTCTTCTCTCTAAATCACCCTATCAAGTTGCTATGGTGAAGGCAAGCCAAAAGGACCATGCATAATCGGGTCAAGTACTTACCAAATATAGTTACAGCCTTAGACACTAATCCAACAAAATGTTCATTGTGTTGAATTGTCTTGGTTTACCAATTCTCTCCCATATTTGAGCATCTCATCATCTTTCTTAATTGCAAGTTTTTTAGTTATTCAAGTCTTTTAGTTTTCAAGCAATCATAACAACCCCTCCTTTAGTTTAATTGTAGTTAGTTAGTTTATTTACACTAGTTCTATTATATTGCATTGGTGATTGAATACAACCATTTCCCTGAGGATCGATACCCCCTTTTATCGTTATATTACGTTTTATTTGCAAACAAAGGGTGTAATTTGCTTGGTGGACTTGACATCCCATCAGGTATGATCCAAAATGTTATTATCCAAAATGATATGATCTAATAATGGTACGATTTAAAATACTATTATTCATAAATATTTATTCTTAATTGGTTGTGATTTAAAAATATTATGATTCAAATAATTTATGATCATTTATTATATATTATATTATATTATTTCCAAGGATATAATTCATATTTTATGATCCAAGTTACAATTTACAAGTCCTTGATCTGATTAAAATGATTCAATTCTTATAATATGATACATAGCTTGTTATTTAAAATCGGATGATGTAGTTCTTCAAATGATAGAGCTTATTCAACAGATTAGGCAGAGACTTTAGACAACTCAAAGTTGGCAGAAAAGTTATGCCGACAAGCTTCGATCTGAGTTGGAGTTCCAGGTCGGTGACATGGTTTTGCTGAAGGTGTCACTCTGGAAGGGTGTAATATACTTTAAGAAGAGGGGTAAGTTGGGGCCCTAATATATTGGTCCATTTTGAGTGATTTCCAAGGTTGAGAAAGTAGCCTACATGTTGTATTTGTATGAGGAGCTCAATTAGATCCATAACACCTTCCATGTTGTGCAACTTCGGAAGTTTGTGGCTGATGATTCAACGGTTGCTCCTTTGGATGATGTTTAGGTTGATGATCGACTGAATTAAATTGAGAGACCAACGATGATCGGAAGACGAAGGCATTGCACAAAAAGGTGGTGTCTTTGGTCAAGGTTCAGTAGCAACGTCCGAAGGGTTCTGAATGGACGTGGGAACCCGAGTCAGAGAATGCAGGAGCATTACCCTGAGTTGTTCACATCAACGGACTTCAAGGACTAAGTATAATTCAAGTTGGGGAGAACTGTAGCATCTATATTGGAGGTAAATTACATTTCCAACCCTTATATGTGATAATTGTTGCAAATTGGCCCATAGTGGCATTCTTGCAATTTTGGGCGAAAGACGCATACGTTGGGCGTACATCGAGTACGCACGGAGTACGTGGAAGGATCCAAAACCCTAATTTTTAGGGTTTGGACCCTATTTAAACATCCTTAAGCCCAAAGTCTTCTTCCTTTCATCAGCCTCCAGCCTCATTTCGATATTCGACCCCCTTTGCAAACCCTAATCGATTTTAGAGCTTTTTTTTTGTAACATCCTGTTTTGAGAAGTTTCTTATTTTTTGGATTATGGACAATGAATGGATTAAGTAAATGTATTAGGTTTCAAGGGAATGTTGTTTAGACCTTATTAGATGATGACAATCTTGGATAATTGATTAAAGCCTTGGTTTGTGTTGTGGAGTCAAAGGGTAAAATAAGAAAAGTGATGTTTTAGACTTCTTTCATGAAATATGGTTTTTATTTCGACATGTGTTAAGCCAAAGTTAACTAAATAGAAGTATGGGGCTCGTCAATACCTTTCCATGGATATAAAGATCGCTGAAAACAGAGTTGAAATGAAGAAGTTATGACTATTTGAAGTTGGAATGAAATTGGGTGAAAACTTGTTCTCATGAGGTGAGAAGTAATTATCACGGAGTGAGAAGTGCTCACGAGGTGAGAATGTATTCTCACGACATAAGAACTATACAACCCAAAAGCCCACAAATTTTTTAGGGATTTCAAGGTATTTAAATGTAATGATTCATGTTTTAGGGTATTTTCTTAGCCTCCATCATATCTTGAACCTCTTGGGAGAAACCTTAGCCTCCATTTTCAAGATTTGAGCCTCCCCTCTCCTATTTCATCCGTTTTTTTTTGGAGTTTTGGTGGTTTTGGAGCAATTTTTTCATACAATATTGATCCTTGAAGCTTGGCAATTGAAGATCTTAACTTTCATCTACTTTCTAGACCTTCGTAAGTTATAAAGTTCCAAGCTTTATTGCATTTCATCTTTAGATCTAAGAGTATTTGGTGTTTTGGATCATTTTAATGAGTTTTGAGTGAGATTTGGGAATAAAGTTTGCAACTTTAATACTCCCCAAGGTCCCAATAACATTGTATGTTTCAGATCTAGACTCCAACACCTTTTTGTTCATTTTAGAATGCTTTCTCAGACCTCATGGACTAGGAAAGTTTTGATCTTTTTCCTTCCCTTTCAACCATGCAAGTTATTTTGGTCATTTATGCCATTTTAGTGTATTAAAGTTTAAATCTTGAAATCTTGAGACATTATTATGGATAAAGTTGGAAACTTTATCCATCTAAACATCATCTTGATTCAGACTTAAAGGTTGGAGACTTGGACTTAATGGATTTAGCTGAGAAAGATGCATTTTTGGTCCCTTTGAGACTTATTGACTAGATCTTGATTGTTTGGAACATCCTAATGGATAAAGTTGGAAACTTTATCTATTATAAAGCAATTTAGGATCTAGATCTGAGGATATGGGCCTTGGTCTGAAGAGATTAAGCACTTAATGAGGATTTTAGCCTTCTGACCAGAAGTCACAACGTGGCATAGGATGTGTCACGACGTGATGGTGTCCACAATTGCAACTGTTTGTCATTGCATTCTCACGACGTGACCAAGGAATGGTCACTACGTGACCTTGACTTTGAATTAGTTGACTATTGACCTTGTGGACTTTGACCGTTGAATTTTTGACCAGTTTGACTTTTGGTTAAACTTGGGTAGAATGGAGTATTTGACTAAGGATTGGTCTCATTTTGGTTTTAGGATGAGGTAGTTGTTGGGCTTCTATTGAGTAGTTCAGGTAAGTCTCTTCACTGTACTCGTGGGTCGAAGGCACCAATGCTGACCTACTGAATTATGTTTGTAGGATGATGGTTATCTTTGTGATACTTGTATGGATGACCATGAGGTAGCCCATGGCAATTTTATGAAAGACCATAGGTGTATGTCACACCCCAAAACCGAGAACGGCGGAAACGTTCTGGGGCGGAGGACGTCATGTATAATATCAACAACAATGTAAAGTAGTAAACAAGCAACAACATCATCCATTGCATTAATAAAATAATTATTATACAATTGTATTCTGACAAATTTTGATAAACACTAAAGCATAAATCAAAATGAAAGATAAGTCTTTAATAAGCTCCATCTTCCGTTTTCCTTGCATCGGTACCTGTCTATGATGACCTGAGGATACAAGTAATTTTGAAAGCGAGTATCAGCTTTAAAGCTGGTGAGATCATAAGTATTAATGTGCCTTAATTTGTGAAAACTTATAATTTCTAAGACTTGACATTGCTTTGAAAGAAAACGAGTATAAGTATGAAAATATTTGTAGCTCAACTGTAGATGTTTGAAAATCCCTAGAAATCCCTATGATTCCTATTAGTAACAAAAGGAGTCTTCTACCAAGACTTAACTGTTCTGTGTGTGTGTGTCTCTTGTAAGAGTATGTATTTTTCCAAAGTATAACTATCATTACTCAAAATATAGATTGTACATGTATGTTTAAGTGAGGTTATCACTGAAATATGTACTGGAAAAATTAACGTAGTACTAAATCGTAGCTCTAAAAGGGCTATTATTTATCAACAGATAGCATCTACATTACCGCGCTTCCTATGAAAAATTCACGAAGTGAATGTAATGGGAAAGAAATGGTACTATGGTGTAGTGTCGAACTACAACCGTACCTATTACCTTAAATCTAGGGTAATACTACCAAGTACCACAGTATTTGGATATATATAAATATATATATATATATATATATATATATATATATATATATATATATATATATATATATCAATACACCGATACTCAACTTGCCTTATTTGATGGATAAGGTATAATGTGATGTCTAGATCCCAGACTGTTTCGCTCCCCTATCAAAGGGATTTTAGGACCTACACACGACCCCTGCATGAATGCAAGCCGTGAGCATCACATTACTGCGATCATGTATACTCGATATAACAATCACAATCGTAGTGTGTTTTATCAGTATAGTTAGATCCTAAACTGGTTCTGAGCTATAGCCCCTAGTGACGTCTATCCTATGTATATGAAAGCGTACTCATGTAAGTGTGATCATGTAATTGTACTTATGGTGTACTGAAATGTTCTACGTGTGCTAGCTGTAATGTGTGTTCTCTCTATCTAGCAAGTATTGTCATGTAAGCGTTCTAGTATAATTGTATATGTTCTCGTCCTAGTATAGATGTATATGTATTGTACAACAATGTTCTAGAAAGTATTGACTCATGAATGAACTGACTCGTAGTATGATATCGCGTTCTAGTAATGGTTCTAGTATCTTCCTGAACTACCCATATGGTAGCTTACTAGTAATCTAAGTGGTACGTATGGACACGGATGTATACCCTTGCTACCCAAGGGCATAGGATGAACTGGAAGGACCTTTTATGACTTTATATGTACACATGATATATAACTAATATTTAAACGACTTTCGGACGAGTATCCAATATCCCACCAGACCACATCTCAAGGCGCGAAAAGGAAATAGGGTGGATAGCCTTCCTAAGTCTTTTAAACATTTCTTATATAACTATACATATAGAGGCATGCAATTTATAATATAAAAGCATAAATAAATTTGGTAAACCATTTGAAACATAAATATTAGTTTAAGGAAAGATCGACTTGATGTCAATCTATAAAAACAATTTGAAGGCATAAGTTTGATAAAACAATATATGTATAAGGAACATTTGTTTGAAATACAGTTGTAAATAAGTTTGAAATATGATAAACAGAGTAAGAGATACAGTGTAATAAGGAGTTTAAAACATATAAAATGTTTATAAAAATCATTTGAAGGAAACTGTTTGGTAAAACGGCTAATGAGTAGCCAAATCTTTTGAATGTTGTATATTAATCACATGTGATTGATGTAATAAGTAATATACTCCTACTTACTAATCACATGCGATTGACATAATAAGTAGCATGATTCTACTTGTATCCCCCCCATAAAGCATTTAAAAGTAGTTTAAAACATTATTTAAGGGGGTATGAACTCACATGAAAGCTTGAAGATAGCGAGATGGAAAACCGGGCAGAGTTTCGTCTCGGGAAACGGATTTTCCTCGGGATTCTCGGGAATCTCGGGAGTAAAATCGACCCTCGGGACTTGAGCAAAAAGACCAGAGCTTCGGGTTATAACGAGCACGGAAAACGAGGCAAGATCGAGGCAGCGCGTACGCGTACGTCATGCGTGACCGAAGCCTCGACTGCCTCGGTTCGGATGGGACGGGTTGCTGGGTACGCGGGTCGGATGGGACGGCGGGTTGGACGGGTCGGAGCTTCGGACGGGTCGGATTCCTCGGATAATGGCGACGTGGACGATCCGAAGCCCTTGATCTCAGTACGCGGGGCGTACGAAGGCCCTATCCGATGACTCCCCTTCGGATAATACCGGGAATTTATAATTAAATTTATATTTATTTTAATTAAACTTCTAAAATTCATATCTCCCTCATACGAACTCCGTTTTTGACGTTCTTTATATCCACGCGAAGGTGAGACCAAGATCTACAACTTTCTTTTAGAATCCGTTGGCAAAATCCAAAATTATTTTTATTATATATTTAATAAAATGACGCGATTAAGGAATTTCTTCAAAAATTCATAACTTCCACATCCGAAGTCAGATTTGGACGTTCTTTTTATGTACGATCATAGATTTGAGGTTGTCTATAACTTTCATTTAGATACTTAAGGCTAAAAACTATTGCATCGAAATTTCGCGTTTTTCGTTTAATCGCTGATGCCGGTTTTGCCGAGAATCTTCGGTTGGTCATAACTTCTTCGTTATAACTCGGATTTTAGGGTTCTTTATATGTATGAAAACCTTGATACGATTCCTACTACTTTATTTAACCCAAACAAGATTTTAGGAAAGTTATATTTTGACCTAAATTTGATTGGTTTACATTACTTTGTCTCGAAATATCGGGTTGTCACATCATCCCCCCGTTAAAGGGAATTTCGTCCCGAAATTAGAATTTAAGCAAGGAAGTATGCACGAATGATCGAGTCGTGAGGAGGAAACTTCCTAATCGATTGGTTCTAGCGCACCTAAGTGATAACGGGTTCTCGGTTGGCATTCCAACGAACCTTCACCAACTGGCGATGGCGTTTCTTCGTCCTCTTGACCTCTCGGTCGAGGGTCACTACGGTTCTAATACGAAGTTGAGGATCTCGAAGAGTGGACTTGCAGTAGTCCTAACGGAAAGGTATGGTTTCACGATCGAGATGCGAAGAGTAGAAAGTACGTTACTGAGTTCGCGGAGTAGGTCTTGTTTGTGTGAGGCACATGACCGATTCTGATAAGAATCTCGGAGGTCCTGTCTAACTTGGATTTAGATTTCCACGCTTTACGAAGCGTATTAAGCCATTCCCAGAGTGAGTTATCCTAAAGAACTTGGTCACTCACTTGGAATCTCAAAGGTTCCTTTTCTTACGTAACTTCCCAGTCAAAGGCCACCCCTTGCTGGGTCAAAGTCGTACGAGTTTCTGTAGCTTGTGAGGAGTTCCGAATGAACTAATGCGGTGGGTCGGTAAGACCTAGAATCTGGTGAAAAACTGTCGGCGTCTCTGGTGTCGATAATTCTCAACGGTTTTGTCAAATTGAAAGAGTACTCAAAATTTCACACATTACTATCAGTGTGTCCTAGAAATTTGACTCTTCAATTTCAAAACTCGTGCCTAGAGAACTTTGCTAAAAGTTCCACTGTAGGATTGTTACCATGGGCTTTCTTCTTACTACGAGGGTAGATAAGTAAGTCATCTCATGGGGAAAATGACGAATTGATCCAAGTAAGAAAGACGTAACCCTTCATTTAACTCATGAAAACCATGGGCGTATTGGTCCTATCCGAAAGGTATCACTACGAACCCGAAGTGTCCGTATCAGTTTCAGGAGATAGTCTTCCGGACATCCTCCCCTAACACTCGAACTGGTGATATTCGGATTCCAGATCCATTCCTGGAAGTAGATTCTTTCCTTATGTTTGCTCAACCATTTTGTCTATGTGAGGCAGAGATAACGATTTCTATGAAAATCTTGACGGATTCCTCGATAACCGAGGCACCTACGATGCGATCCATCGACCTCTGGAAGAATCTGACCGGGGTTCTCTAGGGTGAGAAACCTAGTCTTCTAATTCTATTTCTGTGTGGTTCGTCAAGTTGCTCGTGTTGTTCTTGTATCTCCTTGGGTGTTTAAACTATAGGGCGATCTGTTTTCGGGAGTTGTACTGGGTTCTAAGTTTATTCACATGACGATGTTATTACTCGTATACTTAGGCAGTTTCTCCGTCCTGAAGTTCATATTAGAATTCATACATGGTATCACCATCACAATTTCGGGTATACGAGTTGCATATAATTAAGGTTGAAAAGGTAGTCGAATAACTGATTCTTCTTTAAGCTCACATCCCATCGGGGAAAAAGAAGTTAAAGTGGAATCATCAATTCTAAGCCTGTAGAAGCTTGATTATATATCACTTTTATGTATACCATCCTCAGTGATAGATCATCCATATGAATTTTCCTAGATTGAACTGTTGGGTTTTGAGCATTCTAACACTCCTAAGTGTACATGCAACCCTAAATACCTTGGATCTATGTTTTCTCTATTATACATGCAAATAAGAACATCCAAGGTATTATCCTAATCTAGCATACAAATCAATGAGTGTAACAAGATAGAATACATACCTTTTATTGTAGCTTGATGTCTTCAAGCTTTAAGAGCTTAGCCCCAATAGTGTGGAAGCCTCAAGTGGAATCTCAATCACCAAAACACTTAGAATAGCTTGAGAGAATTCTACAACTCATGAAATCGGCTAGCCCTTTCACTACACACACTAGTGTGTTACTAGTCGCCGATTTGGTCAAGAATAAGATGCTTATATAGTTAGGGTTACACCATGTAAACCCTAATTGACATGGCCTTTCATTTCCATGATCCATGGGTACAAATACACCATGGAGCATCCATGGACCATCCTATGGGTTTTAGCCCAACTTGATTATCCATGGAGAATTAGCCCACTATACAAGTATGGATGATTTACACAATCAACCCATATATTTAATTAGTCTTCTTTTGATCACTTAATTAATCCTAGATTAATTCTTGATCAATACTAATTAAATAATCTTATTATTCTTATTATTAATATTCTAGAACTTATAATATATTAATAACCATAAGTGTCTTATTTCTCTCATTATAGTCTATCCAAGTGCATGATGGTATGCAACCCAAATGGACCATGCCGGGTCGGGTCAAGTCTTACCAATTATAGTTATGGACTTAGACATTAATCCAACAGTCTCCCACTTGGATAAGTCTAAAACTATTATTGCGTATGACTTCAAACCTAACTGGAAATCGTAGCTCTCAAAAGCTTCAGTCGTACTCTGACCTTGTAGATGAACTCTGACCTTTGTCAGTGACTTGTCCATTAGATAAGGAATCATATATTCCTCCATTCCGATATCATATGGACTGAGACATGGATTATAATCATTCTCTCTGTCCATTTGTTGTTTCCCGATTTTCGATTTATGACGACTGACTAATTGAACAAATCAAATCAGTCCTGGCCCGGCCGAGCACTTCCATTTGTCATCATCAAATCATCGAGGGGCCCACAGATATCGCTTTTATCCCGAAGGTAAAAGGAACGGATAAACTTCGACTCATATGGCTTGTTCTACTACTTGTTGAATCATACACAAAGGCACGTTTTATAACACCGAGTTACCGTATGCATTTACGTGCAATCAATGTACTATCAACTCATAGTAACAACTCATATCTCTAGGTTTGAAGAATATAAGATATTATCGTCTCATGATCACTCGTGATAAAATCCATGAAGTGATTCCAATGAGCGCGGGTTGAATCCAATACTCAGAACTTATGAGCACTAATGATTGTTGTAGCCTTGTCCAACACCTTAGACCTCTACAACCCATCATGACAGTCTTAATTCATATCTACTTCCAACATATGACCGACTGTGGATGTTTGAATAACTTAGTCATTCCGGAAGAATAACCCAGTTTATTCGGGAAGTCAAAACATGCAAAATGAAACACAATAATAATTGAATCCAATATGGTATCAACCCTTTGAACATAAATAAAACACCTTTTATTTATCACCATATGATTACACATTATTCATTGTATACTGTTTCAGCTATCAACATTATTCTTGAATTTAAAACAATAGTTGTCCCATGCTCCAAGCATGTACACTATGTTTTCTTAAACACTAGTCATGCCACACACCAAGTATGCATACTATGTTTGTCTATGATCTTTACTTTGTGAACTAGATCAATTGAACATAACTTCAATGATTCTCTTTTCACACTCCCAAATCCTTACCGCAAATGCAAGAATTCCAAATTCATGCTATTTACTGAAATCTGTTAGATGCACAAAGTCATAAAGACTTGGCAACAATCATTACAGAGTATTCCAAAGGAGATCAGTTCCTTGGAAACATCCTTTTTGCATTAAGTTTCCTTAATCTTAAACAGATTGAAAATTCTAACTTTGAAACATTTCCAGATTCCATTTTGACTATCACTTCTGAACAAGAGTTGCCTCCTTACAGATTATGTCAATATGGTCCTTCCAGAATTATCACTATACTTCCAATTGTCCTTGAGTAACCAATCTTTGGTAAACCTTAGATTGTCCTCGACAATTGTTTAATCCTTTTAGTCATATCCAGTTCTAAACCTTTTCCCTTCTTAATGCCCCAGGCATTTGGAAAATTTTAGAACGGATGAATATAGCACATGTAATCGATCCTATATCCGAAGCATATGGGACACGATTCATGATGTATTACATAAAGACTAAACCAGTCTTTTGCTATAATATTTCCATTTCAATTTGCCAAGTTCTCATAATTCAGATTATGAAAAGGGATGCCGTAATCATAATCAAATTTTAGAACGCAAATAATGGACCCATATACAGAATTTCCTTATGTTGAGCCATTCCAACATGAAATTCATATATATATATCCTTGACTAAATGATTAAAACCTCACGATCTAAGCTTATATATTTGAGATGAAGCATAATTTCCTCTCCCTTAATTATAGCAAAACAACTTTTTCCCAATTGAAACTTTTGTTTTCTATAATTAACATTGCTAACTTGCAATACTTATCATAATTATCATGCTCCTACTAACATGATGATTATTAGCATAACACTTATGCTCCCACTAGCTTTGACATGTACTCAGAAATCAGCTGGACAGTCTGAAATTTAGATTCATACACCCTTTCCGTAGATAGCTCACCTATGTGTCTAAGCAATTTCAAGAACCATGAAAAGGGATATCGTAATCATGGTCTCAATTGCTTAGGCATTTGCCATTTCTCACAAGTCCATGTTAGTGTGCCGGTTAACCACACGCCCTCCACTAACGACTTTTGAAAATGCAAATAACACAATTGATATCTTTGTAAAATCTACTTAGTGAAAGCGTTTCCTCATCATCATTTTCATGAATCGGAGAGAAACCTTATGACACTTAGATTTATATGGTGTATGAGTTCCTATCCATGTGAATGGTCAAAATCATAGTCACAAGACAAGGATAATGACAAACCCAAACTCATATGGATTGAACTCAATCTTAATTTCTTGCCACCTGGTAGCTCAAGGGCCTACCATTGCTTCCAAGTTGTTACGAAACCAATTGAGAACTCTAAGAACTCATATGCAAAGCCAACTTTAACTGGAATGGGCACAGAATATGTCAACACGATAGATTATAAACCTCAAGTTGTGTGCTAGTGAAGAACTTTAGGTTCTTTTTCTTGATTAGTTCTTGAGACTTTCAAGACCTTTAAGACTCCCACTGTCCTCTTGACCTATAAGACTCCCTTGTCAAATATCCAAGAGATAGTGTGGATTCTAATCAAGACAAACACTTCACACAATTGGCCTAAGTTGGTCTTTGTTTTATCCAAAACATCACAACTTACCAATTTCAAATGTACAAGAGTAGAAAACTTTTACTCTTACATTTGACAAGTGTTTTAAACCTTCTTTAAGACATGTCACTCAAATGACAATCTTGGAGTATGACTCTAAGACTTGTATTGGAATGAAGTATGACTCATCTTCTTGATTTAACCATTTCAACAATTCAAGTTCCTCTTCTTAGTCATAAGAATGCACTAAGATTTCCTTAGAGAACTAATTTTGATAAGGTTTCTTAATCATTAAGATGATCACAAAACTGATACTAAAGTACTCTCCCATCTTTTCAGATATGAGAAACTTTTATCCTTCTGCCTAATTTGATTATTCTTATTCGCCCTGCCATACATTGGAACCTTTTCCAATGTCTCAGAGTTACACTTAAGCATGTAAGTATAATCATATTTACTGAGCTTTAGTAAACTATGACGAATAATCTTATCAACCTTTTGTGGTGGACTTAATCAGTGCACAAGAATGTGTACTCGATCCCTTAGTCCTTTACTTGACTCACACATCCATGTGAACAAGTAATTAGTCTTAATTTTCCAATACTTGAAAGTTCTCATTCATCATGCTATACAACTTGCATGATTCTAAGTTCCGGTCCACTTGAAACTTGGGTGATGAGAATCTTTCCTTATTTGGTATATATAGACATTACCACAAATGAAAGAATCAACTTCATATTTCCACTCTTGCTCTTAATGGAATCACATAAGCAACAATTTTTCCTCAAAAGCCATTGTAAGGATATTTTAAAATAAATAAAATCAAAAAAAATTTCTTTTATTTTAAAACTTTGCGGAAAAACTTATCCTTACAATCCATATGAAAACTTGTTGTTATCTATTCCTAAGCAATATCTCATAACTCCTAAGAAGTTGCTCAAGAATCCGATCTTCAAACTATGCGATAGAAATCCATCTACGCCATCAGATTCAACATATTCTTTCTTTAAGTTTCTTTACCTTTCTTTGATTCTTAAAACATCACCATGTGACCCAGTCACATCATGTATCAGGAATCTCAGAATCGAAACTTAGCAGAGTTAGATAGTGGACTTTACCTGAAGTAGAGTCAAACTTATTGACTTTAACTTCCTTAGGTAAATTTGGCAGCTTCGCAACCAATGCCCCTTCCCTTGGCAATATAAACGTATGGACCCTTTGATAATGGTACACGAGACTATCACAGACTTAGCTTTTCTCTTTACCATTTGGTCAACCGAGTTGACTATGGCCGATCCCTTTCCATTGGGAAGAGAATGCTTTACTGGATATCCAATGTCATCATTGTCAATGTCCATAAAGTTTTAGGAAGTTGATCTTAGCAAATAGATAAGATCATTAAGGGTCTTGTCATAGTCTGTTTCATAGGTGTCCCAAAGGAACTCACTATGTGACTTAGAAAGTGATTGAACCACCAACTTTCTCAAGACTTTGACACCCAACTCTCCCGGCTTGTCAATATGTGACTACATCTCCAAGATGTGTTCACACCTAGACCTTGCCTTGCCAATAGGGCTTGAGTGACCTTAAACTTTTCAAGAACTTGTAGGTTGGGGAGAATAGTTGGAGGAGGAGAAAGAAGTATGATTTCCAAGGGACATCATCTTCATTAGGAAACCTTGTTTCAAGAGATTTGGGAAGATCATAGGTGTCTATTACAGACATCTTTTGGGAGATATTCAAGATAGTTGATTTTTAAAGTCCTTAATATGACACCCAATATGAAATATTAAGGCTAGGACCCAACAAACTATTTTATAACTTAGAAGAGGTATGCCGTAATCCAAGCTATAAAATATTTGAAGGTAGGTGAATGACGATTCACCAATTTCCACCAAGATAAACGAAATGAATTATTAGGTTTTAATTGGTTTTGAAACTCCTAGATCTTTGAGATTCATTGAACTTTTCAAAGGCATGTTTCAATCTCGAGTGTGCCCTTCAGGTTTTGTGACTGGGATGCCGAGGATCACAAACAAGGTGTGAAGTAACCATGCAAATTACTTGGTACCCTTAATAAATTACCCCTCAATCGATGTGCCGGTTAACCACACACGCTCCATCGATACTATGATAAATATTAAGTCACCCTTTACCTACCTTGTTAAGTCCAAGTTAGTGTGCCGGTTAACCACACACGCTCCACTAACGACTTAGACAAAGTGTAAAGTGTAATTTCATGGGTTAGCACCTTATTCACATTTTTCCTAAGTAACTAAGATTGGGTATTATTAAGAGTTTAGTTACTTAGTATTATCATTAATACTTTTAATGAAGGGAGAATTCTAGTCCTGTCAAACCCGTTCGGCTAACGACCCTCCACCGGTCAAGCAAGCGGTGGGTGAGAGTGGACACCCATTAAGTTGCCATTTTATAGGCAACAACCTTATACCCACCTTATAGACCGGCTTCGTGAATGAGGCGTACTAGCGGTAAGACTGACTTTACTCTTATACATATATATATTATTAACTTATAATATTATAAAGTATAAGGGTTGAATTTTAACTTTTAAAATTCTAAGGGCTAACTTGGAATTAAAGTATTCATACTTGAAAACTTTTCAAATTCCAAAACTTGAGGGCAAGTTTTGAAACTATTCAAAACTTTTCATTTCTTGTAACTTATGAGTTTAATAGAGTAATAAAATAAGGACTTTTCATTTTTCTAACTCTTGTGTTCTTTTAATGGTTTTTTTTTTTTTTTTTTTTTTTTAATCCAAGAGACTTTTGGTTTTCCATAACTTGAGGACAAGTTATGGACTCCATTAAAACACATTATGATCAAGAATTAAACTACCATATAGGTTACAAATAATTCCTATGATCATCTAAACTTCATAAGAACAAGAACATGAATATGAACACTTTCAAGAATCAAAATCACATTAGACTTTGTAATTTTGATAACTAGTTGTTGTAAATGAATTAGCAAAAACATTACACCAGCTAAAACAAGTTTTTTCAAGTACCAAAACAGTTTAGGGTAATGTTTCCAATCCATTTCCAGCAACTAAAGTCGAAAATCTGCACTCTGTCGACCCTACTCGCCGAGTTGCATGAACCTACTCGCCGAGTAGGTTGAAGATACACATGAACTCGCCGAGTCCCCCCATGGACTCGCCGAGTCCATTCGTCAGACAGCAAGTTTTCGACTTTTTTTCAACTTTTAATTACAAGTATAAGAGAAAGCAAGCCTAGGCTCTGATACCACTGTTGGGTTTTGAGCATTCTAACACTCCTAAGTGTACATGCAACCCTAAATACCTTGGATCTATGTTTTCTCTATTATACATGCAAATAAGAACATCCAAGGTATTATCCTAATCTAGCATACAAATCAATGAGTGTAACAAGATAGAATACATACCTTTTATTGTAGCTTGATGTCTTCAAGCTTTAAGAGCTTAGCCCTAATAGTGTGGAAGCCTCAAGTGGAATCACAATCACCAAAACACTTAGAATAGCTTGAGAGAATTCTACAACTCATGAAATCGGCTAGCCCTTTCACTACACACACTAGTGTGTTACTAGTCGCCGATTTGGTCAAGAATAAGATGCTTATATAGTTAGGGTTACACCATGTAAACCCTAATTGACATGGCCTTTCATTTCCATGATCCATGGGTACAAATACACCATGGAGCATCCATGGACCATCCTATGGGTTTTAGCCCAACTTGATTATCCATGGAGCATTAGCCCACTATACAAGTATGGATGATTTATACAATCAACCCATATATTTAATTAGTCTTCTTTTGATCACTTAATTAATCCTAGATTAATTCTTGATCAATACTAATTAAATAATCTTATTATTCTTATTATTAATATACTAGAACTTATAATATATTAATAACCATAAGTGTCTTATTTCTCTCATTATAGTCTATCCAAGTGCATGATGGTATGCAACCCAAATGGACCATGCCGGGTCGGGTCAAGTCTTACCAATTATAGTTATGGACTTAGACATTAATCCAACATGAACTTGACGTACTGCACGAGTGGTACATCGAGGATTCCTTTGGAAAGAAACTATCTAAGAGGTAATCCTGGAATGAGCACTTCGGCGTTCTGATAAGACGGCTTCATTGGAAAAGTGATCTAGAAGATAGGGACGTACGTATGAAGCTGTTTTCGCGTCGATCAAATTGAATCTGATTGTATGATAATGTCGGAATCATACAGAAACTTTAAAGACATTAGAATTAAACATGGACGATTACAGACAAAACACAACTGTGCAACCATGAACAGAGTTACAGTACTTTAGGTTTACCACAAGACTATTGTTGCGAATAGGATATACTACAAAAGACAAGTATACGCAGCACGAGAATTCCTATACAGACAGGATCTCGCAAAAGGTAAGACTCTAGTTGCACTAGTTCTAGATAGTTTATAAGTCTGTTACAACGAAACGCCTTAAATACATTAACGTGGTTCCTGAGCAGGCTCCCCTGCAGCTGTGATCCTGAGAATCTTCCCGTCTGCGCCAGAGTTTTGCGTTATCGGGCAATTCTTCTTGAAGTGCCCTATCTCACTGCATTGGTGGCATGACTGGCTAGTACCCACATCAGTGGAGGAAGTGAAGTGTCGGGTAGGAGTTATGGGAACACGGGTGCTTTCCTTGTTTTCCTTCTTTGGGCAATCTCTTTTATAGTGCCCAAACTCACCACAGTTATAGCAATTTAGGCTGGCCCTAGTGGTGGAGGTAGCTCTATAGAAACGGGCGATGTGCCCTTTCTTGTTGCAGTTCACGCACTGCAAGACTCGGCACATTCCCTCGTGGTGGAAATTGCACCGGTCGCACTTCGGGAGTGTTCCCTCATATGGTCTGCTCGGTACTGGGATGGCAGAGGTTTGTGGTTGCTGTCTGGCAATTTTCTGAAACTGTTTGCGTTCCACTTTGGCTTGACGTTTTCTTTTCTTGCTATCTGCTTTCTGGCTTTGCGAGCCTGTGGCTGTTACTGTTGGACGACTTCCTGGATGGATATCGCGATTTGAACCTTTATTCCCATAAGTAGCATTGACTGTGCTGATAGCGCTACGGTGCGCCATGACCGTGGTTACGATAGCCACTACGGCTGCTGTAACTGCCGTTTGAAAGGTGGCGGCGTCCATCGGAAAAGTAGAGGTCTCGTTGCTTGGCTGGTTGTTTCCGGATGACGCCATGATTCTGTAACATGAAAGAGTAAAGATTTGTAAGCGATTCTGGTTGAACCTGATGTACTTAGATTGTTCATGAAAAGAGTAAGAGTATGATCTCTAAAGTTTGACCTACATCCCTATGATTCAGTCCTGGTACGGAATGGAAGTATGTTCGTAGAATGGTCACAAGACGTTTGTCGTTCGAACTGAGGTATCGTGGGTTGGTGAATAACAAGATCCAACCACTGAAAGAGACTTGGAAGTGTCGCCGGAGAGAAATCACTATAGTCCAATGACTTGACTAAAGTATGATTTAAATAGACTCTAATGAAAGTAAGATAAAAGTACTTGAAATGAAAAATGACGCAACAGTTAGCCGGCTGTCAATATCTTTGATATTCACGATGTAAGGGTTTTGGAAAACGGCCCTTTAAAGGTGTCACATCATATCCCCAGAAGATAGTTCCTGACAGCATAAAGACCTAACTAAGGTTCGTACTGAACAAGATAATTTCATAGAAAATGCCACATCGGGCATAGACAGAAAACGATTCCTTTTTATAAGGGAAATAAGTAAAGCGTCTACTACGGGCGACGGTCATCCCTCTGGTGCACTCTTAGTTCAACCAATTGACGTTCCATTGTCAAGTAGGTGTCTTTCGCACACCATCTGGCGTACTCGGAGTCCTATGACTTCGGCTTGTGATTCAGCTAGTGCTTGCAGCAGGGTTTCGTGGTTTCTCTCTGATCTCTCGTGAGCATCCTCTAGAAGAAGGGTGTGGAGGGTATGCATTCTAGCATAGACGACTTCTTCTGAAATCTGATGTAGGCTGTCCTGCCTTGAATCTCAATTCTGGCCTCTCTACGGACCAAGATTGGCAAGACTATATCTGCTAAGCCCTCATTGCTCACGTTGTAAAAGTTTCGGTTGCCAATAAATGGCATGGGCTGATCTTGTTCTTGGCTCCATGTTTCCAAGCATTCCACTCACTCAGGGTCAGGCCATGAAAAGCCGGAAGAGGGTTAGGAATTTGAAACGGGAGCTACTCGGGGTAGGTTCTCAACCTCTGGCTCGGGGTTAGCATCATACGAAAAGTCTTCATTACGGTGATCATCCAAGGGGATAGGATGATCATTCTCTGGTTCTTCTCCAAACCAACCAACTATGACTTCATTCGGAAGGAACTGGTTGTCAAGGGAATGGAGTCCAACTATGATTTTTATGCGAGAATTTAGGGTAAGAGGATAATTATTAGACGAACTATCTAGATAATTATTTAGAAAACCTTCATTAGTTACATCGCTAATTGTGAAGTGCATACCAGCTATGTGTAATCTAAACAGGATAGACCTTCGAATAAGTGACCTTATTTCCAAATTCACACAGAATAGGGGTAAGGCAAAATTACCACTGATTCTAAGTCTATAACATCCTAATTACATGTAGCCTTAGTGTATCCACTTAGCAACTATCAACTTAGTAATGAGGATTCCGTTTTAATTCTCATGTATAAAGTACTTATAGTAACACCAAATACTCCTATAGTATTTTAAATTTTTATGTTATGTGCTATTGTTCTCATTGTGGTAGGGTTGGTAAGATTTTAGCATTGTTGCAACCACACACTTAAACTTAGGCACATGCTAGTCAACCCTCGGATAATATAGGCGATCAGGCTATATCTTCCCAGTTCTGACCATATGTCTCTAAGCATACTTGTGTTGCCCAACAATCGTAATTCTTTTGTACTGTCCTAGTGACACTGATTTTAGTATGAATGCAGGCATGTATACTTACTTAAATATTTTATTATTTAAAGTATAAACTCTAAATCAGAGTATTTTTAATCCCATTGCATTTATAGTTAGTATATCTTTTATGGGTTGATATACTCAATTCACTATAAACAATGCTCTGATACCAATCTGTCACACCCCAAAACCGAGAACGGAGGAAACGTTCTGGGGCGGAGGACGTCATGTATAATATCAACAACAATGTAAAGTAGTAAACAAGCAACAACATCATCCATTGCATTAATAAAATAATTATTATACAATTGTATTCTGACAAATTTTGATAAACACTAAAGCATAAATCAAAATGAAAGATAAGTCTTTAATAAGCTCCATCTTCCGTTTTCCTTGCATCGGTACCTGTCTATGATGACCTGAGGATACAAGTAATTTTGAAAGCGAGTATCAGCTTTAAAGCTGGTGAGATCATAAGTATTAATGTGCCTTAATTTGTGAAAACTTATAATTTCTAAGACTTGACATTGCTTTGAAAGAAAACGAGTATAAGTATGAAAATATTTGTAGCTCAACTGTAGATGGTTGAAAATCCCTAGAAATCCCTATGATTCCTATTAGTAACAAAAGGAGTCTTCTACCAAGACTTAACTGTTCTGTGTGTGTGTGTCTCTTGTAAGAGTATGTATTTTTCCAAAGTATAACTATCATTACTCAAAATATAGATTGTACATGTATGTTTAAGTGAGGTTATCACTGAAATATGTACTGGAAAAATTAACGTAGTACTAAATCGTAGCTCTAAAAGGGCTACTATTTATCAACAGATAGCATCTACATTACCGCGCTTCCTATGAAAAATTCACGAAGTGAATGTAATGGGAAAGAAATGGTACTATGGTGTAGTGTCGAACTACAACCGTACCTATTACCTTAAATCTAGGGTAATACTACCAAGTACCACAGTATTTGGATATATATAAATATATATATATATATATATATATATATATATATATATATATATATATATATATATCAATACACCGATACTCAACTTGCCTTATTTGATGGATAAGGTATAATGTGATGTCTAGATCCCAGACTGTTTCGCTCCCCTATCAAAGGGATTTTAGGACCTACACACGACCCCTGCATGAATGCAAGCCGTGAGCATCACATTACCGCGATCATGTATACTCGATATAACAATCACAATCGTAGTGTGTTTTATCAGTATAGTTAGATCCTAAACTGGTTCTGAGCTATAGCCCCTAGTGACGTCTATCCTATGTATATGAAAGCGTACTCATGTAAGTGTGATCATGTAATTGTACTTATGGTGTACTGAAATGTTCTACGTGTGCTAGCTGTAATGTGTGTTCTCTCTATCTAGCAAGTATTGTCATGTAAGCGTTCTAGTATAATTGTATATGTTCTCGTCCTAGTATAGATGTATATGTATTGTACAGCAATGTTCTAGAAAGTATTGACTCATGAATGAACTGACTCGTAGTATGATATCGCGTTCTAGTAATGGTTCTAGTATCTTCCTGAACTACCCATATGGTAGCTTACTAGTAATCTAAGTGGTACGTATGGACATGGATGTATACCCTTGCTACCCAAGGGCATAGGATGAACTGGAAGGACCTTTTATGACTTTATATGTACACATGATATATAACTAATATTTAAACGACTTTCGGACGAGTATCCAATATCCCACCAGACCACATCTCAAGGCGCGAAAAGGAAATAGGGTGGATAGCCTTCCTAAGTCTTTTAAACATTTCTTATATAACTATACATATAGAGGCATACAATTTATA
The DNA here is from genome assembly GCF_002870075.4 of Lactuca sativa. Taxonomy (NCBI): domain Eukaryota; kingdom Viridiplantae; phylum Streptophyta; class Magnoliopsida; order Asterales; family Asteraceae; genus Lactuca; species Lactuca sativa. Next base: position 38,614,952 of record NC_056630.2, on the reverse strand, counting down.
ATATAAAAGCATAAATAAATTTGGTAAAACATTTGAAACATAAATATTAGTTTAAGGAAAGATCGACTTGATGTCAATCTATAAAAACAATTTGAAGGCATAAGTTTGATAAAACAATATAAGTATAAGGAACATTTGTTTGAAATACAGTTGTAAATAAGTTTGAAATATGATAAACAGAGTAAGAGATACAGTGTAATAAGGAGTTTAAAACATATAAAATGTTTATAAAAATCATTTGAAGGAAACTGTTTGGTAAAACGGCTAATGAGTAGCCAAATCTTTTGAATGTTGTATATTAATCACATGTGATTGATGTAATAAGTAATATACTCCTACTTACTAATCACATGCGATTGACATAATAAGTAGCATGATTCTACTTGTATCCCCCCCATAAAGCATTTAAAAGTAGTTTAAAACATTATTTAAGAGGGTATGAACTCACATGAAAGCTTGAAGATAGCGAGATGGAAAACCGGGCAGAGTTTCGTCTCGGGAAACGGATTTTCCTCGGGATTCTCGGGAATCTCGGGAGTAAAATCGACCCTCGGGACTTGAGCAAAAAGACCAGAGCTTCGGGTTATAACGGGCACGGAAAACGAGGCAAGATCGAGAGAGAAAAGAGAGAAGTGAGCAACATTTTCGGAAAGCCTCACATCCTATTTATAGGAAGGCTGAACCGCCTCCGTACGCGGGGCGTACGCTCGTACGCAGCGCGTACGCGTACGTCATGCGTGACCGAAGCCTCGACTGCCTCGGTTCGGATGGGACGGGTTGCTGGGTACGCGGGTCGGATGGGACGGCGGGTCGGACGGGACAGCGGGTCGGACGGGTCGGATTCCTCGGATAATGGCGACGTGGACGATCCGAAGCCCTTGATCTCAGTACGCGGGGCGTACGAAGGTACGCAGGGCGTACTTCGGCCCTATCCGATGACTCCCCTTCGGATAATACCGGGAATTTATAATTAAATTTATATTTATTTTAATTAAACTTCTAAAATTCATATCTCCCTCATACGAACTCCGTTTTTGACGTTCTTTATATCCACGCGAAGGTGAGACCAAGATCTACAACTTTCGTTTAGAATCCATTGGCAAAATCCAAAATTATTTTTATTATATATTTAATAAAATGACGCGATTAAGGAATTTCTTCAAAAATTCATAACTTCCACATCCGAAGTCAGATTTGGACGTTCTTTTTATGTACGATCATAGATTTGAGGTTGTCTATAACTTTCATTTAGATACTTAAGGCTAAAAACTATTGCATCAAAATTTCGCGTTTTTCGTTTAATCGCTGATGCCCGTTTTGCCGAGAATCTTCGGTTGGTCATAACTTCTTCGTTATAACTCGGATTTTAGGGTTCTTTATATGTATGAAAACCTTGATACGATTCCTACTACTTTATTTAACCCAAACAAGATTTTAGGAAAGTTATATTTTGACCTAAATTTGATTGGTTTACATTACATTGTCTCGAAATATCGGGTTGTCACAGTGTAACCCATGACACTTATATGTAAGACTGTGATTTGTCCCTCAGCATTGCATGGAAAGACCATGGGGGTAGCCCATGAAACTTGTATTTAAGACCAATATTTTTCCCTCAACATTGCAAGGAAAGAGCATGTGGGTAACCCATGACACTTGTAGACCGGGATTTGGCCCCCAACATTGCATGGAAAGACCATGGGGGTAGCTCATAGCACTTGTATGTTTTGGTATGTGGTACTTTGGGGAACATGCTAAGCTTTATGCTTATAGTTTATGTTTATGGTTTTAGGTACTTCCGTTTTCAAATGGAAGGGCCTACCTTGATCGCACTGCATCCCTTAGAGTTTATTCCATTTTCAAATGGAAGGGAAATATAGTCATTTTAATTGGGTCGAGGACCAAACTAGTCAGATAAAGGGCACTATGGACGTGGACCAAAATCGTTACGATACTCCAAAGTAAGGACCAAATTTGCATGAGTAGAACTTTTGGGACCAAATTTGTAAAAGCCAGCTATACCCAAGGACCAAAAATGTAATTTAGGTTTTTGATTACTTGAATCTTGGTTTATTATTTCTAGTCAGCTAAACAATTATATCTATAATGACATTAATAAATGCATGTGTAATTTTATGAATTTTTCAAGAAACATTCTGTGTCAAAAATGCAAAACTGAGGGGCCTAAAAGGGTTGGAATTGATGATGTTGAAATGAAGAAATGAGACTGGAACTGCCCAGAGTATGCCTATTAACATTATTATGCATTTTTTAATAAAAAAGTAAAATACTTCATATGATGAAAATATACTTTTTTTAGGTGTTAATTTATGAATTTTGCAAGCAACACAAAGTGTTTACATTGCAGAGAGCAACGTCCCAAAAGGCAACTAAATTTAGGAGAGTGGGAGTGTCCTTCGTAAGTCTTGTGATGATTTCTCTAAATTAAAATTTTCAAAATACTCATTTTGCCCCTGTGTAATTTAATAATTTATTGTTTGATTGAATGTTGGATAGGTGTGATTTCTTTAATTATGCGGGGAATGTTGTCTGTCGAAAGTGTAATGGTGAAAGGCCAAATAATGTGGAAGCTAAGTATGAAGAGGAGATGTGGAAAAAGCCTTCTTAATTTTGTTACTCTTGTAAGTAACTTAATATGGTTGTTTTTGTTTTTGTTATTTTTTGGTCATTGAGTGTAGCTGGTATTTTCAAATTTGGTCACAACAAGCTTTCTCTTGCAATTTTGGTATTTACGTTCTTGTAACAGTCTTGGTCACACTGTTCCAAGTAAATGATTATTTTTGGGACCAAAATTGAAAAAATAGCTATACCTAGGGACCAAAATGTAAAATTAACTATACTTTGTTTTCTTATAGTTAATTGGTACTTGTTGTACATTGAATGGACCTATTGCACAGGGAGGGAATAAAAGCTTACAACTTTACACAAACTTCGGTCAAGTCACAAGCGAGTGTCATAACCCATATGAAGTGAGATGTACAAATAGGCCTAAGCATAAGCACAATATTAGTGCATAGTTGGGCCTATTGGGCCTTGATGCTTGGTTGTTTATGGAGTCTGATTGGGCTATAGTTTTAGGGTTTGTTCCTTTTTATTTCATTAAGCCTTGTATGGATAATTCATATCTATTAAGAAATGTTGATGAATGGTGTTTTATTTATTTGATCGCAATCCAACATCAAACAATCTAAAAGTCTGGTTAAGATGGCAAAAAACGGGTGGACGTGGGCCAAAGATTTTGTGGAAAAACTTGGAGGATATGGTTGAGTCTTTTAGGGATAGGGTGGCCATAGAGGTCGAAGCAAGTGTTCTCCATACTACGGATGCAAATCATTTATGGAGTACCATGGCTCAACTTATCAAAAAGGTGGTAAATATACTCTTGGAACTTGTGATGTGATATAGGCATGCTAGGGAACCTACATGATTGTGGTGGTGAAGCCAAGAGGTTCAGTTTAGGGTTAGGGTAAAACAAGCTTATTTTTAGGAGTTTATAGACTGCAAGGAGGATGAAATCAGTTAGGGTGAAAGAAAGATACAATGCAGCAAATCTAGAGGCATGGAAAGTTGTGGATATAACTAAGAGACCATGGCCTATGAAGAGATATATAGGTGATTGGACACAAAAAAAGGTGATATAGGGTGTTTCAGATTGTTTTTTGAAAATGTTTATTGACTTGTTATTTTTTCAAAAAAATCAATAAATTGGTTTCTATAAGTAATTCTTTTGAGAACAACTTTTTACTCCCTTTATATAAGTCACATACTATTTACTTATAGAAAACAACTTATTGTTTTTTTTAAAAGTAAATAAATCAATGAACACTTTTAAAAAGCAATCCCAAACATACCCTACGCATTGTACAAGCTTGCAAAATCGAAGGGGAGAAGCCAAAGGGACATGAATCGTTTTATATATTAAGGATGACAGTGGTCATATCTTAGCGAGCGATGAAGATATTAAGAAAGAAATATGATATCTATTTTCTTTCATTAATCAATTAGAGTTATGAGGCAACAAGGTATAGTAACTTTGAGGAATATGTCAAAATACATAACTTTCTTTTACGACTCTCGTTTTGAGGATTTGTATCGAGGGAGTGAAGACGACCTTAGGTGGAAGAGGAGGAATAAAGCAATTAGACCTGTTCAAATTCTTATTAGTTTATGGTCATGCCTTCCGAAAAAGAGTATTGTGGCTAACAAACTTACAATCAAGGTATTAAATTACTTTGCCATACCATGAAACTGTGAGATAGAGTTCTTGAGGCTAGGTTGTGTCGCATTATTGCCATATTTTGAAGATCAATTTGGTTTCATACAAGGGAGGTCAACAACTGAGGCAATACACATTTTCAAACACTTTTATGGAGAAATGAATATAGACATATATGATGTTCATCGACATCGAGAAGGCGTATCTTTAGGGTTAGCTTCAACATCAATAAATTAAAGAAGAAAGATTGTTGTGGTTTAGCCATATTTTTAGGAGGTTACCAACAAAGACAATTAGAATGGTTGAGTCTACGTTGCTTTGAGGGTACGAAGAGGAGAGGTTGAGCAAGAAGGAAGTGGGAGGATAGACATGCAGTGCCCCTTTAAGAGGACATAGCCTTATATATAAGTGTACAGAGGCTTAGTATTAAGGAAGTCGAGTAGTCTTCACATTCTTCGTATTGTATTTATTTGTGTTGTATGCAAAGTTCTAAAAAGCATGTCATGACGAAAAACCGACATCCCTAAAACCTTCATGGTGTGATGTAAGGTGTGACACAAGCCAAGGTGGAGTAATGCGTGTCGTGGCGATAGTTTTTCATTAGACATGTTTTTTTTGTTCATTTTTTATTGAGCATTAAAGCATTGTTAATTTTTTTTTGTTATTGGTTGTTGATATAACAAATCTTTAAAGTTGGTATATTTCATATAAATATATAATTTTGTTTTTAATTGGTTAAAACACACTTTAAACCTAATCCTATTCTACACCTTTGTCCCAAACGAAACTTAAACCCTCAACCTATTGGCCTAGCGATACCTTTCCAACAACTTCTAATGTCGTTGGACCACATACTCATTTGTAAATCCACAATTATGTGATTTCTTTTATTTTTGTATGGATTCAAGTTGTTAATTATGATTAAGAAATCATAGAAAACACAAACACACACAAACCGTAAAAGCACATATGTTAAATGTTACTTGAGAATTGAAGACCCGAAATACACGATGGGGCATTTCATAACACACTAGAGCATTTGGATTAGGGATGGAGCATTTGGCTAATGTGCTTCTGGCATGCGAAATGCGCTCCACCCTTCAGAGCATTTGGCTAATGTGTTCCTAGCATGCCAAACGAACTCCAACATAAGAGGCTTTTCCAAATGTTCTCTCAACAAGCCTAATACGTTAGGGGCATTTTTAGTGAGGTGCCCAGTGTGGCACCGACAACACCTATCTTTCTCGTACGCAGTGAAATTTTTTTCAGAATTTTTTTTACCTATTGTGCCACTACGTAAAAAAACCGGCAACTACATAAAAAAATGGCAACTAAGTAAAAAAAGGTGTCACTCTATTGGAGCAACCAAACCTAAAAAATAATTACAACTTTTAATTAGTAGCCCAATGCATTCAATTTTAATCATATTATTTTTAGCCAAAAATGGAAAAATAGCCCAATGGCATTACCATTGGGAGTTTGGGACACTCATTCCGTCATTCGGCAAAAGAAGAAAAAAAAACGGGGGCCTCATGTGTTCGCTCATCGCTGCTTCTGCTTGTTGTCGACTTCGTTGTTGCATGCTTACTGCTTCCATCGGCCATCGTTGATTCCTTCTCAACGAATCTCATTGCTCAATTCAACATTTCGACTCCTATTGCTCAATTCGACTCAAACTCTCCAAGTAATCTCCAAGCCCTAGCCTAAGAATGAAGCAAGTAAGTATTACTGATACTTCGAAATTTTATTAGTTTTTTTAGTGTTTTCGATAGACCTTGAAGGACACCTTGAGATATTTTATCAATCTTGCATCAAAGATGAGCGTTTCACTAGTTTGAAAGGATTTCTGACCTTTCTCGTTTGATGGTTAGTATGGGGAAACATTGGTCTTATCCTTTGGTTTATAAGCTTTTAAATTTGGCTTTGATATTACCCGTAGCGACCGCAAGTGTAGAAATATGTTTTTCGAAGATGAAGCTCTTGAAGACTGACTTGCGCAACAAAATTGGCGATAACTTTTTGAACGATGCGTTGCTTTGCAATGTTGAGACAGAAGCACTTGTGAAAGTTGAGAATGAAAAAACAATGGAGCGGTTTCAAAAGATGTCTGCACGAAGAGGACAAATTTAAATTGGAATTGATCGTTGTTATGTTTTTAAATTTTTATGTAATGGATCGCTTATTAGTATTAGACGTAATGAACTATTTTTTGGTTTTATATTATGCTTGACCAGAAAAAACAAAAATCGGCAACACATACTATCAATTCATGTGTCCACCCCAGTATTGCGCTCAAGCAAGGCCAAGTGAGCTAGGCTGGTGCCTGATGTGTTAGGATGTCTTTGAAACTTCACGAATGCTCGCTTGGTGTAAATGTGCTCACCTAGGTTAAAGGTGCTCTCAATTACATGGCGTCTTGTGATTGGTTGAAATCCATTTGGGTCTAAGAATGGATGAGCATGACCCATTAAGGTTTTATGTTTCATTCTCAGTCTATAAATAGGGATGCTAGATATAGTTTATAGATGGTATTTTGTGAGGTGTTTTATCTATCTCGATTGTACTTTGTACTATTTATCTCCGTTTTAAATTGTGAATAAGAATATGGGACATCCCCTATTTTTCATAACCAAAAAAAACTTTTATTTGCACTTTCAAAACCATGTTATTTTTGTTTGCGGAAAATCCCAATACAATAAAAGATTTTGCGGAAACTGTCTTGTTTTATTAAAATTATTTTGAATAAAGATGTTGTTTCAAAATATAAAAACTGTAAGGATGTCATAATTAATACGTAACATTGTTACAATGTAAAGACCTAACAGTCATGGACACTATTGCATGCTGTTTCTTAATCACTCGACATCCTAATCAAGTTCCAGTATCTTTAATCCTGCTACATGTGATGCATATAATTTGAGTGGCCTAGGTTTGGGAAAACCTAGTGAGACACATAGGGTTTTCAATCCCACAATCTAATTATGATAATAATCTATAATTACTAAACCTGCAAAACCAACTGTTACCAATAATATATCATTTAAGATAGATATCCATAAGACAATCTACCCCATTACGTCGATTCTCACATACTACTCCTATAACATTGATCCTTAACATCTAAAATGATGGATCACTATAAGCATCGAGCAAACTTTTCTACTTTTGGGACCCCTTGATAGTACAAGTCAATAAAGGCAACCATGAGGGGGGGGATAGAGTATAAACACCCATAAGAATGTACGTCCGTTATGTTATAAAAATACGTCTGTAGGTTATAAATCCACATTAACAACATAATTCACGAGACTTTCTAGATTAGTCCAATGTTGTCATCTTACTCTAGTTGATGACTAGACATACCTAACCGGTTGCCCGATACGGACCCACCATTTCTGGTTGTCTAAAAAGAAAAGGAATACTCGTGTAGTACTCTGGTATGTAACTTGTAACCTAACATGCAACAATGTCATAGAACAGATCTCTACTCTCCATTCCAATCTCACACATACCGCTAGTAAAAAACTACCTAAAATCCAGCTTAATTAAACTAAGCATTCTTTTCAAGTCTTAGTTTGTAACTAGACGTGACTACTAAACCCATTATCCATCTTAAACACAAATTTCCTCTTTATACAATACTACTGCAATACCGAGTATAACTAAGCACTTATTCAATTTACTTTGAGCTAAGTATCTTATACGAGTCTTAGTTTGTAACTAGACATGACCACTATACCTGTAATCAATTTCCAATACGATTACTGATTTAGGAAAATACTTATCATAATACAGGTATACATTTAGCACAAAGCTCAAATGGTAAGTATTTGGTATACATCTAATATTTTTAAGTAATAATACTTATTTTAAGATAGTCACGTAGTATTACCAAATATTTCTTTTAACATAAATATAATCTTATCTGGTTCGTACACTGTAAGTATTACCAAATATACATTTAGCACATGTTACAGATAATAAGCATGTAATTCACGTATAAATCTTCAACTTGTAACATCCCAAAAACATGATAATTTTGTTCATTTTTAATTTAAAATAAACCATTGTTTTCAAATTAAATCCATATTAATTTAGTGTCAAATACAATTATACCCATGATCCATGTATCAAAAAATCTCCCAAAAACATGTCACTGTAGGATGTGTACGATCACGCATTCGCCTTGCCCCGGTCATCCGAAGTACCCGAAATATAAAACTGAAACCGTAAGCTAAAGCTTAGCGAGTTTCCCCAAAGTACCTCCACACAAACATATAACATATACAATTCTGCATGATGGGTCCACAACCTCTCGACTGGCATATCCCAACCCACAACCTCCTGGTTGGATTGCCCTGGTCTGTTGACTGGCAGCACAAAGCAGTACAGTCTCAACCCCCAAACATACCATGTCGACATATAATAGATAACAAACATTTTTAGTAGATAGTTAATCATATAGCCAATAATTATAGGTAGTCCTATAGATCTACCAGTCTAATGCGTATCAACAGTCATCAGATAATCATACAGATCTACTACATATTCTGCATAACATCATTTAATATTCCCAGGTTATCAAATCCAGTGGGTCGGACTTAGTGCCTTCGACTTACAAGTATAGTGAGGAAAACTCGTCTCTCAGTCTGAAAAGATCGTTGAACAGGACACTGCTCCGAATATTAGCTCTACTGGTCACCTATTCATTTAATAGTGGCCAATCTCAAATACAACTCAAAATACCCAAAATACCCTTAAGTCAAACTTGGTCAAACCCTGGTAAGTCAAAAGTCAAAATAATTGAGGAATACCATCCTCACGCCGTGATACCCATGTGCTCACGTCGTGAGAACGCTCTGATTAGAAGTTCTTAATGAAGTTCTTAATCCTATCTTGGCCAAACAACCAAATCCTCCATAGTGTCTTATTTATTCCAAAACATCATAAAAAACATCCCTTTTTGGACATGCATGTCCAATGCATGTCCTAAACACTATCTAGGACACAAAATGAGGAAATGGCACCAAATCTCATGCATGTGACATAGAACTCAACCATATTTCAGATCTAACATCTATACTATTCAATGGACACTCGAGATCCATAAAGTTTGCAACTTTATGGATTTCAACCACTACATCATCTTGAATATGAAGGATTAAGCATAAAAACCTAGATCTAAGCTTATGGACTCATAAAGCAATGAACTTCAAACTCACAAAAGGTCCAGAAGGTGTGAAAATGCATGATGGTGAGACTTGAATGCATAAATGATGGACTAGATACTCTTCTTCTTCTTCTCCTTGGCTAGAAACACCACAATTAAGCTCAAGATCGAGATATGGATGATATGGTCTCAAAGGGGAGTACAAGTAGGTGATGGAAGTTAAGGGTGGGCTAACCCTAGCCCTCACTTCCTTTAAATAAGGAATAAAAAACCCCAAAATTAGAGTTTCCTCTCAGGCTAGTCTCACGTCGTGATCCATATGTGATCACTTCGTGAGCCCAAATGTGATGCGTGATTGCACTAACCTCCTCACAACGTGACATACATACCTCATGTCATGAGCAGGGTTAAAACCTTTGAATTTTAAAATTTAACAATTGCTCACTTGAACTGAATGTTACATAACTAATATCTAATACTTTTAATAAATACTTGTATTAAATCATGTTCTTTAAAGTAAGTATGCACTCATTTGATTGAGGTGGAAGACTTGTGGGAAAGTTAGGTCCTTTGATTAACACTTAAAATTTCCCTTTTAAATAACCTAAATATGAATATTATTATGCTTCAGTAATTGTTTATATTTATAAAGGTTATTTGTAATAACATTTTTCTTAGATTTATCAATAATCCCAAAATAATACTGACTTATAGATGATAAAAAAACAACTAGGTAAGATCATATTAGAGGTAGGATCCGTTTGGTAAAAAGATGTACCGTTTGGAAAATCCACTTAAAACACCTCATAGATATAGCCTAGACATCACTGTCGTAGGTAGATCGATCCGTATAACGACTGGTATTACCGATATATCTTATTTATAAGTTCATAATAATGACTACAAACATAAATATACGTTACACTTAAAGTACGATATGTACAAATCAACTTAGAGGTTATTTAGCAAAAAACCGGAAACTGTGGGGACAGAATTTCAAAACTGAAAGCTCTATTTCTTCAGGCTCTTTGAGGCAGCAGCGCGTCATTGCGAACACTTAGAGAGATAGAGAGAGAAACTCGAGTATGAAAGGTGTAGGAAACAAATGAGCATTGGAAAGTTATTTATAGGCATTCTACATGGAGGAAGCGTCGTGCCCATACATAGGCGCGACGTGTCTTCATCGTAGGGAGCAAGGGTGGTATGTGGTGATGACACATAGCAGGCACACGTATTTCTCACAATTTTCAAAAAATCATATATATCGCATACATGCTTCGTTTTCAATGTTCTTTATATCCCAGTTTCTTATCGACGAGTACTATAACTTTTATTTAGATTTCATTGGCTAATTCACAATCTATTTTTTAATTCTACAGTCGATAAGGAATATACAGTAAAATGACGCTGCAAAACTCATAACTTCTTCATACGATCTCTGTTTTTAGTGTTCTTTATATCGATGGTTTCATATTGACAAGTATTACAACTTTTGTTTAGATCATTTTTCAGATCAAACGATTTTCATTTTCATTTCTGTGTCGAACATTGCTATACCGTGTCACACTCGAATTTCAAAAAATCATAACTTCCTCATACAAAGTAAGATTTAGTTATATTTTATATTCACGACCTCGTAATTACAATTACTATGAATTTCTTTTAGACAATTTTGGTGAATAAGCAACCTATCTCTGATTCATATTTTATTACACACATTGATGTGTAGGGTTGAACGTGAAACTTCGAAAATTCATAACTTCCTCATACAAGTTAGATTTAAGTGTTCTTTATATCTATGTGCTCATAGTTATGGTCCCTACTAATTTCGTTTAGATTATTTATACTAAATAGTCTTTTATCAAAAAATTTATTTTATCATTTAATGATAAATGTTATAATAAAATTTTCTATAAATATTATATACTTATAATATTTGTCCACATAACGTGTATACGGTAATATTTATATAGTTCATAGTGTGTAGGAAGAAAAATTACCCTATCCATGTATTCTAATTGCTCGATAAAATTGATAATTATAACCATTATCCTATAAACCTCTAGCCCAAAATTATCAGCGTCACAGAATACTCTCTCCTACCGTGTGGACGTAGGTCAGATTGACTGAAGCATGCTAAATATATGTCTTTATGTGAGTGTTTTTTTCTCATTTATTCATAACAAGTGGTATTATAGTTATAATTTGTTCTATTAATCTAATAGATGTTGTCCGACAAATTTGAATAAGAGAAATTTAATGGCTCGAATGATTTTACTTTTGTGGACGTTGAAGATGAAGGATCTTCTCGTTCAACAGGGTTGTAATGCGACTTTGGAAGGAGAAGCGAAACTACCAAAAGACACGACTAAAATATTGAAGAAGCATATTTTGGAAAAAGTGCATAACACTATTATGTTAAGCTTGAAGGATGAAGAACTGTTGGAGGTAGCAAATCAAATGTCTACTGATGTGATTTGGGAAAAACTTTGTGACAAGTTTCAGAAAAATTATCTCACGAATTGGTTGTATTAGAAGCAATGTTTGTATACTCTCTGGATGACATAGTGTACCATGTAAAGAATCATCCAAATAAATTCAATTGTATTATCAAGGATTTACAAGGAGTTGTTGTAAAGATTGAAGATCAAGATCAAGATCTCATTTTTTTATGTTCATTGCCAAATTCTTATGAGAATGTTATTGATACCATGATTTACGGTAGAACAAAAACCAATGTGTTTGTTGTCTAAAGAACTGAAGTGAAAGGTTTTTCTTAGTGAAGATGTTTTTGGTTAACGTTTGCTCGCTAGCATGGGACGAACAAGAAAGAGAGTTGGAGGAAATAGGGAAAAGTCACGTTCCAAGTCTAAAATTGTAGTTCGCATTAATCGAGTATTTAGAACGAAATCAAAGTCCAGAATGAATTAAGAACAAAGATATAAATATTATCTGTTTGGCTCTTTGCGTCTGGATGAATACATGAGTACAGAAAGAGTAAAGTGCTCAAGCTCACTCAAGTACATAAAAGTTCCCCTCGACTCTTATACTTACCCCTTTTTATAGGGAGTAACAGATGCACACAAAAAAATATAAGGACTGGACATGATAGCTTCGAACTCTAACTATGCCTTATGTAATACATACATTCAAAATACAATACAATGACTTCAAAACTAACCAGGCCTAACTGTACTTCGACACCTCACTATAAACTTCGAACCTTACAATCTCCTCCTTAGTGAGAAGTGTCAAATCTATGTCATAATCATCTTAACGGCCTGGTGAAGTACTTTGTGAAACTTTGTATACCAGATGATCATATTTCGGATTTCAGCTTTATCTCTTGCTGTATTCCTCTTGCAATTATTCAGATGAACAAGAAGACTCGTATACTGAGAGTTCGTGTACCTCTCCACATCACAAACTTGAAATAAAAACTTTGTCATCTTGTTTTTCTTGTTCTTCCCAAGAAAGACAACTCCCAAAGGTTTGACAACTCCTCATAAATCCCTTTCTCAATTATCTTCCCCTTGTCACCTTTATCTTCCTTCGAAGGTGGTGGTTTTGAACTCGAAATCGATCCCCATCAGTTGCTACAACAACCATGCCTTTGGTTATTGGCCTCGAAGTCATTGTTGTAGAAGTTGTTGTTAGAGAAACAGGAAGTGATGTTGGAATTTTCGTTGACATCACCTTCCCCAAAACTTTTCCTTGATCAGGATCCTTCGAAGAACCAACCCCCTTATCTCATCTTTTTCTCATAATCATAGGAAGTTGTATCGATTTTCTATCTTTCGAATACTAGAAAAGGAAATAACTTCCTATGTTGTTCTTTACTAATTTCAGATGAATGATGAAGATCAGTCAGTTTAGCATCAAGTCTTTTTTTTCACTATTGCAGTAAATATTCCTTTGTTTCATCAATATTATATTGTCTGATCGAACAAAATCCCTATCTAGAGTAATGTTATTCAGTTGTAGCTCTCGACTATCTATTCGACTTCTCTTAGACTCCAAAGTTTCTTTGTATCTTGCAACAAAGATTTTTTTTCTCTGCTTTGCTACTAACAGAAATAAGCATGTCATTAACATAAGAAAGAGTATCATCGAAGTCAGATAAAACATTAAGACAAGAGCTGGAAGTTATGTTAAAAGATTCAACAAGAGCACGCACCTTTGAAGTCATAGGAGATTTGTTTGCTACAGTTGACACAAAGCATTTCCTAATCACTTTCTCCTCTTCAAAACTTCCCTATTTGAACCTCGCATACATTGAACCATGTGTGGGGTTCCTCATATCCTCATCATCGGAACTAGATGAACAGATCTGGTAGGTTCCATCCTCATCAACACTTCCCCTTGCAATTAGTGACATTCCTTTCGTCTTTGATCTCACTTCCCCCAACATATCAACATAGTAAGCCTCATCTTTCACTCTTTATTTCTTCTCCTCTCTCTTCCTTAGCATGCAATCAACTGCCAGATGGTTCACACCATTGCAGTAATTGTAGTCGAAACCAGAATCACCTTTCAGTTTCTTTTCCACATTCTCAGCAACAGTCTTGATCTCCTTCTGCTCTACCTTCGAGTCATCTCTAGCACTTTTCGCAGATGACGAATTTCCCTTATAATCATTTTTATTTTTGAACTTCGGATTAAAAGGATTCTTAAAGAATTTCTTCACTTTGTTATTAGAATAACACGCCACCACCTCATCATCCAAATTCACAAGAAAACCTTTGTCTTCAGAATCAACCTTCTCAGCCACTTCGATCTCATCTTCTTTTGCAGACACCTTCGACATCAATTCAAGAGGAAGTCCTAAATTCATCTTCCCCTCTTCAACTATCTCATTGATTTCGCTCTCATGAACTTTGAGTATAGTGTAAAGGTCTCCCAATGAGTAGCCTTTGAAGCTTTGTTGTGTCTTGATCATTAAGCTGATGTTTCTCCATTCCTTTTAAAGTCCCATAAAGAAAGTAAGATTGTATTTGAGAGTTGATCGCATAACTCCATAACCATTACACTTGAATATTAATTCATTCAAGTGATCGTAATAGAGTTTGATGGTTTCACCGTTCTTTTTGATGATATCACCGAGTTCAAGAAGACACTAGTTCACTGAGCTCTTTCTTGTTTTCTCGCTTCCTTGATACTTCTCTTTCAAAGTATCCCAGATCTCTTTTGCTGATTTGCATCCTCGAACAAAATTGTAAACCACCGGTGGAGGAGCACCATGAAGTTCATGCAAACATTTCTTTTCATTTGCTTCACACTTATCTTGTTGAGATGCATACCAGAAGTTGATCTAGAGTTTCCGACTTGAGCAAACATGTATGGACGGTAATTTCCCTTAGGGATACATCGCCATAGATCCTCATCAATTCCGTTGAGATAGTCTTCCATGCGATCAACCAATTGTTCATAGTACTTTGGTATTAGCATCAAATTTTTGGTTGAAGATCCAAGAATATGAGGAAATCCATACATCATGTTCATGTTAAAACTCGCCATTGTTTCACGGATTGAAATGACGAAAAGCTTTAGAAAATGGAATCTAACAGATGATTCTTTCAGATAAAGATCAAATAACACACGATTTTTCAAACTAAATGCAAAATCGAAACAAATCGGTTGATTAGATCAGGTTTTCTTAATCAAAAGTGCGGAAATATTTTGATTCGGAAATAACGATTCAAAACTTTTAAAAACGATGAGAAAACTAGAAAACAACTGAATGAATCCTGATTTGATACCAAATGTAGTTCATATGAATCGAGTATTTAGAACGCAATAAAAGCCCATAATGAATTAAGAACAAAGATATAAATAGAATTTGTTTGGCTCTTTGATTGCGTCTGAATGAATACAAGAGTACAGACAGAGTAAAGTGCTCAAGCTCACTCAAGTACATAAAAGTTACCCTCGACCCCTCACTATAAACTTCGAACGTTACAATGACTTCGAAACTAACCATGCCTAAATGTACTTCGACACCTCACTATAAACTTCGAACGTTACAAAGACTTCAACTAAGGTTAAGTGTTATAACTGGAAGGAAAATGGCACTAGAGAAGAGATTGTTCACAATGAAAGAAGGGAATCAAGTAGTAATAATAGTTTTGCTATGGTTCAAGAAAGTTCAGAGGAAGGAGGCGTAGATAATGTTTTCTCTATATGACGACTAGTTTTGAAGATGTTTAGATCTTGGACTCAGGTGCATCTTACCACGTGATCTACAATCATGTCTGGTTTAAATATTTTAATAAATGGAATGACACGATCAAGATGGGTGATGAGGTGATGCATTGTATCAAAGACAAAGAAACGGTGCAGATAAAGATGTATGGTGGTATGGTCAAAAAGCTTGACTACTGTTATTTTCTTGATCTTCATAAGACCCTCATTTATCTTAGTAATTTGGCTAAGCGTTATTTTTTTTTTCTGGAAGGCAATACAGTTAGAGGAATGATGATTGTATCCCTATCCTTGGAACATCATGATGCTAAAACAGAGTTATGACATCGTAAAATGGAGCACATGAGCAAGAAGTGTGTCTTATAATCTTGAGTAAACAAGGGTTGTTAGAGAGGTAACTAGAAAGTCAAATTCTATGAAGTTCGCTTCAAAGGAAAGAAATACAACGTGAAGTTCAGTTATGGTCAACACACAAGCAAGGAGATACTTGAGTATGTTCACTCAGATTTATGTGGTCCCTCTTCGGTGAAATCCCAATGTGGATGCTCGTACTTTGTATTTCTTCACTTGTTTCGATAACATCCCAAAAATCATAAAAATTTAAAATTTTCAAATACAACCATGAACCATCATTTTTTACAAAAAGAACCATTGTCTCAAAAGTAAAGTCATATCATAGTGTACCAAAAGTCAAAGTCATGAAAAATAGGAGGATGTGCATGGTCAAGCCTTCACTATCCCACGGTCATCTAAAGTGCCTGAAACAATAAACTAAAACTGTATGTAACACCATAAATTTTCAAACAAAATTTTCATTTTAAAATCACATAATTTTCGTAACACATTTCACAAAAATCCTATTTATTTAATTGACAAAATGCAACACCATAATTGTTTGATTAATAATCCAGGATTCTCAAAACATAACTCTTTCTCTGGTGCGTACAATCAAGCTGGCGTCTTCCCACGATCCTGAGAAGAACCTGAAACACATATCACATAACACGATAAGCACGAAGCTTGGTCAGTAACCCAAAATACCACATATATCTCATTAGCCTCTCATGCTATACTCAGATATGACCCTCCGGTCAATGTGTCTCAGTAGGACCCTCCGGTCCTAAAACTCGGGTGGACCCTCCGGTTCTAACTCAGTAAGCTCAGAATAATACACAACATAAATCAAAAAGACATAATGCAGAATATCACAATACTCAATATAAGCACATAAGACCCTCCGATCACACAAAGGTTACCACTTTAGGTAAATTATAGTGAGAAGACTCACCTCGGATGGTGAATAGCTCCTATAGATGCTGCTGCTGCACCAGCCTCTAACACTGGACCAAAATCCATAATTACCCAATTAAGATCTAAGTCCAAATCCTCACTCTTTAGGTCTAAAGGTAGTCCACTAACTAGCCCATCAATAACCTAAAACTCATTGGGCCCACCAAGGCCCAATAATGAATGGGCTCTCCCAAGGCCCAACTCTCAAGTCCAAGCGACAAGCCCAACACAAGGGCCCAAGGCATATATATATATATATATATATATATATATATATATATATATATATATATAATATTTCGCTGCTCAAAATCTCTAGTTACGCGGGGTGTACTAGGACTACGCTCGGCTTACCCAGTAAGGCTTTTCTCACTTTATTGGTCTTAACCCATTAAGACCTTAGCTCATATCAAACATCTGGACTCCCTAAAGGCTCTTACTCCATAATGTCTATGGCTTTAAGCCTTTGCATGGCTGATAAAGTCACAAACACCCAGAAATCTCATTCTCTTATCTCAAAATACTTATATCTCATGCATGGGTTGATTCAAATGTCTAAGTCTCGATTTTTTCTGACACCATACTCCTAAAGACACTCAAAGGAGCTGCCTATAATCTCTGGAGCTCATTTTCTCATAAAGCATGCAACTTTGGGACCAAAACATTAAAATGGTCTAACATGATGCACAAAACAAAAGTGTGAGAAATCTTTGAGCTTTATACCTCCAAATGAAGCTCCCAACACATATATGCTCAGATCTATATCCCGGACTCCCAATCCTTCTTATTCAAAGCTCCTTCTTCACTCCAAGAACACACAAAATCACTTAAATGCTATCAAATGGACACACACAAGTTCAAGAATGAGGATTAGGGTTTGAGAGGGTTGATTGTTTGAGGATGGTGGCCAGGAATGAGGCCGTCTTATTCTTTATATAGGACACCCCCTTATTTAGGGTTTTCGCTCTGTGCCTAGTATGCCCAACGTACTCTCTGGTACGCCCAACATACTAGATGGATCCGCTTAAAAGTCACGCATATGAGTACGCTAAGCGTACTCACACGTACGCCCAACGTACTCAGTTGCCACCTTTCTCAAATAAGGGACCTATGTTGACAAAACTTCAAACTTCCATAGATTCCTCGATATAACTCCATTTCCAATGAACCTCATATCCACGGAAAGATGACGAGAAGCCCTGCGCTTCTAGCAACTCATCACAGCCCTGAGGCTTCCTCATACCCGGGTCGCAGCCCACGAACCCTAATCATGGACAATCCGAAACAGGATGTTACAATTCTCCCCCACTTGAGTTAGATTTCTCCCTCGAAATCGCTCCTTATCAACACATAGATTGAACCCAATAACCCGAGAAGCACCACCAAAAGGACCTCATATAATACAACAATATCTTCCAAAGACACCTGAACCCAACAGGAACTCCTGACCCCAAAGAAGGACAGACCCTTCTGCCACTGCGGTACTCGATCTATCTCTCCAGAACTTTTAAAATATAGTGGTCTGTCTCCCTGCCAAACCACCCTCGCAAAATATCATCATGTTAATCGCTCATCGAATAACAGAATCTAAGAACACTCTACCAATTTTGATTCTATAATCGATCCCAGTCGTAACTCAAAAGGAACGGAAAGGTCACATCCCACCAAGGACCCACCACCTGGACAACTATCAGAATTCATCTGAAAGAATGAACCTCAAAACTCTGTCCTCAGACACAAGAAAATGATCATGCTTGCTTGGAAGTATCCTTTGACATCTATAGACATAATCTCTAACTTCCTCTCAAATATCCCCTTCAATGCTGAGCACCAGGTCAGCTCCCAACCCAATAATTGAACCTCCAAAGGTTATGCATTGCATACCAAAAAAAATCTCACTGCTTCCTTCTCATAAAAAATATATCGACCCATTGTGATACACAAGTCACGAATTTCACTTTATCCCAAGCGAATACTACAATCTCAATCGAATTCGCCTCACCTCCGACCTCTGTCGTCTACTACTCACTAGTTCTATATGTATTGCGGTTCTTCCCATACCAACGAACTGACACACCTCGGTCTAAGACATCAGATGGAGATCAATACCCCTCAAAATGAAACCCATCTACGAATCTGGAACCTCATCTCACCTACTCAACACACGAATAGTCCCAAACTCAACTCGAGAGTCTGATTCAACCGCAAAATTAGAACCACTCATTTCCAATCTGATACTCAATCCATACCCGCGATTCGCGAATTTATGCACATACCATCTCTCCAATTCCTTCCGATTACGATAATCCCTCCTCAACCCGAGATATAACAATTCCCGACCGTCACAGAGACCCCAGTCTCGCCCCTGGTCCGGCAACCAGGTTCCTTGTAACATCCCAAAAATCATGACCAAAAATTTCTTTTTAAAAGATTAAATAAGTCATAAGTATCAAATCATTTCATTCATAAGCAAAGGTTTATATAAAATTAGAGTATCATCTCAAAACATATTCTTTTTATCAGAGTAAACATCCCAGGCTAAAACTTCTTGGTGTGTGTCATGCGATCATCCCGAGCTCTTCCCTACGCTACTGGAAGTACCTGAAACCAAAACTGAAAATCGTAAGCATGAAGCTTAGTGAGTTCCCTAACCTACCACATACCACATATGCATAATCGCATACACAGACCCACATACACAAATAGTCCCAAACTTAACTCGAGATCAATACCCCTCAAATGAAACCCATCTACGAATCCGGAGCCTCATCTCGCCTACTCAATACACGAATAGTCCAAAACTCAACTCGAGAGTCTGATTCAACAATGGAATTGGAACCACTCATTTCCAATCTGATACTCAATCCATACCCGCGATTCGCGAATTTATGCACATACCATCTCTCCAATTCCTTCCGATTACGATAATCCCTACTCAACCCGAGATATAACAATTCCCGACCGTCACGGAGACCCCGGTCTCGCCCCTGATCCGGCAACCAGGTTCCTTGTAACATCCCAAAAATCATGACCAAAAATTTCTTTTTAAAACATTAAATAAGTCATAAATATCAAATCATTTCATTCATAAGCAAAGTTTTATATGAAATTAGAGTATCATCTCAAAACATATTCTTTTTATCAAAGTAAACATCCCAGGCTAAAACTTCTTGGTGTGTGCTATGCGATCATCCCGAGATCTTCCCTTGGCTACCGGAAGTACCTGAAACTAAAACTGAAAACCGTAAGAACGAAGCTTAGTGAGTTCACTAACCTACCACATACGCATAATCGCATACATAGATCCATATACTGGGCCCCCACCCGCTGCATTGGGCCTTGCCCGGCATCGGGCCCCACCCGACATCAGGCCCCGCCTGGCATCGCGCCCCTCTCGGTATACATATCTGTCTCTCTTAGGCCCCGCCTGTCTCTGGGCCTCGCCCACTATAAAAAAACATAGAATCAAATAACATACTAGCGCATAAAGGAAACATACTCTACTGTATTCCTGTACTAAGGCCTCGCCTATCTTGGGCCCCGCCCATGGTCTGCTACTGATGAGTTATGGAACCCCGTCCACACTCCTAATGATAGTGAGATATATGCCCCCACCCACACTCACTTCTCTCCTATCACAGTCCTCGCCCCTACTATGCTAATATGGAGATATAGAACCCCATCCATACTCAACTAGTGATGAGATACGGGACCTCGCCCACACTCACCTCCCTACCAGGCGCACACAAGTATCATAAAGTCAATAAGTATAATCTAACATGCACTTATAGATCTTCCTTGGGCCTCGCCCGACATCAGAACCTTGTCCGGAACATACTACCATGTAAACGTAATTTAGGCTTACCCCGACATCGGACCTTGGTCTGGATCCTATCGTACTAACACATGCAAGAATCACAAAGAATTGTAGCATACTAACATTCCTCGGGCCTCGCCCGACATCGGATCGTAACCCGGAACATATACAATAAGTGCTTAGGGCTAACCCCCGGGTCTTCCTACGATGCATAAACACAATGGGCTGACATTGTGGGCTTAGACCCATGCACACAGTGAGGAGACTCACCTTGCACTGTTGAAGACTTGCTTAACACTTCTGACTGCTAACCGGCAACTCCTGAACTACTAATCCTTCGGCTCCCCGAACTATCAATACCCCAAAATAACACTTAGACCAAAATACCCTCAAAAGTTAAACTAGGTCAAAGTCAATGGTCAAAGTCAACGCTCCGAGTTGACCCACCAACTCGTCGAGTCCCAAAATTCACATGTAACTCTAGACTTCGATCCTACTCGTCGAGTCTTCCTTGGGATCTTCGAGTTCACATTCAAACATGTCGGGACCCATTTATAACTGACTCATCGAGTTCACCTTTGAACTCGTCGAGTCCATCTTCATAAATTAGAGATTTTGTCTTGGACTTGCCGAGTTCATTCCTTGAACTCGTTGAGTACGAAGATCTTCAAGTCCATAATGAACCTAACTGGCTAAGTCCTCTACTAGCTCAACACACACCCGCTATTAGAAGTGCTTTGGGCAGAAAATGGCCTGACTCGCCGAGTCCTAAGAACAACTCGTCGAGTCCTCCTAAGTCCAATTCTATTCAGACGATTTCAGTCGAGCACAAAGCATCCTGGACCTAAATCTAACCTTTTAGGGTCGAAATAACACGCAAAGCCTCTGCCTTTACATTCTTGCATGGCCCTTTTTGATCAAAAGGCCATAACAACCTCTTAAACCTTACATGGGGAGTTCTAATGGCATAAAGCTTGCACCTTTATGCCTTAACCACCCTAAATACTTCCTGATCTGAAGGGATCTTGCTTGGGGATGTCCAAATCTTAAAAGCAACGACTCTTAGACCAAAATCTTCATAAAAGGGGAAAAAATAGATCTAATGAACCAATGATAAAGTTAGAGACATGATTACCAGAAAATGATGAGATTAAGAAGCTACTTCTAGATCCACAAGCCTTTCCTAGAGCCTTCAAGTTTCCTCTTCTTCTTCTTCTTCTTCTTCTTCTTGACTTCAGGAATAAAAAATACTCTAAAAAATGGCTCACAAGCATTAGGGTTTCGACATCAAGGGTTCTGGTCTTGGAGGCTGGAGATGAGACCAAGATAAGGGCAATAAGATCCTTAAATAGGGTACCAAGTCTCGAATTTAGGGTTTTCCAAACCCAGACCAACTCGCTGAGTCGGTCACTTAACCCGCGGCCTAAAACGCGCTCCTACTCGTCGAGTCATCCCATCGACTCGACAAGTCGCTTTCTGATTTTGATGTTTTTTTGTCTTTTATAGGTCTTCTAAATTCGGGGTGTTGCATTCCCGAAGACTCAAGTGGTAAGGCTACCCAAGCCTAAAAACTCCTCTGCGTCATACTCTGACTAGTGAATACTACAGTTCCCTGCAGAACAGTATTCACTCTTATCGACTATTGAGTGCTACGGTTCCCCTCATAGTCTTAAGACGCTCCTTTATTGACTCATGAATTCTAAGGCTCCCCGCAGACTTACGACACCCTATTACTGATTTGTGAATGCTACGACTCCTCGCAGTATCACAACACTCTCTCGCTAACCAGTGAATACTACGGCCCCCTGCAGTCCCATAACACTCTCTCGCTGACTAGTGAGTACTACGACTCCCCATAGTATCACAACACTCTCCCGCTATCCAATGAATACTACGACTCCCCGCAGTATCACGACACTCTCTCGCTGACTAGTGAATACTACGGCTCTCTGCAGTACCACAATACCCTCTCCCACTGACTCATGGATGTTGCGGCTCCCCATAGTCTTACAATGCTCTCTTGCTCACTGACTCACCATGGGCTCACTCCATGGTTTTTCCTGATAATCCCAAGTGATTACTCCCACTCGGATCCACTTGCTCTCTTATCACCCCATAATCTCATCATCAAGTCATCACTACACTGAGTTCACTAACTCATGCTCTGTAACTCAACATAGATAGGTGCTTACACCCACCCAACTTATGCACCACCACTCCTGATGTAAGTTCTCGTAGGTAAGGCACTTTTCTCAACACAGATACACCCTTAGATAGTCCCACTCCAATGAAAATTAATTGATGGGTTCCCATTGGAACAAAAGTCACTCGGTACTCCATTCGCCATCTCACAACTCGAGTCTCAACATGACCAAAAATTAGGACATCAAACTTTGGTTCCTTGGTATACCATCACAACATCTCATGATGTCTTGCCTCAACCACTGATCTTCCACTCACGCAACTTGAAACCTCGAAATACTCCCATCTCACAAATTGAAACACGGAGGATTCATCAATGATTGAAAACACATTGACGAAATACGAAGCTCCATCCTCTACTGATCACCACCCATACAAAACTACGTACTCATACCAACTCTGAAATTGGTTGACAAATCAACTGTTGCCCCTCCTGGAGTATAGATCACAATCTATACCTATACCCGCAAATCTCATCTATTGCACCCTGCACTCAGCGAACCAACCACCTCGAACTCAACATTTGCAACCCCGAAAAATCCCTGGCCACAGTAAATTCTCTGATCAATGGCCACCTGTCGTGGATTCACTCACCCTTTCATAAGAAAACACACATACATCATCTTACCTTGCACCTTGCCTTATCCACCAATAACCTAGGTCTCATGTGTCCGCACCGCAGATCTCCATAACTAGTTCTCTAACCGCTCTTGAACGGATCGCTGATCCTCTCAATAGAATACCCAATTCTCCCCTACTCAGGGTTCGAACAATCACTAATTGAGATACCAACAATCTACTCCATAGACTGTTTCACCAGCTATATCACACTTGACTCGTGGAATGTACCACGTAATCTCTTCAATGATGTTCCCGATGAAAACCAAGCAACTCCAAATATCCCATAACTCAGACAAAAATCTTAGAATCTTCCCAATGTGACTGCCTCTAGTTATCTCGAAGCCTCAGACCAACACACCATCGGATACCCCAATTGTTCCCAATTAGTCCTGACTCTCAATCTGGAAATAATGCACTATCACGCACCTCGTCTCTGATTCCTCGACCAACTTCCCATCGCGGGAATCATCATAAAAGCAAGAGACCTCACTCTCACAGTCGATACACAATGTAGAAAACGAGGGCCACCGCCCCGATATACTCCTCTTAATCACCTGGAACTACTGCTAAAAGTATGCTCCCTCAATAAGGCACATCCTTGTTCTCTTCCATCTTAGTCCCACTAATGAATCTCTCATGGTATAAGAAATACCTCGCAGCAAACATACTGCCAAAATACTCTGGTGAAAAGGTTGCAACCCTATGCTACCCCATGGGGTTTACCTCTAAACCCTGAAACCGGAAGCTTGTTATCTCTTTTGCTTCTCCTAAGAAACGAGGAAAACACAACTCTTATCACAGAAGGTGACGTCTCATCTATCAGTCGATTGTTCAACTCAGACCGCGATCCTCTAATAAGCATCATCTCTACTCATCCCTGAGTCTTGCGAATCCATTGAAACTCGTTCGACATGGACTTCTGGCCCCACACTCTATCATCTCGATTCTCAGTCTAATCAATTACAATGGGATAACTGGTGAAATCAGAAGCACTAACCACCACGAATCATGGTACTCGAACCATGTGATCACCTCTCAATCTGCTACGAATCATGGTACTTGAACCATGTTATCACCTCTCAATCTGCTACGAATCATGGTACTCGAACCATGTTATCAACTCTCAATCTTCTATGAATCATGGTACTCGAACCATGCTATCACTTCTCAATCTGCTACTTAGAACTATGGATGTCAACGGGGGAAAACTGGATGGGGAGTGCATTCCCCGCCCCGCCCCCGAAATTTCCCGGTTACCCCGTCCCCGCCCCCGCCCTCGAAATGTTCAGCCTTCCTACCCCTGCCCCCGCCCCCGAATCCCCTTTATTATCCCCGCCCCTGCCCCCGATTGATTTTGAGCTGCCTTTTTTTTTGCTAAAAAAGTTGTTATCTAGGTTAAAAGAAGCTATTTTTTAGGTAACAAATAATTATTTATAGTTGAATCTTGCACGTTAAAAATAAAAAAGTTATGGCATCTTAAAAACATTATACTAACAACTTAAAAACATATTTTTTGATGAATTTTGGAAGATCAAAATCATGTTATTGTTTATTATGTTTACATAATTAATATATGTAAATATATGTTTAATTTATTAACGGGGTCCCCGTGGGGTTTTAGGACGGGATTGCCTACCCCCGCCCCCGCCCCCGAAATTAAAATGGGGGTTAACCTTGCCCCCGCCCCTGTCCCCGCCCCTGATTTTTTTAAAAAAATTCCCCCAAACGGGACAGGCCCCCCACGGGAACGGGGTCCAACGAGAATTTTTGACATCCCTACTTAGAACTCCTGGAATTCTCCCTGTTTCGAGTATGTGTCCTCTGCTTTCAGTAGTATGGGCCCATACTACCTGCCACATCTACCCATACTTTCCACACGGATCATCCCAGATTTCCTAAGTAGCTGCTCAAGCTTCTCGACCACCAATCTCGTTATACCTGGTGGCTCTCCAGCGAGTACTCTTCTCTATCAGCGTACTCGTCTGACTAAGGTCACTCCCTAGGCTCTTCCTAGGTTCTCACATTTCTCTGCCATCAATTGATGAAGAACTCCTTATGATGTCAGCCATCTACCTCATGAATATCATAATATTCACTTAGTAGCTGACTCCCATCATCAAGAGTTCCACAAAGCCCGAAGCAAGCAGCATTCGGGCATCGAATAATCTCCACCAACACGTAAAACCACTCTAGATTACAACTCCACTTGCTCTTCTCAGACTCAAAAGGTATCACCGAACTCAAATAACCTTACCTCTTGCGGGTATCTAACTACTCCCTCAGTAGGCTCCTCCAATGCTCATCTAGGTATCTCTCCTAGATTACTCCTCTACTCAAAGTTCTCTCTAAAAGATTCCTGCTGGATACTCTTACTCCACACATACTCAAAGCACATCACAGCTAGCAAAATTCCTAGGCTAAGGCATCACAAATCAGGCAACTCTAGCCCTAAAATATGAAATACCTAGCCTATATTCTAGCATATGCATCACTAATATCTCAATAATAACTCATAACACAAATAAGTACGGGTATTTTGGGAAATCACTGTTCGGGCTCTGGCTGACTATACACACTGCTCCTTCTTGTTTTTCTCTTAGAAACTCTTGTTCGTTTTAGAAAAATCATTTCTTTTGAAATTTTTCTCAAATCCACAGTTTGAGTCCAGATATACCCGAAAGTGCATCCGAATCCCTCAAACCAAGGCTCTGATACCAACTTGTAACACCGTAAATTTTCAAACAAAATTTTCATTTTAAAATCACATAATTCTCATAACACATTTCAAAAAACTCCCATTTATTTAATTTACAAAATGCAACTCCATAATTGTTTGATTAATAATCCAGGATCCTCAAAACATAACTCTTTCTCTGGTGTGTACAATAAAGCCAACGCCTTCCCGAGATCCTGAGAAGAACCTGAAACACATATCACAAAACACGGTAAGCACGAAGATTTATGAGTTCCCTAAGATACCAAACCTATCTCATTAGCCTCTCATAGCTATACTCAGATATGACCCTCCGATCAATGTGTCTTAGTGGGACCCTCTGGTCCCAAAACTCTGGTGGACCCTCCAGTCCCAACTCAGTAAGATCAGAATAATACACAACATAAATCACAAAGACATAATTCAGGATATCACAATACTCAATATAAGCACATAAGCCCCTCCGGTCACACAAAGGTTACCACTCTAGGTAAAGTAAAGTGAGAAGACTCACCTCGGATGATGAACAACTCCTATAGATGTTGCTGCTGCACCAGCCTCAAACACTGGACCAAAATCCACAATTACCCAATTAAGATCTAATTCCAAATCCTCACTCTTTAGGTCTAAAGGTAGTCCACTAACTAGCCCATCAATAAACTAAAACTCATTGGGTCCACTAAGGCCCAATAACGAACGCACTCTCCCAAGGCCCAACTTTCAAGTCCAAGCGACAAGCCCAACACAAGGGCCCAAGGCATATATATAATATTTCTCTGCTCAAAATCAGTAGTACACAAGCCAAAAGATCTAGGCCCAACCCTTAAGGCCCAAAATAAGGTTTAGCGTAAAAAGTCCACAGCGAGGTTACGCGGGACGTACCTCCGTTGGTACGCTCAGCGTACACAAGCATGCACGAAATCTGATCGCGGACACTAACCCAGTATGTAGGGTGTACTAGGATTACGCTCGGCGTACGTCTAGTATGGCTTTTCTCACTTTCTTGGTCATAACCCGTTAAGACCTTAGCTCATATCACAGGTCTGGACTCCCTAGAGGCTCTTACTCCATAAAGTCTGTGACTTTAAGCGCCTTTGCATGACTGATAAAGTCACAAACACCCAAAACTCTCATTCTCTTATCTCAAAATGCTCATATATCATGCATGGGTTGATTCAAATGTCCAAGTCTCGATTTTTATGACACCATACTCCTAAAGACACTCAAAGGAGCTGCTCATAATCTCTGGAGCTCATTTTCTCATAAAGCATGCAACTTTGGGATCAAAACCCTAAAATGGTCTAACATGATATACAAAACAAAATAGTGAGAAAGCTTTGAGCTTTATACCTCAAAATGAAGCTCCCAACACATATATGCTCAGATCTATATCTTGGACTCCTGCTCCTTCTTATTCAAAGCTCCTTCTTCACTACATGAACACACAAAATCACTTAAATGCTCTCAAATAGACACACACACAAGCTGAAGAACGAGGATCAGGGTTTGAGAGGGTTGATTGTCTGAGGATGGTGGCCAGGAAAGAGGCCATCTTATTATTTATATAGGGACACCCCCTCATTTAGGGTTTTCACTCTGTGCCAAGTACGCCCAGTGTTCCCTCTGGTACGCCCAACGTACTAGGTGGCTCCACTTAAAAGTCACGCACATGAGTACGCTAAGCGTACTCACACGTATGTCGAGCGTACTCAGCTGCCACCTTTCTCAAATAAGGGACCTATCTTGAAAAAACTTCAAACTTCCATAGATTCCTCGATATAACTCCGTTTCCAATGAACCCTATATCCACGAAAAGATGACGAGAATCCCTACGCTACTAGCAACTCGTCGCAGCCCCGAGGATTCCTCATGCCCGGGTTGCAGCCCACGAACCCTAATCACGGACGATCCGAAAAAGGATGTTATAATGTAAGCCAAAGCTTAGTGAGTTCCCCCAAAGTACCAACACACCACATAACAAACAAAACATGTAAGTATGAGCCCTTAGCATGACTGGACCGCCTCACAGGGCCTACAGCCTATCTGGACCACTCTACGGGCCTTTGTCCTGATTGGACCGCCCCGCAGGGTCTACAACCTATCTGGACCGCCCCAAATGTCTTGAACTTCAACATAAAGCAGGACCACCTAACCCAACCGTAATATGTTGTCATATGTAACAGATAAACATAAACACAGAACCAATAAATACATATAATCATGCAGATCTACTAATCAGTCAGATACTAGCATAGTACTATCGTATGATCATGATAAATAATCTAGTGGGCCGATCTCAGTCTGAACACGAGATGAATAAATCTCTGCTCCAAAAACTAGCTCTACTCGACACCTGTTATCCAAAATATTACCCAACTTAAATTAATACCAAACTACCCAAAATACCCTTTAGTCAAGATTGGTCAAACCTAACAAACCAACCGAGTCAACCCAACCGAGTTAACCCAGCCGAGTCGACCCAGCCTCGTACGCGGGGTGTACTCTGTTTGACCGAGGAGTCGGGGTGAAGACCATGTACGCACAACATACCCTTTAGCACAACCAATGCACACTTGGGCAATAACCCATTCTCAAAAGGGCTTAATACCTTAAGACTTTTCGTCTAAAACCAGATCCAAGTCCAAAATGTTGTCCTTGACCATTTGCATGGCCAAAAAGTGCTTAACACTAAAAACCCCCCAACATCTTATGCCATTCAGACCACCAACTTATGCATAGGGAAGAACTAAGAGCCAATATCATATTTTTATCACTCCAACTACCCTAAAACGTCCAAAAGGAAAACTCATTGAGTCTAGGGTATCTCATACCTAAACGGACCAAGAATATAGGCCAATAAACATAAACACAGAACCAACAAATACATATAATCATGCATATCTACTAATCAGTCAGATACTTACATAGTACTATCCTACGACCAGGATAAATAATCTAGTGGGCTGGTATTGGTGCCTTTGATCCACGAGTATAGTGATAAAAACTCACCTCTCAGTCTGAACACAAGCTGAATAAATCTCTGCTTTAAAAGCCGACTTTACTCGACACCTATTATCCAAAATATTGCCTAACAAACCAACCGAGTCAACCCAGCCGAGTTAACCCAACCGAGTCGACCTAGCCTCGTACGCGGGGCGTACTCTGTTTGACCGAGGAGTCGGGGTGAAGACCGTGTACGCACAATGTACCCTTCGGCACACCTAGTGTACACTTGGTTAGTAACCCATTCTAAAAAGGGGTTAATACGTTAAGACTTTTCGTCTAAAACCAGATCCAAGTCCACAATGTTGTCCTTGACCATAAAGTTTCCAATTTTATGGTCTTGCATGGCCAAAAAGTGCTTAACACTAAACACCCCCAACATATTTAGCCATTAAGACCACCAAATTTTGCATAGGGAAGAACTAAGAGTCGAGATCATATTTTTATCACTCCAACTACCCTAAAACGTTCAAAAGGACAACTCATTAGGTCTAGGGTAGCTCATACCCAAAAGGACCAAGAATATGGGGCTAATAAACATAAACACAGAGCCAAAAAAATACATATAATCATGCAGATTTACTAAATAGTCAGATACTAGCATAGTACTATCCTATGACTAGGATAAATAATCTAGTGGGCCGATATTGGTGCATTTGATCCTCGGTTATAGTGACGAAAAATCACCTCTCAGTTTGAACACAAGCATAATAAATCTCTGCTCCAAAAACCGGCTCTACTCGACACCTATTATCCAAAATATTGCCCAACTTAAATTAATACCAAATTACCCTTTGGTAAAGATTGGTCAAACCTAACAAACCAACTGATTCAACCCAGCTGAGTCGACCCAGCCTCATATGCAGGGCGTACTCTGTTTGATCGAGGAGTCGGGGTGAAGACCATGTATGCACAACATACCCTTCGTCACACCTAGTGCACATATGGTCCGTAACCCATTCTCAAAAGGGCTTAATACCTTAAGACTTTTCGTCCAAACTAGATACAAGTCCAAAATGTTGTCCTTGACCATAAAGTTTCCAATTTTATGGTCTTGTATG
The DNA here is from genome assembly GCF_002870075.4 of Lactuca sativa. Classification (NCBI taxonomy): domain Eukaryota; kingdom Viridiplantae; phylum Streptophyta; class Magnoliopsida; order Asterales; family Asteraceae; genus Lactuca; species Lactuca sativa. Next base: position 38,584,637 of record NC_056630.2, on the reverse strand, counting down.
GCCAAAAAGTGGTTAACACTAAAAATCCCCTACATCTTAAGCCATTAAGACCACCAACTCATGCCCAGGGAAGAACTAAGAGCCAAGATCATATTTTTATCACTCCAACTACCCTAAAACGCCCAAAAGGACAACTCAATGGGTCTAGGGTAGCTCATACCCAAAAGGACCAAGAATATGGGGCTAAAAACATAAACTTTGAACATAAGCGATATCTAATGATAGGATCATAAATTTCATAACTTTATACCTCAAAATGAAGCTTAGAGGTGAGGTGTTCCTGGATCTATGAGGTATTGGTCTTCCAAGTTGATGCTTCTTTCTTCACCTTGCTTCAAAGGCACCACAAATACACAGTTTTACACTCAATGGAACATACACAAGGGATTAGGGCCGCAATGGATGAAATGGGGGTTGGAGGCTGGTGAGGGAGTGAGCACTTGAGAGTTAATGATGTTTATATATGGTCCAAAACCTAAAAGTTAGGGTTTATGGATTAGGCACGTACGCCCCACGTACGTGAGCTCACCCTAAAATTATAAAAATGCCACTATGGTCCATTTTGCAAGGTTTCTCATGCACAAGGGCTAAAATGCAATAACTCTTTATACTTAGGGTTAAAATTGAAAATACCTCATCATCTGAATGTTACAGTTTCTCTATATGTATTCAACCAAATTCTTCCACTCCTTGGAACTTTCCAAACACTTCATTTTTTATCTTCATAAAATACAAGACCTTCCTTAAGTAGTCATCAACAAACGTCACCATGTGTGTGTTGGATTAGTGTCTAAGTCCATAACTATTTTGGTATGTACTTGACCCGATGGTGCATGGTCCTTTTGGGTTGCCTTCACCAAAGCAACTTGATTGGAGAAATGAATAAAGAGAGAGAGGATAATATGATTTATTAATATGTTATAGGAATAATATATTAAAGGAGAAATCATATTTGTTTAATTAATATTGGTCAATAATTAATTAAGAATTAGTTTTGTGATCAAATGTAATTAATTAAACTAGAGGGGCTGAATTGTAATTATGTGATAGTTACAAAATAAGGTAAGAGTTATCTTATTATTAGGTTGGACGAATTTAAGGATATAGAGCCTTAGAATTCGAGTATGATAAGGATTCAAGGATTATCTTATTGGTTGCTTGGTGGATAAGCAACTAGATAAGGATAATGACTGAAACCCTATCTCTACACCTATATAAACACCCCTAGGGTTATGAATTCGGGTATCCCTTCCCAAGAAGTCTTAGAGACGAATTCTAACCTCCCTCCTCTCTCTTTATACCTTTTCCACTTGCTTATGGTGTTTGTGAGCCATTAGAGGAGTGACACTTGTGACTCTCAGCTTTCCAAGGTCAATTCAAGGAGGAATTAGATTGTTATTGCTATATAACAATCAAGGTATGTTCTTAAACCTATTTACATGTGAATTCTGATTTCCATATGCTAGAATTAGGGTTTATAGTCTTGGATTCAAAGCATGTACAATAGAGAAACCTAGATCCAAGCATTAGGGTTTATATGAGCACATAGGATGTCTTATGACCAAAACCCATCAGTGTGGGCATATAATGGGTTGAAATTTTGCAACACACCATTTGACAACTTTTGCAAAACATAAGGTATAATGAGGCATCACACAATACGACACACGCCACAACAAAACAAAGTGACAGAATGAATGAACCAAACACTAATGTAGTGTGCAAGATACAAGTAATTATTTGATGATTTATCGAAGCAATTATGGGTGGAAGCAGTCAATAATACTTTCTATCAACTGCAATTAACTTAAAGGATCCTCAAGTGATGTGGTCCGTGTAACCCTGTGATTATTAGGTTTATCGATATTTGGATGTCCTGCTTATGTTCATGTTAATGATGATAAACTGGAGTCGAAGGTAATTAAAAGCATATTTATAAGAAAGTGAATAGAGTGAAAGGTTATTGACTGTTATGTAGAAAAGAATAAAAGACTCTTAAATTTATTGATAATAAAGATTTGACCTTTGATGAGTTTGTTATGTGTAACCAGAGAGAAGAGAGTACAAGTGCTGAAAGGAAACACGATTAGAGTGCTATCCAGAACGTGGAGTCTGCATAAAAAACCCCAGACAAAGTTGTGATAAATGGCGAATAGAAAACTGGCAACAAATAGCCTAGACAAGAAAAATCCCAAGAACAACCCATAAAATAAGAGTCTAATGAAGTTGATGCGTAGAAGGAATATGAGGCAGAAAATATAGAGAAAAGAAGACAAAAGAGGAACTTTCACTAGACTGTTAGATATGTGTAACATGCAGACTTTCAGGTATATTATTGTGTGATTAGTTTTGAGGTCTATGGAGTGACTCGACGAGTTGTGAGTCCAAGTCGTCAAGTAGGTTCGAGTTGTTCGTATGGGATTGATGAATGGACTCGACGAGTCAGAGAGTCGACTCGCCGGGTTTAGGGCCTATATAAGGGAACTTATTGCCTCATTTGCGGCTCATGAGTTGCCCAAATTCACTGAGAGAAACCCTAGTCGCCTTTTTGAGCTAAAAGATAGAATGTTAAGCCAATCTTGAGAAATTTTAATGCATATTTTGAGGGGAAGAGGAGTTGCTCAGCAAAGAACAAGGTGGAGCTGTTGGATCAAGGGTCATTTCATCCAAAGCTTCAAAGGGAAGGTAAAAAGCCTGCACCTTTATCATACTTATGGTTAGATCTATTGATTTTGGAAGGATAGGGTTTATGCCACCTTTATTTGGGATTTCAATCTTATGGAGTTTCCGTGAGGTCCTTATAGTCCAAAGGTTCCAACTTTATTCACCCATATGAAGGATATTATGCTTAACGCATTCTGAGAGCATGTTTTGGTATGTCGGAGCAAAACTACCATGCATGAACGTAAAGATTGAAGCTTTACGTGAAAAAGAAGTCTTGGGATGCTAGATCTAGTGTTTGGAGTAGAAGAGTTGCTTTGAATTGTCTGAATGAGAAATCAGATTGTAGCACCTGGTTCCTGGTATGTAAGATATATCTGAGTATTTTGTATTTTGGCCTTGGACTCGGCGAGTTGGAGGCCCGACTCGCCGAGTAGAGACGAGACATGGGACGCGGTTAAGTTGGAGACTCGGCGAGTCCATATTATGGACTCGGTGAGTCTGCGCTGTCTGATGAAACCCTAATTTCCAAGGGTTTGCACCCTATTTAAACGACCATTTGCGCCCCAACTCCGCCCCATTCACCCTCAGAGCCCTAACCCTCGTTCAAAGCTTCACACCCGCTTTGTGATCCTCGGCATCTCAGTCACAAACAAGAGGGGCATATCGAGATATAAACATGCCATTGAAAGTTCAATGAATCTCAAAGGATCTAGGAGTTTTCATAGATTTAAAACTTAAATTTCTTTTTCGTTTTTCATGGTGGAAATTAGTGAATCGTCATTCACTTACCTTCAAATATTCTGCAACTAGATTACGGCATCCCTTTTCTAGGTTGTAGCGTATTGTGTTGGGTCCTAGCCTTAGTATCTCATTTGGGTGATTTACTAAGGACTCAATCAATCAACTAACTTGAATTCGTTTTCTCCCGTATTGTAGATGTCAAAGTTCGACAACTATGGTCTTCTCAAATCCCGTGGAACAAGCATTCCACATGAAGATGATATTCCACGATTCGATCGAGAAACAAGAAATCATGCTTCACTTCCTCTACCTCCTCCAATTATTCTCCCTAACCCACAAGTTCAAAGGCTTGAAAAGTTCAAGATCACTCAAGCCCTTTTGGCAAGTAAACATAAAGAAGGAAAGCCGGTGTGTGCACACGTCCTAGGGATGAAGTCACACATTGATAGGTTAAGAATGTTGGGATCCGTTGTCTGTGAGGAAATGGTTGGGTTCTTCAGTCACTTCCCAACTCATATAGTGAGTTCGTAAGAGAGTACTATATGATGAACTACGACGTGACCCTTATAGATCTCACCTCTATGCTTATTGCTGCCATATCAGCAATGGTTTGGCGCAATAGAAAAAGCAAAGTTAATTGGTGAATCTGCCTTCAAGACCTCTATGGATATAGACGATGACAATGAAAGACATGCAATGATCGAAAAGTTTGATCATAAGAGAAAGGCGATGTCTGAAGTAGTTCCATGTGTTGTTCCGAAAGAGTCAATTTGCTTTTATTGCCAAGAGAAGGGGCATTGGAGACAAAGTTGCCCTAATTACCTAAGAGATCTAAGAGATGGGAGAGTCAAAAGTGTGACTGCGCTTTAGGTAAATATCCACTATCTAACTCAATTAAGTTCCTATTCATTGATTCTTAATACATGATGTAATAAGATTGCATTTGAATGTTTTGTAGGACGGTGAAAAGAAAGGAAGCTTGATAAGAGAAAGCAAGATGAATCTAATCACAAGAGATGGATCTCGATCGCATGGACTTGAAGATTAGATTTTGAGCTTAGAAAGTTATGATAGGGTTGTTAGAAATTTTCTTTTGTACATAGTTTTCAATGGATTTTGCATTGTAAAGACAAATTTTTCCGCTGCTTTTATAAATAAAATAAATTTTGTTTGACTTATTTATTTAATTGTTTATTTCCTTACAATGAAATCATTATGAAAATCGATGTTTGAATATTTCTACAACGAATGGATATGATTCTTGTTTATGTTATTTATGGAAATGTCAAGAATTTACCAAATAGGGAGAGTTTCTCATCGCCTAAAGTTTCAATCGGACAGAAATTTGGAATCATGCAACTTGGTTGCATGATGAATGAGAAATTCATATTTGGAAATTAGATCAATTCGTTGACAAAGTGTCAAGTGAAGGACTAGGAGATCAAGTGCACAAAGTAGTGTGTTGATCAAGTTCACCATAAGAATAACAAAGATATTCGTCATGATTTACTAAAGGCTTAGTAAATATGATTATGCTTACAAGATTAAGTGTAATTTTAAATTGATTAAAGGGTTTAGATCAATAGTAGAACGAATAAGAAGAATCAAGTAGGCAGAAAGATAAAAGTTTTTCCATTCTAAGATGAAGGGAGAGTACCTTTTATGCTTTATGATAGGTCTTAATGATTAAGAATCATATCTCAATTGATCCTCTAAGTGAGTCTTAGTACAATTGTATGTCTATGAAGAGGAATCAAGAATTGAAGAAATGGTTAAATCAATAAGTCAATCATACTTCGTTCCAATAACAAATCTTAAAGTTAAGATTGTGACATCGAGTGAAAGGTATTAAGAAGGTTTAAAACATTCAATAAATGTGGAAAGTTGTGATGTCTTGGGTAAGACAAAGACCAACTAGGACCAATTTATGAAGAGTTTTGATAAAAGCTACACTAACTCTTGAATATTTGTTTGTCAAGAAATGTTTTGACAAGAGAATCGTATATGTCAAGGAGTCAGTGGGAGTCTAAATGGTCTTGAAAGATTTCAAGAACAAATCAAATAAACCTTATCGATCATCACTAGCACACGAGTTGAGGTTTACAACCTATCGTGTTGACATTATTTTGTTTCTTTGCCAATCCAATCGAGTTAATTATGCATGTGAGTTCTATGAGTTCTCATTTTGAACGCATAAAAGGCAAAGCACCCTAATCAATGAAAGGTACATTGATAGGAAAGGGTGAGCTGCTTAACTACTTGGAAGACATGGTGGGCAGCTGTGCTACCATAAGGCAAGAAATCAAGATTAAGAAAGTTCGGTCCATATGAGTTCGAATTTGTCGTAAACTTTAGTTTTAACAAATTCACATGGATAAGAACACATACACCGCTCAAATCTAAGTGTCATAAGATTTCCTCCTTCATGAAAATGATTGTAAAGAAATGCTTTCACTAAGAGAGATTTTAAGAAGATAGTGATTGTAAAATTGCATTCTCAAATTCAATAATGGTTACGGCATCCCTTTCCATAATTTGAATTGTGAGGATTGGCAATTAGTCTTAATTGTTTAGACACACATATGAACTATCGAAGGCAAAGGTGTATAAGTTCAAGAAGCATTGATAAAGGATTATCAAAGCACTAAGTATTAGAAACACGAACTTAAGAAATTCAATAAGTATTGTTTTCTGAAAGTTAAGATGTTTATGAATACATGTCGAAGCTAGTGGGAGCATAAGTGTTATGTTTTATAATAATCATCATGATAGTGGGAGCATAAAAGTTATGATTGTATGATTATTAAGAAAAGTATTGCAAGGTTAGCAATATTAATTATAGAAAAACAAGAGTCATACTTTGCAAAGTTGTAAGAGTTGAAAGGTTGTTTTGCTATAATTAAGGGAGAGAATATTATGCTTCATTTCAAATCTAAAGGATTAGGTTGAGAAATGTTAATAAATTTAGTCAAAGGTACATAGTGTGTTCTTAAAATTTCGATTATGATTACGGCATCCCTCTTCACAATTCGAATTTTGAGAACATAGCAAATAAAACATTATGCGTCGTGTCCCATACACTTCGGATATAGGATCGATTTCAAATGCTTTATTGTTTGACCATTCTAAAATTTTCCAAATGTCTAGCGCATTTAGAGGGAAAAAGGACAAGAATTGGTTTTGACTAAAACAATTAAACAACTATCAAAGGACAACCCAAAGTTCGACGAGGATTGGTTGCTTGTAAGTAGTTGGAAGTATAGTATTGGAAAATATGGAAATGTTTCCATATTGGATGGACCATATCGACATCATTACGAATAGATAAGATACTATTAAGAATGAGTTGTCACATGGAAAATATGGAAGTGTGTCCATATTGGGAATTGAATATTGAGAAATCTATGATTAGATTAGAAACTTCTATGCAAAAGGATGTTCAAAGAATGTACTTTGAGTGAAAGACATCACATCTATGGAATTGTCTTGTAACAATCTCCGATAGAAGACTCTGTAATATCATTGGCAATAGTCTTTGTGACTTTGGGACAGTAACATTACAAAAGAGATCATTGCATAAAAAATGTTAGAATCTAGCATATTCTATAAGTAGCAAGAATTTGATATTCTTTCACTTATGAAAAAGGATTTGGAGTTGTAAAATGAGAATGATTGGAAATGTGTTCAATGTGATCTATTTCACAAAGTAAGAGCCATAGGTAAACATTGTGTGCATACTAGGAGCATGGGACAAGTGTTGGAATTCAAGTAAGAAGTTGATTACCCGAAACGACAAATAATGAGTAATCAATATGGTGATAAATAAAAGGCGTTTTATTTATACTCAAAGGTTTGAGGCCATATGGGATTAGTATTATTCTTGTGTTTCACATTTGCATGTTTTGACTTCCAGAATAATTGAGTTTATTAAGAATAATCGAATTATTCAAACGGGCCACAGTCGTTCATATGTTGGAAGTAGATATGAATGAAGACTGTCGTGAATTGGTGTGTGGATTGTCTAAAGAGCATTAGACATAAGCAAATGTTTGCTGCAACGTTCATGAGTGCTTACGAATATGATTTGAGCATTGGATTAAACCCACGCTCACTTGGATCACTCCATGAATTGTATCACGAGTGATTGGTGAGACGATAACATCTTATATTCTTGAAACCGAGATGTGTGAGTTGTATCTTGCGAATCGGTTGCACATTGATAATATGTAAACGCACTAGTAACTTGGTGTTATAAAACATATTGTTGTGTGTGATTCGGTGCGTGAGTGCAAGCAAGCATTGCATCAAAGTTTATCCGTTCCTTTTATCCAAAGTGGGATAAAAGCGATATCTTTGGGCCCCTCGATGGTTTAGTGATGACAAACGTAAATGCTCGGCCGGGCTAGGGCTAATTTGATTTGTTCAATTAGTCAGTCGTCATAAATCGGAAATCGAGACATAGTACAAAGAGAATGATTTGAAATCATAGCTCATATGATATCTAGAATGGAGGAATATATGATCCCTTATCTAAGGACACGCGTATTTGATATGATCAGAGTTGACAGCGGCTTTGGAAAGCTACGATTGTAGATCAGGATCCGAAGTCATACGCTAAATAGTTATTAGACTTATCCAAGTGGGAGACTGTTGGATTACTGTCTAAGTCCATAACTATTTTGGTATGTACTTGACCCGATGGTGCATGGTCCTTTTGGGTTGCCTTCACCAAAGCAACTTGATTGGAGAAATGAATAAAGAGAGAGAGGATAATATGATTTATTAATATGTTATAAGAATAATATATTAAAGGAGAAATCATATTTGTTTAATTAATATTGGTCAATAATTAATTAAGAATTAGTTTTGTGATCAAATGTAATTAATTAAACTAGAGGGGCTGAATTGTAATTATGTGATAGTTACAAAATAAGGTAAGAGTTATCTTATTATTAGGTTGGACGAATTTAAGGATATAGAGCCTTAGAATTCGAGTATGATAAGGATTCAAGGATTATCTTATTGGTTGCTTGGTGGATAAGCAACTAGATAAGGATAATGACTGAAACCCTATCTCTACACCTATATAAACACCCCTAGGGTTATGAATTCGGGTATCCCTTCCCAAGAAGTCTTAGAGACGAATTCTAACCTCCCTCCTCTCTCTTTATACCTTTTCCACTTGCTTATGGTGTTTGTGAGCCATTAGAGGAGTGACACTTGTGACTCTCAGCTTTCCAAGGTCAATTCAAGGAGGAATTAGATTGTTATTGCTATATAACAATCAAGGTATGTTCTTAAACCTATTTACATGTGAATTCTGATTTCCATATGCTAGAATTAGGGTTTATAGTCTTGGATTCAAAGCATGTACAATAGAGAAACCTAGATCCAAGCATTAGGGTTTATATGAGCACATAGGATGTCTTATGACCAAAACCCATCAGTGTGGGCATATAATGGGTTGAAATTTTGCAACACACCATTTGACAACTTTTGCAAAACATAAGGTATAATGAGGCATCACACAATACGACACACGCCACAACAAAACAAAGTGACAGAATGAATGAACCAAACACTAATGCAGTGTGCAAGATACAAGTAATTATTTGATGATTTATCGAAGCAATTATGGGTGGAAGCAGTCAATAATACTTTCTATCAACTGCAATTAACTTAAAGGATCCTCAAGTGATGTGGTCCGTGTAAGCCTGTGATTATTAGGTTTATCGATATTTGGATGTCCTGCTTATGTTCATGTTAATGATGATAAACTGGAGTCGAAGGTAATTAAAAGCATATTTATAAGAAAGTGAATAGAGTGAAAGGTTATTGACTGTCATGTAGAAAAGAATAAAAGACTCTTAAATTTATTGATAATAAAGATTTGACCTTTGATGAGTTTGTTATGTGTAACCAGAGAGAAGAGAGTACAAGTGCTGAAAGGAAACACGATTAGAGTGCTATCCAGAACGTGGAGTCTGCATCAAAAACCCCAGACAAAGTTGTGATAAATGGCGAATAGAAAACTGGCAACAAATAGCCTAGACAAGAAAAATCCCAAGAACAACCCATAAAATAAGAGTCTAATGAAGTTGATGCGTAGAAGGAATATGAGGCAGAAAATATAGAGAAAAGAAGACAAAAGAGGAACTTTCACTAGACTGTTAGATATGTGTAACATGCAGACTTTCAGGTATATTATTGTGTGATTAGTTTTGAGGTCTATGAAGTGACTCGACGAGTTGTGAGTCCAAGTCGTCAAGTAGGTTCGAGTTGTTCGTATGGGATTGATGAATGGACTCGACGAGTCAGAGAGTCGACTCGCCGGGTTTAGGGCCTATATAAGGGAACTTATAGCCTCATTTGCGGCTCATGAGTTGCCCAAATTCACTGAGAGAAACCCTAGTCGCCTTTTTGAGCTAAAAGATAGAATGTTAAGCCAATCTTGAGAAATTTTAATGCATATTTTGAGGGGAAGAGGAGTTGCTCAGCAAAGAACAAGGTGGAGCTGTTGGATCAAGGGTCATTTCATCCAAAGCTTCAAAGGGAAGGTAAAAAGCCTGCACCTTTATCATACTTATGGTTAGATCTATTGATTTTGGAAGGATAGGGTTTATGCCACCTTTATTTGGGATTTCAATCTTACGGAGTTGCCATGAGGTCCTTATAGTCCAAAGGTTCCAACTTTATTCACCCATATGAAGGATATTATGCTTAACGCATTCTGAGAGCATGTTTTGGTATGTCGGAGCAAAACTACCATGCATGAACGTAAAGATTGAAGCTTTACGTGAAAAAGAAGTCTTGGGATGCTAGATCTAGTGTTTGGAGTAGAAGAGTTGCTTTGAATTGTCTGAATGAGAAATCAGATTGTAGCACCTGGTTCCTGGTATGTAAGATATATCTGAGTATTTTGTATTTTGGCCTTGGACTCGGCGAGTTGGAGGCCCGACTCGCCGAGTAGAGACGAGACATGGGACGCGGTTAAGTTGGAGACTCGGCGAGTCCATATTATGGACTCGGTGAGTCTGCGCTGTCTGATGAAACCCTAATTTCCAAGGGTTTGCACCCTATTTAAACGACCATTTGCGCCCCAACTCCGCCCCATTCACCCTCAGAGCCCTAACCCTCGTTCAAAGCTTTATTCCTTGAGAGTTTGAAGCATTCCTAGTGTGTTTTGAAGTTTTGGAGAATGGAGAAGAGTGGAACAAGAAGAAGAAGAGGAGGTCAGCCATCTTTGAGCAATCTCAGAGTTTCCCTTGAGGTAAAACTCGATTTCCCCCTCTGTTTTCATGCTTATTGTTCCTTATAACTCCATTAAAGCCCTTTTGATCCATTTCAAAGCTTATGTATGCTTGTGGACGCGTAATAAGCTGGGTAACTCCTAGATCTAGGTGAGATCGAGCTCCAAGAGCTTGGATCTACTGCCTTTATGGACCCATGTTGCATTTACACCCTAGATCTACCCTTTTTGGTGCATTTTGAGCCCTAAAACCCTCATTAGTGAGTATCTACACGTAAAGTTGGAAGCTTTATGTGTTATTCATGCTCTAGGAACCCAGATCTGTGGATTGCATAAGCTGGATTCAAGCAAAATCGACCATATAGAGACTGCATGGTAACGACTCGGCAAGTCGTTCATCTGACTCGACGAGTCTGCTCGCGAGTCTCCGAGTTTGTCCCCTTTTCGTTGTGTCGAGTAGAGTAGTGAGTCACGGGGTGTGACTCAGTGAGTTGGAAGCCGAACTCATCCATGAAGGAACTCGGCGAGTCATTGCCCTGACTCGGCGAGTTCAAGGCAATCTCCTTAGATCAAGATCAGACTCGGCGAGTTGTTCATACAACTCGGCGAGTCGCAGCATAAGTGTTCATCATATGAAGATGAACTCGGCGAGTTGTTCATACAACTCAGCGAGTAGGATGAAGGACTTGAACATCAGTTTGGAAGGAGAACTCGTTGAGTCAACGCCTAACTCGACAAGTAGAGACGGGATCCAGGTCAGTCGATTAGACAGGGAACTCGGCAAGTTGGCGAGCCAACTCGGCGAGTCGGGTCAACTGAAAGTTGAATTTGACTTTGACTTAAGGCATGAACAGGGGTAAGATGGTCATTTTACCCAAAGGACAGTTAGCAGTGTTTGATTGAGTATGTTGTGGGAAGTATAGCTGGAGGATTTCCGGAGCAGCAGCAGCAACAGTAGACCATCAGTTCCCGATCAGATCAGTAGCTACTTCGAGGTGAGTTACCTTCCAGTAGTGGTGGGTCTACGGCCACAATGCTGGCCCACCAGTAGGATTCGTGTGTTAGATGATTGTCTTTGTGATATCATCTAGGCTTGCTACTACCTGATATGTTATATGCTAGCATGATATGTATGTGTGATAGAAGTAGAGATCGGTTGTTAGGACCAAAGGGTAGTTCAGACACCCCAGAAATGTCTGAAAGTACGTGATGATATGTTTGTATGCTGGCTTGTTATGTTATATGCGATAGAGGTAGTAGGAGGGGACCAGTCCCCGAGTTCGGTTGTTAGGACCGAAGGGTAGCCCAGACACCCCATATATGTCTGATAATATGTTATGTATGATATATGTGTAAGTAGTAGTAAGGGGTGAAATAGTCCCCGAGGATCGGTTGTTAGGACCGATGGGTAGTCAGTACCCCATAATAGCTTGACACGGGTAGTCAGCACCCCAGAATGGCTTGACACGGGTAGGACGGCACCCCAGAATGGCCATACCGGGTAGTCAAGCACCCCAGAATAGCCTGGCAGTATGTATGTTATGTGTTTGTATGGTATGTGGTACGATGGGGGAACTCACTAAGCTTTGTGCTTACAGTTTACAGTTTTGGTTTCAGGTACTTCTTCATCAAAGGGGAAGGAGCTGGCGCGGTAGTGGCACATCATGCACACACACTGGTTTCCGCATTTACGAGATTTCTCTGGGATTTATACTTTGATATTTCGATTGGTTGTATGATTTGGCTTTTAGACATGGTTTACGTCGTGATGTGGTTTGATCAAACAATTTTTTTAATTATTAATGTTTTCTAAAGTAATGTTTTAAAAACGAAATTTTTGGACGTGAAAATTGGGTCGTTACACAGATTGAAGGGACTCACCGAGTTTATGGGCTGACTCGACGAGTCAACTGGGGTTTTTCCCTGATGAGTCTGGACATGGGTGACTCGGCGCGTTGGCGAGACAACTCAACGAGTCAAGGTGGATTTCATGATACGACAGAAGAAACAAGTGGACTCGACGAGTCACATGGGTGCACTCGGCGAGTCGGGTCAAACATGGACTGTTGACTTCGAGTTTGACTTCTGTTGACTTTAGGGTTGGGTCAATCATGAGTAATGGAGACCATGGAGGGGTAAAATGGTCTTTTACCCACTTCAAGAGTTAGACAGCGAAAAAGAATAGCCTTTGGTGTATTTGAGTATGAATAGAGTATTAATTAGAGATGTTATCATATGTGTTAGGCGGAGGCTAGTTCGAGATTTCTGAGTACGAGGCTGTTACTTGCTAGCTTGCGAAGTGAGTATTCTCACTATACATATTTGAGTAGTAGTTAATGTGTGACTGGAGGGTCTTCATTACTGACCGGGGGTCTCATTGTCATACTGTGATATGCGTTATGGTGTATACTGTCTTTGTGACTTATGTTGTTATGTTATTTAGTGTAAATGTTGTTTATATGTGCTTACTATGAGTTATGTGATATAATATGCATTATGCTTTTTGATTATCCTATGCTTTGTTGAGTTAGGACCGGAGGGTCCACCCGAGTTTTGGGACCGGAGGGTCTCTATTGAGAGACATTGACCGGAGGGTCTTATTTGAGGTGTACGTGGTATTTTGGGGAACTCACTAAGCTTTGTGCTTATCGTGTTATGTGTTTCAGGTTTTTTCTCAGTATCACGGAAAGGCACCGACTTGATTACCACACCAGTGAAAGAGTTATTTTTTGAGGATCCTAGATTTTAATCAACAATTATGGAGTTGCGGGTTGTAAATTAAATAAATGAGATTTTTGTGAAATGTGTTATGAGAATTATGTGACCTTAAATGAAAATTTTGTTTTGAAATATTCGGTGTTACAAGTTGGTATCAGAGCCTTGGTTTGAGGGATTCGGATGAACCTCCGGGTGTGTCTGAACTCAGACTGAGGATTTGAGAAAATTTTTCAAAAGAAATAGTTTTTCTAAATTGAGAAAGAGTTTTAAGAGAAAATGAGCTGGAGCAGTGTGTATATTCAGCCAGAGCCCGAACGGTGATTTCCCAAAATACCCTTACTTTTGTGTTATGAGATACTTATGAGATAATATTTATGCATGTTAGGGGTAGGCTAGGTATTTCATATTTTAGGACTAGAGTTGCTTGATTTGTGATGTCTTAGCCTAGAAGTTATTCTATATGTTATGTGCCTTGAGTATATGATGAGTAAGAGTATCTAGCAGGAATTACTTAGAGAGGGAGTTCTGAGTTAAGAGATAATCTAGGAGAGATACCGAGATGAGCATTTGAGAAATCTACTGAGAGAGTAGTGAGATACCTACGAGAGATAGGGTTGCCTGAGTTCGGTGATGCCTTTTAGAGTTGTGCATCGAGCGAGTGGAGTTGTGTGTCAAGTGGTTTTATGTGTTGGTGGAGGTGATTCGATGACCGAATGATACTTGCTTTGTGCTTTGTGGAACTTTTGATGATGGGAGATAGCTACTAAGTGAATATGACAATATTCAGGAGATAGGTGGCTAGCATCATGAGGAGTTCTTCAGCAGTTGATGGCAGAGAACTATAAGAACCTAGGAAGGGCCTATGGAGTGAACTTAGTCATATGAGTACGCTACTAGAGGAGAGTATTCGTTGGGTAGCGACTGAGTATATCGGGATTGGTGATCGAGAATGGTTGAACAACTACTTAGGAAATCTGGGACGATCCATGTGGAAAGTATGGGTAGATGTGGCAGGTAGTATGGGCCTATACTACTGAAAGCAGAGGATCCATACTTGAAATAGGGAGAATTCCAGAGGTTCTAGGTAGCATATTGAGAGGTGATAACATGGTTCAGGTACCATGATTTGTGGCAGATTGAGAGGTGATAACATGGTTCAAGTACCATGGTTCGTGGCGGTTAGTGCTTCGAAGTTTACCAGTTATCCCGTTGTGATTGAGTAGACTGAGAACAAATATAACAAAGTGTGGGGCCTGAGGGCCATGTCAAATGAGTTTCAATGGAGCATATCTTGAGAGAGAAATTGAGTCGGTTTCTGAGAGATTTTATTGGTGAGATGCCAGTTGGAGTCGCAAGACTCGGGGATAAGTAGAGATTGTGATATATTGAGGATTGCGGTCTAAGTTGAGCAATCGACCGATAGTGGATATGTCACTTTCTGTGACCAGAGTTGCATTATTTCCGTTCCTATGAGAAGTAGAAGAGATATTGAGTTTCCAGTTTCTGATTTTGAAGGTAAACCCTGTGGGGTAGCAATTGTTGCGATCTTTCACCAGAGTATATGGGTAGTATGTCTGCTGTAAGGTAATATTATAGCATGAGAGAGGCATTAGTGGGGAGTGAGATGGTCATGGATATACTATATTTGAGTATAGTAGGGCGTATGCGAGCAACAGTGTCGGACAATCAATAGGAGTGTATTAGGGCGGTGGCGCTCACTGTCTGTGATGGATATCGAGTGTGGGAGTGAGGCCTCTCCTCTCATGATTATTCTCATGATGGGACGTTGGTTGGGGAGTCGAAGATTGGGAGTGTGATAGTTCATTATTTTTAGACTGAGAATCGTGGCTACTACGGGACAGTTGAGATGTCCGGTAGTGTGTCAGTATGAGATATGAATGACACGTTGGGAGGCTAGTCGAGGAATCAGAGGCGAGGTGTGTGATAATGCATTATTTCCAGATTGAGAGTCAGGACTGTTTCAGAACAGTTGGGGTATCCGACGGTGTGTCGGTTCGAGGCATTCAAGATGACTAGAGGTAGTCACGTTGGGAGGAATCTAAGGTTTTGTCTGAGATGCAGGATAATTGGAGTTGCTTGGTTTCAATCGGGAAGATCTTTGAATGATTGCGTGATTCGCTTCAAGGGTCAAGTGTGATATACCTGGTGAAACAGTCCATGGAGTAAATTGTTAGTATGCATGCGGTGATGGTTCAAACCATGAGTGGGGGAGATTTTGGTATTTTATTGAAATGGTCAGAGATTTGTTCAGGGGTGGTTAGAGAACTGGATATAGAGACCTGTGGTACAAATACATGAGACCAGGGTTATTGGTGGTCGAGGCGAGGTGCAGAGCGAGGTAATGCATGATGTACGTGTTCAGGAAAGGACGAGTGTCTCCATGGCATATGGCCGTTGGTCAGAGACCTTGTGGTTGTTAGAAATTCTTCAAGGTTATAGTGGTAAATTTGAGATGGTTGGCCCGAAAGGATAGTTTCCACAATTGAGAATTTTTAGTTGATGTATGGGTTGTTATATGCACTGTGGGAAGGGTAGAAGTTGATTGGGAAACCAACTTCAGGGTCAGTATGAGTATTCTTGCATGGGTTTTGGGCAATAGAGGAGGGAGTTTCAGATTATCGTCAGTGTGTTCTAAGTCATTGGCGATTCCTCCGTATTTTAAATTGAGAGTTGGAATATTTCGAAATTCGAGTTGTGCGAGAGGAAGATCTACTATGAGATTCTGAAAGGATGTATTGCGGTATCTGAGTATGGCGCCGTAAGTAGGAGGTCAGTGGTTGAGGCAAGACATCATGAGGTTCTATGATGGTGTACCGAGGTATTCGAGTATGATGCCCTGAAATTTGGATCATTTTGAGAGTTGAATTATGATATGGCAAGTGAAGTATCATGTGACTATGGTTCCAACAGGAGCCCTTTAGCTAATTGTCATCAAGTGGCAGTAACCGAGAATGTAAATTGTAGCGAGAAAAGTATTTGGTCACAACGGTTGTCGTCAGGAGTGGTGATGCTTAACTTGGGTGGGTGTATGTACCTATCTATGTTGGACTGTGGAATATTCGATAGAGAACTCAATAGGGTGATGAATCGAGGATGAGCTTATGGGGTGATAAGAGGGTGAGTGGATCCGAGTGGGAGTAATCACTTTGGATTATCAAGGGAA
This sequence comes from Lactuca sativa, assembly GCF_002870075.4. Lineage (NCBI taxonomy): Eukaryota > Viridiplantae > Streptophyta > Magnoliopsida > Asterales > Asteraceae > Lactuca > Lactuca sativa. The sequence continues at coordinate 38,568,081 of NC_056630.2, read as the reverse complement.
AAACCATGAAGTGATCCCATGGTGAGTCAGCGAGAGAGTGTTGTGATACTGCAAGGAGCTGTAGTATCCACCAGTCATCGATAGAGTGTTATGATAATGCAGGGAGCCGTAGTATTCACCAGTCAGTGAGAGAGAGTTGTGATACTACGTGGAGTCGTAGTATTCATGAGCCAGTGAGAGAGTGTCGTAGGCCTGCGGGAAGCCGTAGCCTTCGCGGGTTAGTAAGAGGGAATGTTATGATACTACGGGGAGCCGTATTATTCGCTAGTTAGAGCATGACGTCAAAGAGTTTTTAGGCTTGGGTAGCCTTATTAATTGAGTTTTCGGGGACCTGGTGTTCGGACCAGGGGTGAGACTGAGGTCTCCATATTGGTCGGGAATCATTATAGTCTGAGTTAAGGTGTGGTTATCGTAATCGGAAGGGATTGGAGAATTGATGTACGCGTGGATTGCGGGTCATGGGTCATGAGTTGAGTGCTTCATTAGGAAGAGTGGTTCCAACTTCGTGTCGGATCAGACTTTCGAGTTTGAGTTTGGCTCTAGTGGTGTATTGAGTAGGCAAAATAAGATTCCGGATTCAGAGATGGGTCTCATTTTGAGGGGTATTGTTTGTCATCCGATGTCTCAGACCTGAGTGGGTCAGTTCATTGGTATGGGAAGGACTGAGAGACACATGGAACTAATGAGTAAAAGATGACAGATGTCGAGGATGAGACGATTTCAGTTGGGATTTTAGTGTTCGCTTGGGGTAAAGCGAACTTCGTAACTCGTGTGACATAGTGGGTTGAGATAGTTATCGTGATAAGGAAGCCAGTAAGATGTTTTAGGTATGATTTGGTTAACCTTTGAAGGCTCAACTGTTGGGTCGGGATTTGACCTGGTGCTTAAGTGTTGAATGGAATATTTGGGAGGAAGTTGGGGCTTATGATTTTAGATGTCAGAGGATATTTCTGAGCGAGCATGATCATTTTCTTGTGTTTGAGGACATGGTGTTGAGAGTCGTTGTTCAGATGGGTTCTGATAGCAGTACAGTGGATGAGTCCCTGGTGAGATGTGACCCTTTCGTTCCTTTGGAGTATGATCTTGATCGATTAGTGTATCTGGTATGAGTGATTGGTGGCCAATTTTTGGTAATTTACTTGATTCTATTAGTCGTAACAAGAGAATCAAAAGGGGTGGTGAGTTATCTGGGTCTGTTATTCAAGGAACAATTAGCATGGTGATATCTTGCGAGGGCGGTCTGGCAGGGAGACAGACCAATAGCATTTCCAGGTTCTGGATAAGCAAAACGGGTTTCGTAGCTGAAGAGGGTTCTGTCCTTTTCGGGATTAGGAGTTCCTGGTTGGGTTCAGGTGTTCTCGGAGGAAGATAGTTGTGCGGTATGAGATCCTTCGGTGGTGCTTTTTGGGTTAGTGGATTCGATCTATGTGTTGTTGAGGAGCGATTTCGAGGGCTAAATCTAATTCAAGTGGGGGATAATTATAGCATCCAGACTTTCAGGTATATTATTGTGTGATTAGTTTTGAGGTCTATGGAGTGACTCGGCGAGTTGTGAGTCCAAATCATCGAGTAGGTTCGAGTTGTCCACGTGGGATTAATGAATGGACTCGACGAGTAAGAGAGCCGACTCGCCGAGTAGGTGTTGTGTAGTGAAACCCTAAATCCGTGGGTTTGGGGCCTATATAAGGGAACTTATAGCCTCATTTGCGGCTCATGAGTTGCCCAACTTCACTGAGAGAAACCCTAGTCGTCTTTTTGAGCTAAAAGAGAGAATGTTAAGCTAATCTTGAGAAATTTTAATGCATCTTTTGAGGAGAAGAGGAGTTGTTCAGCAAGGAACAAGGAGGAGCTGTTGGATCAAAGGTCATTTCGTCCAAAGCTTCAAAGGGAAGGTAAAAAGCATGCACCTTTATCATTCTTATGGTTAGATCTCTTAATTTTGGAAGGTTAGGGTTTATGCCACCTTTATTTGGGATTTCGAGCTTACAGAGTTGCCTTGAGGTTTAGACCTTACATCTGGACCTTGTGAGGTCCCTAGAGTCCAAAGGTTCCAACTTTATTCACCCATATGAAGGATATTATGCTTAACACATTGTGAGAGCATGTTTTGGTATGTCGGAGCAAAACTACCATGCATGAACGTAAAGATTGAAGCTTTACGTGACAATGAAGTGTTGGGATGCTAGATCTAGTGTTTAGAGTAGAAAAGATGCTTTGAATTGTCTGAATGAGAAATCAGATTGAAGGGACTCACCGAGTTTATGGGCTGACTCGACGAGTCGGCTGGGGTTTTTCCCTGATGAGTCTGGACATGGGTGACTTGACGAGTTGGCGAGACAAATCAACGAGTCAAGGTGGAATTTCGCGATATGACAGAAGAAACGAGTGGACTCGACGAGTCACATGGGTGCACTCGGCGAGTCGGTTCAAACTGTTGGAATAGTGTCTAAGGCTGCAACTATATCAGGCAAGTGTTTGATCTGGTTGTGCATGGTCCTTTTGGGTTGCCTTCACCATAGCAACTTGATAGGATGATTTATTAAGAGAGAGTAAATATTATTAATATATTATAAGAATAATATAATGAATAATATATTTGTTATTTGATTAATATAAGTCATAGAATTAATTAGAATTAATTTGGTGACTTAAAGAGATTAATTAAATAAAGGGGTATAAACTGTCAATTGTTTGATAGTTAAGCTTTAGACTGTAAATCCATTAGGATATGCCTTGGACGAATTCTAAGAGCTTTTGGATAGCTAAAATCGTCCATATGCTTATCTATGGAATGGATTTGAATAGCCTTAAGAGAAGATTATCCAAATAGGGTTTAGGTTGTAACCCTTAAGGAGTCTACAAGTATAAATAGACCCCATGGCATAGGGAATTCGACACCTCTGATTAAGTAAGAGAACCCTGGTCGAAATTCCTCCCTCTCCTCTCTCCTAAATCATTCTTCTTGCTATTGGTGTTTGTAAGCCATCAGAGGAGTGACATTTGTGACTCTAGAAGCTCCAAGACCTCAAGATCAACAAGGAAATCAAAGGTATGATTCTAGATCTGTTTCAATGTTGTTATTTAACCTAATTAGAAATTAGAAGTCTTGGATTCAAAGCATGTTTATTAGAAAGCCTAGATCTAAGCATTAGGGTTTTGCATGCGCACATAGGAAAGTTCTTATGGCTAAAACCCATCAGTGGTATCAGAGCCTAGCTTGGTTTTCTTTAAATTGTTGCTTGATTAACTGAAACAAACCTACAAAATTCGATTTTTTGGTTTCTGTGTCACTGACTCGGCGAGTCCCAAGGTGGACTCGGCGAGTAGGCCTGACTCGGCGAGTCCCCTTGTGCACTCGGCGAGTCCAGGCGTCAGCAATGACCAGATTCGGGATTTCTTTGTGTTTAGCTTAAGGAAACTTACCTTAATCATAATAGATCAACCTAAATCCGATTTTATGATATATATGACTATTATCTTGATCTAGAAAAAGATATTTATCAACTAATTAAATATTTAATTTCCTTATATGATAATTAATTAATTATTTTAACTATTTTGGTAATTATCTTTCAAAGAAATCTTGAATAAATCAAATATAGATAATTAGGATATTAATTGTTAATTGGAATTATTTGTTATTTGATCCTCCATGTTTTAAATGTTTAAAACCTACCCTCATGTTTTGAAATTTACTTTTGTGATTAAAAGTTTTAATTTAGACAACTTAAATTTCAAACCCTAGATTTTAAAAGTTTTAAAATACAACCCTATACTAATATGATATTACTAGAATAATATATATATATATGTATAACTAAATGCTAGTCTTACCGTTAGTAGGCCTCATTCACGAAGCCGATCTATAAGGTGGGTATAAGGTTGCGGCCTATAAAATGGCGCTTAATGGGTGTACACTCACACCCACCGCTTGCTTGATTGGTGGAGGGTCGTTAGCCGAACGGGTAGGATAGGGCAACCTCATCCTCTCATTAAAAGTATAATAAAAAATACAAAGTAACTACACATATTTTAAAATTTCCCAATCCTAGTTACTTTAGGAAAAGTGAATTGATGCAATCCCATGAAATTACACTTTGCACCTTGCTAAGATGTTAGTGGAGCGTGTGTGGTTTACCGGCACACTAATTGGTTCTAAGCGAAGGTGGCAAAGGGTGATTCATTGTTTATCATAGTTAGATGGAGCGTGTGTGGTTTACCGACACATCGAATAGGTGATTGTTACAATGAAGGCACCATGTGAATTTGCATGGTAATTCACACCCGCTTTGTGATCCTCGGCATCCCAGTCACAAACAAGAGGGGCATATCGAGATTAAAACATGCCATTGAAAAGTTTCAATGAATCTCATCCGAACCTAGGAATTCTCAAAAACACTTAGGACTAATAGTTTAGGTTTTTGTGATGGAGAATTAGTGAATCGTCATCCACTTACCTTCAATTTATTTGCATGTTAGATTACGGCATCCCTTTTCTAGTATGTAAATGTTATTGTTGGATCCTAGCCCTAATTTTCTTATTGGGTGATAATTAGGGATTCTTATTCTAATCTATCTTTGTCCTTTTCTAATTGTAGATGTCGAACGCAAACAACGCTGCTGCTAGTTCTTTCACGTTGATGAGCCTTTGCCAAAAGGTCACCTTCGATGGAACGAACTTTAGCGAATGGATAAGATACATTCGCACCATTGCTCGCTATGAGGACAAGGAGTATGTCCTTGATGAGAAGCTCGAGAAAATCAACACCGAAATCGCTACTCCAGCCGAAATCACCGCCTTTGAAACTCATGAGCAAGATGCGACGAAGGTACATTGCATCATGATCGCCACCATGAACTCCGAATTCCAAAAGTCCTACGAGGACATGTACCCGTACGAGATGCACCAAGACTTATTGGAGAGGTACCACCAAAACGCGAGACAAGAGAGGTATGAGATTTTCACTAACATGATTTCCGCGAAGATGGGTCATGGAGAATCTCTTACCGTACACTTGCAAAAGATGCAAAGGTATGTCGACCGCCTTCGCAAGTTAAATGTTGACTTCAGTGAGGACTTGGCGATCGACATGGTGCTTCACTCTTTGCCTCCGATGTACAATCAATTTAGGATGACCTACCACATGAACAAAGAAGAGGTCACCCTAAGCAAGCTCCAAGGTCTCTTGAGGGTTGTTGAGAGCAACTTCAAAGACAAGTCTATTGCACCTACTCCCAATCCGCCCGCTGCTCCTGTCTTGGCTATTGGACAAGGGAAGGGAAAGAAGAGGAAAGCTTCATCAAAGAACTATCGCAAGGTGAAAGCCCGAGATGGTGCCTCTTCAAGTGGGACCAAAGTTGATCCCGCCAAGCCCTGCTCTAACCCGAAGGAGGCAGAGTGCCACCACTGCCACAAGATAGGACATTGGAAGAGAAGCTGCCCGGATTACCTGCAAGCAATCAAAGAAGGAAAGATCAAGCCATCTTTCGCAGGTATATACACAATCAAATCTAACGATTCTAATCATGCTATTTCTTGGGTTCTTGATACCGGTTGTGGTTATCACATTTGTTCTAATGTGCAGGGACTAAGAAGAAGTAGGGATGTGGAGCAAGGAAGGATCAATCTAATCATGGGGAACAGAAGATCGTCGCCTGTGACCAAGATTGGAGTGTATTCTTTAGTGCTTAGGAATAGTTTGGTTTTAGATTTGAACAATTGTTGCTATTCGCCAGAAATGGCAAGAAACATCATTTCATTTCATGGTTTATATAGAAAAGGATTTAGATTTTCTTTTAATAATGAGAATGGTTATATTTTGGCTTATCTAAATGGTGTCTTTTACTTTGAAGCTATACCATGTAATGGAATATATGAAACCATTATGATTGTTGATAACTTAGGAAATGATGTTTTGAATATTGATTCTTCCACTAGTATGGATAAAGCATCCTTGTGGCATTGTCGTCTTGGACATGTCAACAAGAAACGCATAGCCCAACTCCAAAAGGATGGAGTGTTGGAGTCATTCGACCTTAGGGAAGATGACACATGCGAGTCTTGTTTGCTTGGAAAGATGACTAAGTCGCCCTTCACGAGTACATGTGAAAGGGGCGAGGGTCTATTGGACCTAATACATACCGATGTATGTGGACCGTTTAGATCAACCACGAAGGATGGGAACCGCTTCTATGTGACTTTTACCGATGACTATAGTAGATATGGGTATATCTACTTAATCAAGCAAAAGTCAGACACCTTTGAAAAGTTCAAAGAGTTCAAGAATGAAGTAGAGAATCAATTGGGCAGGAAAATCAAGATGCTTCGATCCGATCGAGGAGGAGAGTACCTAAGTCTTGAATTCCACGATTATCTCAAGGAGTGTGGAATAGTTTCGCAATTGACGCCTCCTAGGACACCGCAGTTGAATGGTGTGGCAGAAAGGCATAATCGAACCTTATTGGATATGGTTCGCTCTATGATGAGTCGTGCTTCGCTACCAATCTCTTTTTGGGGGTATGCCTTAGAGACTGCCGCCCATATCCTTAACCGAGTCCCTACTAAGAAGGTTGCCAAAACACCTCACGAGATGTGGACAGGGAAAGCTCCCTCGTTGGCACATATCAAGGTTTGGGGTTGCGAGGCTTTCCTAAGACGAGATACTCACAACAAGCTTGAACCTCGAAGTGAGCAATGTATTTTCATCGGCTACCCACAGACATCCTTTGGATATCTCTTCTATAGACCGAAGGACAATGTTGTCTTCGTTGCGAGGAGAGGAGTTTTCCGAGAGCGAGAACTCATAAGCCAAGGAGACAGTGGGAGGCAAATCGAACTTGAAGAGATTCAAGAGTCGATAGATGAAGGAACCTCTACCGCTGACATTCAACCCGAGGAGGAAACTCCGGTTGAACCGATTGACGAATCCTTACCTCTTAGACGTTCCGATAGAGTTAGAGTTCATCCCCAGTTTTATGGCTTTCATATTACTACCGAAGGGGACACGTATATTAGTGATGGTACACTAGTAAACCTTGATGAACCTAATAGCTATAAGGAAGCCATGGCAGGCCCGGAGTCTGTAAAGTGGAAAGAGGCAATGGATAGCGAGATCCAATCCATGTATGATAACCAAGTTTGGAATTTGGTTGATCACGTGCCCGGACGCAAGACCGTTGGGTGCAAATGGATCTTCAAGAAGAAGACCGACGTGGATGGGAACGTACACACATATAAAGCGCGATTGGTCGCGAAGGGCTTTACTCAAACTCCCAGAGTTGACTATGATGAGACCTTCTCACCAGTTGCGAAGATTAAATCTATTAGAGTGATGCTAGCAATTGCCGCATTTCATGATTATGAGATTTGGCAAATGGATGTCAAGACCGCTTTCCTTAATGGAAAGTTGGCTGAGGATGTTTGCATGGCTCAGCCAGAGGGGTTTGTGGATCCGAAGCATCCGAATAGAGTGTGTAAGCTTGAGAAGTCCATTTATGGACTTAAGCAAGCATCTCGCAGATGGAATCTTTGCTTCGATGAGAAAGTCAAAGAGTTTGGATTTGTACGAAGCGAAGACGAATCTTGTGTATATGTCAAAGCCAGTGGGAGTATAGTAAGCTTCCTCATTCTATATGTCGATGACATATTACTCATAGGAAACGACATCCCGACTCTGCAGGAAGTTAAGTCCTGGCTCGGGAAGTGCTTCGCTATGAAGGACCTCGGAGAGGCTTCTTACATTTTGGGAATAAGGATAGTAAGAGAAAGAAGTAAGAGACTAATTGGACTTAGTCAGAATACTTACTTAGAGAAAGTACTAAAACGTTTTAGTATGGAAAACTCAAAGAAGGGAGAACTACCGATACAAAGTAATGCCAAATTGAGTAAGACTCAAAGTCCGAGTACCGAAGCTAAGATAGCAGAAATGAGCCGAGTACCATACGCTTCCGCAGTTGGCTCAATCATGTACGCTATGACTTGTACTCGCCCTGATGTAGCCTTCGCTTTGAGCATGGTTAGCAGATATCAAGGGAATCCTGGCAAAGCACATTGGATTGCGGTGAAAAACATCCTTAAGTACCTTCGGAGGATGAAGGAATGGTTCTTAGTCCTCGGAGGGAGTGATGACTTGAAGGTGCGAGGGTATAGTGACGCCAGTTTCCAGACCGATAGGGACAACTACCGTTCGCAGTTAGGCTGGGTCTTTACCCTAAATGGAGGAGCAGTGACATGGAAGAGTTCCAAGCAGGAAACAGTAGCTGATTCAACGTGCGAATTAGAGTACATTGCAGCGAGCGAAGCGTCGAAGGAGGCAATATGGCTAAAGAACTTCATTGGTGATCTTGGAGTTGTACCTGCCATAAAGGAGCCCATGGAAATTTTCTGTGATAACGAAGGAGCGGTTGCCTTGACCAAGGAACCGAGGGATCATGGTAGATCAAGACATATAGACAGAAAATATCACTTCATTAGACATCGTGTAGAAGAAGGACAACTCGTAGTGAAGAGGATATCATCAGAAGATAACCCAGCAGATCCGCTTACGAAGGGACTGAGTAGGGTTAAGCACTTGCAGCATGCTAGGAGTATTGGGCTAAAGGATGATATTAGCATAGATTAGATAGTATTAGAAACGTGTAATAGATAAATGTAATTGACATTCGATGATTAAATAAAGAAGTTTTATTTATGAGTAATGTTACTGTCTTATGTTAATTGTTTACCTATTGTTTCACTTTGCATGTTTTGACTTCCAGAATAATTGAGTTTATTAGGAATAATCGAATTATTCAAATGATCCACAATCGTTCATATGTTGGGAGTAGATATGAATGAAGATTGTCATGAATTGGTGTGTAGAATGTCTAAATGGTGTTAGACATAGCAAAGGATTGCTGCAACGTTCATGAGTGCTTATGAACTAGTTTTGAGCATTGGAATAAACCCGCGCTTGCTGGAATCACCTTATGGAATACGATATAAAAGGTGATCGCAAGACGATAATATCATATAGTCTTAAAACCTAGATATATGGTTTATTATTTGTTAATTGATTGTACATTGATAATACGAAAACGCATCAGTAACTTGGTGTTATAAAACGTATTGTTGTGTATAGTTGGTAAATGAATAAGTAAATGCATATAAGTCGAAGTTTATCTGTAACTTTTATCTAAGAAGGTAAAAGCGATATCTCGGTCGCTCGATGATTTGATTTGACTTATGTGCCGGGCCCGGTCAGAACTGAATTGATGTGTTCGATTAAGTTCTATGTCAAATAAATCAGAGATCGAGAAACCTAAATGCTTGACTAACCATTCCATAGGTTTGTCAGCATGATATCTAACAGAGGACTGTACGTTCCCTTATCTAAAGGACAAGATTGATTAGATCAGAGTTGACAGCGTCTTTGAGAGCTATGATTGCAAACCGAATTGTACTTGTGAATATAGTTACTAGACTTATCCAAGTGGGAGACTGTTGGAATAGTGTCTAAGGCTGCAACTATATCAGGCAAGTGTTTGATCTGGTTGTGCATGGTCCTTTTGGGTTGCCTTCACCATAGCAACTTGATAGGATGATTTATTAAGAGAGAGTAAATATTATTAATATATTATAAGAGTAATATAATGAATAATATATTTGTTATTTGATTAATATAAGTCATAGAATTAATTAGAATTAATTTGGTGACTTAAAGAGATTAATTAAATAAAGGGGTATAAACTGTCAATTGTTTGATAGTTAAGCTTTAGACTGTAAATCCATTAGGATATGCCTTGGACGAATTCTAAGAGCTTTTGGATAGCTAAAATCGTCCATATGCTTATCTATGGAATGGATTTGGATAGCCTTAAGAGAAGATTATCCAATTAGGGTTTAGGTTGTAACCCTTAAGGAGTCTACAAGTATAAATAGACCCCATGGCATAGGGAATTCAACACCTCTGATTAAGTAAGAGAACCCTGGTCGAAATTCCTCCCTCTCCTCTCTCCTAAATCATTCTTCTTGCTATTGGTATTTGTAAGCCATCAGAGGAGTGACATTTGTGACTCTAGAAGCTCCAAGACCTCAAGATCAACAAGGAAATCAAAGGTATGATTCTAGATCTGTTTCAATGTTGTTATTTAACCTAATTAGAAATTAGAAGTCTTGGATTCAAAGCATGTTTATTAGAAAGCCTAGATCCAAGCATTAGGGTTTTGCATGCGCACATAGGAAAGTTCTTATGGCTAAAACCCATCACAAACATGGACTGTTGACTCGAGTTTGACTTCTGTTGACTTTTGGGTTGGGTCAATCATGAGTAATGGAGACCATGGAGGGGTAAAATGGTCTTTTACCCACTTCAAGAGTTAGACAGAGAAAAAGAATAGCCTTTGGTGTATTTGAGTATGAATAGAGTATTAATTAGAGATGTTATCCTATGTGTTAGGCGAAGGCTAGTTCGATATTTCTGAGTATGAGGCTGTTACTTGCTAGCTTGCAAAGTGAGTATTCTCACTATACATATCTGAGTAGTAGTTACTGTGTGACTGGAGGGTCTTCATAGAGATACTGGACCGGAGGGTCCTCATTATTGACCGGAGGGTCTCATTGTCATACTGTGATATGCATTATGGTGCATACTGTCTTTGTGACTTATGTTGTTATGTTATTTAGTGTAAATGTTGTTTATATGTGCTTACGTTGAGTTATGTGATATAATATGCATTATGCTTTTTGATTATCTTATGCTTTGTTGAGTTAGGACCGGAGGGTCCACCTGAGTAGTAGGACCGGAGGGTCTCCATTGAGAGACATTGATCGGAGGGTCTTATTTGAGGTGTACGTGGTATTTTGGGGAACTCGCTAAGCTTCGTGCTTACCGTGTTATGTGTTATGTGTTTCAGGTTTTTTCTTAGTATCGCTGGAAGGCACCGACTTGATTGTACACACCAGTGAAAGAGTTATGTTTTTTAAGGATCCTGGATTTTAATCAACAAATATGGAGTTGCGAGTTGTAAATTAAATAAATGAGATTTTTGTGAAATGTGTTATGAGAATTATGTGACCATAAATTAAAATTTTGTATTGAAAATTTTCGGTGTTACAATATGTTGGATGTATCAGTTCATGTATATCGATTATGTACCAAATAAATTGGAAATTGGAGAAGACATTGATATTTATGAGCATCAATCACACAAGGAGGTTGTAACGAGTAAAGAAGTAACTAACTGGTTAATGACGATGAATTAAAAAATGCAATTAATGGAGAAGAATGAAACATGAGATACTATTCCATTATCGAAAGGAGCAAAACCAGTGTCATGAAAATGCATCTTTAAGAGAAAAAAATCTTGGAGTTGAACCAGCTAGGTTCAAAACGAGGTTAGTGGCAAAATGGTTATCATAGAAAGAAGGGATCAACTATCATGAGGTTTTCTTACCGGCCGTGAAGAATAAATCGATTCAGGTTCTATTGGACATGATGAGTGAATTTGATTAGGAGCGTGAACATATTGATTTTAACACCATTTTTTTTCATGGCATTCTAGATGGGAAGATTTTACATGTACCAACCAGAAAGGTTCATGGATTCAAATAAATATCATGTATGTTTGCTGAAGAAATCCATGTATGGTTTGAAGCAATCTCCACGACAATGGTACAAGATATTTGATTCTTTAATGATTTTAGACGATTACATTCAGAAGCGGTTTGATAAATGTGTTTACTCAAAGAAATTGTCTCATGGGTCCTATATATGTATGTACGAACGTATACATGTATATATATATATATATATATATATATATATATATGTTGCTATACGTAAATGATATGCTTATTACAACCAAGAATATGTTGAGATTAATGACTTAAAGGCGCTACTAAAAAATGTGTCAGAGATGAAGGATTTAGGTGTTGCAAAGAAGATATTAGGGATGGAGATTCGAAAGGATAAAAGAGAAGGGTAGTTTTATATTTCTTAAGAAAAGTACATTGAGAAAATCTTATAGTCATTCGATTTTGATTAGTCCAAACCAGTTGGTATTCATAGGGCAACATATTTTAAACTTCATCGAAATACTATGCCAACTATAAGCCAATAAATAAATTACATGAGCAAGGCTCCATATTTGAGTGTTAATAGAAGTCTCATATAGACGATGATACATACCAAACTTGATTTGGCTCATGCAGCTAGTGTAGTAAATATATACTTGAAGGGAACGGTAGATATACATCTGGTATATGGTGCTTACACATATAATAACTTAGTTGAATATGCAGGCTCATACCATGGTGGTGATTTATGAAAAAAAAAAAAGACAACGAATGTGTAATATCTACACTTTATTTGGATGTGCTATTAGCTAGAAGTTCATGTTACAGGATATAATTGCATTGTCTTTAACTGAAGCCGAATACATGTCAATGATTAAACTTAGAAAAAAGTGTATAGGGTTAGTTGAGAGTCTTAGGTTAAAGTTGAAGAGCCTCTCTTATACTGTGACAGTCAGAGTGCCTTGTCTCTTGAGAAAATCCAGTTTATTATGAGAAGATGAATCGTGTTGGTGTTAGGTTGAAGTTCATTCGTGACATTCTAGAGGAAGACAAATTTTCTATCGTAAAGATTAATACCAAGGAGAATACAACATACATGTTAACATAGTCGTTGCCTACGGAGAAGTTAAAACTTTTCTTGGACTTGGTAGATGTTCACAAGAGTTAAGTCCGTACAACACAAATTAGTTGGAGGAAGCAAGAAGTTTTTGGTTTATGGAGCTTGGAGTACGCTAAAATTAATGTGGGTATTGTGACTTGAACATTAAAGACCTGAAAGACGTGCAAAACACTTGGAATCAAGATGGAGCATTTGGAAATAAGATGGATCATTTGGATTATGGTGGAGTATTGGGCCAAATGCGCTCCAGGCATCAGAATGCGCTAGTGGCTCCTAAATGCCCCCAATGGCTCTTGAATGTCCTACAAAAGTTCTTGAATGTGTTAGCAGCTTCTGAATGCGCTCTGATGGCTCTTGAATTGCTCCTGGATGCACGCTCTGTGGCTCTAGAATGGCTCCTGAATGCGCGGTCTGTGGCTCCTGTGGATTTTCCGATCACTTTAATTATGTGAATCACGTTAGTTGCTTTGTGTTATCATTTTTTTTTCTTAGCAATTTATCATGTATGATGTGTGTTTATCCATTCTTGATCCTTACATATAATTTTTGAACTTAGATGGTAAGTTAAGGTCAATGTTTTAAAAACCGGGTTTTTAATTGAACCGGTATGTTGACCGGTTCCCGGTTCGACCGCCGGATCAACCGGTTTCTATAGTTTTCATGTTTTTTCCTATTTTCCTACACATACATACATATATAAATCATGAATTTGATGTTTACAAATTCAAAGATTAAAAATACACATAAAAAATTGTAGATAAATCCAAAAACATTAAAATAACACATAATCATAAGTTATAGTGTTTTACATCAATTCATATACGTCAAAAAGAAATAAAGTATAATACCGTAACAAAATATAGTTTTAAATGAATACAAACACATCAAAAAAATTTATCACATTTATCATATGTTTTTATTTAGAAAAAACTAAATACATATGAAAAAATTCACCAAAGTTTATTATGTAAATTGTTTTTTTTCATGTGTTTTTATTCAATTTAACCGGTTCAACCCGGTTCAATCCGGTTCAGAAATCAATATAAAACCGGTGATAGTTGAACCGTTCCCTCCACCGGTTCCCGGTCCAACCGGTTCGACCGGCCGATTTAAACTGGTTTTTAAAACATTGGTTAAGGTACACATCCTCACTATAGTTTGATTTAATTGGGCACGATGATACTAATTGATCATTATAAACGATTGGGGTTAGTTTTGTTGTATGATGACGCTAAGCACGTTACAAAGTTGTGTCATGTTCAATACTCGGGAAAGCTTTGTGAAAGATATAAATGTTGGTGCTCGCCTTGTGACCATGTTATAAATAAAAGAAAAAAGTTGTCACAAATTAACAATAGATGACGTGTCTTTCTAAAAAAAGCAAATTACAAACACACAAAGATATTACAAACACTAGTTGTGAGACCCGTATATTATACGGGTTGATTAAAACAAAATGTTAAGTACCAACGATTAAATAGAAATTTTATTTGAATTTGAAATTGAAATAAGTGAAAATTATGAGAAAAAAACATGCAAAAAATAAAGAAAAAAAATATGTATTTATTGTGTAGTACACGGGTTAATTATAACAAAATGTTAAACATAAAGGTTTAAACTGTAAATTTATTTGAAATTTAAAATTTAAAATTTAAAATTAATGGTAGGTTTAATTTATGGACACCAAATTAATGATATATTGAAAATGAAAATTAAAGTAATGACAAGTGGAAGATAAATATATCTCAAATTATAACAAAATGACATGTGGCTAATAAATTATGACAGAATGACATGTGGCAAAGTCATTTTCATTTATTATGGTAGATTCTAATATATTACAAAAACTATAATTGTGGATGTTTCATCTTAAGAAATAGAATAACAATTGCCTGAATTATTCAATAAACATATTAATGACATAACGAAACCTGTATATGAAAATGTCTTCTTGTAATTCTCACGAACGATATAATTTCAAATGTGGCACTTTTAGACCATTTGATGAGCTTCCAAGCTGTCCATGTTGAGGTCGTCTTCCATGTCATTTAACTTCTGGTAGGCACGAAAGTTAGATATGGCTACGACCCCAAGGAGTACACATATAATTACGTATCTAATCCAATCAAGGTTTTTAGGGATGATTAAGACGAGGACGAGGGTAACAGGGGTGAGGATGCCAAAAAAGGAAATCACTCCTTTTAGGATCATGTAATGAACAAGAGAGAAGTCCTGCATTGTTGAGTTTTGCAACCGATGGTTTATGTAAAACAAGACTCCTGAAGTGGCTGTAGCTATGCATAAAGCAACAACTGATAAGTTCATAAAGAAACCACTTGTTTCAAAAGGAGATTTTTTTTGGTTTTGAAACTTCACTTGAATAAGTGATATGATTGGTAAGTAGATGGTTACAAGAGTTGCAGTGTACATTAGATGCAAGATTGCTGAGTAATCTTGAATCCTGAAGTAAAACACAAATAAATGTATCATGAATCTGAAAAAGGGTAAAACAATTTACAGAGCGACCTAAAGTCATCATACGGAAATATACCCAACGAATTAAATTCAACACACTCTCACTCCTCACGCGGTCACCACAAAGTCAAACCCATACTTCATAATTCCTTTTCCGTTCCTTTATATCCACCTCCCGCCACACGCCCACACCCTTAGACCTCCCTCCATGGAAAAATTATGATCGGAATCAGCAGCCATCACGGCCACCTCCACCACTGATCCAACCGCCATCAATAGGCTGTCACCGCCGTCATCACCACCACCACCGCCCCTATACTATTAAACGAAATCTACGACCCCTATTCACCACTGGCAACCACCAGGCCCGTCCCAGAGGGTGGGCGATAGGGGCGACCGTCCAGGGCCCATCTTTTAAAGGGGCCCAAATTTTTTATGGAAATTGTTATATTTAGAAAATAATACAAATAATTTTCTTTTAATTATTGATTTATTATAAAGACTTGATGACATTTGTGTTTTTTAAGGGCCCATTACTGGTTCAAAATTTTGATTTTGTTGCGAGTTTGATCGAGTTTGTTTTGAGCTTTTCTAAAATGACGAACTTGCTTTTACTTTTTTTTTTTTGGATCTTTTTATTGATTTTAAACATTTTTCTAATTAAAAAAAAGAGTAAATTACTAAAATCGTCCCTATGGTTTGGTCAAACTTTCACGTTTGGTTCCTAACTTTTCTTTTGCACTCGGATCGTCCTTGTGCTTTGATTTTGTTGCATTTTTCGTCCTTTGCATACATAAAATTAGGGACCAAACGTGATATTTTAACCAAACCATAGGGACGAAAAATGCAACGAAATCAAACTATAGGGACAATCCGAGTGCAATAAAAAAAATAGGGACCAAACGTGTAATTTTGATCAAACCATAGGGATGATTTTAGTAATTTACTCTAAAAAAAATCTAGTCTTTAACACACCTGGACCATCCACCCTCACATCTCTCTCTCTCTGTATATATATAAGTTTCAAAATGTAATCAAATAACACGGTCTTACCACATATGGTTTACAAGGAAAACCCTTGATCATTGTTAAGATCTCCGAAATAAAACATTGGGAGGTGACAATGATCACATGCCTTGATGATTTTATTGATTGAAATGAATGATTATAGTAGGGACGGAACACAGACATTAGAACTAGGGGGTTCGAATCCAACTTTCAAGATGAAACCATTTAGAAAGTAAACAATATTTAATGGAAATAAACAGAAAAATTATAGCCTTAAGAACTAGTTACTAGTACCAATCATAACAAATATTGACAACAGAAAGTAACATCATTATTAATCTGTTTAATACAACCCTATTACTTAAGGAAGAGCATGCTCATGTTATTTGGTAGATCATCAAAGTCACATTTCTGGATAACACTACAAAGGACAAACAAATGATCATAAGAGACTAAGCACAGACAACCACAAGAAAAATATACAAGCACTCAGTGCAAAAGTAACAACAATCATTGTGTATGTGAGACTATCCAATCATCTTTATTAGTTACTTTCAAGATGTTATATGTGAAAGAAACTCATTAAACCAAACACATAATAAGACTATTAAATTGAATCAGACTTATGAAGCTCATTATTCATTTAGTAACTAATAAGACACCTTTAATCTCATAATAAGAATACAATGATCATGATTAATGAAAAACACAGATTAAGAGGCTTACTGATATTCGGCATCTCAGGTAACAAATAATAGAGTAATTCTCATTACACATCATCTACCGACTACAATTCTTGAAACCACTTTTCCATTGTTTTGGGAACTTAAAGGATTTTAATGCTTTTATCATATATTTAGCTTAAACTAATAGAAAGCGATGCCAACTTGAATCAGATTCAAGAAACTAAAAGGAACAAAAAGTATAATATAATTACCTCAAAAGATCAGCCTTCGTTACAACTGGGATTCTAGGATGACTAAGGAGCGATGGCCCTGGATGTCAGCAACGATGCGTAAGGTAGGCAACTGATTTAATGATTATTGATTGATAAATTTATTTTTGAATCTCAATTCCCGTTCATATTCAAATCTAAATGTTATGAGTAGGAAATCTAATTTCAAATCCAAAATCAATGTCAACATTGTAAAATGCAAATGAATTTGTATCAAAATTGGTTGTGCGAAACCCTAATGATCTGATTACAAATACAAAAAAAATCAAAACTCTATAAAATAAAAGAATTAAAGAGGAGAATGAGAAACAAAAGCATACATATTAATTAGGGTGGATTGCCATAAAACTGAAGCGATTTAGAAACCATAACGACTGGATTGTGTGGCCAAGTGGTGTTATTCTGAATACAATGTGATGAAACATAAGTTTATGTATTTAGAAAAATCATTGAAGCAAAGTAGGTTTGGGTATGAATAAGCACATTGACTCGATAGCAGGAACGTTTTAGTAGATATCCGTCGAAGGAACCCAAACAGTGGGGAGGCCACAACCTCAACTGCCCTAAGTGATCCGCTCCTGCATCCATAACCCTTGAGTATTTTGTACTTGGAAGAGTAAAAAGCGGAGGGGCCATGGCCCCCTCTGGCCCCTTAAAGCATCCGCCCCTGGATTATAGAGAAAATAGAATGAGTATGAGTACAAGTGCTAGTATTCTGCCAAAAAATCGTGTGAAGTGTGATGAATACAAGTGTTTTATATAGTTAAAACCTAATAACTAGAACTCCAAAAATTCCGTGATCCTCCGAGATCAACTTATAGTCGTTGCTTGACTTGGTCCTCCAGGTCTTTTGCATGGTTGTAACGACTATTCGTTGAGATAATGACTTTGACTGGTTATTTCTGCACATGTGAGAAAGATAAAAGAATATATGGCCGTTGTAAATAATTAAAAATATTAGTCAGGATCCTGGAGTTTATTCGGGATCCTGAACTTCAAGGATCTCGAGCCTTTGAGGATCCATAGACTTCAGGATCTCAAAGTAGTTCTAAGATCCTATTCCTAACAATTCCCCGAAGTTATTCCTGAAAATAAGTGAGTTAGTTTCGAGAATATTGAACGGATAATGAATTTTTTGAATTTAACCCTTAACAGCTTTGATAATTCAAATTTCAACGGGTGAATGACTAGCCGTTACCTTTCAATTATCGGTGATTTATTTGAAGGTAACTCTCTCTTTTTTCTTGTATATTTTTACTTCTTCTGTCATGGGTATAAAAATGGTCGTTTCTCGCAAAAACATCTTAGCTCTTCTCGAAGATGACTTCATCGACCAATGAATTCTTTCCTACGAGGAGACATGTTCATTTGGTGATAATGACATTGATTCTTTGAGACTCAATGGAGCCTTCCCCTTCTGAAGCCGTTTTTAGACCCTTCGATCCTCTCATCCAACCTGAATTTGTTTCTCCTACCTAGGTGTGCTTCCTCGAATACCCCTTGTCCTTGGGGTTGAAATACCATTTCCCTGGAATTGTCTCTGAATTCTTTAAGGTGGATGGGATCTCATATATTCAGGTCATGTCGGTCGTTTGGAGGATCCTATATTGGATCGACCAAGTGAATCAGTCAAAAGACCTTGATATAGGTCTTTCTGAACTGGCATGTATGTATGATATTACGACCTTTGGGAATTCTCGCTTTCTTCTTAAAGGCAAAACCCACAAATCTCCTCTTGTCTTAAAAACCAAACACAACGACGAAGTTTGGAAAGAAAAATACCTTTTTGTGAGACTTGACTCCATTCTTGGTGGGGATCTCCTATCGGATGCTTGGGTTAAGAAGGGTAGGATTCTATTATACTAATATAAGGATCTTGGAATTCACTTCTTCTTATTTTGTTTGATTTTTTTGCAACTTCTAAATTCGAAGAGCTTGTCCCATCGCTCAGGATTCAGAAGAGAATATTGAGAAGTTCTTGGTCTTGTCTGAAGCCGAGAGATCCTTTTGATTCGAACATGCAACTCTGCAAGAAGGCCCCTCTGCTACTGACCTCATGTCGACTGGTAAGGATCCATGATTGTTTTTGCTTGTGATGAAGGATCTTAACATTTTTCTATTATATGTGGGATCCAATATCACCCGTTCAAGTGCCCGCTTCACACTTGTTGGTCTTAACACAACCGTGTCTAGGGATCAACTAACATTGAAAAAGGAGAAGAGTTCGTATTCTCTTCCTCCTAAAAGATCGGCCATTGACTTAACAGTGAAAAATCCAGGATCCCGGAAAAGGAAAATTGTTGAGTCTGCAGGTCTATCCTTGGAGAACCTTGGAGTTAAGGATACGCTCCAGAAGTCGGTCTCTTTCACCCAAGTTGTAAGTTTTGGTTTTATTCTCGACTTATATTCTACATTTTGCTGACCCACTATGTTTTTGTTACAAGTCTCTGATCATGTGTCCGTTGATCTAAGGATCCAACCGGAGAGGGCTAAACAATCCCTTCAAGGATAGGAGAGGATGTGGAAAGCAATCAATAAGGATTTATTGATGAGAATGGATCTGCTCAGCAAGGAGATAGTTGAAAATAGGAGGAGCACTTGTTCAAGATAGAGGAGGTGATCTCCGATGGGAAGGTCAACCCTGCAGTGGTTGTTTGGAAGGCCAAGATCCGTCTTACGGAGGATCTGGAGAATGCAGGTTCCTGGGATGTGGACGGTTTGTGCGAGGTACTGGCGAATTTAACCGGCAAGCCTGCTATCGCAAATCAGGATCCTGTATTGCAGCTGGCCGAAAGAGGGGAGAAGAAAGACACAATCGATGATGACCATTCTAAGGTCTAGGCCTGCGTAGATTAGTTTAAATAATTTTTTGTTTAATTGGGATGTAGAAAAATTAATCTTTTGGTGGTTTGGTGCACAACCCCCTTTTTTTTAATACAATGGTTGTGTTTTCTTTTCATATCTTTCTTTTGATCCTCCTATATAATTGTTTGTGATAATGGGGATCCTTAGATCACTAAGATCCTGAAGATCTGAGTTCCTGAAAACAATCCTAAAAAGTCTCTTAGTAAATTATAAGTAACACTTTTAAACTCAAAAACTTAAGTTCTGGTAACCAAATAATCTTTGTTTAGGATCCTGAAAAGTTTTGGATCCTCAAACTTAGAGTTTTTCAAAAACAAGGATAGATGAAACCTGGTGATCTTAGGAAAAGTTTGAAGTCATGATCTCCTTGTCTTCGTATGACCTTGATGCTTGAAGGGATCTTTATTTTAGAAGTTTGTTAGGAAGGATCCTCAGTCGTCAAATTTCAGGAAGGATCCTTAACTTAAGATAGTATGTAAATGTTATAAATCTTAGGAGTTTTCTATGGAAGATCCCAACTTGAGATAACATGTAAATGTTATTAACCTTAGATTCAGACTTTAGGATCTTAACCCATGTTCATAAATAAGGGGGTTTCCAAGTCACTGAAGCGTGAAATGTGTGACATCCCCAAAATCACGGCCAGAAAAGACCGGTTTTGTTTATACTTTATTTCAAAATCAGAGTAATCTTTTAATAAAAGAGTTGCGGAATTTGTCCCAAAACAATATTATGATAAAGATTTATCAAAAGCATTTCCGTAGAAATGTATTTCATTAAAAAGACTCAGGATGTCATGTTCGATACAGTACATAAGTATAAACAATACAACATAGGCCTTACTACATTATTCCGTATTTATAGGCCTAAAATCCATTAATCTCTCATCCCAAGACATCACATCTATGCTCATGCGCCACTACCTGTAATACAAGAAACTGAGTGGGTCAGGCTTGGGAGCCTGGTGAGCACATAGGGTTTTCAACCCACAATAAATAAGTTTATTAACTTTATCAAACCAAACAAACCCGATTACCCGTTCCCGTTATCCTCACTTTACGTCCCTAAGCATCTATCATAAGGGACCTACCCTAATGATTATCATCGGGACGGACACTACTGCTAAGGGGATTCCTCAGCAATAAATGTCCTTAAGGCAACCATGTGGGGGATGGAGTACATCTGGTGAGCACACAGTTCAAATAAACACACAGTTCGAATAAACACCTACAGGTTGCGAGCCTGCTAGTGTTCCACTGGACTGTCTAGAATAGTTCGTGGTCGTCATCTATACTTCATTAGGATCATCATTAACATCTATAACGAGGCCTCTCATTATTTTATTTTGTCACACAACAACTATTACATCTACCCATGTTTTACCCAACACATTTTGTAGATATAAAATACATATACAGTTTAAATCATTGAAAACATGTATAAAACGTTCATCCAGCATAGATAGCAAGTATTCAGATAATATGCACACATAGCAGGTAATTTATATAAAATACTTCATATCTATGTGTAAGCTAAAAGTAACTATGCACTCACTTGAAAATGTGGTGATTCCGAACTCAGACAGCGCTTCGCTTCTTAAAAATAATTTCCTTCGACAAAACCTAGTATTATTACCACTAGAGTTTAGTCTATTATTACCGTGACTAATTATTAGTCTTATTATTATTATTATTATTATTATTATTATTATTATTATTATTATTATTATTATTATTATTATTATATAAGCGTTTAAACAATACTTTCCAACCACTATGTACAGACACGGGCCAGACATAAAACACCGGAGGGCAGGACCATTTTGGCGTATAGCACTTCTGAAATCCAACAACCCTATGCGGCCCTTTAAACCAGATTCCCCGTACCGCAAGTAGTTAAAAAGATATTATAACGGCACTTATATAAGTCATAATAATAGCTCAAATATTTATTATAAATTTATAATAACAATACTAATTTTAAATATAAACTATATTTAAAATAGGGTAAGCATAACTTACTTTCAAGGGGATTTTAGCTAGGAGTCGGCTCTGCAGGGGCAGAACTTCGTCGTTGAATCTTTCTAAGAAAGATTCGTGCAGCGCTTCAGCGCTCACCTTACTATACTAAAACTACAGAAAGAGAAGTCGAATCACGAGGGACCGAAATGCTCGGGGGATAAGGAGAGAAAGACTCTTGAATCAAGAGAATGGTGCAAGAAATATGAGAGCCCAAGCCTCTTATTTATAGTAATTGAATTTACAAAAACTACCCTCCATAATTACTTAATGACCTTATAGTTATATAAACAACTAAACACCCCTTTATAATACTATTTTAAATAGATTTAACGATATTTTCACTAAACGAATGTCGAAAGAACTCAACATTAGTCTTATAATGACCGCATCGTCGATACATTTCTAATGATATATACATATGTATATATATGTGTACGTATATATGATTTATACTTTATTTTAATACGTAAATATGCTATTATAATTTATAACTCGTTCATACGAACTCCGTTTTTGACGTTATTTATATCCACGCATAGGTGGAGACGTACTCCACAACTTTCGTTTAGACTCCATCGGCTAATTTTGACTTTATTTTTAAAGTTATATTTTTAACAGGCCGGGACAGCATTGGTCCGTTAAAATCTCATAACTTCTTTATTCGATGTCCATTTTCGTCTGTCTTTTTATCGTTACGCTACTAATAACCAGATCTTCGATTCTCGTTTAGGTTGTTTCGGCTAAAAACCGCTCGATCTAATACTTGAACTTCGGGCTGTACACCGCTAAGCCGAAACTTCGAAAAATCATAACTTCCTCATAAGAAGTCAGATTTGGGCGTTCTTTTTATGGACGCTCTCAGGTTAACATATTCTACGACTTTCATTTAGATTACTAAGGCTAAAAGAAGCTCTATCATAAATTCACTATTTACGTCTCCCGGTGTCGTGCCCGTTTTGCCGTAAAACTTCGACGGACCATAACTTCTTCGTTATAACTCGGATTTCGATGCTCTTTATATGTACGGAAACCTTGTAACATATACTAAAACTTGGTTGAGATTATTTATTCTTAATAACCCTATTGCCTCTAAATTGACTAGCCCGGATCTACGGGCGTTACAAAATGATCCCCTTATTTATATCCCATAGATAGATATCATGCGTCCAAGCGAGGTGTATAAACCTTAACTCATGTGAAAGAGGTAATTAAATCTTTAAACCTTAGAGAGGATTAAGTACCCTTATTCGTAGGAGAGATGATCAATCTCTATTCTTGGGAGATTCATATCGTGGTTCTGTAGTTCCAATTGAATCGAGTTATCAAACAAAATCAGAGTATGAAATGATTTAGAACAAGAGATCTAAATATAATATGTTTGGCATGTTGTATTGCTTAATCAGTTGAATACAAGAGGAAAAGAGAAATGATTGCAATCAGGAAAAAGTTCTTTTCCTCTAAAAGTATCCTTCCCATATTTAAAGGGAAAACTGAAAGCACAAAAAGTATAAGGACATTCGACATCTAAACTTCCATACTAAATTAGTCCTTAAAATAAAATACAATCCAAAATTCGACATTACAAGTAACAAAGATAATTTCGACATCTCACTACCTTTGAACCCCAACATTCTCCCCCTTTGTGAGAAGTGTCGAATCTAAGTCATTAATATGTGGATTGCTTGATGCATCGAACTTATAACCGTTGCATACCAATTCATCACCATCTTCAAATCAGCATTATCTTTATCATTGTTTTTCTTATTGTTATTCATACGAACCATCAAGTTCATATAATGAGCTATAGTATATCTTTCGACATCACATGCTTGAAACAAATACTTCGTCTTTCTTCCCTTCTTGCTTCTTCCAACAAAGACTATTCCAATTGGCTTTAGACAAATCTCTCCATCATCGTAAGGCTACAACTCTGCTTTACTCTTCAAGATTAATTGAGGTATAGTTATCTCTTTTCCCTTTGTCAAAGCTAATTCAACATCTGTCAATGCTAAACAATCGAAATAATTGTCGATGAAAATCTTGATATGAGTAAGACCCAACAAATAATCTTCTGTGCTTGTACCCTGGAGTTTTGTTTCATTGTTGAACTTAAGAATCTTTGCGACCATGATTAAGTCATTCAGATTCATGAGAGGAAAGTCATCAATAGTGAAGTTGAAAGTTGTGTAGTTTATCCTTAAGCACTTATGTCCAAAATTCAAATCTAGACCCTAAAAGGTGATCTTAACCATAAACTTTCCAACTTTATGGTTTTTCATGGCTATTAAGACCTTTATAACAAAAACCTTAACTTCTTAACCCATTAAGACAACTTAGACTATGCATGGGAAGAAACTAATGTCCAAGATCACATTTTTATGCCATAACATACCCTAAAACGTCTGGAATGACAACTCAAATGTCATGGAGTATTCCATACTAATAAAGATCAAGATTGGACAAAAAGGTGTCAACTTTAAGCAAAAACTAGATCCAAATAAACTTCTCAAGTTTGGAGCTTTATACCTCCAAAGGAAGTACAAAGGGAAGTAGATGTTAGATCTAAGGCCTTGAGTGAAACATTACAACCTCAAGGTTCTTCCTTCTTCTCCAAGACCTCCAAAATGACACTAAAAGGCTCTTCAAGCTTCATAAGGCACTCACACACTTCAGGGTTTTGAAATAAGGAAAGGCTCTGAAGATAAGAGGGTGTATGAGGCCATAAAGATGCTTAAATGTGGTCGAAACCCTAAAAATTAGGGTTTGCAACCTGGCTACGTACACCCATCATACGCACACAAGGCCAAATAATTACGAAAAATCCATTGGGGTCCAATCTTGCAAACAAATCATAACCCAAGGTTCAAAAGATAATACCTAGAAAAAATTAGATGTTACAGGGGGATACATGTGCTCAATATTTCATTTATGCAAAACACTCTTGAAAACATACTACAACAAGTTATCATTTTATGTGAAAATGCATCATACCTAGTTTATAAATGTTATTTTGTCAAGTAACACTTCATTTACAAATAAACTAGTCATAAATATGATATATGCATGTGTTATAGTTGTTTAAAAATG
This sequence comes from Lactuca sativa, assembly GCF_002870075.4. Classification (NCBI taxonomy): domain Eukaryota; kingdom Viridiplantae; phylum Streptophyta; class Magnoliopsida; order Asterales; family Asteraceae; genus Lactuca; species Lactuca sativa. The sequence goes on along the minus strand of NC_056630.2, from coordinate 38,542,996 downwards.
ATACAACTAGTCAAGACAACTTACTACAAAATACTATGATTTTATAAATCTTATGTCATTAAAAGATTACCACCTTTTGTAGTATTTCAAACTTATATCGTGTATGTGTGTGTGTGTGTCTATATATATATATATATATATATATATATATATATATATATATATATATATATATATTATAACTTAAAATTTATACATGAACTTGTGATTACTACTATGAGATCTACCACTTATTTAAGCGAGTATTTTACACTTTCCCGTATACATACTTATTGAACATACTCGGCTTTTATAAACTTTATGCAGCATAAATCATTTTGTCTAGTGACTTATCCACGTATAAGTTAGGGCTGAGAGTTGTTTTGTAACGTCCCAAAGATAATTAAGGTAAAATTTTGTTCTTAAGTTAATAAATCGTTAATACATATCATTTCCATGAAACCAAAGTGATTAAGAATTAAAAAAACATTATCAAATCAGAGTAAAACACAGAATACGCAAACATATGGTGTGTGCTCTGCGATCATCCCGAGCCATTCCTTTTGAAAATCGAAGTACTTGAAACAATAAACTGAAAACCGTAAGCACAAAAACTTCGTGAGTTCCCCAAGATACCTCATACCATACATAACAAAACATATAATAGGCCCCGCCAAGTCATCGGGCCCCACCCAGTCATTGAGTTGAGCTCGCTAGTAAATCGGGCCCCGCCTGGTCATCAGGCCTTAGCCCGGAAAGCATATAAACACAGACATATGCCAGAGTCATGAAGACAGTTAGCATACTAACATAACATGAACATGGGTTAACATTGGTGCCTGTGACCCGCTAAACCCAGTGAGGAAGCTCACCTCGCACTGCTGAAGTTCTGCGAATAAATCTCTAGCTGCTAGCTGACAGATCCCCGAACTGTCAACATCAAAACAAAACCCAATTAACAATCTAGGTTTCGATGCATAACCATAAATCCACACATGGGGTAAAAAGACCATTGTACCCCCTAACCTAGCTTGGTCTAAGACCAAGACCCAAACTCACACTCTAAAGGCTTAAAATCCAAATAATCAACCAAGGCCCAACTATGGACCAATTTTCTAAATTCAGCCCAAACCCCTTACATGGGCCTCACCCTAAAACCCATCCAAATATCCTAGTCCATACACTTGTTCTTATGTGGCCCATTAAGAATTCAAACACCTAAGCCCAAAAGAAAAGGCCCAACTCGAGCCCATACATAATTAGGGTTTTCACATGAAATGACAATTAGGGTTAAGTAAAAACACTTAACCCGCTAAGGAGTTAATCCATTAAGTCCACCATCCTACTAGGTCAATCATACAGTGTCGTCGGGCATAATTCATAATTCAATTCCACCGGTCCAAAATGTGGGTCCTGGCAAGTCCCAAACAAAGGTTTCCAAGATTTGGGTTTTCTAAACCCTAATTAGGGTTTCCAACCCAAGCACATGTCGACTAAGTCCAAGATTAAGCTATAGGGTTGATTAGGGTTTCACCAGGCCGGGCACCACCCACAACCACCTTGGGCGGTGGTGGTTGACGGTGGTTCACAGCGGCAGCCACCCGCGCATGGCGACGGTTTGAACAAAAATTCCATTAACCAAACACACATACAATCTGAACATTATCAACACACACCAAAGCACACACACATCCACTTCCTCACGGTGGCTGGTGGTGGCAAAAGAAGTAGGCTTAGCGTTAACCATCATGGTTGGCTACCATGGTTGTTTACCTCACTTCTGACCAACATAACCCTCCTCTGCATGCTTTACGGGTTCTAACAGCAACACACACATACATAACACGAGACCACAAGCTCTCAACCACCGACTGGGCGGCTAAAGACGCTGGAACAAATAGAAACGACGACCAATGGCCACCGGGTACAACAACGACGTACACGATGTCAAACATACTGAGAGGAACAAAGGATAGGAGAGAGGAGTGGTGGTTAGCCTTACCGGGAACTTCATGGTCGCTCACGACCCACACCACGAAGAACACAGCTTCAAACGTCGACCTCGGCGGCTCTTTCGGCTGCTCGCGACGTCCGGCAACAGGGGTTGTTATGGAGGCGTTCAATGAAAAGTTAGCAGGAGGTAGGGTGGTGGTCGGACTTGGCTTTGCAGGCGACGGCTGAGAAGCTTCCAAGATGGCGGCGGCTGAAAAGAAAATGAGCTAGGTTTAGGGTTCGGTATTCACCAAAACGAGAGGGAATGGAAACAAGTTTAGTTCCCGTGTTTTCTTTCAAACATGAGCTCCAATTCCAAGTTTGGCCCTCCTCCACAAAACTTTTTCAACTTAAGTCCCATATATACCAAACACCCCCTTATTTATGAAAATCTTTACAACCCAAATCCAGAAATTACACTTAACCCCCAATATTCAAAAGTTATGACATTTAACTCCCAAAACCAATGCCTTGCTAAACTAATATGGATTTAGGGCTTCAATCAAATATAATTTACATCTCAGGGCTTAGGGTCTATTTATTTACTTCTTTTATTTATTTAATCTTAAACGAAATGTTACATGTTCGTGTACATTAATTAATGGCTTTTATAGCGAGACATTATTCATAATCTAAGCATAAACACTTAGCATATCCACATGACTATAACCGTAATCCTTAGAGCGAGATACGTATGTATAGATCTATACGGGTTGACACCCTCATCTGCGATTGCTAGCTACAACCTCGACAAATCAATTGAAGCAGGTGACAAATATCTTAGGTTGACTCCACAATGTCCAGTAAAGTGTTGTGAGGGGTACATCTAGTCACATAGCTCAGTTATAAGACTCATTATAAACGTTAACTTGATCTCTCTCTCTCTCTAGAAACTACAGATTTAGTTTCTCTTTATAAATAATATTTTTAAGTATGATTTTACTTACAAAAAAAAATATTTTTTTGGTGATTTTAAAAGTATCACTACATGTAAGTCTCACCAACCTTGTATTGACCCTCAAAACTATATGTATTCTTAGGAAATCAATAAACAAACATTTCAGACGACGGAATAGTAATGGATTTCGGGTGACCTAGTTTTTCTAGTTTTTGTTATATACGCCTAGTTGTTTAAGGCAATTTATGTACTTTATTATTATATATAAGAACCTTATATTCAAACTTCAAGATGAAATACAACTACTGTTTTGTTATTGTTGTATTGTTTTATTTATTCAAACTCCAAGATGGAATATAACTACTATAGAGGGGTTCAAGTCATGTTTGGAATATATATATATATATATATATATATATATATATATATATATATATATATATATATATATATATATATATATATATATATATTTAGCAAATAGTTTAGAAATAAATTTGATTTGCCATTTAGTAAAATAAAAAATAAATAAAGAAATATAGAAATACAAACTTGTTATGGTTTCAATACTCGAAAAAGCTTTGTGAAAGACATAAGTGTTTTAGATAACAGGTTGGCTAAAAAGACATCTCATATTGCAATATGGACACCTAATTAATTTTTTTAATATTTTGATTGGTTAAAATTATATTGTTTTTTGAAAAAAAACTGATTATAAACAGTTAATTATTAGTTGACTAGTTGTGAGACCCGTATATTATACGGGTTAATTAAAACAAAATGTTAATATAAACGATTAAATGGAAATTTTATTTGAATTTGAAATTTAAAATAACTGAAAATTATGAGAAAAAAACTTGCAAAAAATAAATAAATTAAAATTATGTGTTTAGTTATCAGATTTGTGTACTACACGGGTAAATTATAACAAAATGTTAAACACAAAGGTTTAAACTGTAAATTTATTTGAATTTGAAATTAAATTTAGAAATTGAAAATTGAAATTAATAGTCATTAAGATAGATTTAATTTATAGAAACTAAATTAATGATATATTGGAAATGAAAATTGAAGTAATGACAAGTGGAAAATAAATATATCTTAAAATTATGATAAAATGACATGTGGCCAATTGAATGGAAGAATAACAAGTGGCAAAATCATTTTTATTTATTAGGATAGATTTTTTATAAAAATATTAATAAGATGTCTAAAAATGTCTAGAAAAAGTAAATAAAAGAAAAAAGTTGTCATACATTGGAATCCTACATGCGCGTTGGATGACGTCTCTTTCTAAAAAAGCAAGTTTACAAAAACACAAAGATATTACAAACACTCAAATATATTATGAAAACTATAAATGTCGGTGTTTCATCGTAAGAAATATTCAGCACACATTAATGACGTAACAAAGTTTAGGGGTGTTCGTTTGGATGAATCGGTTTGATCCGATCCAATCAAGTAAATCCAAATTGATTTCGGTTTTCAAAACATGGATCCGAATTGTCCAAACTAAATTCAAATCCAATCCGATCCGATCCAATTACAATTCGGTTGGATCGGTTTTTATAATTCGGTTTTTAAAAACCGAAACATTTTAAAATGACATATAATTATAATATTACCCAACTTTACACAAGAAGCAAAAACAAATCATTTAGTTGTGATTTGAAATTTATAAACAACTAATAAGAAGATATATTATAGTTAAATATTTTATAGATACAAAACTTTCGAGAGAAAATGAATATTAATATTTTTTTATCGGGTGAAACGTTTTGAGCCTATTTGAAAAAATAAATTACAATATATATATATATATATATATATATATATATATATATATATATATATATATATATATATATATATATATATATATATATAAGAAATGTTTATTCGGTTTTTTTGGACTATTCGGTTTTTATTTTATAAACCAAAACCAATCCGAAATCCAAAATGCTAATTCGGTTTTGTTGAAAACCAATCCAAAAATCCGAATATCCGAACCAAATAGTCCAATCCAAATTGTCCAATTGGATAATTCGGTTTTATCCGAATAGTGAATAATCCTAACAAAGCTTGTAAATGAAAAGTGTCTTCAATTAATTCTCACGAATGATACTTTCAAATGTGTCACTTTTAGACCATTTGATGAGCTTCCATGTTGATCTCGTCTTCCATGTCATTTAACTTCTGGAAGGCACGGAAGTTAGATATGGCTACGACCCCAAGGAGTACACATATAATTACGTATCTAATCCAATCAAGCTTGTTAGGGATGATTAAGACGAGGACGAGGGAAACAGGGGTGAGGATGCCAAAGAAGGAAAACACTCCTTTTAGGATCATGTAATGAACAAGAGAGAAGTCCTCCATTGTTGAGTTTTGCAACCGATGGTTTATGTAAAATAGGACTCCTGAAGTGGCTGTAGCTATACATAAAGCAACAACTGATAAGTTCATAAAGAAACCACTTGTTTCAAAAGGAGATTTTTGTTGGTTTTGAAACTTCAATTGAAGAAGTGATATGATTGGTAAGTAGATGGTTACAAGAGTTGCAGTGTACATTAGATACAAGATTGCTGAGTAATCATGAATCCTGAAATAAAACACAAATATCATCACATTAATAAATGTATCATGAATTGAAAAGGGAAGAACAATTTACAAAGTGAGCTAAAATTGATTATATGTTGAAAATATTCAACGAATTAAATTGAAGTCCACCCTCACAAAAAGTCAAACTCATCCCCCATAATTCCTTTTCCTTTCCTGTGTCCACCTCCCGCCATGGAAAATTTAGGATCGGAACCAAACCGCCATCACTACACCTCCACCACTGATCCAACCGCCACCAACACCTCCCCTCTCCTGCCACCGCCGTCATCACCACCACCACACTATTAAAAGGAAATCGACGACCCTTGGCGACCACGCCATCGCCAGAACCCTACTTACATTATTCACAATCATCGAGCATGGAATCAAAACCCACGTTCCCACATTCTTCTTCCTCCACCACCCACAAACTATACCATAGAAACAGGGTCAGGGTCTATTTGGAATAATTTAAAGATAAAGAATTATATGAAAGCTTGGGAAAATTTGATCGGAATCAACATCCATCACTCGAGCTCCCCATCTCCGCCGCCGCCACCACCACCACCACCACTACACTACGAAACCAACATCGACCACAATACAGCCACAAAACCTCCTAATCTTATTCACAACAATTCAGTACCGAGTTAAAACCAGCATATTGTACTTAAATAAAAAACAGAGTCACGGTAGTCATGATCCCGGAATAATGTAATCTAATTATAACAAGAAATAGAACTCACCAAGCACGTTGTGGATTAAGTGTAGGGGGTTGTTCTTCCTCTCCTGCAAGATCGGAAAGTTCTTCGACTCTTCCACCAAGAATACGTGGATGCGGATTGTAATCTAAATGGTCCATCGTTTGGGATCTGGCTTCAGAGCTGTGGTACTTGGATTTGTAAATTAGGGAGAGGAGTAGTGTGTGAAGACGGGACGATGTTGAGGAGAGGAAGCTGGTTTCTGTAAAGAAGCAGGGGTACATGTATTTATGCATATTTTTTTTTTCATCTAGAAGAGTGAACTCTTACTACGATTTTCTTGTTATAGACAAATACACCAAACGTTGAATATCATGAAAGTAAAGGAACAAGGATGTATCTATTTATGCTAGCGTACAAAGGGTATCTTTCTTACAAACAAATACATGAAAAGAAAAAAGAAAAAAGAAGGGTACATCAACTTATGCATAGCATACAAACGGTTTCCTTGTTACAAACAAATACAAGAAAAAAAAAAAAAAAAGACAAAATTGCAAAAATAGTCCCCGTGGTATGTATTTTTTGGGTTTTAGTTCAAACCCGGATTTTTTTGGCTTTGTGGTTCTTTTGAGGTAGTTTTATTGTGGATTTGGGCACTTGGTAAACTGAAATGACTTTAATACCCTTGGGTTTTTTATTTCTATTTCTAGATTCATTTTTTAAATTTTTAATAACTATTTCTTCATTTTAATAATTAAAAATTGAAAGGGTTCTTTCTCTCTCTCTCTCTCTCTCTCTCTCTCTCTCTCTCTCTCTCTCTCTCTCTCTCTCTCTCTCTCTCTCTCTCTCTCTCTCTCTCTCTCTCTCATTGTTGGTATGTAGAATCGATTGGTTGAGTATCCATGATATGTGCATATTTAGTTCATATTAAATATAGATTTTTATTCATTTATTAGCTAAATTATTGCATTTTATGGACAAAAGGTACTTAAAAGTGTTTGAATTATATTTTCAGTCCAAAAATGAAGCTCGGAAGCAGGAGAAGCGGTTGAGAGATCGAGAATGGAACAAAGAAGAAAAACACCAAAAATAGCACCTACTCGTCGAGTAGGGTCGACTACTCGGCGAGTCCAAGCGAAGATTCGAGAAGATAAAGACTCGGGATCCCAGAGACTTATCACAATATGGGGACTGAGAGATGGACTCGACGAGTCGATTCGTATATATAAAGATAACTCCTCAGAACGATGGGGGAGAATTCTGGAACGATTCAGAAGAGTTTAGCTGCGATAAAGATGTTAGAAAAACCCTAGAAGACGACGAGAGAAGCTAGAATTCAATCCCGAAGGAGAATTGAGGCAAAATTTCATCATCTCACTTAATCTTTTGTTTTGACATTATGGTTAAACAATTAGACTTTGCTTGTTTGTTGTTATTTACTTCAATTATGAGCTAAAACCTTTAGACTTCTGTTTGGGGATACAAAATTGATGCTATGGTTTGATTGATTGGTAGGATTAATTCTAAGTTGGTGATTTTTATTATTTTAGCTTGCTAAAGAACCTTGTGTGTGAATAATAATTAATTTTCTGTTAATAGGAAGATAATTGATTAGCATGAATATCTATTGATTATCAATCTCATATGCTATGTGATCACTTTGCCTTATGTCTAGGATTAATGAACATGAAACTAGAGTTAATAAGAAAATTGAGTAAATTCATGTGCAAGCTTATGTGATGACCATCAACAAGAAGTTAATTAAAAGATTAAATTAGTTAACTATTGCAAGTCTAAATTAACCCGAATAATTAATCTAGTAAATCTAATTGAATTAGACAACTGGCCACTGTTTAAGTTAGTTTATTTGCTAAGGATTAGTGTAGTGAATGCGAATCTAATCGCTTGAATCGGTAACCAACAAAAGAATTAATCCATTGCACCATTACCTTGAAATCAACCATATGATCAATTGAGTTGAACTAAACAGAAGTTCCTTCCCAATTATTGAATCTAGTTAGTTCTTTGTTTTCTAGTTTTTAAATTAGTAATAGTTAGCAAGTTTCTAGTCTTGTAAAACTAGAGAAAACCCCTACTTATTAATTAATTTAGATAGGATTAGTTTTTAGTTTTATTTTTTCGTTCCCTGTGTTCGATACCCTACTTATTCAACTATACCACAATTAATAGGTTCACTGCCTTTGTGTGTTATTTTATAATTAAAAGTAGGTTTAAAACTAAGTGAGTTTGCACACATCAATCCACCAGAACACCGTCATCATCATCTTCAATACCTTTATATTCTTCAAAAATCAAACCCAACTCAACCATTACCCATTAGCTCCTCACCATTGTCCCTCCTTCCACTCCATCTCCCCTCTCTTTCTCTCTCTCTTATACTTATGCATTCACAGTCGATTCGGTCACATATTTACTGATCCGACCACACAACCCTAGCCGAACCCAACACCAAAATACTGCACCATGTCCATTAGCCTTCATGAACTTCTTCAACAGAAGAATAACAATAGCAATAATGAGGGCTAGGGTTCAACCCCCCCCCCCTCGTGCTCTTCTCCCAGATCAATTTCTGATTGCTTGATCTGATTGCGTTCAACCCTCAACGGCGAAAATGACCTCCGTAGCTTTGTTGATGTGGACACGTTCTTAGGTGGTGACATCACCTTCTTCTTCGTGCTGGCCGTTTTGGGTCTGGTCAGAGATATAGAAAGTGGTAGACTGTTAATCTTTAATTGAAACTTAGCCACAACGGCGGGAGGCGGCAACGTCTTGATTAAAAATTTGTGAGGGGTGGTCTGACGGGTTCTTGTAATCACCGACGACCATGTTCTGCAAAATTGTTGGTTTTGTGAAGCAGGTGTTGAATGGAAAAGGGGGTTCGAGAAGATCACAGTTTTTCTAGCCCAAGGTTTGTTCTTCGGTAACGCCCTATTTGCCGGAAACTAACCATTTTCATTCTCGATTTTGCTCTTTCAAGTAAAGGAGAATGTAGACCTGATCGGACTATTCGTTTCTCTCTCTTTCTCCATAACCGGAGGACGGTGGTTTCTGGGTTATCCTCAAATTCTGTCTAGAATCAGTCGTCGATTTTCAGCAAAAATTCGATTTTCAAAAATCAATATCAATTACAATAGATTCTGTTTACTTAGTAAAGCAATCGATTGTAATGAATCATCGATTTTCAGGAATCAAAGGATTCTCACATGGAATCAGTTCAATTTGGGTATAGAAATGAATACGATATGTAAGATAATCAGAATCAAATGAACTCTTCCTTTCCCCTTTTCTCCCCTGTGGTACGCATCGGTCTATGTTTCTTTTCTTTATCGTGTTTTTTTTGTTTTTGTTTTCTTAAACTGCATATTACAAGGATTTAAAATTGGGATTATGAAGAACTTGCAATAGAGAGAGAGAGAGAGAGAGAGAGAGAGAGAGAGAGAGAGAGAGAGAGAGAGAGAGAGAGAGAGAGAGAGAGAGAGAGAGAGAGAGAGAGAGAGAGAGAGAGAGAGAGAGAGAGAGCTCTTTTATTATTTTTTTAATTGTTAAAAAAAATAAATAAATATTAAATTAAAAAAATTAAAGAAAAATGAAAAATAAATACCCTAAGGGTATTATAGTCATTTCAATTTTCGAAGGGACTATTTTCACATACAAACTATTCTAAAAGGACCATGAAGCCAAAAAAATTATGGTTTGGACTAAAACCTCAAAAAAATGAATACCACAAGGACCATTTTTGCAGTTTTGTATATAAAAAAAAAAAAAAAAAAAAAAAAAAAAAAAAAAAAAAAAAAAAAAAAAGGTGTATCTCTTTACGAATTCCTTACACAGAGGATGTTTTCTTTACAAACAAATACATGAAAAGTGAAAACCGAAAAGAAAAGGAAAGAAGTAGGGTACATCTATTTATGCATAGCGTACAAAGGTTATCTTTGAAAAGTGCATTTCCTCCCACGAACAGTCGGAAGTGTACATCTATTGACGAAGAGCCTACAAATATGTAAGACCTTACTACACTACAGACAATTTGATAACCACAAAATGGAATAAAGGGTTGAGATCAAAGTGCATTTTGCACATTGGAATACAAGGACTGAGATTAAAACTGAAATTTGCCCCGTCACACGGTGGCAAATCTATTTTAATAAAACAAATCATTTTTGTCATCCGGCGCTTCCACGAACCATATGTTACATCAAAATGAAATTCCAAATATACCCATTTTTATTCTAAATATCAAAATGAAATTCCAAATATACCCTTTTTTACTTTAAATATCTCTTTATGTATTATCAATAAATCAAAATAAAAAAAATTGCATAATTAGCTTTAAATCCATATAAATTTGTAACGGACTAACATAAAATTTTGAATTCTTTTTTTAGCTTGAATTTCAGCATAATATTCAATTTCCCAATTAATTCGATTCCATTTAATTTACAAAGATACAATTATTTTTGAATTCTTATATTTGATTTTTTTTCTATGGTTAGTACATATCCTATACGTCCCTTTTTCATTCTTTTATTAAACTTTAAATGTTATTGTTTATTAAATTGATTATGTTTGATATATGATAATAATATCTAAATGTATTGAATATCAAAATATATTTATAATAGATAATGTTTGTTGAAATATCTATAATTTTAATATATAAATTATGTTTAACAAATTATAAAACCCAACAAGTTGTTTTATAATATCTATTTATATTTTCTAATTCAAATGTTAATTGCTTCGTTGTTTAGATTTATTTTGTTTTTTGTTTTGCTACGTTCTTTAATTGTGGGTATCTTTTTCAATTTAAAAAATTTATGCATTTATATAGATATGTTTATATAAAAGTAAGGATAAAATTTTATAAATTTTTGTTTTTTCATTATCATTTTTAATTATTAGTAATTGAATATTATATATATATATATATATATATATATATATATATATATATATATATATATATATATATATATATATATATATATATATATATATATATATATATATATATATATATATATATATATATATATATATATATATATATATATATATACCTGACCACAGGGTGTAACCTAATTTGGGATTATAAGTAACTTTTTCATGCCCAGTGGGAACAAAAATAATCCATGCACTGCCCACGTGTCTCACTATCCACATTTGTTTTTATTTCTTCCCAAAATTTTATTTTAACATTAACTTAAAAAAAAAAAAAAAAAAAAAAAAAAAAAAAAAAAAAAAAAACGTCAAATTTCTTATTTTTTTTCTCTCTACAAAATGAGTTAAATTTTGAGAACTTTCAAAAAACATAAAAAAAATAATAAAAAATTGAAATTCTAATTTTGGATCATCCAATTATGAGCCAAAACTGCAAAACATGATGCAATACAAATATATGTTATAAAATAAAATTTTGTTTATTAGCCATAACTTATATATGAAAAACTTAATTTGATTGAAAATAATAGAAAGGGAAAATGATACATACTACCTATAAACTTTTTAGGGTTTATATTTTTAGCCACTTAACTTTTTAAGTGGTTTTATAAGGGAACGGAGTGTGTTGCAATCTCACAATTTAGTCTCTTTTACTTATTATACTGGTAACTATGTCACATCATCCTAATTTGACACATCATCGATGATATGACCAAATTGTACTTACGTCCAATGACCAAAACGATATCGTTTTGGAATGTGAAACGTAGATGCCATATTCACACTGTCCCCCCCGCCTCCGTATAAAATTTGAATATTGTGCCCTAAAATGGCACAATTCGAAACCCGGTTACCCTGATTGCACCCTGAACTTCAATACCAATCGCAAAAACCATGCCTTCACGATTATCTCCAAATCACAGTTGGTCACCCAACTATAGTCGGCACATGGCTGAAAATGGATCCAACGGAGTCACCAATGAAGACTTGGCGGATCAATCTGCTACAGACACTATTGGAGGCGTCACTTGTGAGGGAAGAGATTGCAAACGACCTTCGTGAAATATGACGCAACATCACTAGAGACTTGGATGCCTTAAACCATGAAGTCGATGATGTTAGGGCAGGTCAGCTCGATCTATCTAACATGGTTGTTGATTTGAAGAAGCATTTGTGTTCACTACAATCGTCATATGTCAACATCGTCTTGAGTAAAACAAGTGCAACAAAGTCAAATGGGTTCTTGGGGTTTTTGTTATTGCTTTTGTGGGGGTGTTAACCTAAAAGTTCTTAAGATGGCAGAAGAACTTTAGGTTACAACATTTATATCTAGGGTTTCTATTTTGTTTTGATATGCATCTGGTTTTTGTACACACAATTATTAGTAAGGTGTTTTGTTCCTTGTCTTTTGGTTTCTGGTGGTAGTATTTGGTGGTCGTGGTTGGTGTTTTTGTGATCATGTTGTTGTGATGATCAGTTTGTTCATGGTAATCACAGGTGATGGTATCCGTATGTAGTAAGATGCAGGTGGAAATCTTGTTTTAACTTGTGTGATAGACGTAAACATGTAACATAAACCAATGAATGAAATGTTGGTGTAGTTAAAATGTTCTTATAAATCTAAATGTACATGTGTCGTGAAGTAATATCCATATTGTATGTTGATGTTCTTCTTGGGTCCACATGACAAATTCAAACTTTTTAAACCATTAAAACATGAAATCCAATGTTTCTGTTTGGGGACATGAGATACAAAAGAAGAATCTAATACACGAGGCATGTAATACCCACATTTGTCGTTGCCTACAACCTAGAAATGGAAAACAATGGAAAAGTTCTTTTGTGTTGTTTTTGTGGTTGCCCACTTGGATAATTGCCTGAAAGAAATGTGTAACATCCCAAAAATATAGTCCAAAAATTATATTTTTAAATCATAGATTAAACTAGAATTACTAAAAATCATGTATCCAAAATATAAACCATAATATCTCAAATGTCAAAACAGTATATCCATATCAATCATATGTCAAATAAATCAGAGTAAAATATCCCATGCTAAAAACGGTGGTGTGTGCCATGCAGTCATCTCGAGCTCTTCCCCTTGCTAGCGGAAGTACCTAAAACCAAAACTGTAAGCACGAAGCTTTAGTGAGTCTCCCCAAACTACCACATACCATAAACATAATCACATAATAGCATATATTGGGCCTTGCCCACTACATCGAGCCCCGCCCGACATCAAACGAATCCGGCATCGAGCCCCGCCCGACATCGGACCCCACCCAACATCGAACCGAAGTCCAGAACACATAAACAAACACATGCAAGAATCACGAAGACATCAAGCATACAAACATTCGTCGGGCTTGTCCCAACATCGGACCGAAGTCCAGAAACATATAATATACATCGGGCTAACCCCGGCATCGGACCTAAGTCCGACATACGCTAACATACATAAACGGGCCGACATTGGTGCCTTCGACCCGTTCCTACTGGAGGAAAACTCACCTCTCAAACTGGCTACTGAAATCTCGAGTGAGGGAATCTCTGATGGCTGCTCCAATGACTCCTCGCCTATCATTATCACAATAAACACTTAGTCAAAAACTGAGAATCCTTCGAAGGGTAAAATGACCATTTACCCCCTGATCTAACTTGGACCATAACCTAGTCCCAATTCCTTCTAACTTTTCTAAGCCCACTAATGGCCCAATTTTCTAAATTGGGCCCAACTCCTCAAATGGGCCTTTCCTTAAGACCAAACATGTCCTTGGTCCATTATCTGATTTCTGATGGCCCATTTCGACCCAATAACTGCTAAACCCAAAGATTGGCCCAAACCCAGGCCCAAAAGTCGTAAGCCTAAAATCTAAGAGTACGTTGAGCGTACTCATCTATACGCTATGCGTACAACTTGCATGGCTTGTGCGCTGCGCGTACTAGCGTGTACGCCCAACGTACTACTTTGTTAAGCTATCTTCTTCAAAATTGCTTTATCATTTAAGACACTAAGTCCAAATTACATATCTGAGTTCAATAACACGTCTTAACCCATAAAGTCGATTACTTGGTGGCTTGCAAACCACCAAGTGAGTCCAAACTTGGAATATAACAATTAACTTTCATGGAAGTGACCCAAACTCATGCATGGTCATAAAAGGACCTTAAAGGGCGAAACTTTACTGCTTATGGGATATGAATATCACTGAGGGTGGCACCCCATGGCCTAGAAATAAACTTGAGCCATAAAGGTCCATTCTTGGATCTAAAAAGATCCCAAAACAACACTACACTAAATCTAAGCATTCAAAAAGAAAGTTGAAAGCTTTATACCTCCAATGAGTCCCAAATGCTGATGTTATCCTGGATCTATGAGCTCAAGATACTCAAGTTCCTCTTCACTATCTTCTCCTTCCTTTTTTCAAGCTTCTAAGCTTAAAAACAAGCTTCACAAGGACAAACACACACAAGAATGAGAAAGGGAGGCTCTTTAGGGTTTCTGAGGATGAGGGTCTGGTAAGGACGCTAGGGTTTGAGTCATAATGTGGTATTTATATGGATTAAACCCTAAAAATTAGGGTTTGGAATCTGCTCACATACGCTGCGCGTACTTGCATGCGTCCCCCGCATCCAATGCTTCTCTACGCCCCGCCTACACTAAGGTTATGCCCAACATACGTCTTATGGGCGGCCCAAAACTTCGCCCCACTCACTAATGGTCCACTCAATAGTCCTTCTATAATCACTTAGCCCAACTAATAATTAATTAATAAACATTAAATAATTATTACCTCGAGTGGAGGTCGTTACAAAATGAAAAACCCCTAATGGGTTAAGTCAAATAAAAAAGTAATGACTGAAATACCCCTAATGGGTTAATTCACATAAAAAATATTAACTGAAATACCCCTAATGGGTGAAGTTACATAAAGAATAATGACCTAAATACCCCTATTTGTTTAACTAATTAAAATGACACTAATACCCCTAACGTGACTATAATTAATCTCACTTTTTTGATTGACTAAATTACCCCGTACATATTAATATAAATACGATCATACATATTTTAAATACATACACAAATCCAAATACCAAATGTTAAGATTAGTATAACATACATGAACATAACAAACATAAATTCCCTTGTTCAATCCACATAACACACACAATTATAATTGTAATTAATCTAACTCCATTGGCGATCCGACACTATTGCCTTCACCTTCAACTCTTTTATCAAGCTTTAGTTTAAGAATTCTCTTAGAATTTTTCCTCTTGCCTGGTTGAACTGTAGCATACACATTCCCAACAACTTGATTAACCCTGCCCAGTTCCTCGGCTTCATTAACCCTCACCACTTACTTAGATTCGTTTACCCTCATAACTTCCTCTGCTTGTGGCTCGACTGCATCACCATAACAACATCTTCTCCACCCCCTTGCATATTCACTGACTCTTATGTTTGCAGGATCTTTTGTTTCTTTGTGGCATTAGTTTTAGGAGGCCTTCGCACTTGAGTGCAAGTGGTCTTGTTGTGCCCTTTCTGTTTGCATATGCCACAAGAAACCTTTTTCCCTGCCTTTGAAACCATGTGTTTTTCAGACGTTTCAAAAGTATCCCTTATTCTTTTCATGGTTGGTATGCCTGGAATTCTTCTTCTTAATGGAGGTATAAAGTGTGTAGAAGGCCACATGTTCATACCATTCATGCCACTACTGGACTATTTGTAGGTATTATGGAAGAAGGCTCCCAGGTACAATGGGTCTCCATATGGTATATCAGGTGTGATGTTTAAATACGCTAATGTAGCTACTTAATGAACACAACCATGCCCATTTAGTTGCCATAACCTGGAAGTGCACTCCTTTTTTTTGTGACATCAGCAATCTACAACTCATCCATTTTCCTTGTTTCAAACTTCACACCCCCATAAGACACAACCTACTAATGCCTACATAATGTAATGAGAATGTTTAGAGGTGAGAGAGGTAAGGAATGTATGAATAAATAAGTATGCAAACCTTTGCTCATTTTTGAGAATATTCAATCTGGTTCTGATGTTTAGACAAATAGAATAACGATTCCGTCCTTGACCTTTTAGTTTCATAGTCACCATCCTTTGCATCACATACATGCGAATGTCCTCTAACATGTTGATAATAGGTTTCTTCCTAGCATCCAAAATCACACTATCATAGCTCTCTAAAAATCCATTCTCCATAGATGCACAAGATGAATTGGGAACTCTAAAAAAACTAGAGATCAAGTCTTTGGATCTCTATCCATAAGATGCTTAACAGCTTTAGGATTCAACTTTTTAATCTCTTTCATGACTATGTTAAAATGTGCTTCAGTTGTTGCCTTGCTTGCTCTCCAAAACAAATTTTCAAACTTGGCTCCACTAAACTTCTTTCTAAAATTGGCATATATATACCTAACACACTGCCTATGTTATGTTGCTGGGAATACTTCTTTGACTGCCTCAACCAAACCCTATATATGTACCAGGAATAGGTAAAATTAGAAATGTAAATATTTATTATATTATGTTTAATATTTTACAAACGTACCTTGTGTTGATCAGAAATTAAAACCAAACCACTTCCTTCATTCCAACACTGCAAATCTTCTGAAAGATTTTCAATGAACCATTTCCAATTCTCCTTGTTTTCCACATATACAACTGCCGAAGCAATTGATAATATTCTATTGTTATCATCCAACAACACAAAGCAATTCACCATGGCAAAAAGTTTTCAGGAAACATCCATATAAGTAAATGATCCTTCTACACCCTCCCATTCACCCCTCTTTGACTACAATAAAACATATGTAAATCTTGTTGAAGTAATTCTTACCATCAAGCATTGCATCCACATAAATTTTAATACTGGATCTAGGATTTGAACTTTTAATCTCCTCATCGTAAGACCATATTCTAGCATAATTTTCTGCAACCATGCCTTCAGCTAGACTCAATGCATACCTCTTGGCTCTCCTACACTGACTCATACTGACAACAATACCAAAAGTGGTTTTAACCTCCTCTCTAAGTGATCTCATACTCATCTTTTGATTGTTAAAAAATTGTCGGGTAAAGTGGGTACCTATCCCTTTATACGTGACAATTGATCCGAATTTGAAATTCTTTGAACAATTATGCTCCCTTATAAGAGACTTGATTTGGAAAGAGTTATCATCACTCATCCATGAACCCCAAACCCTAAATGTACATTTTCCATCACAACATTTGGCTAGCAACCGTTTACTATCATTTTTTTTCATAAAACATAATTGATAACCATTTGCAACAACATAGTTACATAGTATGTGTTTCAATTGTCTAAGACTCTCAAACCTCATACCTAACACATGTTCCTGCTCCTTCCAGTGCAGCTTTTCATTGAAAATATTTGGTAACTCAGGATAAACATCCTCATTGTCATTCATGGCTTCTTCCAAAGAGTCACCCAAACCTGCATTCTCACCCGTGTCGACATTAGGGCCATTATCCTTTTTAAAAAAAAATAAGGGTTGCGATGGTCATCCTCATCTTCATCAGTATCCACATCCTCATCCTCATCTTCATCTTTGTCCTGATCCTCATCCAAATGGCTTGTCCCAATTTCCTTAATTAGTCCTGCACCATCAATCACTTCTTCCATTATTGTAAGTCCCTAATCTGCTTGTGTATCAATCAAATCCAATTGATGGTGCGGAATCCCAATCAAGTGGAAGATGTCAGATCAAATAGAAGAGAAGGAGAAGAAAAATCATATGAATCTTGAATGATATGATTAGAATTAAGTTCCTTCAATAGATTCACAAACACAAAATGCTCTCTTCTTCTCTCTAGTTTCTCTATTCTCACGTTCATCAATCTCTACTCCTCACCCCTAACACCTATATATATATATATATATATATATATATATATATATATATATATATATACAAGGGGAACATGGGCCAGGTGAACATGGGCCGTAAATGGGTTTACGGCCGTAAACACCCACTAACCGTAAACTTGATCATAAACTCATAAAATATTACAGGAAAATACATTTTCCTTGAAAAGTAAAGTATAAACCATATTTTTGACCCAACAATCTCCCCCTTGGTTTATAACTTTCTTTTCTTAATTGACCCAACAAGCTCCCCAAAAAAGTATCTAGCTTTTCTTGTTAATCTTCATTGGGAGATTGGCTTCAACATTTATCTTCAAATTCTTCATAACTTCAAGATGTACTTGATGAATCTTCAATGAATGACTTCATCTTGAGCACTTGAGCTTTTCTTCAAGATTTGACTCTGAATGCACATTGGGTGAGGAAGCTTCTTGTACTGATTCTTGAAAGATGGCGCTTTCAGCTTGAGAATCTTCAGAGAGAACAAATCTTCTAGATCACTTCAGCAGGTACAACGATAGCAGCAGATTGATTGAGGAGGCTTCAATGCAATCTGTCATATAATCTTCAATTTCTGCTTCACCTTGCTTTTAGGGTTGAAGGATTGAATGTTGAAAGAATAGTCTTCATTTCTTGCTCCTTCGAATGAGAATTCTTCGATGCTCACGGACGAAGCCTTGGCTCAGAAATCTTCGACACAAACTCCATGAGTTTCATCTTCATCTGAATTAACTTTTCAAGACAGAACAAAACTAAAAGAAAATTTAGCACACAACATTTTTGGGTTTTTCATATTTTCTGAACAAAAATAAAACAGAAACAAAAATATTTTGGATTTTTGGTTTTTCTGAACAAGAAATAAAACAGAAATAACACTATTTTTTATTTTGAATTTTCTGATTTTTGTTTGTTTGTTTTTATTTTTATTTTTAATTCTCCCCTTTATATTTAAATTAGAAGAACACTATGAACAAACTTAACAAAAACAAAAATAATAGCTAACTTTAAGAGTGATTTGGGATCAAAGTTTTTAGACAGCCTTTATCCGTTTATCAGTACCTCTCCCTCATGAATAGATTTGGTCAATCACTGGTATTGTGGTTCACTTAAACACGAGAGATTGTGACAAAATTAGGACATACTATAAGTGACAAGACAATATGATCCTAAGTTCCTAGATAATATTCCTTAAGGACCATTCAGCTGACGACGACCAAAGATATTGTTGTCCACCTAAATTGAGCAGCGAGATCTATAGACAATCTGTTTGTGTTCAAATTTTAATTGCACTAGAACGTGTTTCCCGCTTCCTGATATGCTCCAGCCATCAAGGACTTCCCGAATACTCCTTACACCTGGTGAGCAGACAATTATTAAGAGATAAGGTTGATTTAGAATGCATATGCCATACATCCAGGTCGGATCTCTTCCAATCACGCAGAGGATGAAATATATGACTAACTGAATTTTTAGAGGGATTGAGAAGAGAATGTTGCATATACTGTGTACCAGGTCGGAATATGAGTCACGCAGAGGAGACAGTATATGGATAACAGATAGAAAGAATTGCATATATAGAAGATGCAGAGAGATAGAATTGCATATGTTACAGTCCATGTCGGATCTCTCGATCACGCAAAGGAGGCAACATATGACTAACTGACAGAAAGCAAGAAAATAACTTTCTACAGACCTAGTTTATCGGAATTCCCCAGTCACCCCATCAAAACCGGAATTGAGGACAGAATCCACACATCAAGGAAAGGTTAATCCACAGTTCTAGACACGGGTTCTTTTAATGTGACCGGTAGATTTTCATGTATATCTCCCTGCTTAACCTATCTGAGCGTCGTGTTGTCAGGCAAAATGGATCTATCTAGGTCAATATTTTTCAAGTTTCTAGATTCCTTAAATTCATCTATGCTTAGTCAAGTCCATTTTAAATCTTTCGTGCCTACCAGCGCATCGAACACAGAGCCTAGACAATTCAGATTTAGTCCCTTACACAGATTCAGATTGCCTGTTCTCACATGATTATATCACTTCCCAAAACATCTCTTGCAAGCACATTCCATTAACACCATATTTTTGATTTTCTGATTTTCTAATGTTTTTGGATTTTTTTAAATTAAAATTTTCTAATTTTTGTTTTGTTTTTATTTCTCCCCCTAAATTTGTGCATAGAAGAGAAACGAAAGTAAATGCGCAAATTTAAACTATCCTAAAACAAAAATTATTCTTTAAAGCAAATCATCTTAAGAAAAACTCAGGAATATAGAGAAGAAAACTCAAACCGTAAGTCACCGATTGAATTTTCATCCAGAAGGTCTGAGAACAGCACGCGTAATCTCAAAACAGATCCAAAAATTCTTCACATCGTTAAGCACTAACCCCATGAGTGATCCCTTCCTTTCTTCCCTTCACATCGTCAAACTATAACCCATTTCTTTTTCGATCCGATGGGTGCCTCGGCACTTGATTTGGAACTTGAAGCCGATCTTCGAGATGACTTTGACTTAGCCGGTCTTTGTTTCACTGGAGCATCTATTGGATTTGGCTTCTGTGCAGGCATTTCATTCTTGCCATTGGGATTCGGATTCTTTGCCTTGTGGGTTTGATTCTTGGCCTTCTTCACGTTCCAGTCACCATTGTCTAAACGTGACCTGGAAGGGTTTCTTTTGAAGTATCTCCCACTTGGCACGTTTTGCCATCCTTGTGCGTTGTAAGGAACGTATGCGCGATTTGTACAGTTTCGGGCAATGTGTCCAGGTGTTCCAAAGTGAAAACATGCCTTTTTCTTCACTGTGAAGTTGTTTCTTCCTGCCCCTGGTGGCGTATCTTTGCCTTGTCTCTTATGGTTCCCACAAGCACAATTACAACAAGCACTTTGTTTCCCTGGAATTGGTGGCCTATATTTCTCAACAGCAGGTTGATCAGAAGAAGTTGAGTTCAAAGCAACATATTCAGAGCTCAAGGAGATGTTGGTTTGTTCAATGGTTTTCTCCTTGTTCTCATCTTCTGCTACTTTACTAACTGACACACTCTCTTCAGGTGCTTGCTTGGATTGATTTAAGGATTGATTTGCAGGGGAAGTAGAAACGTTAGTATTTTCAACATTAATAAATCCTCCTGAAACAAAACCAGATGGCTTTCCATAAACCATGAATGGTTCATTGGCAATCTCCTCTTTAGACAAAGGTTGATACTTATATGTATGATTAAAAGGAGGAGGTACATTATCGTATCCTAAACCCTTTGACCGATTATGTTTAGATTGCATGTAATGGTCAATCATGTTGGCAACTACTTCGCTTGATACATCAAACTTTTTAAAATCAAAATTTGCAGTTTCAAATTGCCCTTTTAATGTATCAAGCTCTGTAATTAACTCAGCATTTTGTCTCTTGATATAATCATAATCTTCACATTTTTCACTGTAGTCTTGCTGAATTCTCTTAAAGTCCTTTATTTTTGTTTCTAATTCAGCCCTCAGGGGTTTCTGTCCTTTCCTGAGTTGATATCCTTCATATCTCAGGTCCTCAACTTCTCTTTTTAATAAATCAATTTGTTCCCGAAGAAATTTAATCGTATCTTCACTAGATAGTGTACATGAAACTTCACATGATTGAGAACACGAAACTTCATTTACGGAACTCATTGTTTTTCCACACTTCAAAGCATCAAGCTCTTCAATTACATCAGCAATACTAAGACGATTGAGATCTTTTGTCATCTTGATGACAGCTACGTTCATATCCCACGATTTCGGAAGTGAATTCAGTAGCTTTTTTGTTTATCTCAGATTTGGTCAAGAAGATCCCAGCTATATTCATTTCAGTAGTAAGATTGGTAAATTGCTACAACTGAGTTTCGAGGGTTTCTCCAGGGATATAATCGAAAATGTTGAAATTTTGTCTTAACATATCCTGACGACTCTCTTTCATGTTTTCAACTCCCTCGTAGACCTTAAAAGCCATTAAAAAGCATAACTAGAAGCCAAAATCAAACTTAAAAGTCAAACCCTTTGATTATAAACCTCAAACGTCAACCTTAAAAGTCAAATTTAAAATGTTAAACTCAAAAGTCTAACTTAAAAGTCAAACCGAAAAGCTAAATTCGAAAATTTAAAAGTTAAACGAAAAAGTCAAAGGTCAAACTTGATAATCAAAGTTAAAATTTAAGGTCAAAAGTTAAAACAATAAAAGTCAAAAATCAAAATATAATTTGATTTATTAATTTTTTTATTATTATAATTATTATTATTATTATTATTATTATTATTATTATTATTATTATTATATATATATATATATATATATTGGATGAAAATGATTTTAATTTTTTTTTAAAATTTTGGGCTAAAAGTGTAAAAAATGCGAAATTAGGAACGAAAGGGAGTGCTTTTGAATTAAAATTGGGAAGGAAGGAACAAAGGCGTGGCTGGAGGAGTTGGTAAAGCGTTTGGTTTATGAACTAGAGGTCCCGTGTTCGATCCTAGGCACCCGCAAATCCGCTACCCCTTTTTTTAGATGCGATGCGAGGCGAGGAAGTAGCTGCGATGCGATGCGAGGTGCGAGGATACTGCCAACCACGAGACCGAACACGTGCGAGCCGTAAACCACCGAGGACCGCAAACCGAGGCCGTAAACTCCAAGCCGTAATCTCGGACGGCAAACTCCGGACCGTGAACCTCGGGCCGTGAATTCCGAAACCCTAGCCGCCGGCCGCAAACTCCGCCACCCCTCGCAGGTTTCGGCCAAAAAGAGTGATTTTTGCCCTTTTTTGCTCCAAAACTCGATCAAAAGCCCATTTTTATGAAAAATGCAAAGAAGAAACCCCCTTTAATTTTCAGAGATCTATCAAAAAACACAAAAATCTTTCAAAAATAAGATCAAATATGCTCCAGATCTGACAAAATTAACTGATACAATCCAAGCTCTGATACCAATTGTAAGTCCCTAATCTGTTTGTGTATCAATCATATCCAATTGATGGTGCGGAATCCCAATCAATTGGATGATGTCAGATTAAATAGAAGAGAAGGAGAAGAAAAATAATATGAATCTTGAATGATATGATTAGAATTAAGTTCCTTCAATAGATTCACACACACAAAATGCTCTCTTCATATCTCTAGTTTCTCTCTTCTCACGTTCATAAATCTCTACTCCTCACCCCTATAACCTATATATATATATATATATATATATATATATATATATATATATATATATATATATATACATACAAGGGGAACATGAGCCAGGCGAACATGGGCCGTAAATGGGTTTACGGCCGTAAACACCCACTGACCGTAAACCTGATCGTAAACTCATAAAATATTACAGAAAAATAGATTTTCCTAGAAAAGTAAAGTATAAACCATATTTTTGACCCAACAATCCCCCCCCCCTTGGTTTATAACTTTCTTTTCTTAATTGAACCAACAAGCTCCCTTTAAAAAGTAGCTGGCTTTTCTTATTAATCTTCATTGGGAGATTGGCTTCAGCATTTATCTTCAAATTCTTCACAACTTCAAGATGTACTTGATGAATCTTCAATGAATGAATTCATCTTGAGCACTTGAGCTTTTCTTCAAGATTTGACTCTGAACGCACATTGGGTGAGGAAGCTTCTTGTACTGATTCTTGAAAGATGGCACTTTCAGCTTGAGAATCTTCATAGAGAACATTAGAGAGAACAAATCTTCTAGATCACTTCAGCAGGTACAACGATAGCAGCAGACTGATTGAGGAGACTTCAATGCAATATGTCATATAATCTTCAATTTCTGCTTCACCTTGCTTCTGGGGTTGAAGGATTGAATGTTGAAAGAATAGTCTTCATTTCTTGCTCCTTCGAAGGAGAATTCTTCGATGCTCACGGACGAAGCCTTGGCTCAGAAATCTTCGACACAAACTCCATGAGTTTCATCTTCACCTGAATTCACTTTTCAAGACAGAACAAAACTAAAAGAAAATTTAGCACACAATATTTTTGGGTTTTTCATATTTTCTAAACAAAAATAAAACAGAAACAAAAATATTTTGGATTTTTGGTTTTTCTGAACAAGAAATAAAACAGAAATAACACTATTTTTTATTTTGAGTTTTCTGATTTTTTTTGTTTTTTTTATTCTTTATTTCTCCCCCTTATATTTAAATTAGAATAACACTATGAACAAACTTAACAAAAACAAAAATAATAGCTAACTTTAAGAGTGATTTGGGATCAAAGTTTTTAGACAACCTTTATCCGTTTATCAGTACCTCTCCTTTCATTAATAGATCTGGTCAATCACCGGTATTGTGGTCCACTTAAACACGATAGATTGTGACAAAATTAGGACATACTATAAGTGACAAGACAATATGATCCTAAGTTCCTAGATAATATTCCTTAAGGACCATTCAGCTGACGACGACCAAAGATATTGTTGTCCACCTAAATTGAGCAGCGAGATCTATAGACAATCTGTATGTGTTCAAATTTTAATTGCATTAGAACGTGTTTCCCGCTTCCTGATATGCTCCAACAATCAAGGACTTCCAAAATACTCCTTACACCGGGTGAGCAGACAATTATTAAGAGATAAGATTGATTTGAATGCATATGCCATACATCCAGGTCGGATCTCTTCCAATCACGCAGAGGATGAAACATATCACTAACTGAATTTTTAGAGGGATTGAGAAGAGAATGTTGCATATACTGTGTACCAGGTCGGATTATGAGTCACGCAGAGAAGAATGTATATGGATAACAGATAGAAAGAATTGCATAGATAGAAGACGCAAAGAGATATAATTGCATATGTTACAGTCTAGGTCGGATTTCTCGATCACGCAAAGGAGGCAAAATATGACTAACAGACAGAAAACAAGAAAATAACTTTCAACATACCTAGTTTATCGGAATTCCACAGTCTCCCCATCAAAACCGGAATTGAGGATAGAATCCACACATGAAGGAAAGGTTAATTCACAGTTCTAGATACAGGTTCTTTTAATGTGACCAGTAGATTTTCATGTATATCTCCCTGCTCAACCTATCTGAGCGTCGTATTGTCAGGAAAAATGGATCTATCTAGGTCAAGATTTTTCAAGTTTCTAGATTCCTTAAGTTCATCTATCCCTAGTCAAGTCCATTTTAAATCTTTCGTGCCTACCAATGCGTCGAACACAAAGCCTAGACAATTCAGATCCAGCCCCTTACACAGATTCAGGTTTCCTGTTATCACATGATTATATCACTTCCCAAAACA
The DNA here is from genome assembly GCF_002870075.4 of Lactuca sativa. Lineage (NCBI taxonomy): Eukaryota > Viridiplantae > Streptophyta > Magnoliopsida > Asterales > Asteraceae > Lactuca > Lactuca sativa. The sequence goes on along the minus strand of NC_056630.2, from coordinate 38,517,685 downwards.
TCTTTTGCAAGCACATTCCATTAACACCATATTTTTGATTTTCTAATTTTCTAATGTTTTTGGATTTTTTTTAAATTAAAATTTTCTAATTTTTGTTTTGTTTTTATTTCTCCCCCTAAATTTGTGCATAGGAGAGAAACGAAAGTAAATGCGCAAATTTAAACTATCCTAAAACAAAAATTAGTCTTTAAAGCGAATCAACTTAAGAAAAACTCAGGAATATAGAGAAGAAAATTTAAATCGTAAGTCACCGATTGAATTTTCATCCAGAAGGTCTGAGAACAGCACGCGTAATCTCAGAACAGATCCAAAAATTCTTCATATCGTTAAGCACTTACCCCATGAGTGATCCCTTTCTTCCCTTCCCGCAACGGACACATACTCTCAAATAATGTTTTGTGTGTTGTACAATTAAGAGATGCCTCCTATCATGTGCCAGGAACAGCCACTACCAACAAACCGATGTCTGATGATATGCCTCCTTAGCTGCTCCGACACAGAGCGGGATCAGTTGGTCTTTGGAACCCAATCCATTTTGAAACTAAGTCGAATTTTTTCATCCTTGCACGATACTCTCTCCCATGACATATCCTGCTTATCACAAACAGAAGATGTAGAAACGTTAGATGCATTAGGAGATTTGGGAGAATGAACCTTCGGAACCCATTTGTAGTCGGGTTTAACCCATTTCTTTTTCGATCCGATGGGTGCCTCGGCACTTGATTTGGAACTTGAAGCCGATCTTCGAGATGACTTTGACTTAGCCGGTCTTTGTTTCACTGGAGCATCTCTTGGATTTGGCTTCTTGGCATGCATTTCCTTCTTGCCATTGGGATTCGGATTCTTTGCCTTGTGGGTTTGATTCTTGGCCTTCTTCACGTTCCAGTCACCATTGTCTGAACGTGACCTGGAAGGGTTTCTTTTGAAGTATCTCCCACTTGGCGCGTTTTTCCATCCTTGTGCGTTGTACGGAATGTATGCGCGATTTGTACAGTTTCGGGCAATGTGTCCAAGTGTTCCAAAGTGAAAACATGCCTTTTTCTTCACTGTGAAGTTGTTTCTTCCTGCCCCTGGTGGCGTATCTTTGCCTTGTCTCTTATGGTTCCCACAAGCACAATTACAACAAGCACTTTGTTTCCCTGGAATTGGTGGCCTATATTTCTCAACAGCAGGTTGATCAGAAGAAGTTGAGTTCAAAGCAACATATTCAGAGCTCAAGGAGATGTTGGTTTGTTCAATGGTTTTCTCCTTGTTCTCATCTTCTGCTACTTTACTAACTGACACACTCTCTTCAGGTGCTTGCTTGGATTGATTTAAGGATTGATTTGCAGGGGAAGTAGAAACGTTAGTATTTTCAACATTAATAAATCCTCCTGAAACAAAACCAGATGGCTTTCCATAAACCATGAATGGTTCGTTGGCAATCTCCTCTTTAGACAAAGGTTGATACTTATATGTATGATTAAAAGGAGGAGGTACATTATCGTATCCTAAACCCTTTGACCGATTATGTTTAGATTGCATGTAATGGTCAATCATGTTGGCAACTACTTCGCTTGATACATCAAACTTTTTAAAATCAAAATTTGCAGTTTCAAATTGCCCTTTTAATGTATCAAGCTCTGTAATTAACTCAGCATTCTGTCTCTTGATATAATCATAATGTTCACATTTTTCACTGTAGTCTTGCTGAATTCTCTTAAAGTCCTTTATTTTTGTTTCTAATTCAGCCTTCAGGGGTTTCTGTCCTTTCCTGAGTTGATATCCTTCATATCTCAGGTCCTCAACTTCTCTTTTTAATAAATCAATTTGTTCCCGAAGAAATTTAATCGTATCTTCACTAGATAGTGTACATGAAACTTCACATGATTGAGAACACGAAACTTCATTTACGGAACTCATTGTTTTTCCACACTTCAAAGCATCAAGCTCTTCAATTACATCAGCAATACTAAGACGATTGAGATCTTTTGTCATCTTGATGACAGCTACGTTCATATCCCACGATTTCGGAAGTGAATTCAGTAGCTTTTTTGTTTATCTCAGATTTGGTCAAGAAGATCCCAGCTATATTCATTTCAGTAGTAAGATTGGTAAATTGCTACAACTGAGTTTCGAGGGTTTCTCCAGGGATATAATCGAAAATGTTGAAATTTTGTCTTAACATATCCTGACGACTCTCTTTCATGTTTTCAACTCCCTCGTAGACCTTAAAAGCCATTGAAAAGCACAACTAGAAGCCAAAATCAAACTTAAAAGTCAAACCCTTTGATTATAAACCTCAAAAAGTCAACCTTAAAAGTCAAATTTAAAAAGTGAAACTTAAAAGTCAAAGTGAAAAGCTAAATTCGAAAATTTAAAAGTTAAACAAAAAAGTCAAAGGTCAAACTTGATTATCAAAGTCAAAATTTAAGGTCAAAAGTTAAAAAAATAAAAGTCAAAATCAAAATATAATTTTATTTATTAATTTTTATTATTATTATAATTATTATATATATATATATATATATATATATATATATATATATATATATATATTGGATGAAAAGGAATTAAATTTTTTTTTTTAATTTTAGGCTAAAAGTGTAAAAAATGCGAAATTAGGAACGAAAGGTAGTGCTTTTGAATTAAATTTGTGAAGGAAGGAATAAAGGCGGGGCTGGAGGAGTTGGTAAAGCGCTTGGTTTATGAACCAGAGGTCCCGTGTTCGATCCTAGGCACCCCCAAATCCGCTACCCCTTTTTTCAGATGCGATGCGAGGCGAGGAAGTAGCTGCGATGCGATGCAAGGTGCGAGGATGCTGCTAACCACGAGACCGAACACGTGCGAGTCGTAAACCACCTAGGACCGCAAACCGAGGCTGTAATCTCAGACATGAAACTCCGGACCGTAAACTCCGAAACCCTAGCCGCCGGCCGCAAACTCCGCCACCCCCTCGTAGGTTTCGACCAAAAATAGTGATTTTTGCCCTTTTTTGCTCCAAAACTTCATCAAAAGCCCATTTATATGAAAAATGAAAAGAAGAAACCCCCTTTAATTTTCAGAGATCTATCCAAAAACGTAAAAATCTTTCAAAAATAATATTAAATATGTTCCAGATCTGACAAAATTGACTGATACAATCCAAACTCTAATACCAATTGTAAGTCCCTAATCTGCTTGTGTATCAATCATATCCAGTTGATGGTGCGAAATCTCAATCAATTGGATGATGTCAGATCAAATAGAAGAGAGGAGAAGAAAAATAATATGAATATTGAATGATATGATTAGAATTAAGTTCCTTCAATAGATTCACACACACAAAATGCTCTCTTCATCTCTCTGGTTTCTCTCATCTCACGTTCATCAATCTCTACTCCTCACCCCTAACACCTATATATATACAAGGGGAACATGGTCCAGGTGAACATGGGCCGTAAATGGGTTTACAGCCGTAAACCTGTTTACGGTCGTAAACACCCACTGACCGTAAACCTGATCGTAAACTCATAAAATATTCCAGAAAAATACATTTTCCTTGAAAAGTAAAGTATAAACCATATTTTTGACCCAACAATCTCCCCCTTGGTTTATAACTTTCTTTTCTTAATTGACCCAACAAGCTCCCCTAAAAAGTAGCTGGCTTTTCTTGTTAATCTTCATTGGGAGATTGGCTTCAACATTTATCTTCAAATTCTTCACAACTTCAAGATGTACTTGATGAATCTTCAATGAATGACTTCATCTTGAGCACTTGAGCTTTTCTTCAAGATTTGACTCTAAATGCACATTGGGTGAGGAAGCTTCTTGTACTGATTCTTGAAAGATGGCGCTTTCAGCTTGAGAATCTTCAGAGAGAACAAATCTTCTAGATCACTTCAGCAGGTACAACGATAGTAGCAGATTGATTGAGGAGGCTTCAATGCAATCCGTCATATAATCTTCAATTTCTGCTTCACCTTGCTTCTAAGGTTGAAGGATTGAATGTTGAAAGAATAATCTTCATTTCTTGCTCCTTCGAATGAGAATTCTTCGATGCTCACGGACGAAGCCTTGGCTCAGAAATCTTCGACACAAACTCCATGAGTTTCATCTTCATCTGAATTAACTTTTCAAGACAGAACAAAACTAAAAGAAAATTTAGCACACAACATTTTTGGGTTTTTCATATTTTTTGAACAAAAATAAAACAGAAACAAAAATATTTTGGATTTTTGGTTTTTCTGAACAAGAAATAAAACAGAAATAACACTATTTTTTATTTTTTATTTTGAATTTTCTGATTTTTGTTTGTTTGTTTTTATTTTTATTTTTAATTCTCCCCTTTATATTTAAATTAGAAGAACACTATGAACAAACTTAACAAAAACAAAAATAATAGCTAACTTTAAGAGTGATTTGGGATCAAAGTTTTTAGACAGCCTTTATCCGTTTATCAGTACCTCTCCCTCATGAATAGATCTGGTCAATCACTGGTATTGTGGTTCACTTAAACACGAGAGATTGTGACAAAATTAGGACATACTATAAGTGACAAGACAATATGATCCTAAGTTCCTAGATAATATTCCTTAAGGACCATTCAGCTGACGACAACCAAAGATATTGTTGTCCACCTAAATTGAGCAGCGAGATCTATAGACAATCTGTATGTGTTCAAATTTTAATTACACTAGAACGTGTTTCCCACTTCCTGATATGCTCCAGCCATCAAGGACTTCCCGAATACTCCTTACACCGGGTGAGCAGACAATTATTAAGAGATAAGGTTGATTTAGAATGCATATGCCATACATCCAGGTCGGATCTCTTCCAATCACGCAGAGGATGAAATATATGACTAACTGAATTTTTAGAGGGATTGAGAAGAGAATGTTGCATATACTGTGTACCAGGTCGGAATATGAGTCACGCAGAGGAGACAGTATATGGATAACAGATAGAAAGAATTGCATATATAGAAGATGCAGAGAGATAGAATTGCATATGTTACAGTCCATGTCGGATCTCTCGATCACGCAAAGGAGGCAACATATGACTAACTGACAGAAAGCAAGAAAATAACTTTCTACAGACCTAGTTTATCGGAATTCCCCAGTCACCCCATCAAAACCGGAATTGAGGACAGAATCCACACATCAAGGAAAGGTTAATCCACAGTTCTAGACACGGGTTCTTTTAATGTGACCGGTAGATTTTCATGTATATCTCCCTGCTTAACCTATCTGAGCGTCGTGTTGTCAGGCAAAATGGATCTATCTAGGTCAAGATTTTTCAAGTTTCTAGATTCCTTAAATTCATCTATGCTTAGTCAAGTCCATTTTAAATCTTTCGTGCCTACCAGCGCATCGAACAAAGAGCCTAGACAATTCAGATTCAGTCCCTTACACAGATTCAGATTGCCTGTTCTCACATGATTATATCACTTCCCAAAACATCTCCTGCAAGCACATTCCATTAACACCATATTTTTGATTTTCTGATTTTCTAATGTTTTTGGATTTTTTTAAATTAAAATTTTCTAATTTTTGTTTTGTTTTTATTTCTCCCCCTAAATTTGTGCATAGAAGAGAAACGAAAGTAAATGCGCAAATTTAAACTATCCTAAAACAAATATTAGTCTTTAAAGCAAATCATCTTAAGAAAAACTCAGGTATATAGAGAAGAAAACTCAAACCGTAAGTCACCGATTGAATTTTCATCCAGAAGGTCTGAGAACAGCACGCGTAATCTCAGAACAGATCCAAAAATTCTTCACATCGTTAAGCACTAACCCCATGAGTGATCCCTTCCTTTCTTCCCTTCCCGCAACAGACACATACTCTCAAATAATGTTCTGAGTGTTGTACAATTAAGAGATGCCTCCTATCCTGTGCCAGGAACAGCCACTACCAACAAACCGAAGTCTGATGATATGCCTCCATAGCTGCTCCGACACAGAGCGGGATCAGTTGGTCTTTGGAACCCAGTCCATTTTGAAACTAAGTCGACCTTTTTCATCCTTTCACGATACTCTCTCCCATGACATATCCTGTTTATCATAAACAAAAGATGTAGAAACGTTAGAAGCATTAGGAGATTTAAGAGAGTGAACCTTCGGAACCCATCTGTAGTCGGTTTTAACCCATTTCTTTTTCGATCCGATGGGTGCCTCGGCACTTGATTTGTAACTTGAAGCCAATCTTCGAGATGACTTTGACTTAGCCGGTCTTTGTTTCACTGGAGCATCTCTTGGATTTGGCTTCTTGGCAGGCATTTCCTTCTTGCCATTGGGATTCAGATTCTTTGCCTTGTGGGTTTGATTCTTGGCCTTCTTCACGTTCCAGTCACCATTGTCTGAACGTGACCTGGAAGGGTTTCTTTTGAAGTATCTCCCACTTGGCGCGTTTTGCCATCCTTGTGCGTTGTAAGGAATGTATGCGCGATTTGTACAGTTTCGGGTAATGTGTCCAGGTGTTCCAAAGTGAAAACATGCCTTTTTCTTCACTGTAAAGTTGTTTCTTCCTGCCCCTGGTGGCGTATCTTTGCCTTGTCTCTTATGGTTCCCACAAGCACAGTTACTACAAGCACTTTGTTTCATTGGAATTGGTGGTCTATATTTCTCAACAGCAGGTTGATCAGAAGAAGTTGAGTTCAAAGCAACATATTCAGAGCTCAAGGGGATGTTGGTTTGTTCAATGGTTTTCTCCTTGTTCTCATCTTCTGCTACTTTACTATCAGACACTCTCTCTTCAGGTGCTTGCTTGGATTGATTTAAGGATTGATTTGCAGGGGAAGTAGAAACGTTAGTATTTTCAACATTAATAAATCCTCCTGAAACAAAACCAGATGGCTTTCCATAAACCATGAATGGTTCGTTGGCAATCTCCTCTTTAGACAAAGGTTGATACTTATATGTATGATTAAAAGGAGGAGGTACATTATCGTATCCTAAACCCTTTGACCGATTATGTTTATATTGCATGCAATGGTCAATCATGTTGGCAACTACTTCGCTTGATACATCAAACTTTTTAAAATCAAAATTTGCAGTTTCAAATTGCCCTTTTAATGTATCAAGCTCTGTAATTAACTCAGCATTCTGTCTCTTGATATAATCATAATGTTCACATTTTTCACTGTAGTCTTGTTGAATTCTCTTAAAGTCCTTTATTTTTGTTTCTAATTCAGCCTTCAGGGGTTTCTGTCCTTTCCTGAGTTGATATCCTTCATATCTCAGGTCCTCAACTTCTCTTTTTATTAAATCAATTTGTTCAATCGTATCTTCACTAGATGGTGTACATGAAATTTCACATGATTGAGAACATGAAACTTCATTTACGGAACTCATTGTTTTTCCACACTTCAAAGCATCAAGCTCTTTAATTACATCAGCAATACTAAGACGATTGAGATCTTTTGTCTTCTTGATGACAGCTACGTTCATATCCCACAATTTCGAAAGTGAATTCAGTAGCTGTATGTTTATCTCAGATTTGGTCAATAAGATCCCAGCTATATTCATCTTAGTAATGAGTGTGGTAAATCGCTGCAACTGAGTTTTGAGGTTTCTCTAGGGATATAATAAAAAATGTTGAAATTTTGTCTTAACATATCCTGACGACTCTCTTTCATGTTTTCAACTCCCTCGTAGACCTTAAAAGCCATTAAAATGCACAACTAGAAGCCAAAATCAAACTTAAAAGTCAAACCCTTTGATTATAAACCTTAAAAGTCAACCTTAAAAGTCAAATTTAAAAAGTTAAACTCGAAAGTCAAACTTGAAAAGTCAAACATAAAAGTCAAACCGAAAAGCTAAATTTGAAAATTTAAAAGTTAAACGAAAAAGTCAAAGTTTAAAGTCAAAGGTCAAACTTGAAAATCAAAGTCAAAATTTAAGGTCAAAAGTTAAAAAAATAAAAGTCAAAAATCAAAATTTAATTTTATTTATTAATTTTTTTATTATTATAATAATTATTATTATTTTATTTATGTGTATATTTTTTTTATTTTAGATGAAAAGGATTTTTTTATAAAAAATTGAATTTTGGGCTAAAAGTGTAAAAAATGTGAAATTAGGAACGAAAGGGAGTGCTTTTGAATTAAAATTGGGAGGGAAGGAACAAAGATGTGGCTGGAGGAGTTGGTAAAGCGCTTGGTTTATGAACCAGAGGTCTCGTGTTCGATCCCAGGCACCCCCAAATCCGTTACCCCTTTTTTCAGATGTGATGCGAGGCGAGGAAGTAGCTGCGATGCGATGCGAGGTGCGAGGATGCTGCTGACCACGAGGCTGAACACGTGCGAGCCGTAAAACACCGAGGACCGCAAACCGAGGCCATAAACTCCGAGCCGTAATCTCGGACTGCAAACTCCGGACCGTGAACCTCGAGCCGTGAACTCCGAAACCCTAGCCGCCGGCCGCAAACTCCGCCACCCCTCGCAGGTTTCGACCTAAAACAGTGATTTTTGCCCTTTTTGCTCCAAAACTCGATCAAAAGTCCGTTTTTATGAAAAATGCAAAAAAGAAACCCCCTTAATTTTCAGAGATTTATCCAAAAACACAAAAATCTTTCAAAAATAAGATCAAATATGCTCCAGATATGACAAAATTGACTGATACAATCCAAGCTCTGATACCAATTGTAAGTCCCTAATCTGCTTGTGTATTAATCAAATCCAATTGATGGTGCGGAATCCCAATCAATTAAATGATGTCAGATCAAATAGAAGAGAAGGAGAAGAAAAATAATATGAATCTTGAATGATATGATTAGATTAAGTTCCTTCAATAGATTCACACACACACAAAATGTTCTCTTCTTCTCTCTAGTTTCTCTCTTCTCACGTTCATCAATCTCTACTCCTCACCCTAACACCTATATATATACCAGGGGAACATGGGTCGTAAATGGGTTTACGGCCGTAAACACTCACTGACCGTAAACTCATAAAATATTACAGAAAAATACATTTTCCTACAAAAGTAAAGTATAAACCATATTTTTGACCCAACAATTATGTTATCAAAAACCCTTCTTTGTGTTCTTCCAACCATTCCTGCATGTTACTATTACCAAAATGGTCTACATATATAGGGAGTATAACACCACTAAGCTATTGATATAAAATCAGCATAATCCATCTCATTGGAAATTAAGGTCAAACCTTTGGGAAAATGAATATCTGGTTGGCAGTAATAGAGCTTCTCATACTTTTCCCCAGTGAACATTTTGATAAATTCATAACACCCGTTCTTCTCCATGCCTGTGAAATCGATGTCCGAAAACCTCTAAGTAATCTCCCTGGTGTAGCGTATGGGGTATTTGCGAAGTTTCCTTGGAAATGCATATTGAATTGGATGAATACGGGATCCATGTTTGAGGTTTGAGGAGACGAAAGCATGTAAGGGTTTATCGAAAGAGATGGAAGTGGTGAACAGTCGACGGGAAACGATCTCATTTAAGTAAAGCTATTATTAAATGACATGGCATACACAATGTTACAACCCGTAATTTTCAATCTTGTAAAAGTCAACAAAATTCAAACATATCAAATAAAAGTCAAAATGGTTGTTTTGTTAATTTATTAAAGTTAAATTAAACAATTTGATATGTATAAACCTTGTATTAAAATGTTGTAAAAATTAGAAGTGAAATCACCCAAAAACCGAGGATTCTCGCATACACCAAAAACCCTCGGATTGACTTTCTCCTCAGACCAAAAACGATTTTCAACCGAAAACCTTCGCATTTCCTTATTCACCCCGGACCGCAAATGTACGAGACCTAAAGCCCTCCCTAGCAGAAAACCTCCTCAGTAGGTTTCCCTTTTCGGCCAAAAACGCATCTTCTTGGGTAGAGTTCCTGACCGAGAAACCCTTCCTCGGTTTGTGTTCTTGGCCGAAGACATTAAACCGCCTCACTTTTTGTTTCATATATATATATATATATATATATATATATATATATATATATATATATATATATATATACTTAGGTTATTCTATTCAAAGTAATTATTGTGTTATTGTATGTATAAATGTGGGACAATCAATTTTACATATTTTAAGAAAGTGAATAATACATATTATTAAATTAAAGATAATTAGAAAATACCATCTAATTTCATCTTAAGGGTATTTTAGTCAATTAACATAAATTTAAAAAAGGAAAATTGCATATTTTAAGGGTTAATAGATTCTATTAATTTTAAAAATCTGATTGTAGTGATGATAATTCTCGGATATTCTGATAGAATATATTTATCAAAAATAAAAATATTCTAGAACCATAAAATAATAAAAATATTTTTGAGCATAGTTCTTGATCATAACTTTAAAAACTTCTTGGAGAATAACAAATTCTTGAACCATCGATTAAAGAATAAAAACAAAAATTACATAATTTCTTATAGAATACGGGTAACAATTGCTAAGAATTACATTTATTGTTAAAGAATAAAACTAAAAAAAAAATTCAAATCGGGAAAAAAACATCAAAATCTAACAAGGACACTAATACATTCTAAAAGAATAATGTTGCTAAGAATCACTTTCAATTTCATGGTCCATTCTTCAAGCATCAGTTGCTTCTGTGGAAACAAATCCAGTGCATAAATCAGTGAGAAAATATACATATTCCATTCCAACAGAATTGGAATTCGTGATTCCGTTCTAATAGAATTGGAATTCAAGATTCAGTTACGGTATGCATTATGTTGGAAAAATGTCCAAAGTAAAAAACAATTCAATGAGAATGATATAGTTAGACGTTCCAAGATAGAAACTCGTTCATTTTCATCAGCAACATCTAACTCTCCAAGTTCAGAAATTAGTTGATTTCGGCTCTCAACCACCTATAGAAGTAAAATCCAATTTAAAAGTAAGAAAACAGAAATAAAGCTACTATTGCATTACAGAGAATACCATAACAAAAACAACGAAACCCTAAATCCCATAGGAATGGTGTAAAAGGGAGGGTAAATATGGCCCCAAAACCTTCAAATCAACTAAAACCATGGTGGGGAATTTTTTGTAACCCTCAACATGATTGATCTACTTAGAAACACATACGTCTTTAAAGAGTAGTAAAAAATCAATAAATCAAAGGAACAGTAATACTCGATTATAGGCATTCCTCAATAGCTACATGATACAAATGAAGAAGTAATGCATATATATATATATATATATATATATATATATATATATATATATATATATAACCTTCAAAGCCCAGCTGACACCAATCCATGTAGTGTGACAATACCTATCAACTTGTCTTCATTGATTACAGGGGATGGAGGAGCCTCCATCTTCTTCATTGCTTCAACATCTATTCTTTCTGCACTTATGGTTCTTGGGTTCCTATAATCACAACACATTTCTAATCTTTATTAAAAAAAAGATCCAATTTTCAAGTTCTAAAATGTAGATTTCATCCTCTATTTCACAAATTCAAAGTTATTAAAGATCAATGTTACCTGTTGCACATTTCACCAACAGTAAGTTTAAAGATCCCGTCTTTGCTAGCTTTGAGTGTACACCTAAGATCACCATCAGTGAATGTCCCTATGAGGTGATAATCATCATCAATTACCATAAGACAACCACATCCTTTACTAGTTAGCTCCTCGATTCTGAATTCTAACCTTAAAGATCAAACTCTTTTCGATCCGGCCAGTAGGATGATTCACCGCATACCCTTCTTTTGTTAAATTCTTTGCATCCAGCATTGCAACCGCTACTGTACACCCAAAAACCATTTGAATGGCTTGTCTAGCACCCTGTCTTGAAGGGAAAGAAAAAGATCGAGATCATGTTTCATGTTTACCTGGAGATTTGTATCTGGTTTGTGATCTGTTGATTCGGAGCGAAAGGGTTAGAAATCGGGAATGGAAATCTGGAAACGAAGAAAGTGAAGTTGGGTTGATGTCGAATTGAAGATATGGAGTTGCTATGGTCAGCCGATGGTAAGGGTGTGAGGGCGATTTATGAAGGGGATAAATTTAGGGTTAGACAAAGTCAATTAGATATAAACCTGGAAAATTAGGTTAAAAGTCAATAACATGATTATAAGGATTATTTTTGGAAGTTATTAATCATATTACTAAATTACCCTTATTTGTTTATTTAATTATTTAATTATTTATTTAACTTTGATTGGCCCATGTTTATGCATACATTAACACAATAATTACTTTGAACACCTGAACCTATCTCTCTCTCTCTCTCTCTCTCTCTCTATATATATATATATATATATATATATATATATATATATATATATATGTGTGTGTGTGTGTGTGTGTGTGTGTATGTGTGTGTGTAACCGAAAAGTACCCTTCATTCTTACATCCTTCAACCGAAATCACTCCTTTGCTCTCAAAAACACATACGAAAACACCACTTTTCTCTCAAGTATCAACCAAAAATCCTTTGAATCTTCATAGGATATCACTTTAAATCTTCAAGTGTTCTTAATATCAACCAAAAACACCATCTAATCTCCTTAACTTCTAACCGAAAACACCCCATCTTCTTATATACACGAAGAACACGAAGAACTAATCTAAGGCTTATTGTAAGTTTTCTTACAATAATTAAGTGTTGTTTAACACTTTAAACTTAGTATTCAAATTGTTATATGTGATTTAAATACAATATTGTGTATAATCATTGTTAGGATACGGTTTATAATACGAGTTCTAACCCGAAGATCTACACAACCAATACACAACCAACCGAGAACTCACATAAAAGGTGAGTTCATATCCCTACGTTTTCATAACTTTTCACTGTTTTAGGGGGTAATACAAGTGTCACACAATACAAATTGTGCTAATATCTAAATATTTTCAATATTTTATAAATTATTGTCGTTGTTAAAAATATATATTTATATATATGTATAAATTATATAATTACTGAAAGACCCTAAGCTTTCATACTCGAAACATTATTACTCCAAAACATGCTACATGCATATTCATAAATAATATTTACATTGATAATTTCGATTACAAACGACTGGATACAAATCGACTAAGTTTTAATATTTTACAAAACTTCCCAGGATATTAAAGTTTTTATAGAAACGTAAACTGAAGTACAAAAGTAATAGCATAAACTATTCTAAATCTTCCGACAGTATATAACTATACTGGTTGCTTATCGCCTGCAATTGTTAAACATTGAGAAGGGTAAGCGGTGACGCTTAGTGAGTTCAATAATAGATACAATATAATGTTATGTCATATATATATAATTCAATATGGCAGAAGCAAAGAGGAATAAGGAACAACAAAAGTATATGTGAATCATGTGACATGCTTTCCACATCAATCAATAAGACATAACAATTTCAATACTTCATATACATCAATAAAACTTCAGCCCAAGTGGCACAGAAAATACTCAGGAATATCATTTTGCTAGAATATCCAGGCTTTCAGCCTTATCTTAGCATACTGCCGATGCAAAAGTGATGCATATGTCATACACTTCATGGTCAACGGTACATACCAATACCCAAGTGATGCTTATGTCATACACTTCGTGGTCAGAGGTATAGCCTTGCTGTCAAAATAGCAGAAATAATAACACGAGATAATAACACGGAAAAGCACATAACATATATAACACATAACATACAATTGTTCATATATATTGAACTCACCTTGAAGTAACCGGGGTTTAAAATATTAATTTGGGCAGCACTTCGGTTCTAAATATGACTTTCTGTCATGAAACCGGAGATTTTAGTTGAAAATCGGCCTTACACGGGCAGAGTTTCGACTTGAAAATATAATTTTCTCGGAAACTTCGGGGTGTCGGGACTTGCTTCGGGTGTCGGGAATGATACCGGGGCTTCGGGGGTGTTAGGGACAATTTGGAGAAAATATAATGTGTAAAAGTGTAAGAATTCTAAACAAAATTCGGAAGCCCTCGGCCTCTATTTATAGTATGCGAAGCTGTTGACTACGTTAGGCGTAGTCCTCGGTATGCTGGGCGTACCGCGAGGCGGCCATCTACGCGGGGCATACTAGTGAGGAGTCATTAGATCAGAACCCGGGCCTCGGACGTTCAAGAATGCATGATATGTGTTCGTCGGATTCAGTACGCTGGGCGTAGCTCTTGTACGCGGGGCGTACCTCCTCGGGCTAGCCTCAATTTTCATGCCATAAACTTGTAAAATTCATATCTTTTGCATACGAACTCCGTTTTTAACGTTATTTATATCCACGCATATGTGAAATTATGCTCTACAACTTTCGTTTAGACTCCGTCGGCTAATTTTGGCTTTATTTTTATTATTGTATTTTTAACAGGACGGAACATAAAAAGTCCGTTAAAATTTCATAACTTCTTCATCCGACGTCCGTTTTCGTTTGTCTTTTTACTGTTGTACTACTATTGACGAGACCTTCGATTCTCGTTTAGGTTGTGTCGGCTAAAAAATCACTCAATCTTTATTTCAAGTTGTTAGTTGTCTACTGCTATACTTAAACTTAGAAAAATCATAACTTCTTCGTTATAACTCGGATTTCGATGAGGTTTTCGCCTAAATGTTTCTAACAAAATTATCTACAACTTTCAATAATAAATTTTACTTATTTCAAATTTTTATATTTTCCTTATATTTTAATATTTGCATTTTGATTGGAAAACGTATAAGACTTCCAATACTTTCTGAGTGATTCTAAACATAGTTTTACTTCATTTCTAGTAAAAACTATATGTTAGAACTCAATACTCAATATCACATAATATTTTCATAATATTATTCATTACAAAACACGATTTCAAAACATGTAGGTTACAAATACCTCCTCATTTTGACGATTTCGTCCCCAAAATTACATCGATTAAAATAAATGGGGATATTTCGCTTTTATCTCATTCTTATTTTCCCAAGTATAATTTGGGCCTCGATGGTGTTTCCACTTGACAAGAACCAACTCTACTTCTTTGTTACATAGCTCAGTCGTTCTTTCGTTTACGATCTCTTCAGGATCTTCTACATATCTTAATTTATTATCCAATTTCACCTCGGATAATGGTACCGTTTCATCGTATATGCTCAAACATTTACGCAGATAACTCACATGAAATACATCAAGTATACCTGCCAAATCTTCTGATAATTCTAAGCGGTATGCTTGCTTACCATGATTTTGAAAGGTCCAATAAACCTGGGACTCAACTTTCCTTTTTTCCCAAATCGCATAAGGCCTTTCCATGGGGATACCTTCAACATTACAGAATCACCTACTTGGAATTCTATTGGTTGTCTCCTCTTTTCTGCATAGAACTTTTGTTGATCCTGGGCCGCTTTCAATCTTTCTCATACGATTTGAATCTTGTCGGTGGTGTCTTGAATCATTTTAGGGCCTCCAAGGATTTTCTGTCCTACATCACGCCAACATAATGGCGTACGGAATTTACGACCGTATAATGCTTCATATGGTGGCATTTTGATTAAAGCGTGATAACTATTATTATAAGAAAATTCGACAAGAGGTAAGTACTTGTCCCAGTTACCGTAGAATCGGGGGACTCGACCCCTTGCGCGGCGCGTACTGGGATTACGCCCAACGTAAGTCCCAGTTTCCCATTCTCCAAAGTTTTGGTCTGAATTCATTAAGACAACGGTCCATATCACAGATCTAGGTACTCTACTACCTTCTAAACCATAAAGTTGAAACCTTTAGGCCTTTGCATGGCTAAAAAGGTTATAACTGATGGGATTTATGCATAAGAAACATTCCTATGTACTCATACAAACCCTAATGCTTGGATCTAGGTTTCTCTATTGTATATGCTTTGATTCCAAGACTTACAAACCTAGATCTATCATATATAATTCGAAATTACCATAACAAAATAGATCTAAGTGGTTTACCTCTTCCAAGTAGCTTGAATCCTTGTAGTCTTCTTGATCTTGAGCTTAGAGTCATAAATGTAACTCCTCTAATGGTTCACAAACCCCACAAGCAAGAAGGCAATATGAGAGAGGGTGAGAGATGCTAAAAATTGGCCTAGGGTTCTCTTCGAATCAAGTGGTAGCCGATTTCCATAGCCTAGGGGTCTTATTTATACTGCTAGCTACTAGGGTTTCAGCCTAAACCCTAATGGACAGCTTAATCACCAAGCATCCCATAGAACCTTCTAGATTAGGGCCCTTAGACGAATATATGATGGATCCCCATCATAATTTCGTTCCCCCTTAGTCTATTAGGTTCTCCAGCCCAAAACTCAACTATCATGCATTTGACAGTTTATACCCCTTTATTTAATTAGTCTCTTTTAGTCACCAAATTAATTCCAAATTAATTTATGACTAATACTAATCAAATAAATATGATTTCTCCTTTAATATATTATTCTTATAATATATTAATAAACCATAATATTCTCTCTTTCTCCTTAAATTACCTTGTCAAGTTGCTTTGGAGAAGGTAACCCAAAAGGACCATGCACAACCGGGTCAAGTACATACCAAATATAGTTACGGGCTTAGACACTATTCCAACAGTCTCCCACTTGGATAAGTCTAGTAACTATATCTCACATATGACTTCAGAATCCGATTAGCAATCGTAGCTCTTATACTCTGTTGTCAACTCTGATCAACTTGTCCTTTAGATAAGGGATCGTATAATCCTCTGTTCTGGATATCATGCTGACAATGCTTATTGTCCAGTACTTGTTTCTCGATTTCTGATTTGTTTGAAAAAGAATTTAGTTGAACACATCAACTTCATTCTGACTGGGCCCGACACATAAGTCAAACCATATCATCAAGTGGCCAAGATATCACTTTCATTCTCATAGAACAAAAGGGAGCTTCGACTCATATGCATCTATTATTCACTAATTGAATCATGCACAACAATGTGTTTTATAACATCAAGTTATTGATGCGTTTACACATCATCAATGCACAACCAACCAGTAAACAACAACCATATCTCTAAGTTTTAAGACTATATAATATTATCGCTTTGCGATCACTTAAGGCAAAACACCACGAAGTGATACCAGCAAACTCGGGTTTATTCCAATGCTCAAATCATATTCATAAGCACTCATGAACTTCGCATCAAACCTTTTCTATGCTCAAAACCTTTTAGACACTCTACAAACAATTCATGACAGTCTTCATTCATATTTACTTCCAAAATATGACCGACTGTGGACTGTTTGAACAATCCTATCATTCAGGAAGTCAAAACATGCAAAATTGGAAAAATAGATAAATAACCAACACAAGATAGTAGCTTTACTCGTAAATAACACAGTTTTATTTATTCCTCAAATGTCAAGTACAAACTATCTATTAGACGTTTCCTATCTAATCAAAACTTATATCATCCTTCAGCCCAATGTTCCTAGCGTGCTGTAAGTGTTTGACCCTACTCAGTCCCTTCTTAAGGGGATCTGCTGGGTTTTCTTCTGATGATACCCTCTTCACAACGAGGAGTCCCGCTTCTACCCGATGTCTGATAAAATGGTATTTTCTGTCGATATGAACTTTTCCAAGTCAGTGTTCCTCCATTTAGGGTAAAGACCCAGCCCAACTGTGATTGGAAATTATCCCGATTCGTCTAAAAACTAGTGTCATTGTACCCTCGTACCCTTAAGTCATCACTCCCACCGAGGACTAGAGACCATTCCTTGGTCCTTCGTAGGTACTTAAGAATATTCTTAATTGCAATCCAATGGGCTCTACCAGGTTTCCCTTGATATTTGCTGACCATGCTCAAAGCGAAGGCCACATCAGGGCGAGTACAAGTCATAGCGTACATGATAGAGCCTACTGCGGAAGCGTAAGGTACTCGGCTCATATCAACTATCTCTACCTCTGTACTCGGGCTCTAAGTCTTACTCAACTTGGTATTGCTTTGGATTGGCAACTCCCCTTTCTTGGAATTTTCCATACTAAAACGCTTTAGTACCTTATCCAAGTATGTATCCTGACTGAGTCCTATCAGTCTCTTTTCTCTGTTTCTTACTATCCTTATTCCTAGAATATAAGCAGCCTCTTCGAGGTCCTTCATAGAGAAACATTTCCCAAGCCAGGACTTGACCTCCTACAAGGTTGGGACATCGTTTCCTATGATCAGTATGTCATTGACATACAATACGAGGAAGCTCACTATACTCCCACTGGCTTTGACATACACACAAGATTCATCTTCGCTTCACAGAAAGCCAAACTCTTTAACCTTCTCGTCAAAACAAAGATTCCATCTGCGAGACGCTTGTTTCAATCCATATATGGATTTCTCAAGCTTGCATACTCTATTTGGATGCTTCGCATCGACAAAACCCTCTGGATGATTCATGTAAACATCTTCAGCTAACTTTCCATTATGGAAAGTGGTTTTCACATCCATCTGCCATATTTCATAATCATGAAACGCAGCTATTGCAAGCATTACCCTAATAGACTTTATCTTCGCAGCTGGCGAGAAGGTCTCATCATAGTCAACTCTGGGAGTTTGAGTAAAGCCCTTCGCAACCAATCGCGCTTTATAAGTATGCACTTTCCCATCCATGTCCGTCTTCTTCTTGAAGATCCACTTGCACCCGACTGTCTTACGACCCGGTACATTATCAACCAAATTCCAAACTTGGTTGTCGTATATGGACTGAATCTCGCTGTCTATCGCCTCTTTCCATTTCGCAGACTCCGGGCCTGCCATGGCTTCCTTGTAGCTGCTAGGCTCGTCCAAATTTACTAGTGTACTATCACTAATAAATGTATCCCCTTCAGTAGTAATATGAAAACCATAAAACTGGGGTGGAACACTAGCCCTAGTGGAACGTCGAAGAGGTAAGGACTCGTCAACAGGTTCAACGGGAGTTTCCTCCTCAAGTTGAGTGCCAGTGTCAGAGGTTCCTTCATTGCTATGATCTTGAATCTCTTCAAGTTCAATTTGCCTCCCACTGTCTTCTTGGCTTATCAATTCCCTTTCTCGAAAAACTCCTCTTCTAGAAACAAAAACAACATTGTCACTCAGTCTATAGAAAAGATAGCCAAAAGACTTCTGCGGATAGTCGATGAAATAACACTTCTCACTACAAGGTTCGAGCTTATTGTGAGTCTCTCGTCTTACGAAAGCCTCGCAACCCCAAACCTTTTTATGTGCCAACGAGGGAGCCTTCCCTTTCCACATCTCGTGAGGAGTCTTGGAAACCTTCTTGGTGGGAACTAAGTTAAGGATATGGGCGGCAGTATCTAAGGCATACCCCCAGAAAGCTATTGGTAACAAAGTCTGACTCATCATAGAACGAACCATGTCCAACAAGGTCCGGTTACGTCTCTCAGCCACACCATTCAATTGTGGCATCCTCAGAGGCGTCAATTGCGAAACAATTTCGCATTCTTGTAGATAGTCGTGAAACTCAAGACTTAGGTACTCTCCTCCTCGGTCTGACCGAAGCATCTTGATTTTCCTACCCAACTGATTCTCCACTTCATTCTTAAACTCTTTGAACTTTTCAAAGGTTTCTGACTTTTGCTTGATTAAGTAGATATATCCATATATGCTATAATCATCCGTAAAAGTCACGTAGAAGCGGCAAGCATCCCTTGTGGTGGATCTAAAGGGCCCACACACATCGGTGTATATGAGATCCAATAAACCCTCACCCATTTCACAAGTGCCAGTAAAGGGTGACTTGGTCATCTTCCCAAGTAAACAAGATCCACACATGTCATCGTCCCTAAGGTCGAATGAATCCAACACTCCATCCATTTGGAGTTGGGTTATGCGTTTCTTGTTGACATGGCCAAGGCGACAATGCCACAAGCATGCTTTGTCCAGACTAGTAGACGAATCAATATTCAAAACATTATTTCCTAAATTATCAAGAACCATCACAAATTCATAAATCCGATTACAAGGTAATGCATTGAAATAAAAGACACCATTCAAATAAACGTTAATAGAACCATTGCTATTATCAAAAGAATATCTGAAACCTTGTCTAAACAACCCATGAAATGAAATAATGTTTCTTGCCGTATCTGGCGAATAACAACAATTGTTTAAATATATCCCTAACCCATTGCTCAACACTAAAGAATAAACACCGACGTTGGTCACAGGCGACAATCTTCTGTTTCCTATAATCAGGTTCATCTTTCCATGTTCCACCTCCCTACTTCTTTTTAGGCCCTGCATATTAGAACAAATGTGGTAACCACACCTTGTATCAAGAACCCATGAAGTAGAAAATGACGAGTTATTAGATTTAATAGAATACATACCTGCAAAGGTGGGCTTAATCTTCCCATCTCTTATGTCTTGCAGATATTGAGGGCAGCTTCGCTTCCAGTGGCCCTTTTGGTGGCAATAGAAGCACTCTGCTTCTTTGGGATTGGAAGAGGGTTTAGCAGGGCCGACTTTGGTACCACTTGAGGACGAACCATCTCGGGGCTTCCCCTTATGGTGGCTCTTACATGGAGCCTTCCTCTTTTTACCCTTTCCTTGACCTATTGCCATCACAGGAGCGGCCACAACAGGGGATGGTGCAACGGATTTATCTTTGAGGTTGCTCTCTGTAGTCCTCAAGAGTCCTTGGAGCTTGCTCAAGGAGACCTCCTCCTTGTTTATGTGGTAGGTCATCCTAAACTGGTTGTAGCAGGAGGGCAAGGAGTGGAGGATTATGTCGACAGCCAAATCCTCATCAAACTTAACATTAAGTTTGAGAAAACGATCAACATACCTCTGCATTTTTTGCAAATGAGAGGTTAGGGATTCTCCACTCCCCATCTTAGCGGTGATCATGTTAGTAATGATCTCATAGCGCTCTTGCCTCGCGCTCTGGTGATACCTGTCCAGCAAACCCTGATGCATTTCATACAGATACATGTCCTCAAAGGACTTTTGGAGTTCGAGGTTCATGGTGGCCAGCATGATGCAGTGAACTTTCGTAGCATCACGCTCGTGCGCCTCAAAGGAAGCCAACTCTTCAGGAGTAGCAACATCTAGGATGATCTTTTCAAGCTTTTCATCGAGGACATATTCTTTGTCCTCGTAGCGTGTGATCATGCAAATATACCTCATCCACTCGTTGAAGTTTGACCCATCAAATATCACTTTCTGACACAGGTTCATCAACGAGAATGACCCAGAAGCGTTGTTGTTGTTGTTGTTGTTTGCAGACATCTGAAAAAGAAAGGAACAAAGTTTGATTAGAAATGAATCCCTAATTAAACACCCAAATGAGAAATTAGGGCTAGGATCCAACAACAATATTTACAACTTAGAAAGGGATGCAGTACTCTAAAAGTAAATAATTTGAAGGTAAGTGAATGACGATTCACTAATTCTCACCATGAAAAACGAAAAAGCAATTTAGGTTTTAAATGTATTGAAAACTCCTAGATCTTTGAGATTCATTGAACTTTTCAATGGCATGTTTAAATCTCGATATGCATTTCAAATTTGCGACTGGGATACTGAGGATCACAAACAAATTGTGAATAACCATGTGAATCAACATGGTGCACTCACCTAATCAATGTGCCGGTAAACCACACACGCTCCATTGGTCTATGACAAACATCGAGTCACCCTTCGCTACCAATGTCATCCCTAAATTGATGTGCCGGTTAACCACACACGCTCCATCAACGTTTAACAAGGGTACGAAGTGTAATTCCATGGATTTGCATCATTTTCATATTTTACCCTAAAGTAACTAAGATTGAGAATTTGAAAAACATGTAGTTACTTTGTATCTTACATCATACTTTTAATGAGGAGAGGGTTGCCCTATCCTACCCGTTCGACTAACGACCCTCCACTAGTCAAGAAAGCGGTGGGTGTGAGTGTACACCCATTAAGCACCATTTTATAGGCAGCAACCTTATACCCACCTTATAAACTGGCTTCGTGAATGAGGCCTACTAACGATAAGACTAACATTTTAAGTTATATATATATATATATATATATATATATATATATATATATATATATATATATATAAATTAAGCTTGTAATAATATATAATAGTATAGGGTTGAATTTTAAACTTGTAAAATTCTAAGGGTTTGAAATTTAAATTATTCAAAATTAAACATTTAATCACAAAATTTAAATTTCAAAACTTGAGGGCAAGTTTTGAACATTTTAAAACACATGGGATCAAATAACAAATAATTCAAATTAAACAATTACTTTCATAACTATCTATATTTTACCTAGTCTTATTTTAGTAATAAGATAATTACCAAATAATTATATATATATATATATATATATATATATATATATATATATATATATATATATATATATTAAAGTTCTGAAGGAAAGTAACAGTTAACTTGCCCACTTTTTGTCTATTTTGGTCCTTTTTTTTTTTCTCTATTGACCATTTTGGTATTGTTTTCCGTTTTCTCCCCCTGGACTTTTTATGTTTGTGAATTTTATCACTTTTAATCATCTCATAAAATTGTAGTCAATATCTCTGATCAAAGGTCAACTGTTAAAGGAACGCGACTCATCAGGATGCAATCTACGTGTTCCTCTTCCTCATCTTTTCACCGCCTCCCCTGTCTCAGTTCCTTTCCATTAATATCCGTTCACCATCGCCTCCTTCTATGCTTCTATTTGCTTTCCACCTACGACCACTGTTGCAATAATTCAGAAGTCATTTTTATTACTGCACGTTTATTTCAGTTTAGTAGCTTTATTTTGAATAAATCAAGGCCACATGGCTTAGTGTCGGGTCTTTAGGTAGTAACAGATTAGTTCCTTATTTTTAGCATTGTTTCTTTCAAGTCAGTGGCATTATGCTCCATATAAATTGTAATCCCCTCTTCAGTCATTAGTTGAATAATACGAAGCATTTTTGCCTCATATACTCTGTTTCTTTTCCATTTGGTTCTGCCATTGTCAAAGCTTGTGAGAAGCTTATATTTGGTATCAGAGCGAATCTGGTAGTTTATGAAAATACAATCTCGTGAAGAGATGACGAATGGTAGCAGCAGTGGAAATGGTGAGAAAGAGGGTCAAGTTACACTCCACTATCCGATGCTGACAAGATCGAATTATGGTGCATGGGCGATTAAGATGAGAGTCTTCATGCTGGCACAGGGTGTATGGGATGCAGTCGAGCCTAGAACTGCAAATACTCTCGTTGAATCAAAGAAAGATAACATGGCATTGGCAGTCATTTATCAAGGAATACCCGAAGACCTTCTAATGGTACTAGCGGAGAAGAAGACGGCGAAAGAGGCATGGCAAGCTCTAAAAACAATGTTCGTGGGAGCAGATAGGGTGAAATCAGCTCGAGTTCAAACGTTGAAGGCTGAATTTGAAGCGTTGACAATGAAAGAGTCAGAAAGTGTGGATGATTTCGCAGGAAAAATCACAAACATAGTAAGTACTATGCGAACATTGGGAGAGACGATTGAAGAGTCTTATGTCGTGAAGAAATTACTTAGGGCAATTTCAAGCAAGTTCCTTCAAATTGCTTCGACTCTCGAGCAATTCGGTAATTTAGATGAGATGTCTGTGGAAGAAGTTATTGGCCGTCTAAAAGCCCATGAAGAGAGGATGAAAGGATTTGGTGAAACTGATGATCGGAAATTGCTTCTAACTCATCAAGAATGGTCCGAAAAAACCAAGAAAAACAGAGGTGGTGACTCAAAATTCAAATCAGTTCGAGGCGGATTTAACGGTTCACGAGGAAGAGGACGAGGACGCAGTAGAGGTGGTGGTCGTGGCAGAGGTGAACATGGTTCAAGCAACTTTGACAAAAGTAAAATGCAATGTTACAATTGTCAAGAGCTTGGACATTTTGCTGCTGAATGCAAGAATCCAAGGAAGGAGAGAAATCAAGAGAACAATCTGATTCAAGATGATGATGAACCCGCTTTACTACTCTCAGCATTTGAAGGTAAGAAAGAAAGTGAAGAAGTCTATCTAAATGAAGAAAATGTGACACCAAAGCTACGATCAAGATGTGATGAAAACCTCCAGTCAAACATCTGGTACCTGGATACCGGTGCCAGTAATCATATGACTGGAGACAAGGGAAAGTTTCAAACTCTAAACACCATGGTGCAGGGATGGGTCAAATTTGGAAATGGGTCCAAAGTTAAAATTGAAGGCAAAGGATCTATAGTATTTCAATGTAAAAATGGAGAGCAAAGAAAACTGAAAGAGGTTTATTATATCCCTGATCTCTGCAGTAATATAATAAGCCTTGGACAGTTGGCTGAAGGTGGGGATGAGATAAAGCTGAAAGATTCTCACCTGTGGATTCGAGACAAAGCAGGATGCTTACTAATGAAGGTGCCAAGGTCTCAAAATCGTCTGTATAAAATCAGTCTAGAAGAAATCAATGTCTCGTGTATGGTTACTGAAGCCCTAGATTCTTCATGGTTATGGCACACACGACTTGGACATGTCAATTTTGGATCTCTGAAATTGATGTCAGACAAGAATCTCGTGGAAGGAATTGGAGAAATTAAGATTCCCTCACGACCTTGTGAAGGATGTCTGGTGGGAAAGCAAACAAGAAGTCCATTTCCTTCTAAAACCAGTTACAGAGCAACACGAAGACTGGAACTCATCCACGGTGATCTCTGTGGTCCCATCTCTCCACCAACACCATCTGGTAACAAGTATTTTCTCCTGCTTATTGATGATTATAGCAGAGTACAGTGGGTGTATTTGCTCAAATCAAAGGATGAAGCCTTCGAGTCCTTTAAGAACTTCAAAGCTAAAGTTGAAGTTGAGACAGGAGAAAAGATACAAACGCTGCGAACAGATCGGGGGGGGAGAATTCCTCTCACATGAGTTCTCGAAGTTCTGTGAAGAGATAGGTCTTCACCGACATTATACAGCCCCATATTCCCCGCAGCAGAATGGGGTTGTCGAGCGAAGGAACCGAACAATTCTTGAGATGGTGCGAAGTAGCTTGAAAACCATGGATGTTCCAGAAGCATTATGGGGAGAAGCAGTGAGTCACTCTGTGTATGTGTTAAACAGAGTGACAACAAAAGCCTTAAAAGACTGCACACCCTACGAAATGTGGACGGGTAGAAAACCTCAAATGGGTCATTTGAAAGTGTTTGGGTGTGTGGGACATATGAAAGTGATGAAGAGTCACCTAAAGAAGCTAGAAGATAGAAGTAAGATGGTGGTATA
This sequence comes from Lactuca sativa, assembly GCF_002870075.4. Lineage (NCBI taxonomy): Eukaryota > Viridiplantae > Streptophyta > Magnoliopsida > Asterales > Asteraceae > Lactuca > Lactuca sativa. The sequence goes on along the minus strand of NC_056630.2, from coordinate 38,492,545 downwards.
TCTCGGCACAGAAAAGGGATCAAAAGCTCATCGGTTGCTAGATCCTGAAACAGGGAAATTGTTTGTGAGCCGAGACGTCGTTTTCGAAGAAAATCGAAAGTGGGAATGGAACAAGTCGAGTACGATCAAATCCGTTCCAGGTATGGAGTTCTCAGTTGAAGGTTTCGATTTTGAAAATGGCGATCATGACGATGGGGGGGAATTTGATGGCGAGTGGGTACCGGATACCCCTGATCAGGAAAACGGGTCACAGCAAAATAATGATAATTGGGCTGAAACGCCTGAGCCCAATTCCCCTCACATGTCGGTTTCTAGCCCAAACCCGTCATATGATTCAAGTACCCCTCAAACTCCAGCCGCTACGCACAATTCTCCAATCAACTCACAGAGTGAAGCTTCGAGTTCCACTGGAGGAGGAGCCCCGAAACGCTATCGTCTTATTTCAGAATTGCTCGAGAATACCGACGAAATTGAACTACCCCCCGAAGAACTGATGTTCATGAGCAATGATGACGAACCCTCAAGCTATGTCGAAGCAAAACAAAAGAAAGAATGGATACAGGCGATGAATGATGAAATTGCCTCGATTGAACGCAACAAAACCTGGAAATTGGTGGAACTCCCAAGGAATCGGAAACCAATAGGTTTAAAATGGGTATTCAAGGTGAAGCGCGATCCAACAGGCAAGATTGTCAAACACAAAGCGAGGATTGTTGCAAAAGGATATGTGCAGAAGTATGGAGTGGATTACGATGAAGTTTTCGCCCCTGTTGCTCGAATTGAAACTGTTCGAGTAATTTTGGGATTAGCAGGCACAAACGGCTGGGGAGTACACCACTTAGATGTGAAGTCAGCGTTTTTAAATGGGAAGCTAGAAGAGGAAGTATTCGTTACACAACCAGAAGGTTTCGAGAAAAAAGGAGAAGAGAAGAAGGTGTACAGGTTATCGAAAGCCCTATATGGGTTGAAGCAAGCGCCGAGAGCGTGGAATTCGTGTTTAGATCGCTACCTAAAGAATCTGGGATTTCAAAGATGTCCTTTGGAATATTCTGTATACACGAGAAAGAAGAAAGGGGAGACTTTACTCGTCGGAGTCTATGTCGACGACTTGCTAGTGACTGGGAGTCGATTAGAAGACATAGAAGATTTCAAGAAGGAGATGAAGGCAAAGTTTGAGATGAGCGATCTTGGCCTGCTGTCATACTATCTAGGTATCGAGGTATGTCAACAAGAAAACTGTATTACTATAAATCAACGAGCTTATGCAAAGAACTTGCTAGCTAAAACTCGTATGAGTGACTGTAATCCAACGAAAATTCCCATGGATCACAAACTTCAATTGACCAAAGAAGGAGATGATGAACTAGTGAATCCCACAGAGTACAGGAGTATAGTGGGTGGTCTAAGATATTTGACCCACACTCGTCCAGATTTATCATATGCAGTCGGGTCTGTAAGCAGGTTTATGGAGAAACCTAGAGTATCCCACCTCCAAGCGGTAAAAGGAATCCTTAGATACATCAAAGGCACATTGGATCATGGTCTGGTTTATACAAAAGGGGAAGAACGAATCACAGTTGCAGGCTACTCAGATAGTAATCATGGGAAGGATGTGAATGACAGGAGAAGTACGGGTGGTATGGTATTCTATGTGAATGGGAATCTAGTATCATGGTCATCTCAGAAACAAAGATGTGTAGCCTTATCCTCGTGTGAGGCAGAGTTCATGGCAGCTACATTGACAGCTTGCCAAGGCATCTGGTTGCGAAGACTCCTAACAGAGATAACAGGGCAAAAGGTTCCCCCAGTGACGATGTATGTGGATAATAGGTCTGCTCTAGAACTCATGAAAAACCCTGTCTTCCATGGCAGGAGCAAACACATAGACATAAGGTTTCACTTTATCAGGGAATGTGTGGAGATTGGAGAAATTGTGGTTACACATGTAGATGGAAAGTTTCAGAAGGCTGATATGCTCACAAAAGCTCTACCAAGAGTGAAACATGATGAAATGTGCAGGTTGATTGGTATCAAGAAGATTGAGGTACTTCAGAATTAAGGGGGAAATTGTTGCAATAATTCAGAAGTCATTTTTATTACTGCACGTTTATTTCAGTTTAGTAGCTTTATTTTGAATAAATCAAGGCCACATGGCTTAGTGTCGGGTCTTTAGGTAGTAACAGATTAGTTCCTTATTTTTAGCATTGTTTCTTTCAAGTCAGTGGCATTATGCTCCATATAAATTGTAATCCCCTCTTCAGTCATTAGTTGAATAATACGAAGCATTTTTGCCTCATATACTCTGTTTCTTTTCCATTTGGTTCTGCCATTGTCAAAGCTTGTGAGAAGCTTATAACCACCACACTTGAGCAAACCCCACCTTCGCACTCTTGCGAGTTCCTCAACCAATCTAGCGTCTTCCTCCACCAACAGTGTCACAGGTAAGCTTCCAACTCTCTTCCCTGAAATCTATTTATTTCTCCAAACATCTATTGTATATGTTCTCATTTTCTACATTCTCCTTGAAATTGGTTTCTTTCTTCTATAATTATGATTGCTTGCTGAACTTTGATTATGAATTTCTTAAATCCATTGTATGCTCCGAATTTCGGACAAACATGCTCTGTTAAAAATAAATTAATTTGGGGCTTATTATATTGTTTTTGTTGTTTAAACTTGGCAGATTTGAAGATGCATATTAAGTGCTTGATGAAATGCTTGAAAGAATAGTCGACACACTTCAATCAGGCTAGAACACGTCCATTTCGAGCACAAAACACCTGTTTTTCGATCGATTGAAGCTGTGTTAGTAATTAATGAATCTGGGTTATGATTAATTGAAGTCGGTTTTCATCGGAAAGTGTTCTTCACATATTTAAAAGACGCCTGTAGGAGAATATTTGTGACCCCAACGGGATGCCTTTGGAGGTTTTCCCTTGGGTACAAGCGTATGCTGCTCTTTATTTGTTGAGTGAGCAAAAAATGAAATATCATGCAAACTCGCTTAAAGAGGCGAAGAAGGTTCAATGTCCATTTATGTAAGACACTCACCGACTGTTTCAACTGCTTCCATGTTTATCCTCTTATTCATGAAAAGATTCTTTGTATACACAAAGTATTGTCCCATGACTTAAAAAACATGGACCAAATTAGGAATATAGGACCTCCTGATGTCCCAGGGACTTTTATGTGATTTATTATGTGTTGATCTTGATAGAGATATGGAAGGCTAGGAAGAAAATGATAGGGTGCTTAGTAGGTATACATAACAGGTATGCATGATTTTCACATCGGTTCACGTATTTTCGCTTTCAAAAATTATATTCAACATTTTGATGATTTTCTCGATTTGGCAGTTTCTGATATTACCCTTTTGCAATGATCAGTTTCTCTTTGATTTAACTTCCACTTTGAATGCTTTTAATGATTCAAGCGTTTAGCTTCCATTTTTCTGCAATGATCTGTTTTTTTAGATATTGGATTAAAGTGAGCAATATCATAGCCACCACTTCAAATCTATTTTAGTGATCGTCTTTCCAGTCAAGCTTTTTAAGTTCATATATGTTATTGTGTAATCTAGGTTTGCTTTAAAACTTATAACATAATTGTTTTTCACAAAAGATGGTTTAGAAAATTACTTAACTGGGAATCAAACATTTGGTAAGGTAGAATTTGTTTTGTCCCTAAAAACGTGTTATTATTTTTTAATCTGATAAAACGATTTGAAAAGGGATTATCATTTTTTTTTGTTCCTTACATTTCCTTAAAAAAGAAATAGCATTTTTTTTATTTGTAAAAATGAGTTAACCAGTTGCGTGAATCTAGCTATGCTTTTAGTTTTAAGTTTTTCCTTATTTTTTACATATTTTCTTTGGAATATTAACATACTGCAAGAAAATGAAAAGGAGATATAGCCTCAAAAGAAGAAACAGAGGGTTAAAAGGAAGCATCTACAACAGAGATAAAGATGGTGGTATCATTTTATTTTTTCTAATCTTTAAATTAATAAAAAAAAATTACATGTAATACCAGCCAAAAATGCCAAACCAGAAAACCACCGGCTCCAAACTTCAATTTTTGTTTGATTGTCTTTCTATTTGAGTTTTATATCTTGTATTCTGATTTATTACATAATCTTGGGTTTATAATTTATAAATGTATCTGTTTCGTCCTTGATATTGACCTAGATACAATATTGATGTGCTCTTTTATTAGTAATTTGTTCCAAAGTTCATTAGAGTAAGCAATTTATACTCAGAAAATGTGGCTGGAATTGTAGGTATGGAAACCTGATTCCTTGGTGATGCTTGGCAAAAAACTTGGCAAAAAACTATTTTAATGTAACCAACACATTTGGTAACAAATTTCTTCAAATAAAACTAAAAAATGTATTACATATTGTTGAAATGATTGTTATTAGGTTTATTTTGTACTTATAATTGTTATCACTACTATTGTTGGCAAAAATGTGAGTGTCTGGTAACTAATTTTTTAGAAATTTCCTAACCTTAGCTTATGGTTATGAAAATTTTACAATTGTGTACAGATGTTGAATGTATAATTGGAAAACGTCTTATAATGTTAGTGATGGAACTGAAAAGAATGATTTAACCTTAAGACTGATTAAGTTAATGACATTGGTGAATACTAGCTATTGAAACCGAAGATCAATAGTAATTAAGGAATTAAGATATGCAGGAGGATGAGGGCAATCATGGTCCACCTATTGCAATGTACTTTCAAGTATTTCATTTTTTTTATAACAACATCATCCTACTATTTTTTTTTACATCCAAATACAACATTATAGCTTCAAATGAAAGTACATTGTTATACTAAACAAACTATCTTCTTCCACCCCGCGCAACGCGCGGGACACCTACTAGTTTTTAATAATCCATATTTATCATATAAACAACCAATATTTAAAATATTTGAAATTATCTATTGTTTTGGCAAGGATAATCATTTAATTAAGATAAAATTCGTATTTTAACTTCAAAAAATGATTTAGGCATCAAATCCAAGTCAAAACAACAGCTAAATCCCGAAATACTTTCTGTCTGACGCACAAACTCGTCGAGTCAAACCTGGACTCGCCGAGTTGAGTCAGGCAGAGGCAAAAAACTCAATTTTTAGCAAACAAAACAGTTAAGCATCACATACAATTGAAACCAATCATGGCTCTGATACCACTGATGAGATTTATGCATAAGAAACATGCCTATGTGCTCATACAAACCCTAATGCTTGGATCTAGGTTTCTCTATTGTACATGCTTTGATTCCAAGACTTACAAACCTAGTTCTATCATATATAATTCGAAATTACCATAAGAAAACAGATCTAAGTGGTTTACCTCTTCCAAGTAGCTTGAATCCTTGTAGTCTTCTTGATCTTGAGCTTAGAGTCACAAATGTAACTCCTCTAATGGTTCACAAACCCCACAAGCAAGAAGGCAATATGAGAGAGGGTGAGAGATGCTAGAAATCGGCCTAGGGTTCTCTTAGAATCAAGTGGTAGCCGATTTCCATAGCCTAGGGGTCTTATTTATACTGCTAGCTACTAGGGTTTCAGCATAAACCCTAATGGACGACTTAATCACCAAGCAACCCATAGAACCTTCTAGATTAGGGCCCTTGGACGAAAATATGATGGATCCCCATCATAATTTTGTTCCCCCTTAGTCCATTAGGTTCTCCAGCCCAAAACTCAACTATCATGCATTTGATAGTTTATACCCCTTTATTTAATTAGTCTCTTTTAGTCACCAAATTAATTTATGACTAATACTAATCAAATAAATATGATTTCTCCGTTAATATATTATTCTTATAATATATTAATAAACCATAATATTCTCTCTTTCTCCTTAAATTACCTTGTCAAGTTGCTTTGGAGAAGGCAACCCAAAAGGATCATGCACAACCAGGTCAAGTACATACCAAATATAGTTACGGGCTTAGACACTATTCCAATAATAACTTCTTCCAACCACTTATCCCCTTTTCTCATAAAGACCATAACTAATGCATGACTCCATAATGATGACCAAGCTTGGATTTTTGTGCATCTACAACACATCCAAAGCTGAAATGGGGCATATCAAGGCTTGTGGAGACCATTTACTCAAAAAGTCTCCATCTTGGGACAAAACCATAAGGAATTGGACCATGAAACACAAAACTAAAATGAAGAGGAAAGTTCTGAGCTTTTTACCTCCAAGTGATGTTTCCCCCTCTGAAAAGCTCAGATCCAATGCTTGCACACCAAGACTAGCTTCCACCAAGGTCCTTTCTCCTTCTTCACAAACACACAAAGGAACTTCAAGCTCAAAACACACCCCCACAAGCTTAGAACGAATGTAGACTCTCTCTTAGGGTTTCACTCTCTGAAATGGTGGTTGAGGACAAGGCCATCACATTCCTTATAAAGGGCTCAAGCCACAATTACGGTTTTGCATCTGGGTCGGTTACGCTCGGTGTAACCTTGGGTATGCCCAGCATACCTAGGCGAGTCCGCGTACAACTTAAGTGGATGAGTACGTGCAGCGTACTCTTCAGTACGCCCAATATACTCATTTGCCATAACTTTCTTTTAAGGGCTAAACTTGACAACTTGGAAAAAAAGAAGGGTTTAAGAGATGCACCTGAATTTCCGGATGTTACAATTCTCCTCCACTTGAAATAGATTTCGCCCTCGAAATCGCTCCTCAAACCATAAAGATAGAAACCAACCGCTCGAAAAGCACCACTATGAGGTTCTCACACCAAAACGATATCTTTCTCCATGAATACCTGGATCCGACTAGGAACTCCAAGTTTGGAACAAAACCGACCCCTTTGACGCTATAATACCCCTTTTCTGACCTTCCCAGGATCTGGAAAACTCTTGTGGCCTGGCCCGCCGCCAGACCGCCCACTCACGCCATCACCATGATATTCGCTCCTCGAACATCAAACCCTGAGAACTCACTGCTCCTCTGATCCTCACAAGACAAATCCGACAATCGGCTACCGATTACTCATACCAACGTACCAAAATAGTCTGAATCACGCCCCAAGGGACGAAAGTGTTCACATCCCACCAGGGCTCAACCACTGAACTACTATCAGAATCCATCCGAACAATAAACTTTCAACATCTTGTTCTCTGACACCAGAAAATCATGCTCGCTCAGAAGTCCTCATACATCTAAAATCATAAGCCTCAGCTGCATCCTCGTATCCCACTTTAACACTGAGTACCAGGTCTAATCTCGACCCAACAGTTGCACCTCCAGGGTCATCCTATTCTCCATGGTTTCCTCCTTACTATAACCACATCGGCCCAAAGTGATAGACAACTAACGAAATTCGCTTAACCCTAAGCGAATGCTACCTTCCCAAATGGAGATCGACTCAACCCCGACCTCTGTCATCTGTTACTCATCGTTCCATGCAACTTGTGGTACTTCCTGTACCCTAGTACCGACCCACACCGGTCTAAGACATTGGATGACAAACAATACTCCTCAACATGGAACCCACCTCTGAACCCATAATCTCATCTCGCTTATCCAACGCACCACCAGAGCCAAACTTAAACTCGAGAGTTTGGTCCGACCCAGAGTTGGGACCACTCGTCCCAACGAAGCACTCAGCTCAGAACTAATTTCCCCATCATTGAGGAGACCCCCGTCTCGCCCTTTTTCCGACCACCAGGTTCCCAAAAACTCATAAATTAGGGCCACCCCATCCCTAAAACTCTTCTACGCCCTGCTCCGATCAAAGAGTACTTTACCATAACAACTTCTCGCTGACTAGCGTGTGCTACGTCTTCCCGTGGCATCACCACAACCTCTGACTAGTGAGTACTACGGCTCCCCGTAGCATCACAACAACCTCTGACTAGTGAGTACTACGGCTTCCCGTAGCATCACAACAATCTCTGACTAGTGAGTACTAGGACTCCCCGTAGCATCACAACAACCTCTTACTAGTGAGTACTATGGCTTCCCGTAGCATCACAACAACCTTTGACTAGTGAGTACTACGGCTTCCCGTAGCATCACAACAACCTCTGACTAGTGAGTACTACGGCTTCCCGTAGCATCAAAACAACCTCTAACTTGTGAGTACTACGGCTTTCCATAGCATCATAACAACCTCTGACTAGTGAGTACTACGGCTTCCCGTAGCATCACAACAACCTCTGACTAATGCGTACTACGGCTTCCCGTAGCATCACAACAACCTCTAACTTGTGAGTACTACGGCTTCCCGTAGCATCACAACAACCTCTAACTTGTGAGTACTACGGCTTCCCGTAGCATCACAACAACCTCTAACTTGTGAGTACTATGGCTTCCCGTAGCATCACAACAACCTCTAACTAGTGAGTACTACGGCTTCCCATAGCATCACAACAACCTCTGACTAGTGAGTACTACGGCTTCCCGTAGAATCACAACAACCTCTTACTTGTGAGTAATATGACTTCCCGTAGCATCACAACAACCTCTGACTAGTGAGTACTACAGCTTCCCATAGCATCACAACAACCTCTATCTAACAATCTGCGGATCAATCATAGATAGGTGCATGCACTTACCCAAATTATGAACCATTATATCTGGCGGAAATTGTCATAACAAAACACCCTTCCCTGCTACAGTCCAAATGCTTGGACAATCTCACTTGCTTCCATTAACCGAAAGGCTCCTGCTGGAACCATCGATGCTCAACCCACCACTTGCCGTCTCCACTCGAGACTCAAACTTATCCGAAAGCCAATGCATTAAATTCGGATACCTCGATACACTACATAGAACCTCACGACGACTCGTCTCATCCACTGATCTTCCTGTGCCACAACCTGAAATTGGTTGTCTATTCAACTTTTGCCCTTCCCAAGTTGAATAACAACCCCATCATTTACCCAGAATTTCTCAACCGCCGAACTCACCCTACGAGCCAACCATCTCGAATTCACCATTATGACCTTGAAGAATTCTCGTTCACCCCAAGGTCTCCAATCAACGGCCACTTTCCGTGGTGGCACTCATACTTTTCAAACATAACACATGCATTATCTTGCTCTGCACCTCGTCTCAGTCACCAACAACCTCGGGCTCAATGAATTCGCACCGCCGGTCTCTATATCCAGATCTCTAACCATTCTCAATTGAATCCCTGATCCCCTCAATACAATACTCGGTTCTCCCCCACACAGACAGTTTCCACCAGTAATCATCGCACCTACTCTTGGAAGGTGCTACGCAACGCTCGATGATCTTCTGATAGAGATCGAGTAGCTTCAATTCCCTGAAACTCAGATGAAATCCTTAGAACTTCCCACCGTGACTGTCTCTAGTCATTCAGGATCTCACACCATTCCATCACCGGACCCCCCCCCCCCAACTGTCCAGTATTACCCTGACTCTTAGTCTGAAAGTAATGATCTATCGTACTCCTCATCATCGACTCATCAACCAGCGTTCCATCACATCACTTATCATAAGATCAGAAACCATATTTTTCACTTTTAATACCCATCAAAGTTAATAAGGGTCACTGCCCTGATATACTCATCTTGGTCGCCCGACGCTGCAACTAACACATGCCCTACTATACTCCATTAGGGTGTATCCTGGTCCTGGACCATCTCAGTCCCCACTGACGACCTTTTCAAGATATATCTTTACCTTGCGGCAAACCTACTGCCATATACTATGGTTGAAGGTCACCATCCGTGCAATCCCACAGGGCTCACCCCCGAACTCAAAACCGAAATCTCAGCACCTTTTATGTCTCCCACATGAAACAGAAATAGCACCACTCGGATCACAGAAAGTGACCTCTCCACTATGGGCCGGTCGCCCGATGCAAACCGTATTCTCCCATAACGCACCATCCCTACTCGTCCCTAAGTCTTTCGACTCCATCTGACATATCACCCACATTCCCTCAGAGCTCACTCGATTTTCCTTTTCAAGTGATGCTCCACTAAAACTTGTTCATCATGGCCTTCTGGCCCCATACTCATTCACCTCTGATCTCAGTCTAGGCAATCCCCACAGAATATCCGGTAAAAACTAGAAACACTATCCACCACCTGACATGATACTTAACCCGTGTGGCCACCTCTCGATCTGCTATGAATCATGGTACCTGTACAATGTTATCTCCTCTTAATCTTCTGCGAATCATGGTACTCAAACCATGTTCCCTCTTCTTAATCCCTCTCACATCATGGAACTTGAACCATAACATCACCTCTCGACCTGCTACAACTCTTGGTACTCGAACCATGACGTCACTTCTCAATCTGCTACTTATCATGGTACTCGTACCAAGATATTGCCTCTCGCGGCTATCGGATCCTGACCCATCAAACCCTGGTGACTTTGTGTTGCTGAGCTCCCGGTACAGCAACGAGTCACCCCCTCGTGGTCTAGCAGTCGCGACAACTTTGGTGGCTACAGCAGCAGCAACTTCCGAATCAGCAGCGTATCACTCATCGAACTTCTCAATCAACGTGATCTCGATAGACCCAAACATCTCGTGTATGACCTCACGTATGGTCGTGAACACCTCATCACGAATTATCATGTAAATCTCGTCATCGCTAACTCCGCTGCTCTCTGGGGTGTGATGTGTACCCACCATGATGTCTCTGAAACACAACACAAAGATACTAGAGACTCGATCGAGTATACTCGCACTCGATCACCCAACCCTACTTGTTCCTTGGTACTCTAAGGATTCTTACTTGGACTGCGCAAAGATCCAATGTTTTCAGTAGTACGAGCCCAATACTAACTTCCACACCGCATCAACATTCATTCCAGGTCCTCCTCCTAGGATCCCAGATCACAGGTACTCTACATCTCGCTAGACATAGGCTACCCTTCGGTAGACTTCTCATAAGCTCCTCGCTGCTACCTACTCACTCTTGAAGCATCTCATAGCAGCAGTAATCTCGTAGGCTAAGGCATCACAAATCAGGCCCCTCTAGTCCTAATACGAATACCTAGCCTACTCTAGCATGCATACCATATCATATCATATCTCATAACACATAATTTAAGGGCATTTTGGGAAATCACCGTTCGGGCGTTGGCTGATCGTACATACTGCTCCTTTCTGTTTTTCTCAAAGTCTTTTACTCTTTTAGAAAAATTGTTCCTTTTTATGAAAAACTTCCTCAAATCCTCAGTTTGAGTTCAAATATGCCTGAAGGTGCATCCGAATCCCTCAAACCAAGGCTCTGATACCAACTTGAAACAACGTGAATTTTCAAAACAATTTTTCATTTTTAAAACATACTTTTATTCACAAGATAATATCAAAACATAATGTATCCCATGTTATCATCATAAAACATATCCCAGAATCTCAAGTGCATAAATCTTCATCAGTGTGTATATATCATGTCGGCGCCTTCCCGCGATCCTCGCTAGTACCTGAAACACATATCACATAACATGGTAAGCATAAATGCTTAGTGAGTTCCCCAAAATACCACATGAAACACGTACTCCTTTCCAGGCCATAACTCCGTGGGACCTTCCGGTCCAAGTGTCTCAGGGGACTTCCGTCCCAAATCCCGGTAGATCTTCCGGTCCTACTCGTATCGACCTTCTGGTCCGTAACCTCCTGACCTTCCAGTCCATGTCCTCGTGACCTTCCGGTCCATATCATCTTGACCTTCCGGTCCTTATCATTCATAGCATACATAACACATACATATCACATATCAACATATAGCACATACATCTCATAGCATATAAGACCTTCCAGTCACACATAGGTACCCTTCTAGGTACAGTATAGTGAGAAGACTCACCCCATCTGATGTCTAGTAACTCACGTGCTCAATCCCTGAATCTTGAAACAACGACCTAGCCCCACCTAATCACATAAAGTAATTGTTTCAAATCATTAACGAATCTTAAGGCTAGACTAATCCCTTCCTATGTCCTCTCAAAAGGCTAAGAGACCATTTTACCCCTCAATGGTCCCAAAAGTCCAACTGTTGACTAAGACCCTAAAAGTCAACGAAAGTCAACAACAAGCAGTACGCAGGGCATACTCCGGCTAACCAGAATCGCGGGACTCGACCCCTTACGTGGCGTGTATTGGGATTACGCCCAACGTAAGTCCCAGTTTACCATTCTCCAAAGTTTTGGTCTGAATTGATTAAGACAACGGTCCATATCACAGATCTAGGCACTCTACTGCCTTCTAAACCATAAAGTCGAAACCTTTAGGCCTCTGCATGGCCAAAAAGGTTATAACTTCTTCCAACCTCTTATCCCCTTTTCTCATAAAGATCATAACTCATGCATGATTCCATAATGACGACCAAGCTTGGATTTTTTTGCATCTACAACACATCCAAAGCTGAAATGGGGCAGATCAAGGCTTGTGGAGACCATTTACTCAAAAAGTCTCCATCTTGGGACAAAACCCTAAGGAATTGGACCATGAAACACAAAACCAAAATGAAGAGGAAAGTTCTGAGCTTTTTACCTCCAAGTGATGTTTCCCCCTCTGAAAAGCTCAGATCCAATGCTTGCACACCAAGACTAGCTTCCACCAAGGTCCTTTCTCCTTCTTCACAAACACACAAAGGAACTTCAAGCTCAAAACACATCCCCAAAAGCTTAGAAAGAATGTAGACTCTCTGTTAGGGTTTCACTCTCTGAAATGGTGGCTGAGGACAAGGCCATCCCATTCCTTATAAAGGGCTCAAGCCACAATTAAGGTTTTGCATCTGGGCCAGTTACGCCTGAAGTAACCTTAGGTACGCCCAGAGTACCTAGGCGAGTCTGTGTACAACTTAAGCGCATGAGTACACGCAGCGTACTCTTCAGTACGCCCAACATACTCATTTGCCATAACTTTCTTTTAAGGGCTAAACTTGACAACTTGGGAAAGAAGAAGGGTTTAAGAGATGCACCTGAATTTCGGGATGTTACAATCTGGCTAGTAAGAGTAGGATAGAAACGCTTCTTGTGGACAGTAACACCACAAGAAAAACATGTAACACCCTTTATTGGACATACGGGCTTTTTGTGGCCTATTTCTCCACATCCATAACAAACCACAAATCCTTTTTCTATTTTGCATTCACCCAGATGATTCTTTCCACAATTTCGACAAGATGGAGACTGAAGAGAAAAAGATTGTGACCTGCCGCGGCCACAAAAAGCACTCTGAGATTGCACTTGCTTACTAGGTTCAGATCGAACGGATTGAGCTGGTGGAATAGAGGAAGGAGGAGCAGTTCAATCAGTACGTGGATGCTTCAGAACAGAAAAAGTGGCACCACGTATCTCTAAGTCATGCTCGCGTCGTCACACATATTCATTGGCTTTATTAAATGATAGAACATCCTGATTGGCTACGAAATCGTGGATTTCATGCCGTAGTCCCTCCATGAATAACTGAATTTTCTCGTCTTCAGTTGGAATATACTTTGCACCAAACCGTGCTTTTTGGTTGAATTGAGTTTCATACTCATTCACAGTCATTCCTCCCTGTTTAAGCTCGAGAAATTCTTTCTCCAATATCCTCCTCATATCAAGAGGATAATATTTTCCTAACAAACGGGTTTTGAACATCTACCATGATATATTCTCCTGGTCATACTCGTTGAGAGCTTCATATGTTGCTTCCCACAGACCAATGCTTCTCCGATGAGCATTGCAGAAGCATAATTAGCCTTGTCTTCATTATCCACATGAGAGATACGAAATACTTTCTCTGTTTTCTGAATCCAAGTTAGAACAACTATGGGATTAAGGACACCAAAAAACTATGTAGCACCACTACTCTTGAAAGTTTTGAATGAGGGGCGTCTCGTCTCCCCTTTAGAAGATTCTCCGGTGACTTTCTCTTTTCCTTTATCACCATTATTTTTGTGTTCTTCGAGAGTCTTCCGAATAACACCAGTAAGTTTACCCAACCAAAAACACCCCATCTTCTTATATACACGAAGAACACCTACAAATAATCTAAGGCTCATTGTAAGTTTTCTTACAATAATTAAGTGTTGTTTAAGACTTTAAACTTAGTATTTAAATTGTTATATGTGATTTAAATACAATATTGTTAGGATACAATTTATAATACGAGTTCTAACCCGAAGATATACACAACTAATACACAACCAACCGAGAACTCACATATAAGGTGAGTTCATATCCTTACGTTTTCATAATTTTTCACTGTTTAGGGGGGGGGGGGGGGGGGGGAATACAAGTGTAACACAATAAAAATTGTGTTAATATCTAAATATTTTCAATATTTTAAAAACTATTGTTGTTGTTAAAAATATATATTTATATATGTATAAATTATATAATTACTGAAAGACCCTAAACTTTCATACTCGAAACATTATTACTCCAAAACATGCTAAATGCATATTCATAAATAATATTTACATTGATAATTTCGATTACAAACGACTGGATACAAACCGACTAAATTTTAATATTTTACAAAACTTCCTAGGATATGAAAGTTTTTATACAAACGTAAACTGAAGTATAAAAGTAATAGCATAAACTATTCTAAATCTTCCGAAAATATATAACTATACTGGTTGCTTATCACCTGCAATTGTTAAACATTGAGAGGGGTAATCGGTGATGCATAGTGAGTATAATAATAGATACAATATAACGTTATGCCATATATATACTTCAATATGGCAAAAGCAAAGAGGAACAAGGAACAATAAAAATATATGTGAATCATGCGATAGACTTTCCATATCAATCAATAAGACATAACAATTTCAATACTTCATATACATCAATAAAACTTCAGCCCAAGTGGCACAAAAAATACTCAGGAATATCATTTTGCTAGAATATCCAGGCTTTCAGCCTTATCTTAGCATACTGCCGATGCCAAAGTGATGTCTATGTCATACACTTCATGGTCAACAGTACACACCAATACCCAAGTGATGCTTATGTCATACACTTTGTGGTCGGAGGTATAGCCTTGCTATCAGAATAGCAGAAATAATAACACAAGATGATAACATGGAAAAGCACATAGCATATATAACACATAACATACAATGGTTCATATATATTGAACTCACCTTGAAATAACCGGTGTTTAAAATATTAATTTGGGCAAAACTTCGGTTCTCAATATGACTTTCTGTGACAAAACCGGGGATTTTAGTTGAAAACCGGTCTTACACGGGCAGAGTTTCGACTTGAAAATATAATTTTCTCGGGAACTTTGGGGTGTCGGGACTTGCTCCAGGTGTCGGGAATGATACCGGGGATTCGGGGGTGTTAGGGACAATTTGGAGAAAATATAAGGTGTAAAAGTGTAAGAATTCTAAACAAAGTCTGGAAGCCTTCGGCCTCTATTTATAGTATGTGAAGCTGTTGACTACGTTAGGCGTAGTCCTTGGTATGATGGGCGTACCGCGAGGCGGCCATCTACGCGGGGCGTAACCCTCGTACGCGGGGCGTACTAGTGAGGAGTCATTAGATCAGAACCCGAGCCTTGGACGTGTCAAGAATGCATGATATGTGTTTGTCGGATTCAGTACGCTGGGCGTAGCTCTTGTACACGGGGCGTACCTCATCGGGCTAGCCTCGATTTTCATGCCATAAACTTGTAAAATTTATATCTTTTGCATACGAACTCCGTTTTTAACGTTCTTTATATCCACGCGTAGGTGAAATTATGATCTACAACTTTTTCTTAGACTCTGTCGGATAATTTTGACTTTATTTTTATTATTATATTTTTAACACGCCGGGACAGGATAAGTCCGTTAAAATTTCATAACTTTTTCATCCGACGTCTGTTTTCGTCTGTCTTTTTACCATTGCACTACTATTGACGAGACCTTCGATTCTCGTTTAGGTTGTGTCAGCTAAAAAATCACTCGATCTTTATTTCGAGTTTTCAACTGTCTATTGGTATACCGAAACTTAGAAAAATCATAACTTCTTCGTTATAACTCGGATTTCGATGAAGTTTTCCCCTAAATGTTTCTAACGTAATTATCTACAACTTTCAATAATAAATTTTACTTATTTCAAATTTTATATTTTCGTTAACTTTTAATATTTGCATTTTGATTGGAAATCTCATAAGACTTCCAATACTTTCTGAGTTATTTTAAACATAGTTTTACTTCATTTCGAGTAAAAAATATCTGTTAGAAATCAATACTCAATATCACAAAATATTTTATAATATTATTCATTACAAAACACGATTTCAAAACGTGCATGTTACAATTACGGTTCAATAGGCTTAGAATTGATAATTTGACTCTATTTCCTTTTCCTTGTTTGGTTGTGGACTCGGGGTAAAATTATTTATTTAACTGTCTATTTAATCATAATTATATAAATATTATATTTATATAAATATAAAGTGATTTCAAACTATTAAACGGAGTTATGATATTTGTAAACTGTTTTAGTACCATTTGGATATAAACATTGGATTTCAAGGAACATCTAACGTCCGCAGATCCTGGCTAGTCAAATTAGAGGCAATAAGTGTCGAAAACGACTTTTCGACAGAAGCTTATAAATAATTTGAACCAAGTTGTAGTATATGTCACTAGGTTTCCGTACATATAAAGAACGCCGAAATCCGAGTTATAACGAAGAAGTTATGACCCGTCGAAGTTTCGTGACGGAACCGGCTCGATACCGGGAGGCGTAAATAGTGAATCTACGATAGAGCGAGATTTAGCCTTGGCGCTCTAAACAAAAGTCGTAGAATATGTTAAACTAAGAAATTCGATAAAAAGGACGCCCAAATCTGACTTCGTATGAAGAAGTTATGATTTTTCGAAGTTTTGGATTAGCAGTGTACAGCCCGAAATTCGAATATTAGATCGAGCATTTTTTAGCCGACACGACCTGAACAAGAATCAAAGATCTCATTACGAGTAGCATAACGAGAAAAAGATGGGCGAAAACGGACGTCGGATGAAGAAGTTATGAGGATTTAACGGACCAATCCTGTCCCGGTCTGTTAAAAATATAACTTTAAAAATAAAGTCAAAATTAGCCGATGGAGTCTAAACGAAAGTTGTAGAGTACGTCTCCACCTACGCGTGGATATAAAGAACGTCAAAAACGGAGTTCATATGAACGAGTTACAAATTATAATAGCATATTTACGTATTAAAATAAAGTATAAATCATATATACGTACACATATATATACATATGTATATATCGTTAGAAATGTATCGACGATGCGGTCATTATAAGACTAATGTTGAGTTCTTTCGACATTAGTTTAGTGCAAATATTGTTAAATCTATTTAAAATAGTATTATAAAGGGATGTTTAGTTGTTTATATAACTATAAGGTCATTAAGTAATTATGGAGGGTAGTTTTTGTAAATTCAATTACTATAAATAAGAGGTTTGGGCTCTCATATTTCTTGCACCATTCGCTTGATTCAAGAGTCTTTCTCTCCTTATCCCCCGAGCATTTCGGTCCCTCGTGATTCGACTTCTCTTTCTGTAGTTTTAGTATAGTAAGGTGAGCGCTGAAACGATGCACGAATCTTTCTTAGAAAGATTCAGCGACGAAGTTCTGCCCCTACAGAGCCCGACTCCTAGCTAAAATCCCCTTGTAAGTTAGTTATGCTTATCCTATTTTAAATAAAGTTTATATTTAAAATTAGTATTGTTATTATAAATTTATAATAAATATTTGAGCTATTATTATGACTTATATAAGTGTCGTTATAATATCTTTTTAACTACTCGCGGTACAGGGAATCTGATTTAAAGGGCCGCATAGGGTTGTTGGATTTCAGAAGTGCTATATGCCAAAATGGTCTTGTCCTCCGGTGTTTTATGTCTGGCCCGTGTCTGTACATAGTGGTTGGTCAGTATTGTTTAAACGCTTATATAATAATAATAATAAGACTAATAATTAGTCACGGTAAATATTAGACTAAAATCTAGTGATAATAATACTAGCTTTCGTCGAAGGAAATTATTTTAAAGTAAACGAAGCGTTGTCCGAGTACCGAGTCACCACCTTCTCAGGTGAGTGCATAGTCTCTTTCATCTTACACATAGATATGAAGTATTTTAATATAAATTATGTGATGTGTGTGCATATTGTCTGAATACTTGCTGTCTATGCTGGGTGAAAGATTTTTATACATGTTTTAAATGATTTAAACTGTATATGTATTTTATATCTACAAAATGTGTTGGGTAAAACATGGGTAGATGAAATAGTTGTTTTGTGATAACACGATGGGAGACATCAATGTTGCCAATGATCCAGTCATCTAGTGGAGTATAGATGATGACCATGGGCGATACTAGACGGTCCGGTGGAACGCTCGTAAGCTCGTAACCTGTAGGTGTTTTTGAACTAAGTGCTCATTAGGTATTTTGAACTGAGTGTGTTCACTACGTATCTTTGAACTGAGTGTGTTCACTAGGTATTTTGAACTAAGTGTGTTCACTAGTTACTTTTGAACTAAGTGTTTACTAGATGTTTTGGACTATGTGTTCACCAGTTGTAATCTATAAGCTTTGGTAATGATGGACTTCGTGCCGATTCCTTAGGAATGAATGAACGAGAAATAGCTGATTCTTAGGGTAGATCCTTAAGAGTAAAGAAGATAATGGGGATGGGTAATTGGGTTTAATTGCTTGATTGTTTAAACCTAATAATTATATTATTGTGGGTTGAAAACCCTATGTACTCACCAGGTTTCCCAACCTGACCCACTCAGTTTATTTATATCACAGGTGTTGATATGAAGTCACATTACACTGAGAGATTAAAGAGATGTAGATCACTAGTGTAAATAAATGTAAGTTCTGTTTATGCTTATGTTTCTGTATTGACAATGACATCCCAAATGTTTTAAAATGAATAAAATACGTTTCTTCGAAAATGTTTTAATAACGTATTTATCGTGTTTTTCTAGGAACAAATTCCGCAACATTTTTATGAAAAGAAGTACTCTGACTTTTATAAAGCATAAACAAAATCGGTCTTTTCTGGCCGTAAAAATGGGGATGTCACAGAACAGCTATATTACAGATTTTTACAAATTTGAAAAAGGTTTCCATTACAGTAAAACATGAACATATAAACTGTAATAGGTATAGTTTATGATACTTACACATTTCTTTCAAGGTTCAGCTTACAAAACAGAAAACAAACATATAAACTATAATGGGTATAGTTTATGGACCATATGCATTACTTTACATATTCAAAGTACATTACAGAAAACCAACATATAAATTACATTAAATATAGTTTATGAAACATGCTTACAGTTTATTCATTACAAAGTAACTTTTCATTATTCAACGCGTAATCACCAATATAGCATTTGTGAGACACACTTCAAGTACTTATTTAAGTACCAACCAAGTCCTGAAATCATAACTAGAGTCTCATGGAGGGAGAGCGTGACACTTGTGTATAGATCTATACGGGACTGACAATCCCGCACCAGAGTTCCTCGCAACAGCTAGGCCGACAGGCCTGTGGTGACAAATGTCGTTTTGATTGCGACGCCTGAAGAACGTCGTGTTCAGGCTATATTAGGTCATCAAGCATGGTTATAATAATTCACAATTTGGTATTGAATAAAATGTTTAGTGTTTGAATAAGTAGACAACTTCACATAGTTTTATTTAATAATAAAACTATAATATAATATTTTACAAGTATAGTTGGTAAAACTAGACAATTACAAATACATGGGTTGCATACAAGTACAAATATAGAATACTATTTCAGTACAGAGAAAACATACTTTTCATGGTTTGATGTAACTAAACTACATTTTACTACTTCAGAGTACAATAACATTTACATGTTTTGCTTACAACATACTACCACAGAAAATATAGGATTTTCTGGGAAAACATACTTACATTATCAAGGAACAGAAAACAAATTTCAGTTACAAACACACTTATGAACTCACCAACTTAATTGTTGACACACTTTTCAAAACTAATTGTATTCTCAGGAAATCAATAAACAGATAGCCACAAGTTTTGACAAGATGGAGCTTATAGACTCATGTCTTTTACTTTTGCATTACATTTTGGTGTCAATATACAATGATTTGAACACAGATGTAAAAACATATACTTTGTCAATACAATGGTTGTTGTACTTTGATTACTATATATTATGCATTGCTGTGATACTGTATATGACGTCATTCGCCCCCGAATGTTTTCTGCCATTTCGGTTTGGGGGTGTGACACACAATTAGCAAACCAATGGGTTTAAGTGGCACAAGTGGCATGCATATGACCGGTTGACCCCTTCATAAATGAAATAATGACGTACTCGACCCGAAAATATAATGTTCGTTTCCTTATAAAGCCACTTAAAAAGTTAAGTGACTAAAATGGTAAACCCTAGAAAGTTCATAGGTAGTATGTTTCATTTTCTCTAAAATAAACCAAAATATATGAAAAAGCAAAACGTTAAAAATTTCCTTCTCAAAATCAAAAAATCTTTTTAAAGTGTTGTTATATATCATATATTTTAAGTTTTCCGAAAAGAAACTTCAAAAAATAAGGTTGTTTAGCTATTAGATTTTATCTTAAAATATTACAAATTTAAAAAAAAATGTTTGAAAATAATACAATCCAAAATTAGATGATTCAAAATATTTGTGATCCAAAAACATTATGAAATCAACATATTTATGATCGTTAATTTGTTATGATTCAAAATGTTTTGACGAAAAACTTGATTTACTTGAATATATTATGATCTAAAATGTTTTGATAAACAATGATATGATCCTCAATATTATGATTAAAAATTCTATGAACCAAAATGTTATTATACTATATATTAAAATTATCTTCCGTTAGCTACAGTAAACATCTTAGGAAGTTGACAAAATTGATCCCTGTTCTCTATCTGCCTTTTCACATTTGGCCTCAAGCTTACGAACAGGTATAGTACCTACTGGGTTAGTTTAATCCCACATTCCCACCGATCCACATTCCACCGCCTCTTTCTACCTTCCAGTTCCTTCCACAGCTTCATTTTCCTCTCCCAGACTCATTCTACTGCTTTTATCGGCTCTCTCTCTCTCTCTCTCTCTCTCTCTCTCTCTCTCTCTCTCTCTCTCCCACCGTCATTATCTCAGCTTCTCCATGGATGGTCTGCGTTTTCTAGGTCGTCTTTGTCATTCATCGGCAACCTACTCCACTACTCTATGCACCCATGAGCGGTCCCTCTGTTTCCTTCACTGCAATTCCTCTAAATCTACCAATGGTTGCTTTGGTAAGCATCGATTGAATCATTGAAATCATCTGTTCAAAAGTTGGCGACGGAAGGAGTTAATTGCAACCGGTCGTTGTCTACCCACTCTAGAAATCGACGTTTGTTGGCCTCATCTATCTGAGAGAAATCGAGTTTCGCCAGATGAAAGACGTACAAACACACTCCGTCTTTCAATTTTGAACAACAAATGGTAGGGGCTCCTGGTACGACACTATCTCCTTCTGCTTTCCTTTTTTTTTTTTACCTTTTTCATTCTTTGTTTTTCATATTCTGTACCCTAATCTTCCAATTTTATAAAAAATGGTAGCCCTCTTGATGTAGAGATATGCCGAAATACATGACAGATCGATCAGGTAAATACCACTCACCTCACTATATCATCTTTTGGTTTTGGTTGTTTTCGATTCTGAATCATTTTGATGTTAGTTTCCTTCATATTTTGATTGGGGCTGTTTTCAAGAATGCCTACGTCCTGATAGGCAACTTGGTCCCTGCCTTCACCGATAAACCTTCCTTATCCTTCCATTAATGCTCCTTTTTGTAGCTAAAATTAATAAACAACTGATTCCATTAATGCTCCTTTTTGTAGCATATGGTAAATAAACAACTGATTCCATTAATGCTCCTTTTTGTAGCATATGGTACCGGCCTTTTACATTAGTTGCAGTGATATGATCAACAAATGCGAAGTATTAACAAAAGAAAGATCATGTGCAGTGGATGTACAACATTTGGTAGTAGCTATGAAGAAGGAAGAAAGATATTTGAACTTCAAAAAGAACAAACGTAGTTACTTATCAAGGCTTTACAATCGTTATATATTCCAGAATCCCGGTAAGTGTACTAATTTCCATTAATAATTTTGCTTTTTAACCACTTAATCATTCCAAAAAATCATGCAAAACTGTTTGCTTAAGGAAGAGGAGGAGAGAAAACGCCATTTTTGTTTCCGTGATGATGATTAGAAGGGCATATTAGGTATTTCATGCACAAGTTACCTGAATCGGATGTTGTTGGATGATGTTGGTAAGAATATCTTCTAACTTAGTGGGAGTTGTCTTTCTTAATTGTTAATGGACAGCTTAAAAACATGCAGTTAATGTTAGAAGATTTGTATCATAGGTTTGGACTTCAAAGTAGTAGTGGGAGACGTTTTTATACTTCACAATACATTCATTCATTCATATTATGATTTTTTTGTTATGATTTTTATTTCGGTGTTTCCTGTATCATATAATATGAAAAAGTGTGAATTGTCTACAAATGTACTTAGTTACAATTTTATACAGAAACTGCTAATTCCTTATCCTAATAAGAAAAAAATTGTCTCGGGGTTCGGTTCATTCATGTCGTCTTCAATTGTTGTACTATTTTTCTTTGTTTCTACCGTTTCCATGGTCCGCCTCCTTCCACGATGTGTTATGTTGCACACCAATTGTTTGATTTAAGTACTCAAAGAAATCAAGTCTTTTTTGATCAACAACAGGGGATGATAAGCTTATTTCCTACCCATTCAGCTATAAATGACATAAAAGATTGGTCCACGCAGGTTACCGCGGGGATTTATGCTACCTACTTCCAAAAAATAGACTATATGTATAATAACTCATGTTATTTTTTACCAGGCATTAGTTATAATAAATATAATACTTTATTGATGTTTTTGCATTTTTATAAGTAATAAAAGTTGAAGTGAATCAATTAGTAGGTTGGAAAAGTGAATAAAGAAGAATAACAGAAAGCTCTATAGGTTGGCTTTAACGGAAGTGGAGCAGGGAGCTTGCTGCTAAGAAATTCCCTATAATAAGAATGGGACAATTGGAAGTGGATCCAGTCCCACAATAACTACCTTTTTCGTTTTATTGTTATTTTTGCAGTTTAATAATTACTTATGAATTAGAATATATTTTAGTTTACTATATCAATTAATTTATATATTTCAGTTAAATTACAGGCGGTGGCTGAGGAGATGAAAAGATAAGCTATACAAAAGAAAGTAGAATGCACATATCTTTGGAATTAAAGAAAATGGCTTGCAGCATGCTCTCTCAACGGGAATCACAAAGATATCAACCCACACGGTACATCATTTGGGGTTCACATTCTTGGTTTTAAAGTAATATTTAACTATGGTTTTAGAGACCCATTTTAACATTTGTTTCTATTGTAATATAATATTCCATTCTTAGTTATGCTATAATACATTTTTATTAGATTAATATAGAAGCAGGGTTTGTTGGAGATTAGTGTTTCTATGCATCAGTGAGAATGGAATATCCGTAAAAGACAAAACTGCAAAATTGGTCCCTGTGGTTTTCAGAAAACTTTGGATAGAGTCCAAAAAGTTTTCAACTTGCATGGACGATCCAAAATCAAGATTTTTCTGTGTTTTTGGTCCATAATACACTTGAAAAGTCGATTTTACCCTTTTCATTTCTTTTTTCTATTTTCTTTATTTGTTTTGGTATTTAAATAATTAAAAAAAAAACTAAATCTCAACCACCTCCTCTCCACCGTACCCCAATTTCTCTCTCTCTCTTTCTTTTGACTCTCTTTCCCATCTTCTTCTTCATCACACATCACCTGCAAATCAAAACTCACACAAAATATGAACAAAAAACCCAGAATCTGCAACAACCTTCTTCTTCAATGAGTTTACCATTCATCGAAATGTATAAAATTATTGTAGAAGCAAATGCCAACAAAAAAATCAAATTTATTTGCAATTATGCCTAAAACACTTAAAATTAGAACACCAAAATTCATCCTAATTAAGTGTATTGTAATCCGAAAAATTACAGTGGAGACACCAAAGTCATTAAGGGTCGATTTCTTGATACAATATTGGATTTTTCAGAACAGCCACATAAAGTATTTTTGTAATCAAAACAGGAAGAATAAAATGAAGGTGTTACAATCACAAATTGAGGCAGTTCCCGGATGGACCTCAAGTCAAAGTGCATCCCAACACAAACTCTTCAAGCTCTTGATAACCACAAATCGAGCAACAGTAGCCAAATGATAAAATTTAGCTAAATCCATGTTTAAAAACCATTGAAAAAAAACCTGTGATGCCCAAAAAAAATTGACTTAGTGGTTTCTTCCATGAGTAGGCAGAAAACGCAAAATCAGTGTGAACACGAATCGTAGAAAATGATCAACACAATGATGAACAAGAATTGCAGAAAATCAAAATACAAATTCTAAACCAACCTAGAAATTTGCAGAAGACACAAAATCAAAATCTGGATTGAAACCCTAAAATATTCTGGCGGCTAAGGGAAAGAGATGAGTATGTCGCCACAAGTTAGAACGTTTCAAGATTTCGGATTTGTTACTAGATTTAACGTTGTCGACTTCATTAAGGTTAAGGCAGGTTTCAAGCTCCAAGATGTAAATCCACTGGCTCAGGAAGGATGAGGAATGGAGGAGATGAGAGGTAAAATACTCACCGACCAGAAGGGGTGGCAACCATTAGGGCTTCTCGATGGGGTGAGAGACTTGGAGATGATCTGAAAGTCAATGTCTTTTTGATGAAGAGGGAAAGAACACGAGAAAGAAATATAGGGTGGGGTGGGGTGGGGTTTGTAGGCCCATTTTTTTCTTTTGTTTTTTTTTTTAATTATAAAACAATTAATACAAATAAAGAAAATGTAAAAAAGAAATAATAAGGGCAAAATAGTCTTTTCAAATTTTCAAGGACCAAAACCAAAGAAAATTCTTGATTTTGGACCTTCCATGCAAGTCGAAAACTTTTTGGACCCCATCCAAAGTTTTTTGCAAACCACAAGGACTAATTTTATAGTTTTGTCATCCGTAAAAATATATGCTATTTAGAGATGTGAATAGTGTTCTTTGTGAAAGGTTGTGGTTATCTCTTATTATTGGACGGAGTCATGTATTTCCTGCATCTTTAGTACCAATATGGAATAAATCTTCTTTATTGTTACAAACATTGATTATAACTAAATTTGATGGTCATACGGATGTTGTTTAAGACTATTTTCTTTGTACATAATCTTAATTCATCTAATGTTTCTATGCACATATTAGTCTTTGTCCTGCCTCCAGTAATCCATGATCTCATTATGTGACTAGACGTTCTTCATGGGATCATTCTCTCAAAAATCATAAGGTAAAAGCTTAATAATTTATGAAAATAACAGTTCTATTAAATTGTTTGCCTACACATTATCTGGACATAAAAACATCAAAATAGCCAACATCTAAAACACTGATATTAAACAAATGCATAATACGTAACACTTTGTATCTTATTTTAAGGAAAAATATTAAAAAGAAAATCAAAAAAACCCATTTTCTTCATTTGTTTCTGTGGATATCAGTAAATCCACAGTGGTCAGATTGTTCCTTTCCTTATACCTGATTCCATCTTTTCCCTGATTGCACTTGAGCCGATGAGGACGGAATGGTAGTTTAATGTGTTATTATTCAACTTGAGATGATAAGGACAATATGGTAATTTACTACTTCTATGTTTACGTTTCTAGACCTTGGCTGCTGGTTTGCAACCTGATATTCCTGTGATGATTGATATTCTTTCAAAGTTGAGCAAGAAAACGAGCGTAAAAGTGGATTATTTGACCAAAATAGCGTTTTGAAAGTTAGAAAATTGATTTTTTTTTTTAATGTGATATAGCTGTTTTGCTGCATGGCTTTTAGATATGCAAAAATCTAATTGTTAGGCATGATTGTAGAATTTCTGCACAAAAACTACATGTATTAACTTTTGTGAATAATATCTATTTCATGTTAACAGCACATCTTATTTAGCATGAAACCATACATTAACCTAATTTTTCTTTTCCATGATGCAACTTATCGGGGAATTGCTGGTGTAAGCATTGATGTTGTGCGATACGGGTAATGTATTATAACGTTGATTGCATTCTGTTGGAGTTGGAGGGATTTTATTTGGTTATCATACTGGTAAATATGTCCATGTTTTCCTTCATTTTATTTTTATTTTATATTTTTCTTATTTGCATTGATAATTTTACTACCAAACAGGGGACAAGAATTAGAGAAGCATACGCAGTTGCAGGTAAACTACAAATGTGATCCTTTCTTTTTAATTTATAAAATGCAGTGCTATAGGGTGCGTTTATTATTCCATTACAAAAAGTCATATTTCCCTGTTTCATTTACTAATTTTCATTTCTAAGCCATAAAGAGTGTCGTATTTGTCTGTTTGTTTTGTTTTGATGGAATGTAATATATGATTCCCTATCGGATGCTTTATTATTATAGTATGACATATCATATTTCCCTATTTTTATTTCTCAATTTTCATTTCTAAGCTATAAGGAATGTCATATTTAGCTATCAACTGATGAGATCGATGCCTACAGCCAGTACATTGACGTTTTTTCTTCATAACATGTCGATAATTTAGATAAAAATAGCAAACTATGTTTATTTCCTATTTTACCAATGCCAATGTACTTTCAGTTTTTTGTCAAATATAACGTCATACTTTCATTTTCTATTTTGTCAAATATAGAAAAATGAAAGTAGAGTGTTGTATATGGGTATGTACTCAAAACTGCAAACCATCACGCCATTTTTTGTAGCTTGACACTTATGATTTTATATAAGAGGAAATGCAGCGAAAAGTGGACCAGTGGGTCGAAGAATTGCACAAGGAATGAAAGTGATTGCAGAAGGTGGATGTGATTTTTAAGGGTAGCTCACCTACTTGGGTGCTACACCTGATGTTATTTATTCTGCTTCCGCACTTTTAGGATATCTCAGGTAAACCTTGATATTCTATTAGTCATATCAAGTTATTTAAGTTCCATATTCTGTAACTGAATTTCTGAAATAGGCTTTTTTTGTTTTGATTTTCAGGATCATTGGAGACCACCAATTTTGTTCTTCTGATAAACATTGTGCTCTGATTAAAGCTTTGAGGAACACTTTGTGAAAACCACACAAGCAATTTAAGAAGAAAAGATTCATAAATAAACTTAATTTGACCTTGACCTTTGGTAAAAATATAAATATATTTTTTTGAATAACATGGTCTTTATTATATTCATATATTTTTTATTTATATTCAGGATGGACAAAACGTATATGCATTAGAAGACATGAATTTGGTGATCATTACAAAGTTACTGATGCAGTGATTAAAGGACCTGGGAAACTGAACAATCTTTACTAATATTTATTATGATTTCTTTGTTTTTTTCTAGCTTTTTGGTGTTGATCTAGATGGGGTTCACAAAAAGAAGCTCAAGGTGCTGAGAAGGAAACCAAAAACAAGCTCAAGGTATGGAATGGAATCATTGATTCTATTGGAATGAAAAAAAACATATTGTTTTTTGTTGAATGGAATGAAACTTAACCATTTATTCACCAAAAATTGGTTCAGTATCAGCTTATTAGGAACCGGTTTGCAGAATCATTTTGTAGAACCAGTTTAGTCAATGTACTTTCATGTAGGAAACCAATGTTTATTCTCCATTTTGATGTCACTGCACTAATGTTTGATGTCCATTTGAAACTAAATCACTAATGAACTGGTTTGAAGTACATCTACACACCCATGGGTGTTCTGGTGGGCCTAAACCTGGAAGGCTAAGAGTAAAAAATAATGTAAGACCAGTTTTACGGTTTTACTCTTTAACATTCATGGTGTAAGGAGCTGATATCACATCTTTTTACAGAGTCCAAAGCTTTTCAACAACTTGAAGTTTTACTTTGTTGGCGATTTTGTAAAATCTTTCAAGAGTGATCTGTTAAACTTTTATTTTTAGTACATATACCATCTAAATATGAAAAAAAAATGCAACGAGTAGCAATGTGCTTTGGTTTTTGGTAAAAAAAATAAAATAAATTGTTAAAAACAAAAAATGAAAATGCATTAACACAAAGTACATCGTTATTTAATGTTTGTTTTTGGTAAAAAAAATCTTAAAAAAAAAGCTGTAAACTGAAAGTACAGTGCTATTTATTGTATCTAAAACAAAAAATAGAAAATGAGCCAAATGGCAATGTATTTTGTTTTTTTTTTTTGGTAAAGAAATTAAAATAATTGCAAAAAAAAAACAGGAAAATATAGGTATCAATGTGCTTACGTTTTTTGAAAGCCAAGGGTCAATCACATAGAGTAAAAAGTTTTGATTTTTTATTTTTAATGTGTTGTGTTGTAGTAATAGTTAATATTCTTTAATTGCAGAAGGTGTAAGGAATACATTGTTTGTTGGTGGAACTATAATGGGATCTATTGGGCTTTCACCTGCACTGCCTTTGCCTAGGACATTAGAAAGGGCTTGCTGCTGGTTCGGAACTCCCCTATCTATTTGAATTGATTTACAACGCCTATTTTCAAGCGGAATTGCTTCTCTTAACTTGAAAGAGGGTCTCTCCTGTCCGGCTCGATATGAACAAGGTAGGCTAAGGATTTTGTTGTTCGGAAATGGTGATACCTCTTAAATGGAATTATTTTTATTCCCTTTGCCTTCTTGCTGCAATATCTACAGATAGTAACAAACATAACAGTTTTGTACCAATTATTAAAAAATGTATAATATAAGTCCTTTTTTTATTGTGTGTATACTCATAGCTTTACATTTTTTACAATATTGATAAGACAAACAAGCACACACTACCTCTCCGCTACACAAGACACATAACCGATGAAGAAACGACCAAAACTATCAACAAATCCACACCCCGCGTAGCGGGGTTTCGCACCTAGTTATGTAAAATAGTATGATCTAAAAATATTATAAATCATAAATATTTAGAAATCCTTAATTGTCTGTGATTTAAAATATTATGATCTGTAAAATCATTTATGGTATATTATATTATATTATTTAAAAGAGTAAATTACACGAATGATCCCTGTGATTTGGGGTAATTTGTACGTTTGGTATCTAGCTTATTTTTTTTAACTCGGAAGATCCCGAATATTTGTTTTTGTTATGTGTTTGGTCCTTACAGTTTGTTTTTGTTATGCACTTGGTCCCTGTCTTACCTAAAAGTACTATTATTTAAATAGGGAAAAATGGTGGGGTAGGTAAGGTAAGGTGAGGGGTAGGGATGAGCATAACCGGGTACCCACCTATTTTAGCCGAAACCGGAACCACTCCCGGAACCGACGGTTCTTAGGTTTTGGGTATTGGAATCGGAACCGCCTACACCGGTTCCTAGAAAATTAGAACCGCTCTCGGAACTGTCGGAACCGGTTCCGGTTCCAAGTACCCGACTTCTTGATAATTTACACCTTTTATTGTATACATTTCATTGAAATAAACTTTTATAATCAATAAGAGACGAGGACTTCAATAAATAAAACTAAAATAATCATAAAAACTTGATCTTAAATCACCATGTCAACACAATTGGAATTTAGCAAGTAATATAACAAAATGACAATTTTCAACAATAACAAAAGTCAAAATAGCAACAACAAAACAGCAAACAATTTTCAACAATTTTCAAAACAGCACAGAAACAATAAAATAGCCACAACAAAACAACATCAACAGGAAACAACAAACAGCCAAACAACAACAGTAAAACAACACCAACAGCAAGCAAAAAATAACAAACAACAAGCAAAACTGCAAATAACAACAACAACAAACAACAAGCAGCAAAAACAACAACATCCCATGTAACATCCTAAAAATTGTGACCAAATTTTCATTTTTAAATCATTACTAAACCATAAGTATTAAATCGTTTCAATCATACTAAAAGGGTTATATAACAAATCAGAGTATCTTTTCTAAACACTAGTTCATCTTATCAGAGTAAACATCCCAGGCTAAACTTCTTGGTGTGTGCCATACGATCATCCCGAGCTCTTCCTTCCGCTACCGGAAGTAACTGAAACCAAAACAAAAAACCGTAAGCATGAAGCTTAGTGATTTCCCCAACCTACCACATACCATATACGCATAACCAAGAACACATAACCACATACCGGGTCCCCGCCTGCTGCATCGGGCCTCGCCCTGCCTCAGACCCCATCCGGCATCAAGCCCTGCCTGGCATCAAGCCCCGATCGGTATACATATATGTTTCCTTTAGGCCCCGCCTGTCTCTGGGCCTCGCCCGCCATACACATACATACGATCAAATAACATACTAGAACATACATAACATAATCTAATTGTACCCTGATCTAAGGCCTCGCCTAACTTGGGACCCGCCCCTGGTCTGCTACTGAAGTAGTGGAGCCCCGTCCATACTCCTACTAGTAGTGAGATATGGGGCCCCACCCATACTCACATTGAGATATGGAACCCCATCCATACTCAGCTAATGATGAGATACGGGACCTCGCCCATACTCACCTCCCTACCAGGCACATACAAGTATCACGCAGACAACAAGTATAATCTAACATACAACATAAGGAACTTCCTCGGGATTGCCCCGACATTGGACCCCCGTTCTGGAGAAATACTATTATCTAACATGCTTCGGGCTTACCCCGACATCAGACCCTCAGTCCGGAACCTATCGTACTAACACATGCAAGAATCACAAAGACTTCTAGCATCCTAACATTCCTCGGGCCTCGCCCGACATCAGGTCGTAACCCGGAACATATAACCATAAGCGCCTAGGGCTAACCCACGGGTCTTCCTACTGTACACAAACATAAACATAATGGGCCTGCATTGTGACCGTATACCCATGCACACAGTGAGGAGACTCACCTCGCACTGCTGAAGACTAGTTGAACACTTCTGATTGCTAACCAGCAACTCCTGAACTGCTGATCCTTTGGCTTCCCGAACTATCAATACCCAAAATAACATTTAGACCACAATATTCCAAAAGTCAACCTAGGTCAAAGTCAATGCTCTGAGTTGACTCAACTCGCCGAGTTAAACCACCAACTCTTTGAGTCCCACAATCCACACAATACTCTGGACTTCGATCCTACTCGGCGAGTTCCCCGCGAACTCGTCGAGTGCACCTTCAACACATCGGGACCCTCCTTCATCTGACTCGCTGAGTTTCTCTTCGAACTCGCCGAGTCCACCTTCATAAATTAAAGAGATTGCCTTAGACTCGCCGAGTTCCTCCTTGAACTCATCGAGTACGATGATCTTCGTGTTCACTATGGACCCAGACTGGCTGAGTCCCTTACCTACTCAACTCATACCCTTTAATCGAAGGGTTTCAGGGCAAGAAAACGGTCTGACTCGCCGATCCCCACAAGTAACCCGCCGAGTCCCTCTATGTCCCAAACTATTCAGACGATTTCTGAGGGTATCAAAGCTTCCAAAACATAGATCTGGACCCAACCACCTCATAACCATGCAAAGCTACTGCCTTTTTCCTTCATCCATGGCCTTTTGAGCTAAAAAGGCCAAGAGAACACTTCATATGTTTGCATGGGGATTCCTATGGCATAAAGCTTGCACCTTTATGCCATAACAGCCCTTAAGGGTGCTAGATCTGAAAACACAAGCTCTTGGGACGTCCATTCCTCTCATGCTAGGGTTCTTGGACCAACCCCCCCCCCCCCCCCCCCCCCAAAGTGACAAAGAAGAGACCTACATGCATAATGATCAAGGTGGAGGCTTTCTTACCAGAAAATGGAGGAGAATGCAAGAGGTTTATGGATGTACTAGTCTTTTCTTGTATCCCCAAGGCTTCACCTTCTTCTTCAAGCTTCACAACACTCAAGAATGCTCACAATGGCTCACAAACTCATGAAAGGCACTAGGGTTTCGTTCTGGACTTGAGAGAGCATCAAGGAGGCTGATGAAGGGTTATAATGTTCTTTAAATAGGGTACAAGGCCCATATTTAGGGTTTTCCCAAAACCTGACCAACTCGTCGAGTCAGTCCTCTGACTCGTCGAGTAGGTCACTTAACCCGTGATCCAAGTTGCGCTTCTACTCGTCGAGTCACCTTACCTACTCGACGAGTCACTTCCTTATTTTGAGGTTTTCTTTCCTTTCCAGGTCTTATAAATTCGGGGTGTTACATCCCAACATCAAAAATAGCAACTACTAATTCCCTCCATGTGTTTCTTCCATATTGAGACTGATTTCTGAAATGGAATTAAACATAAAAATTCAAATTAGAATATTAAATATTATACAAGAAACATAAAATAAAATAATAAATAAAAGTGTATCTTCCATATTACCTTCCTCATATTTTTCCCCATCTTCCAATAACTGTTCAAGGTCAATACAAACATTTGATGCCCTCAACCAATCTTGAGTACAAATCAAAGCTTTCACCGTCTTTGGAAGCAAATTACTACGAAAGTCTAAAGGATAGATTTTTCTTAGAGAAAACTTCACAAACCTCATCTTATACCTTGGATCAAGAGCAACCGCAACTAACACCATTACATTTGTTTTTCCAAAGTCTCCATAATACGTGTCAAACTTTTTTCTCATTTGATCACCCATAAGAACAATATTGATATCTTCGTCTTGTGTCCACTCCAACAAGGAAGCAAGTACACCTAATATCTCATGATAATGCATATTTGTCGTAACTAGGGATGAAAGTGGGTCCAAACCCAGACCGGATGGACCCGGACTTGTAAAACCCGGAATCGGTTAACGGGATTTTGTAGAATTGGAAACCGGACCGGTATATAGGAATCGGTTCCGGTTCGGTTCCGGGTACGGCATCGGGTAAAGTGGGTTTAGAACCGCAAAACCCGGAAACATCAAAGTGGGTAGGTTGGAACCGGATAAAGTGGGTGTAGAACCAGGAAACCCGAAAAAACCAGAATTTTTTGGTAATTACTTACTACTTAGTGGGTTGAACTTTGAAAATTTTCATATTGATATCCCAACTTTAGGGGACTGTAACTCATTGAATATGAAACCAAAATTGACAAAATTATAGTCTAAAATCATGTACAAACTCTAAACTACACTATGGAAAAAAGTGCATGTCAATCTGACTTTAAACGAATGAGATATGTATGTGTTAACATTTTCACAGAATACAAAGTACAAAAACAAATAGCTAAAAATTTGAAAATTTTCAGTTTTGATATCCCGAATTCGGGGATTGTAAATCATTGAATATCAAACCAAAAATGACAAAATTATAGTCTAAAATCATGTGCAAACTCTAAATTACAAGTTGAAAAAAAAAGAACATGTCAATCCGACTTCAAACGAATTAGATATGCATGTTTTAAAACATTCACAAAATACAAAAAAACTGAAAAACTAAAAACTTTCAGCCTTGATATCTCGACTTTAGGCGACTGTAAGTCAATGAATATAAAACTAAAAGTGGAAAATTTATAGTCTAAAATCATTTACAAACTCTAAAATACACATTGGAAAAAACCGCATGTGTCACACCCCAAAACCGGAACGACGGAAACGTTCTGGGGTGGATGACGTCATGTCAAGTATCACAACATATGCAGTATAGTAATCAAAGTACAACAACCATTGCATTAATAATAATAATTTTTACATAGGTTACATTTCATCGCAGTTCAAAGTAAATACAGAACATAACATAGATGCACCTCGGTTCTAGGCTGACTTCGCAAAAGCTCCCGGGATGTACCTATTTATCGATGACCTGAGAATATAAGTTATTTTGAAAGTGAGTATCAGTATTTTTATAATGCTGGTGAGTCCATAAGTATTTAGTGTCATTTGTATAAACACACATTTTTAATCAAAATAACTTTATGAAAGATAGTAGTTTAGAATCTATGGTGTATTAGTGTCCTTTCCAGAAAATCCTATATTTTATAAATAAAAGCAGTCTTCTACCAAGACCCGACAGATTTATGTTTTAAGGAGTAGTTTTCCCCAAATTACTATCATTACCAAAATACATAATTGACTTCAAAAAGAATAATGAGAAAAATCACAAGTGAAAATACTAGGGGAAAATAATATATACCTCAGCAGTAACACTGCTGACTAAAACAAAAGAAAACATAGACTCCAGGAGAGTATCGAATGAATAATACGCCTGGCTCAGTCTAACAAAAGAAAGCACAGACTCCAGACAGTATCGAATGAACGATACAACTAGCAAAGTCTAAAACAAAAGGTGAATGTGAACTCGTATGTAACCATGTTGATCGACGATAGAGTATCCGATGACCCTCCAGGTCATGCGTAGAGGTAGTGTCATTATGTCACCCATGGGCCTTACCGGCGCGGACTGTAGCTAGTAGTCTGGGTGTGGGAGTGTCAGTCCCGTATAGAACTATACACATGATGTTCGCTCTCCTTCCCGGAGACTCTGGTTACATGGCATTGGCGCAATGAAGCGTCGTAGAGGGAAATAGTGTGTCACATTCTAAAGTCAAAGAGAGAGAGATCGAGAGAGAGAGAGATGTAGCGATCGAGAGAGAGATAAAGGGAGAGATAGAGTCTCCTAACTATTCCTATAATAGTTACTAGGGTTCCAGAAACATGAATAATAGAAGGATGCCTGTACTACTCAAGGCGATGAATTGGCTGAGAGAGAGAGAGAGAGAGAGTGAGAGCTTTTATGTCCATAAATGTGTACATGATATATAACTAATGTTTAAACGACCTTCGGACGGATAACCGATACCCACCAGACCACATCCCAACAAGGAAAAGGAAATAGGGTGAACTAGCCTTCCTAAGTCCTTTAAACATTATTTATATAACTATACAAATATAGGCATGCATTTAACGAAATAAAAGAATAGAAGAAAACTTTGGTAAAACCTTTGGAAAACCTTTACACTTAAGAAATTTACGAATTGATGTCATTTTGTAAAACAAGTTTTGAAAACCTTTGGAAATCCTTTGAAAAACCTTTCATAAACAACTTTGAAAATGATTCTTATAAAACAGTTTAAGTGAATAAAACCTTTGGAAAACCTTTAATAAGAAATTACGATTGGATGTCTCTTTAGTAAGCAAATTTTGAACAACTTTGGATAACCTTTAATGATCTAAAAGGGATATTCATACTTTAACAAGATTCGAAAACATGATTTGGAAATCTTAAGCTGGATAAAAACAATTTAACATGCAAAATCTATTTTGCTATACAGTTATTAATCACATGTGATTTATCTAATAACTGTACAGTTCAACTTGTATTCCCCCCTATAAAAGCAGTTAAAATCATTTAAAAGGTTATTTCAGGGGTATGAACTCACCTGTTGCGAGTGGATCGGATGTAGGTGTCGGTTGAGTGCTCAGTGTCAAGTAAAGACTTGAACATACTAAATGACCTAGTAACATATGTTTACATATAATTAGTGATCATAACACTAATTAAACACACATAACCATCCTAATGTGAGGAAAAACACTTTGGTAAAGTGTTGGGAGGCTATTGGGTTGCAATAAGGGGGTGTATGGCCTAGTTAGGGAGTTTACTCTTCAAGAGTAAACTCTTAAAGGAGATTTCGGCCCAATGACCATATCCCCATGAGTTTACGGCCGCAAACTCATGGGTGGTGTGTTCTTGGTTGCTCAAAGGTCTTATAACACTTGTGGGATTAGGCTAGGTTCAATTCTAAGGCATAGGAAGTGGCTAAGGCTTCAAATGAACCATTTAAGGGAGTTCACGGATGTAAACATAGATTTTACAGCCGTAAACTCTTACTTGTCCCCTTACTTCATGATTTAATGGTTCTACGTTAAGCACACATGATTCTAGTCCAATATACAAGCCACGGAAGGAAGTTAGGGCACCATTTGACCTCCTTAGAGGAGTTTACGGCCAATGGACCAATCCTTGGGGGGTTTATGGCCGTAATCTCCTAAGGTCATGGTTTCCTTGGTGTTTAAGGGTCCTACTTCGATGGTGGTTGGTTCTAGACATTATTCCAAGCCATAGGGGTGTTTAAGGGGCAATTTAACACCTTAAATGGTGTTCACAACCTATGAAGAGGGGTTTACGGTCCAAGAATGTTCTTGGACCATAAAACCATGTTTATTCCTCAAATGACAAGATTTTGGTGTTCTAAACTTGTACATGCAAGCCCTTAAGTCATAGCTAAGCACTAGGAGTGATTTGGGAGGGTTTTGGGGCTTCAAAACCCCACTTATGGGTGTTTGTTGTCCAAGAGTGTTCTTGGGATGTAAACAAATAACTTTGAGGCTTTTGGATGATTTAAACATGAATTTGCATGTATATCAAGCTAAACAACAAGCTAGGGTAGATTACTTACGATTATGGAGCTCGAAAGAGGCGTTTTTGGATCCAAATCGGCTTTGTAGATAGAGAGAGAGAGTAGAGAGAGTGTTAACAGTGGGAAAGGCTTCAATGTAACCACTCAATCCCTTATATAGGGGTTGAGTTTGTGGCCCGATGGAAGTCTACCTGATACCGACGTTAAACGGGACTTATGGTCGTACCCGATTAAGTGGTCGTAATTCGACGTGGTCTTAATCTAAAAACTTTTCAAAGGGATACTGAGGATGTTTCATGCGTTTCTAATTCGTTTGGACACTCATGAGGTCATGATAAAAGTCCCAATTTAATTAACCTAATCCAAAAGGTTAACGGAACAATTTAATAAAGCGAGTTTTATTAGCGGAAAAGGGTTTACTGTGACGGGATAAATTTAAGGTTGTCACAACATGTCAATCGGAGTTAAAACGAATGAGACATGCATCTTTTAAACATTTCACAAAAACCGGTTCCGACTGTAAAAGTGGTTCCGGTTCCTAACACCGATTCCGGTTTTAGACCCGGTTTGCCCAGACCCGATGGAACCAAACCCGAATTACCCGGATAAAGCAAATTTTTAAACTCAGAACCGAAATTGGTTCTATATATTCCGATTCTAACGGTTCTGGTATGATTCTGGTTCTGGTCTGGTTTTCCGGTTCTAAATCTCATCCCTAGTTGTAACATACAAAGTTCCCGATATCCATTTCATGGCTTCAGAAAACTTCTTCAAACAAAGAGATAAATATCTAGCACTTTCCCAATCATTTTAGGATGGAAATCCATCTTTAAAATCTTTCTCAAATGCGGGGTCTTCTTGTCTCATTCTTTTAAAAGCTCTTTCAAACTTAAGTGTTGTTTCCAACATAATGTAAGTCGCGTTCCACCGTGTTGGTACATCAAGAGATACCGATGCTTTACTCATAATTTTTTATTTTAAAACACAAGTATCAAAAAATTTAGATCTTTCCGTATAGTTTCTAACATATCTAACTGCACCCCTAATCCTAACAAAGGCATCTTTAATCAATTCAAGATGATTTTTAACAATCAATTTTAAGATATGGGCAACATATCTCATATGGAAAAATTCACCTCCTAAGACAAGTTTATCCATTAGATTATCTTTTATATGAGCAACAACTACATCATTAACACTTGCGTTATATACAGTGATGCATGATACCTTCTCTTCAATACCCCAATAAAGAATATAAGATTCCACTTCTTTCCCGATTTCCTTTCCTTTATGACTATCGATATTATAGAAATTCAAAATTATTTTATGTAATTTCCAATTATCATCAATAAAATGAGCAGTTAAACACATATAGCTTAAAATTTGCACAGAAGTACAACAGTTTGTAGTAAGAGCAATCCTAGAATTCAAACTTTTAAAGGTATTTCTCAAAAGCTCCGTCTCGCTAAAAAACACTTTACTAACATCTCTAGCAACTGTGAAATGTAACGGGATACAAAACTATGGAACAACAACACTACAAAAATATCTAAACCCGTCACGTTCAACGTATGAAAATGGTTGCTCATCAATGACAATCATTTTTGCTAAAGCAAGCCTAATTGTATTTTGGTTAAATTCCCAATTAGAAGCAGTAACCTTGCCTAGCATATTTACGGTTTGTAGTTTTGGTTTCGGTCCTTTCGACCTATAACCTTGCTTAGCATATCTGGGTGCTGGCCTACCCCTTCGATCCTTTCGACCGGTAACCTCGCCTAGCATATTTGGGTGTTGGCCTACTCCTTCGGTCCTTTCGACCGGTAACCTTGCCTAGCATATATG
The DNA here is from genome assembly GCF_002870075.4 of Lactuca sativa. Lineage (NCBI taxonomy): Eukaryota > Viridiplantae > Streptophyta > Magnoliopsida > Asterales > Asteraceae > Lactuca > Lactuca sativa. Next base: position 38,454,275 of record NC_056630.2, on the reverse strand, counting down.
AGTGTTGGCTTACCCCTTCGGTCCTTTCGACCGGTCTCCGGGGACTATTTCACCCATACTACTACCACATAATAACATAGCACAAAACATAAACTGTCTATCATAACTGGGTACTAACTACCCCTTCGGTCCTTTCGACCGGTATTGAGGTCTATCCTACCCCTGCTATCACATATCATATAACATCATAACATACTATCACATTATCATAGCAAATAACAACATACCGGATAATTATCACAAAGACAATCATCTCAACTAAAACTCCTACTAGTAGGCCGACCTTGGTGCCTTAAACCCACTTCTATCAGAAGGTAACTCACCTCATACTGCTGAAGTCCACTGCTAGAAATCCTTACTGCTGCTCTGGCGACTCCCCGAGCTATCAATATCACAATATCACCCAATTAGCAATTGGGTCCTAAACCATGATCCATAATCCATACTTGGGGTGAAATGACCGTTTCACCCCCGACCCATCAAGGTCCATACTATATAATCCATGAAGGCCCATTAATGGTCTAAAACCAATCAAGCCCAAAGCTCCAAAATCCATAAAGGTCCACCACTGGCCCACTAATGGCCTAATTTGCTAAATTGGGCCCAATCCCTCTAATGGGCCTTACCTTAAGCCCAAACATATTCTTGGCCCAAATTATCTGACTTTTGATGGCCCAGTGAGGCCCAAAGACCCAGAGTCCAAAGTATGGCCCAATCTGAGGCCCAAACACGTCAAGCCCATATCTGATGAGTACGTTGGGCGTACTCCCATGTACGCTAAGCGTACAAGCTAAATCGTGTGTACGCTGGGCGTACCTACATGTACACTCAGCGTACTCCCCTGTTAAGTCACTATCCCATTAAGTTCTTAATAATCTATTCCAAAAGCTACAATCACAGATCCAAGTCCTTTTCAACGTCTTAATCCATAAAGTCACTGACTTGGTGACTTTGTATGACTCTAATAAACCCAAACTCCAAAATAGCATTCCATTCCCATAAAGATGATCTTAACTCATGCATGAACCCAATAAGACATTCAAGATGGCAACTTTCTGCCTTAAGGACTCATTTTGAATCGAGAGTGGCAACTCTAAGTCTAAAAACCGGGTTGGAACCATAAAGTTCTTTACTTGGGACCAAAAGGACATCAAAACCACACTACACTAGATCTAAGCACTCTTGAGGAAAGTTATGAGCTTTATACCTCTAAAGAGTCCCAAATGATGATGTTATCCTGGATCCATGAGCTCAAGCTACCCCAAATCCTTCTTTGCCACTTCTTCTTTCTTCTTCCAAGCTTAAAACCCACCAAGATGGCTTCTCAAGGTCAAGATCACACAAGGATGAAGGGATGAGACATTCTAGGGTTTCTTTGAGGTTAGGGAGGCTGATAAGGGGCTAGGTTTTAAGTCCTAATGTTCTTTATATATTGCTTGACCCTAAAATTAGGGTTTAGTGTCACTGAGCGTACGCTGGGCATACGTCTCCAACACCCGCGACCATTTACCATTTCTACGCTGGGCGTACCCCAACATAAGTTGGGCATACTCACCCGGTTGCCACCTTTGCATGCATGTGTAACGTCCCGATTCTCAGGTATTGCTTAAATAAGATTATTGGGTTAAGCTCTACTCGACGAGTTGGTTGACCTACTCGTCGAGTAGCAGCGGGATGGGATCGCGTGTTAAGTGACCTACTCAATGAGTCCATATTGGGACTCGGCGAGTAGGAGCTGGCAGATGAAACCCTAAATTCCGAGGTTTGCACCCCTATTTAAAGGAACCTTAGCCTCCCTTGGGCCTCTTTACAGTTCTAGAGAGTCCTAAGAGTCCTTATACGTGTGTGTGGGTGCTTTGGTGTGGTGTTTGAAGCTTAGAAAGAGAATCTTGGAGGAAGAAAGCTAGGAGTGCAAAAGAATTGAAGCAAGGAAGGCATGGGAAGCAGGATTTACCTCAGCTAGCATCGTTTGGAGGTATCAAAGTGCCATCTTTACTTCCCTTTTTCCCTTTTGATTGAGTTTCTAGGGTTTTTATGGATTTTCAAGTTAGTATGATGAGCTATGGGCTAGATCTAAAGTTGTAACTTCAGATCTGGACCCTCCTTGGATTCTAGAAGCATAAAGTTACAGTTTTGCTCGTGATTGAGGTCCCTCTTAGGCATGAAGCCCACTTAAGAGCTTAGATTTGGCATTTAGAGACTTTAAAGCCATGCATGCACGTAAAGTTTGCAACTTTACGTGATAAGCATGCCCTAGAAGCTTGGATCTATGATTTGGAGCCGTTGCATGGCTCAAAACAAGTCTGTATGGAAAGAGGACTGAATGGACTCGGCGAGTCGCAAGGTTGACTCGTCGAGTCACATGAAGATGGTCGTGAACTCGATGAGTTGGATGAACAACTCGACGAGTCCGATGAAGATTACCATAAGACTCGACGAGTTGAAGAACAACTCGGCGAGTCGGATGAGTTTTCTCTAGAATATGTATGCGTGTGTATCCGTCGAGTTGCAAGGAAGGAACTCGACGGGTGGCCTTAAAGTTTGAATGAGAATCGAAGGAACTCCACAAGTCACCTCGATGACTCGGCGAGTTGGATTGTGCTTCAAGGAACTCGGCGAGTAGCCAAGGGTACTCGGCGAGTAGGGGTCAACATGGACTCTTGACCTTGACTGAGGATTTTGACTTTGACCAGGGGTTGATTGGTGGGTTATGGAGTACCTTATAAGGCTAAGGAATTATGAGTATATTGTACTATGATCATAGGTGGTGGAGCCTGTGTCGGGTGATCCGAGCGTTGAAGTGTATCTTCCGAGTTGATATTTTCAAGGTGAGTTATTCTCACTATATCGATAGGGTCTACGGCACCAAGGTTGACCCTTTAGTTGTTGATGTTACGATATGCTATATGTGGTTATGATCTGTTAGATCGGAATCAGGGTAGACAGTATGTTGTGCTCTATGATCCGCAAGGATTAGTATGTTAGTGACCTGCTAGGTCAGCACTCTAGTTACGAGAGAATTCTATGATTGTTGATCAGTGTGATAGATACGTTTGATGTTTGTATATGCCAGTATATGATAGCTATGCGCACATGGTTATTTGCTTGTTGGTTGGGTTGAGGCGGTCCTACTTTGTGTTGAAGGCCGACATACCCTATGAGCGGTCCGGGGAGACTGCAGGCCCATGAGGCGGATCAGTCATGCCGAAGGCTCGAGATGGATTCAGATAGACTGTAGGCCCAGTAGGGCGGTCCAGTCAGGCCGATGGCCAATATGCATGTTGATTGATTGTTAAATGGTTACTGACATGGCTTTGTCAGTGTGGTATTAGTATTTTGGGGGTAGATCACTAAGCCCTCGAGCTTACAGTTTCAGTTTATTGTTTCAGGTACTTCAGGAGATCATGGCAAGGCGAAGGCGTGACCGTACCGCTCCTCATCCTTACGTTATGATTTTGGGACACTCTGATGGATAGTGATTTGAAAACATTTTGTAAACAATACTATTTGGTTTTTATTATGATCGAAAAAAGTTTAAATTTGGTGTAAAAATTATGGATGTTACAGCATGGGTTGAAATGCAAGTTTTTCCCATTCAGGGACCAATTCTGCCAGGAACTTCAAAGTACTATATCTTCTCTGTTCTAAGTCCGTTTCCGACGAACTTTATATCCAGGAAAAGGTGGCGATAAGCCCTAAGCTCCTTTCTACTCACTCGAGTGTTAAAACCTTTCGAATAAAACCTAAAGTGCATAACAGGCCTAGATATTAATTTACAGTCATACCCTTGGCTCTCGAAGACACAATCGAATACATGGTCACTTGAATCATAGCAACTTCATTCAAAATGGGCTAAATCCTTCCTTTCCCAAAGCTCTAATCCCCATGACAACTAATGATTGAGCCGCAACCCCAATTAATAAGGCCAATCTAAAACTGGGTGTTACAAAGTTTTGTCAGTTAACCATTAACAGTTAGCAATTAAAAGGTTCTTGTGCAAAGCGATGCTATCATCGACATAATAATCTAACATATGCAATAATCGAATGGAAGTAACTGATGCTATCATCCACATAAAAATCTAACATGTGCAAAGCAATGGAACTAACCTTGAACAGGAAGATGCGATTGAGCCGATTGAGCAGGAAAATGCGATGGAAGAAGAAGACTGCCCGGGATAGGATGTTGTAAACTTGATTACTCAACAAGACTCAAAAAAGGGTTACGTGAAGTGAGCATGAGCTAATGAGCATTCGAAATTTTGAAGAACGAGAACCAGAGTGAAGAATGAGAACGAGAGTAGAAAGTGAGACTGTGAAGGTGTCGGCGTTTTTTAGAATGAATTGGGGAAAAACCCTAAGAAGCAAGAAGTCTTACGTCTTTACCTAAAGTAAATAAAATTATTATTTTTTAAAAACAAAATCATCAATCAATAAATAATATATATATATATATATATATATATATATATATATATATATATATATATATATATATATATATATTTGCTTTAGAAAAGGCGGGTACCCGCCGGTATTGGAACCGGGTAACCGGCGGTTCCAAATACCCGGTATTGGAACTGGAACCGACGGTTATCCAGTGGGTAACAGTTTTAAGAAATTGAGAATTGAAACGGGAATCGGAACCGCTGTAGGCGGTTCCAACACTTTGGGAATCGGAACCGGAACCGCTTAAGGTAGTTCCGGTTTCAAAACCGGTAGTTCCAAGGCGGTTCCGATTCCGAAAACAGGTACCCGTTTTTTCTACTCATCCTTAGTAAGGAGGGTCGGGTTGATAGTATGTTTATTTAAATAAATTAAAAAATCATGAGTAAATCAAAGACATACGACTACGAGGGACCGACTCAATGGTGAATTGAAGGGATCTTGGCTTCTTGGCCCCCTGACCAAGTAGTCCAACTAAGTATCATTTTTCGAGATATAGGCCAGGTGTATGAAAATTGGGCTTTGGCCCCTCTGCCCAATTGGAAAGACGTGAAGGACTTACGACTGACGAGTGACGACTCAATGGTGAATTGAAGTATCGAACCCCGATCCTCATCTTCCGTTGAAACCGTTCTTCATTGGTTGCTTCTAGTCGTCAGATGCCTCACGGCCTCAGTGCCTCACACCACAATTACCACCGTCCACTGTCAGCTCCGCCACCGCAGGTCACCCTCCGGCCTCCACAGCAGACGCAACACGCCAACACAGCAGGCGGCAGCAGCTAGCAGACTTTCAATCTTCAGTCTTCTCTTCTGTAAGTTCTGTTGTTCCTTCGTGTAATCTTGTTCACGGAAGAAAAATCAGAAAGTCATTAAGTCAAGAAATTAGAATCTCAAACAATGTTATATGTTCCTGACTTCCTTCGTGTAATCTTGTTCAGTCTCCATTTGCTCAATTGCTTCTTGTTTGTCCAAATGAGCTAAGATTGTTGATTTGTTCCTCCAATTGCTTGTTGTTTGTCTTAAATGAGCTGAGATTGTTAATTAATTTGAATTGTTCCTCCATTTTCTTGTTGTTGGAATTTGGGAATCAAGAAATTAGAATCTCAAACAATGTTATATGTTTTCTTTTGCAGAATTAGAATCTACAACTCGATGAAGGAGATGTATGTCAATTTCCCATAAACTTTATTCAGTTTTAATCAACTTATACCCTTTTCATGACATTTTTTTTTCTTGGTTTAACAGGTATGTGGTGTTTGCATCTTGAGAGGATCATGTGATAGGGCCTATTTGATTCTAAAAGACATTGAATTGGGTGCTCGAACTGTAGATATTGTGCGCATTTTGTTAAACTATGCAATTGATCCAGTTATTGATTCAAATAAGAAGACTTTAGGGGCAGAAGTCATTGAAGCATCTGCAAGAAAATTGCTTTTGGAGTTGACTGAACTTAGTGACACAGCCATTTTCTATGAAGTTCAAAAGCCACCTGCAACAGTTGCTCGAAAGGTGCAAAATTTTGATTTTAAAGAACGCGATTCTTCTAGAAATGTTGAAATGAAAAGAGGAGATTGGATGTGTCCCAATTAAGTACTTATATCCAAAAAGAAATTATCATACATATACTAGTAAAATTGTACATTTAAAAAAAGGCAAGTTGCATAAAAACCACAATATTTTGGGCAATTTTGCAGTTAAATTGATGTGTACTTCAATTAATATTTTTGTAGGTGCAATTTCTTGAATTTTTCAAGGAATAAAAAGTGTCGCGAATGTAATGAAGAAGGTCCTTTAAAACCTGGTCTTGATGAAGTTGAAATGAAAAAAGGAGATTGGAACTGTCCTCAGTAAGTTTGTAACTGCTTAAATATATTTTAGTCAAGTAACTCTTACTAAATCTAGATTATAAATGTATAAGTAAGTTACATGTTTGGTCCTTGGATATAGCTGATTTTGCAATTTTGGTCCCAAAAAGTTTTCTCTTGCAATTTTGGTCCTTATTTGAAGTATCCTAACGGTTTGGTTCAATTCCCAAGTCAGATAAAGGTCAATATAGTCATTTTACTTGGGTCGAGGACCAAACTAGTCAGATAAAGGGCAGTATGGAGGAGGACCAAAATTGTTACGATACTCCAAAGTAAGGACCAAAGTTGCATGAGTAGAACTTTTGGGACCAAATTTGTAAAAGCCAGCTATACCCAGGGACCAAAAATGTAATTTAGGTTTTCGATTACTTGAATATTGGTTTATTATTTCTAGTCAACTAAACAATTGTATCTATAGTGACATAAATGCAGGTGCAATTTTATGAATTTTTCAAGAAACATTCGGTGTCTAAAATGCAAAACTGAGGGGCCTAAAAGGGTTGGAATTGATGATGTTGAAATGAAGAAAGGAGACTGGAACTGCCCACAGTATGCCTATTAACATTATTATGCATTTTTTTAATAAAAAAGTAAATACTTTATATGATGAAAATATACTTTTTTTAGGTGTCAATTTACGAATTTTGCAAGCAACACAAAGTGTTTACGTTGCAGAGAGCAACGTCCCAAAAGGCAACTGAATTCTGGAGAGTGGGAGTGTCCTTCGTAAGTCTTTTTCTCAATTGAAAATGTCAAAAGAGTGAAATACCCATTTTGCCCCTGCTCTTGAGGTGTAATTTAATAATTTATTGTTTGATTGAATGTTGGATAGGTGTGATTTCTTTAATTATGCGGGGAATGTTGTGTGTCGAAAGTGTAATGGTGAAAGGCCAAATAATGCAGAAGCCAAGTATGAAGAGCAGATGTGGAAAAAGCCTTCTTAATTTTGTTACTCTGGTAAGTAACCGAATATGGTTGTTTTTTATTTTTGTTATTTTTTGGTCCTTGAGTGTAGCTGGTTTTTTCAAATTTGGTCACAACAAGTCTTCTCTTGCAATTTTGGTCCTTATTTGAGGTTCTTGTAATGTTATTGGTCACATTGCAAGATAAAACGTTTTAGGACAAGAATTGCAAATCAAATATACCTTGGGACCGAAAATGTAATTTACCTTTTAGATTCATTGGGTTTGCAAAGCAACTAGTTTTTGTGGTTCTTTTTTTTACTTTGCTTTCTTATAGTTAATTGGTTGTTGTCGTACATTGAATGGATCTATTGCACAGGCTACAGAGTGCACGAAGGAATAAAGCTTTCAACTTTACACAAACTTCGGTCAAGTCACAAGCGAGTGCCATAACCCATATGAAATGAGATGTAAAAATAGGTTTAGATTGGTGCTTAGTTGGGCCTATTGGGCCTTGAAGCTTGGTTGTTTATGAGCCTGTTTGGGCTAATAGTTTTAGGGTTTGTTTGTTTTTATTTCATTAAGCCTTGTATGGATAAATCATATCTATTAAGAAATGTTGCTGAATGGAAATTTATTTTTTTGATTGCAATCCAACATAAAACAATCCAAAGTCTGATTAAGATGGCAAAAACTGGTGGACTTAGGCCAAAGATTTTGTGGAAAACTTTGAGGATATGGTTGAGTGTTTTAGAGATAGTGTAGCCATAGAGGCCAAAGCAAGTGTTGTCCATATTAGCAAAGCAAATCATCTATCCTAAGGATTTATACCAAGGAGAATTCAACAGACATGTTAGCATAAGTTAAAACTTTGTATGATGTTAGTATAGGGATGTTATGGATGTTATCCGGGTCGGAACCGAACCGATCCGAACCCGAATAACCCAAAAACCGAATACGGGTAATTGCATGAACCGAAAACCGAACCGATTAACCAATAAGGGTGAAACAGGGTTCGTTTCAGGTATTAATCAGTTTTGTTCGGTTATTACCCGAATACATGTAAAAGATGATCAATGACCTAATATAACCGAAAAAACCGAATAAACCGTATTAAGATTTTATAACCCGAATAACCTAAATAATAGAATAACAATGTGGTTTTATATATCAACATAAAACATTCAAAAACTAACATAACACATTAAAAGAATAACGTTTACATAGTAGAATAAAATACTGAGAATTAATTTCTTACTTGAGTTTTTTGAGTTGGAGCCTAATTTTTCATAACTAGACAATATAGAAATTTGTGAATTCTTAGAAACAATAGGAAGGGTTGATTTTTGAAAGTTTGAAAAAGAGGAAGCATCGACAGAAGTGATTTCAAGTTTGGAAATAAATGAGAAGATTGGTCGATTTTGAAATAACGAGAACGACCGAGGGTTTTTTATTTATTTATTTTTTATTGTTATGAACGATGAAGACAGAAGTGTGAATCGCGATTTTGATTTCTGTCGATCTGAAAAAGGGGAGGATAAATGTTTATTCAGGTCGGGTATTTAGAACCGAATAACCCGAAAATCGAATAAACATAATATAGATACCCGAAACCCGAATCGAATTGTTTATTCGGCCCTAATTCGGTTCGGTTCGGGTTTCGGCTCGGTTCGAGTTTTCGGGCCAAATTCTCATCCTTAATGTAGTATATGCTGGCAAAAGTTAGGTCCCTACATCTCAAATTGGAGGAGGAAGTACCAAGTTTTTGGTTTATGAAGCTTGGAGTATATGCAAGTCAATGTGGATATTGTTAAATGTGACTTGAACATCGAAGACATATAAAACATTTGGAATCAAGATGGATCATTTGGCCGAATGCAATGTAGGCATAGAGCTGCGTTAGTGGCTCCTAAATGCGCCCTTTGTGTTCTCTCTTCTTATGTTGTGTATTTATCCATTTTTGATCCTTGCATATAATTTTTGAGCTTAAGAGGGAAAATTTAAGGTACACGTCTTCACTAGAGTTTGATTTAAATGGGCACGATGATACTAATTGATTATATAATGGTTAGGGGTGAGTTGTGTGATGACGCTAAATGTGGATTTAGCCGGGTTCCGGTGTGACACTGACAACATCTGTTTTTTCTGTCCACAGTGAAAAAAAAAAGTTGATTTTTTTTTGTTTTGATCTATTTTTCATGTATCGGCACCATCTAATTCATCTCAGTAACAACTACTATGTATTTCTGCGTCCGTCCCTAAATACGTTACAAACTTTTGTCGGGTTCAATACTCAAGGAAAGCTTTGTGAAAGACATAAATGTTGGTGCTAGCCTTGTGTTTGATCTTAGGTAATAAAAGAAAAAAGTTGTCACAAATTCGAATCCTGCATGCTTCAATTCAACAATAGATGACGTGTCTTTCTAAAAAAAGCAAGTTCGAAACACTCAAATATATTACAAAAACTATAATTGTCGGTGTTTCATCTTAAGAAATAGAATAACAATTGCCTGAATATTCAACGCACACATTAATGACATAACAAAATTTATATATAAGTATATGAAAAATGTCTTCAATTAATTCTCACGAATGATAATTCCAAATGTGGCACTCTTAGACCATTTGATGAGCTTCCATGTTGATGTCGTCTTCCATGTCATTTAACTTCTTGTAGACACGGAAGTTAGATATGGCTACGACCCCAAGGAGTACACATATAATTACATATCTAATCCAATCAAGGTTGTTAGGGATGATTAACACGAGGATGAGGGAAACAGGGGTGATGATGCCAAAGAAGGAAAAGACTCCTTTTAAGATCATGTAACGAACAAGAGAGAAGTCTTCCATTGTTGAGTTTTGCAGCCGATGGTTTATGTAAAACAGGACTCCTGAAGTGGCTGTAGCTATGCATAAAGCAACAACTGATAAGTTCATAAAGAAACCACTTGTTTCAAAAGGAGAATTTTTTTTGTTTTGAAACTTCAATTGAAGAAGTGATATGATTGGTAAGTAGATAGTAACTAGAGTTGCAGTGTACATTAGATACAAGATTGCTGAGTAATCATGAATCCTGAAATAAAACAAAAATATCATCACATTAATAACTGTATCATGAATCCGAAAAGGGAAGAACAATTTACAAAGTGAGCTAGATCATACGGAACTATACTCAACGAATTAAATTTAATACACTCTCACTCCTCACGCCGTCACCACAAAGTCAAACCGATACTCCATAATTTCCTTTTCCGTTCCCTTATATCCACCTCCCGCCACAACATTAGACCTACCTCCATGGAAAAATTATGATCGGAATCAACAGCCATCACTGCCACCTCCACCACCGATCCAACCGCCATCAACAGGCTGTCACCGCCGTCATCACCACCACCACCATCCCTATACTATTAAAACGAAATCTATGACCCCTATTCACCAGTGGCGATGATATGCTTAATTTATCGCCAGAAAGTTAAACCCTCCTTACGTTATTTACAATCAGACTACCGAATTAAGACCGAAGTTCCCACATTCTTCTTCCTCCTCCACCCACCAACCATACCATGTATTAGAGTGTTAGTAGAAGGTTTAAAGTGTAATTATATGTCAAAGTTAGTTATGGTAGTTAGTTGTTTTTCCTTCTTCTGTAGTTGATTGATGCAAGTTGAGAAGTTTCTTTCCTCAATTCTATTGTTTGATACCATGGAAACAGAGTCAGGATCTGTTTGATCGGAATCAACAGCCATCATTCGAGCTCCCCCTCTCCACCGCTGCCACCACCACCACCACTACACTACAAAACCAACATCGACCACAACACAGCCACAAAACCTCCTACCAGAGTACCGAATTAAAACCGGAATATCAAGCATTTGTACTTGAATAAAAAACAGAGTCACGGTAGTCATGATCCCGGAATAATGTAATCTAATTATAACATGAAATGCAACTCACCAAGCACGTCGTGGATTAAGTGTAGGGGTTTGTTCTTCATCTCCTGCAAGATCAGAAAGCTCTTCGACTCTTTCACCAAGAATACGTGGATGTGGATTGTAATCTAAATGGTCCATCGTTTGGGATCTGGCTTCAGAGCTGTGGTACTTGGATTTGTAAATTAGGGAGAGGAGTGGTGTGTGAAGATGGGACGATGTTGAGGAGAGGAAGCTGGTTTTTGTAAAGATGAAGAAGCAGGGGTACATGTATTTATGCATGGCATACTACTTACTACGTTTTTTGTTATAGCCAAATACACCAAACGTTGAATATCACGAAGAGGAAAAAATAGCACATGGATAGCGTCGTATCTTTCTTACAAATAAATACTTACATGAAAAGTAAAAAGAAAGAAGAAGGGTACATCAACTTATGCATAGCGTACAACTCTAGATGGTGAATATGTTATTGATGTGAACCAATATTGGGTTATCTTTGTTACAAAAAAAAAAATTATCTTTGTTACAAAAAAAAAAAAAAAAAAAAAATTGTATCTATTTATTCATACCGTACAAACGGCGTCTTTCTTACAAACAAATACATAGAGGGTCAACATTTCATCATGGACAGAAAAAGAAGAAGTGGGGTCATCTAACCAACATTCGAAAGTCTACGAGCCCTGTAAACATCATCGGATCAAAGCTTACGACTACGACATTTGTTTTTATTTCTTCCCCAAATTTTATTTTATCACTATTTTTTTTAATTAAAAAGAAAAAACAAAAAACGCGTATCTTCTTATTTTTCTTTCTCTACAAAAACGAGTTCAAATTTGAAAACATTCAAAAAAAAAAAAAAATCGAATTTTGGATCATGACCGATTATAAAGACAAAGCTGCATTCTTTTGTCATGTATCACCATATTATGTATCCTAATCAATGCATGTCACTTGTCAACCTAATATTTTTCATTTCAAATTTTAAATTTAAAATTTTTCACTTTAATTACATTAAATTAATAACATTAAAATAAAAATTATAAAATGATATAATTTTATATATTTATTTAAATCAATTATTATAATTTTATATAGCTAAAAAAATCTATGAATTAATAATTTATTCAAAATAACTTATTAATAATTTTGAGTTTTTACTATAAAATTTTAATTAATTTTGTAATCATGGTTCCCATGGGTTATAAACTAGTATGTTATAAAATAAAATTTTGTTTATGAATCATAACTTATATATGAAAAACTTAATTTGATTGAAAATAATATAAACCAAAATATATAAAAAAACTAAGTTGTGAAAAAATTTCCATCTCAAAATCAAAAATCTTTTTAAAGTGTTGTTATATATCATATATTTTCTTTTTTCTTTTTTTGAATTTTTTTTCCAAAAATAAGGTTGTTTAGCTATCAGATTTTATTTTAAAAGATTACAAGTTTAAAAAAAATATTGAAAATGATATGATCCAAAATTAGACGATTCAAAATATTTGTGATCTAAAAACGTTAGGAATCAACATCTTTATGATCGTTAATTTGTTATGATCAAAAATATTTTAAAGAAAAACTTGATTTAGTTGAATATATTATGATCCAATATAATTTGATAAAAAAGATTATCCACAATATTATGATTCAAAATTATATGATCCAAAATATTATTATCCAAAATGGTATGATCGAAAAATGGTACCATTTAAAATGCTATTATTCATAAATACTTATTTTTAATTGGTTGTGATTTAAAAATATTATGATTCAAACAATTTATGATCATTTATTGTATATTATATCATATTATTTCCAATGATATAATTCAAATTTTATGATCCAAGTTACAATTTACAAGTCTTTGATCCGATTAAAATGATTCAATTCTTATAATATATACAGAGCTTGTTATTTAAAATTGGATGATTCTAAATGATACAATTTAAAATTATATGATATGTTTAAAAATATATGTAAATACTCGATTCAAAATAATATGATATATTATATATTTCAAAATTATTCTTATAAGGTATTGAAACAAAGTTAAAAGTTTGTTAAATGAAACCTTAAAGCCGTGATAGGCGTATTCTTTGAACCAAACTATATTTAAACGTAGATAGAAATTTAATAGGCAAATATATAATATACTCGAAGATTTTTTACTTAAATTAGAAACATATTAATTATTAAACTAAAAAAAGAGACGGTAAAATGTTATGGCATCCGATATTAAGATGGTGTTTGTTTTTTTAGAGTTAAAATGTCTGTAATTTGCGAACAACATCTATAAACAGTAGTCTGCAATAAAAAAAATGTTTGTTTTTTAAAATCTGCAAGCTACTAAAACAAATTAAAAACTAAATAAATTGATTTTTTTTTAAATTAAAAGACTTTTCAATAATTCTAGTATAAAAACATTTGTAATTTAATTATACAACCACCTTATTTTCAATATATATCACAAATTAATTGTCCATGAAGAAAAAAATACATTAGTAGATACTTTAATAAGTTTTATAATATATTTAACTCTTTTAGTTATTGTTATAAAAGTTCGTTAGATAAATATGCGTAAAGCTTTTTAAAAATACCAAAAATTATATAAACAAAAAAAGGGTTTATTTAGTTAAAATCATTAAAATAATATAATTGTAAATTGTTCACATGTCAAATGAATTTAAAAAAAAATTGCAGTTAGAATGAAGTTTGATAGTTTTTTTTCACAGTTAATCGGAATGGTCCAAGGTTTTATTATTATTATTATTATTTTGTCTTTAGGATTAGTGGAAGGGTTAACAAGAGGCTCGAAGACACAGATCCATATCTGTGCTAAGAAGAGGACGCAACTTTTTTTAGGTCTACGATCTTCTATAAAACAAACAGTATGCAGGACCAAACGTCTGCGTGTTGTCTGCACGACACAATATAAGAGGTCTACAAGAGCTTTTGCAAAAAAAAAAAAAAAAAAAAAAAAAAAAAAAAAAAAAAAACACCTAACTTGTGAGAAAGGAAAAAGATACAAACTATCTATTTTATTCAAAGTGCACACCCAAATGAATTTGACTTTAGTCCTTTTTTTTCTTAAGTAACTCGCATCAACTAACACTAGTTTGATGTGATCTTTTAGGAGTAATTGGTTAAATCCGTTAGATCTAAACTAATAACATACCCTTAGTATGATCTTACTAAAGATAGCCAAATAGATATAGATAGATCAACTTTACATTTCAACTATTTGTTAATTCGGGTCTATTTGAAAATAACTAGAATCCATTGATCCCTATAGCATTTCTGGAGACATAAGAATTTTTCGGCGGAAGCCGCTTGTACCATATTTTGCTAAATAAATATTTGTGTTATGATACAAGCCTACAATTAATTATGATTTCATTTTTACTGCACCAATTTGGCACAAATGCAAATAGCAGCAGAACGTGCCAATAACCAAAAAAAGCGGAGTAACTGCCCAAAAATGATGGCAGAACAAATAGCCCAACATCTAACCCAAGTCTTCGTTTGTTTGTTTGTTTTTGTTTTTTTTTCACACTAGTAAAAAAGTTTGGACTTTGCTACGGATCGTTTTCTTTTTTTCAATTAAAGCATTGAACATTCAAAGGTTTCAACAAACGTTGGGTTAAACGAAGCTGTTACATTTTCTCCCGATATTTCGAGTTTGTTAACTCGAAATAAGATTTGTAATTTTAAAATTGTAGATTAACTATTTTAAAGACCATAGAATTTACCTGAAACTCTAGGCTTTGGTTTCGTATCATTTAGAGTCCTTAGAATTTACTATGAATTTTTGAAGTTGGAATAAAAACTGACGTTCACCAACACCCTTGTAAGTATTGCCATCTTCTTATTAATCTAGTGAAAATCACACCAAACCATTTGGGTGTGTAAAATTAGACATGCCCACCTTTCAACCTTGTAAATTTCAAATTTTAACTATTTTTATGGATTTTGTTGTGATTTTTAACAACTGAAATGTTCGTCTTGTTGGACATCCTGCACAAACGTCATAGTTTCACCATTTAAAGGTCGGAATCAGCCATTCCTTTCTAAAGATGAAAGGTAGTATACATTCCTAACTTTTCGAAAATGTAAATTTCACTTTCTAATGATTTCTAATAAATTTATTATGATTTTTAGAAGATATTGGCAAATTACCCAAATTTGCTTCTCATCTTTTGTTTGTGCTTATTTCACCTTTAGCCATTAAGCACTTAATAAAACTTCTTATATTCATTAAGGTGTGTAATATATGAGTTCTTGGACAAGGATATTCGGGGGTTTTATTTCAACAAAACACAGTAAGGGGATCAACATTTATAAGAAAGGAAAGAAATCATAAAGAAAAGGAAATTATACAACTCATCGGGATTTGTGTTGACCAATGGTTTGAATCTTTGACACGTTTCTTCATCTGAATCAGACGGTTGAAATAGCGAAGACGATGCAACCAAATGAGCATGAGTGTTTGGCTGCATCATATAAATATCATCTGTTTTTTTTTTCTTGAATCATGTCTTCTTTTGTTGACTTCCAAGGAGAAACTCCATGATTCCCCAAATTCTTGATGTTAAAGCTTCCATCCTATAATAAAAAGTATGGTTAGACAAATCAAAGACATGCAAAAAAAACCATGTCTATTGACCACTATTAGCAAGATTGCAAAGAACTTGTCATAATATTATCATTGTTTCCATCCGGATGTTCAAGTTTTATATAGAAACAACTCATCAACGAAATGGAAAACCAAAAAATCTTAATTTTTTTTCCTGGAAAATTAAAAACCCACACAAAATCTAGAATATTAGAAAAATACAAAAAAAGGTTGATAGATTTCTACATCTATAGTTTTTTTGTTCCATTTGGATACATTTCAACACCATATAGTTAGCTTTCTTCCTTGTTTTCATCCCTATTTTTTGTATTTAAAAATCTCAATTACAAAAAAAATGAAAGTTAAATTATACCTACTTTCAGTGTTCACCCACTAATTCCAAAAACTGCACCAAACCCCAACATTTAGCCTCAAAAGGTTTTATAAAAAAATCTATAAAAAAAACCTGAAAACCACATCAAAAATAAATAAATTTGGCAATAACCAAGCTACACACTCATCTACAGTTACAAAGATTGTGCAGATTAGTACCTTCTTCTTCACTTGTGCGTGTTCTTGAAACAAATTGATTGGATTTATAGAGACTGCAGTCTAAGACCCGATACCAGTCTACCCTCCTCAACATCCTATCATATATACCCTTTTTGTTGATCAATAATACCCTTGTAATTGTAAAATCCAATTCACGACCGAACCACTTATTTGAGTGCAACATGTTGATGTCATTTCCAAGACCAAGGAGTGGTAATGGATAGATATCCTAATTTTTTTCTTCGGCTTAACTAACATATTGTAGAAAAAGCTAAATCTTAGTTAATTTTAATGCCACATCCTTGACGATAAATATAATAAGATACTTCTGTTGGTTTTGTTTATAATAGCATCCAGCTTTCAAATTTTCCTATTAAAGCATGATAACAATGCCCATTAAACAAAAAGGAAAGACACTTTAGACTTTACTTGAGACCTATAGATTTAATTCACAAAGAAAAACATTATGGAATTCTCAAACATTAATTTCAATTTCTTAATTAGATGAAAATCTTGGTTGATAGATTGTATGCATGTGATTGGAAAAAAGGAAAAGTCATGAAAATCCATTTATTACTTTTTATGTTACCTAATAATAACAATTAAGGAGCTAACAGTGAGCAACAAAGAATATATATTTTCATTACTTATACATAACTATGTCAAGAAACTGAATCAACTCCCTACCTATAGTTCTGCAACAACCTGCCAAAAGTAAGCATTTTAAAGTCAAGTTAGCATTGAGAGAGAGAAGGGGTAGAAGGAGTAATAATTGGACTCTTGTTGGTGATTTGTTTCACTAATGTGACTTAAGTGTAATGGGATTACTTTGTGTAACATCCCAAAAATCAAGACCAAAAATTTCTTTTAAAATATTACTAAACCATAGCATTAAATCATTTCAAACATACTAAAAAGGGTTATATGAGAAATCAGAGTATTTCCCAAAACACATGTTCATTTTATCAGGGTAAACACCCCAGGCTAAAATTCTTGGTGTGTGCCATGTGATCATTCCGAGCTCTTCATTCCGCTATCGGAAATACCTGAAATCAAAACTGAAAACCGTAAGCACGAAGCTTAGTGAGTTTCCCAACCTACCACATACCATAAATATCTACTGATCCAAACATGCCATACATAATCCTGAGCACATAACCACATACTGGGCCCCCGCCCGCTACATTGGGCCTCGCCCACCATCGGACCCCGTCCGTTATCAGGCCCTTGGCATCAGGTCCCACCTGGCATCGAGCCCCGCTCGGATACATATTTGTTTCCCTTAGGCCCCGCCTGTCTCTGGGCCTCGCCCGCCATACACTTACATACGATCAAATAACATACTAGAACACACATGGGCATACCCTAACCATACCCTGATCTAAGGCCTCGCCTAACTTGGGCCCCGCCCCTGGTCTGCTATTGGAGTAGTGGAACCCTGTCCATACTCCTACTAGTAGTGAGATATGGGCCCCCGCCCACCCTCACATCCTCCCTATCACGGGACTCGCCCCTGCTCTTCTAATATCGAGATATGGAACCCCATCCATACTTAGCTAGTGATGAGATACGGGACCTCGCCCACACTCACCTCCCTACCAGGCACATACAAGTATCACGAAGACAACAAGTATAATCTACATACTACATAAGAATCTTCCTCGGGTTTACCCCGACATCGGACCCCCGGTCTGGAGACATACTATTATCTAACATACTTTAGGATTACCCCGACATCGGACCCTCGGTCCGGAACCTACCATACCGACACATCCAAGAATCACAAAGACCTCTAGCATCCTACCTAACCTTCTTCGGGCCTCGCCCGGCATTGGGTCATAACCCGGAACATATATCAATAAGTGCCTAGGGCTAACCCCCGAGTCTTCCTTCTATACGCAAGCATAAGCATAAACATAAACATAACATAATGTGTCGACATTGTGGCCGGAGACCCATGCACACAGTGAGGAGACTCACCTCACTTTGCTGAAGATTCGCTGAACACTTCAGACTGCTAACCGACACTTCTGAACTGCTGAGCCTTCGACTTCCCAAACTATCAATACCCAAACAACATGTAGACCATAATAATAATCCAAAAGTCAACCCTGGTCAAACTTGGTCAAAGTCAACCTCCAGTTTACTTGACTCGCCGAGTTGTTCTACCAACTCGTCGAGTCCATACTCCTCAAATCCCAAAGCAACCCCGACTCCACTCGTCAAGTCTGGCAAGAACTCGTCGGGTTCTCCTTCAACCATATAATCGGGACCATCTTCAACCGACTCGTCGAGTTCATCATCCACATATGAATGTCTTTAGACTGTGACTCGCTGAGTTGTATGAACAACTCGTCGAGTCCATCTTCATAACTAAGGAGGTTGTCTTAGACTCGCCGAGTTCTTCCTTGAACTCGTCGAGTACGATGAACTTCATGAACATTATGGACTCAGACTAGCTGAGTCCCTTTCCAAACTCAACTCACACCCTTAACAGAAGGGTTTTGGAGCGAGAATTGTCCTGACTCGCCGAGTCCCACAACGGACTTAACGAGTCCACTTTGTGACATCTCAAATTTGTCGATTACAGTCCATTCCAACACCTCCAACTCATAGATCTGGACTCCTAATGCTAGCACTACACGTAAAGTTGCTAACTTTACGTGCATGCAAGGTGTCATGAAGCTAAAACTCTTAATCCAAGCTAAAATGAAGGTCTAGGTCATGAAATGGAGCCATAGCTGGATAAAGCTAGCAACTCTGAGCTTTTGGAGCTCAAGAGTGCCCAGATTTGAAGTCCAATACATCCACAAGGGCTTAGTACTCAGATTAATCGTGGAAATGGCTCAAATATGACAACATACAAGCTAGAAAGGGGATCTAGATGATTAACAGTCAAGGTATAAGCTTTATACCTTCAAATGATCTGAAATACCACACCAACTCTGGATCTATAGCTTCCTCTTGCACCACCAAGAGTCTCCTTCCTTTTCCAAGCTTCAATCACTCATAAAGGCTTAGAAACTAGCTCAATACTTCACAAGGTTGACTAGGGTTTCGAGAGCAGGTGAGGGGAATGATGGAGGCTGGGGTGGAGGCCTGAAATGATGTTTAAATAGGGCACCAAGTCCCAAAATTAGGGTTTCCAAACCCATACCAGACTCGCCGAGTCAGTCTCCCCAAATCGTCAAGTCGGTCACTTAATCTGCGACACGGAGCTCGCTCCGACTCGTCGAGTTTTTCATAAATTCGATGATTCAGCCCTTTGACTTAAGGTTTTCCTTTCCTTTCTTGGTCTTCCGGATTCCAGGTGTTACACTTTGTGTGACCAAAAGTGATCTTGATAAATATTAAACAAGTAAGGAAGGTGTGGAGTGCACACTTGTTTAAATTTATTCAAGATTAAAAGTAGACTGTCATTTAGGGGCGAATCCCCTAAACGAACGGGGGTCGGGGGCAGCGCCCCTAGGAGCGGGGTCCAAGGGGCGGCAGCCCCTAGCGAGGTTCAAGGGGCAGAGCCCCTGGCTGGGTATTTATCATTATAGAAAACCCGGATTTATGACAGTTTTTTTGACTGTTGCCAAACTGTTTTAAGACAATTTTGATAGTTTTCAGACAAATGAGGTATTTAACCAATTTTGGTCAGTTTTTTCTGGTACTCACGAAATTCATATATTTCATTCTCTGTTCTTTTCTCTTCTGAGTCTTATCCAATCAAAGATTAGGTAGTACCACCCAATACTTTGATTTGATAGTGAAATCACAATTCTCAGAATTTCCAAGGCTATTATTATCCTATTTTTCTAACAAAGCTAATATTACACAACACACACCACGAAACTTGTAGCCAACAATGTGAAAAAACTTACATTCTACATGATTTTTACCCTGGCCAAAACCATAACTTTACAACATTAAAATGTAGAGTACAACTTGTCACACCCTAGGTTGGCGGCGAAAATGCCGAGCTATGCGACGTTAGAATGTTGAATCACAGACATTGAACATATATTGAACAATACAAAACAATATAAAACATAAATTTCAATTCCATTATGATAAAAATATAACATCAAAATGTATTTCTTGAAACACTAAAAATTTTAATACAAAAGTCAGGCATAATTATAACGATAACAAGTCTTCGATAGCTTCGTTGATCAACCACTGCTTCCGGAGGTGTAATCTTCCATCACTCGGTTTACTAGGAATACATGTAGTTTTGAAAGGTCAACATAATATTGGTGAGCTCACAGACTTTGTATATGATCAGAAAATACTTTTTGTATATAACTTTGTTTAGTTGTAAAAGTATTTTGATTCTTTGAAAATAGTGTTCTACCATTCACAGGTACTAGGGTTTCCGTAATTCCCATTCATCTTATATACTACTATTGTATCCATATTTTAGGGGTATACTTAAAGAAAAAAGTGCTTTTAAGAGCAACAACTGATAAGTTCATACATAACTACTGGTTTCAAAAGGAGAATTTTGTTGATTTTGAAACTTCAATTGAATAAGTGATATGATTGGTAAGTAGATGGTAACAAGTAGGGATGAGCATCGAAACTGGGTACCCACTTTCAGAACCGGAACAGCCTCAGAACTGCTGGTTCCGGAACCGGAACCGCCTTAAGCGGTTACGGTTTTGGTTCCTAAAGTTACGGAACCGCCTTAAGCGGTTCTAGTTCCGGTTCTCATTTTTTCGGAACCGCTACCCATTGGGTACCCGTCGAAACCGGTTTATATATATATATATATATATATATATATATATATATATATATATATATATATATATATATATATTAGTATTTAGTATTAATTTGTGTGTGTTATTTAAGAATATATTGGTCCGATTTTGTCCGTCTTTGGTCCGAATTGATTTGATTTCGATCGAACTAAATTGCGGTTTTATTGAAATTTTTTATTAAAGTTGATGTAACTGGGTTACCTGCTCCTGGAACTGGAACCGCCGGTTCTGGGACTGGTTCCAAAAATTTAAGAACTGCCTAGGTCGGTTCAGGTTCCGGTTCTAACTTTCTAAGAACCGTCGGTTCCGGTTCTAGTCAAATGAGACAGGTACCCGCTTATGCTCATCCCTAGTAACAAGAGTTGCAGTGTAGATGCAAGAGTGTTGAATAATCATGAATCTTGAAATAAAACACAAATATCATCACATTAATAAATGTATCATGAATCTGAAAAGGGAAAGAAAAATTTACAAAGTGAACTAAAATTGATCATATAAAAAATACTCAACGGATTAAATTTAACACGCCCTAAATAAAAGTCAAACCCATCCTCCATAACTCCTTTTCCTTTCCTTTGTCCACCACCCTCCATGGAAAAATTAGGATCGGAATCAACAACCATCAATAATCCAACCGCCACAAACACCTCCCTTCCCCTGCCACCACCATCATCACCACCACCACCACCCCTATAGTATTAAAACAAAATCTACGACTCCCGACGACCACCCCATCGCCAGAACCCTCCTTAACTTAATCAAAACCCACGTGTCCACATTCTTCTTCTACCACCACCCACCAAATATTCCATGGAAACAGGGTCAGGGTCTGTTTGGAATAATTTAAAGATAGATAATTATATGAAAGCTTGGGAAAAATCATCCTCCCAGCCTCCGCCGCCACCATGAAGACTACATTACAAAACCAATATCGACTACAACAAAGTCAGAAAACCTCCTAACCTTATTCACAACAATTCAGTACCGAGTTAAAACTAGTATATCAAGCATTTGTACTTAAAGAAAGAAACAGAGTCACGGTAGTCATGATCCCTGAATACGTTAGTCTAATTATAACAAGAAATATAACTCACCAAGCATGTCGTGGATTAAGTCTAGGGAGTTTTTCTTCCTCTCCCGCAAGATCGAAAATCTCTTCGACTCTTCCACCAAGAGTACACGGATGAGGATTGTAATCTAAATGGTCCATTGTTTGGGATTTGGCTCCTAAGTTATGGTAGTTGGATTTGTAAATTAGGGAGAGGAGTAGTGTGTGAAGATGGGATGATGGAGAGGAGAGGAAGCTTGTTTTTGTAAAGATGAAGAAGCAGGGGTACATGTGTGTATGCATAACATACTACAGTGCTTTTGTAATACACAAATGCACCAGTTGTTGTAATATACAAATGCACCAATTGTTGAATATCACGAAAAAAACTAGAACGAGGGTACAATTGTTTATGCATAGCGTACAAATGGTACCGTTCTTAGTTTCTTACAAAAAATACATGAAAAGTAAATAAGAAAGAAAAAGAGTACATCAAAGAAGAAGAAGAAGAAGTAGAAGAAGGTATATCTATTTATTCGTACCATACAAATGATGTCTTTCTTACAAACAAATACATGAAAAACATCATAGAAAGAAAAAGAAGAAGTAGGGTACATCTAACCAACATTCGAAAGTTTACATCTATTGATGGAGAGCGTACAAATATGTAGGACCTTACTAAACACAAAATTTGATACGTAGTACAAATTATTAACTATTTAAAAGACTAAATCCCTATTTGATATGCGTCTGACCGAGTCAGGTTAGACATTTTTGGCTGACTCGGTCAGCTGAAAGTGTTTGATATGCAAAATTTGGGCGTCTTACTCGGAAAGTAAGGTCTGGCCGATAAAGAAGTTGACACATGGTTGACTGAGAAAGAAAGAAAGGCTTTCCAATAGTACCTTGCCTTTGGAGCCCTTGGATAAAAATTAGGAGGAGGAAGGGACGTTACAAGAATCGAAATCAGGTCTCCCTTATACAAACAATGATGTTTACCAACAAGCTAGAGGGTTTTTTGTGTTTTGATCCCTAAAATAATATATTTAATGTCTATTATGCTGGAAGTTGTTGTATACATTATTATTATTATTGTTGTTGGTGTTGTTGTTGTTGTTGTTGTTGTTGTTATTATTAATTACTATATAGATCATCAGGGTAAAATGATCATTCTGCATCAGTCGACACATTAAGTCAGATTTACAATCAAACAACATGGTTTCTTACTCAATCAAAATTTATTACTCAGACATACATTTCTCAGTCAGCACATTCTCAATCAGCAACTATCAAACAGAGCCTAAGTAAAGGGTTGAGATCAAAGTGCATTGTGAACATTGGAATAAAGGGCTGAGATCAAAGTGAGTTTTCCATACATTGGGGCGGACCGGGCAAATTGGGGCACACCGGGCAGTGGAAAATTTGTGATTACAAGTAACTTTTCATTTCCATGTCTAGGAGGAACAAAAATAATCAACTTCATAACTCAGGATAATATCATCCATCACTATCACACATTTGTTAATATCATGTCATCCATCACTATCAGACATTTGTTTTTATTATTTTCCCCAAGTTTTATTTTATCACTATTTTTTTCTTTGTTAAAAAAAACCTAAAAACACCAAAGTTTCTATTTTTTTCTTTCTAAAATAAAGCTCAAATTTGAAAACATTAAAAAAATTTAAAATTTGAATTTTGGATCATGACCGAATATAAGCCGAAATTGCAAAACATGATGTGATACAAAATATGTTATAAAATAAAATTTTGTTTATGAACCATAAGTTATATATGAAAAACTTAATTTGATTGAAAATAATATAAAGGGAAATATATTAAAAACTAAGACATGAAAATTTTTCCATCTCAGATTCATTTTTTTAAAGTGTTGTTATATATATCATATATTTTAAATACAAAATTACAAGTTTGATCCCTTTGATATGTAACATTCATATTGGAGGTAAATTACATTCCCAACTCTTATGTGTGAGAATTGATGCAAATTGGCCTAGAGTGGCATTTTTGTAATTTTTGGGTGAGAGGCACGTACCCTAGGCGTACAGTGAGTACGCACGACGTACGTGGTAGGATCCCAAACCCTAATTTTTAGGGTTTGGACCCTATTTAAACATCCTTGAGCCTCAACTCTTATTCCTTTCATCAGCCTCCAGCCCCATTTCGACCCCTTTTGCAAACCTTAATCCATTTGAGAGCATTTTTGAGCTTGGTGTGTGTGTTTTGCTGAACTTGAAGGAGAAGAAAGAAGAGGAGATCATTCTAGAAGTATGGAGCACCTTGGATCCAGAATCACATCGTCTTTGGACACCTTTTGAAGGTAAAAAGCTCTAAACTTGATAAAGTTATGCTTAGATCTAGTTTGGCCATGAAATTTGTGTTCTTTTGGTCCTATTAAATTGTTATTTTGAGTATGGTTACTCTAATCCACCTAAGTTGTCCTTTCAGACGTTTTGGAGTGTTTAGAAGCATAAAAATGTGGTCTTGCTTATTATTTCCCTTCCATGCATGCGTTTGGATGTCTTAATGGGTTAAGAGGCTAGGTTTTTTGGTATTTAGCACTTAATAACCATGTAAGACCATAAATTTTCCAACTTTATGGTTTAGGACGTCAGTTGAAGTCTAGATCTGGAATTTGGGCAAAAGAGCATGAAAGGCCCTGTAAAATGGTTTGGTCTAGGTATAGTAGCTAGTGATAGGGGTTGTGTATGAAAAACAATTTTATAATAGTTTGCGGTTGTACTTGAGTTTACGGCCGTAAACTCCTTACGGCCGTAAACTGCTCACGGTCATAAGAGCTATAAATAGGGTGTTGTGTCAGACGTTTTAGGTTGTTGATGCCTTTTTGTATTTTCCAGTTCCACCAAGTTGTATCCGACGTTTTAAGGTTATAAAGCGTATGCAAGCTTGGTTTGTTCTTTCTTTGCTTATTACTTCGTATTGTGTGGTTGCTATTTGTCTTTGATCATTGGTAGATCCGATTTTTAGACTTTACAATTGGTATCAGAGCAAGACCATTGTCAAAGGCATCTTACAGTTGCGTATTCGTGCTTATCGTTCTTCACAGCGAAAAAGGTTTTTTTTTGTTCCAGTCGAAATCTGAGATTTAAGGAGCTTTCGGTCCAAGCTTACGGCCGTAAACATCGAGTTCACGGCCGCAAGCTCTTCAAGCTCTTTCACCGCAAACGGAGTTCTTTACCAGTGAATCGAGTTTTGATTTAAGGTTGCTAATATTAAAGATCATATTCAATCACATTAAATCATTAAAAATAAAATAAATTTTTGGTGGTAAATTTTTGATAGTAAACAATTGGCCGTAAACTCGAAGTCTGATTAATTACCGTTAAAAAATTTTGTTCCGAAATTTTGCCGAGTTCACGGCCGTAAACAAGGAGTTTACGGCCGCAATCATTTTTCGACAGTAAATTGAGTTTTGCTCGACAGTAAACAAATTTTTGGAAGTTAATTATTAATTTTCGGAAGTTGACTATTGGCAGCAAACTTTTTTTTCTGAAAAAAATAATTTTTCTTTTTAGGCAGCAAATTAAATTTTATTTAGTAATTAATTAATTTTAATTTAAATAAAAATGGAATCACAAAATCACAACCAATATCAAGAACTCGATGTTGTGATGGGTACAACCACGCGCATTCCAAGGCTTATGTCCGCTGATGGTTTCCCTGAGTGGAAATATAGAATTGAGAAATTCATAAAGATGAAAGACTTCAAGATCTGGAAATGTGCCATAAAGGATCCAGTCAGAGTCACCACTACAGTTGGGGGACAGGTGGTTGACAAGAAACTTGAGAACTACACTGATGAAGATTTTGAGAGTGTAGCAGAACAGGAAAAGGCATTGGCCATTTTGACAATGGCCCTATCTCCAGACATTGCTCAAGGGTTCAGAGAGTATACTTCTGCTAAAGCACTGTGGAAGCCCTTATTGAGGTATATGAGGGAAATGAAGACATAAGAGAGAGTCGCCAAGATATGCTGAGGCAACGATTTAACATTTTTAACTATGTGCCTGGAGAGACTCTCGAGGCTCAACTGCAGCGATTCACAACTCTCAACACGGAGATGACTGTGGCAGGGATCTTCTATACAAAGTTAGAAATTAATAAGAAGCTACTAAATGCTCTCCCAAAATCTTGGGACATGAACGTAGTTGTGATTAAGAAGACTAAGGATCTCAATCGCCTTTCTCTAGCTGAAGTGATGGCTGTCATCAAAGCGTGTGATATTGATGACAAGTAGCGAGAGATCAATCGTGTGAACTCCTACTCAGCTGCCAACCTTGGCATTTCAACTAACAATGCTCTTTCTTCATTCTCTTATTCCTCTGCAGGTTTATCTTCCTCTGCACCAGTCACGCCCTACCCACAAAGTCAATCATTCCTGTCTACTCAAACTGCTCCATCTTCAAATGTGGCCTCTTCTTCAAAAGGAAAGGAGGGTGATGAAAACCTTGTCTTTGCAGCAGGGCTAGTGAATTACTACAATGCACTTGTAGCTGGGGAGCTTCTACCTCAATTGTCATTTGCAGATCTTGATCAAATCCATCCGGAGGACGTTGAGGAAATGGACATCACATGGCAAATTGCCATGGCAGTATTTAGGGCAAAACAGTTTGCCAAAAAGACAGGGAAGAACAATTGGGGAATGAGCGCTGATAAGAAGGTTGGATTCAACAAAGGAAAGCTTCGGTGCTTCAATTGCCACGAGCCAGGGCATTTTGCTCGTGATTGCCCACACCCCGATAGAAGGGCTAATAATGACAGAACGATGGTTGCAGTTGGGAACAGCCGAAGCAGTGGTCAAGCAAACAATGAAAAGGCTATGGTTGCGCAATCTTTTGATTGGGATGATCAAATACAAGCTCTCAACTTATCTGGACCAGAAAATGCTCATCTGGCACAAGTAAGGGATGATGCTACAGCAGGGATTGTAGCAGCTGAAGACAGTGTGATGGAGCTATAGTTTGCTTTGATGGTATCCTCTTCTCATGAACCTAATTCGTCCAAGGTAAGTCTCCCATCATGCTCTAAGGCTTATATCGATTATGTAAAAACTTTACATGACAAAATTGAGACATTAGGCAATGAAGTAGAAAATCTTAGGATTCTTCGTGAACTTAATGAAAAATTAATAAGAAACGTAGAAGACCTTAGATATGAAGGGTACCAACTTCGAAAAGGACAAAAACCACTCAAAGATCAATTGGAATCGAAAATTAAGGACTTTAGGAGACTCCAGGAAGACTACAGTAACAAATGTGAAAACTATGATTATGTAGTCAAACAAAATGTTGAGCTAGTGGCTGAAGTTGAATCTTTGAAAGGAAAGTTTGAAACTGCCAAACTTGATGTTAGAAAATATGATTTCTCAAGTGAGGTGGTTGCAAATATGATAGACCAAAGCATGCAGTTTAAAAGGAATCAATCAAAAGGTCTAGGGTATAATCATGTACCCCCTCTCTTCAATCATTCATATGTGTCCAAGCCCTTGTCCAAAGAAGAGATTGCCAATGAATCATTTATGGTTTATGGCAAGCCCTCCGGTTTTATTTCGGGAGGATTTATTAATGTTGAAAGTACTAACATTTCTACTTCTCATGCACATCAATCCTTGAATCAGTCAAAGCACGAAGTTGAAGGATGTGTTTCTGAAAATAAAATCGAGTCTAAATCTGAAGTTTCTTTTTAAATAAAGACAATTCTTTTTCAAATGTTTTAAGTGACAATATTTCTTGTGGTGTTTTTGATTCTTCTGATACTGTTTTTGTTTCTCCTGATACCGTTTTAAATGGTTGTCAATTGTCTGATACAGTTTTGAACAATTTGGTTGACAATTTGAATGTTTGTGATAAAGATGTTGAAATACCACTAGTCTCACAACCCTCCACATTCATAGCACCCTCACTTGCCTCACAACCTAATAATGTTGCTTGTTCTTGTAAGAGAAGCAAGGGTGTTGGTAGGGAAAACAAATCTGATCAATGCAGTACAAGTTCTAAAAATAACAAGCAGATTTGTTTTAATTGTGGCACTAGTGGTCATATTGCTAGAAATTGTCTAAATCGTATGTTTGTGAGTTATAATCTTCCAAGAGGGGAGAACGAGTTCAGAGGAAGGTCTTTAAATAGAAACTCCTCTAGAAGTCATTCTCGAAATGATGATTGGGCAGATGAACGAAATAGAAAATGGGCTGTTTTTCAAAGACATAAAAAGGTTTTTAATCACCCTGTCCCAGGAAGTCTGCCGAAAACGAGCACAGCCAAGCCAAGGTCAAGCTCGTCACGAAGAAGCAGTGGGTCTTCAACCAAATCTGGTAGAAGTCACACATGTTTTAAGCAGACTGTCAAACACTCAATGACTAAATCAACTGGGACATTTAGAAAACCTAATTATAAATGGCTGCCCAAACCTGCTCCTAATACATCATTTGTGTCCTCAGAAAAATTTAAATGTGATAAATATGAAAAGGCATCGGGATCACCCAGGAAGGTCATGACCTGGGTGCCCAAATCTAATTAAACCCGCACATTTTGCAGGGACAGTTGCGGGGAAATGTCGTCAGACCCTGGTTCGTCGACAGCGGCTGTTCCCGGCATATGACGGGAGATATCGCCCAACTGCACAACATTCAATCATTTAATGGGGGGTATATCTCTTTTGCGGGTGGGGATGGTGGTAAAATCAATCAAAGAGGGACCGTCTCAAATGGAGTTTTAAGTTTTGAAAATGTGAATTTTGCTCCCGAGTTGAAACATAGTCTGTTAAGCGTTTCTCATATCTGTGACAAGGGCTATTCTACGCATTTCACTGACAAGGAATGCATGATTCTAAAGCCAGGCTTTATCATCCCAAAAGAATGGATTCTCGTAAAATCAAAAAGGGATGGGAACGCCTATATCATTGACATGAATAGCAATCTTCCAGAATAAGTCACATGTCTTTTCTCCAAGATCTCCGAGCAAACTGCCATGCTGTGGCACCGAAGATTAGGTCATGCTAACGCCAAGAACCTGAACCGTCTTGCGAAGAATGAAATGGTCCATGGGTTACCCGTCAAGGACTTCATTACGTTTGAGAAATGTGTGTCATGCGCTCAAGGAAAGCATCATAGAAAGCCGCACTTGCCAAAACAGGTCAATTCAATTAGCCAGGTTCTCCAATTACTTCATATGGATTTATTTGGTCCAGTAAATGTCCTAAGCATAAACAGAAGCTCCTACTGTCTGGTTGTGATTGATGACTTCTCTCGATTTACGTGGGTCTTCTTTCTATCCAACAAAGCTGGCGTTTCTGAATTGATCAAGAAGTTCATAGTACTAGTTGAGAACCAAACTAACAATCGGGTGAAGGCACTTCGTACCGATAACGGGACAGAGTTTAGAGTTCTGTACTCGATCATTTCTGCGCAGAAAAGGGTATCTTGCGTCAATTTAGTTCAACTCATACACCTCAACAAAATGGTGTTGCTGAAAGGCGGAACAGAACGCTAAAAGACACTGCAAGAATGATGATGTGTGACTCAAAGCTGCCAGTTTTCTTCTGGGTTGAGGCGATAACCACTACTTGTTATGTTCAGAATCGAGTACTTATCAACAAAGCTCAGATGAAAACTCCATATGAAATCTACTATGGACACAAGCCATCAGTCAGTCATTTCCATGTATTTGGCTGTCCTTGCACCCTCCTTCACTTAGATGCCAACCTGAAGTTTAATGTCAAGGCCGATGACTGCTACTTTGTAGGGTATGCTGCTCGCACTGCCTATAGAGTCTACAATAAGAAAACCAAACAGATTGTGGAATCCTATGACGTGTGTTGGTTGGAAGAGAATGAGATAGATAATAGAGTGGGTCCGGACTGGTTGTTTGATTACACATCACTTTTCAAATCCTTAAACGTGTGTTCAAGTGATATGTCTAGAACTGATTCGCACCGGAAGAGTATCTCTAAAGATGAGGATGAAGAAGTCGTGTACAAGCCTGTATCTAAATCCTCTGCTTCATCGAAAGGGAAATCTAAAGCTTCACTTGAAGGAGAGTCCTCTGGCTTGCACAAGGGAGAATCTCTTGCTACATCCGAGGGGGAGCCTTCTACTACAACTGAGGGGGAGTCTTCTACAACATCTTCGGGAGAGTCCTCTGCTACTCCTCAAGGGAGGCCGCTCTTGGAACATGACAGTCCTCAATTAGTCCATACTGATTCTTCTAATGCTGAAACGACACCTCGCATATCTTCAGAAAAAGAGTTCATTCCAAATGATGCTTCTGCTGTCTCTTCAACCTTTATGGAATTACTCTTTCCTGATCTTATTGCAGATGAATATGTTGCAGAACCATTTGGTGCTGCTCAACCAACAAATGAAGGAGGTATCAACATTCACACTCTTCCAGTTTCTCTCAATGACATCAGCCAAGAAATACCTTCTAGGGTTCAATGGGATCATCCGATCGAAAACGTCATTGGCCAGCTAGATGATGGTGTTAAAACTAGAAGTCAGAGTGGAGACGTGAATACATGTCTATACTCTTGCTTTATCTCTCAAATTGAGCCCAAGAATGTAGAAATGGCTCTAAACGAACCTAGTTGGGTGGATGCAATGCATGACGAATTGCACCAATTTGAAAAACTCGGTGTTTGGAAGTTAGTTGAGTTACCGAAGGGCAAGAAGTCTCTTGACACACGATGGGTCTATCGCAACAAGCAGGATGATTCAGGGGTTATTGTGCGAAACAAAGCTCGATTGGTAGTTCGTGGGTTTCGACAAGTCGAGGGTCTTGACTACACTAAAGTTTATGCTCCAGTGGCTCGCCTGGAGGCTATTCGTATCTTCCTAGCGTATGCTTCTTATATGAACTTTACCGTCTTTCAAATGGATGTCAAGACTGCCTTCTTGTATGGCAAGGTGAAGGAAGAAATCTACGTTGATCAACCCCCAGGGTTTGTTGACTCAAAGCATCCTAATCATGTCTACAAGCTGGACAAGGCTTTATATGGGCTGCATCAGGCTCCTACAGCATGGTATGCGACCTTAACAAAGCATTTGCTCGAACATGGTTACTCTCGCGGCACTATCGATCAAACCTTGTTCATAAAGCACGTCGACAAGGATCAAATTCTCGTACAAATATACGTCGACGACATCTGTAACGCCTGTGTTTCCGGGCTTGCCATTTTTAGCAATGTAATAGTCTAGGTTAACCTTTGTAACCCGTTTTGAAATAATAAAAGTGTATTATTTGAGTATTATGTGTTTTGTGCTTAATTGCTTAATTATGGGGTTTGATTAATTAAGAATAAAAATAAGCGTCAAAATTTAAGTGTGAAATAAACTTAATATCTTTGGTTAATGTCGTAGTAGTTGAAACGAGGTTTCCGAATATATATAGAACGCCCAAATCTGACTTCGTATGAGGAAGTTATGATTTATCGAAGTTCCGGCTTAGCGATATACAGCCTGTTTTACTCGATTTGAGATCGAGCGGTTGTTAGCCGAAGCAATCTAAATGAGAATCGAAGATCTCATTGTTGGTATCAAAGCGATAAAAAGTTAGGCGAGAACGGACATCAAACGAAGAAGTTATGAATTTATAACGAAAGTTTCTGTCGCGGCCTATTAAAAATAATTAATAAAAATAAAGTCAAAATTAGCCGACGGAGTCTAAACGAAAGTTGTAGATCGTAGTCTCACCTTTCCGTGGATATAAAGAACGTCGAAAACGGAGTTCGTATGAAGAAGATATGAATTTCCGAAGTTTATTTAATATTTTGTATTTTTTTTTTTAAATCAAAATCGGAGGTATTATCCGAAGCCGAGTCACCCGTCTGATCCATGGTACGCCCCGCGTACGTGAGTACGCTATCGCGTACTCCGCATAGTGTCGACACTTCGGATGACGCATGCAGTGACGATTTCGGACGCGTACGCGCTGCGTACGCCTGTACGCCCCGCGTACTCCGAGGTTCCAGCCTCTATATAAAGGATCCGAAGGCAGCCTCATTTGTTGTTCAATTTCTTCTCTTCTCTCTAGTCTTTTGCATCGTTTTTCGTGCCGAAGCTACCCCGAAGTCCCGGTATCATACTCTAGCCCCGAGGCAAGTCCCGAGATCCCGAAGATCCCGAGAAGCGCGGTTTCCGAGTCGAAGCTCTGCCCGCGAAAAGTCGATTTTTGTGAAGATCTTCCAGATCTGCTGAGGAATACTACTTCTATAAGCCGTAGTGCTGTCGGATCGTCTTCTGATCAAGTGAGTGTGTAGTTATTTCTTCTAATACAATAATACGAAGTATTTTATATAAAAATACGTGCTATGTGTATATATTTGGTTGTGTTATGTGTGAATGAGTATTCACTCTCTTCTATCTTATAGATCTGCTTATTTCTTTATGAGATATGTGTTATGTGTGTGTGCCTCATCTGTTATGTGACATATGTGTTGATTAAAGCATGCTATACAGGTTTTCTTTAAACTACGTATGAAAATATATATTTTTATCTACTAATATGTTGGGTAGAACATGGGTAGATAGTTGGTGTGTAATAAACAGATGAGAGGCCTCGATGTTGTTGTTGTTGTTGATCTAGTTATTCAGCGGAGTATGGATAACGACCACGGACTCTTTCTAGACAGTCCAGTGGAACGCTAGCAGGTTCATAACCTGTAGGTGTTGTGAACGATGTGTTCACCGGTGTACTCTATCCCCCTCATGGTTGCCTTTAGGATATCTATTGTTGAGGAAACCCCTTCGCAGTGATGTCCGTCCCGATGAAAATCCTAGATTAGGTCCCTTGAGATAGTTGTTTTAGGGACGTAAAGTGAGGATAACGGGAATGGGTAATCGGGATAGTGATTGGTTGGTGAAATTAAATATAACTTATTTATTGTGGGTTGAAAACCCTATATGCTCACCAGGCTCCCAAGCCTGACCCACTCAGTTTTATTTGTATTACAGGAAGTGGCACAAGGGCGTAAGATGGATGGATCATCTTGTTGTTTTGTTTACAAGTCTGTATATGTATATATTTGTTGAATGACTTGTAATGTTTATCGTTTATGCTTTATGGTCTGTATCGGAACATGACATCCCGAGTTTTGATTATATAATGAAATGCATCTCTTGATGAAATGCTTTGATAAATATTATTTTATCATGTTTTGTTTTGGGAACAAATTCCGCAACTCTTTCAAATCAAAAGGATTTACTCTGAAAATATTTAAAAGCATAAATGAAAATCGGTCTTTTCTGGCCGAGATTTTGGGGATGTCACAGTTGGTATCAGAGCATTAGTTTAAGCGAACTAGGAATTTGTAGGATTTCTAGACTTAAACTTAGAATGCTAAATGGAATGATGAGATGTGTGTCTGTTGGATTTTTAGACACGAGCACTAGTTTATTTTAGGAAAGTTGCCTAAAATGCTTTTATGTGCTAAATGTTATATGTTGCCATATATGATATTATTTGTTCGGATCTACGGTTTGTTGCCAACCGGATCTGAAGGTTTATGTGTTTAGGATTCTAAGCGTATGTATACGATATTAGAACTAGCATGTAATCGTTTGGAGTAATAAGGTGAAATTATTCGGTGTGTAGATCAAAAATGGTGAGAACAAGGAGTGGCGTTGGAAACGCAGATGAAAACAGGAATCAACCGCCAGTGATTGAGCAAATACCTGTTGTAGCAGCAGCACCAGAACCAATAACAATGGCTGCGGTGCAAGCCATGATTCGGGCTATGCTAGCCGAACAAAGGGAGGAGATGCGACAAATGTTGCATAATAATAGGGATGAACCTGTCATACCTATTGAGGAACCTGAATTGATTCCCGAGCAATCGGAGGAAGGGAACAATAGTCGCATGGTGAGTCAAGTTGGGACTCAAGAGGAACGAAGGAACGATCCGGAAAGGAGAAACAACAAGGATGGGCGTATGTACAAGAATTTCTTGGGCGCCAAACCGCCAAGTCTTTCTGGGAGCCCAAAGCCTGTTGAGATAATGGATTGGATCTCCGAAATGGAGATGGTATTTGAAAGTTGCGACTGTAGCAACAAACAGAAGACCGTATTTGCGGTTAGACAACTGAAGACTGGAGTCTTGAGTTGGTGGAAGTTGTTGGCAGATACTATGCCACGAGGAGAAGCCCTGAAAATGTCATGGGAGGAGTTCTTGGAACAGTTAAGGGTGCAGTATTGTTCGGAGATAGATCTGATTGATCTGAACAATGAGTTTCAAAACTTAAAGAAGGGGAAGATGAGCATAGATGACTATGCTACTGCATTTACTGAGAAGATGAAGTTGTTTCCGTACCTAGTGCCAACGGAACTCTCCAAGATTGAGAGGTTTGCTAACGGACTGCCTGCTGACTTTGGTCCGACAGTCAAAATGGCAACCACTCTGAAAACGGCTGTTCGTGCAGCTAAGAATGTGGAGGCCCAGCAGAAGGAAAAGGGTCTGGAAAGAATAGATGTTGGAGAAAAGAGGAAGTTCGATGGAACTTCAGGGTCCAACAAGAAAAACAAGTTCTCGAAGTCTGGTTCGAGGGGAGGTGGAGGTGAAGCGAAATGGTGCGACAAATGTAAGAAGAAGCATCATGGAAGATGTGAGGTGGCGAACACGTGCTACAAGTGTGGAAAGCCAGGGCACTATGCCAATGAGTGTACCCTCACAAAGAAAGTTTGCTATGGTTGTGGTGAGGAGGGTCATATGTCGAGGGACTGCTCGAAGAAGAAGGAGGCAGCTAGACCCAACATTCCGCCAAAGCCAAAGGCGAGAGCATTCCAGATGACACTGGAAGCTGCTAAAGATGAAGCTGATGTCGCTTCAGGTACCTTTCTCGTTAACGAATTGCTTGCCCAAATTTTATTTGATTCTGGAGCCAACTACTCCTTTATATCGCATGAATTTGGTAGAAAGCTAGCTTTGCCTGTTGTTAGACTAGATAATGCTTTATTAGTCGAAGTTGCTAGTGGCAAGTTTGTACCTGTTAGCTATCGCATGAAAAACATCTTAATTGATCTGAATGGGAATAAGTTCCACGAGGAATTATTGCCTATTGAACTTAATGGTTTCGACATCGTATTGGGAATGGATTGGCTTAGCGCCAACGACGCCGAAATTTTATGCAAGAAGAAAATAGTCAAAGTAAACCCGCCTGGGAAAGATTCGTTTATGGTGTATGGAGATAAACGCAGAGTGAATTCTGGAATCATTTCATTGATGAAAGCCAGAAAATGTTTGACCAAGGGGTGTACATCGTTTTTAGCATTCGTGATTGATGCTAAGAAGGAAAAGAAGGTGATGCAGAATATTCCAGTGGTGTGTGATTATCCGGAAGTATTTCCCGAAGATCTTCCTGGATTACCGCCTGATCGACAAGTGGAATTCCGTATTGACTTGTTGCCAGGAACAACACCAATTGCGAAAGCACCTTATCGATTAGCACCGACGGAGATGAAGGAACTAATGATGCAACTTCAGGAGTTATTGGACAACGGTTTCATTAGACCTAGTTCATCGCCCTGGGGAGCTCCGGTGTTATTTGTAAAGAAGAAAGATGGAAGTATGAGAATGTGCATCGATTACAGAGAGCTGAACAAGGCAACAATAAAGAATAGATATCCATTGCCGAGGATTGATGACCTGTTTGATCAATTGCAAGGTTCGAGCTATTTCTCGAAGATCGATCTGAGGTCAGGATATCATCAGCTAAAAGTAAGAGAGCAAGATATCGAGAAGACTGCATTCAGAACTAGATATGGACACTACGAGTTTTTGGTTATGTCGTTTGGACTAACCAATGCTCCAGCAGCGTTCATGGATTTGATGAATAGGGTTTGTAACCCGTTCCTTGATAAATCTGTGATAGTGTTCATAGACGACATTCTGATTTACTCGAAAAGCCAGGAGGAGCATGGCAGACACTTGCGAGAAGTGTTAGAAGTCTTGAAAAAGGAGAAGCTGTATGCAAAGTTCTCCAAATGTGATTTTTGGATTCGTGAAGTCCAATTCTTGGGTCACGTGGTCAACCAAGAAGGGATAATGGTTGATCCAGCGAAGATCGAAGCTGTGACGAAGTGGGAACAACCGAAAAGTCCCACGGAGATTCGAAGCTTTTTAGGATTAGCCGGATATTACCGAAGGTTTATCCAAGGCTTTTCTTCGATCGCTAGTCCATTGTCAGCTTTGACCCACAAAGGAGCTACTTATGCTTGGGGTGAGAAGCATCAGGAAGCATTTGAGAAGCTAAAGAAGAAGCTATGCGAGGCACCGATACTTTCTCTACCCGATGGAGTTGAAGACTTCGCTGTCTATAGTGATGCGTCTGGTGTTGGATTGGGTTGTGTTTTGACCCAAAGAGAAAAGGTGATAGCATATGCGTCTCGACAGCTGAAAGAGCATGAAAAGAACTACCCGACTCATGATTTGGAGTTGGCAGCGGTAGTTTTCGCTCTGAAAATATGGAGGAATTACCTCTATGGCACGAAGTGCAAACTTTTCACTGATCATAAGAGTCTCCAATACCTCTTTAATCAGAAAGAATTGAATATGAGGCAACGACGCTGGCTAGAATTACTTAAAGACTATGACTGCGAGATACTTTACCACCCTGGTAAAGCTAATGTTGTTGCTGATGCTCTCAGTCGGAAAGTCAATCCCGAAAGGAAAAGGCCAAGAGCGTTGAGAATTGAAGTTGTCTCAACTATTTTGGAAAGTATAAAGAAAGCTCAGAGCGAAGCTTCTGAGAAGAATGACAGAAAGGAGGAACGTTTGGGCAAAACGTTGGTGTTCGGTGTAAACAGTCATGGACTGAAGGTGTTCCAAGATCGGATTTGGATACCTAAGACAGGAGGAGTCAGAGATCTTCTGATGGAAGAAGCTCACAAGACCATGTACTCGATTCATCCGGGTAGCACTAAAATGTATAGGGACCTGAAACCCTACTACTGGTGGCCGACGATGAAGCTTGATGTTGCAAAGTATGTGGCCGAGTGTGTGACTTGTGCGAGAGTCAAGACACAACATCAGAAACCGTACGGGAGTTTAGAACCTTTGCCTGTGCCTATGGGTAAGTGGGAAGACATTGCTATGGATTTTGTCACTAAACTGCCCAGAACAAAGAATGGTCACGACATGATTTGGGTGGTCGTTGATCGATTCACTAAGAGTGCGCATTTCATAGCGGCCAGGGAGAAATGGTCTATGGAGAAGCTTGCGAATTCTTACGTGAAGGAAATTGTGAGGCTTCACGGTGTTCCGTTAACGATTGTGTCGGATCGTGATAGCCGTTTCACATCGAGGTTTTGGAAAAGTCTACAAGAGGAATTGGGTACCAAGTTGTGTTTAAGTACAGCTTACCATCCGCAGACTGATGGTCAGAGCGAACGAACGATACAAACACTTGAAGATATGCTGAGAGCATGTACTCTGGAATTCCTAGGTAATTGGGATGAACATTTACCGTTGGTAGAATTTTCCTATAATAATAGTTTTCACTCGAGCATTAAGATGGCACCTTATCAAGCCTTGTATGGACAGAAGTGTCGTACGCCGTCTTGTTGGCTTGAGGCTGGGGAAAAGCAGTTTATGGGACCGGAGTTGGTTCATCAAACTGCTGAAAAGTTGAAAATAATTAGGGAAAGAATGTTAGCAGCTCAGGATCGTCAAAAGAGCTATGCTGACAAGAAGCGGAGACCGATAACTTTTGAGGTTGGGGATTCGGTTTTGCTTAAAGTCTCGCCGTGGAAGGGACTTATAAGATTTGGAAAAAGGGGAAAGTTGAGTCCAAGGTTTATTGGACCATTTAAAGTTCTTCAGAGGATTGGGAACCAAGCTTACAAGCTCGAACTACCAGAAGAACTGAATGGAATTCATAACACCTTTCATGTGTGTTATTTGAGGAAGTTCACGGGAGAAGTTCCCGACATAATTCCAATTTCTGAATTGAGAATTGATGAGAACAAAAGGTTGATTGAAGAACCAGAGGCAATTGTTGACCGAAAGACTAAGAAATTGCGACGCAAGATGGTTGGGTTAGTGCTTGTCCGATGGAAACACACGAATGGGCCGAATCTCACCTGGGAGACGGAGAGTGACATGATGGGTCGCTATCCGCATTTGTTTGTTGATGTGTGATTCCGGGGACGGAATCATTCTAAGGTGGAGAGAATTGTAACGCCTGTGTTTCCGGGCTTGCCATTTTTAGCAATGTAATAGTCTAGGTTAACCTTTGTAACCCGTTTTGAAATAATAAAAGTGTATTATTTGAGTATTATGTGTTTTGTGCTTAATTGCTTAATTATGGGGTTTGATTAATTAAGAATAAAAATAAGCGTCAAAATTTAAGTGTGAAATAAACTTAATATCTTTGGTTAATGTCGTAGTAGTTGAAACGAGGTTTCCGAATATATATAGAACGCCCAAATCTGACTTCGTATGAGGAAGTTATGATTTATCGAAGTTCCGGCTTAGCGATATACAGCCTGTTTTACTCGATTTGAGATCGAGCGGTTGTTAGCCGAAGCAATCTAAATGAGAATCGAAGATCTCATTGTTGGTATCAAAGCGATAAAAAGTTAGGCGAGAACGGACATCAAATGAAGAAGTTATGAATTTATAACGAAAGTTTCTGTCGCGGCCTATTAAAAATAATTAATAAAAATAAAGTCAAAATTAGCCGACGGAGTCTAAACGAAAGTTGTAGATCGTAGTCTCACCTTTCCGTGGATATAAAGAACGTCGAAAACGGAGTTCGTATGAAGAAGATATGAATTTCCGAAGTTTATTTAATATTTTGTATTTTTTTTTTTTTAAATCAAAATCGGAGGTATTATCCGAAGCCGAGTCACCCGTCTGATCCATGGTACGCCCCGCGTACGTGAGTACGCTATCGCGTACTCCGCATAGTGTCGACACTTCGGATGACGCATGCAGTGACGATTTCGGACGCGTACGCGCTGCGTACGCCTGTACGCCCCGCGTACTCCGAGGTTCCAGCCTCTATATAAAGGATCCGAAGGCAGCCTCATTTGTTGTTCAATTTCTTCTCTTCTCTCTAGTCTTTTGCATCGTTTTTCGTGCCGAAGCTACCCCGAAGTCCCGGTATCATACTCTAGCCCCGAGGCAAGTCCCGAGATCCCGAAGATCCCGAGAAGCGCGGTTTCCGAGTCGAAGCTCTGCCCGCGAAAAGTCGATTTTTGTGAAGATCTTCCAGATCTGCTGAGGAATACTACTTCTATAAGCCGTAGTGCTGTCGGATCGTCTTCTGATCAAGTGAGTGTGTAGTTATTTCTTCTAATACAATAATACGAAGTATTTTATATAAAAATACGTGCTATGTGTATATATTTGGTTGTGTTATGTGTGAATGAGTATTCACTCTCTTCTATCTTATAGATCTGCTTATTTCTTTATGAGATATGTGTTATGTGTGTGTGCCTCATCTGTTATGTGACATATGTGTTGATTAAAGCATGCTATACAGGTTTTCTTTAAACTACGTATGAAAATATATATTTTTATCTACTAATATGTTGGGTAGAACATGGGTAGATAGTTGGTGTGTAATAAACAGATGAGAGGCCTCGATGTTGTTGTTGTTGTTGATCTAGTTATTCAGCGGAGTATGGATAACGACCACGGACTCTTTCTAGACAGTCCAGTGGAACGCTAGCAGGTTCATAACCTGTAGGTGTTGTGAACGATGTGTTCACCGGTGTACTCTATCCCCCTCATGGTTGCCTTTAGGATATCTATTGTTGAGGAAACCCCTTCGCAGTGATGTCCGTCCCGATGAAAATCCTAGATTAGGTCCCTTGAGATAGTTGTTTTAGGGACGTAAAGTGAGGATAACGGGAATGGGTAATCGGGATAGTGATTGGTTGGTGAAATTAAATATAACTTATTTATTGTGGGTTGAAAACCCTATATGCTCACCAGGCTCCCAAGCCTGACCCACTCAGTTTTATTTGTATTACAGGAAGTGGCACAAGGGCGTAAGATGGATGGATCATCTTGTTGTTTTGTTTACAAGTCTGTATATGTATATATTTGTTGAATGACTTGTAATGTTTATCGTTTATGCTTTATGGTCTGTATCGGAACATGACATCCCGAGTTTTGATTATATAATGAAATGCATCTCTTGATGAAATGCTTTGATAAATATTATTTTATCATGTTTTGTTTTGGGAACAAATTCCGCAACTCTTTCAAATCAAAAGGATTTACTCTGAAAATATTTAAAAGCATAAATGAAAATCGGTCTTTTCTGGCCGAGATTTTGGGGATGTCACAACATCATCTTTGGATCAACCAGTCAACATCTTTGCAAGGAGTTCGAAGGTGTAATGAAGAAACGATTCGAAATGAGTTCTTTGGGAGAAATGACCATGTTTTTGGGGCTTCAGGTTAAACAAAATTCAACCGGAATCTTGCTACATCAAGCCAAGTATGTGGAGGATATTCTTGAGAAGTTCGCGTTTCATGATGCTAAACTTGCGTCAACACCGATGGCTGAACGACCTGTTCTGACTCCAGATCCTGAAGGCGAGTCCGTAGATCAAACTCTATATCGATCGATGATCGGATCACTGATGTATCTTACTGCAAGTCGATCCAACATCATGTTTGCAGTTTGTCAATGCGCACGCTATCAGGCTAATCCTAAACTTTCTCATCTTATTGCTGTCAAAAGAATTTTTCGGTATATCAAAGGAAGCCCTAAATTGGGTCTTTGGTATCCGAAGAATTCTGAATTTAATCTTTATGCTTTTACTGACAGTAACTATGGTGGCTGTTAGCTTGACAGGAAATCAACCTCAGGAGGATGTCAGTACCTAGGTGATAGATTCGTTTCATGGCAATGCAAGAAGCAGCACACTGTATCGACTTCAACAGCAGATGCGGAATATGTTGCTGCATCAGCTTGCTGCTCTCAAGTTATCTGGATCCAACATCAGCTGTTGGACTACGGTTTGAATTACTTTGAAACCCCTATCTATTGTGATAATGAAGCGGCAATTCAAATTGCTAAAAACCCAGTCCAACACTCTAAAACCAAGCACATCGACATTAAAATTCAATTTATCAGAGACTGTTATGAACGATCTTTAATCCGGCTAGAACAGGTCCACACTGATAATAATGTGGCAGATTTGTTCACAAAGCCTTTTAACAAAGCTCGCTTCGATGTGCTTGTGGGATTTCTGAAAATGATACGTTTTGAGGATTAAGTTTTTTTTTGGTCTTCTATTTTTTTCTTAATTTTATTTTTTACTTTATTTTTTATTTTTTTTACCTTTTATTTTGGTTTCTTGTTCTAGGATAGTTTAAATTTGCGCAATTTTTTTCCTATTTTTATTTTTTATTTCGTGTTCTCACCCATGCACAAATTTAGGGAGAGAAATATAATAATCCAAAAACAACAAAAAAATAGAAAATAAAAATCCAAAAATAGTGTCATTTCTATTCGGAAAATTGAAAAATTATTGTTGTCAGCTGTGGTTGTAGGTATTGTGATGAGAAATGAAATTAACAAGTGATAAAGGGCAACCTGAATCGGCGTAATGTACCTAAGTTGAATCGTCTACCATCTGTACTCGATGTGCTGGTAGGCACGAAAGATTTTAAATGGACTTGACTAGGAAAGTTGAACCTAATGAATTTAAGGACTTGACGAACTTTGACCTAGTTAGATCCGTTTAACCTGATGTCACGACGTTCGGATAGGTTGAGCAGGGAGATATACATGAGAATCTACCAGTCACATTAATTGAACCCGTACTTGGAATCGTGGCTTAACTTTTCCTCGATGTGCGGATTTTGTCCTTAAATCCGGTTGGATGGGGCGACTGGTAAATTCCGATAAATTAGGTCTGTAGAATATCATTTTCTTTCTTTCTATCTGTTAGTCATATACTGTCTCCTTTGCACGACTTCTAATCCGACTTGCCACACAACATATACAACTCTATCTCTCTGCAGGCTATATATATATATATATATATATATATATATATATATATATATATGTGTGTGTGTGTGTGTGTGTGTGTGTGAAATACTTCTTATCTGTTAGCCATATGTTGTCTCCTTTGCGCGACTTCTAATCCGACCTGGTACACAGCATATGCAACCTTCTTCTTCTCAACCCCTCTGAAGTAGTTAGCAATAGAATTCTGAATCTCTTCTCTCTCTGAATGGTTGTCTGCTCACCCGGTGTAAGGAGTACTCTGGAAGTTCTTGATGGCTGGGGCATATCAGGAAGCGGGAAACACGTTCCAGTACATTTAAAATTGAACTCATACAGATTGTCTGTAGATCTCGCTGCTCGATTTAGGTGGACAACAATATCCCTGGTTGTAGTCAGTTAAATGGTCATAAGGTGAATTTATTTAAGATTTAGGAGTTATCATAATTACAGAAATTTACAATTAGATATATGCCTGAATCATATCATTAGTAAAATGTCCAAAACTGTCACAAATCTTTCGTGTTTAAGTGGACCACAATACTGGCAATCGGTCAGACGAATATGTGAAGATAAGGGTACCGACAAGTGGAATAAGGTCGTCCAACAACTTTGATCCAAGCATCACAAAAGTTATAGTGGTTAAGTTTTGTTTTGTAAGATTATTTTTAGTTAATTTTTTTTTCTTTCTCAATTTTATTTTTTTAATTTTTAAAATGTTATTTTTAATTTTATTTTTATTATTTTTACTGTTTTAATTTTATTTTTTTAATTTCGTTTTATTTTTCTAGCAATTAAATTTTGTTTTGTTAGTTTTATTTTATTTTTATTTCGAAATTATTTTAAAATTAATCCTCAAAGTTTTTTGTTGGAAGTTGAAAATACTGGGTAGTTATCAGGTAAGAGGGTAAGTGAGGATGAAAGAGGGTAAAAAGGAGTTTACTGCCGGAATCACCTCATTCACGAGATTCCGGCCACAAACACCTCTTAAACCCTCTCAAAAGGCTCAAAAAAATTTCTTTGATTTTCGGAAAACCGCTTACACCATCACAAAGGTAATCACTTCTAGATCACGAATATGTATTTTGTTTTAATTTTCACCGAGCCATTTTGTCGAAAATCACAAAAAAGGGTTCGACGGAGCTTATGGCCGTAAGCTCCGACCGTAAACTCCGTTTGGCTGTTGTTTGGATTTGTTTTGAAATTATTTTGATGCTACTAATCCCTACGTTTGCAGATATCTATGTGTTATACATCAACTCATCGTTTTGATATTTTTTTCGTGGCTTTTTCGATTAAGTGTTCATCGGCCGTAAACTCGGTGTTTACGGCCCAAGAACATTTCATTTACTGCCCTAAAAACTAATTAAATAATTAGGGTATTTCGATATGATAAGCTTGTGAAAAGGCTCTTAGGCTGTAAACTTTGAGTTTACGGCCCAAGAACTTAGTTTACTGCCGAATTTCTTTTTTAAATTAAAATTTGAGATTTATTGATTATTTCGGCCGTAAACTCATTTTTCAATTAAATTTATTTAATAAAATTTTGTTTTGATCATATTTTTAATTAAAATAATTTTTGGGTCAAAATAAAATTTATTGTAAAGTTTTCTTACAATTCGTGTTTGAGTGCAGAAAATGACGAATTTGAAATTTGCAGTCATGCACAACCTTGCAATCGTGCTTGCAGACCCTCCAGCAATTCACTCTGATATGCGCTCGATGATTCATCGGTTGCAGGAATGTTGTTTAGCATCCGCGATCACTGTCAATCCGGTGGTGCATCAAAATTTGATTCGCGAGTTTTGGGCGACTGCTCAATCGAACATGGATGATGATGGCAATTTTACTGTGAAAGCCAAAGTTCAGGGACGGGAGATTGTGATTGATGAAGGTTTCATTCGCGAGGCGTTGCTTATTAACGATCAACCCAATTTCCCAACTGAAATTGGAATTGAAGACACTCAACGGATTCTACGCAGAATGAGCTATGAGGGAACTTTTCCGCCGACACTGAAGAAGTTGCTGCATCCATATTGGAG
Source organism: Lactuca sativa (assembly GCF_002870075.4). Classification (NCBI taxonomy): domain Eukaryota; kingdom Viridiplantae; phylum Streptophyta; class Magnoliopsida; order Asterales; family Asteraceae; genus Lactuca; species Lactuca sativa. The sequence continues at coordinate 38,410,110 of NC_056630.2, read as the reverse complement.
GTTTTTAGCGCATGTTTTTGTTAGCTGCATTTCGGGCAGAAGGTCTGGAGCCGATGAGATTTCATAGCGCACAACCGGTGCATTGGTATCCCTTGCTGCTGGCATAAGGTTCAATTTCTCGAAATTCATCTTGGATGAATTTATCATTAACATCAGAGCCTCTACCTGAGATACTTTTCTGTTGTATCCTCGCTTTATCCAATTGTTCATCAACGTTCAGTTTCCTAATGTAAGGAAGGAGGGTGAAACACTTGATATGAAGTCCTTAGGTCCCCACACGGTGGGACTCATCAAACAAAATCGTAAAGGCAAGGTTATCTTTCGTGGAATGTATCCCCTAGAGAAGTTTGGAAAGTTTACCGAGTTGGATGAATCGACGGAGTCATACGATTCATCTGAACAAACCTCGTCAGAGCAGGCATCTGCAGAAAATTTGACTCCAAACAACATAGTTATTGATGTATCTGAGGATGAGGGAACTGAAAGGGATAATTCACCAACTCCTGATGCTCAACTCGCTGCAGAACTTGAAAAAGAGTTGAGCCAAGATCAAGATGATGTGGAAAGGCATGTCGGTAAAGAAAGAAATGATTCATTCAGTGATTTTGATTTAACAGGTTTTGATCGTGATGACATTGCGGCTTCCTTAGCTAGCATTGAAAATGTTGTGTCGCATGAAAACCTTGACACGATTTTCAATAATGTCGATGACGTTGTTTTGCAAACAACCGAGACCAGGAAGTCAAGTGAAACGTTAGAAACTCAAACTCTAACATCAGAACAAATGGCGTCTGCTTCAATTTCCATGGAGATGGTTATAGGATGTTCCCCTCCGATATCCGCTTCTCCTACATCTGAACCATTTGTGAGTGTATTTGCCCCAGATTCTGACCAACCTCAGTCTAAGAGACAAAGACTAGACGTGAGGCAATCTGAGCTAATTGCAAACTTGATTAGCGGTCTTCCTACCCCTCATGTCACTACTATCACCACCAGACTCGCGACCACCAAGATGTTTTCAACAGGTCCAAGTTCAACATTTGATGTTGGTGGTTCCTCTGCACCTCCTGGTTTCTCAGTTCCTAGATATAGTCGAGATGCTGCTTCTGAACGGTTGGCGTTGCACATGGCTGAGGAACAACTTCTATCACCAGATCCTCGAGGAAAAGGTGTTTCCTTTGAAGAAGGTGGTGCTAGGGATGACAATCTCACTCTTTCTGGTTTGCAAAAGGAGATTTCAGTTCTAAGCTAGAAGAATATTGAGTTAGATATTCAGGTAGCAGAACTCCGTGCTGAGAATGTCAATCTTAGTATTCAAGTGGCTGAGCTCAAGAAGGATAAAAGGCTGAAGTCTAAGCAGATTTCCGACTTGCAAGATCATTTTAATCTGCTAACTTCAAGCTACTTTGAACTAAAGAAGAAGCTTGAAGTAGACCTTGGAGACAAATATCAAACGTATGTTGAAGAACAAAGGATTAATCTTCACGTATAAGCTTTCCCGGTTGACCTACCAGTCGGTCAGTCTTCTGATACTGCTAATCGTGGTGTTGATGAACCTCCTCTGGCTCCTCATATTACAGAAATCATTCGTCGTGGTCAAGAAGAAGAAGTGGAGAAAGGTCTGTTGCTGTTCAAGAGAAATACTAATCTGAATGCTTCTCGGGGCGAACCGTTAATCACAGTTACTGATCTCGAAGTAGTTCGGTTTCGAGATACATTTGGAGACAGATCGGGAGTTGCTACTTGGGGATTCCATGATCCTCTTAAGATGTGGATAGTCATTCGCAAGAGCGGTAATTCTGAGTTGTACAAGAGTAGTCATAATTTTAGCTCGTTCACAAGAGTTGATTTGACAGAGCTGTCTCGAGCTCCATTCATCAATTTAATGAATGATCCACAAGTTACTCAATTCAAGCACATCCTTGATGATCAAGTGAGAAAGGGATTTCCGTCTATGCCAACAGTAGAATCAGTTGTATTTGAACATACAGATATTTTGGAACCGTCCACTGCCAAGCCGTTACAGTTAGTGATGTGGCCCGCAACGAAACAAGTCAAGCAGTTTCCTGTGCTTGAAGGCTATTCAAATGGGTCTCTTAGTTCATTGGAGTGCTGGGTTTATGATGAAACTACTTCTGGTGCCGTCATTAAGCTTAAGAATGGCTGCATCAGGCTCCATGATCGCAGAGACTTGTTACAGTTCAGGAAGTGGGATATTCACTATCTTAGCAACTTTCAGATTAAGGTTGTTGAAGATATATATGAAGAAGGTGCTAAAGTGTACACGACGATGGTGTCTGAGATTTTGAGCAAGCGTATGTGGAATGGAGCCATGGGTCAAATGGACGTTATGATTGTTAACAAGGGGATGGCCTCGAGCTAGTCCAAACCAAGGGGGAGATTGAAAGGCCCTGTAAAATGGTTTGGTCTAGGTATAGTAGCTAGTGATAGGGGTTGTGTATGAAAAACAATTTTGTAATAGTTTGCGGTTGTAATTGAGTTTACGGCCGTAAACTCCTTACGGCCGTAAACTGCTCTCGGTCATAAGAGCTATAAATAGGGTGTTGTGTCAGACGTTTTAGGTTGTTTATGCCTTTCGTATTTTCCAGTTCCACCAAGTTGTATCCGACGTTTTAAGGTTATAAAGCGTATGCAAGCTTGGATTGTTCTTTCTTCGCTTATTTTTTCGTATTGTGTGGTTGCTATTTGTCTTTGATCATTGGTAGATCCGATTTTTGGACTTTACAGAGCATAAGGATTAAGCTCTTAATAAGAAGGAAAATGGGCCAAGTGCGTATGTTGGGCGTACCAAATGGTACGTTGCGTGGACGCGGTCAACCATGCTTTTTTGGTCAAGGCATGAGTACGCTGTGACATCCCCAAATTTCACGGCCAGAAAAGACCGATTTCGTTTATGTTTTATAAAAATCGGAGTACTTCTTTAAATAAAAATGTTGCGGAATTTGTTCCTAGAAAACATGATAAATACCTTATCAAAGCATTTCTGAAGAAATGTATTTTTACTCATTTTTAAACGTTTGGGATGTCCTGGTCAATACAGACACATAAGCATAAACATAACTTACATTTATTTACACTAATAATTTACATCTCCTTTAATCTCTCAGTGAAATATGTCTTCATATCGATACCTGTGATACAAAGAAAACTGAATGGGTCAGGCTTGGGAGCCTGGTGAGCATATAGAGTTTTCAACCCATAATGTTATATCATATATGTATATATATTAGAACTCACAAACTTATACAATTTCACCATATAAAAACAACTCTTATCCCACCCCATCAATCCTCACAATGAGACGATCTAAACTCTCGTATCAAAATTTTCCTCTTTACCTGATCCCTACTCACATATCTAAAACTAAACTCTCCACCTAATCCATACTCCCGGATCTAAAATTAACCTTTTGATCTGATCCATACTCCCGGATCTAAAACTAACCTCCTGATCTGATCCATACTCCCGGATCTAAAAGTGTGCCCAATCCATACTCTTAGACTAGGGACAATTAACTATGTCTTAATCCATACTCCCATATTAATAACAAGTTTATCTCGTTTATTGATAGTATCGTTTTCGAGACCCCTATCCCAATACATGTCAATGGATTTTTAGAGTACACCGGTGAACATCAAGTTCATAATACCTACAAGTTGCGAGCCTGCTAGTGTTCCAATGGACTGTCTAGAAGAGTCTGTGGTTGTCATCCCTACTCTGCTGAATGACGGGGGCCATCGTTTGGGTAAAGGTCTCACTCATTTTTCACCTGTCACCCTCATCTCAAGATTTATATCACCTTTTATCTCATTATCCAACTCAGCTTTTATCACACACCAACTATCTCATCCACCCATGTTCTACCTAACATATTTGTAGATATAAAATACATATACAGTTTAACTCATTTAAAAACTATACAAAATATTCATTCCACACTCATCTCAAATAAACAACAATATATAAACACATAGCACGTTTTTCATAGCAAATACTTCATATTTATGTGTTAGAAGAAAGTGACTACACACTCACTCATAACATAGATGTAATACATTCAACCAATACTTGTATTAAAATCGTGTTTATGAAAGGGACTATACACTCACTTGATTAGACGATGATCGGACAGCACTACAACTCTTCAAGTACTATTCTTCGTTGAAATTGGGATATCTTCACACACCGGGCTTCTCGCGAGCAGAGCTTCGGCTTGAAACTCTTTTCTTCTCGGGATCTTCGGAGCATCGGGACTCGCTTTGGGTATTGGGATGATACCGGGGCTTCGGGGGTATTTCAAGATGGCTTAGAGAGGGTATAAAGGGTGAGAGAGTAAGAAAGTAGCAACCAAAACCGGCTGCCCTTCGATTCTATTTATAGGGCTGATTTTTTGATTTTCACGTCGTGACCTTGGACGTCATCAGGTGCGTAGTTGCAATGTTCAGTCTGCCAGGCTCTAGAAGACGTCAGCACTGAGTTCACGTCATGAACCCCTTTTTCACGTCGTGAATTCTGACATAGTTTTGGGGTTTGCGCCCCGAACTTCATAAATTCATAACTTTTGCATACGAGCTTCGTTTTCGATGTTCTTTATATCCACGCGTAGGTGAGATTATGCTCTACAACTCTCGTTTAGACTCCATCGGCTAATTTTGACTTTAATTTTTAATATATTCATTTTTAGTAGGACGGGACAGGAAAACTCCTTTATAAACTCATAACTTCTTCATCCGACGTCCATTTTCGTCTGTCTTTTTACCGTTGGACTACTATCGACGAGATCTTTGATTCTCATTTAGATTGTTTCGGCTAGAAACCACTCGATCTCATATTCGAACTTTGGGTTGCATACTGCTAAGTTGAAACTTAGAAAAATCATAACTTCCTCATACGAAGTCAGATTTGGACGTTCTTTTTATGCACGGTCTCAGTTTGACGAACACTACGACTTTCATTTTAGATCGCTAAGGCTAAAAAGCACTTCATCATAAATTCACTATTTACGCCGCGCTGTGTCGTGTCGGTTCCGTCGCGAAACTTCGAAATGTCATAATTTCTTCGTTATAACTCGGATTTCGGCATTCTTTATATATCCAGAATCCTTGTCACGACAACTACAACTTAGTTAAGATTATTCATTCTAAATAATCCTCTATCAAAAAGTCATTTTTGATGCTTGTTGTCTCTAAATTGACTAGCCTTGATCTACGGGCGTGTTAGGCGTGTCAGACCCAACAAATAAAGGGGTACGATATACTCCAAAATAACACTACTATATTGCACTAAAAGGTAGTACAAGGCAAGTAGGTCGATCCACAGAGACACGGGATAATTAGTCTATACCTCTTTGCGCAAGGTACTATGGTCACCAACAGTAAAAGGGGGGGGGGGGGTTTAGAGTGCAATGACTAAACAAACAAATTAAAAACACACGCAATCAGCTAAATGAGTGAATTAAATTCAGATTTTGTAAGGACTCCAACTTCATGTATGACAACTTAGCAATGTGACTCAAAGATGACACAATATTCGTTCTGTTCTATCTAAGTTGGTACTTGAAAGTGCCAATAAGCTCTAACACTTCCCATTCACCACATTAATTAACCAAAACAAGCTCTTTGATTAACCCTAACCTTATTAACCTAATCTAAACAAGCTCTTAGAATTAGATTATAAGATTGCATGAAGCTTTATGTGAATGTTCCCAACAACACCCAATACTCCTCATAAGCTCGGGAGTGTAAAAGTGTATGAATAAGATTTACACTAAATTCATTCAATAGAGATCAATTTAATGCTTGTTACTTGTTCAATTTCACAAAACAATTATAGATTTTGTAAAAGAGATAACTTGAATGACCTAACCCTAATTCAAAAGGCCAATAAGAATCACAATTAGAATCAAACATTCGATTGAAGAAAAATCAAATTCATTAGATAGAAATTAAGAACAAACATCATGTCATATGATTGAAGTCATTACCAAGAAGTCAAAACATGAAATTGGAGAAACTAGGGTTCTAGCCACACATGGATAGAACAAGATCACAAGTCTAAAAGATGAAATTAAGTGTAATTACAACTTACAAAAACGAGAATTAATGTTTCCAAATGATTAACGGACAAACCCTTTCAAAAACCTTCGAAATCTCCTCTCCAATTGTGCTATGATATGTTGTGTTATGCCTAAAATGAACCAATTCCCGACATATGAAAGATGGAAAAACTGCCAAAAGGCAGTTTTTAAGTCGGACACGTCCCGTGTTAAAATAGAGTAAACAACACGGGTCGTGTTGAATGAAAACATAACCATCAATCCTCGATTCCAGCTCCAAGGTACGATGCTCAAAAGTGTTCATTTCGACCAACACACCCCGTGTTCAAATAGGCTAAATGAACACGGGTCGTGTTCAGTGAAGTCAACACATATGGAATGGTCAAACACGCCTCGTGTTTAATTTCTAGGCCAAAATCAACACGCCCCGTGTAGCCCTCTGACTCCGAACCCAAACTTGATTTTCTCAATTCTTCTGTTTTACGCCCGATCATTCCGCAATCTTCACCAATGCCCTCCGGCACCTCCAAAAGCGCACTCCAACCTTCGATTTACCTGAAAGAGACATAAAAGTGTGCAAATAAGGTCATTCTAGAGACTAACATGAATATGATAATAATGCAAGAATAATGAAATATAACTAAGCTAAATACATGCATAAAAAGGGATTAAAAGTTGTGAAAAAAGGTGCACAAAATACACCTAACAGGGCGTTACATACGCCTCACATACCAGCTGAGTACGCCCAACGTACTCACCTGTGTTGACCAGGTTTAACTTTTAACTTTCTAACTTTGACCATGATTTGACCAAGGTTGACCTAAGGGTATTTTGGGTATTTTTGAGTTGTATTTAAGATTGGTCACTATTTGATGAGTAGGTGACAGGTAGAGCTGATATTTGTAACGCCTTGTTCCGAATCGTTACCAATTTGGGTGTGGGTGATGGTATGTGGATGTTTCGGGCATTTAGAGTTAGTTTTGGAGCCAAGTGTATTTTGGTAATTTGTCAGCTCAGGATTTTAGGGAAATTAGATGTTTGTTCGGGATATTGTAAGGCAGGTTTGAGTTGTTTAAGGCATAGAGCTTCTTTTTACCTTTTCATGGATATAATGATGGTCAAAATCGGAGTTGTATCAAAAAAGTTATGGCCTTCAGAAAAAGTTAGGGTTTAAGGGAAGGCCCTAGTACGCGGGGTGTACTTATGCGAAGGGAGTTACACCATGTGTAATGAGGAGTATGATTAACGTACTATGAGATTGGGAGCGGGGTGCAAAACCTTGTACGTTGGGCGTACGAGGAGTACGCTAGGCGTACGAGGGTTAGAGTGAAACCATAATTTCTAGTGTTGTACCCTATATAAGCTTTATGTTAGTCCCTTTGGTTCATTTCTAAGCTATCCTACATACCCTAAAATCCCTAAATCGACCTTGTAGCCTCTTGGTGGTATTCTTGAGCTTTTGGAAGGCTTTGTTGCATATTTTGCCCTTGGGAAGGAAAAAAGAGAAACTTAAAGTTGTTTGGCTTGGTAGAGAGGCTTTGGATCCATAATCATAATCTTGTGGGGAAGCTTTTTGAGGTATCAAGTTTGCATCTTGGCTTGTGTATGATTAGATTTCTTCATGGCTAGTTTACTATGATTTTGGTCTCCTTTTTGGGTTTATGGATGAGTTAGGTTGCTTATAAGTTTATCCTTTCTGATTTGAGTTTGTTTTGTATCCTTGAGCATAAAGGTGCAAGCTTTATGTGTATTTTGTTATCGTGCATGCATTAAGTCAACCATTAAGTCCCTTTCAAGTTTAAGAGATTCTTTTAGCCATGTATGAACGTAAAATTGGCAACTTTACGTGGTATTCTAGCTTAAGGAAGTCAGATCTGTGTTTTGGAGCTTTATCTTATTAGGTTAAGTGAAAAATCAAGTTTGGCTGAATAAGGTGAGTACGCTAAGCATACAAGTAGGTACGCTTAACGTATAAGCCTCCAAGCGAGTACGCTGTGCGTACGTGCTTGTACTCCCCGCGTACTCGGTCTGTTGGGCCATGCATTTTTTGGGCTTCGGTTTGGGCTATCTTTTAGGCTTGGTTGCTTGGGGCTTTGTTGGGCCATCTGAGAATGTGTGTTTTGGATTAGGGAAGAGTTAATGGGCTTTAGGGTAAGTCCCATGTAAGAGGTTTTGGCCTAATTTGGAAAATTGGGCCATAAGTGGGCTTTAGATGATTATTGGTTTGTGGGCCTTTATGATTGAGATTTTGGGCCTTAGTCTTGGACCAAACTAGGTAAAGGGTAAAATGGTCTTTTATCCCATATATGTATTATTGGATTAGGTTTGGATCCATAACGCCCGCGTTTCCAGGCTAGGCATTATCCTTGATGTAATAGTCTAGGTTAACCCTTGTAACTCTTTTTGAAATATTAATGATGAAATATTTGAGTATTATGTGAATTATGTGTTTATTTTCTTAATTATTATGATTTAATGAATTAAGAATAAAATAAGCGTCAAATTTAAAGTGTGATATAAGCCCGATATCTTTGCATAAAGATGTAGTGGTCGAAACAAGGATTTCGAAGATATAAAGAATGCCGAAATCCGAGTTATAACGAAGAAGTTACGACCTGTCGAAGTTTCACGACAGAACCGGTAACTCTGAATGACGTAAAAAGTGAAATTTACGTTAGAGAGATATTTAGCCTTAAGTGATCTAAACGAAATTCGTAGAGTTTGTTAAACTGTCACAACTAGAAATTTTGGGAACAAATTCCGCAACTCTTTTAAATCAAAAGGATTTACTCTGAAATTATTTTAAAAGCATAAATGAAACTGGTCTTTTTCTGGCCGTGATTTTGGGGATGTCACAGTTGGTATGAGAGCATTAGTTTAAGCGAACTAGGAATTTGTAGGATTTCTAGACTTAAACTTAAAATGCTAAGTGAAATTTTGAGATGTGTGTCTGTTATGTTTTAGACACGAGCACTAGTTTATTTTAGGAAAGTTGCCTGAAATGTTTTTATGTGCTAAATGTTATATGTTGCCATATATGATATTATTTGTTCGGATCTCTGGTCTGTTTCCGACTGGATCTGGAAACCTTATGTGTGTAGGATTCTAAGTGTACGTCTACGATATTAGAACTAGCATGTAAACGTTTGGAGTGATAAGGATGATTTGAATATCTATCGTGAATAAGGATCTAATTTCACCTTATTTGGTGTGTAGATCAAAAATGGTGAGAACAAGAAGTGGAGTTGGAAATGCTGATGAAAACAGGAACCAACCACCAGTGATTGAGCAAATACCTGTCGTAGCAGCAGCACCTGAGCCGATAACAATGGCTGGTGTACAATTGATGATTCAAACAATGTTGGATCATCAGATGGATGAAACGAGACATTTGCTTCAATAGAATCGTGAGGAACTGTTAATTCAAGTGGAAGAGCCCGTAGTGAATGAAGGACACTCGGAAGGTGGAAACTTCAGTGGGTCTGTTGGTCAAGCCAACCCACCGATAGTTAGGCAAAACAACCATGATGGAAGGAATGATGGAATGGGATGCAAGTACAAGGACTTTCTAACTTGCAAACCATCGACCTTCACTGGAAAGGAGGACCCGATCGGAGTGATAGATTGGATCTTCGAAATGGAGTTAGCCTTCATGACTTGTGGCTGCAGAGGCAAGTTGCAGACTACCTTTGCAGTGCGTCAGTTCCGATGTGGAGCCGTTCGTTGGTGGAACACTCTAGGGAAGACTTTAAGCCCTAATGATCCACTGCAATTGTCATGGGCAGAGTTCTTGGCGCAGTTCAAGCGCAAGTTCTCCTCGGCTCAAAATCTGTTGGAATTGGAGAATAAGTTTCTGACATTGACGAAAGGCAGCATGTCAGTTGATGAATACACTAATAACTTTACAGACAAGATGGAGTTTGCTTTGCGCATTGTTCCATATGAACTGACAAAGGTTGACCGGTACGCAAAGGGACTCTCATGGGAGTACGTAGTGCCAGTTCGTTAGGCGCCTACTCTAGAGGCAACTATTTGGGCTGCCAAGTCCATTGAGGACATGATCAAGGGAAGAACCGCCAACAAGGTTGAAGTTGGCGAGAAGAGAAAGTTTGAAGGAACTTCAGGTTCCAACAAGAAAAGCAAATTTTCGAAGTCTAATTCGAAAAAGTTTGGAGGAAAAGGGGGCGAAGCAAAATGGTGTGAGAAGTGCAAGAAAAAGCACTTTGGGAAATGTAGTGAGGATGTAACCTGCTACAAGTGTGGAAAAATTAGGCATTTTGCCAATGAGTGTCCGTCCAACAAAAGGATGTGCTTTGGTTGTAACGAGGAAGGGCACATTTTGAAAGACTGTCCGAAAAAGAAAAAGGCAGCTAAGCCCAACATTCCACCAAAGTCGAAGGCGAGAGCCTTCCAGATGATACTTGAGGCTGCGAAAGATGAAGCTGATGTCACTTCAGGTACCTTTCTCGTAAACGAGTTACCTGCTCAAATTTTGTTTGATTATGGAGCCAACTACTCCTTTATTTCGCATGAGTTTGGTAGAAAACTAGCTTTGCCTGTTGATAGACTAGATAATGCTTTATTAGTCGAAGTTGCTAGTGGCAAGTTTGTACCTGTTAGCCATCGTATGAAAAACATCTTAATCGGCCTTAATGGGAATAAGTTTCACTAGGAATTATTGCCTATCGAACTTAATGGTTTCAACATCGTTTTGGGAATGGATTGGCTTAGCGCCAAGGATGCCAAGATTTTATGCAAGAAGAAAATAGTGAAAGTAAACCCGCCTGGGAAGGAATCTTTTATGGTGTATGGAGATAAACGCAAAGTAAATTCTGGAATCATTTCTCTAATGAAAGCCAGAAAGTGTTTGACCAAGGGGTGTACATCATATTTAGCATTCGTGATCAATGCTAAGAAGGAAAAGAAGGTGATGCAGAGTATACCAGTGGTGTGTGATTATCCGGAAGTATTTCCCGAAGATCTTCCTGGATTACCACATGATAGACAAGTGGAGTTCAGAATAAACTTGCTACCAGTAACCACGCCAATAGCAAAAACACCTTATCGATTATCACCGACGGAGATGAAGGAGCTGATGATGCAACTTCAGGAGTTATTGGACAAAGGTTTCATTAGACCTAGTTCATCACCCTGGGGAGCTCCAGTGTTATTCGTGAAGAAGAAAGATGGAAGTATGAGAATGTGCATCGGTTACAGAGAACTGAACAAGGCAACACTAAAGAATAGATACCCGTTGCCAAGGATTGATGACCTGTTTGATCAATTGCAAGGTTCGAGCTATTTCTCGAAGATCGATCTACGGTCAGGATATCATCAGTTAAAAGTAAGAGAGCAAGATATCGAGAAGACTGTATTCAGAACTAGATATGGACACTATGAGTTCTTGGTTATGTCGTTTGGACTAACCAATGCTCCAGCAGCATTCATGGATTTAATAAATAGGGTTTGTAATCCATTCCTTGATAAATCTGTGATAGTGTTCATAGACGACATTCTGATTTACTCGAAAAGCCAAGAGGAGCATGGCAGACACTTGCGAGAAGTGTTGGAAGTCTTGACAAAGGAGAAGTTGTATGCGAAGTTCTCCAAATGTGATTTTTGGATTCGAGAAGTCCAATTCTTGGGTCACGTGGTCAACCAAGAAGGGATAATGGTTGATCTAGCAAAGATTGAAGTTGTAATGAAGTGGGAACAGCCGAAAAGTCCCATGGAGATCCGAAGCTTTTTAGGATTAGCCGGATATTACCGAAGGTTTATCCAAGGCTTTTCTTCGATCGCTAGTCCATTAACAACTTTGACCCACAAAGGAGCTACTTATGCTTGGAGTGATAAGCATAAAGAAGCATTCGAGAAGCTAAAGAAGAAGCTATGTGAGGCACCAATTCTTTCTCTACCCGATGGAGTTAAAGACTTTGTTGTTTATACGATGCGTCTGGGGTTGGATTGGGTTGTTGAAACGACCCAAAAATACTACCCAAAAATTTCGACTTTTATTATATCAAAAACCACGAAACTGAGTATCACATAATAAAAACCATAAGTTGCGTGTTTGAAAAACCATAATAAAATACTATGAGAATAACTGTATCACAACTGTGTCCAAACATATCAAGAAACTGAATCAACTCCTAGGACAAGACTGAAATGATCAAACTAGCCCTAGAAATGATCTAATGGAGGTTTTAAGCATAAAACAGGGGGATTCCGAGAAATACCTCAATGAACTTTGATTTAACCTTGGATCTTTACTCTACACCTCTTCTCCTTGTTCCTTTCTCCTCCTTCTTCTTCAAGCCTTCAAGAATCCACACAAAAACACTTAAATCAATCAAGGAATGGATTAGGGTTTCTCACAGCTCTCTGAGGGTGAAGGAGGCGAGTTTAGGGCACATAACATTGCTTAAATAGCGATCAACCCGAGGATTTAGGGTTTCATCCTGGCAGACAGACTCGCCGAGTCTCGAATATGGACTCGCCGAGTCGCCGACTAACATGTGCTCGAAATCCCGACCCTACTCGACGAGTCAGGCCATAGACTCGTCGAGTCCCTCTATAAAACTTCTAAATAAATGCCACGGGAACAACATACCAGAGATGGGGAGTTACAATTCTCCCCCACTTGCCTCAGACTTCGTCCTCGAAGTCTGCTACGGCTGAATCTGCAAATAACTCCGGGTAGTGCTCTCTCATTTCCTCCTTAGCGTCCCACGTCCACTCAGACCCCTTCCGGTGTTGCCACTGCACCTTCACTAACTGAATTGCCTTGTTCCTCAAGGTCTTTGTCTTCCGGTCCAGAATCGCGACCGGCCTCTTAATATAATTCAGGCTGCTATCAACCTGAATATCCTCTAGGGGAACAACTGCTGACTCATCCACCAAAAACTTCCTCAACTGAGACACATGGAAAGTGTTGTGGATCTGGCTAAGCTCTACCGGAAGATCCAACTGATAAGCAACCCGACCCACCCGGGCCAAAACCCTGAAAGGACCAATGAACCTGGGACCCAGCTTTCCCCTCTTCCGGAACCTGATGACACCCTTCCAGGGTGAGACCTTCAGAAGGACCATATCGCCCACCCAGAACTCCAAGTCTGAACACCTCCTGTCGGCGTAGCTCTTTTGCCGACTCTGCGCAGTCTGCAGTCTACTACGGACCTGCTGAATCAACTCAGTCGTCTTGAGCACCACCTACGTGCTCCCAACGACTCGCTGACCAACCTCGCCCCAACAAATCGGGGTCCTACACTTCCTCCCATAAAGCATCTCAAAGGGATGTCGATCAATGCTCGCATGATAACTGTTGTTATACGAAAATTCCGCTAACGAAAGATACGTATCCCAGCTGCCATCAAAGTCTAAAACACATGCCCGGAGCATGTCCTCGAGAGTCTGAATCGTCCTCTCACTCTGCCCGTCCGTCTGAGGGTGGAAAGCGGTGCTGAAATGAAGACGAGTACCCATCTCGTCGTGAAACCGCTTCCAGAATCTGGATGTAAAACGGACATCTCGGTCTGACACCACCGATACCGGCACTCCATGACGTGCCACGATCTCACACACATAGATATCGGCTAACTTTTCTGCCGATATACTCTCCTGGATCGGGATAAAATGAGCACTCTTCGTCAACCGATCCACTACTACCCATATCGAATCTACTCCTCGTGCGGTCCTGGGAAGCTTCGTGATAAAATCCATGGTGATGTCCTCCCATTTCCACACGGGAATGTCTAACGGCTGCATCTTGCCGTGAGGCCTCTGGTGCTCCGCCTTGACCTTCTTGCAGGTCAGGCATCTCTCAACATACCAAGCAACATCCCGCTTCATGCAGGGCCACCAATAATCGGGTCGAAGATCTCTATACATCTTCGTCGCCCCGGGGTGGATAGAAAATCGAGACTTATGAGCCTCGTCCATCAACACCTGCCGTACCCCACCCCAGTATGGTACCCACACTCTCCCATGAAGCGACAGCAATCCCCGACTGTCATAATCAAACGAAGATACTCAGCCCACTATTCTCTCACACTTTTGCCTCTCCTCCTTGAGGTCCTCAACCTGAGCCTCCTTGATCTGCTCCAACAATGGAGTAATCACTATCATCCTCAAACACAAATCCCTGATAGGGGCTGCTGACACTTTGCAGCTTAGGGCGTCGGCCACCACGTTGGCCTTCCCTGGGTGGTAAAGGATCTCACAATCATAATCCTTCAGCACATCCAACCATCTCCTCTGCCTCATGTTCAGACTCGGCTGATCCATAAGGTACCTCAAACTCTTGTGATCCGTGTAGATAGTACAACGGACCCCATAAAGATAATGTCTCCATATCTTGAGGGCAAACACAATCGCCCCCAGCTCTAAATCATGGGTAGGATAGTTAGCCTCGTGAGGCTTCAACTGCCTCGAGGCGTAAGCTATCACATGGCCTCGCTGCATCAACACTGCTCCCATACCTGTGATTGAGGCATCACAGTAGACTACGAAGTCCTCTACTCCCTCTGGCAAGGTAAGGATCGGAGCCTTGCACAATCTCTGCCTGAGGGTCTCGAACGCTGCCTGCTGCTCAGGCCCCCAACGAAATACCACCGACTTCTTGGTCAGTCGGGTGAGCGGCACTGCTATCTTGGAGAAATCCTGAATGAACCTCCGATAATACCCTACTAACCCTAGGAAGCTCCGAATCTCAGATGGAGACTTCGGGACCTCCCACTGCATCACCGCCTCTATCTTGGCCGGATCCACCAAAATACCCTTCTGGTTGACGAGGTGACCAAGGAACTGCACCTCGCGCAACCAGAACTCACACTTGGAGAACTTTGCGAAAAGTCTCTCCCTCCTCAAAACTTCCAGCACCTCCCTCAGGTGCTCCTCGTGTTGCTCCTGCGTCTTGGAATACACCAAGATATTATCTATGAATACTATCACTGACCGATCCAGCATCGGCCTGCACACGCAATTCATGAGGTCCATGAATGCGGCTGGAGCATTGGTGAGCCCAAATGGCATCACCACAAACTCATAATGACCATACCTGGTCCTAAAGGCAGTCTTCTGCACATCCTCATTTCTAACCCGCATCTGATGATACCCGGAGCGTAGATCGATCTTGGAGAACCAAGACGCTCCCTGAAGCTGATCAAACAAATCATCTATCCTCGGAAGTGGGTAACGGTTCTTCACCATTACCTTATTCAACTCTCGGTAATCGATACACATACGATGCGACCCATCCTTCTTCCTTACAAACAGAATTGGCGCTCCCCAAGGCGAACTGCTCGGCCGTATGAAACCCTTGTCTAGCAGCTCCTGCAGCTGCGTAGACAACTCCTGCATCTCAGGGGGAGCTAGACGATACGGTGCCTTGGCTATCGGAGCCGCACCAGGAATCAGGTCGATCCTGAACTCAACCTACTTGTCAGGAGGTATTCCCGGAAAATCCTCGGGAAGTACATCCGGGAAGTCTCGCACTATCGGAACATCATCAACTGCCATCTTACCCTTCTCCCGGGCATCCAAGACATAAGCTACATATCCCACGCAACCCTGCTGGAAATAACGTCTCGCTCTCGCGGCGGAACAAAAGGTTGGTCCGCGCTGTGGCCTCTCGCCCTGAATCACTAACTCTCCCCCGCTGGGAGTGTGAACCCTCACTAACTGCTGCTCACAATCAATCACCGCCCCATTGGGGCTCAGCCAATCCATGCCCATTATAACCTTATTCCATCGCAGGGGAATAGGAACCAGGTCCACTGAAAACTGCTCGTCGAACAACTGAAGAGAACACCCTCTGTGCACCCTGGCGACCCTCACGGTCCTGTCATCCGCTATCTTAACCTCTAGAGGACAATCCAGCTCCCCTGGAGCTCCACTAAATCTCTTGCTAAGCGCAAGCGATGCAAATGATCGGGTAGCCCCCGAATCGAATAATACCATAGCAGAAATGTCGTTCACAGAGAACGACCCTATATAAAACATATAATCATAAGCAATAATCAACAATAATAATAATACAAAGATGAGGGGAAGATACATAACCGTCACCACATCAGGAGTCGCTCGCGCCTCCTCTGCTGTCATCTGAAACGCCCTGCTCCTCGCCACAGGCGCCTCGGCTCGGCCCTGCCGGCCATCTGTAATCCTCAAAGTAGCAGGGGCAGGTGCATCCACCTTCCCTACTGCAGCTAAACTCGGACACTGGGACTTTTTATGTCCCCTCTGATTGCACTGAAAGCAAATCAGATCTGATGCTGCAACGGCAGTAGTAGGGCCGTACAATCCCTGCTCAAATGTCCAGTTCGACCGCACTTGTAGCAGCCAGAACTCCCTGCCTTGCACGCCCCCTCATGCAATCTCCCACACTTGCCACATCGACCGTGGCTCTGCTGACTCCTGGACCTGTGATCAGATACCTTGGGCTTTTTGCCCGAACCTCCTAAACCCGAAACCGCCTCCGGTTTCCTCTTCTTCTCCATCTCTAGATCAATCACCCTCTCTCGAGCTCTAGCAATCATGTCATCCAGCGTTTTACAGCTGGACCGGCTCACAAACTGGCGGATATCACTCCGCAACATCTCATGATAACGGGCCTTCTTCATCTCCTCATCGGCTGCATACTGAGGAACAAGAAGAGCCCTCTCCCTGAACTTGGCGGTGATCTCCGCCACGGTCTCTGTAGTCTGGGTGAGGTCCTGAAACTCTCGGGCTAACTGATGCACCTCAATAACTGGTGCAAACTCCACCCTGAACCTGGTAGAGAAATCAGCACAGGTCATGGCATCTAACGCTGCATCATCTCCAATGGTATGTCCGACCTCTTCCCACCAATCCCATGCCCTGTCATTCAGAAGACAGGACACCAATCTAACCTTGTCCCCCTCGGGACACCTGCTCGTGCAGAACGCGTTGGCCACATCCGCCAACCATCTAGTACTCGCTATGGGGTCCCGCGCCCCATGATAGTATGGAGCTCCACATGCCCTGAACTCCCTGAACGTAAGTGTGCGCGACCCCATCATGGCCGCCACCTCGGCACGGAAGGTGCCCAACCTCTCATCCATCAGCTCTAGGATACCCTCCTTGATCGAACCGAAGATCACAGGAGTCTGCTCTAAAATGATACGAGTAATCTCTGAAGAAAGAAACTCTCTGGTCTGCTCATCCATGCGCTCATCTCCCGAGCCTGATCCTGATCCCTCCCCGGCGCCTCCACTGCCGGCTGCTGGCCTCGAACGCAAAACCACCATTCTGAAACACATCATAGCAACATCAGAAAACTGAAATATCTCAAGGGATCATTGATACTACTACTAGCTTCCTGGTCTTGTCTCGGCCTTCCTTGATTCGAGTACGGATCCTCTGCTTTCAGTAGTACGGGCCCATACTACCTTCCACATCTATCCGTACTTTCCTCAAGAACTGCCTTGACTCCACCAAGTCACTTCTACTACTGCTGATCTCTGCTACTCTCATCCTAGGCTTGCCCTAGGGAAATCTTGACTCCACTCAAAACAGTCCTCAACTGCTGAAGGCCTCCTTGTAATGCTAATTAGCCATCACCTGAATACCATCACATGTGATGAGGCTCGGATAATCCTTCGAGTAAAAGGCTCGTCCCTACAACGGTTAGACTCAAACGAGAGCTGCACAATAGGGCCAAATCCAACACTCTGAGATTATTCAACCCTGATCACATGTGACGTGACGTATTCACCTAACGGCTAACTCTCATCACCAAGAGTTCTACAAAGCACGAAGCAAGCAGCATTCGGACACCGGAAACTACCCAAGCAATTCTACTCTCATAACGAGAAACTGAACTAGCATACAATGCTAAGCTCGCGCTACCAGGCATAACCTAAACAGGCTATCCTACTGCTGTCTACTCGATACTAGCATGCAATTCTTATAAAGCTAAAACACATATAGCAGGCACATAAGGCATCCTCCTAGATCCTTAGTCCTATACTAGCATGCTGTTCTACTGAAACTGGAACAATTAATCATAATAATAAAACTTGTATGGGTAATTTGGGAGTACTTACTTGTGCTCGGCTAATCGCATGCACCACACCCTTATCTTGTTTTTTTTTAAATTCTTTTCTTTCTAAGTGCTTTTCAGAATTTCATTCGAAAACATTTTTCCTTTTTGAAAATCTTTTTGTCTTTCCCTTAGTTTGAGTTCAGATACACCCAGAGGTATATCCGAATCCCTCAAACCAAGGCTCTGATACCAACTTGAAACGACCCAAAAATACTACCCAAAAATTTCGACTTTTATTATATCAAAAACCACGAAACTGAGTATCACATAATAAAAACCATAAGCTGCATGTTTCAAAAACCATAATAAAATACTGTGAGAATAACTGTATCACAACTGTGTCCAAACATATCAAGAAACTGAATCAACTCCCAGGACAAGACTGAAGCTGTGGTGTGTGCGATGCCATCATCCCGAGCTCTTCCTTTTGCTTGCGGAAGTACCTGAAACCAAAACTGAAACTGTAAGCACAAAGCTTAGTGAGCTCCCCCAAACTACCACATACCATACAAAACATATAAAGCACATACTGGGCCTTGCCCACTGCATCGGACCGCAGTCCGGAACTAGCTGCATCGGACCGCAGTCCGGAACTGACTGCATCGGACCGAAGTCCGGAACTAACTGCATCAGACCGAAGTCCGGAATTGACTGCATCGGAACGAAGTCCGGAACTGACTGGGACCTTGTCCCCTGCATCGGACCGAAGTCCGGAACTGACTGATCATAGCATAGCATAACACATATCAACTAGCATGAGCACATATACTGCATACTGCATCGGGCCGTAGCCCGGAACACATAACACATAGCACATAACACATAAATCCTGTCTGAGCCACGAAGGCATCAAATATACTAACTACTGCATCGGACCGAAGTCCGGAAACTACTGCTAACTGAACGGGCCGGCATTGTGGCCTTAGACCCGTCCCTACTGGAAGGAAACTCACCTCGTGAACTGGCTGCTGTGTGCACGACTTTGGAAACTAACTACTGCTGCTTCGGTATCTCCCCGGCTACAATTCCATAACACACTCAATCAGATGCTAATCACTGCATTGGGTAAAATGACTCTTTTACCCATGGTCAAAGTCAACTCTCCTGGTCAAAGTCAACCTACAGTTGACCCGACTCGCCGAGTTGGGCCGCCAACTCGCCGAGTCCCTAATCTCACTTCTCAACCCTACTCGCGACTACTCGTCCTGCATGGCATCGACTCCACGAGTACCCTCTCGATTCAAAAACTCAGACAATCTGCATCCGACTCGCCGAGCCATATGAACAACTCGACGAGTTGTTCTTCGATCTAAAAAGATTGCCTTGGACTCGTCGAGTTGTATGAACAACTCGTCGAGTCTTACCATAACTGAGTCTACCCTTCGACTCACTGAGTCCATCCTACAGCTCACTGGCCTTCACTCGGAATCACTCAAAGGGGTAAAGATCGGGGACTTGCGACCGGACTCGCCGAGTCCGAAGAACGACTCGCCGAGTCACATGCATGCAGATCCTAAAAACTCGATTCAGATCAAAACCACCGCATACACTTTATAGATCTGAGCTTCCTTAGTCCGATTAACACGTAAAGATTCTATCTTTACGTGTCCAAAAGCATCAATGAAGATTATAAGGCTCAAAAAGCATGATAAAGGCTAGATCTATGGTTCTTGTGCAAAGCAACTTCAAAAAGGCAATAGATCCGGGCTCTACAACTCCTAAATGAACAGATCTATGGATATCTCGACCTATTAAGGCATCCATACAACTATAAGGTTGGAAAATGCATCAAACTAGCCCTAGAAATGATCTAATGGAGGTTTTAAGCATAAAACAGGGGGATTCCAAGAAATACCTCAATGAACTTTGATTTAACCTTGGATCTTTACTCTACACCTCTTCTCCTTGTTCCTTTCTCCTTCTTCTTCTTCAAGCCTTCAAGAATCCACACAAAAACACTTAAATCAATCAAGGAATGGATTAGGGTTTCTCACAGCTCTCTGAGGGTGAAGGAGGCGAGTTTAGGGCACATAACATTGCTTAAATAGCGAGCAACCCGGGGATTTAGGGTTTCATCCTGGCAGGCAGACTCGCCGAGTCCCGAATATGGACTCGCCGAGTCGCCGACTAACACGTGCTCGAAATCCCGACCCTACTCGACGAGTCATGCCATAGACTCGTCGAGTCCCTCTATAAAACTTCTAAATAAATGCCACGGGAACAACATACCAGAGATGGGGCGTTACGGTTGTGTTTTGACCCAAAGAGATAAGGTGATCGCATATGCATCTCGACAGCTGAAAGAGCATGAAAAGAACTACCCGACTCATGATTTGGAGTTGGCAGCGGTAGTTTTCGCTCTGAAAATATGGAGGCATTACCTCTATGGAACGAAGTGCAAACTTTTCAATGATCATAAGAGTCTCCAATATCTCTTTAGTCAGAAAGAATTGAATATGAGGCAACGACGCTGGCTAGAATTACTTAAAGACTACGACTGTGAGATACTTTACCACCCTGGTAAAGCTAATGTTGTTGCTGATGCACTCAGTCGGAAAGTCAGTCTTGAAAGAAAAAAGCCAAGAGCATTGAGAATAGAAGTTTTCTCGACAATTGTGGAGAGTATAAAGAAAGCTCAAGAGGAAGCTTCTGAGAAGAATGACCGAAAGGAGGAACGTTTGGGCAAAACGTTGGTGTTTGATACAAATGGTCATAGACTAAAGGTGTTCCAAGGTCGTATTTGGGTACCTAAGTCTGGAGGGATAAGAGATCTTCTGATGGAAGAAGCTCACAAAACCATGTACTCAATTCATCCAGGCAGCACTAAAATGTATAGGGACCTGAAACCCTACTACTGGTGGCCGACGATGAAGCTTGATGTTGCAAAGTATGTGGCTGAGTGTGTGACTTGTGCGAGAGTAAAGACACAACATCAGAAACCGTATGGGAGTTTAGAACCTTTGCCTGTGCCTATGGGTAAGTGGGAAGACATTGTTATGGATTTTGTCACTAAACTGCCCAGAATGAAAAATGGTCATGACATGATTTGGGTGGTCGTTGATCGATTCACTAAGAGTGCGCATTTCATAGCAGCCAATGAGAAATTTTCTATGGAAAAGCTTGCGAATTCTTACATGAAGGAAATTCTAAGGCTTCACGGTGTTCCGTTAACGATTGTATCGGATCGTGACAACCGTTTCACCTCGAGGTTTTGGAAAAGTCTACAAGAGGAAATGGGTACCAAGTTGTGTTTAAGTACAGCTTACCATCCGCATACTGATGGTCAGTGCGAAAGAACGATACAAACACTTGAAGATATGCTAAGAGCATGTACCTTGGAATTACTAGGCAACTGGGATTAACATTTACCTTTAGTAGAATTTTCCTACAATAATAGTTTCCACTCGAGCATAAAGATGACACTTTATCAAGCTTTGTACAGACAGAAGTGTCGTACGCCGTCTTGTTGGCTTGAGGCTGGGGAGAAGCAGTTTATGGGACCCGAGATGGTTCATCAAACCACTGAAAAGTTGAAAATAATCAGGGAAAGAATGTTAGCCGCTCAGGATCGTCAAAAGAGCTATGCTGACAAAAAGCGAAGACCGATGACTTTTGAAGTTGGAGATTCGGTCTTACTTAAAGTCTCATCGTGGAAGGGACTTATAAGGTTTGGTAAAAAGGGAAAGTTAAGTCTGAGGTTTATTGGACCGTTTAGAGTTCTTCAGAGAATTGGGAACCAAGCTTACAAGCTCAAACTACCAGAAGAACTGAATGGAATTCATAACACTTTCCATGTGTGTTATTTGAGGAAGTTCACGGGAGAAGTTCCCGATATAATTCCAATTTCTGAATTGAGAATTGATGAAAATAAGAGGTTAATTGAAGAAACAGAGGCAATTGTTGACCGAAAGACTAAGAAGCTTCGACGCAAGATGGTCGAATTAGTGCTTGTCCGTTGGAAACATACAAATGGGCCAAATCTCACTTGGGAAACGGAGAGTGACATGTTGAGTCCGAGGACGGAATCATCCTAAGGGGGAGAGAATTGTAACGCCCGCGTTTCCAGGCTAGGCATTATCCTTGATGTAATAGTCTAGTTTAACCCTTGTAACTCTTTTTGAAGTATTAATGATGAAATATTTGAGTATTATGTGAATTATGTGTTTATTTTCTTAATTATTATGATTTAATGAATTAAGAATAAAATAAACGTCAAATTTAAAGTGTAAGATAAGCCCGATATCTTTGCATAAAGATGTAGTGGTCGAAACAAGGATTCCGAAGATATAAAGAATGCCGAAATCCGAGTTATAACAAAGAAGTTATGACCTGTCGAAGTTTCGCGACAGAACCAGCAACTCTGAATGACGTAAAAAGTGAAATTTACGTTAGAGCAATATTTAGCCTTAAGTGGTCTAAACGAAAGTCGTAGAGTTCGTTAAACCGAGAGCGTGCATAAAAAGAACGCCCAAATTTGACTTCGTATGAGGAAGTTATGATTTTTCTAAGTTTCGACTTAGCAGTATGCAGCCCAAATACTCGATTTGAGACTGAGCGGTTTTTAGTCGAAACAATCTAAACGAGAATCGGAGATCTCGTTAATAGTAGTAAAACGATAAAAAAATAGGCGAAAACGGACGTCGGATGAAGAAGTTATGAATTTATAACGGAGTTTTCCTGTCCCGGCCTACTAAAAATAAATAAAAAAAATAAAGTCAAAATTAGCCAATGGAGTCTAAATGAAAGTTGTAGAGCGTAATCTCACCTACGCGGAGATATAAAGAACGTCGAAAACGGAGTTCATATGAGGAAGATATGAATTTTTTAAGTTTATTAAATATTTTCGATATTTAATTTATATATAAAATAACCGATATTATCCAAGGGGGGAAGTCAGCGAGCTGATCCAAGTTACGCCCAACGTAACCTTAAATTACGCCCAACGTAATTCGAAGTTCCAGCCCCTATAAAAGGATGTCGAGGGAAGCCGAGTTCTTTGCTCATTTCTTCCCTTTCTCTTGCGTTTTTGCATCGTTTTCCGTGCAAGAATTATCCCGAAGCCCCGATATCATTCCCGATCCCCGAAGCAAGTCCCGAAGCCCCGAAGATCCCGAGAAGTGCAAATACCAAGCCGAAGCTCTGCCCGCGAGGAGCCCGGTTTTTGTGAAGATCTTCCAGATCTACCGAAGAATACTACTTCTATAAGCCATAATGCTGTCTGATCATCTTCTGATCAAGTGAGTGTGTAGTTACTTTCTTCTAACGCATAATTATGAAGTATTTTATACGAAATATGTGTTATGTGTATATTTTGTGGTTATATGTGTGAATTTATATTCACTTTCTTTTATCTCATAGATATGATTTATTCTCTATGAAATACGTGTTATGTGTACGTGTCTCATCTGTTGTTTGGAATATGTATTGAATGAGAATGCTATACAGGTTTAAACTATGTATAAAAATATATATTTTTATCTACTAATATGTTGGGCAGAACATGGGTAGATAGTTGATGTGTGATAAACAGATGAGAGGCCTCGATGTTGTTTTTGATTCAGTCATCTAAACCCAAATGTTTACTTGAGCCTACACATGTTATAGTGTATTTGTGGCTTCCCATTTCCTAGTGAAAAGTCATGAGATATGAAAGGTAATCTGGTAGTTTATATGGCATAATACGTTCTGCAGCCTAAGCCAAAAATCTATCTAGGAGAGCTTATGTAGTCATTGCATTTAGACTAATACCTTAACCAATAAAGGTTGAAGTTAAGCTCCTTGCTCAAGCATGTAGGGTATGAGCAAAAAAAGTGAGATATAAAAAAAAAAGAGAAATTACCAAAAAGTTGAAAGAATTTTGGAGCAGTCAAGTATGAAATCCAAATATCAAAATTCTAAAGAAATCAAAAAGTTGAAGATACCGAAAATTAAACAAAAAGGTGGTGAATTCAAAGAAATCAAAGAAAATATCAATGAAGAGATGAATTCCAAGAGCTCCATTGTGGTATCAAAGTGTAATTCTTTCTAGAGTTTATGTATGCTTGGTAATTTAACCAAAAACACCTTGAGGTTAAGAAAGATTTCTGAGGATTGATTCGGATGGTTGCCAAAATGAATGTCGTATAAGCTAAGGGGTGAATGTTCATAAAGATTGTGAGTATTTAGGAGTGGGAAGTTCTTAGGAATTGTAGACACAAATACATGCATTGCGGTCTTGGGATAATGGTTGGGTTTGAAATGAATTATTCTATGCGATATTGGTGAGATAATAAAATCAGTTTTGCTTGAGGGCAAGCAAAAGGCTAGTGTGGGGTAGTTTGATAACGTCTATTTTATGCATATATTTATGATATTTTCTTATTATTTTATGCTATATTTTTATGTTATTTAGAACTAAAAGATACTTAATATGCTTTGAAATATTCAATTACAGTTAAAATGGGAGTTGGAATGCAAAAGGAAGAGAATGGAGCTGAAAAGATGCAAAAAAGATATTGTAGGCATATTGACCCCTCTTCAGTGTTTTAGGTATATCTGATGACTCACAAATCCGATAGACAAGATTCAAAATGTTCTGAAAACTAGCCGAAATTTCCTACGACTTATGTGAGAGGGCCTTATCGCTAATTCGATATTTATCATATCCAAAATCGGCCTTGAAGATGAAGCATAAAAGCTGGACGGAAATTCCCTCCAAGTTACTTATTCCCCAAGCACCGCTTACCTTATTTTTATTTGCTTAATCCCTAAGCCACCATTAGTTTCCTTATTCCAATCCAACTCTAATATTCCATATTAATTCCATCTCCCTTCAACTATAAATACCTCATATCATTCCACCATTTTCATCATCTATGATATTCCACTTCGACTTGTGCGACAAGAAAACTTCATAACTGCCGTTTTGAGGGTCTAGAAGGCGGCCGGAAGGTCATTAAGCTGATATGGAGCGAAGATCTGAAGGATTGGAGAACAGATTCATGTTGGTAATCATGTAATTTGTTAACGTGAACATGTTTAGCATTCCATTATGATTCTATATGCAATTACTTTCTCATTTGGGTGTTAAAACCCTTTGCTTTGTGTTTATGATTAGATGAAACCTTGATTATGGATTAATTGCTATTTAGATTGTTTTATTCGTGTTTAATTTATCTTGTTGAGCTTGTTAAAAGATCCTTATGTGTTAATGATAATTATTTTTTGTTAATAATCAAGTTTATTGAGTTGTATGAACATCTTCTTAATTGCTTGAATCATATAGTTTTGTGAAAACAAGATTGTATGCCTAGTATTAGTGAACATGAATCTAGGGTTAACTAGAAAATAAGTAAGTTAATGTGTAAGTATGTGTGATGACAAATCATACAAGAGTTAATTAAATTAACAAATTTGATTAACTAAGATTACAAGTCTTGCTTGATACAATCTGAACACTAAGAAACTTATTGGTTTAATCAATTGATCACTGTTTGAATTGAATTTTTTGCTAAATGATTAGTAATAGTGAACATGAACCTAATCATTTTAGAAATCGGTGAACATTTCTATCTAAACCAAAGTACTTAAAGAGATTTGTCTTCGGTCAACTTATCGAGATTTGCTATTTATTTGTTTGTTTGAGATTTAATTCCATAAAACATTTCTGCACTGCTTTTGTGTGTTTTATCTAACATATAATCAAACATTTTAAATTAATTTACTATCGTTCCCCTTGTGTTCGACACTCTTGCTTATCAAAGCTATACTATACTCGATCGGGTTCACTGCCTATGAGGTGTTGTTTAGATGCGATAAACTAGGAATTATAAATAAAAAACTAGTGCATTGAATATACACATCATCTTCTTTTTAACTTTCTTATTAAAAATGATTAAATTATTGCAAACTAAATTATAAATAAACCATAAAATAGCAATCACAACCCAATAAAAGTAACCATAAAATAGCAATCACAACCCAATAAAATTAACCATCACACTGCTACCCTTACAATACATGTATGCTACAAAAAAGGGTAAAATAAGAAATACATTAGTGCCAAAATAACATCAGGTGGTTAAGGGGTATTTTGGCTAATTTTTGCAAAGAGTTTGTTGCAACATATCTTTGTGCATTTGAGAAACAAGGGTGTGACCGCTATATGATTTTTTTATTTTTTTTTCTTTTATGTGGAGACCTCCAATCTCTATTTGTTCTTAAGGAGTTGATTTGATCATTTGAATCAAAGCATTTCTACCTTATTTTTTTCTGATTTGACTTATAACACCCATAGTTTTTGGTTTTTTAATATTTGTATGAAAAAGGGAAAGCAAACAAGTTTAAATTATGGAAAAAACAAATTTTATTTATATAAATTACAGAATTTCTTTATGTGTTATATTAACATTACAGAAAGGATACATATGTTATATTGAATTACACAAATGGTCTATGTGTTATATTAACATTACAGAAAGGATACATATGTTATATATTGAATTACACAAATGGTCTATGTGTTATATTAACATTGGATACATATGTTATATATTGAATTACACAAATGGTCTATGTGTTATATTAACATTAGATACATATGTTATATTGAATTGAATTACACAAATGGTCTATGTGTTATATTAACATTGGATACATATGTTATATTGAATTACACAAATGGTCTCATATGTTATATTAATTGCAATTTCAACATTACATAAATGGTCCTATGTGTAAAAAAAACTTTAGTTTATATAATTAAATTTGTTAGACTTTACGGCCTAAGGGCCATTTTTCCAGCTTATTCTAAGCATTTAAATTCTCAGGATTAACTCTGATCCCTGGCCTCGTATCCGGTATCCGTTTTGGTGGGGAATACTCGTCCCGATTGGGACGGGTCAACCGGATTTCCCACCGAATTGGATGAAATTTCCATCCCTATTAGCGAGCGTTAGGGGACAGTGTTCTCTTCTTCATAGCTAGCGGTGGGACATTTAATACAAAGTTGTGGGACATTTAATACAAGTAGTAAACTTTAGGACAATTCTTGTAATTTACTGTACTATTTTTTCAACGCTCAGGATGACGTACGTCTATCACTTCTATATAAGTTGGTGTCTACTTGCTCGACCTAATCGCAGAGGTACTTTCAGATCCGCCGATTTTCACCTCATGGCATTCAATCCAGATTGACACCGTCACTTTGCAGCCGGCGAGATGAGTGTAGCCGTTACGTACATGAGTTCCAGCGGTGACCTGAATACCAGAAGGCAAGAGCGCCGGATTAACATTCTCAGTGCTTCAAATCGCAGCTCCAAATCACGACCAGCTCTATCATCTGCAGATCTACTTCATGGTAATTTGTTCCAACAAATCTTTTCTCTATGTACCACTTTTAACAATATCTGTTTGAATATCTATCTTTATATTTGTGCAAAATTTGGTGAATCAAATTGCGAGTGACTTACAACAGTATTCCCCTTTTTAGCCTCTGTAGATGGAAGTGCAAAAAGGGATCTCTTTTTAGCATCTGTAGATGGAAGTGCAAAAACGTCTGAGATTATTGGAAGGCAATACAACATCGTACAGGATATGGTTGCTATATTTGGCAAACATGACATAGTGAACTTTCTTTATCTATATGATTTTTCTCGAATATCAGACACTGATTCTTGGATTAGTCAGATTCAAGTTTGGGTTCTCTTGAAATGCGTTAAATTATTCTTCTCGGTGAGTATCATTCATTCATTTTTATCTAATATGAATTAAGTCGACAAATGTTATATGGAAGCTGTTTAGATTGATGTGAAATCTGTGTTTTTTACATACTTTGTCTATTCATAAACATAATGTTTTTTTTTTCTCCTAAACAAACAATGCATCTGAAAACATTATCTTTATAGTGTTCCTTTAAGGTTTTTCATACATATTTGTATCTAATGTTTAACATCTCCTTTATAGGAAGCATAGATGATGGTATAAGTTGATAAAAGATTATATGGTGGTTGCGACACTCATAGTCTTTGTAGCATTTTAAGTGGATCAAAGATTCTATGGTACATTCCAGGTGGATACAATCAAAACAATGAGGGTATCTTTCCTAGCAATGGGTATAGCGGATGTGATCTCTTAATGCTATTCATCAACTTTATTCTTGGAGAAGTTTTCATCACCATATGTCAAAATAGTTAAGACTATGGTGACTAAGAACGTCTATTCACGATATTCGAAGAATGATGCCACTCTATATGTTAGCTTTTTTCAAAACATGACATGGTGAGGTATCTCTACGATATATCTTATAGTTTTGAATAGATGAATTTTGTATTTGACCAAATCAAATATATTGGTTCTCTTGAAATGCGTTGAAATTGACTTTGTTTGTAAGAATATAAGTGTTTATAAGAATATAAAACCAAGATTGTTAAAATTCCTTTTTTTAGTGATAGTGTATGATTTATATCTTCTCGTTATGTGCAAGTGTATTAACAAATCAACTTGCTAACTAGTATGTTTTAGCTATTGTTAGACCCCTTTATTCATTCGTTCAAGAATATCACAAAGTTTCTTAAATGCATATATATACATTTTTATGTTAACCACATTTGTAATATCACTTTTGTAAACCATCATCGTCATATTATCATGTCTAATATGATAAGTCGTAGATATTTATTGTGTTATAACCAAATAGAGTTTTATACACACAAATCCAACACATCCATATGGTGAGAACAATTATTACACTGTTATATATCTAAATTTCATAAAATTGTATAGATTCAAGAAAAAGTATTCGCACTCTGATTGTGACTATTAACAATTCAATTCACGTATGTACCATAGGGATACTATTTTGAAAGATAAAGAATCCCTGTTTCCTAAAACTCGATATAAATCGTTCAAAGTTTTCTTGATTCCAGACATTATAGCACATTTAAAAACAAGGTGCTTGCTATTATTAAGAGAATTTAAATCGATTTAATGGAAGAAGTTTCATGGTCTATTGATTTAAGTCGATGAGAAAGAAAACTGTTCAAGGGTATGATGACTGCTACGATCAATGAAAGTAAATTAAATTAATATTTTAATCGATGACTACCAATATGTTAGAAGTTTGTTCTTTGGAAATACAGCATGTGTATAAGCCCTTATGTTAATACCTAAATAAAATGGATAATACTCGAGTTAAAGAGATTGGGTTTGAATTGTGGTTTTGTAATTTCCGATTCTAACTAAAACGATTCTTAGGAGACTACTAAAACACATGCCTCAATCTCTATAAAATCCGAGTTTATAATTTCCGATTCTAAGTATGTTTTCTTGTTTTGTATAAGATTTTGTTTGTTGATTCAGTAATATAAATTTCGTTTGTTTCTGTATTTTTAATACTTATTGCTTTTATACTTCTCACAACAAAAACTTGTTTAGCTACCAAATTCGCAGGAGTAGAACCAAATCGATGCTTTCTCCTTCAAAATCACACAAGGTTGAACCACAAACTTCATTAGAAATAAACAACATTTTAAATCAACCTAAGATAAATCATAGATCATAGATAGAAACAATATCTATGGTTACATATATCAAAATCATTCTTATAAACACAAACTAAACCTTTTAAGGAGTTACAACTAATTAATTCATTCCCTTCGATTGAGCCCATGAAAAAATCGATGCTTTCTCCTTCGTGAATGTCGATTTGAAGCCCTTGTCATGATATATGCCATAAAATGCACCTATCGACCAAAAATCCAAAACTATCAAACAAACTCTAGAATAATACAACATTTTTATGATTTTGAAACTCACGTATGCAACAAAATTTAATTTAATTTTTCGAAGAAATTCAAAATTTTACATAAATGGTTGATTAGATAACTTGGAAGAAGATTATGTAGAGATTCAAGAGCACCTGAGAGTGATTACGTATGCCATGATCTTGAAGAATTCCATCATCATTAAGAAGCTTTTCATTGTGATATGAGAGGCAGAAATTTCGCCACACATGCTTCCTGATAACACAAAAATCAATTTTCTCTTAACAAAATCAAGAAAGAAATAGATCAAAACAAAGATTAGGGAAAAAACCAAGAAATGTGACGATGACCCATCTTTGACTGCTCCATTTCGTTGACTTTTTTCTCAACAGCAAGTTTCAAATCCTTGACTTTTGCCGAATTCATCACTGCAACATCTAATCAACCAACAATGGTTAATGATTAATGATTAATGATGAGGTAAGATGAAAATAGGAAGATGAGAAATTCGCATAATTGTATACCAAAAGATGTGTTGTCCATTTTAATTACAGAAACACGCATTGCACTACCGAGTTCCAAGCTGATTAGGGTATCAACATCTGATAAAGTTGGATTTTTTGGTACGTCTGCGAGAACAGGATCATCAAGGAGTGCAGCTAGTGTTGAATTTAGTTTTGCCTTCTTGACATTGTTGTTGTTGTACTCTAGAACCACATTGTCATCCTCGATGCTACTTGATGTTGGTTCAGTCATGTCTGTATTTATCTGGAAGGTATACAAGAAACTCAGTGAGGCAATACATCAAACACCTTATGTGCAAGAAACCAAATTGAGAATTCAATCATTTTAAGTTACAGATTTAGAACTTGATAGCGATAAGGGAAATTTCATACAGAAGAAGATACCAGCATCCTTTAGGGTCAATTACAAAAAAAGGTTGCGATTTTAAGTAGAATTACATGATTCCGAAGTTCATTCTCGTAAAAACGCACCTTTGATCCTAGGGTTTTCACCAACAGCTATAATGATGCAGAAATCCTAAATTCCTTTTGCGCCTTCATTTGTTATCCAAAAATCTTGAAATAAGGAAAGGGGGTGTTTGTGAAGGGCTTATCGAGCTTATTTTTTATAAGTTTATTTTTTTCTAGCTTATTTTTCATGAGATAGGTTTATTTTTTACTGTAACTCATAATAATAAGTTGGAAAATAAATAAGAAAAGATGGTCTTATAAAAAATAAGCTCGAAAAATAAGTCCTTAAGGCTTCAAGGTGTGGGATGCGGTTTGGAACCGCACCGCGTCCACGTGGACCGCGAACACCGCCCCCAGGGTGCGGTTTCGTGCGGCCTGAACCGCAGTGCGGCTAGAGAAGACCGTGCATTTTGATTGGTTGTTCCACTTTGACTGTTGAAACGGTCCTTTGCGTCCAAATTAAATTTTTTTTTCTTTTTCCCTTTCTTTCCTATATATATATATATATATATATATATATATATATATATATATATATATATATATATATATATATATATATATATATATATATATCAAATTCGTTTGTTTTTAACCATAATATAACCTTTTTTCTTTCTCAAAATTTAAAAAAAAAATCATCACTCTCTCAAAAATGTCATCTTTTGAAGAATTTCAGACAATTTTTTATACCGCTATTGCGTGTGCTCAACGGGGTTCAAAACATTAACTTTAATTTGGATCCACCGGATGACCCCGAAGACGAGTTCTCGGAAAACGACTTTATGTAGTTTGCTTTAGTTATTTTATTTGTGTTTTTTAAGTTTCTAGAATTATTTAAATGTCATGTGTGTGGTTTTTTTTTTTTTTTTTTTTTTTTTTTTTTTTTTTTTTTAGTGCAATGTAATGTTTTTTTTTATTTTCAAGTAATGAAAAATTATGTTTTTTTTTATTAAAATAGAAGTTTTATTAAATTAAAATAGTTAAAAAAAGAAGTTTTATTAAATTAAAATAGTTAAAAAAGAAAGAAAGAAATTGAAGTGTGGCACCACTCCTTGGTGTGGCAAGAAACCACACTTATGTGGTAAAAAATGACATGATGCTTATGTGGCGGGGGAGGGAATGCGGTTTCGGTGGCACCACACCCTCCAGCCTAATAAGCTTAACCAAACACCCCTAAGTTTACAATTGAAATTTAACATATACGAGCATTAAAGCCAAATTGTATCTATTAACTATCAACGTCAGGGGAAAAACCTTTGACTTCAAGCAAATTAGCTAATAACTTTTTTCTTAAACATCGGCTCAAACCATATATTAGCATACAGGTCCATATATTTATTGGGTTCGTAAGAATCATCCATAAACTAGTCAACTTGCCACAAACACAATTCATAATCACGAAATCAGATTTCATAATCACTTTTTAAAAATCAAAATGGGAATTTAGCAAAACGTCGGTACTTGTTGGAACTTAGGACTCTAGAAAATGGTCACAACCAAGCAACTGAGCTTCAACCCTCTTTGGTTGTCACAACTAGCATTTTTAGCTATTCTCACATAAACATCATCCATTGTAGAAGCCTATACTCTAAGTGAATACTATACTCTATTCTCATTCATTTATATCTCATATGTTCAAATAAGGGTTGGAAACCCTAGAAATCCCGAATCAAGTTCATTATGGACTGGGATTCTCTTATTGGGTCTAATTGACCAATAAATCTCCAACTTCACCATCTTGGACCTAGAAACCCTAATTGGGCTCTAAATAGACCACATTCATAAAACTTTAGCATTTTAGGCCATATGGGCCTAAAATAATCCATCTTATCTCTAATGAGCCTTGTTGGGCCATAAAAGATTTCATTTGCCCCAATGGGCCGAAAATTTATTTTTTTGGGCTTCATAATTTCGAGTAAGGACCAAGATAAGGCCCAAACTCCTCCATGATTACTCCATTTCGGCCCAAGTGTGTAAAAATAAATAAATATCTTAACAATGAGGACCAAACTAATCTAAACATGACACTTCATTATTGTATGGAGGATAACCAAGTCTAATACACATCATGCATCTATGTATTTCCCATGTTTCCATGCAAAAATATCTTCTTTCCCTCTTCTTCTAAATTCTCGGCCGTAAGGCCTTTCCCCCACCACCAATTCTCATTTCAAGCTTAGAAATACATTCCTCATTCCTCTCATACCTCCCAAAGAACCCAAGGAAAATTTCACCATTTATCCTTCCAAAAATTCGTGAACTAGGGTGTTCACCAAGATTTTTCATCAAAGATCATCATCATTGGTAAGATCTCACAAGCTAAGTTGATTTACTACATATTTAAACTTAAATCACTCCTCTTACCACCTCAAATTCGTGACCATGCTCCCTAGAACTCATCAAGATTTGAAGATCACTTCAAGAAGCTAGCTAGAGTCATAACTTACACCACCTTCTTCTTATCTTCATCAAAACCGAAATCCAAACCCCAAAGTGAGTTCATACCCCTTGTTTTCTGTTTTTATATGATTTTTGGGGGAGAATACAAGTTGCTTTGTGTAGATCTATGTGTATATGCATGTCTATGTGTGTTTTCCATGAATTATTTGGTGATTATGTGTTGATTTCTTCACTAATCTAAAAATATGTTAAGAAACTTGAAGTTTATTACTAGGATCTTCACATGAATCTTGAGAAAAGTATGTTTTACCACAAGTATTACATGTAAACATGTAGATCTGTGATTTGTATACTTGATATAGCAAAAATAAGTGTTGTGTTCAAAGATCTATAAACTAAACTCACAAAACAGCCCTTGACAGAAAACTTTTGGTCCAATCTCGGACTGTTTTGACCATCCAAATGGAAGTATTTTTCAAAACTGTTTTACATGGATAAAGTTCAGATTTATACCTTTAAAATGAATACTCTCACGTTTTCATACGATTTTTCTACAATTTTTGGCGAATTTTACAAAACTGCCTATCAGATTTGAAATAATTTCGGACCAACCTGTGAAGATGAGCAATTTAACACTTGTTAGAGGCCATTAAAAATTTTGAGAAAATTTGTGAAAAAAGTAGACAAATTTTCTAAACTTTGAGAGTTTACGGATCCAAATTTTCGACTTACGATGATTTTTCTACAAATTTTCAAACAACTAGGTCGAAAAAGCTCAAAAACCAGAAAATGTGTATTTTCACAAAAATCAAGCCAAGAATGTTAATTTTGACAAAAATGGGTTTTAACATGTTATTTTTACTACAAAATAGTCATCAAAACAAGTTTTGAACAAAATGGAGACTAAAGTGTTATTCTTACAAAAATTGGGCCCTAAATCCTAAATTTTTGGCTTATTGGGCCAAGAATGTCATTTTACAAAAATTGGGCTTTAGATATCAATTATGTAAATAATCAAGCTAAAATAAACAAAACAATAACAAACGGGTTAAAAACGACATTCATATCCTTATTGGGCCTGGAAATAATATACATGTTTAGTGGGCCTTAGTGTCCTTTTACATGTATATTGAGCTCAAGATAGGTATTCATATCTTTATTGGGCCTGGAAATAATATACTTGTTTAGTGGGCCTTAGTGTCCTTTTACATGTATATTGGGCTTAGAATAGACATTCACATTCCTTTTGAGCCTGGAAATAATAGACACGTATAGTGGGCCTTAGTGGTCCACTTACATGTTTATTGGGCCTAGGAATGAGTTTTATATGCGTTATTCTTTTTATGCTATTTTAGTGGATACTATTTGCATGCTATTTGGGTCTATAAATACCTTACATGTGAAATGGGTCTTAGTTGTCCTTTCACATATATTTTGGGCCCATGTTATATAATCTCATTCCCTTTAGGTCTTGAAATGATTCACATGTTTAGTGATGCCTTAGTGGTTCACTTACATGGATCATTGGACCTAGAATGAGTTTATACATTTTTCTTCGCGTAAATTCGATTAAGGATCTAGCGAGTTTTTATTGGTTGGCACTTACTAAGTGTATGATCGTAGCCTGTAGTTATAACCAGAGTGAGTCTCTTGAAGGGAGAGCGGAGATTTGTGTATAGATCTATACGGGGATGACACCCCACACCTCAACTGTTCGCTACAGTTAGACTTACTCAGTCTAGGGTGACGAAAACCTTATACTCAAAGTCAAAACCGGCGTCCAACGACGCCAAGACATGCGAAATTGTCATTATTTAGTATGGTTATGACAGCTCGTTAGAGGAATTAACGTTATGAAGTTTACGGAAGACCTTTCTATTTAGGCAACATCGGGTTGTCTGGGAACATTCTCGTTACATGCTCTTACATTCTCTCTACATTCTATTTACCTTTTTAGTCAAATAACAATAACATACATGCATTAATACAAGATCTAACACAAACACACTAAACAGTTTTCAGAAAATATCGGATTTTCTGGTGGTTTTCAAAGTTATACAAATCATTTTCACAAACATGCTTATGAACTCACCAACATTTTTATGTTGACCGTTTTCAAAATAACTTGTATTCTCAGGAAATCGTTGAAGCAGGATGAACAAAACAAACTAATGGAAATTGTGTTATATTTTGTTTCATCATACTCTTACTATTTTGGCATGTAATATTCAAATACAATACTCGATGTAAACAATGAATGTTGTAATATTACATGTGTGATGATGGTGATGTTATGTTTCAATTATATTCACTGTAATGATATTTCAAGATGAAGTCACGCACAAGCCCCCGGACGTTTCCGCCGTCTGGTTCGGGGGTGTGACATTTGTTGACTAAATAGACACATTTCATGACTACATTTACATTTCCAATCAAATGATTTATCGTATCATGGATTCTAGACAAATCTACAAATGAGTGGAATCACAAGTGCTGTGATTCTAGACACATTTCATGTACAATATCATGCAGCTTTTGCAGACACATCACCATAACATACCTTAAGGTAAATGTTAATGCTGATAAATATACCTCTCATACACAGTCATATCTTTTTGCAGAGAGGTGTTAACAATTAACCCCAGTAAGCATAGCATAAACAATGTTTTAACGAAGTTACCCCTCCGAAATGCTCTTCATATACGTTATAGCCAAAGAAGGTTGCTGTCTGATAATTTTGCAACTTTAATTTCGTTTAACTTTTCGGGGAAAATGACTCAGAAGGGTAACCAACTGTTGAGTTTGTTCTTATTTGGTCTGTTTTCTCTTTTTGTACTCAATATACCATCAAACTTGTTGTTTGTGTTCTCCATAACTGTTACAACTAGCATTTTAGCTAGGAAATTCTATTCTCATGTAATCATTCAACTATTGTAAAACATATACTCTAAATAAAGATCACTTAGTGCTCATTTAAATGCACCTCTCATGTTCAACAAAGAGTCTGAAACCCTAAGAACCCTGGTTTAAGTTTATTATGGACTAGGATTTCCTTATTGGGCCTAATGGACCAATAAGCATTCAATTCAACTATATTGGGCTTGGAAACCCTATTTGGATTCTAAATGGACCCAATTCATAAATCTATAACATTTTGGACCATTTGGGCCTAGAATGATTCATTCTAACCTTAATGGGCCATAACAACTCCAATTAACCCTAACGAACCATAAAACCCATTCTATTATGCCATTTTGGGTCGTAAATACACTTAAGGGCCTAATAGGCCGAAAACCTTCCTATGGGCTTTATAATTTCGAGTGAGGACCAAGATAAGACCCAAACTCTTCCATAATTGCCCCATTTCGGCCCAAGTGTTAAAAAAAGAGAAAAGGAAGAGAACCAATGAGCATGAGACACATCACACTTGCATAATGGACTTCCATGCAAAGTAACCATTAAGTAAACTACCAATCTCATACATCTAGGTGAACATCACATTTTCTTTCCCACTCTCGCTTTATCTCTCGGCCGAGAGCTAACACACACACACACACACACACACTCTTTCAAATCCTCTCCAAACACTCTCAAAGATCCTCCTCCTTCCTTCAAGAATCTCAAAATTTTTGCTTGTGTTTCAAGGATCTTCATCAAGTATTTTCAATCTTTGGTAAGTGTTATCAAACACAAACATCTCCTTTCATTTTAACATCAAGAACTCCTTCTTACATAGCTTTATTCCGTGATCACACTCTTAGAAACTTCATAAGCTCGAAAACTACTTCAAGGTGTTGCTAGGACCAAAAATCTCTCCACTTCATCTCTAAAAACTGAAACATCAAAGCAAAGATTTCAGTTTTCATATGATTTTTGGGGGAGAATACAAGTAAAATGTGTAGATCTATGTTTTGTATGCATGTCTTGTGTGATTTCTTAGTTTATTTTGTAAAAATGTGTTAGATCTTAACACATCTCGACATCTTAAGCAACATTGAGTAAAAATCCATGAACTAAGACAACCTATACAACATATTATCAAATTAAAAGTGGCTATATGTTTAAGATATAAAAATTTAAAGCAAAAATCTTGTTAAGGGTCATAATTGTCAAGAAAACAAAAGATAAGGGCAAAAAGTGACATTTACGGTTTTATAAGGATCAAACAGGTCATACTTATATAAAATGAGTTTTCATGATAACCCTACTTTTCAAAGGGCCAAAAGTGTAAATTTTAGCCTATTGGGCTTAATATTTGGGCCTCACGATTTTGGGCCCAAATTTGCGAAAAATAAGAATTTTGGGGTTAAAAATGTCATTTGATCAAAGTTTGAGTCATAAATGTAAATAAACCAAATTTAGGGGTGAAAATAACAATTATTTCTAAATTGGGCCAAAAATGTAACTTTTATAAGAATTGGGCCGAAAGTGTCATTTTTACAAATAAGGGCTGAAAATGTAATTTTCTGCAAAACTGGGCCAAAAATGTCAAAATATGAATTTTTGGACTGAATCCGTAAATTTCTAAACATTTGGGACGAAATTACAAACTTTTATAAATTATAGACTAAAGTGTTATTTTTATAAAAATTTGGGCCTTAATTGAAAATTTGAGGCTTATTGGCCAAGAACGTCGTTTTTACAAAAGATGACTTTTTATAATCAATTTGGTAAACCTCGAGCTAAAACAAACAACGAAATAATAACGAATGGACGAAATACATCGATAACAATTTTATTGGGCCTAATAGTCACGTTACATGGCCAATGGGCCTTAAGGGCCCATTCAAGTGTATATTGAGCCTAATATTTTCCATGACATGTTTATTGGGCCTTGCGACCCATTTACATGTTAATTTGGGCCTGAGCTATGGGTCACATGTTTATTGGGCCTTGGTGGTCTATTTACATGCTTATTGGGCCTAAATTACCCTCTTACATGTTATTAGATCTTTGTGGATCATTTACATGCTAATTGGGCTTGGACTGAAAATCACATGCTTAGTAGGTCGTAACTATACCTTTACATAATTATTAAACTTCGTATACTTATATACATACCTTTGGATTTGAAAACCTACAACATACACATAAACATTAAACATGGTGAAAAACATAACAAACATGAAAGGTTGAGAATCTAGTGAGACTTGTCTGTTGGCACCTTTGAGTGTACAATCATAGCATGTAGTTATAACCAGAGTTTTCCTGGAGGGAGAATGGGATTTTGTGTATAGATCTATACGGGGTGACCCCCCACGCCTTAGATGTTTGCTACAGCTAGACTAGGCCAGTCTAGGGCGAAAAAACCTTGAGCAAATATCGGCGTTTGGAAAAATGCCAAGACAGGCAATTTAGTCATTATCATGCATGGTTATAATGGCTCATATAGAGATCCCATACCAATTTAACATTTCAGAGATTAACCCTTTGATCGTGTCAACACAAAACAACTTATTTGATGATACAATAACCACGACATTATTATAAATCAGAAAATATTGGATTTTCTGGGGAAATACTAATATTCAATTACCACTTACTTATGATACAAAGAAATTTAAACTGCATTCCTATATGTTACTGCTATGAAATTCACATATACATTTATAATCGATATTCACATCATTTTCAGACATTTTACAAAAAATATCGGATTTTTCTGGGTTTACAAAAGATGAAAAGACTTTTATTCAAACATACTTATGAACTCACCAACATTATATATGTTGACCGTTTTTAAAATAACTTGTATTCTTAGGAAATCGTTAAGCAGGAGGATTTTCAAGTGTGTTTGAATTTATTTTGTGTAACATCACTCATCGTACTATTAATACTTTGAATTTATGTAATCTATAACAATGTACTTGAAGTGAACAATAGCAGCTGTAAAATATGTAATGTTTGGTGATGAATGTGTTATGTTTCATGTATATTCATTATGATGATATTTCAATTGTTAGTCACACGAGCCCTCAGATGTTTCCGCCGTCTGGTTCGGGGTGTGACAATAACCATTTGACCGGCTATCACATGTCAAAATTCGGTCAAAAGGTTTATGGTGACCCAAACAACAAGTTCGATGATATATTGAGTACAAAAAAATGAAATGAACCAAATGAGAACAAACACAACAGTTAGTTACCCTCAATAGTCATTTTCGGAAAAATCATAAATTTAAAATGACAAATCGTCCTCCGAGACCTCTCTACATGAATTTTTAATTTTAAAATGACATAATCGTTCCCTGGGTGAGCAATTGGTCCGTACCTGTTTGGAATTGGACCCGGTTTCGACCAATAATAAGAACCGTTAATCGGATCGATTAAACTGTAGTGGTTTCAATGCCATTTTTTCGTATTCAATTAGAACAGGTACATGTTTTATATAACTATTTAGTGCTTTGAACCCAAATGGTTAAAACAAATATCAAATCAATCAACAAAAAATAACCTCATACATAAAAAATAAGGTGTTAATATAATC
Source organism: Lactuca sativa (assembly GCF_002870075.4). Taxonomy (NCBI): domain Eukaryota; kingdom Viridiplantae; phylum Streptophyta; class Magnoliopsida; order Asterales; family Asteraceae; genus Lactuca; species Lactuca sativa. Next base: position 38,370,366 of record NC_056630.2, on the reverse strand, counting down.
TAGAATAAAGTAAAAACAGGAACTCAATCTTAAAACAACATAAATTTTGTTTTGATACCTTTTGTTACGGGACATGTAACATAGTTAATATTTAACCAAAAAAAGGTGTTTATATAATATAAAATGAAGTTTAAAAGATAAACTACATCTTGAAGATAAATCATGTCAAATGGACTTCAAACAAGGAGTTAGGGAAAATTTAAAAAGATAAACGATTGTGCATAATGTTAAACATAAAACACCTTTCGAGTTGGGCCTAGTCTTTTACCCGGAACGGGTGGCATCGATAGGAAAAAACCTGAAACCGATGATACGACAATCTTAAGAACCAACAATCTGCCCGCTTAATGAAAACCAATCATGGTTCAGTGCGGTCTGAATAAGCCAATTGCTCAACCTAACCCCAAATCATTTAATCCCTCTTATTTGTTTGGTCCAATGACTTTACTCTATGGACTATACCAATCATGGTTCAGTGCGGAGTGCGGCTTGAACAGGCGAATTGCTCACCCTAACCCCAAATCATTCAATCCCTTTTATTTGTTTGGTCCAATGACTTTACTCTATGGACTATGAAGCATGCAAACTACTCAAGTAAACATGAGCTAAAAAGAGGGTCTCGAACCGGTCCAAAAAGTAGATCGCTGCCGAACTGGTCTAAAACAAGTATGTATTGAAAAAAGATTGGTCGAAATAAGCACAATACCAATAAAAGACCGACCGAGACCAGTCCGATAAAAAGCGGACAGAGACCGATCCAATATTGATCCGAGAGGAAGTCGAGACCGCCGCAAAGAAGACCTAATTCCCTTCTTTCTTTTACTAAAAAACTTAATCTTTAAAACTAAACTTAATAGTACCAACCAGGTCCAAAGGTTAAAAAAAAATTAAACTTAAAATATGAAACTGATCCGCTCAAAACCGAATTTGAACAAAATTTAAACCAGTTTTATTTATTTATGTATTTTTATTTTTTTACCATGTAAGACCCTAAAAGTATAGATACACAAGTTAAGGTTAAGGTAGTCGAACTCTATTGGTTCATATTGAATAGAAAAGGAAGCAAAAAATTTGGGTTTTGTAATCTCCAAATTCATATAAAGAAGTTTGGGCTTTAAGAGATTTAGCCCACAAGGCTAAATCTCTATAAAAGAGTTGGGGGTGATGTTGTGATTTTATGTTAAATGGAACACGAGAATATAAAGGAAAATACAACTATTGTAATTTAGTTATTAGTTGTAAACAAAAAATAGAAGAATTTACACCTTTTAAATTGTATTGGGTCAAGTGAGGAAAATAGACAAAGTTGAAGGGGTGATTATATTATTTGTGGTAAATTTAAAATAAATAAATAAATAAATAAAAACCCAAGAGTGGGTTACTACTTTACTTGGTCGGGAAAATAGGAGAAGCACACACATGTTTTGTGTGTAATCGAGAAATCAGAAGGATAGAGGATGAAAGAGAGAGTCTGAGGTCATGTGAAATTAAGAAGTGAACCTAAATCTTTAGCAAAAATGAGGTTAGTGATTTTGAGTTTTTAATGGCAATAATCATTGATGTATTATATGTTGTTAATTTAGTTAGCTGATAATTGAAATCAAAATCAGATGATATGTTTATTGATGTTGATATTGGAAAACAAATAAAGGGGTTGTTTTTAGGGGAATAGGGAAACATGTTTTTTAAATGTCTTACAATTTGCATGAGAAATTCCTTTAGAAGTGAACATGGATAAAATGCTTCCGTTAAGACATGAAATTAGAATAAAAAAATATTTTGAAGAAAATTCAAGTGATATGCCTTTCATTATTTCACAATCTGTATACGAATAGTTCAGAGTTAATTATTTCTTATAACAATCAACCAATTATTTCACTTATTACGATGATGTTTAAACAATATGATAATAGTTTTGGATTTTTATTTATTACTTACAAATTACACACATTGGATGATGAAGAAATCTCCAGAAAAGTCCCAAAATTTTAGGTCAATTTATGATCTAGTTTTAAATTAAATTTCATTAATGAAAAAAAACACTAAACCGACTATTATAATCACTTTAACATTTTTTACCTTTTGTAGCAAGTTACTGCTGAGGTGTTGTGCAAAATGGACTGTTTGGCTGAGGTGGCAGCTTATGTGGCATGCCCTTTCTTTATAATTTAAAAAATCTGATTTTTTGGAGAAAAAAAAGGGAAACTCGAACCTGTGACCTCCCACTCCCAAACCTTACATCTTACCATGTGAACTAGAAAGTCTTATTGTTATTATTTCATTAACTTTATTTATAAAGTTTTATAACATTTGTCTTCCTCCCCACATCAGCCCAACAGGACCATTCGATATACCTTTAGTCTTGCCTCTATTTCCTTCCCCAAAACCCCGTCGAAACTCGAATTCGTTGGTATGTACGCCAAAACAAACTGACACCGATTGAGTTTGAACAAGAAGATGTTCAACCCCATAAAACTTCGCTTCAAAAACAATATCTTGAATCTCAAAGCTTTTGGCTTTTGATGAAAGACTCCTGGTTCTTAATAGAGATAAAAGAATCGAAAACAAATTCAGAGTCTCTATCAATAAAAGGGATTGTGCGGTTGTTCAAAAGAATTAAAAAGGTTGGAGAAAAGGGTATTGGACCCAACTAGGGTTAGGATTTGTATGGTTGTTTGAAAGAGTTGATCACCTACATCAATGATGAGTACGTTTGTTCTGGTGAAATCATGAGGATTCTTGGAAACCCCATTTGAGAGAGGTTTTGACTGTTAAAAGAACGACATGAGATGAGAGAATCGAAGTTAGAAGAAAGATATAAGGAGGAAGAAGGGTTAGAGGGAGAAAGATGTGAATTTTCAGATGGTAATTAAGAGTAAATTATAAAGACTTTATAAATACATTTGAAGAAGTAATAGCAATAAATGCTTCTAGCTCACAAGGTAAGGTGTATGATTCGGAAGTGGAAGGTCACGAGTTCGAGTCCCCTCCTATTTGTTCTCTAAAAAATTAGTTTTTTTTACATTATAAAGAAATGACATGCCACATCAGCTGCCACCTCAGCCAAACAGTCCATGCGGCATGTCACTCAAAAGCTAAAAAAAAGTGATTACAATAGTCGGTTTCCTGTTCTTTTTCATTAATGAAACTTAATTTATGATTAAATCATAAATTGACCCAAAACTTTAGGACTTTTTTGGAGGTTTTCCTTAGAGGCTTAGACGCTGTAATCTTAAAGTTTTGTTGTCATTTTCTTGAGACTTCACTTATAAAAAAACTTCACTTAAAAAGGATGATCAATTAGATATTTATGAAAATGATTATATGTTAATTAGTTAAATTTACTTTAAAATGTCTTGTCTAAAGAAAATATGTATGCTTATGATATTTGAATATTTTAAAATGTATCGATTGTTTTTCACATAAATATATTAACTATTTTGTGACCATTACATCCAAAAAATAACAATTTTAAAATATATTATCAAGAGGTATTTAAAATTTGTCTTTTTGAATGCTAAGGTGATTACAAATTTAAATATAAGTAAGTTTTTTGATATTTTATTTTGAATAAAAGTGTTTGTTATTCTATTATGAAATCAAATAAAAACATAGAAGGTTTATTTATTTTATTTATTTATTTTTATTATTTTTTTAGAGTCCTTAATTTATAAATTATAATTGGTTTCCAAAATATCAAAACTGTACCAAGACCACACACCATACCACAAGTATATGGTGTCAACGTCCACCCTAAAATATACAAAAGTAACGAGAACACTACTCAATTTCTATAACTAAATATAATATTCCACGTATAACCATAATCTATTTTAATAAGTGAATTTTTTTTTGCAATATGTTATAATTTTATTCAATTGGTCAAATGTCATTTTTGTGGTTATTTTGAATTAGTTTTTTTTTTCACACGTCATTTATGAGTTTTCCTATTTTATTAAATTTCACACAATATTTCAAGTTAATAATTATAATAAATATAATAATAAATGAATATCAATTTTATTAATGAACGTACCTTATAATTATAAAATTTTCAAATTAAAGTTCATTAGTTTTTTTATTTAAATATTTGTTTAAATTTTGAAAATAAAAAATGTTTTTTAAATAATTAATTATTTCTCTTTTTTTCTTATAAATTTAAAGTTCTCAAATATTTAAATATTTATATATAACTTTTTTTTTTAAAATTAACTCATATAATATATGAGTCTTATAACTAGCATCTAATAAAAATATATATTATATTTCTAAGATAGACTTCACATCACATTTACATTTAATGACATATTTTCTTTTAACGATATTAAGAGTTTGACGATTTTTTAGATTAATCTTCTCTAGAAGCATCTAAAGTATACGTCTCATCTTATACAATGTATTTGATGATGAATGCAAGCCATGTGAATTCGTATTTAATACAAGTAACATATTTTCTCAAACATCCCATATAAACATACAATAAATATGTTCAATGCTTCAGATAAAGTCACCACTAAGGCACTAACATTCAAGTCCGCATATCGTGAATGTTATGACATTAGTTTAAATTTGTAAGACCATACGGAGTGGGCAACGCCTTAGGGCGTTATGCTGATGTGACCGACGGAAAATGACGTCATAACATCGGAAACACCATCCCAGGGGCGCTTTTGAAGGCGTTATGGTAGCCGACGTTACTATGGCAACGAGACGAAACATGGTTATTTGCTCGTTTGTGGCTTGAATTTGGGAGAAAACGATCATAAAAATGAATTCATTTATTATTTTTATTTATTTATTTAAATTTTACATTTTAACTCTACTATATAAATACACAATTTAACTCTCATTTTTACCTACATATTTACATATCTTTCTCTCAAATTTTATTTTTTATACACAAAATACAATATGAATCAAAACCCCAACACTCCTCCTCCCAACACAAACACATCCGTTCCTCTCGGGTTTGAACAATATGAGGCGTACGCGAAAAATATATCATCAAGACGAGCCAAAATGCTTCGAAGAATGAAGGCAAAGACCGAGAGCAAATATTTGGACAACGAATAGTTTTTCGGTTTTTAGTTTTAAAATTTTTTAGGACTATCGTGTGTTTTTTAGTCAATGTTTTTTTTGCTTTGTAATGTTTTTTTAAAATTTTAATGGTATGTTTAGTTTAGTATTTAATGGAATTATGTTTTATTAATTTATATGTTTTTTTTATAGATATATGACATAAATAAAAAAATTAAAACAAATTAGAAAAATAGAAATTAAAAACATCCAAAAAAAAAGAAAAAGAAAATGATAGGTGTTATCTTATGTTATTTGGTGTTGCATATTGGATATTTAGTGTTATAACACCAAAAATGACTAGAATGGTGATGTGACAACTTTTAGATGTGATAACACCTAATAATATGTAACCCGCACCCACCAGCCTAATTCATGAACATATTACCAAAACTCAAGTATGTAAAGTTTATAACTTATAAGTGACATTGATCTAATATTTCTTCTAAAATGTGCAATTAGAACAAAAAAGTATTTCGACGAAAATCCAAGTGATATGTCTTTCATATGTCACAGTGCATAAGAATTGTTTAGAGTTAGCTATTTCGTATATATTATCGATCAAATAATTATTTCATTTACTATATGAGGTTTGAACAGTATAAATAATATGATAATATGTTTGGATTTTTATTTACTTCTTACAAATTACATGCATTAGAGGATGTATAAAGTCTAGTTGTTTTCTTAACTTTACTTCAAAAAGATAAACAATTAGATATTTATGGAAATAATCAAATGTTAAGTTATTCCAAAATTCCTTGCCTAAACAAAATATGTATGTTGTTAATATTTTGAAAATTTTAAAAACGATTGTTTTCCTAATGCATCCATAACCTATAGAAATTAGGGTGTATTCGGCAAACTTAGCTATTAGCGGATAGCGGATAGCTTGTAGCTTGTAGTGTTTTGTTAAACTCTACATGAAGTAACTTTTGAATTTGAAGCGTTTAGTTTAAACTAAATGCTAGAAGCGTGTAGTGCCAAACAATACTTTCTGTTTAAAACGGAACGTTTTGTCAAACACTAAAAGCTGAAAACTCTCAAACGTTCCGTGCCGAACACGCCCTTATTAATTATTCTTGTGAGCTCTACATCCACATAAAAAAAGTTTTTAATTTTTTTTTATAAAGACATAATGGAAAACTTTCTCAACGACTACTAAAGCTAGGATGACCATTGAATAGAAATAAGTTTTTTGACAATTTATTTTGAATAAAAACATTTGTTATTTATTCTGAAATTAAATAAAAATATAAAATGCATTTTTATTTTGAGTTTTTTAAATTTTAAGGTCCATAATTTATAAATTGTACTTGGTCTCCAAAATGTCAATGTTGTACCCTAACCTCACCATTACATCGACCTGAGATTTTAGCGAAAACAGTGAATTCTGGCAATGGTTATCGGAGAACTTTGACTAGTGTACCGAAAATAAAATAACAATATCAATGTTGGCAATTGTGACGACAGTGACTACTAGCGATGCTAGCCTTTAGCGACGACACCAATAGAGACATTTTTTAGTATTAGCTATGGAGCAATAGCGGCGGCATGTCGCCTTTAAATGTATTGCGACACCTTTCCCTATCTTTTGCGACGATTTTTGTTACCGTTAATACTAACATTCCTAGACGTGACCCTAAAATATACAAAAGTAATGACAATACTACTCTATCTCTATTACTAAAAATACTATGCTACACATAACTATAATATATAATAAAAGTTAGGGCTTTTCATATAGAAGTTCTTAAATTTGACAAGTTTCTTTAATGTCTAAAATTTAGCATGATTTTTTTTAGTTTTTTTGCTAAAAAATTACAAAATTTATTTCTTTTATTTTTTATTTTTAAATTTAATGTCTAAAACATATTCTACACATAAATATATTTCGTTAATGTCTAAAACATATTTATTTGATTAGTTTTTTAATATCTCATGCTTTTGATTTAAAACATATTTATTTTCTTAGGTTTTCAGATTTTTCATTAAATTAAAGTTCGCAAAAAAAAACTCTTATTTACAAAACTTTATGTTTTTACCTTACATATTAAAAAAACATATTTATTGATGTTTACTTAAAAACATTTGTGTATAAATATATTTTTTTCTGTATGGATACGTATAATATTAAAAAAACATAAATAATTAGGATAAAAACATGAAAGATTTATAAACTTTTTTTTTTTTTACGAATTTTATTTAATGAAAACCTAGACCTCCAAGGGAAAACTAAAAAAAGATAAATAAAATAAAATAAACACCTCCTAAATTGTAGACACTAACAAATAAAAAATTATTATAAATATAAAACCAACAAAATATATCAAACTTAAGAGTTTTCATGTCCACACTAAAACTAATTATATTCTAGACAAAACTTCATAAGTGGTACGTGTGGTTTTCGAAAATATCAAGTTTAGTCCTTAAGTTCAAAAAACCTCACAGATGGTCCCTGTGGTTTCAAAACTTTTAACAAATAATCCTTTTTGCTAACTCCGTTAACATTTAGCCGTTAAGTGAAGAACATTTATATCATTTCACAACCACAGAGACCATTTATGAAGTTTTGCCTTAATTTAAAAAAAATATATATAATTATTTAATATTAAAGGGCTCCACCTCTCTCTCTCTCTCTCTGTCTCTCTCCCTCCCTCTCTCTCTCATAGGTATAAGAATATATCGCGAAATGTCGCCGCCTCCCATTTGATCACCGCCACAACCAATTGAATTTGTCCCTCTCCGTCCAACACCAGCAAAGCCAATCGAGAACCACCACAACGTACCAACTTACATCCCCAAAAACCAATTTACTCGACTAAATGTTGTCGGCGTGTCATTCCGTATCTCATGGCGTCTCTGGTAAGCTTCTTGATGTCAAAGTAGTACTTTCTGAACACAAAATCGATGTTCAAGAAGAAACCCAGACTTTTCAAGACAAATCGACAAGGGTATTCAAGAATCAAGAGCATGAATACTGAAGACCGAGATGGAATCGATGGATTCAAAGATTCTGAACCATTCACTTCAAAAAACGGACCCTCATTCCTTTCCAACTCTTCATCTCCTTCCCCCAAATTGCATTCCACTGCAACTCCTGGACCAAGGGAAAGAGAAATTGTGGAAATTTTCAGAAAAGTACAAACCTAACTCCGGAAATGAGCTGCACAAAAAAGCTCCTTCTTCAGTGACCATTGGCAATAACACACCGATAGAGCTGCTTCAGGAAGCTTCAAAAGGCGACACTGAAATCCTAATGGGGACTACCAACACCTCCGATCCCCTGCTTTGCCTAAGGGCATTTTCGTGATTTGTAACTCCACCATTAGCAGGAGCTGCTGTTGCTGAGCGCTCTCCACCACTATTTGTTTCCCTCATCACTGAACCTAAAGAAAGGGCATATAAGAAGTTAATGGAATGGAAATCCATTAAAATCAGAATGTGAGAATAGTAATAGTGTAATATACCTGTACGTATTCTAATATCAATATTCCTTGGACGTAAACCAGAACCAAAACTACTAGTGCCAGAGGCTGACCCTGTGACTACTACAAGTACAGATGAAGGTAGAGGTGGATGTGTGGTTGTTCAAAAACTAGTGCCAGGTTGAAAAGGTAGAGGATGCACCATTATTGGATTCGGCCCAGATGTTGATACGAAACCAACGATGTTGCTATGGACATAAAACGCCATCTCCACGACGTTTCAAGGTGACGCTGACATGGGTTCCGACCAATCTGGCTGCTCCGGTAAGTAAAACGGAGAACCCGTTTCTTGATTTTGTGAATGGTTTCATTTGGGTTACTACTCGATTTCATTCATGTTACTCAGGCTCAATTTCTTGGTGAACTTTTAGGTGGTGGAGAGAGAGAGAGAGACAGAGAGAGAGAGACCCTTTTATGATGCTCAATCGTGATTTGACATGTTGACGAAAGAAGGAAGGAGATTGTCTAAGACTAAAGATCCACCTTCAGGCTATGATGAGGGAGGAAGAGAAGGATGAGATGGGGATCAGAGTGTTTACGAGAGGAACCGGTGGTAGAATTTGGTGGTGACAAACGGTGAGGAATGATGCGATAGTGGGGCAACGAAGGATGATTTCACGAGAGAGAGAGAGAGAGAGAGAGAGAGAGCCCTTTAATATTAAATAATTTTATTTATTTATTTATTTATTTTAAAATTAAGGCAAAACTTCATAAATGGTCCATGTGGTTGTGAAATGACATAAATGCCTTTCACTTAACGGCTAAATGTTAACAGAGTTAACAAAAAGGATCATTTGTTAAAAGTTTTGAAACCACATGGGCCATTTGTGAGGATTTTTGAACTTAAAGACTAAACTTGATATTTTCAAAAACACAGACCATTTTTGAAGTTTTGTCTATATTTTATTTCTAACGTTGAATTAATGGAGCCCATATATATCAAGAGTTTGGAGATTTTTTTAGATAGATCCTATATATCTCTAGAAGTTTCTAAAGTAAATTCTTGCCTTATAGGATGTATTTGGTGATGAATTCAAGCCATGTAAAATCATATTTAATAGAAGAAACATATTTTCTCAAGCATATCCTCCTTAATAAATGAAAGTTTTTTTTTTGTTACATGTTAATATTTTATGAATTTTGACACTTGTCATTTTATGGTATTTTTGAAATAAATATTATTCATTTGCCAATTTTTGGTTTGTTTCAATTTTTAAAATTAAAGTCATATAATTATATATGTAAATTATTAAATATCATATATATGATATTAAATTGTAATAAATACGTTTCTTCCTTTCTTATTTTAAAATTGTACATTAAAAAATATTTTATATTTACAATGTTTAATCCTTTTTTAAATCAACTCGTGTAATACACGGGTCTCACACTTAGTTAATATAATAAATTTGTTCATTGTTTAAGGTAAAACACCACTAACATTCAAGTCCGTATAAATTTTATGACTTATGAGATTGGTTAAAAATTGTAATTGATCAACATATTACAAAAGCTCAAGCATGTAAACTTTAGGCATTTTGTTATTTTTTGTAATAACATAAATACGAAACCATGATTTAAGGATAAGGGAGACTGTTAGTGTCACATGGCAATAATATAATAAAGTATATGTAACGACCCAAAAATCACGACTAATAATTTCTTTAAAAACATTACTAAAAATGGATTTATAAACAACGTATCATAAGTCAAACATAACTTTTGAGTATTAAATTCAAAACATAATAGCATTATCAGAGTCAAACATTCCCAGGCTAACTGACTATGGTGTGTGCTCTGCAATCTTCCCGAGCTCCTCTTTTGAAAACCGAATACCTGAAACCAAAACTGAAAACCGTAAGCACGAAGCTTAGTGAGCTCCCCCAATCTACCACATACCACACAAAAACATATAAAGCACATATTGGGCCTTGCCCACTGCATCGGACCGAGGTCCGGACTAACTGGGGGCCTTGCCCTCCTGCATCGGACCGAAGTCCGGAAACTGACTGGGACCTTGTCCCCTGCATCGAACCGAAGTCCGGACTAACTGGGGGCCTTGCCCCCCTGCATCGGACCGAAGTCCGGAAACTGACTGGGACCTTGTCCCCTGCATCGGACCGAAGTCTGGACTAACTGGGGCCTTGCCCCCTGCATCGGACCGAAGTCCGGACTAACTGGGACCTTGTCCCCTGCATCGGACCGAAGTCCGGGCTAGCTGAACAGAACATAACATAAACATATCAACTAGCATGAACACACGTATACTGCATACTACATCGGGCCGTAGCCCGGAACACATAACACATAAATCCTGTCTGAGCCACGAAGGCATCAAACATACTAACTACTGCATCAGATCAAATCCGAAAACTACTGCTAGCTAAACGGGCCGGCATTGTGGCCTTAGACCCGTTCCTACTGGAAGGAAACTCACCTGAAACTACTGAACTGATGCTGCTAATCCTCTTGACTGCTACCTGACTTCTGACTCCGAACTGCTGCTCCACTAACTCTTCGAGCTTCAAAAGCCAATATAATACTTAGTCTAACTGACCTCCAAAAGTCACTAGGTCAACACTGGTCATGGTCAAAGTCCTGGTCAATGTCAACCTTCCAGGTCAACCCTACTCGCCGAGTCTACCTACTGACTCGCCGAGTTCATAAGCTCAGGGTATTTCTTATTCGCGACCCGACTCGCCGAGTCAGTCCATGACTCGCCGAGTCCAACTAGTTCCAAGTCCTGTCCTGACCAACTCGCTAAGTCACCACCCGACTCACTGATTCGAGTCTCAACTCGAAGGGTTTGGGGTTTCACGATCTGACTCGCCGAGTCCAAGAACAGACTCGCCGAGTCCAAGACAACCTTCAACGAACTCGTCGAGTTGTTCATCCAACTCGCCGAGTCCATGCCTAACTTCAACCGACTCGACGAGCTGTTCATCCTACTCGTCGAGTTCTTCCTCATCTTCAAGCTACTCGCCGAGTCCACTCGAAGGACTCGCCGAGTCTATCCAGTCCTCAATCCATGCAGTGGCTTTTCGAGCCAAACAGAACTTCCAACTCATAGATCCATACTTCTAGGGTCTATTCCCCACGTAAAGTGGCAAACTTTACGTGTAGATTGAGAGATCTATGCTCAAAACACACTAAACTAGGGTTTATGGCAAACATGCTTCTTCAACATACCAAGGGCTGATACTTTAGGGGATTCAAGACCAAAACCAACATGGATCTGAGGTAGCAACCTCAGATCTGAACCTCCAACTCGAATTGGTTACAAATCATACCAATAATGACCAAAACTCACACATAAGAATAGATCTAGATGCAAAGGGAGTCCAATCAACAGCTTATTACCTCCAATTGATCTGAAATGTCTTCTCAATCTCGGATCTACAGTCCCTTCTTGCACTTCCAAGGCTTTTCTTCCTTCTCCAAGCTTATAGTGCTCTCTTCAATGCAAGATCTAGCTCAAAAACGGATATGGCGGCTAGGGTTGATGTTCTGGGGGTAAAGAGGCACTAAAGGAACCCTAGGAAAGAGAATGAGACGCTTAAATAGGCTCCAAGTCCCGGATTTAGGGTTTTCCTCGTTCAAACCCAACTCGTCGAGTCTCCTTGGCCGACTCGCCGAGTCGGTCGCTAACACCTCAACCCTGATCCCGCTCGGACTCGTCGAGTCCCTCCTTGGACTTGCCGAGTCTCTCCTTAAAAATTGAGGTCTTCTTTCTTTTCTTGACTTTCCAAACTTTGGGGTGTTACAACTCTCCCCCACTTAAACTAAACTTCGTCCTCGAAGTTTGCTATGATCAACTGCCTGCGAACTGCCTCCAACTCTCTGTCTGGAAAATCCATCACCCTTTTGCCCATCACTCCGGCCACTCACAGTGCCGATCACTACCGATAGAACATACTGAATCCTTCTCTTTCCCATAATTTCCTCAACATTACTTCCTGCGACTGAAAATCCTGCTGCCTCCCATCCGCCTACTGGATGTACTGAGACTACTCTGGTCTAACCAATCTCCCTATATCTGAGTTACCGGACTCCCACCGGTCACTACACTCCATCGCAAACTCCTAGTCTCTTCCAGTGACTCCTGAAGATACTTCGATTATCTATAACTGTTCTATCCATCCTGCCGCTCATACTGAAACGATGCTGCTGGAACCAGCTTGCTTTTATCCCACCTGATTACTCATCTCCTACTTACCCGAGCCTTCCCTCCTGAATGAAAAGCTACCTGCCTAGCTATCCTTACAGATCACTTATACTCGGCAAAAGGCTCAACTGATCCTGCTGAGAAGGACTTACCATTTCCAAATCAACCAACTATATCGTCAGCACTTGCATTCCAACGCAAATACAATACTGACCCAAAACCCTGAAACCTTCCAAACACTGAACTGCCTGCAATACTGAACATGCCTGAAACACTAAACTGACTGAAACATTGAACTGGCTGAAACACTGAGCTGCCTGAAACACTGAACTGACTGAAACACTGAGCTGCCTGAAACACTGAACTGGCTGAAACACTGAGCTGCCTGAAACACTGAACTGACTGAAACACTGAGCTGCCTGAAACACTGAACTCCAACCCAACTGTGGAGTCAAGGGACTCCTCACTTAGTCGCTTCCACGACTTCTGAACAAAATCTTCCTCTAGGACTAGTTTCCACTGGTTATCCTGTCACTGTGGCTCTAGCAACCTTCCGATCCAACCGATCGGGTCCATACGTCACATCCTGACATCATCAATTCCACGACTAACAACATGATGGCTCTCAGACTGATGGTAGCCCGCAACATACCCGAACCCCCAACGGTCCACTGCTACTCTGATCTCATAACTGATGTGACGATCTATAGCCCAAATTGCTGACTTAGCCATAACTGATCCATTTGGGAAATCCGAAATCTAACCCGTGGATTCCCATATCCTCACTGCTACACCCGAACTGGTGGGTACTACTGCTTTCCCGCGTCTAACACGCTCTCATGCTACTTACCAATTTGATAAAAAGGCTGCGACTATGCTCGCGGACTTACAACCCTCTAATGCTATCTGGCTGCTAGTGAATGCTACGGCTACCCCCGCAGACTTACAACACTACTACTGCTATCTGACTGCTAGTGAATGCTACGGCTACCCCCGCAGACTTACAACACTACTACTATCTCGAGAACATCCTGACTATCCCTAGCCCCGCTAGTGATTCCTCATCCCGATTTCTCAAAACAGCCCTCAGCCTTTGAATACTGCATCATCCTCGACATCTTATATCCTTGATATACTTAGCGCTTCGTCGAGGAAATCTTCGGCTTGGTTCCCAAACCAACCGTCTACTAATCCAGATACAAGAAGCTATTGTTGGGAAGTTTCCAAACTCCCAACTCCTGAATTTACACAACCCTGCATGCTGACTCTGACATTGGCTACTAGTACGAAAACATCTCTTGCTAACCGCTCTTAGGATCCTCATTCCGATTCACTTGAGCCCCTACAGGTGGTCCTCCAATCCTGGATTCTCAACCAGCTTCTAACCATCTCGATTACATGAACTAACTGTTGGGAAAAGTTCTCGAACTCCCAATTCTGAACTTCTTAATCCATCCATCACTGTGCTACTACCATTTCTTCTCAGAGGCCGCACACTCATTCTGAGTCTACGAGACTCTTATCCATGTATACTCGGAGGGTTCTCCCCCACTTCGATCCTGCTTACCCCTTGCTGCTTCACACTCAAAAGAGATCCTGATCTTCACTACCATTCCGGAACATCTACTGGGGAACCCAAGCCCGCCAGGTAGGAATTTAACCAATCCATCCCAATCACTAACCACTCCGAACTAGCGAAACGAACCAAATCTCTCTCAACCATGCTACAGCTACTGCATCCTCCGAAATCTTCTCCACACGAGCACATCCCCTAACTACCAACCAATTATCCGAGGTATGCAAATGGCATATAACATAATCACAAGCAAGCCACACTAAAATACAACACTTATACCACAAATTGATGCAGAACCATAACAATATAATCATGACATAAGTTGACAGAAAAACAAAAGTTACGTACCTTCATTATTTAGTGCTGCTCGAATCCCTGCTGAAATCTACCGGAAAACTCGGCTCTGAGCCGTAGGCACCCTTGCCCGGCCTCGACAACTGCTGGCGGTACTTGAAGTCCCAAGGGCAGGAGCTGGCACCTGCCCTGCTGGATACAAACTCGGACAGTGGGCCTTCTTGTGGCCCCTCTGACTGCAATGGAAACACATCGGATCAAGACCCTGGGCGATGGTAACAACACAGTCTCTGCTAAAATGACCAATCTGGCCGCACTTGAAACACCCAGCATCGCCACCACTTCTACGCCTACACGCACCCATGTGCGTCCTTCCGCACTTCCCGCATCGACTGCGGCTCTGATAGTTCCTCGCCCTTAAATCCGAACCCTTGGGCCTCTTTCCCGAACCTGAGGCTACCTGAGTCTCATCCGCTTTCCTCTTCCTTTCCGACTCCCTGCCCGCCGACTGGGCAACAACTGTCTGATCCTGGAGCCTCTCGATCAATCTATCAGTGATCCTCACGACCATGTCGGGCAGATCCTCGCGAATGGCTTGCGAAACTTCCTCAACTATCCAATCATCCAAAGGTCTCTCTTGAAGACAGGATGCCCGGCTCACTCCTGTCCCCTGATGGCAGAAACTAGAAATGGGATCTCCCTCCCTGATGGATCCCTGAACTCCATAAGATTCGGGGCCTAGACGAGCCCCAAACTGCCCTGAAACTATCCCGGCCTTAAAGGCCTCAAGATGACTGTCCATGAGCTCCACAATGGCCTCTCTAACTGAACCGAAAATCACTGGAGTCTGATCAATGATGTTGCGCATAATCTCTGCGGAAATGAAATCCCTCATCTGATCATCAAGCTGCCCGGCTCTGAAGCCCGAGCCAGACCCCTCCTCGACACCTGAACTGCTAACTGGTATCTCGCGCAACGTCACCATGCTGAAAATATAACAAAATCCTGATCAATTTTCATACTACTGCTGAGGGATCTCTCATATACTCTACTAGTTCCTTGGTTTTGCCTCGGCCCCTCTTGAATCGAGTACGAATCCTCTGCTTTCAGTAGTATGGGCCCCTACTACCTTCCACATCTATCCGTACTTTCCTCAAGAGTTACCTCAACTCCACCAAGTCCCCTTTACTCTTCTACTGATCTATGCCACTCTCATCCTAGGCTTGCCCTAGGGAACCTCTGACTCTACCCAAACAGTCCTCAGCTGCTGAAGGCCTCCTTGTAATGCCAATTAGCCACCACCTGAATACCATCACATATAATGAGGCTCGGATAATCCTTCGAGTAAAAGTCTCGTCCCTACAACGGTTGGACTCAGACGAGAGCTGCGCAGTAGGGCCAAATCCAGCACTCTGAGATTATCCAACCCTGATCACATGTGATGTGACGTATTCACCTAATGGCTAACTCCCATCACTCAGAGTCCCACAAAGCACAAAGCAAGCAGCATTCGGATAAAGGAGACATACTCAGGCAAAACAATTCTTATAACAAGAAACTACACTAGCATACAATGCTAAGCTCATGCTATCAGGCATAACCTACACAGGCTATCCTACTGCTGTCTACTCAATACTAGCATGCAATTCTCATAAAGCTAAACACATAAAGCAGGCACCTAAGGCATCATCCTAGATCCTTAGTCCTATTCTAGCATGCTGTTCTACTGAAGCTGGAACTGAAACTGAAACTGAAACTGATACTGAAACTGATACTGATAATCATAATATAACTTGTATAGGTAAATTGGGAGTACTTACTTGAGCTCGGCTAATTGCATGCACCACACCCTTTTCTCTTTTCAAAACTCTTTTTGCTTTTTCTAAAACTCTTTTCTTTACATTTTTCTAAAACTGTTTTCTTTTCTCAAAATTCTTTTGTAACTACGATTTTTCTTTTGAAAACTATATACCACTTCCTTAGTTTGAGTTCAGACACACTAGGGAGTGTGCCCGAATCCCTCAAACCAAGGCTCTGATACCAACTTGTAACGACCCAAAAATCACGACTAATAATTTCTTTAAAAACATTACTAAAAATGGATTTATAAACAACGTATCATAAGTCAAACATAACTTTTGAGTATTAAATTCAAAACATAATAGCATTATCAGAGTCAAACATTCCCAGGCTAACTGCCTATGGTGTGTGCTCTGCAATCTTCCCGAGCTCCTCTTTTGAAAACCGAATACCTGAAACCAAAACTGAAAACCGTAAGCACGAAGCTTAGTGAGCTCCCCCAATCTACCACATACCACACAAAAACATATAAAGCACATATTGGGCCTTGCCCACTGCATCGGACCGAGGTCCGGACTAACTGGGGGCCTTGCCCCCCTGCATCGGACCGAAGTCCGGAAACTGACTGGGACCTTGTCCCCTGCATCGGACCGAAGTCCGGACTAACTGGGGGCCTTGCCCCCTGCATCGGACCGAAGTCCGGAAACTGACTGGGACCTTGTCCCCTGCATCGGACCGAAGTCCGGACTAACTGGGGCCTTGCCCCCTGCATCGGACCGAAGTTCGGACTAACTGGGACCTTGTCCCCTGCATCGGACCGAAGTCCGGGCTAGCTGAACAGAACATAACATAAACATATCAACTAGCATGAACACACGTATACTGCATACTACATCGGGCCGTAGCCCGGAACACATAACACATAAATCCTGTCTGAGCCACGAAGGCATCAAACATACTAACTACTGCATCAGATCAAATCCGAAAACTACTGCTAGCTAAACGGGCCGGCATTGTGGCCTTAGACCCGTTCCTACTGGAAGGAAACTCACCTGAAACTGCTGAACTGATGCTGCTAATCCTCTTGACTGCTACTTGACTTCTGACTCCGAACTGCTGCTCCACTAACTCTTCGAGCTTCAAAAGCCAATATAACACTTAGTCTAACTGACCTCCAAAAGTCACTAGGTCAACACTGGTCATGGTCAAAGTCCTGGTCAATGTCAACCTTCCAGGTCAACCCTACTCGCCGAGTCTACCTACTGACTCGCCGAGTTCATAAGCTCAGGGTCTTTCTGTTGGGTTTTGAGCATTCTAACACTCCTAAGTGTACATGCAACCCTAAATACCTTGGATCTATGTTTTCTCTATTATACATGAAAATAAGAACTTCCAAGGTATTATCCTAATCTAGCATACAAAACAATGAGTGTAACAAGATAGAATACATACCTTTTTGGTGTAGAAAGTCTTCATGAAGCTTGAGTGCTTAGTGCCCCAAGTGTGACACCTCAAATGGAATCACAATCATCAAAACACTTAGAATAGCTTGAGAGAATTCTTACAACTCATGAAATCGGCTAGCCCTCTCTAGAATAATACTAGTGGCCGATTTTTCCTCAATAATAAGATGCTTATATAGTTAGGGTTACACCATGTAAACCCTAATTGACATGGCCGTTCATTTCCATGATCCATGGGTACAAATACACCATGGAGCATCCATGAACCATCTTATGGGTTTTAGCCCAACTTGATTATCCATGGAGCATTAGCCCACTATACAAGTATGGATGATTTACACAATCAACCCATATATTTAATTAGTCTTCTTTTGATCACTTAATTAATCCTAGATTAATTCTTGATCAATACTAATTAAATAATCTCATTATTCTTATTATTAATATACTAGAACTTATAATATATTAATAACCATAAGTGTCTTATTTCTCTCATTATAGCCTATCCAAGTGCATGATGGTATGCAACCCAAATGGACCATGCCGGGTCGGGTCAAGTCTTACCAATTATAGTTATGGACTTAGACATTAATCCAACACTCCTAAGTGTACATGCAACCCTAAATACCTTGGATCTATGTTTTCTCTATTATACATGCAAATAAGAACTTCCAAGGTATTATCCTAATCTAGCATACAAAACAATGACTATAGCAAGATAGAATACATACCTCTTTGGTGTAGAATGTCTTCATGAAGCTTGAGTGCCTAGTGCCCCAAGTGTGACACCTCAAATGGAATCACAATCATCAAAACACTTAGAATAACTTGAGAGAATTCTTACAACTCATGAAATCGGCTAGCCCTCTCTAGAATAATACTAGTGGCCGATTTTTCCTCAATAATAAGATGCTTATATAGTTAGGGTTACACCATGTAAACCATAATTGACATGGCCTTTCATTTCCATGATCCATGGGTACAAATACACCATGGAGCATCCATGGACCATCCTATGGGTTTTAGCCCAACTTGATTATCCATGGAGCATTAGCCCACTATACAAGTATGGATGATTTACACAATCAACCCATATATTTAATTAGTCTTCTTTTTATCACTTAATTAATCCTAGATTAATTCTTGATCAATACTAATTAAATAATCTTATTATTCTTATTATTAATATACTAGAACTTATAATATATTAATAACCATAAGTGTTTTATTTCTCTCATTCAAGTGCATGATGGTATGCAACCCAAATGGACCATGCCGGGTCGGGTCAAGTCTTACCAAATATAGTTATGGACTTAGACATTAATCCAACAGTCTCCCACTTGGATAAGTCTAAAACTATTATTGCGTATGACTTCAGGAACCAACCGGCAATCGTAGCTCTCAAAAGCTTCTGTCGAACTCTGACCTTGTAGATAAACTCTGACCTTTGTCAGTGACTTGTCCATTAGATAAGGGATCATATATTCCTCCATTCTAGATATCATATGGACTGAGACATGGATTATAATCATTCTCTCTGTCCATTTGTTGTTTCCCGATTTCCGATTTATGACGACTGACTAATTGAACAAATCAAATCAGTCCTGGCCCGGCCGAGCACTTCCATTTGTCATCATCAAATCATCGAGGGGCCCACAGATATCACTTTTATCCCGAAGGTAAAAGGAATGGATAAACTTCGACTCATATGGCTTGTTCTACTACTTGTTGAATCATACACAAAGGCACGTTTTATAGCACAGAGTTACCAAATGCGGTTTCGTGCAATCAATGTACTATCAACTCATAGTAACAACTCATATCTCTAGGTTTGAAGAATATAAGATATTATCGTCTCATGATCACTCGTGATAAAATCCATGAAGTGATTCCAATGAGCACGGGTTGAATCCAATACTCAGAACTTATGAGCACTCATGATTGTTGTAGCCTTGTCCAACACCTTAGACCTCTACAACCCATCATGACAGTCTTAATTCATATCTACTTCCAAAATATGACCGATTATGGATGGTTTGAATAGCTTAGTCATTCCGGAAGAATAACCCAGTTTATTCGGGAAGTCAAAACATGCAAAGTGAAACACAATAATAATAGAATCCAATATGGTATCAAAACCTATCACCATATGATTACACATTATTCATTGTATACTGTTTCAGCTATCAACTTTATTCTTGAATTTAAAACAATAGTTGTCCCATGCTCCAAGCATGTACACTATGTTTTCTAAACACTAGTCATGCCACACACCAAGTATGCATACTATGTTTGTCTATGATCTTTACTTTGTGAACTAGATCAATTGAACATAACTTCACTGATTCTCTTTTCACACTCCAAATCCTTACCGCAAATGCAAGAATTCCAAATTCATACCATTTACTGAAATCTGTTAGATTCTAAACTTATATGCATTGATCCTCTTGTAATGATTATGTACAAAGTCATAAAGACTTGACAACAACCATTACAGAGTATTCCAAAGGAGATCAGTTCCTTGGAAATATCCTTCTTGCATTAAGTTTCCTTAATCTTACACAGATTGAAAAAATTCTAACTTTGAAACATTTCCAGATTCCATTTTGACTATCACTTCTGAACAAGAGTTTCCTCCTTACAGATTTTGTCAACATGGTCCTTCCAGAATTATCACTATACTTCCAATTGTCCTTGAGTAACCAATCTTTGGTAAACCTTAGATTGTTCTCGACAATTGTTTAATCCTTTTAGTCATATCCTGTTCTAAACCTTTTCCCTTCTTAATGCCCCATGCATTTGGAAAATTTTAGAACGGATGATTATAGCACATGTAATCGATCCTATATCCGAAGCATATGGGACACGATTCATGATGTCTTACATAAAGACTAAACCAGTCTTTTGCTATAATATTTCCATTTCAATTTGCCAAGTTCTCATAATTCAGATTATGAAAAGGGATGCCGTAATCATAATCGATTTTTAGAACGCAAATAATGGACCCATATACAGAATTTCCTTATGTTGAGCCATTCCAACATGAAATTCATATATATTTCCTTGACTAAATGATTAAAACCTCACGATCTAAGCTTATAGATTTGAGATGAAGTATAATTTCCTCTCCCTTAATTATAGCAAAACAACTTTTTCCCAATTGAAACCTTTTGTTTTCTATAATTAACATTGCTAACTTGCAATACTTATCATAATTTTCATGCTCCCACTAACATGATGATTATTAGCATAACACTTATGCTCCCACTAGCTTTGACATGTACTCAGAAACCAACTGACTTTCTTACCAAAGTTCAGATTTCTGATACTAGATTGTTTTGATAAGTCTTTATCAAAATCATACACCTTCCCTTAGATAGCACACTTGTGAGTCTAAACAATTATGAAGAGGTATGCCGTAATCATAATGGTTAGACCTTTTTTCCACTTCTCACAAGTCCATATTAGTGTGCCGGTTAACCACACGCGCTCCACTAACGACTTTGAGAATGCAAATATCACAATTGCTATCTAGCTAAAATCTACTTAGTGAAAGTGTTTCCTCACCATCATTTTCATGAATCGGAGAGAAACCTTATGACACTTAGATTTAATGGTGTATGAGTTCCTACCCATATGAATTTGTCAAAACCATAATCATAAGACAAAGATGATGACAAATCCAAAACCATATGGATTGAACTCAATCTTAACTTCTTGCCACCTGGCAGCTCAAGGGCCTACCATTGCTTCCAAGTTGTTGTGCAACCAATTGAGAACTCTAAGAACTCATATGCAAAGCCAACTTTAACTGGAATGGGCACAGAATAATTCAACACGATATGTTATAAACCTCAAGTCGTGTGCTAGTGAAGAACTTCAGGTTTTATTCTTGATTAGTTCTTGAGACTTTCAAGACCTTTAAGACTCCCACTGTCCTCTTGACCTATAAGACTCCCTTGTCAAATATCCAAGAGATAGTGTGGATTCTAATCAAGACAAACACTTCACACAATTGGCCTTAGTTGGTCTTTGTTTTATCCAAAACATCACAACTTACCAATTTCAAATGTACAAGAGTAGAAAAACTTTTACTCTTACATTTGACTAGTGTTTTAACCTTCTTTTGAGACATGTCACTCAAGTTACAATCTTGGAGTATGACTCTAAGACTTGTATTGGAACGAAGTATGACTCATCTTCTTGATTTAACCACTTCAACAATTCAAGTTCCTCTTCTTAGTCATAAGAATGCACTATGATTTCCTTAGAGAACTAATTGTGCTATGGTTTCTTAATCATTAAGATGATCACAAAATTGATACTAAAGTACTCTCCCATCTTTTCAGATTTGAGAAACTTTTATCCTTTTGCCTAAGTTGATTCTTCTTATTCGCTCTGCCATACATTGGAACCTTTTTCCAATGTCTCAGAATTACACTTAAGCATGTAAGTATAATCATATTTACTGAACTTTAGTAAACTATGACGAATAGTTTTATCAATCTTTTGTGGTGGACTTAATCAGTGCACAGGAATGTGTACTCGATCCCTTAGTCCTTTACTTGACTCACACATCCATGTGAACAAGTAATTAGTCTTAATTTTTCCAATACTTGAAAGTTCTCATTCATCATGCTATACAACTTGCATGATTCCAAGTTCCGGTCCAATTGAAACTTGGGTGATGAGAATCTTTCCTTATTTGGTAAATCTAGACATTACCACAAATGAAAGAATCAATTTCATATTTCCACTCTTGCTCTTAATGGAATCATATAAGCAACAATTTTTTTTTCCTCAAATGCCATTGTAAGGATATTTTAAAATAAATAAAATCAAAAATTTTCTTTTATTTTAAAACTTTGCGGAAAAAAAACTTATCCTTACAATCCATATGAAAACTTGTTGTTATCTATTCCTAAGCAATATCTCATAACTCCTAAGAAGTAGCTCAAGAATCCGATCTTCAAACTATGCGATAGAAATCCATCTACGCCATCAGATTCAGCATATTCCTTTTTTTTTTTTTTTTTTTTAAGTTTCTTCACTTTTCTTTGATTCTTAAAACATCACCATGTGACCCAGTCACATCATGTATCAGGAATCTCAGAATAGAAACTTAACAGAGTTAGATAGTGGTCTTTACCTGAAGTAGAGTCAAACTTATTGACTTTAACATCCTTAGGTAAATTTGGCAGCTTCGCAACCAATGCCCCTTCCTTTGGCAATATAAACATATGGACCCTTTGATAATGGTACACGAGACTATCACAGACTTAGCTTTTCTCTTTACCATTTGGTCAACCGAGTTGACTATGGCCGATCCCTTTCCATTGGGAAGAGAATGCTTTCCAAGATTTCCTGTGTCACTATTGTCAATGTCCATCAAGTTTTAAGAAAGTTGATCTTAGATAAGATCATTAAGGGTCTTGTCATAGTCTATTTCATAGGTGTCCCAAAGGAACTCACTATGTGACTTAGAAAGTGATTGAACCACCAACTTTCTCAAGACTTTGACACCCAACTCTCCCGGCTTGTCAATATGTGACTACATCTCCAAGATGTGCTCACACCTAGACCTTGCCTTGCCAATAGGGCTTGAGTGACCTTAAACTTTTCAAGAACTTGTGGGTTGGGGAGAATAATTGGAGGAGGTGAAAGAAGTATGATTTCCAAAGGACATCATCTTCATTTAGGAAACCTTGTTTCAAGAGATTTGGGAAGATCATAAATGTCTAAACCAGACATCTTTTGGGAGATATTCAAGATAGTTGATCTTAAGTCCTTAATATGACACCCAATATGAAATATTAAGGCTAGGACCCAACAAACTATTTTATAACTTAGAAGAGGTATGCCGTAATCCAAGCTATAAAATATTTGAAGGTAGGTGAATGACGATTCACCAATATCCACCAAGATAAACGAAATGTATAATTAGGTTTTAATTGGTTTTGAAACTCCTAGATCTTTGAGATTCATTGAACTTTTCAAAGGCATGTTTCAATCTCGAGTGTGCCCTTCAGTTTTTGTGACTGGGATGCCGAGGATCACAAAACAAGGTGTGAAGTAACCATGCAAATCACTTGGTACCCTTAATAAATTACCCCTCAATCGATGTGCCGGTTAACCACACACGCTCCATCGATACTATGATAAATATTAAGTCACCCTTTACCTACCTTGTTAAGTCCAAGTTAGTGTGTCGGTTAACCACACACGCTCCACTAACGACTTAAACAAAGTGCAAAGTGTAATTTCATGGATTAGCACCTTATTCACATTTTTCCTAAGTAACTAAGATTGGGTATTATTAAGAGTTTAGTTACTTAGTATTATCATTAATACTTTTAATGAAGGGAGAATTCTAGTCCTGTCAAACCCGTTCGGCTAACGACCCTCCACCCGTCAAGCAAGCGGTGGGTGAGAGTGGACACCCATTAAGTTGCCATTTTATAGGCAACAACCTTATACCCACCTTATAGACCGGCTTCGTGAATGAGGCGTACTAGCGGTAAGACTGACTTTACTCTTATACATATATATTATTAACTTATAATATTATAAAGTATAAGGGTTGAATTTTAACTTTTAAAATTCTAAGGGCTAACTTGGAATTAAAGTATTCATACTTGAAAAGTTTTCAAATTCCAAAACTTGAGGGCAAGTTTTGAAACTATTCAAAACTAATTAATTCCATAACTTATGTGTTTAAAGTAGTTTTAATCCAAAAACTCTTCAAGTTCCATAACTTGAGGACAAGTTATGGAAGACTTTAAACTAATAAAAGAACTAACTTTTTCTTTATTTTATAACTTATGGATTTAATTATGGTTACATATTTTTCTTTAATGAAGTGACTCTTGAACTTCCATAACTTGAGGACAAGTTATGGAGTCATAAAAAGTTATTCAATGACACAAGACTCTTCATTTTGTAACCATTGCCAACTATTATGAGTTTTATGAGTCTTTAATGTGACTCTTCATGTAACTTGAGGACAAGTTACACAAACACATTTTATACTCAACTCTTAGATTAAAATGGATTGAAAACAACTATTTCACTCAACATTTCTATTAATCTAAGCAACTCATAAGAACAAGATAATTCAAATCAAACTTTTTCATGTAATTAGTCTAAACCTTAAACTAATACAAAACATGAATCTATTGACAATTATCTTTGAAAATGGATTAGCATGAACATTACCACATCAAAAACAAGTTTATAAGTTCAAAAACAACTTAGGGTAATGTTCCTAGTCCATTTCTAGCCAAAAACCTCGAATATATGCTGTCTGGGGCTCCTACTCGGCGAGTGGCATCAACCTACTCGGCGAGTAGGATGATTTTACTCATGTACTCGGCGAGTTCATCAGTGGACTCGGTGAGTACAATGCCCAGAAAGCCAGAAAATCGAGTTTTTCAGCATTTTTCAGCAATTTGCATCAAGTATAAGAGAAAGCAAGCCTAGGCTCTGATACCACTGTTGGGTTTTGAGCATTCTAACACTCCTAAGTGTACATGCAACCCTAAATACCTTGGATCTATGTTTTCTCTATTATACATGCAAATAAGAACTTCCAAGGTATTATCCTAATCTAGCATACAAAACAATGACTATAGCAAGATAGAATACATACCTCTTTGGTGTAGAATGTCTTCATGAAGCTTGAGTGCCTAGTGCCCCAAGTGTGACACCTCAAATGGAATCACAATCATCAAAACACTTAGAATAACTTGAGAGAATTCTTACAACTCATGAAATCGGCTAGCCCTCTCTAGAATAATACTAGTGGCCGATTTTTCCTCAATAATAAGATGCTTATATAGTTAGGGTTACACCATGTAAACCATAATTGACATGGCCTTTCATTTCCATGATCCATGGGTACAAATACACCATGGAGCATCCATGGACCATCCTATGGGTTTTAGCCCAACTTGATTATCCATGGAGCATTAGCCCACTATACAAGTATGGATGATTTACACAATCAACCCATATATTTAATTAGTCTTCTTTTGATCACTTAATTAATCCTAGATTAATTCTTGATCAATACTAATTAAATAATCTTATTATTCTTATTATTAATATACTAGAACTTATAATATATTAATAACCATAAGTGTCTTATTTCTCTCATTCAAGTGCATGATGGTATGCAACCCAAATGGACCATGCCGGGTCGGGTCAAGTCTTACCAAATATAGTTATCGACTTAGACATTAATCCAACACTCCTAGTGTGTGACACGACTCGCCGAGTCAGTCCATGACTCGCCGAGTCCAACTAGTTCCAAGTCCTGTCCTGACCAACTCGCTAAGTCACCACCCGACTCACTGATTCGAGTCTCAACTCGAAGGGTTTGGGGTTTCACGATCTGACTCGCCGAGTCCAAGACAACCTTCAACGAACTCGTCGAGTTGTTCATCCAACTCGCCGAGTCCAT
Organism: Lactuca sativa; assembly: GCF_002870075.4. Lineage (NCBI taxonomy): Eukaryota > Viridiplantae > Streptophyta > Magnoliopsida > Asterales > Asteraceae > Lactuca > Lactuca sativa. Next base: position 38,344,043 of record NC_056630.2, on the reverse strand, counting down.
GCCTAACTTCAACCGACTCGACGAGCTGTTCATCCTACTCGTCGAGTTCTTCCTCATCTTCAAGCTACTCGCCGAGTCCACTCGAAGGACTCGCCGAGTCTATCCAGTCCTCAATCCATGCAGTGGCTTTTCAAGCCAAACAGAACTTCCAACTCATAGATCCATACTTCTAGGGTCTATTCCCCACGTAAAGTGGCAAACTTTACGTGTAGATTGAGAGATCTATGCTCAAAACACACTAAACTAGGGTTTATGGCAAACATGCTTCTTCAACATACCAAGGGCTGATACTTTAGGGGATTCAAGACCAAAACCAACATGGATCTGAGGTAGCAACCTCAGATCTGAACCTCCAACTCGAATTGGTTACAAATCATACCAATAATGACCAAAACTCACACATAAGAATAGATCTAGATGCAAAGGGAGTCCAATCAACAGCTTATTACCTCCAATTGATCTGAAATGTCTTCTCAATCTCGGATCTACAGTCCCTTCTTGCACTTCCAAGGCCTTTCTTCCTTCTCCAAGCTTATAGTGCTCTCTTCAATGCAAGATCTAGCTCAAAAACGGATATGGCGGCTATGGTTGATGTTCTGGGGGTAAAGAGGCACTAAAGGAACCCTAGGAAAGAGAATGAGACGCTTAAATAGGCTCCAAGTCCCGGATTTAGGGTTTTCCTCGTTCAGACCCAACTCGTCGAGTCTCCTTGGCTGACTCGCCGAGTCGGTCGCTAACACCTCAACCCGGATTCGCTCGGACTCGCCGAGTCTCTCCTTAAAAATTGAGGTCTTCTTTCTTTTATTGACTTTCCAAACTTTGGGGTGTTACAGTATAAGTCTAATTTAAAAAAAAAAAACTCACAATGAATTAACAAACATTATTTTAAACAAATGACGTATTCTTACAACTTACAAATTAATATATAGGAATTGATATATATGATTATTGATTAATACACAATAAGAAATGTTGGCATTAGCGGCGACGCATGACATTAGCGGTGACATGTAATTAACGCTTTACATGTCGTCGCTAATGCCTTGCGTCGCCGCTAATGCCAACCTAATAGCGATCCACGTTAAATGAGCCACATCCGTCCGATTTGTTTTCAATTCAAGGGTCGTAGAGGAACGAAAAAACGCGCTGTCTTTTCTTTCTAGGGTGTCGTCGCTAATTCTCTTCTATCACCGCTAATACCAAGGTGTCACCGCTATTGCCCGTCGCCGCTAAAGGCCTTTACAGATAATCCCTCATCAACTTCCTTTTCTCATTCTGTGTCGTTCTATGTTTGGGTCTCTCATTGAAAACTGGCGACGAACTTAGAGGAACGACGACGCAAGCGACCGCCGACCACCAGCCGCTCCTGCCCCCATAACACTGCCACACTACCGACCACCTCCATTACCGGCGACCTAGAGGTAACCACCGACGACATATAGCTCTAATTCCGAATTTTTGACATTGAAGGTCGAATTCCTCCATATTTTCTATTATTTTTCTTTTTTGGTGCTAATTTGGGTGGTAAATTGGTAGTATTCTTTAGTTTCGTTGTGTGATTATTCAATTTTGTTGTGTGATTATCTTTGGATTGATGGATATGGAAGTATTTATGCATTTTGTGGGATTATATATGTTTTTTCAGATTTGTGGGAAATGTTTATGCATTTTGTATATGTTTTTCTGATTTATGTTTATACCACATTGGCTTAAAAATGAAATTTGATATGAAATTAAAATTGGATGTATATATAAATTTGTTTGATTTTGTATTTAGATGTATACATTTGTATGAAATTGAAATTGGATGTATTGAAATTATATGTTTCATTGTATGAAATTGGAATATACAAGTTGTATTGTATGTTTAAATGAAATGAAAATTAGAATTGAATATATTGTATATATGTATGATTATGTGATATTTAGGACTAATAGTTTGGCTTAATTAGGTTATTAATAACTACTTACTTCTAGTAATGCATTATATATGGTTTCAAAGTGGTTATTTTTGTTAGTGACTTAATGTTGGTCATTACAACTTTAGCTTAATCAGGTTATTAACAGTTTTTATTTAAAAAAAATCAATAAAAAAATAATAAATTAATTGTAAAATCAAATTAAATTAGTTTTAAAATCAAGTTAATATTAATATCAAAATAAAATAAAATTAGTTCCAAAAATTAAACTAATAAAAAAAGAAAATATTTAATTAATTAGAAAATAAAAATAAGTTACCTTTAAATCAAATTAAATTAATTATAAAATCAAATTAAGTTAATGTTAAAAAAAACTAATAACGAAAAAATGTTAAATTAATTATAAAATAAAATTAAGTTAATTTTAAACTCAAAATGCTTAATTTTGTTAGTGACTCAATGTTGGTCATTACAACTTTAGCTTAAGGGCTAATGTCATAAAAACCCTCAAAATTTTAGGGTTTTGTTGATTTTGTCTAAAGTTAAATTTTATATCCGTTTTTACCCTAACATTTTCCAAAAAATGTTCGGTTTTACCCTTTTACCGGTGATAACAGATTACCATTATATTAACTTTGCAAAAAACCCTTAAGTTTATAGTTTTTTTTTTTTTTTTTTACGTTTTTACCCTTAAGTTTATAATTTTTATTACACTTTTACCCTATGTTTTTTTTCACATTATATGTATTCAAGCAGAAAAATCATATTCATATACGAAAAAAATTTAATTAAATATTGTATTTACATTTTTTAATGTTATTTCTTTATATATATATATATATATATATATATATATATATATATATATATATATATATATATAATATATATATATATATGTGTGTGTGTGTGTGTATAGGTTTTTTTTGGATAAATGATTTAAGATGTAAAAAAACAAATTAATATGTTTTTAGAACTACAAATACGTATTTTTATGTATTTAAAAATATACATATCAATAAAAAAAACTTGTTCATTCATTAATATGTTTATATATGTATATACATATATTTTTAGAAGTGTAAGTATGTATTTATACTTCTAAAAATTATATCTATAAAACACATATTCATAATTCTAAAAATATTATTTATCTTTTTAAATGGTATAACCATGCAAAAACACACACACACACAAATATATATATATATATATATATATATATATATATATATATATATATATATATATATATATAACATTAAAAAATATATAAATATAATATTTAATTAAATATTTTTTCATATATAAAAATGATTTTTCTGCATTATTATGTATATTAGGAAAAAAAAATCTTAGGGTAAAAGTGTAAAAGAAAAAATTATAAACTTAAGGGTAAAAGCGCACAAAAATGGTAAACTTAAGGGCTTTTTGCGAATTTAGTAAAATGGTAACCTGGAAAACTTGTTATCACCGGTAAAAGGGTAAAACCGAACATTTTTCGAAAATGTTTGGGTAAAAACGGACATAAATTTCAACTTTGGGCAAAACCGACAAAACTCTGAAAACTTGATGGTTTTTATGACATTAACCCTTAGCTTAATTAGGTTATTAATAGCAACATACTTCTAGTAATTTTAAGACAAAACTTCAAAAATGGTCCGTGTGGTTTCCGAAAATATCAAGTTTAATCCCTAAGTTCAAAAAACCTCACAGATGGTCCCTATGGTTTCAAAACTTTTAACAAATGGTCCTTTTCGCTAACTCCGTTAGCTTTTGGCCGGTAAGTAAGGGGTATTTTTTCATTTTACTACCCTAGGACCATTTATGAGGTTTTGTATTACTTTTTTTATAATAAACAAATAAATAAATAAAATTTAATATGCAAGGGTCCCACCCCTCTCTCTCTCTCTCTCTCTCTCTCTCTCTCTCGATCTTCAGCCCTACTATCTCCTTCGTTATTTACCCTTACCATAAATCACAAAATCTATCAAAATCCAAATTAGAAAAGGAAGCACTAATCAGATCCTATAACCACAATCACCAACACCTGCACCATTGCACCATATCAAAAGGAAACCAAATCCAAAGTCAAATATATACTTATGGTTCTTGATTTATAACGAAAATCGAAGAAAAAAAAAATCCTAAACAAGCCTGATGAAACGGTGGTAGAGACTTTGAAATCGCATATACAGAAATCCAAAATGATGGGGGGTTGAGTTGCAGGTTTTAGAAATGATGAAGGAGAAGCGGAGTTGCAGGTTTCGCACACAGTCATCGCTTTGGTTTCAGATCTTCGTTTTTTGGTTTTTGATCTTTGTTTTGTTTGTTCATAGCAAGGAACAAAAGCTGAAATCGGATTGATTCCAGTTTACCCAACCTTAACTTTCCCAAATCACTACTCAATCATCACCGGATTATACCCTGCTTATCATGGAATCATATTAAACAGATTCACTAATCCAACTACAGGCGATAACTTCACAACGAGAAGTCGTGAACCCAAATGGTGGTTAGGCGAACCCATATGGGAGACCATCGCGAACCAAGGGCTGAAAGCGGCAACATATTTCTGGCCTGGGTCCGATATAAAAAAGGGTTCTTGGGATTGTCTTGTGAATTTATGTCCACCGTATAACGCTTCAGTCCCGTTTAAAGAACGCGTCGATACTTTTCTCCATTATTTCGATTTTCCAAATGAAGAAATTCCTGCTTTCATGGCGTTATATTTGGAGGACCATGATTCTCAAGGTTATCTAGTTGGCCCTGATGATCCTCAAATTACAGAAGCTGTTAGTCACATCGATGGGTTTATTTATTAATTTATTTTAAGAAAAGTAATACAAACCTCATAAAAGGTCCCTAGGTAGTGAAAGGACAAAAATACCCCTTACTTAACGGCCAAAAGCTAATGGAGTTAGCGAAAAGGACCATTTGTTATAAGTTTTGAAACCACAGGGACCATCTGTGAGGTTTTTTGAACTTAGGGACTAAACTTGACATTTTCGGAAACCACAGGGACCATTTTTGAAGTTTTGTCTAATTTTAATTTATTTATAGAATAAAATTAAATTAATTTTTAAAAAATCAATAAAAAATAATAAATTAATTGTAAACTCAAATTAAATTAGTTTTAAAATCAAGTTTATATTAATATTAAAATAAAATAAAATTAATTCAAAAAATTAAACTAATAACAAAAAAGAAAATATTAAATTAGTTAGAAAATCATAATAAGTTACCTTTAGAATCAAATAAAATTACTTATAAAATAAATTAAATTAATTTTTAAATCAAATTAATATTATATTAAAATAAAATAAATTAATTATAAAATCAAATTAAATTAATGTTAAAAAAACTAATAACAAAAAGAAAATATCAAATTAATTATAAATTAAAATTAAGTTAATTTTAAAATCAAAGTGCTTAATTTTGTTAGTGACTTAATGTTGGTCATTACAACTTTAGCTTAATTAAGTTATTAATAGCAACATACTTTTAGTAATTTTAATTTAATTATAGAATAAAATCAAATTAATTTTAAAAAACTCATTAAAATAATAATAAATTAATTGTAAAATCAAATTAAATTAGTTATAAAATCAATTTAATATTAATATTAAAATAAAATAAAATTATTTTAAAAAAATTAAACTAATAACAAAAAAATATTAAATTAATTAGAAAATCAAAATAACTTACCTGTAGAATCAAATTAAATTAACTAAAAAATAAAATTAAATTAATTATAAAATCAAATTAATATTAATATGAAAATAAAATAAATTAATTATAAAATCAAATTAAATTAATGTTAAAAAACACTAGAAACAAAAAAAAATATTAAATTAATTATAAAATAAAATTAAGTTAATTTTAAAATCAAAGTGCTTAATTTTGTTAGTGACTTAATGTTGGTCATTACAACTTTAGCTTAATTAGGTTATTAATAGCAACATACTTTTAGTAATTTTAAATTAATTATAAAATAAAGTTAAATTAATTTAAAAAAATCAATAAAAAGAAAATATTAAATTAACTGTAAAATAAAATTATGATGTTATAATTAACAAAAATCAATAAAAGGAAAATATTAATAAAAGCTGGACTACTAACAAAAATCATACTAGAAATAACTCCCGTGTTGGAATACTTTTTGAATCATCGACTTTAGAATACTCTAATTGATTTTTGCTTCCCGTAGAGTAATCGTTAAACACTAAACTATGTTTCAGTTGCATCATGTCTATTGACAAAAGTTGGACTACTAATCCACATCGTCGATCTCCTGAGTTCCAGCTAGGACTCGACTCTTTTGTCCAGAGATCCATGTTACACTTAGATTGTAAAGGTGAAACCAGATGTCCATGTGAGCAATGTGATAATTGTTACTTCATGGATCCGAAAGCAATGAGAAGTCATGTTCGTATATATGGTTTCAGTCGGTCATACGAAACGTGGATATATCATGGTGAACCTTTAATTCCTCCGGTTGTAGATGTCGTGTCGCCAAGTAACGAGAGGGATGATGTTATTGACGATGTTATGTGGGAGTCGAGAGAAAATGATACCAACATCGATGAAGGAACCTCGAATACAAGGGGTAGCGGTGTCGATAATGATTTTGAACAGTTGTTAGAGGCAGTCGAAACCAAGTTATATCCTGGTTGTACGTTTTATTTCCTTGATTTTCTAGCAAAGTTGATGCATATCAAGGTCAACAAAAAATGGTCTGATAGTTCATTTGATCAACTCCTTGAGTTGTTGCATTCATCATTTCCACAAGACAACAAGGTTACTCGTTCATGTTATCTAGCCAAAAAGAAACTGAAGAAGTTAGGTTTGGGGTATGAGTCAATACATGTGTGCAAAACGATTGTTTTCTCTTCTGGAAAGAACACAAGTCATTGCAAATTTGTCCCATTTGTAAAGAGAGTCGATGGATTGATAAAAACACCAAGGGTAAGAAGGTTCCCAGTAAAACATGATAAATATGCTATCAAAGAATTTCCGAAGAAAAGTAGTTTTATTCATTTTAAAACATTTGGGATGTCATTGTCAATACAGAAACATAAGCATAAACAGAACTTAAATTCATTATCACAAGTGATTTACATCTCCTTAATCTTTCAGTGTAGTGTAGCTTTATATCGACACCTATGATACAATTAAACTGAGTGGGTCAGGTTGGGAAACCTGGTGAGTACATAGGGTTTTCAACCCACAATAATATAATTATTATGTTTAATCATCAAACAATTAACCCAAATACCCATCCCCATTATCTTCTTTATTCCTAAGTACCTTCCCTAAGGATTTATCCTAAGGGTCGTCTCCTACATCATATTTACCTCTCATCTCCTTACATCGTATTTCCTTATATGTTTGTTCCTAAGGACTCTCCCTAAGGATCATCGCCTACATCGCATGGACAATATTGATTCAAGGATTACTCCCTCAATACGTGCCCAAAAAGGGTTAGGGTATCATCACATGAATACGTAGTTACAACATCGTCAGAACTCGTAATTCATAGTAAGGGGTTAGAATATTATCGCATGAATACGTAGTTACAACATTGTCTGAACTCGTAATTCATAGTAAGGGGTTAGAGTATCATCACATGAATATGTAGTTACAACATCTCCTGAACTCGTAATTCATCACCTACAGGTTATGAGCCTGGTGGTGTTTCCACGGGGTTGTCTATAATAGTCCGTGGTCGCCATCTATACTCTGGTAGATGACTACATCTCCAAATTGCCGGGCAAGGTTATAGTATCTTTCATCCTGCATCACCGATTCATCATCACCTATCTATCCTCACCAAATTATCATCACCTTCCTATCATCACGTATCTCTCATCATTTTATTTCATCACACACCTACTATTTTATCTATCCATATTTTATCCCAAAATATTTGCAGATATAAAATAAATATATAGTTTAAATCATTTAAAACATGTATAAAATCATTCATCTAGCATAGACAACAAGTATTCAGATAATATGCACACATAACACGTAATTCATATAAAATACTTCATATCTATGTGTAAGATGAAAATAACTATGCACTCACCTGAAAGGTGATGACTCAGCACTCAGACAACACTTCGATGCTCTCAAAACAATTTTCCTTCGATAAAACCTTGTATTAATACCACTAGGGTTTAGTCTAACAATAACCGCGACAAATTAATAGTCTGACTATTATTTCTATTATATAAGCGTTAAACGATACTTATATAACTCATAATAATAGCCCAAATAATTATTTTAAGGACCTAATAACATTACTATAATTATTTGAAAGCTATATTAAAAATTGCGTAAGCGTAGCTCACTTACAACGGATTTTAAAGAAAACCGGGCTTTGGTCGGAGCAGCGTTTCCGAAACCGAAAGACCCTTTTTCTCGGGACTTCCCTCAGGTGCTAGGGGGTTTACCTAGGGTTTAGGGGGAGGGGGGGGTTGGAACTCTAGAGAGAGAAAGATCTTAGAGAAAGAATGAATTTTGGTGTGATTTCTTTGGTAGCCCTCATAGCCTATTTATAGGCGCGGGCCTTCGGACTACGCTGCGCGTTCGGAAGGGCTACGCTGGGCGTAGTTTCGGATAGGATGCGAGTTGTCAGTCTCCGGGTGGTGCGACGTGGAGCTTGCTGGGCCGAGGAGTGCGAGGCATACATGACACGTTACAAGCTTCGTACGCGGTGCGTAATGCGAGGACAGGTGCCACCCATCCGAAGCAAGGCGTGATCAGCAAGCAACAGTCCAGATCATGCCACGTCATCAATCGAGAACAATTTTCGCAAATTCGAGTCTAAACTTTAAAAATTCGTATATTTTGCATAAGAGCTCCGTTTTTGACGTTTTCTATATCCACACGAAGGAGAGAACGTACTCTACAACTTTCATTTAGACTCCGTCGGCTAATTTTGACTTTATTTTAAAAGTTATATTATTTAACAGGCCGGGACATGATTGGTCCATTAAAAATCCATAACTCCTTCATCTAACGCCCGTTTTCGTCCATCTTTTTATCGTTACGATACTTTTAACGAGATCTTCGAGTCTCATTTAGGTTGTGTCGGCTAAAAACCGCTCGATCTAATATTCGAATTTCGGACTATACACTGCTAAGCCGAAACTTCGAAAAATCATAACTTCCTCATATGGAGTCAGATTTGAGCGTTCTTTTTATGGACGCTGTCGGTTTAACGTATTCTGCGACTTTCATTTAGGTCACTAAGGATAAAACTCGCTCTATCGTAAATTCACTATTTACGCTTTCCGGTGTCGTGCCGGTTCCGTCGCGAAGCTTCGACGGGTCATAACTTATTCGTTATAACTCGGATTTCGACATTCTTTATATGTACGGAAACCTTGAGACATATTCTACAACTTGGTTAAGATTATTCATTCTAAATAATCTTTTGTTGAAAATTCGTTTTCGACCCCCATTATCTCTAAATTGACTAGCCCGGATCTACGGACGTTACAATTATCTCCCCCTTAGGATGATTACGTCCCAGAATCATCAGCGAAACAGGGCTCACATGATGACTCCATACGTTATATCTTTATCCTAAGTAATAACCATAACTTTGATGTTTCTTCGAATGAATATCTAACTCTAAGACTTCCTGATTGCAGACGGTGCTTGATCTTGCACTTGCTCCCTATCTCACGTTAGACTCCAAATTATGACCTTCAAGCGACAATCTCGATCCTTACTGGAGACTGCTTCCTCTTCTTAACAAACTTAAGATAAGTTATTTTATTACTAAAATGGACCGATGTGTCATATTCTAATGACTTATCATCGTATGTTCCCACGCTTAGACTCATGTATCTTAAAGTCTTCCAGAACAGACTATACATTTCTTCATGTTCTAATCATATCTTAAAAGGCAGTGTTTCTAGCTACAAGCAACTATCGCGATACCTCTACCGATCGCTTTGATTATCTTTTATTTCAATCTTCCGACTTAAGTCAGATGCTACATCAAACTTGGTTCTGTGAACCACGTAACATACTCATCGTAGTCGGACTCAGTTAGATATGATACTAGGGTCGGAATAACAATCATTTTCTTAGTCATTACCGAAATGATGGTAACAACATACTTGAATAAAACGAAATCAATTACTAGCTTCTTGGTAACCTTGTGACTTTCCCTGATCCAAGCGTGAGTCATGTGCTTCCGGTAGTATATGCATCTACTACCTTTCACACCTACTCATACTCGTCCCAAGTATAGTCTCGCAGTTTTCCAATTAACCATAAAAAATCACATAACAATTTGACACATCAAATAACAAAATGAAGGTTTTATATTATTCCTTGAAACGATTACATAGGTGTTCAAGTTCAACCTATACTATGCCTCTAATAGGCTACACCTCCTGACACTATCTGCATGACTTCTTCATAACTTGATCCTCGAATATCCATCTTCACTCCTGATTCCTTGCATTGCCATCTACTTTGTCAAGGATCATTTGGAATGCTCTTGCTTTTGGCTTTAGCGGCGCATTTTGCCTTGTAGCTTCGTTCTTCTTTGGACAGTTCTTCGAAATATGCCCATCATTTCCACATTCGTAGCACTTCTTGTTTTCGAATGTACAATCTCTGGAATAGTTACCGGTCCTACCACACTTATAGCACGTCACTTTTCCATCGCATCTTCCGAAGTGCATCTTCTTGCACTTCTCACACCATCTTGCTTCACCTCCTCCTCCTCCAGACTTCGGGAATTTTCTTTCCTTGTTGGACCTTGAAGATCCTTTATGCTTCCTTTTCTCGCCAACTTTAGCTCTCTCTAGACCCCTTTCCCTAATCTGGGTCTCAACATTCTTGGCTGCCTAGATGGCGGCTTTCAAAGTGTTGCTTGCTTGACCATTTGACCATAGTCTGCTGGTAATCCATGGGCAAACTTGTTAAACTTGGAGAGTTCGGTTGGGACTAGGTAAGGGACCAGCTTCATCTTTTCCGTAAAGCTTGCAGCGTATTCTGTAACCGTCACACCCCAAAACCTGAGAAAGGCGAACTACGTTCTGGGGTGGAGGACGTCATGTACAGTATCATAACAATTGCATAATAGTAAAAACAAGCGACAACAACCATTACATTAATATAGTGATTATAAATACAAACGTGTTCTGCATAGTTAATAGACACCAAAAGTATAAACAAAAATAAAGATGAGACTTGTATACGCTCCATCTTCTCAAAAGCTGCACCAGTACTTGTCTATCTTTGACCTGAGGATACAAGTCATTTTGAAAACGAGTATCAGCATAAAGTTGGTGAGTTCATAAGAATTTAGTGTCGTTGTTTGTATAAAAGTGTTCAAAATCGTGTAATGTAAAAGTCGTAATTACTGTTTGAAAATAGTAGAAACCTCTAGAAAATCCTATATTTTCTAGAATTGAGCATCTGTAAGTTAAATCCTTCGAGTGTGTAAAAGTATTTCTATTGAAGCTTTCAGTTATAAATATAAGATAATGAATTTCATTCAAGTAATGTAAATGAGGATAAGTATTGCCGGATGGCTGTAGTAGCGTTGCAACTTCAATTAGAAATATATGTTTATTTACTTCGGGAAGTTAGCTTAGACTTTAAGTCTTAGTGTGTTAACTTGGATATGGATGTGATCTCTCATGTAACCAAACTGAATGATAATAGAGGGTCTGATGACCTTCCCGGTCATACGTAGTGTAGCGATGTAGTGCCACCCCTGGGCCTAGTCGGCTCAGACTGTAGTTAACAGTGGGGATGTAATGGCGTCCGTCCTGTATAGATCTATACATGTAGTGTTGCTTTCCCTTCGGGAAGCTCTGGTTACATGGTATTTGCGCAGTAGAGTGCCGTATAGAGGGATAGTGTGTTACATTCTGGATTAGTGTATTCTCTTGTATTATAGTATAGTAACTTTTAGTATAGTGTATAGAGTGTTCTCTTTAACATGCATTAACTTGTAATAGTAGTAATTGTAGTGAGTATCGTAGAGATAGAGGTAACGAGTAGTGGTCTTAACTATACCTATTATAGTTTAATAGAGTGTGGAATTGCATGCCTTTGATTTACAAAGGTACTGAGTAAGATGAAGATTTTCATATCTAACACAAATATATATAATATATAACTAAGAAATCAACGACAGTCGGACGGATAACAATATACCCTAAGACCATAATCAAACAAGAACAAGAAATAAGGCGAGCTATCGGTCCTAAGTCCTTCAAGTCTTACTTATATAAATATATTGGTGTGGATATAGTTTAAAAGAAAAGTAGTTTAAACACAGTTTGAAAATAGTTTAACAACAATTTAACCTAGAAAAAAATGCATTTGATAATTATTTAAAACAGTTTTATTGATAAGTAGCTAAAAGTATAGAAATTCCTTCTTAGTTACAAGTTATAAATCACATATGATTTGATACTGAAACTTGTTGTATTTAGCTTGTATCCCCCCTAAAACATGTAGAAACATTTAAAAAGGTTAATTAAGGGGTATGAACTCACCTGTAGCGAGTAGATCGGGTGGAAGTTTCGGATAAGCGTTTGGTGTCAAGTAAAGACTTGAACACACTCTATGACCCTAGTAACATATGGAGACATAGGTTTACAAGTAATTAGTGATTAAGACACTAATTAAACACATATAAACATCCTAATGCGAAGAAAAACTCTTTGTTCAAGTGCAAGGAGGCTATTAGGTTGCAATGAAAGAGTATAAGGCCTCACCATGAAGTTTATTCTTCTAATACTCACCTTAGGTGAGTTTACGGCTGAGGGACCATTTCCCCCATGAGTTTACGTCCGTAAACTCATGGGAGGAGTGGGTTTGAGCGCTTAAAGGTTTCTTAATTCACTAGGGATAGTTCTAGGGCTTAATCCAAGGCTTGAGGGGTGTTTAAGGTTAAAAGAGGGCACTCCCTTGGAGTTTGCGGTCCTAGGATCACTCCTTGGGAGTTTACGGTCGTGAAACCCATGGTTTACGGTCGTGAACTCTTGGATACCCCTCATACTTCGATTTTGAGGTCCTTAGCTCATTCCTAAAAGTTTCTAAGTGAAGGTCCAAGGCTAGATATGGGGTATAGGGCTTAATTTGCATAGTTTGAGGGAGTTTACGGCCTAAGAATGTTCTTGGGCCGTAAACCCTCTTTTAAGCCCCCAAACATAATGTTTAATGCATAAAACACTTCAAGGGTAAGTTCTAAGTTAGCCTCTAAGCTAAGGAAGGGTTTTGGGGCATTTTTGGCACATTTTTAGGTGTTTACGGCCTAAGAGAGTTCTTGGGCCGTAAACTCCTTGTTCTTGCCCTATTTGGATGATTTTTGAGCTATATGGACATGTAATAAGCATTAGAACAATCTAGGGTAAGAAGACTTACAGTTTGGAAGTGGAAACTTGCGGTTTTTAGATGGATCGGGCCTTGAGGAGAGAGAGTAAAGAGAGAGAGAGAGAGAGAGAGAGTGACTAAGGTGGTAAAAGGTCCAAATGATGTCTACTCACCCTTATATAGGGTTCGAGTTTTGTGACCAGGTGGGAATCTACGCGATACTGACGTTAAACGGGGTTTACATTTTTACCCGATTAAGTGGTCGTAACCCGACTTAGTTGTAAACTAAATTTTTTCCCAATTAAAATTGAGGGTATTACTTGTGTTTCATTTATTTCATAACAACACTAAAATAAAATAGAATATAAATTGGTTTGCCTAACCCAAATGTTAACGGAAAGTTTAATAAGAACGAGTTTTATTAACGGAAAACGGGTTACGGTGACGGAATAAATTCTAGGTTGTCACAGTAACGCTCATTCTTCCCTTCTTCAGATTCTGGAACTCATTGTTGATTTCTAGAAGATCCTCTCAGAGCAGTATTGCATCATCAACTGCACCAGAAAATCCTCCCAAGACATCTTACTAGCTTCTCCCTTAGGCATTGAATCAGCTAGTAGCTTCCACCAGCTCAGTACTCCAGATTTCAATAGAGGAACCGCGAGAGCGGTCTTTTGTCTGTTGCTACACTCGCAACTCTCAAACATTGTCTCCATCTCGGAGATCCAATCCATAACTTCCACCGGCGTCGGGCTTCCATATAGACTCGATGGTTTGGATGCCATGAAATCCTTGTACTTGCATCCGCGTCCGTCATTTCCTCCATCCTGATTGTTTTGTCTAACTATCGGTGGGTTATCTTGGTCAACCGTCCCACTGTAGTTTCCTCCTTCTGACTGCCCATCATTCAGCTCGGGCTGTTCAATAGGCAATGTAAGTTGCTCTCGATTTTGTTGAAGTAAACGCCTTGTTTCCTCCATTTGACGATCCAACATCATTTGGATCATCGCTTGTACCCCGACCATCGTGATTGGCTCAGGTGCGGTTACTACAACAGGTATTTGTTCAGCCACTAGGGATTGTTGATTCCTATCTCCATTCCGTTCCCGACTCCACTTCGGGTTCTTGCCATTTTGATCTATACACCAGATCAAATGTTGGGTGCGAAATGACAAGAATTAAGATAGGAAAGATTTTATTTACGAATAACGTGTAAATATCCTTATTACTCCGAAAGGTTACATGTCAGTTCTAATACCGTAATTAAACATTTAGAAATCTGTACACATAAAATTTCCAGATCCGGTCGGCAACAGACCATGGATCCGATCAAACGATAACATAAAGCATAACAAATCATTTAGCACGTAAAAGCAATTTAGGCATCATTCCTAAAATAAGCTAGTGCTTGTGTCTATTCAAGTGTATTACCTAAGACACACTCCTCACAATCATTTCTTAACATTCTAAGTTTAAGTCTAGAAATAAATCCATATTCCTATTTCGCTTAAACTAATGCTCTGATACCAACTGTGACATCCCCATTTTCTCGGCCAGAAAAGACCGATTTTGTTTATGCTTTATAAAAATCAGAGTACCTCTTTTAATAAAAATGTTGCGGAATTTGTTCCCAGTAAAACATGATAAATACACTATCAAAGCATTTCCGAAGAAAATATTTTTATTCATTTTAAAACATTTGGGATGTCATCGTCAATACATAAACATACGCATAAACAGAACTTACATTCATTATCACTAGTGATTTACATCTCCTTAATCTCTTAGTGTAGTGTAGCTTTATATCGACACCTGTGATACAATTAAACTGAGTGGGTCAGGTTGGGAAACCTGGTGAGTACATAGGGTTTTCCACCCACAATAATATAATTATAATGTTTAATCATCAAACAATTAACCCAATTACCCATCCCCATTATCTTCTTTATTCCTAAGTACCTCCCTAAGGATTTATCCTAAGGGTCGTCTCCTACATCATATTTACCTCTCATCTCCTTACATCGCATTTTCTTATATGTTTGTTCTTAAGGACTCTCCCTAAGGATCATCGCCTACATCGCATAGACAATATTGATTCAGGGATTACTCCCTCAATACGTGCCCAACAAGGGTTAGGGTATCATCGCATGAATACGTAGTTACAACATCACCTGAACTCGTAATTCATAGTAAGGGGTTAGCGTATCATCGCATGAATACGTAGTTACAACATCGCCTGAACTCATAATTCATCACATACAGGTTATGAGCCTGGTGGTGTTTCCACGAGTTTGTCTATAATAGTCCGTGGTCGCCATCTATACTCTGGTAGATGACTACATCTCCAAATTTCCGGACAAGGTTATAGTATCTTTCATCCTACATCACCGATTCATCATCACCTATCTATCGTCACCAAATTATCATCACCTTCCTATCATCACGTATCTCTCATCATATTATTTCATCACGCACCAACTATTTCATCTATCCATATTTTATCCTAAAGTATTTGTAGATATAAAATAAATATATAGTTTAAATCATTTAAAATATGTATAAAATCATTCATCCAGCATAGACAGCAAGTATTCAGATAATATGCACACATAATAAGTAATTCATATAAAATACTTCATATCTATGTGTAAGATGAAAGTAACTATGCACTCACCTGAAAGGTGGTGACTCAGTACTCAGACAACACTTCGATGCTTTCAAAACAATTTTCCTTCGATAAAACCTTGTATCAATACTACTAGGGTTTAGTCTAACGATAACCGCGACAAATTAATAGTCTGACATAACGACAAACACATTCTTCACGATGAAAGCTATGTTGTTATGGACAATAAAACACTTTCCCGCTCGTAGTAGTTTATTGGGTTGGAGCGGACAAGGGTATAAAGCATGCCCGACTTGCAATGAAGACATTCCCTCGTACCGTGCAGTAAATAAAGTCGTTTATATCAGTCATCGTCGGTTCTTAGATGATGATGATCCATTAAGGATGAGTTTGAAATTTAACGGACAACTCGAGACAAGACCCGCTCTGAGACATTTTACTAATGAAGACATACAATAGCAACTAGGCCGTCTACTACTTCGTAAACCGGGTAAACATCCTAAGACTCTCTAGGAAAACATGGATTGGAAAGTATTCGAGTTGAACAAGTGGAAACGTACCATATTTTTCGAGCTCGAGTATTGGTCTTCTCTGCAGCTTAAGCACAACTTTGATGTAATGCATGTCGAGAAAAATATGGGTAAGAGTCTTTTGGGGGTACTTCTATGATGAATGATAAGTGTAAAGACATATCAAATGCACGTGAGGACTTGAGAAATCTGAATATCCGACGTAATCAATGGTTGCAAAAAAGGGTAACAAGTTCACTAGACCACATGCAAGCTATTCATTCAAGAAACTTGACCGCAAAATCTTTTGTCAATTTATAAGATATGTTAAATTGCCAGATGGGTTTTGATCTAACATCAGTAAGAAAGGGGTAGATAATGATACTAACATTATTCAGTTGAAATATCATGACTATCACATTCTTATGAAACTTTTGATACCAATTGGAGTTAGAGCGTTATTGGACAAAGAAACTTCTACACCAATTGTAGATCTTTTACGTTTTTCAAGCAAATTTGCTCTATAACACTAAAGGTGGAGGATATGAGGAAAGAAAAAGAAGACATTATTAGAATCTTGTGCAAGATAGAGTTGATTTTTCCTCCAACGTTTTTTGACATTATGATTCATTTAGTTTTGCATTTACCTGATGAAGCGATTGTCGGAGGCCCGATATGTATGAGATTGATGTATCCATTCGAAATGTATATGAAAATACTAAAAAACTATGTTAGAAATAAGGCGAGGCCCGAAGGCTGTATATCTGAAGGTTATGTTGTTGGAGAAGTTTTGTCATTTTGTTCGATGTACCTTTGAGATGTGAAGACTTGATTCAATCACTCTGAAAAAAACGAGGACGTTGTCATTGAAAAAACAAAGTTTTGGATGTTTGAGTCCAAGTGCCGACCGGCCAGCGCAACGCAAATCAAACATCTTGATATAAGGGGAAAACGTAATATATAATGGTTTATATTGAATAGATCTCAAGAAGTCAGGCAATACATCAAGTAAGTGTTCTTATTTTTAATTATCTTTCATTATTTATTGTTACTCTTTTCCATTTATCAGTTACATATATTTGATCAATATAGAAAATTCAAATCTGAACATCCTGAAAGTGATGAAAAGACCGAATTTCCCAGTTGGTTTCTTGAAAAGGTAATAATAATTAACAAACAAATGTATTTGATCAATATAACGAATCAACAATACATAACACATCAACATATGTTTAATATGTTTATCAGATGGAAAAAGAAAACTCTTCAGAATTCCACAAAGAGTTGTCGGCCCTTTCAATGGGTTCACAAAGCGATGTTTATACTTACACTGCATGCATAGTCAACGGTGTTAGGTTTAAGGTACTTAGTCGTGATGCACAACGCAAAAAGCAAAACTATAGGGTTCTAGAGGTGGGCGAAAATGGAGTGAAATATTATGGCTGGTTGAAAGAGATTATGGAGGTGCAATATCCATATGATTATTCGACTGTAATATTTTGGTGCAAGTGGTTCGATACAAGAGATATCCTTGATGATAATTTCATAAGTATCAACACAGAACACGAAGCATACCAAGATGATCAACTCATATATGCTTCACAAGCCAAACAAGTGTTCTACATCCACGAGTCTATTAATCATCGAAGAAACCAAAACAACAACCCTCATTGTGTCGTCTAGCATGTTAATCATCGAAGTATTTGGGATCTACCATCCGACAATGCTCATGTCCAAAATGCTTACAGTGACTCTGTCCAAAATGTCGACAATGTGGAGGCCGAAAATGTTGACGTAGTTCAAAAAAACTCTTCATCTGAAGCTAGAATTTTTATCGACTTCTCACAATATTTTCAAAACAATGTTGATGTAGCTCAAACAATGCTGATTATGATGATGAGGACGATACTGAAGTACCTCCGCCAATTGGTAGAGTCAATAATGTTTCCGATGAAGAGACTGATTATGATGATTATGACTCTGATTAGGATACTGATGAAGAAGACATTTAAGTATATGATGGAGATTCTGATTAAAAAAATCAAATGTATTTTTTTAATAGAAACTTTATTTGAAGTCTTACTTTTATTCATATTTTTTGTTTAACTTTTATTTATGTTGTTTGTCTATATTGCATATCTTATAATTTAGTAGGATAACTAACTTGTATTCATATTGTATTTCCATATTGTACATCTTGTAATTTTACAGGCTACAAATGAGGTTTACGTGGGCGATATTCTTTGTTGTGATGGCCGATGTTATGGGCCTTGGTCACGGAGGTGATGGAGCTGGGGATCCACCACCTCTAGGAGGCTATTGTCGCGGGCAGCATGAACAGGATGGTACGTTTTATTATGATATATTTATATTTATTAGCTATTTTCATTAATTTATTATAAGTTATCATGACTAATATTTTCAATTGTATTTTTTCAGTCGAGCTCCCAAAGAAAAGAAGGGGCTTGTCAAAGAATATAGAGGTAGGAAAGTGGATGCAGACAAATAAGGGAAAACCCGTGGATTTGGATTTCGACAGGGAGATCACATATTCCACTGTCGAGAAGCCTGCCAATTGGTTCACATATGACATTGGGAGGTATATGTGGAACAACATCCCTTTCAACGTATCTGGTTGGGACAATGTTCCCCCTCGTTAAGGAATGCGAAAATTGTGCATCTAAAGGTAACTTAGATAATATTTTAAGTTTAGTTGTGATTGTTATTTAATTAACTAACTTTTTGTAGTTTTTGAATAAGTTTGATTTCGATAAGGTTAACTTGGATTCGGAGCGTGCACAATTGTTGAAGAGCATTGATCTGAGTCTTGCAAAAGTTTATAGAGCCCGAAAAAGTAAAGGCCATTCTTATTTTAAGCAAATCGGGGGCCTACAGATATCCCAATGGCACTAAACTACCCCCTTGTTATGTCACCTGAAAATTGGGCGAAGGTAATCGAACATTTTCAATCTCCCGAATTTTTAAGGCATTCGGCGTCAAAAAAAAAGAAGTCCGTGCAAAACAACTAGTTGTAAACAGAGGGGGGTCGAGCTCGTACATCAATGCATGCTTCAAAGAAGTAAGTTATGATATATTTAATTGTTTATTTAAAGTATAATTAATCTAATTTTTAATGTTAAATAGGATATCACTCGAATCGAAGCATTTCGTAAGACTAATTCCAATCATCAAGGGGTATTTTATAGTCTTGCAGTCGAGCAATAATACGTAAGTGGTTAATTTGTATTTTCATATAAGTGTTTATATCATCAAGGGTATTTCGTAATCAAATTTTTATGATGTTTATAATTTTTTGAACATAGAGACTGCTTTACTTCAGGAGATCAATCAACAAACTCAAGCTTCTTCTTTAGCAAGCTGTCTAACGCCAAGTGATACAAGAAAATGTTTTGAAAAAATATTGGGTGCTCGACGCTGACATATCAAAGGCATTGGTCGTAAACCTACTACCGTTGTGTCTATGTACGATTAAGAAAAACCAATGACACAAGAACCACCCCAATCACATGTAATTGTTTGTTTAAGTTGAAAAGTATAATGCTATAATGGAAAAACAAAAAAAAGTAGGATGCTATAATGATATGTTAGTAATTGTTTGTTTAGTATATAGTACAATGCTATAATGGAAAGTAGAATGCTATAATGATATGTTGGTTATGGTTTGATATAATGATATTTTGTAGTTTGGTAATTTTTGGAAAGTAGAATATTATAATGATATGTTGGTTATAGTTTGATATGTTGATATTTTGTAGTTTGGTGATTTTTGGAAAGTAGAATGTTATAATGATATGTTGGTTATGGTTTGATATGTTGATATTTTGTAGTTTGGTAATTTTTGGAAAGTAGAATGCTATAATGATATGTTGGTTATGACTTGATATGTTGATATTTTGTAGTTTGATATTTTTTAGAAAGTAGAATGCTATAATGATATGTTGGTTATAGTTTGATATGTTGATATTTTGTAGTTTGGTAATTTTTGGAAAGTAGAATGTTATAAGGATATGTTGGTTATGGTTTGATATGTTGATATGTTAGTATTTTTTTTTATTTTGGTAATTTTTTAAAATTATAATACTATTATTGATATTTGTAGATGGAAATGTTGCAAACGATACTGAAGGACCCGACATGTTCTACAGAATTAGAAGAGTCGTTCATTGTCACCGCCAAATAATGAAGGAAATGATGAGAGTGATGACGACGAGTAGAAATTTTAGGATTTTATGAAATGTTTGTTTAGAAGAATACTTTAGGTTGTATGGACTGATATTTTGGATTGTGGATCAATGTCTAATAGATTTTATAAAATTGTAGATTAATATTTTATAAAATTGTAACAAATTTTATAAATGTTATATTGTTTTTTTTATAACTTTAATATTAAATAAACAAAAAAAATGAAAACAGTTTTTGCGGCGACGCCTTTAGCGGTGACAAATAAGTATTAGCGGCGATGTGTTTTTAGCGGCGATTGTGAAGTATTAACGGCGACGAACCTGGCATTAGCGACGAAGCATTAGCGGCGACGTATTTGCAGCTACATGTCGCCGCTAATGCCTTTAACAGTGACACCCCTATCTTCTGCGGCGACTGGCATCGCCGCTAATGCCCGTATTTCTTGTAGTGATAGCCAATTAAACTAAAATGAAAAGGTGAAGACGGTGGTTATAAAGTAAATGTGGCCTCATAATTCTCATACCTTACTATAATAAATGAAGATGCATTTTGTCACATTTTAATCTCTCATAGTTTTGACATTTGTCATTTTGTAATATTTATGAAATAAATAATGTCCACATGTTAATTTCTAGATTTTTTTTAAAAAAATTTTAAAATTAAAAAGCCACATAATACTTATATACTTATATATATGTAAAATATCAAATGTAATAAATATAATAAATATAACAAATGTAATAGTTAATTGTGTAATTCATATATTTTTTATTTTTTATTTCAAAATTTTATTTAAAATACTTATTGTTTACACTTTGATATATTTTTTTTAACCAACTCGTGAAATATACTATATATATATATATATATATATATATATATATATATATATATATATATATATATATATATATATATATATATATATATATATATATATATATATAATAACTGAGAGGCTCAAGCATTATCAATTAATCGATGTGGGATTGTGGGATAAATTTGCTTATCTTATCAATAACATATAGCTGCAATTTGGAATGAGATTTTGGGGCACCGGCAGCCCCATAATGCCTCCGCCACTGATCTAATCTTAAAAAAAACAAAAAAAGACCATACCGGCTTTTCTTCACTACTTACAAGTTTAACCCGTATTTGGCTTGTCTATACAGAGAATACATGTTATGTAATGCTATTAAACTCAAAAGTCAAAATACACATTATTCTATCAACATGTCATCTCTTCTGCCGATTGCTCAGCCAGCAGTCTTTGAAGCTCGCTCGGTCTGCATGGTATAACTACCGCACCTTCATAATTAAACCCAAACTCTTCAGCAGCTCGTTCCAGTAGTCTTACAAATGAAGCCCTTTCAAGATATGCCACAGGAACAACAAACCTCCTCTCCTCATGTTCATCCACTGCTATCACTGCAAAGTGCCCTTCTTTCACATCCATATTTCTGGCAAAAACTCTCTTCTGTAACCTCTTCACAATCACAGAAATCCCAATCTTTTTCGGCATATTGCACTCTGAATATATGACAAATGATATCTTTTAGTCTCTGGTGATCAGGTTGTCAGCACGACTAGTACTTATACTCTTTGGAGTCACAATATAAACATGGCATGCATGTGTGCACGTATACACTATGTCGACTCCGTGTATGTGTGTGCACGTGCCGAAACGGAAAACTGGAAATTTACCACGAAATTGTGGAGCACGATTGATGCACATGGTGGGTTCCTTGTTTAGGTAAGTTCCCTTCACCGGCTAATTAATCCGAAAAAGGTTAGTATCTTTTCGTACCATTTGAGTGGTAAGGTGGGGTTGCAGGATCTATAACAAGTGTTATGTTATACCACCGACTCTAAAACCTCTTATGATTAACGTTTCTGTATCTCGACCTAAAACATAATATTAGTGAAATATTTATTCAATTATTTGTAAACAAAATTACATAAATGGTCCATATGGTTTATGAAATATCACAAATTAAGTTTTTTGCTAATTTTTTTATACATATGGTAATGGTTTCGAAAACTTGAATGAATAGTCTTTAGCAATTAGTATGAAAGTAATTTGGTCTATGAGGTTTGTGAACATGGGTAACTATAGAGGTTACTTGTAATTTGGTATATGAGGTTTGTGACCATGGGTAACTATAGAGAACATTTATGTAATTTTGTTAATATTTTATGTTGGTGAGTTTGTGCAATGACATCTTCACACCTTAATTTTCTAAACTTTCATGTTTATCGTCAATAGTATATATAATTTGATTTCACTAAATAACTTTTGTTTTTAACCTAAAAACACTATTTTTTATGTGTTTATTTTTATTTATGTGTCGATATAAATTGAAGGTGGTCAATGTTTCGATATGAATTTAGAACTTTTGTTTTGTTATTTTCTTTAAGAAAAAAACTTACTTGCTTTTTTTTTTAATGCATGTGTTGGTTTAAATTCGAGTTTGTCTATGTTTCGACGTAATATTTTTTACGTGTTCATGTTTTATTTTATGTACGTTTTCAATGTGTGAGTCTGATCACATATAATAACTTTTGTTTAGGGATGAACATTTGGACCGGTGAACCGGCTGAAACCGGTACTGGAACCGGAACCCGATGGAACAGGTCGGGCAGGGACTGAGACGATATTCTTGTTGATTTTTAAAACCGGAAACCGGTAGAACCGGCAAAAACCAGAACCGTATGTTGCTATTTCTTGATGACCGGCTTCAACAATGAAGACACGATAATAACCGGTAGGAACCGGGAACCGGTGGTCCGATTCAGTTCTTAATTTCGGCCGACTTCGGTTCCTGGGCCGGTCCAGTTCGGGCCGATTCCAGGCGGGTCGGTTCCTTTGCTCATCCCTACGTTTGTTCGTTAACTTTAAAAAATGCATTATATTCGAATTTGTCTACGTTTCGACATAATTTGTTTTTTATATTGTCATGCTTCATTTTATGTACATTTCCTACGTATGAATCTCTCATTTGTTAACTAAAAAACTAATTTTTACATGTTTATTTTTATGAATATGTCATTATAAATTCAAGATGGTTAACGTGTCAACATCAATTTAGAACATTCGTTCATTAGTTTTAAAAAAAACTTGTGTTTTTTATATACATATAGTTATAAATTTGAGTTCGTCTACGTTTCGATGTAAATTTTTTAATGTTTTCGTAGTTATTTTGATGTACATGCTTAGTTTTTTTTACATTTGACGTAACATTTATCAGTACAATCGTTAAATTCAATTTACAAAATTTAATACATTTAATTACGCTTTTTATTGCTACGTGAGATCTCGGTGCGTTGCTGACCACCCCGATGCAGGCTTCCTCAAATGAGCACTCCAGATGTCACGCTGCAATAAATTTACAAAGCTAGGTTAGAAAGTATTGCTCTCCGATGCCTAAGTTAGATGTCATCTTTCAGGTTAGGGTTTGAGTAGATTGCTAAAGATTACTTACTATTTATGGAGAGACCGAGCTTCGTTTTATAGTTGAGGCTTTAACCACCCCATGATCTTTTCTTTCGGGCCTTGCTTTGGTCCTCAGGTTGTAAGGGTAAGACCCTTTTAATAAAATAAACTTGCATGTTCCATGTTTCCTGGGATACTGCTTTATAGGTTATGTACAAAAGGTAGGAAGATTCCTGGTGTACGTGGTCGAAATATCTTGATGTGCTGAGTACCAATCTATACTTATTTGTTGGTTATGGATTTTCTTAAGATGGAGTTATTTGGCCGACCTGGCTTTACGTAGGTTGGCGCCTATACCCCAATTAGCCCCAGCCTAATTGTTGTTAACTTTTCCCAAATGGTTTATGATAATTGGGCTTGAAAAGTGTTGTTAAATCTGCTTCTTTAATCAAACATTGGGTAAGGTATTGCACGCGCCTTGATATCTGTGTTTTTGGCTACTTGATCGTATTTTTGCAGACGGTTGGCTTTCCCGCCTCATTTTCCATAAATACTTGTCACATCCATCTGTCAGTTTTTCTTTGATAAATTCTCCATTTTTTCTCTTTTCTCTTACGTGCCCCGATTCTCTATTTTGCTTAGACTAAGAACATGTCTCGTCCGATAATGCTTGTGGTTCATTCTTCCGTTACTTACGAACATCTTGACCAGATTTCCACGAAATATCATCTTGTCGAGGAAGACGGAGCCGTTTTCCCTGGTTCTACAACGGTTATTGACCGTCCGCCATCAAGTATAGTTGGTTTTTATCTCTATTACTTTGAGGTTGGCCTTCGTGTTCCCCCTTGTTCTTTCTTTGGTTCCATCATTGAGTCGTATAGAGTCCATACTTGTCAGTTGAAGACCAATTCTATTTTGAAAGTTGTTTGCTTCGAGTTGCTTTTTCATGCATCTCTCATTGTTCCTACTATCGATTTGTTTCATTACTTCTTTCGCATCTGTAGTAATGACGCTTGGTATTAATTTTTTTTCCAGGGGGCACTACTAGAAAAAGACCTTTAATGATGTGCTTTTTACGACACGCGCTGATTAATGATACGCAAAAGGGCGCGCCCTAAAAATAATGTTAGATCTTTGGAAATTTGAAGAATTTAGGACGCGTATTTTTGTGTGCCCTAAAATTATTATCCCACAAAAAAAAATATACAAACACGGAGGGTGCTTATTTAAAACGTGCGTCCTCTGTGAGTGTCACTTTATAATTTTTCACTCAAAACGCGCGTTCAAGGGGGAAATCAAATCCTCTTAAAATTCTAAAATTTTTAATTACCCCGCTTCAAGATCTGTCTTCATTCTCTTCTTCCCTTTTCTCTACAAACCCTAATCATAAATACCATATCTTCTTGCTTCGGTTGTTAGAGTTGCACAAATGGTGGTTGTAGTTTTCGGGAGCTTTTATGGTATGTATAGTTTAATTGGACCAAAATTAATCATATATTAATTTTTTTTAGCCGAGGGCAGTGGAGCTGAACACGAACACAAGGGAAATTACAACATCTCACACCTAAATCGAAGCAATCGAACATATTTCAGTCCTCTATCTTACATTGAAAATCGTTTCCCCTGCTATTGCCGACCCTTTTGGAGTGACTTCTAGGGCTTGAATGAACACTTATCCATGTCGACACTCCATCCAACGCCCTCATCGCGTTTTTTTTTTCTTTTAGTCGAGGGGGTGATTCTAGTCATGTATATGCTATTCCATGTTTATATTTCTGTAATTGCAATCATCTCCTCCCAATTTCTTTTTCTCTAACCCCTTCCATTCCATGGGCAGAGGTCAGTTGGTCGTCTCGCATGCCATAATTCATGGAGGTGCTGGAGTTCAAGCCCTGACAAAAGAACCCTCAAACCTTACTCCGATTTTCCAAAATTAGTTGTTATGTAAGTCAATTAGGGATGTCAACGGGGGCAAATGGGGCGGGGAGTGCATCTCCCGCCCCCGCCCCCGAAATTTCCTTGTCCCCATGCCTTCGCCCCCGTCCCCGGACTGTTCAATGTTCCTACCCCCGCCCCTGCCCCCGAATCCCCTTTATTACCCCCGCCCCTGCCCCCGTTCCCCCGCCCCCGATTGATTTTGGGCTACTTTTTTTTGGGCTAAAAGAAGTTGTTATTTAGACTAAAATAAGCTATTTTTTGGGTAAAAAATAATTATTTATAACAAAATTTTATATGTTAAAAATACAAAAGTTATGGCATTTAAAAAATTATACTAACAGCTTAAAAACATGTTTTTTGATGAATTTTGGAAGCTCAAAATCATGTTATAGTTTATTATATTTATATAATTAATATATGTAAATATATGTGTAATTTATTAACAGGGTCCCTATGGGGATTTCGGGACGGGATTGCCTACCCCCGCACCCGCCCCCGAAATTAAAATGGGGGTTAACCTTGACCCCGCCCCCGTCCCCGCCCCCGATTTTTTTTAAAAAAATACCCCAAACGGAACGGGGCCCCCACGGAAACGGGGTCCCACAGGACTTTTTGACATCCCTAAAGTCAATGACTTATCGACCATGATTTTTGACCAACTATTCTGTAACATAGTTCTTTTGTGATATAGATACCCTCAATTTCCTGAGGTTATATCCTTCAGTAAGGACCGAAAGAAATTCAACATTGCTTGTCATCATCCTAAGTTCTTTGTTCAACAAAGAGATGATAGTATGCGTGTAATTATCACTTCTGCCAATCTCGTGGCCAAACATGTGACTTTCTTACACAAATTACATAATTACCCTTATTAAGATTTTTATGGAACAAAATTTTCTATTTTCTCTATGATGTAATGGCTATGAGTGACAAATATTGGTTGGTGGCAAGATTACCCTCATGGGAATGTGCGTGATTATAAGTCTCTCTTTTGTCAATCATCTTCTGAAGAAGTAAATCAAGATTCAAAATCAGATAAAGCTTCAATTACAGATATTATTCGCTAGTTACTAATAAGATAAAGCTTCAATTATAGATATTATTCGCTATGTAGTTGTGTATATACAAAAACCATGATTTATAAATTCATGCACAATGAAGAGCATTATTTAAACTTAATCACGTTTCTTGTTGCTAGGATAACATTCTAACACTCTTGGGCGAAAAGCTACCCTTCTATCACCTGAACCTGTTGTTGCATCTGGTGTTCCATGTTGCTGGTGTGTTATTTCTTTGTTCAAAATCATGGTTTTTCCCTACTTTTATAAAAAATTGGTTCCATTAATTCGTTCTTTCTATATTAAATAAAAAAACGGGTGCCCATATATACAACTTGATGGATTAAATCATGTCTCTACATGCATTTTTCTGATAAGCTTGGGATCCCTTTCCTTGACACCAATGCAACAGATTCGGTCAATGTGGAACAAGCTTTCTTGGACAACCGATGTGATTAAGAAAAAGTAAGACTACTTAACTATGACAAGGGTTATTGGAGGTTATTTTAGTCTTTTTTGTTGTAATTTGAGGTTAACTTTTCTAATCTATGAATTGTTGATTCTAATTAGCCGTTTTTACTGGTTGATTGGCAACATATACGTGTTAAAGGGTAAAATTGGAAATTCATAGTAATTTTTTTGCCACATGGACCTTTTTTTTTAATTAAGTAGAGACTATTTATGTTAAACATTTCTCGACAGGGCCTGTTTTGTAATCGTATTTATACATTATTAAATGAATTGAAATATCAGCAGTGATAAATGATATTTTCTTCAAACTTTTGTTTCTTTTATACATATATATATATATATATATATATATATATATATATATATATATATATATATTTGAAAACAAAATTCCTCTGTTTTCAAGCAATTTTATGCTATTTTTTTCAGGTAAAAGTGGTTGTTGCATCAACCCAAGATTCAGAATCATGGTTAGATATCGGATAGCAATTTGGACCAAAATACCCCTACAAATGAATGATGTGGTTTAACTGACAACTCAATTTATATTTACATAAGAGATATAACCTACAACATATGCCAACAAAGTTAAGTACCTATAATGGAAACCAAGTAGAATCAGAAGCCTTTAATCATCACTACAAAGATGGATATGTTGTCCCCTTGTATGCCAACAAAGTTGTGTTCTGTTGTTCCTTGTAGCTTTTCTTCTGATAATACCCCTCCCCATGTTAATCTCCATAACCCAAAAAGTGTCTCACCCCAAAATACCGATTATACCCTTCACCAAGTTAATCTTAATAATCCAAAAAGTGTCTCACCACATTAATATTTAAAAATGTATTTTTTATATATTAATATTAAAAATGTATTTTTTATATAGTTTGGTCATCCCGAGTGGGTTGATTTCCCAAGATCAGACAATAATTGGAGTTATGAAAAGTGTAGACACCAATGGGAACTTGTTGATACAGAGCACTTAAGATACAAGGTTGGATACTTTTTTTTAATAGTTTATAATTTTATATCTACATTTTGTTACAATTACATTTTAAAAGCATGAATTTATAAATGTAGTTCATGAACGCTTTTGATAGAGCTATGAACTTGTTTGATGAAATTTTTTCCTTCCTCTCATCAACCAAGCACATTGTAAGCAACACAGATGAAGATGACAAGGTACACCGTTATAACGACTGTTTTTTAGATTCTTTATGATTTGTATTTATTTTAATCTTCTATCCAGACCAACTTATCATTGAAAGGACTTATTAATGATCATTACTTTTGGCATCATGTGAAATTGTTCATAATTGGGCTGTTAATGTTCCTATTTGTTTTCATTTATGCAAGTAACAATCTTGTTGAAAGGACTTATGAATCAGATGTTAATGGTAACAAGTTTAACACTCGAGTGCATACGATCAGATATTAAAGCAAGGTTGGTGTAAGAGTTGATGATTAGAACATTGTTCCAAGACCTTCAGTGAGTTATGATGATCTCCCTTAATAGCAATGTAGTATTAGGTTATATATTTAGCGATGATTATTTGTATTTGACATTTTAGTGCAATGAATTATCTTTCTTATTTATTGTATTTTATTTTGTATTTTGTAAGACATTAACTTTTGTGCAATGGATTGTATTTTTTGTATATGGTATTTTATTTTCTATTATGAGACATGAAATGCAAATTTAATTTGAAAATTAGTAAATCTATAAATAATCTAAAAAAAAAATTACGATACGCAAAAATGCGTGTCATCTTCATTTATGACATGACCTTTCTTGACAGCGGCTTTAATGATACGCATTGCGTGTCATAAATGTGCGTCGTCTCTCGTTATGACAGGGCCTTCCTTGATGCACATTTGCGCATCGTCTGAGCGTTTTACGATGCGCAATGAGCGTCGTAAAAGGCCTTTTTTCTAGTAGTGGGGAGAAGTTTTATTGAGGGCCTCCCTAAATCCATCAAGAACCGGAAGAATGAATCTATTTTGTTAAATGCATCTCGGTTTCCTTATCGTAATGGATTTCATACTCCTAGTATAATTATTGATTAGAAGCTCGATATGACTCCTGATTTAAGTCAAGACATAGATAAGATATGCCGCCTGAATGTTATGATGAAAAAATTTCCTAAGGCTGTATTGGGTTAGGCCGGTATGAGCCATTATTGGTTACACATGGGCGTGTTTCCCTCAATGTTTATTCGAGGCCCACGTACTCCTTTATTTTGTTGCTAACTGTTTATTTATTTTTGCCTTAATCGTTTAATTGCTTCATTTTATAGATGGAAGTTGGTTACTCTTCCTTTTTCTACTATGTTAAGGGTAAGATTTTAGCTCTTGATCTTGGTTCTGATGATTTCAATCTTCTTATTCTTGATGATAACTTTGATGGTAGCGGGAGTGACGGCAATATTCACAAAATGAGGAGGAATCAGAGTCCTCGTTCAGAGTTCATGAATCATATGATGATGATACGGGTGAGAAAACTCCAAATGTTACCACCATCTTGTTATTGTTTTTTGGGATGATGGTGAAGGTGAAACTAGAGAACAGACACTTGTTGTTCGTAAGAGGGGTAGGGATTCAATTGCTTCTATAGCTCTTGCGGTTGTTCTATCTGTTGGCGAGGGTAGTAGTGGTAGAACTATGAAGAGATGTTGCTCCTTGGATCCTGGTGCTTTCCAGTCTTTTGATGATAGTATTGGTGTGGGGCGGCCTTGACGGGATTTAGGTAAAACAAATAAACTTAAAACCCTTAAGTTCACATGCAGCCTAAAGGATCTATGTTTTCACTATTGAACCTATAACTACGAACATCAAATAAGAAACCCTAAGAACCCTAGGTAATTTTTGAAAATAAGAAATTAGGGTTTAAGATTAAATACCTTAATTGTTATTGTAGTAAATAACAATGATTCTTCAAAAGTAGATCTCTTGAAATTAAGCACCATAAGTGTCGTGCCTCTTATGGAATCACACCCAAGCTAGCAAGAAGATAACTTAAGAGAGGGGAGATGGGAGGATTGAAATTTTGGCTATCCCTTATGGAATTAGAGTGGCCAAAAAATGAAGGTCTTAGGGTCCTTTATATAGTGGTACAAGGAAGCCTTGGATAACCCTAATTGGAATATAATATTAATATTTCAAATTGGTAATTGTCCAACTCCTTATTTATCCACATGGGATATTCTAGAAACCCTAGAACATCCTCCTAAACTCGTCCACCACCTTTGTGGAAGGTTCTTGAGCCCTTTCTTTAACTATTGACAATTGCACTTTAGACCCTGCACTTTCAATCAATTCTTTGAATCCCGAAATTAATTCCAATTAATTTCTGATTAATTATTAATTAAATAATAATTAATTCTTTTAAGGAAGACTATAGGCTCATCTGTGAATGCATTATGTGTATTGTTTTGTGAGATATTTTAGGGAAACTCACTAAGCTTTGACTTACAATTGTGGATTTAAATGTTTGTAGGTACTTTAAATGATTGGGGAAAGGTGAATGCTTGATCGTACATATCCTCCTATTAATTTATGTTTTGAGAGACTATTTTGATACTCTAATTTCTATGGATTTGTCTTGAAAAAAATGTTTGATTATCTTATGGATTTTATGAAAATGTCTTTTAAAAATGATAACTTTTATCGTGTTTTTTGGGGCGTTACAACTCACTAAGCTTCGTGCTTACCCAGTTGATTATAAATGTTTTCAGATACTTCCTCAGATCGTGAGAAGGACAAGGCTCGAATGTACACGTGCACTATGTCTTCTGCTTAAATCAATTATACTCTAATTTAAATAGAATGCCGCCAAATAAAATGAAAAATTTGTTATGGAAATTGGGACGTTAAAAGCTGGTATCAGAGCCTTGGTTTAAGAGAATTGGATGAACACTCGTGTAATTCCAGACTCAAACTAAGGATCTGAATATCTTAACAAATATTTTAAAGAAAAAGAACTTTATAAAAAGGGAAGAATGTGATGCGTACAGTTAGCCAGGGCTAAGAAAGGAAAGTGATTCCCAAAATATCCATATTTATTATGTGTACATGTTGATGTATGAACCATTTGAAATACATGCTAGTATGTAAGGTATGGATCTTTTTTAGGAATTACAAATTAGAGTTTACATGATACTTAAGATGCCTTATAACCTAGAGATTTGTTTGTTATGTGCAACTTGGAACCTATATTGATATTAATTAGTTATTTGATAAATACGTTAGGTTACTTGCTCCCAAAATTTGATAGTTTTAGATTGCTTGATTTGGCTCTATTGCACAACTCTCGTTTGATTCCAACCATTGTGGTGTCAGATCTTTCTGTCGATAGACTATTTGATTTTAGCGGCATATAATTGTATTCTTCCAATAATTAGTTAATATTGGTAGAAGTTCTTCCTCGGTTGATAGCAGAGTGAAGTGGAGGGAATCCTAGAAGTAGAATCTAGGAAGTATAATATGTGCTTGGTAGGGCACATACATATATGTTTAGCGTCATCACGTGTAGTGTTGAAAAGTGACTTAGAATCTTTGGGACAATTGTTGGGACGAGTACGTATAAGTGTGAAAGCCAGTAAAGACATGTACTACTAGAAGCATAAGACCCGTACTTGGATCAGGAGGAGGTATAAAGTTACTAAGCCAATGACATTTTGGGTAGATAGTGTGGCTTACACTATAAATTCATTTTGTGTTATTTCTGTCATTACCTGTTCTATTGTGATGTCCAGGAGAGTGGCTCTATGTTCGAGCCTATGTAAGTGGCGAATTTAGTCATTTAAGAAGGAGATGATCAAAGTGATCGACAGATGGATTGTAAGATCTATTGGGGCTGAGCAGCCAATAATTAAAGTTGCTACCTTCTATGATGTGGATGTATGTCGACCTTCCATAACCCAAGGAGGAGGATCAAGTTGTTAGCACTGGAAGGATGGAGTAGATCCAACATCGGTCATTGTTTCTAGTAGTTCTACTATGTTAATAATGCCCATATATACCATTTAGATTTGTGTGTGCATTGGTACAGTCTAGACAACGTTAAGCTTGTCAAAATCACATTCAATATTTGGTTGTGTTATACCATAAGATCGCTGGCTGTCGCCATAAGTAGTGATGCTACATTAGGAACGTCAAGGTCATTATATATGACATTCAAGAGTATACTCAAAGTAAAAAAAATGGTCTACGAATCACATAGGCAAAGCCAACTTGGATTTTGATATGTTATGAGTAGCAACAGATGATCGATCGAACCTATATGGAAGAGAACCGAACCTTAAAGAGAAAGTGTGAAGGGTAACTCAACTTTCGATTTCAATGTCAAGGTACAAGAGAGTTGTGGCACAAGTGAGTGGAGGTTATTAATTTCGTTTTCATTTTCATTGTGCAGGTAACAAAAGAAGAAAATTTTCTGCTTGAATACACATAGGCTATGGGCTTTTGTTGGATTAAGGTGTCTAAGCTCATAAGTAAATTTCTATATTATTATAATTAGAAGCAAAGTTCTTTTTGGGTTGGCCTTATGACCAAAAATAACTAGAATTGATATTAGGAGAAAGAGATAACTTATTAGATTATTATATGATTAATAAACTAATTGGAAATTATAAAAAAAAATAATTTCTTAATATATTATATGATTAATATATTAATTGGAAATAGATAGTTTATTTGTTGACTTATTATGTGATTAATAAATTAATATGTGATCAATTGTTAAATAATTGATTTTTTAATTTATATGATTAATAAACTAATGTGAAATCAATTAGAATTGATTAATTACTAATCAGAATTAATCTGGAATTAATTCGACAGTAACTGGAATTAATTAAAGGTGTAAGAGGTGAATTGTAATTGTTCAATAGTTGAACGAAAGAGGCAATTCTAGAACCATCCAAGCATGGACGGTTTTGGGAGCTCTTCTAGGATTTCTGGAAGCCTCCTGTTTGCATAAAAGAAAATGATTTAAATTAGGATTAAATCTATTATTTAATCAATTCAAATCTTGCTTTGCCTACAAGTTCTCTAAACTATAAATAGGACCCATTGGCTTGCAAATTTCATGATGACATTAACTATATGCATATGACTGAAATTTCTCTCACATCTACTCTATCCTTTTCATTCTAGGGTTTCTGGTTTTGGGCGTGAGCCATTAGAGACATCATCACTTTGGTGCTAGCTTTCCAAGACCAACAAACACAAGGGATTAAAGTGATGATATAGATACTTTGGTGCTAGCTTTCCAAGACCATTGGCTTGCAAATTTCATGATGAC
This sequence comes from Lactuca sativa, assembly GCF_002870075.4. Lineage (NCBI taxonomy): Eukaryota > Viridiplantae > Streptophyta > Magnoliopsida > Asterales > Asteraceae > Lactuca > Lactuca sativa. The sequence continues at coordinate 38,310,224 of NC_056630.2, read as the reverse complement.
ATTAACTATATGCATATGAATGAAATTTCTCTCACATCTACCCTAATTCTTGTATTTTGATTATACTAGGGTTTCAATTAGGGTTCGTGTTAGTTTTGTTGTTCATTGTATGTTACATTCAAAGTGTTATGATATAGATACTTTAGGTTGCATGTGCCCTTAAGTGTTATGTGAAATTTCTCAAGCATATAGCTTTTTTAACCTATAAAACCCATAAATGGTATTAAAGCTTTGGTTGTGTCTAACATTGATTGTACATAAGTTGAATTGAACAATTTTTTTTACAAAAATTTGTTCTCATGACGTGATAATGTCTCTGCCATGATGTGAGCTTAGCTTAAAACAAAAATTCAGGATTTTCTGCCTAATCTGATTTATGTGGTTGTTTTTGGTGATTATCTGATTTGAATTCTGCCAAAATCCAATTTTTGCATGTTTTAGATAATTAAAATAAAACCTAAATATTATAAGATAATCTTGGAAAAATAATATTTAATTATAACATTTATTAAATTGAATTATCCTTATGATTTAATAATAAATTTAACTATAAGATTAATTAAAAGATAATTATAAATCCATGAGAGGTTTAAATTGATTAATTATATATATATATATATATATATATATATATATATATATTGAAACGTTTAATACTATATGTATAAGAAAAGTCAGTCAAATCAATAGTATGTCTCATTCATGAAGCCATGCTATAAGAGGGGTATATGGAAAGAAGCTATAAAATGATCGTTGATTGGGTATCCTTTTCACCCACCGCTCCTTTGCGTGATGGGGGGTCGTTAGTCAAACGAGTTCGATAAGACATAAAATATTAAATGTATAATCTATAAAGTACTAAAAAGTTCTTTTAAAATCTCAGTCTAGTTACTTAAGGAAAATGTGAAATTATATACTAATCCATGAAAACGCACATTGTTTCTTTATGAGTCATTAGTAGATCGTACATGATTAACCGACACACTAATGTGAGACTATAAAGATGAAATGATGAAACACATTGCTGGATTTAGGTGTTTAAGCCAATAACCAACTTGGTATATTCTTGTAATTAGAAGCAATGCCCTTTTTTGGTTGCCCTCATAATTAGAACTTATTAGAATGACATTTATAGAGAGATGATGCTTTATTAGATTATTATATGATTAATAAACTAATTGGAAATTATGAGAAAATGATTTGTTAATATATTATATGATTAATATATTAAGTGGAAAAAAAGTGTTGGTTTATTAATTTATTATGTGATTAATAAATTAATATGAGATCAATTGTTAAAATAATTGATTTGTTAATTTATATGGTTAATAAATTAATATGAAATCAATTAGAATCGATTAATTATTAATCAGAATTAATCTGAAATTAATTTGTGATTAATTGGAATTAATTAAAGGTGCAAGGGGTAAATTGTAATTGTTCAATATAGTGTATATGTAGAATTGTACTTTCGATGTAATCAAAAAAAGAATTTGACGAAGAGTTGGTAATACCGACGTTCCTCCGAACACATCGACAGGCATGGGGAAATAAAGAGTTTCCAAAACGATAGTGACGTAGGCACCGTTTAATATCATACCTTAAAACTGATGGGTTTCGAGCATTACATCATTCCTATGGTGTACATGCAAACCCTAAAGCTTTGGATCTAGTTTGTCTAATGAACATGCAATAATCATCCAAAGCCATAAACCCTAGATCTATCATGCTATGAATTGAATTAAGGGTTTAAAAATTACCTTTGATTGTTATGTAGTAATAACAATCTATTCCTCCTTGTAATTGGCTTCTGAAAGCTTAGTGTCACAAATGTCACACCTCTAATGGCTCACAAACACCAAGAGCAATAGGATGAAGAAGGAGGAAATTGACACAATTGATAGTTCTAGTCCTCTAAGTTTAATTAATCTGTTTTAGCCACAAAATTAATTCTTAATTAATTATTGAGTAATATTAATTAAACAATATGATTTCTCCTTTAATATATTATTCTCATAATATATTAATAAATCATAATTAATCCTCTCTCTCCATAATTCATCCTATCAAGTTGCTTTGGTGAAGGCAACCCAAAAGGACCATGCACCATCGCGTCAAGTACATACCAAAATATTTATGGACTTAGACACTAATCCAACAAAAATCCCTCTCATAAACCCTATTGTGCTCGTTTTTGCTTTCTCCCTGATGTAACACCGTTCTATCCAAATCGAGGGCTTTCTTGAAGATATCTGAAACCACCATCGTTCTCTCCAAATCGACCAACAATGATAGAGCAATCGTTGTCAACGATCATGGTGGAAGAGAAGGTGGTGGAAATTGACAGACTTGCCTCCCTCAAGAGTTTATGAAGAAGGTATATGAGAGGGGTATCAATTTGGAGCATCATTGTCAATTTCCATCAAGATACAATAATGGAAGAAGGTATATCGATTTAGACAGTGGTAAATAGGTGGAAGAGAACGATTGGATGGTAAAAACGATCTGGGCAACGCGTGTCTCTTGTTTAACCGGGGAGACTAACAGAGACCAAAGTTGAAATACCAAGGTAAACATTAAACATAAATCTAAACAAAGAAAGAGACCAAAGCCGTCTCCCAGCCAATAAAGGGGCTAAAAATGTTAAGTTGAAAAGGTTACTGTTCCTAACTTGGGTACATATATATATATATATATATATATATATATATATATATATATATATATATATATATATAAAAGTAAGTTCAAATAAAAACAGTAAATAGTGTGAGAACGTAAAAACACTATATTTATGTTATTATTCTGTAACGAATGTTGTATATGTGTATTGTTGAAGTAATTCTAATATGAATATTAACGTTTGCTTATTTATATATTTATTAGAATATTAATGTTATTCTGTCATAAATTTATATATGTGCATTTTGTAGTAAATTGTAATTTTAGTTTTAACATATGACTATTCATTTATTCATTATTGAATAATAACATAAAACTATGGATATATAATTCATTGCAAAATAATAACATAAAAAAGTGTTTTTACATTCTCATACTATTTTTTTTAACTATCCCCACTATATATATATATATATATATATATATATATATATATATATATATATATATATATATATATATATATATATATATATATATGCATTGTTCATTATAGTCACCACCTGACTATCAAGTCAATACATAGACTATGCACTTGAAAATTCGGGTAATCGGGTAACCCAATATTTAAATAGGTCGGGTATTGGGTAGGCTTAACAAAATTCGGGTATACTCGAATACTTGATTTAGAAAAAAGAATACTAATTAATACACTAGTTATAAGAACTATTAAAGTTGTATCATTATTTTACATAACTATTGTTCCTTATAGTTTAAACCAAATGTTATATGGCTTTGTTATTTGAATGATATATAATAAATACAAAAGAAATTGTTGAAGATGAAATGAAGTTTTGAACAAAATGTTGCAACAAATATATTGAAAATGAATAAGATGTTAGATTCCCCTTCATTTTCTTTGTGCACTATAGATCCGTTGTTTTTTTTTTTTTTCAACTATGCACATGTTTCTTTTTTGTCATTTCTTCCATGTGAATTGAAATATAGCTATATAATTTCTCCCTGCAATTTAGCTAACATGCTAAATTTTTTTATTTATAGCTTTTATGTACTCACCTTTTGCATTAAATCATGTAACATGTTTGGTTAATCCAAATTTGATCAAACATTGATCATGTACTCCATAAACTGTTTTTTTTTTTATCAAAATTTGAAATGGAATGCAAAAATCACATAACATATTATAATGACTTGTATTGTTATCGTATATGTACTTGTTAATTGTATAGAATATTTTGTTACCCAATTTTTTATTAAAGCAAGCGAAATACAAAATAGAATTATAAAAAATCAATAAGTGATACTTTAGTAATTTTCGGGTATAATTGAAAATACCCGATCCGAACTAAAACCCGAATACCCGAAACCCAAGAACCCGAATTACAATATAGGTCGGGTATCGGGTATTCTTATTGTAAGGAAATACCCGAACTACCCGACCGGTTCTACCCGAAACCCAAAATATTTACCCGACCAACACCCTAATATCCGTGGTCATGAGACATATTATTATCACTATAAATAAGAACCATAATTCCAACGATAGTGATTAATATTAACATAATAGAAGTAAGCGGGTCGATCAAGTATCCAAATTCTAAAGAAAAATCATTATTGATAATCCAAGATCATACATATTGCTAGACATAACCGCTATTTATTTGCTAAATAGACAAATTCATAGAAAAAATCATGACTATACTTAACAATAAAATACTCTGAAAAGACCATATACGACGAATACTTTTTTTTGCCGTCAGAAATAAGAAGAAGTCTCAACCCTATTAAGAGCATCCACAATGCATTAAACTCATTAGAGTTTAAAAGATTGACACATCATCATTTTATTTTCCATACAACTCTACAATAACTATTCTACAATGCATTCAACTCTATAAAGTTTAATGGAATGTATTTTTAATAATTAAAATGTTTCATTTTTCTCATTGAAGAGTTCAATGACCATTGAACTCAATATCCATTGAATGCCAACATGGCATCCCACAATTATAAAGTTTAATCTATTGAATACCAATTAGGCATGCCACCTCATTCCACTCTCCATCGAACTATGCATTATGAATGCTCAAGGAATATTTTTATCTTTTTCAAAGATTTCAAGACGCCACATAATTTTGTTGCCAAACAAGCATTTCAAGATTTTAAGACGCCACATAATTTATCTTTTTCTATATGAATTTTTTCTGTATGCTTCGACTTGCAATATTAGTGTCCGACCCACCATTACTCCTTAGTCTCCCAACATCCTTTAAACCTTAATTTTTCTTTTCTTATTTAATTTCTCTCATATTTTTATCAATACATGTAAAAAAATTCAAATCTACACAACAATATTTGACAATCATACTCATTTTGATTGAATAAAAATGATATATAATACAAATATTATACTTTATGCTAATACCTTGTACAGGGAAGAAAATAAAAGAGATAGACAAAGAAGAGAGTAGTAATGCGTGGTTCTCACCACAACCACTTCCATTACTCCATCTAGGGTGGTGTTCATGATGTCCCCATCTCTCCACCATCACAACTCTACTCCGGTAAGCCTTATACTTTTTGCAAATTAATATTCAGTATCATCCGATTTTTGCTGCCGTAATTTAGATCACATAATACTTGTTGTGTTTGCAGTTAATGCCAAATATATCTTATATTAACAACTACTAGATAGTTTTGGAAAATAAACTTCTTAAATAAATATGATATCTTGGATTCATATTTAATAATAATAATAATAATAATAAATAATAAAAGTATTAGTTAAAATATGTAAAATAGCTGTTAGATGGGTTAAAAGGGTCCACATTTTTTTTTGGAAAGGGTCCACTTTTGATAGTGTGTTCTTATTAAATTGGTGTGGTACGTGATGATTGCAAAATGTGATATGACACACCAAAAAGACAAATCTTAAAAAATATGATGACACATTTGAAAGACAAATCTTATTTCATTGATGTGATGACTTTAGTGTATTCACTGATGTGATCCTTAAAATTCTTGTGTGTAATTGTCAACATGTTACCAAATGTTGATGCTCAAAGCATCTAAAGTTTAGCAACGCCTCAAAGTAATAATCAACTTAAAGGTCACGAGGCCAAATTAAATCATATTTCCATATAGAAAAAAAAAACCAGTACTATCTAAGAACATTGTGACCCTTATATAAAGATGAATACAACACATTAATTAATCATAACAGGTTTGATACTAAAATAGGTTTTTAAAAGCTCATCGACTTAGCAGTATCAAATGTTTACAAATCTGTGTCTTTTATAAAGGATTGAGGGTGCAAATTAATCAACAAAGGTGTAATTTATATATATAAGATTTAGAAAATGCGTGTTAGCAGATCTAAAAAGAAAAACTAAAGTACTTCCTTTTAATTCTATTAACATAAATTTGCTTCCGCCTCTTGCTCAGACAACAGTTTTTGAAGCGCACTACTACTCGGCATGCAGGGTATCCCCACCACACCTTTATAATAAAACCCAAACTCTTCAGCAGCTCGTTCCATTAGTCTTACAACCAAAGCCCTTTCAAGATATGCCACAGGAACAACAAACCTCATCTTCTCATCTTCATAGACTGCTATCACTGCAAAGTGCCCTTCTTTCACATCTTTAATAATTCTAGCAAAACTCTTTTCTGTAACCTCTTCACCATCAAAGAAATATATATATATATATATATATATATATATATATATATATATATATATATATATATATATATATATATATATCATATACGATCTCTTGTAGCCTCTAGTTAGGTTAATAGTACGACTACTTATACTCTTTTGAGTCACAATGTAAACAAGGCATGCATGAGTGTATATATATACATCATATATGGCGTGTTTGTTTTTGTGTGTACGTACATGTGCCCCCGAATGGAAAACGGGAATTACCACGAATTTCTGAAGTAGGATTCTTGCACATGGTGTTTTCCTAGTTTAGGTAAGTTTCATTCACCGGCCAATTAATCCCAAAAGGTTACAATTTTTTCATATCACTTGATTCGTGAGGTAGGAATTGTGGGATAACAAGTATATATTATGTTCCTAAAAAAGTTATTTAGCAACCCTTTGTTGCCCACATCACCCTGCCTAATGTGAGATGAATATCAATTAAGGCAATGTTTAGTTGAGGGTTGCAGAATAACCCATTTTTAGGCACGAGGATGAGGGCCAACACCTATAAGAGCGTCCACAGAATCCAATTTACATTGAAATTGAGAACTCTCACATTATGTTTGTAGATACTTGAACCCTCAACCGTTTCTATATGTATACCACCCTCCGTGACCTTCGACTTGCAATAAAACCATGATGGTTACACCTATACGAGCGTCCACAATACAAGTATTATAAGTGTTGGATGGGGTGATGATTATGTGAATAACAGTTGAATGGAGTGTGAGTGATGACATGGAGTAAAGTTGAATGAAGAAATTGAATGATCATTGAATGATCCCATAGAAGAAATAAAATGATGATTAAGATTGAATAGAAGTTTAATGGGTTATGGATGTTGTTGTATAAGTGTTTAATAGATGATGTGGAAATCCATTGAACTCTATAGAGTTCAATGGATTGTGGATGCCCTGACACTAGAAAATAGGTTTAGCAGAAATTTGCTTATCATGTATTGATATGAATGTTACATCGATCTTACAACCTTTAAAGGTGACAAGAGTTGATCGTAAACTGGAATAGTCCACAATCCATAGTTTATTCACACTAACAAGGTATTTATACGAGTATACATATATGATTCTCCCTCATGGATCAATTTGCACAAGCTGTCCAATTTGAGGGAACTCGATTTGAAGTCAGGGCGGGTATATTGCGGACATTAACATCAAGTGGGAGCATGCGGTACTCAATGTCGAGATCCTTGAAAATCTTGATCATCTCCTCAACTAGAAGAGCTCTTCTTTTCCATCTTTCACCCATGTCTTGGAAGTTCATTCGGTGTGCAAGCCATATGGATATCTTGAGCCGATTCATGTCCTCAACATCCCTTAGCACGATCATCGGTGCAGGCTGCCAATGGTCGCTCTTCTTCTCGACATAGCTACAAACATAGTTTTACCTTAGCACTAACGCCACATTTGTTATATAGGATAGGACTTGACATAACAGGTTATATTGCATTTGAGTTTGGTATAGACTCGACTCTTATCAAGACTGGTGTTAATGGGACAAAAATTGCAACATATTTTGTCCCAACCAAAAAGGTGGAATAAGGCGAGTCTCAGACGACTCACTATAGATCTCTCGTTTGTGTAAAAGAAAAGAAATTGAATGTCCTTCTCATCCACATCATCGAGAATAGTCTTGAAAAGTTTGTCGAGTCCAGAACATTAATGATTGATCTCAGAAGAAACTTTACTTACCATGTAATCCTTTCCTTCATTTTAGCAATCTTTTCGGCTTGAGTTGACACATGGATGCAGAAGTCGATTGCATCGCCCATGTCCGGACTACGATGATAGTTAGCAATCGGCATTGTACACAGGACGCTGTTGGGATATGTTATTTTCTGATTATCATACCTCAAGAAGATGGTTGTTAATATATTCATCTCTTCAACTACCATCTGCACTCAATAAGACCCTCAATGATTACAATTTGAAACCCGGAAATATAAACCAAATGCATGTTTTAAGGTTTTGAAATCTGACCTGAACACCATCAATTTCGCAACGATCCCCGACATCAAATGGATGCACTATAAACAAGAAAATAATGGCCTCGAACAGCATCTTGCATGTGTTTCCAAACACAAAGGCGACCAAAACTAGCTGTGAACTTAGGAATATAAAGAACTGAGTGGTCGCAACTCTAAGTATAAGAAGCCAAATCACGAGTATTATGATTCCCACAGCCACATTCATCATCTGATGGAGTTTGTCCACAGCTGTTTTTGTGTCATTCAGAGATAATGCAAGAACTCTACGCTCTCGGAATACATTAACCTGGGAAAACAGAGTTTTAATTGGTATCAAATTATACTCGAATTAATGAACTCTTAATCACATATATAAACATATCATTCATAACATATGTAACTAACAATAACAAAATGAAGGAGGCACGAGAAGAACACACATACCACCCAACTTTTGAGAGCTCGTTTGCTGATTCCTTGTTCTTCATTTACGTCATCAAACAGTCGGATTGTCTTCAAAGCTTCATCATCTGGCAAAAATCTCCCCAAATCCTCAAGATAAATGTGTCTGCATGTCAAAGGAAACAAATGAACAAAAGAATTAATCTCCAATGTGAAGATTTCAAACAACAAAGAATTGAAAACTCACGTAGAGCCTGGCTTTGACACATTGAAAAAGATCTTCTTGGCTGCAACTTTAGCCTGGTTTTCACTAGTAATCTGCACAGCAGCTTCATCTTCATCATCACTTATATCTTCTAACTGTTCATCTAAAGTTGTTAACAAACTTGTGTTTATAACATTCATCATCCTGTTCATATTCCAAGCAGATATATTCCTCTGATTTAGCCTATGCAAGTGATCAATTGTAATCCCTTCATTTTTACCAGCTGTGGAATTACTGGATCTTGGAGTTCCAATAGCTCTCCAACCCTTAAAGACATCTTCCTTAAGCTTATCAACATCATCTATCCCCCAATCTTCCTCTTCCACTTCTTGTTCTTGCTGAATCTCAATCACAGGTGGGCCAGTGAGGGTTTCGATCAAGTATTGGTTAAATAAAGAATCTTGGATCCGATCAAAAAACTTGCTCACATGGAAAGATGAAGCAAGAACTTTGATCAACAAAGTTTTCAATAACCAAACAACTGTCCCCACCAAAAGACAAATCCAAATCTTGGTCACATAAGGCAAAACAGTCTTCCCATATGTCGTCCTTTCAACTTTCTTGTTGAATATGCATTGCCAAGCAATCAAAACCAAACATAACCAAATGCAATTTTGAACTGCTTTTTTTAACCCGTATACGAAATAAAGAACCTGTCTTCGCAATAAGAAGCTTCGTTCTATGAAGAACACTAAGATCCTAACCCCCCAGCCTGAAACTAATTTCCCACAGATGACAACGAATATCATAATCTCCCATTTCCACCATTCAAGATCATATAAGCTTTTGTTTCTGAAACTTGGTATAGCGAGTGTACAAACTAAAACACCAATGATTAGTATCAAACTGGCTAATTGAAATAAAGTCCATTTGCTATACCTTAAGTTCTTGTACTCGTCTGGAATATCATCGTCGTTGAAAGGGAAATCATCCTCTTCCATATCACCACCACCACCACTACCACCACCACTACCACCTCTCCCTTGATAATTTCCAGATTTGGATGTCTTCATCTCCGGCTCATCCATCAACCTTGACTTTGTCCTCGTCCTCATCAAGGTCGAACTTCGTTTATATGCAGCATTTGAGGAGCAAACCAGTACCTCTTCCCCACCACCGCCACCACTAACATTTGACCGCCGCCGGTTTGGTGTTGGCATCACCTCGTCGTTGAAGGAAATCCTTACCTCCTTCGGGGTGAGTTGGCCGTAGTTATTGGGACTTTCAGGGATTGACGATGATGTACGGTGGGTCTTGGGATCATATTTATATCCATCACTTGTAAAATCATAGTTGACATCCTTCCATACCTTGTTAGGATTTTCAAGGTCAACGGCGGAGTTGTATAGCTCTGGTTCTACAGCAGAAGTGTCAGTAGTTGCAGTACTGTAAGTTCCCTTCCCTGCATGTTTCCGGTGATTACCGGAATCCGTCGTAGGAGTGGTGTATGACGGAAACTGATCAGAATATTTTCTGGGGATGTGTATTTCTTCAGGTTCATTCTGCGGGTCGTTTAATGAAGGTCCTGGGAATGATCTTTCCCGATTCTCCATTAAATGCGTTTGCAGAATAAGAAATTAATGGGCCAAGAACAAGATCAGACGATTATTCTTTGGTAAAAGAAGCTGGAGATGAATCATGAATGCTCGAACCTTGGAGGCAATTTATAGTGTTCGTGAAGGATGAATACACGTAAGGGAGTGAGCAGTGGCTGCGTGTGAACAATGAACCAATGATAGAGCCAAAGAGGAAATGACGAGACAAACCGCCGGAGGTCACCGCCGTATTATTTTGTAATTAAAGGCAGTATTTTTATTTTCAAATGAATGTTATTAAAAGCAGTATTTTTTTTCGTTCTTTTTTGTAATTTATTATTTTCAAAATTTTCAATTTATTTTGCAAATCTACCCTAATAAATGAAAATGATATTGCCACTTGTCATTCTCTCATTTAATTGGCCACATGTCATTTTGTCATAATTTTGAAATATCTTTATTTTCCACTTGTCAATTGCTTCATTATTCATTTTTACTATATCATTAATTTAGTTTCCATAAATTAAACCTACTATAATAACTATTAATTTCAAACTTCAAATTTGAAATTTCAATTTTAATTTCAAATAAATGTACACTTTAAACATTTGTATTTAACATTTTATTATAACAACTCGTGTAGTATACGAGTCTAACAATTAAACACATAATTTTAGATAATTTATTTTTTGCATGTTTTTTTTTTCATAATTTTCACTTATTTCATATTTCAAATTCAAATAAACTTATCATTTAATCACTCATATTTAACATTATGTTTTAATTAACTCGTATAATATACGGGTTTCACAACTAATGTTTGTTTATATATTGGGTTTATGGATGTTGACATTTTTCAAATTCAACTATTTTTTTCAGTGTTTGTGAGTTAGTTTTATATTTTATCTAAAGATAGATCAAAATTATCAAAAAAATTACTTTCAATATTTGATATTTTTAATTTTATTGTGAACTTTATTTTTGTTTTAAAAAAAAGTCTATAATTTAAAAGATTTACTAATTGGACAAAATATTTTCAATTTTATTATTATTTATTTCTAATAAGAATTAAAAAATAAAAAATAAGATTGCATTCAAACCTCATTCTACAAAACAATTGTGCATGTAACAATGATTCTTCAACTTGTTATATCCTCATGAGTTAGAAAGTACACAATCATAATTATATTTGCATTAAATTATTGTAGATTTTTAAATACTTTATATCAGAATTAGGTTATAGATATTTTGCTTTACCATTTTAGCCTTTACGTGTAGTTCTTATTGTAATTATTATAACTTTAAGTCAACTTGTATATTTAAAAGTGAAATAAATATAATGCTTATAATTCGTCTTGAATTTTTTATTTTTTTTGTTTATGAGGCTGTGAAGGTACGGAAGTTTCTCTTCCTAATTCATCTCTAATGGTGATGAAAAATAGATATAGCCAAATTAAAGACATGATTGTATTTGTCTTCGGTGTCACTTACACTAATATATATATATATATATATATATATATATATATATATATATATATATATATATATATATAGAGAGAGAGAGAGAGAGAGAGAGAGAGAGAAAGAAAGCTAGGTTCAGGTGTTTAAAGTAATTATTGTGTTATTGTATGCATAAATGTGAATTATGGTAATTTGATAAATAGGTAATTTGATAATTAGTTTCCACAAATAATATCCTATAATTATGGTAATTTGATATTAATCACATATATTTATAGATGATAATTTTAGGGTTTTAATTTTCCAATTGACTTCTTAGCCAAGATCAAAATCTCGATTTCTCGACATCAACACATCACTCATCAGCTTCGTGACATTCGTCGTCCGTCGATACTCGATTGCCTGTCCGTCTTCACCGAATCACTGTCTCTGGTCGTCTTCGTCACCGTTGCATCCCTCACATCTTAATTCGATCATTTCCGGATTACAAAGGTCTCGAGCAGAAGGGTATTCAGATCATACAAATCTAGTTAAGGTTAGTAAAATTCATCAATTAAGATCCATTATTTTATCTACTCATCGATTTTGGAATCCAAATAAGAATCAGAAAGTATTTTATCTGTTTAGAATCATTTGCGATCAAATTTGTTGTCTGCTATTTGTGATTTTGGAGGTGAATCAGAATCAACAATCATTTTTTTCTGTTATTGATGCTTGTACTGTTGCGTTTCTTCAATTGGCACTTCAAGTTCGTTTTTATTATTTTCTTTCCCTAGAAATTGGTTTTCTAACCAGTACAATTCTTCAGATCGAAATTTGCTTAACATTCTAAACTTTATTTCGTTTAGTTTTGTAACATATTTCATTGTTAATTGAGATGTTCAAGCATCTGGCACTAACACTGTAACCAAGAATAGAAACGAAGTTATTTCTGTTTTTGTTCCTAAGACAGACACACACACATACATACATAGAGAGAGGGGATGCTTTTAACCCTTCAATTCGATTATAATATGAAGGAGCTGTGATTTTTGGTGGTTTTCAATTGATAATTATGAAAAGAAGTGAGAACATCAATTCTGCATAACTAAATTAGAAAACTGAAACAAATTTGATTGTAAATTGTTTATATTTAACTTCCAATCAAAATTGAATTGTGTATCTATTATGATACATGTGATTTATTGAGTGCATGTTATAGTGTAGAGTTACAATGCTTGAAGAAGCTGTCCACTACAGCTTCAAATTAAGGTATATGCACAGTTGTTAAGCTATGATAAACCGTACTTCACTTTTTCCATATTAATTTGCAGACATGGTTATCGAGGTGAGTAATTTTTTTTTCCTAATTTTATGCAGTTGCTAAGCTCAAATGAAATGTGGGTTTAGGTTTTGAAGAGGAAAAGAAAGAAAACTCGAAGGGATGATAGTATATTCTAGTAGAATGTATTCATACAGAATGTCATTAACATTGTATTCTTACAGAATGGATTTGTTATTCATTAAGAATGTATTTTTTTTTATTAGAATGAATTAACAACGATATTCTCTCAGAATGTATTAGCTTTTTACCTTGATTTCAATATATCATTCTAAGAATGTAATATAAAAAAATTGAACTTTATCCAAATTTTTGTTATTCTTCAAGAAACTCATTAAATAAATATATATATTTTTGTCAGAAATGTGTATTCTTTTATGGTTCAAGCATATTTGTTATTTTTCAATATATTGATAAACATATTCTATCAGAATATCCAAGAATTATAATCCCTACAATCAAAATTTTAAAATTAATAGAATCTATTATCCCTTAAAATATGCAATTTTCCTTTTTTAAATTTATGTTAATTGACTAAAATACCATTAAAATGAAATTAGATGGTATTTTCTAATTATCTTTAATTTAATAATATGTATTATTCACTTTCTTAAAATAAATAAAATGATTGGCACACAATCATTCATACAATCACACAATAATTAGTTAGAATAAAATAACCTAAGCCTATATACATACATATATATATATATATATATATATATATATATATATATATATATATATATATATATATATATATATATATAGAGAGAGAGAGAGAGAGAGAGATAAGTTCAATTGAGGGAAAAAAAGTTCAGAATGAGGGAACCATTCTCAACCAATCATTTATCTAACATGTAAACCTCAAAAATGTCTGTACCATTTTTTCATTAAGGGTATCTATGCAAATTAGACACTTTTTGGATTTACTTCTTTCTTGTTTGTATTTAGTTTCTGATTCCATCATATCTTTATCTCGTTTGAACCAGATATATCAGAATTCATTATAAAGATTCTTTCATTATATAATTTGTTAGCAATTACACATATTCTTTCAATTTGAGTCATTTTCTCCATTTATCGTGAAGTTTCATATCTGTATTGCAATTGTTTCATCGGATTTTTGTTGTGAAGTTTGAGATCTCTATTGCAATTGCATCATCTAATCGGATTAGATTTAACTTTCAATCAGATCGTTTTTATGCTCTGAAGTGAGACAAGTTCGAAATTGATTAGGTTTTCATATGATCTTTATTGCAATTGCATCATCTGATCGGAGCTGATTTAATTTTCAAGCAGATCGTTGGTACGTTAAGAAGTGAGCTGATTTAATGTCGTTTTCCCTTGTTTTTAATTTTGTTGATGATCATGTATTTACATATGAATCTATAAATCTGAATAAATTATTGTTTTATTCATATACGAATAAATGTGTGATAATTGTAATTTCGAATTTATTATTTTTCGTTTTATTCGTATATGAATAAGTACTGTTTTTATTTTATATTTTTGAATCATATGAATTTCATGTATTCATATATGAATGTTTTATTCATTCATTAATAAACATTGTTTTTTGGTTTATTCATATGAATTTCATGTATTCATATATGATTGTTTTATTCATGCATTAATAGATTAATTTAGATTTTATAATTATTTAATGTAAATCTACGAGTTCAGTAGATTATGTGCAATATTGTAGTAATGTAATTGGAGAACATGTCTATAAGCCAGATGTATTTGTTCAACTTATTCCATTTAAAGGTTTAATCTTCAAATCATTAAAGTTAGTCATCAAAATGTATTCTAAATATGTTGAAATTGGTGGGTTTGATGTGAGACTGAGCACATAAACAAGGTTTGATAACATGATTATAAAGAAGAAACATGTTATATGTAATCGTGGTGGAAAACAGAAAAAGAAATATTGTGACACATTGGGTACAAGTAGTGTTAGGAGGAAACGAAATTCAAATTCAAGAGTTATTAGTTGTCAAACAAAGATTATATTTGCATCTGTGTACGAAATTTTTTATTATAAAGCTTTTTAGTTTGATGAACTTCACAACCATCCACTTGAGAAGAGAAGTGAATGCATTACGTTGTGTCATATACACTATTCAAGATGTGACCATATGTAGGTCACAACGTGACGATGAGGGTCATCGACTGTTTTGGACAGACTCTGTCACGACATGGTCGCATTACTATCACGACATGACAATAGTTTTGATCGCTACAGAGTTGTTCGTATTGGATCGGGACTGAGTTATTAGCCACAACGTGGCCATTGTTTGGCCACAACGTGAAGGTAAGCTGTTGACTTTGACTTTGACTGTTACCTTGGTTGATTTTTGGTCAATTGGCTAGTTTTAGAAGGTTAATTAACGGTTTACCTTGTGTGGTTTATTAGGAGGTGTATAGTACTCATTCATTGACTGAGAAAGAGAGAGTTGTTAGTTGTTAACTGCGTCTATAGGGTGAGTCTTATCACTATACTATGTAGGATGCTAGTTGTCTTTATGATACTTTTAATGGAAGACCAGGGTGTGATCCTTGGCATGTGTATGAAAGACCAGGGATTGGCTCTTGGCAATTGTATGAAATATCAGGATGTAGCTCCTGGCAATTATATGAAAGACAAGGATTTAGCTCATGGCAATTGTATATAAGACCAAGGTCTGGCCCTCGACAATTATATGTAGAATGTTAGTTGTCTTTTTGATGCTTGCATGGAAGACCAGGATGTAGCTCTTGTCACTTCTACGTAAGACAAAGGTTTGGCTCCTAGCGTTGCAAGGAAAGATCATGATTTGGATTATGGTTGTATGGTTGTTAGTGACAGTAAGAATTTGGTTTGGACCATAGTATTTCCCTATTATATGTATGGTATGTGGTATTTTGGGAAACTCACTAAGCTTTGTGTTTTAAATATTTTCAGGTACTTCCAGCTTCAAAAGGAAGGGCCCGACTTGACTGAACAACATTCCCTAATGGCTTTTCCATACTGATTGTTATTATTTTACTTGATGTTTGAAAGATACATTTATTCTGATTGATTTTTGAAACAAATGTTTGTATGGGTTTGATGATTTAAAATGGAAAATTTATTGGTATTTTTGGGCGACATGTGGCAAATAGAGAAAAAGAGGGGGGGGGGGGAGAGAGAGAGAGAGAGAGAGAGAGAGAGAGAGAGAGAGAGAGAAATAGAGATGTTGTACGCGCATTTTTTTCTCTCTGTTTGATTTCTCATTCATACTCTTAAAACATTTAACCTTTTTCGGAAAATACCAAATTCTCCAACATAATTATCAAAACGCCATGTTATCTGACAAGATTTTGATGTTAATAAAATAAAATATCCACCTTTTATTTTTTCAATCTTATAAAAAATATTTGTCTTCGCTATCCTCACCAATTTGTGAGTCATCATCGCATCATATATATATATATATATATATATATATATATATATATATATATATAAAGAGAGAGAGAGAGAGAGAGAGAAAGAGAGAGAGATAGGTTCAGGCAAGGTTCTAAAAAGCTCACCATGGCTTCCCCATGGCGCACCACGACTCCAAGGCTTGCACCTGCCGCCAAGCTTTGCCAAAACACCGCCTTAACTATATGTGTATAAATATAAATAATAGTTGAAAATACATATAAAAATATTAATTATATAGAAAATTGCCGCCTTAAGTCACGCCTTGCAAACGTCATGACTCGCCAAAGCTCGGAAAAGCTTGAGGCTTGTCATTGCCGCCAAGTCACGCCTTACGTTATTTAGAACCTTGTGTTCAGGTGTTTAAAGTAAGTATTGTGTTATTGTATGCATAAATGTGGGACAATCATTTCAAAAACTTAAATAAGGATATATATAATCTTACCTATTAATTAATTTTGTTAATTAAATAAAAATTTAATTAATCCCTTAAATAGTGGATTGCTTTCCTTTAAATCCCTTGAAACTGTTACTGCTTCTTTATCACCGATCCATCTCTACTTTTTCAACCTAACCGATGTTGATGATTGAAGAAAATAAGAGGTTGGAGCTTGCCCGTTCGCCGACCAACACCATCAGCCACCATCGCCACCGAACTCACCAAAATTTGCAAGTCAAGAAGCGAAAGTCAGGGGAAATCGGTTTCGCTCTATAAGACTTTCGTTCGTGTTCAAGCTTTATATTCTGATTTCGTTTGTTGATTATGATTTGCACTTAGAATCAAATTCGCACAAGCCACTTTCATTCGGAGATCAATCGCACACTTGGAACGATGTCTAATCTTTAGAATCACACTTCTTTACTCGATTTTGAAATCACATTAACCCTAAAACAGAAATCGATCGTATCAGCCTTCAGCGATTTCGAATATTACTAACTTGGGATTGAATGTTGCAACTAAAATCATTTAGAAGCAAAAATTGGTATTATCGTTCACTGTTCGAGCATCAGATGATAGAAAATTGGTTTGTGTATTGCAAGCTTCATTGGAAGTCGATATCATATCTTCAAAATCCGGATCAATCACGATTAGAAATGAATTTAGAACATACATCGGGTTTAATGGATGTCAATCGAAATTCATGATAAATGTGAAGTGGTTCAATTTTGACTTTTCCTAAGTCAAACGGGGTATTCTTGTGTTCCAACTTCAAGGTTGGGATTCCAGTGCTTTTGGAAGATGGTATTCAGATGCCTGTTTATGCTGGGGAATATGATTTTATTTGCAATTGGTTAGGTAAGATACGAATTCCAATTCTATTGGAATGGAATCACGAATTCCAATTCTGTTGGAATCATAGAAGTTGATGCTTGAAGAACGGACCACAAAATTGAAACGGACCACATTATTCTTTTAGAATTTATTACTTGTTGTTAGATTTTGATGTTTTCTTTCCTAATTTGCAAGTTTTTTTAGTTTTATTCTTTAACAATAAATTTAATTCTTAGTAATTGTTACCCGTATTCAATAAGAAGATGTAATGTTTGTTTTTATTCTTCAATTGATGGTTCAAGAATTTGTTATTCTCCAATAATAGATAATTTGACATTCTCATAGAATATCATTCTAACAGAATTATATTAGAATCATAATCTAATTAATTAAAAAATGACAATTAAAAATTAAGAAAATCAAATATATTTGAAAATTTGAAACTTTTTATTAATAAACTTGTGTTTCCTAATTAGTAACTTTTTGGTAATTTAAGAAAGTGAATGTTACCTATTTATGCATAATATAACAAAATAATCACTTTCTTAATTTACCAAAAATGATTGGCCCACATTTATGTATACAATAACACAATAATTACTTTGAAACTTTTTTTAAAAAGAAATACAAATAATAAAATCGAGCATAGATCTATGTCCGGAAGAAAAAAATTGGAAAAATAAAGTTTACATCATTATAATTGATCCAAGATTCAATTTTCATTTTTTATTTTGCATCATTATGATTCATTATTCAATTTTAATGATTCAAAATTTTTTTTCCAATTTTTTTTTTCTCGGACATAGATCTATGCTCGATTTTATGATTTGTATTTTTTTAAGATTTTTTTTAAAAATTTTTTAAGGTGTTCTCACGAGTACTTACTTTAAAATGAGTCCTCACTCGATCATATATATATATATATATATATATATATATATATATATATATATATATATATATATATATATATATATATATATATATATATATATATATATATATATATATATATATATATATATATATATATATATATATATATATATATATATATATATCATGTTGATGTGTCTTTGATAAAGTTATGAAAATAAAAATTAGATTATACATGGTGCACATAACATGCCTTTTTCTAAACAAATGTAGAGTAGTTTGATTAGGGATTACTATCAGTAGATAAGGTTGTTATGTTTTTCTCCCACCAACGTTTTTGTAAGGGCTTAAGTTAGAAGTTATCCTAATTTTCAAGGTTTATTCGTTAACTTTATATTTTTGGTGTCGATGAATAAATCGAGGCCGTCCACTTGTGAAGTTGCCTAACGTCCATCTGTGGAGGCCGTGTTTGCCTGTTTGTGAAATACTGGCACTTATAAAAACCACGTAATTGTTTTAAAAATATTACTTGGTTTTCAACCTGTATTAGTTGGATATGAGTATTACTGAAAAATTAAAGTCGATTTTTTATTGTTTAAATGTAAGAATATGATAAGAATAACAATAAAATAATTATATTAATGCATCGTTTGATTTTGATTCGACGAATTTAATAGAAACTTAAGTTGATCCAATAATTATTTATTTATTAAAATATTTATTAATTTATATTTTTCCAAATAGTTAATTTCTTTCATTTTTCTGATAAAAATTTGACTTTTTTTTATTAATCGTATTTATATAATGAAATTTGGCAACAAACTTTTGAACCTTTATATTATCTTTTAGCTTTTAAGTAAAATTCGAATTAAAGAAAAGCTTTTAATTTTTTTTTTTTTTTTTTTTTTTTTTTTTTTTTTTTTTTTTTTTTTTTTTTTTTTTTAACTTTAAATCCAAAATACTGTCCTCAAAATCCCTCCTTAACAATTTATCTCAATTTTGTAGGTCAAGACTTTCATTAGTCATATGATAACTAGGCGAGAATATATAATTATATAATTAAAAATAATAATTCCTAACAAATTAGTATTTCAATTTTTTATTTGAAAAACCAATATTAGTAGTACAAGGAACATATATAGTTAACCTATTAGTTTTATTAAAAATTATAGTTTTAATCCATTGATGATGTATACCATTAATTATTTTTTTTATAAACTGTTTAAAGTTGTGTAAATTATATATCAAACTTATCACGATTTATATATAATTAATAACAAAAAGTATGAAAAAAATAAATATTAAAATTTTAATAAAATAAAATACTAAAACATCTATTGTAACAATTGTTTTAGAAAAAAAAACTTATTGAACACTTACAAACAATATAAAAAGAATATACGAAAATCAACATACATTTGATATATAGAAACACTACTATCTCAAGATTCAACAAAACTAATTTTTTGAACTCTTCATATTATAATCACAAATCTCTTCAAACACATTGATGAATTGTTTTAAAAAAAACTTACTTATATACTACTAATATAAGTTACTATAACACCTCAGTTCTGGTTGTGTTTTCCTCCTTTAATTATTGATCTTTTAAGCCCAATGTAGGTTGAAGCAATAAGCAAGGCACGGTGGAATTATTTACTAAGGATTTATGAATTTTCCTGGGTCGCAACACATCCTATAAGTCTCGCGGTGGGATTCCCGTTATTTGGGCTTAGGCCTTAGGCCTCGAGATTTGGGCCTATTTAAGGGTATTAAACCTAGGGTTGCGATATTTATATACTTTATCACCTCTTTGAGCATCTCTTATGAAACCCTAGCTTCTATTGAAGCTTTGAAGCTTATCCTCTCTTAAAATCATTTTAGGTGTTGTTTTAGTGCTTTTGGGTGAAGAAAAGAAGGAAGATTGATCTTAGAAGCATTTGATCTGGAATTTTCAGCCTTCACATCATCTTTGGACCTTTGTAAGTTTCAAAGATCCAAGCTTAATGTGCTTTTTCATCCTTAGATCTATTGTTGGTTGGTGTTTTAGTCCCTTTCTATCTTTTTTTCATTGTGTTCTTGGAGTTGGAAGAACTCTAGAAAATATGAAACGATTGTGTATGCTTCTAGACTTGTTAGATGTTGGATAAATGGATATGCATGCACTACCTTGGTGTCATGCCAAAGATTTGAGCTTCTTAATGTTATGGTTTGAGATTTGAGAAGTGTGGGGCTTAGATCTTGTGACATCACCATTTTTCTCGGCCAGAAAAAACTGATTTAGTTTATGCTTTTAAAATAAAATCAAAGTAATTTCCAAAAGATGTTGTGGAATTTGTTCCCAAAACAATATATAATAAAAATTTATCAAAACATTTCTTAAAGAAATATATTTTCATTATATAACAAAACATTGGGATGTCATGTTCCGATACACACCAAAAGTATAAACAGTACATTATAAGCCTTACAACAGATATTTACATCTACTGCCCTATAATCCAAAAATCCTTCATCATCATCATCCAACTATGCTCTGGATCGACTACCTGTAATACAGAAAGCTGAGTGGGTCAGACTTGGGAGCCTGGTGAGCATATAGGGTTTTCAAACCACAAATATTAATAAATTTATTAATTTCATCAAACAACAATAACCCTGATTACCCGTTCCCATTATCCTCACTTTACGTCCCTAAACACCTTTCATAAGGGACCTAGTCTAAGGATTTTCATCGGGGGTGACAACACTGCTTTAGGGATTCCTCAACAATTTATGTCAAATAAGGCAACCATGTGGGCGATAGAGTATACCATTGAACACTAAGTTCACACACCTACAGGTTGCGAGCCTGTTAGCGTTCCACTAGACCGTGTAGAAAGGTATGTGGTCGTCATCTATACTCCGCTAGATGACTGAAAGATTAACAATATCGAGGTCTCTCATCATTTTAACACACATCAACTATTTCATTTACCCATGTTTTACCCAACATATTTGTAGATAAAAATACATATATAGTTTAAAACTTGTATAAAATATCTATTCAACACTTATCTCAAATAAACAAACAATATAATTACACATAGCACGTATTTTATAGAAAATACTTCATATATATGTGTAAGATGAAAGTGACTATACACTCACTTGATTTAACGATAATCGGACAACACTTCGTTTCTTAAAACGATCGTTCCCGATAAAACCGGGATGTTTTCCCAAAAACCAAGCTTCACGCGGGTAGAGTTTCGTCTCAAAAAACTATTTTCTCGAGATCTTTGGGCTCTCTGAGGCTTGCTTATGATGCTAGGATGATATAATAGGCTTAGGGGTAGTTAAAGTAGGTAAAAAGAAAGTAGAAGGTGAAAGAAGTGAAAATTGTAAACAAATTTCGGATGGCCTTGCGTTCTATTTATAGTGGTTGATGCCTTAAATTACGCCGGGCGTAATAACCTGGTACGCGGGGCGTACTTTTTCAACAACCATTATGCTGGGCGTACATCGAGTACGTCGGGCATACGAAGGGATCATAGTGGACGTGTCAAGGCTACGAACATGCGTCTATCATGCGAATGAGTAGGCAACGTGGCCAACTTTGGACTGAGTAGACGAGTACGCTGGGCGTACTCCGATTTATCAAACTTCAAAAATTCGTAACTTTTTCATACGGACTCCGTTTTTGACGTTTATATCTACATGTAGGTGAGACCGTGCTCTACAACTTTCGTTTAGACTCCGTCGGCAAATTTTGACTTTATTTTTAAAGTTATATTTTTAACAGGCCGGGACAGGAAAAATCCGTTAAAAATTCTTAACTTCTTCATCCGACATCCGTTTTCGTTTGTCTTTTTACCGTTAAACTACAATCAACAAGATCTTCGCTTCTCATTTAGATTGTTTGGCTAAAAGTCACTCGATCTAAAATTCGAGTTTCGGGCTGCATACTGCTATGCCAAATCTTAGAAAATTCATAACTTCCTCGTACGAAGTCAAAATTGGACATTCTTTTTATAGACGCTCTCGGTTTAACGAACACTACGACTTTAGTTTAGATCACTAAGGCTAAAAATCACTTTGTTGTAAATTCACTTTTTACATCATACAATGTCGTGCCGGTTTTGTCGTGAAACTTCGACAGGTCATAACTTCTTCGTTATAACTCGGATTTCGGTATTAAGGGATGTCACAGATCTGGATAAAGTTAGAAATTTTATCCATTAATACCTTTAGGAGATCTAGATCTAAAAGGATTTATCTCTTGGATGAAAGGATTAAGGACTTAAGAAGGAAGTTGTTACGTTGGATTTCACGGCGCGATGATTTAAGGTGTCGCGGTGTGATAACTGGCTGATTCGTGGCTATTTTTGTCACGTTGTAATTCACAGCGGGATAGGTCATTGGTCATGTAATGACCATATGGCTTTCACCAATTTGACTTTAACTAGTTGACTTGACCGTTGGCCATTGACTTTCACCAATTTGACTTTAACTATTTGAGCTGCTCTTTCATGTTGTATCGCCCCAAGATTCTCGAATCACTTTTGGAGTTTTGGATACGTGGCCGCCAACATCAGACATGAGACCTCGATCGAGTAATGGAAATGCTTTTTATATTGAACGAACTCATGTTTAGTTGCATTACCAGGAAGCTCCTTAGCCAAATACTCGTCAAGAGCATACTTCTTTTTCTCATACCTCAGAGTGATCCTCAGGTTGCCAATCCAATCAATGTAGTTTGGACCAGTGAGCTTATCTCGCGATAGTAGTTGGAGTAATGAGAGGTTTGATGAAGTGGTTGGTATAGGAGGCAGAGTCACACTTGAACCAGGAGCCATCTGTTAAGAAAAAGGAAACACGATTAATTTGAAGAAGGAATCCTTTTAAGATAAATACCCAATATCAATATATTAATTAAAAGGCTAGGATCCATACCTAGATTCACAATGTAAAGTGGATTAGTCGAAAATTACACAACGAAGTTATTTAGGTGGACAAGCAATTGTGGATCTCAATCTCAATGAAATTCCTAGAAGACAAGATTTTTTTGACATATGTGAATAGCATGTTAATCTATTCTAATTCTCATTTACCATTCATGTATAAATTTGTTGAGGATCATAAATACAAATGTAGAATCGACCATGCGAAGTTACTATGATAATCGACTCAAGTTACGCTTGAGAATCGTGATCACCATATACCTTTCTTCGACTATATTCTTATTTGACTCGTCGGTAAACCACACAAGCATAACGCCAAAAACAATACACACCAAGTCGTAATTTCCATGGGAAACATAAGATTCACATTTTTATAAAATATGATTTTGTTTTATTACTTATTAAGTTAATACTTTTAACTCTGTACAATTGTCCTATCAAACCCTTTCGGTAGCTTTACTTAAAATGCACAAAGGCAGTGAGGGCGGAGAGCACAAAATGCCACTTAAAAGCCAACTTTATTTAGAATCGAAGAGACCTGCCTAGAACTTTCCTTATAACACTATAGTTAGTGAGCTTAGTCGTGGTAAGACTAATAGTATACATTAAGAAACACGTGGGGACACAATGTTTGTATTATAGTGTGATATATATATATATACATATATATATATATATATATATATATATATATATATATATATATATATACTCATTTTAATTTTTTTTTATTTCTTCTAATTCTATTGACTAACCAAGAATGAAAGTCAACAATTAAATTATTAAAGTCCAAATCTTTTTTCTTTTAATTAATCTTATAATTAAATTAAATTGAGTTTCATCTTTTAGTATAAAGGCTAGTTTATATGTGTTTTAAATCGAAAAAGAGGAAAGTGAAAACAAGAAACAAATTCACAATTTTGGAACATAGGTTTCGCGAGGTGGGGAAGGAGCTACCACGTCCTGGACCATAGAAACACGTGACGATTTATTGAATATTAGTTTTATGTTCTCCGTATCACACAACGACTTCTCCAGGTAAATACCACAAACTATCGATGAGGAATTCACAATCCAAATTCAGCATCAACGGGACCACGACGTGGTGGAGGACCAACCACGTCATGGCGAAGAGGTAGAACGACCAAAATTTCGTTTTAACAGGCATAAATAGATTCGGTTTTAACAAGGCAAATTTCTAAACTATTTAAAACGATTTAAACATAAAAAATCCTACACATACATACCCTAATTTACAATCAAATACAAAGTCAAAATGCAATAGACTTGAATTAACCTTGCTCTAATACCACTAACGGGTTACAATCCTAGTCAAAGACCAAATCGTGACAAAGGATGGACCAATATTTTCTGATCTATAGACTCGTAATAACCAAATCTAATTCAAACAATCTATGCAACTTAATGGACTTAATAGAATGAATCATGCATTCGTTTTTTTCTTCGATTTCTTTAGTCTCACCAATTCATTGAACTTGAGAAGCCAACATATAGTTCTTCTCTTGTGATCGCTCCCAAGAGACCAAACACCAACATAACTGGCTGAAACAAGAGTCGATTATCGAATCTGACAGCGACGACGACGTGGAACACGATGGACCATGACATGACAACGAGCTCCGAATCTTCTAGGATTTTATTAGGGTTTACGAACATTGGAGGTGATATTTTTTATGCACCCAAAACCGAATTTCGACCCTTTATATATAGGGGGATGATTTGAAACCATATAGATAAGTACCAAATATATTTGTAATTATCTAGGTTTTCGGTAATATCCATGAATCTAAATCATTTTAAAATATTTCATATTCTCTATGTTTTCTAATTAATTAATCAAACTATCAATTAATTAACCAAACAAGTCCCTAAAATAAATATATTTTAAGTTCTTCTTTAATTTGCTCTTGCGTGTAACCCAAAAGGACACTACTATTTTTTTGTAATATTACCGGTTTGTTATGGCTATGTGCACTAATCTCCATCAAATTTCTTACTGGAAGTAATATTCCAATGATATTACGAATTTATCTATCTAATTTTAGATTAAACATTCACAAGGATGAGTTGACTTTTAATCCTATGGATAGTAGCATGTGTTCATAATCCATGATCAAATCATCTTCTCCATGTTTTGGTCTTATCCACCAGACATATTGGGCATTTATGCTTTCTAGGTCCTTTTCTTGTTATGAAAATGAATAACATATCAGAATATGTCTCAGAATTAGCATTTCCTTTTGTACTTGGTGTTTAAGGTCGGATTAGGTACTCCAACACTAATCACCTTTTACCCATAGACAATTATCTTTTTTTTATTGACACTTATATTCATGATAGTGAATACGGGAGCATATGAAGTTGAAGTTCTTATGAATGGCCATGTTAGTTTCAGAAGCTCCTCAACATTCCATGCACCACCTCCATGGATATTTCAAGTTGTTCATATCAAAATCAGAGAGAATTGATCATATGTACATGTTAGCTAGATGATTTTGGTAAACACAATCACCTCCTAATTTATATGAAATTCCATCTCACTTCAATACATTTATTTGATAATTATTCTTACAATTTTAGAATGTAGTGGTTAGAGGAACCTTATGAAGAGCTTTATCTAAGGCATGATCTTTTTATTCATCTATGAGAACTTTTCCTAAACTACGAATTTGGTCTAGATTGATCTTCCTACCAGTTAATCCTTTTAGAGGTGTTATAACAATAATCTAAGTGGATTATCTTATAGACATCATTCAATATTAACTGTATTTTTGTTTGTTTCAATAATCCTTGGAATATTTTTTAACCTTAATTAACTATTTACTAAGGCTAGGATCCATATTTGGCTCTATGATGTGTAAAGGGATGTAGTAAACACACCACAAAATTATTTAGGTAGGCAAAGATCTTTGATAGTTTCAATCTACATGATCTTCATAAATCTTTTGAGATTTATTGAGTGGGGTCAATGACGTGTTAATCTTAGATTATGCTCATCTCAATTCAATGACGGGAATGTCGCGGATCATAGAAAAAACGGTGAATCAACCACAAAAAACCACACGAACCTCAATCAAAATTATTCTCACATTGACGTGTTGGTTAACTACATTCCATCAACAAAATACTTTTTCCAATTGTCAGATCATTTCTAACTTATACCCTCGCTTTGATCTGTCGATTAAGCACACTCGCTACATCAACATACTATAAAGAAAATGTGTGTTTTAATGGGTGGCGTATGACTCACTTTTTAATACATTGGGATTTTTGATTTAATAACCTTTCATTCCTTCAAACATATATCCTATCAAACCCTTTCAGTAACTCCAATCTCAAAATGTAAAGAGGCGGTGAGGGTGGTAAGCCTAAGGGATTTTAAAAACTGACCTAATTAAGAATCGAAGAATCCTTCTTAAATGTCTCTTTAGGCATTAGATTGAGTGAGCCTACTCATGGGTTGACAATAACGTTTCTGCTAAACATGTGAGGGCACATGTTTGTACTATTTTCTTATACTTATAATAATCTTATTTTAATATGTAGTTAAATTTAAAACTTTTATATTTTTATCCTTTTAAATATTCAAATTTAATTTTATAATTTAAATAATATTTAAAGTTTTAATAAAATCTTTTTAAGTATTCTAGTTTAAATCTTTATTAAACAATATTTAAAATTTAATTAATCGTTTAAATATTCAAATATAAATTCTCTAACTAAATAATATTTAAAATTTAATATTCATATTTAAATTCTAATTTAAATAATATTCAAAATTAATAAATTAAATATTTAGGTTTAAAATCTTAATTTGATAATATATAGAACTAATTTTAAATTGATTATTTAGATTCATATAATTTGAATAATATTTAAATCAAGAGGTTTATCCACTGAATTCGAAAAACTAAATAAATCCAAAAATCTAAAAACCGTCCAGTTGTGCCGCGACTAAGAGGGGACGCATTGCAAACTGCGACTATCAGGTTTCCAAATTTCAATTTTAAGCAGTGCTCTTAATTAAAACCTAGATCCTCTAATATCACTGTTGGGTTTTAATACATCTATGCACTAGATTAGCGTAGTGGAATAATCAAAACAATTCATATGTGTACATGCATCCTAGGATCTAGGTTTTACTAATTATAACAACCTACTTTAAAACTATAAATCTACTAAAAACACAAAATTACTAACCTCTTTTGAAGCTCGATCTTGACCTTTTTTTAACCTTCTTGATCCATTCTTGATCCAACCATGTTGCTACCTCTAATGGAATCATACGCAAGACCCCAAAGAGAGAACCAAAAGAAAACTAGGAGATGATCAAATTTCTACAAACCTAGGAAGGGTTAAGAAGTTCGTCCCATGGAGAGAAAGGGAAGAAGTTAGCAAAAATTTCAAGATAATGTGCATGGTAGAGTGAAACGCTTAGCACATGTTTATAACCTTAAAACCATTGCCAAGTTTCATCTCCCGTCCCATGTGGGATGGAGATATAATTCAAAAATCACATCTCATCCAATATAGGACAGAGATTTCGAGATTCCCTTATTCCCTAAAGGTTCTGGAATTTTCCAAATAGTGAATCTTTTAACTAATTAATATTTAACCCCTTAAATTAATTAAATCCAAAGTAGTTTATAATTAATTTATTAAACATGATAAATTAATAAACTTGTCTTCTCATTATGTCTATTTTCTTTTAATTTCTCATTTGTGTCATGAGAAAAACTCAAAATGACCATATTATTATTTAGAAATATTATAAATAGTTAATGACATTAGATATTATTTCCAACAGCACACCCATGATCCCACATATATTTTCCTTCTCTATTTTTAACTTTGTAAATCTGAACAAAACTCCTAACTAAGTGGCTCTAAACCTAGCCATAAAGCAAAATATTTATTAATTGTTTTAATCAACTTTGGTTATTTATTATACTTTTTTTTTATTTATAAAGCAATGTCTTTGCTTTATATATTATGTGCAAATTCAAGAAAAAATAATCTTTTGAAAAACCTACAAACCAAATAGAAAAAAAATTTCATTTCATGTTAAATAAATTCTGATTCAATTAGATTTAGGGATGAGCATTTGAACCGAGGAACCGGTCGGAACTGGAACCGGATAGAACCGGTCGGGTCGGGCCGTGACCGGGACGATATTCTTATGGATTTTTGGAACCGACAAAAACTAGAACCGTATATTGTTATTTCTTGAGGACCGGTTCCAACATCGATGACACGACAAGAACCTGTTGGAACCGGGAACCGGTAGAACTGGCGGTCCGGTTCGGTTCTTAATTTCGGCCGATTTCGGTTCCTGGGCCAGGTCCGGTTCGAACTGGTTCCAACTGGTTCGGTTCCTTTGCTCATCCCTAATTAGAGTTCAATTTCTTCATATTCTGATTCGTTTGATATATTCTATTTATTCCAAAAATATTCAGCAATCCAAACACCCATTAATTTTTTTGTTCAATTGGTTACAAATTATAATATACGATTTTAACGTTCCCATATTATTTATAGTAAGGTGCTGTTTGTTTTTTCTGAGGCAAAATGTCTGCAGTCTGCGGACCATATCTATACACTTCTGCAGCAGAAGAGGTGGACTAAATGTCTGCGGTCTGAAAAAAGAAGACTGTTTGTTTTTGTAACATCTGCAGGCTACTAAAATAAACAAAAATCTAAAGAAATTCATTTTTTTAAACTAAAAAGTGATTTTTTAATATATTTATGACTTTATTATAAATAATTAACACATCTAAATCAACTTTTATGTATTATTATATAAAAAGTGAAACTAAAAATGGTACAAATTAACGTATATATTTGATAAAAACCAACAATTTTGGTCGCAAAGTTATGCCTAAACATTGTAATTAGGAATCAAAGAATTTTATATATAAATGAATGGAAAAAAACTTCGATTTTTTCAATTAAATCAATTAAAAACGTGCAATAATGATTTTTTCTAAGAATTTAACGATGTTTATTAAATAATGTTTTATAAAATTTGGCTCAACTTCAACGACCATTATTGTAATAAACTTTTATTTATAAATTTGTCAAAAATATCATGCTTGTGTTGTCGAACCTTTTTTTTAAGTATTGTAACTTTTTTATTTCAAATTGTTTATCATTAATAAAGTTTGAATAAATATAAAATAAAAAAAAAAAACTAAAAAAAATAAAAAGTTTGAATAAATATAAAATAAAAAAAAAAACTAAAAAAATAAAGTATATGTGTTTTTTTAGGCTAGAAGATGTTAGAAGACTCTGGTCCACATCTGCAACAAGAAGAGGGCGCAAATACATTTTTAGGTCTGCGGTCTTCCAAAAAAAACAAACAGTCTGCAAAAAGCTAATGTCTGCGCGTGGTCTGCGCCACGCAGACAGAAGTGACCAGGAAGATCTGCAGACAAAAAAGAAAACACCACCTAAATAAATCATGAATGACTAACAATTAAACGAGCATCCATAGTTTTGAAACATAAACCTCTATTATAAAGTTTTATTCCTCTAAAACGAACAAACTATGATCGGAAATTTAAATAATAATTTTAGGTTGCTGAATGACAACCAACCCATTAAATATTTGTTATACATCAATTATGAGATAGTAATCATTATTTGTATTTTTTGTCATGGGATTGTTTAAGTTTAAGGATTTAGTTAGTTTTTTTTTTGAACGGATTTAGTTATTTAATTTTATCTGATATATGCGAAGAGATTGTAATTATATATTTATACAATTGGCATTAATGTTATATGTATTCCACTCACATAAATAATCAAATTGTGGGTACATCCACTCACCCATTTAGAATAGATACACAAGACAAGTTGGTTGGATACGCATATAATTACCTTTTGCATTATTGATGAACAAAAATATTAATATTTTAAGTTGGTCCATACTTCATAGCCCGAATATGCATGCAGTACGTACACTAGGGTCAAACATTATTTTGTGTTGTGCTTTATATTAATTGATCCATGTGTCGTTATGTAATTAAACAACTATTGAGAGACGTTAGAATATCATTTTTCCATTTGACCATGCTTGAAAAAAGGAATAAAATATTTTATCGGATAATATAATATATTTTTTGATTTGTAAATATTTGGTGGTTTTTTTTTTTTTTTTTTCCGTGCTATTTGCCTCTTTAATTCGTTTAACTATACACATTCAATCGCTATTATCGGTTAATTAAAGTAAAGCGAAAAAAAAGACTTAATAGGGTAATGTATTTCTCATTTTATATACATTTAATCCTTAATTTTTTTTGCACATTTAGTCTTTAATATATATATATATATATATATATATATATATATATATATATATATATATATATATATATATATATATATATATATATTGCAAAATAAGTCATTATTGTTTTTGCACACATTCAATACTTATCAACGACTTCTTTAGTTTTTTCTCACGATATCCTACATGGTATAATCGTTAATGAGGTGTTTAGGGTTAGTCAAGCTTATGGCCACTACAGCCTCGATTGCTTGGTGCTTAGGTCTCGTCTTATTGTTAGGAAGTAAAACATATAACTAGCAAAACCAAAAGCACATGAGACACAATATTTACGTGGTTCGGTCAAGGTAACATACGTCCACGGGTAGGAGGGGAGTATTCTTTATTTCAAAGGTCTCAACACAGAGGTTACAAGTACAATTACACAGAGATTCGTCTATCACTCTAGAATTCAAGATACAAAATGACCTAACATGCATCCCTATTTATACTTGACGGATCATACCTAAAACCCTAATGGGTCAAGCCTATTGGCCCATAGGCCCATGAAAGGTTTCAACCTATCACAATCTGCCATGCAGCATCTTCTGGAACATTCTTGAGCATTATCATCTTCTAGGCATACTTGGATCAGCATGGCACAACAAAGGAACCAATATGGCACATTATGTACCAAGATGGTACATGATGGCACAATAGCTTCTTCATAGCGCAACAACAGCCCTAGTTGGCGCAACAGGGATCTAAATGGCACAAGAGCATCACTTATGGCGCACAACATCAATCTTGGAGCAACAACATCACCATGAGAAACAGGCACCTACATGGCTCAACAAGGCCATGTATGGCTCAACAAGAAAACAAGATGGGCACAAGAGGAGAACAAGATGGCGCAAAAGCATCCCTCTTGACCCATCTCTTCATCATGTGGCGCAACAAGGACCCCTTGTTTCTCCATATCCCTTCCAAGTGCTCCAAACCTCTTCCAAGTGCTCCAAACTCCTTCCAGGTGCTCTAAACCCCCTTGTATACGATCTGTTCCTTTGACACTTAATCAGTTCCTTTGTCTGATGATCCATTCCTTTCTCAAAAGATCTGTTCCTTTCTCACATGCTCCATGAACCCCAAGTGCTCCATTGAGGTCCAAGTGCTCCAAATGCTTCATGAACATGATACAAATGCTCAAAATGCTCGAGTCACATTTAACAATCTCTACCTTGACTTGAGCATCCTCTAAACTCCACCTCGAACAAGAACTTCATCTCCTTTCCTGCCATTCGTCCCCGAAGGGACCTACCTCCTGCGAACATCAACCAAGTCCAAGCAAAGCTTGAACTTCTCCATGGGCAATGACTTTGTCAACATATCTATTGGGTTGACCTTGGTATCAATCTTCAGTATTGAAAACTTGTCTCCTTCCAAAATATCCTGAATGAAATTCAGCCTGACACCAATGTGTTTCGTCTTCTCGTGGTACACAAGATTCTTTGCAAGACTCAAAGCACTTTGGCTATCATAATACGAGACAGGTTTCTCCACCTTCAGGCCAAGACTCTGAATAAGCCCTTGCAACCTTATCTCCTCCTTTATTCCTTCCGTCATGGACATGTACTCGGATTCAGTTGTAGACAAAGCAATGATATTTTGTAACGTTGACTTCCAACTGATTACACATCTGAATAAAGTGAATATGTAGCACGTCCTCAACCTGCACTTCAACAAGTCACCACCATAATTAGTATCAGCATATCCCACCGAGTCACTCTTCGTATTTGCTCCGATCCATACATGAGGGAAACATCCGTCGTTCTTTCAAATATCGCAAGATCCACTTTACAGCTTCCCAATGAGTCTTCCCTGGATTACTCATAAACCTGCTAACCATATTAACTGCATGAGCCAAATCAGGCCCGGTATAAACCATAGCATACATGAGACTTCCAAAAACACTAGAGTATGGAACCCTGCTCATGTACTTCCTTTCTTTATTAGTAGTGGGTATAGTGCATGGACCAAGTTTAAAGTGAGCCGCCAAAGGAGTTCCAATTGGCTTGGACTGGTCACAGTTGAAGGATTGCAGAACTTTCTCAATGTACTTCTATTGATAAATACATAACCTCCGTGCTTTTCTACCCCTTTGTATCTCCATTCCCAGTATCTTCTTTGCTGCTCCCAAATCCTTCATCTCAAACTCATTCTTTAGGGTTGCCTTTAAGTCATTTATTATAGCCATGTTTTTGGTTGCGATGAGCATATCATCAACATACATCAAAAAATATATGTAGGATTCTGGTGACAATTCCTTTGAGTAAACATAATTTTCAAACTGGTTCCAAGTGTAACCATTTGAGATTATGAATGAATCAAATCTCTTGTACCATTGTCGTGGAGACTACTTCAAGCCATATAAGGATTTCTTCAGCAAACATACTTGGTCCTTCTTAGCATGAAGGAACCCTTCTGGTTGGGACATATAAATCTTCTCTTCTAAATTTCCATGAAGAAATGCAGTTTTCACATCAAGTTGTTCAAGCTCCAGATCAAATGCACTCACCATGTCCAAAAGAACCCGAATTGTGTTGTGCTTCATGACCGGTGAGAACACCTCGTGATAATCAATTCCTTCTTTCTGAGAGAACCTTTTGCCACCAACTTTCCTTGAACCTAGCAGGTTCAACTTTTGGTATCCCTTCCTTCTTCTCAAAGATCCACTTGCATCCCACTGTCTTTGCTCCCTTTGGTAATGGAACAAGATTCCATGTTTCATTCTTTTTTAAAGATTATATTTCTTCATTAATGGCCATCAACCAGTCATTTGCTTAGCCTCTTTATACGATTGAGGCTCCTCGGTGTCAATGACTTCTCCAGTTGCTAAGGAAAAAGCAATGGAGTCAAGTTCACCTGAATTTACACATCCCACATATATGTTAGGTTGTCAAATAACCCTCTTCGATCTTATCCTTGCTATAGATTCAAACCCATCATCTTTCCCGACATCAGCACCGCTGGATGAAGATCCCATGTGTTGCTCTTGGGTTTTGTTAACGTTAAATGTAACGGAAAGCATAAACGAGATGTTATCTCATCAGGACCTTGGCCAAGGCCCGATCTTGGCCCAAGCAATCCAGCACCGGGGGGGGGGGGAGTTCGTTTCCCTCCACGAGGGACGAATATCCCCCGCAATCTTCTCATTTAATCACGACCAATCAGGACATGACAAGAAGCTTAGAGGACGCCCATAACTGACGTCACCAGGCACTTAGTTAACGTGAGCGTGAACCTCCCAGTTAGAGGAGGCCACGTCTCACACCCATTTGACGAGGTCCCCATGATCCGTTAGTAAGAGGTATAAAAGGATCTCTTCTGCCTTAAGGAAGGGATCCATCTTATCTCTCATGAATATTACCCTAAAACTACCTCTCTTAGAAAACTAACTAGATCGTCGGAGCGATGTCCCGGGAGAACACCTAGACGTCCTTTAATGATTCTTTTGTGTTGTGTTCTCAAGAAAGCTTCTAGATCAGATCCATCATCCAGCATCCAAACCTCTGTAGAGCATGTCACAACATTTGGTACCATCCGAACGTATCCTCAGAGTGATACAACCAATAGACGACGCTGGTTCCATGCAAAAGGGAGATCTAAACCCAAAAACATCTGGCATTGCAGTAGAAATCTGTTTAATATATCGGTGATGCTAAGTAATGACTACCACAGTGAGTGTAGAATACAGGCCCCAATCTAGGTGCTAGTGGCACAAATCCCACCGATTACGGCATAAATAGCAGAACCAGTACTCAAGAGCAGTTTCCGGAAACTGTCGTCAGATGTTTCACTGCGTCAGACGACGATATCGCATCTCGATCTGTTGCAGAAAACTCTATATGACGGCACAAAGGTACTCACTTTCTCTAACTATCATAAGAGGAATACACCTCACTATGCGGAAGACGAGATAGAGGCACTCTCGAGAAACCTATTCAACATTAGTTTCTCGAGCAGCGATCCCAGACCATCGAACTGGGATCTGTGAGACCCACTCCTTATATCTGGGTTCATTTGTAAGACGAAATTCCATCGAATATACATTAATAATGGTAGTTGCTCCGATATACTCTATGAGCATTCTTTCCAGAAACTACCAGATGCGTGGAAGGAGGGGCTACAACCCCCAACCGGTGGACCATTGGTAAGATTCACCCGACGGTTGCCCTAAACATTGGTCAGTCACGATAGGAGAGACCGAATCACAAGGACAATCGAATTCTCTGTGATCTGGTACCTAACACAATATTCTGCTCGGATGATCATTAATCTCCTTACTGCAGCTCGTACCGTCGACGATTCACGACATCGTTAAATTTAGCACACACCAGGGATCGGCAATGGTCCTCGCCAAAAAAACTAGGGCACAACATTGCCATCAAATCATAGCCGTTCCAGAGCTTGTGCGAGCTCTAAAGAAGTCCAAGGAGGGATGTTCCGTCGAGTAACACCAGATAAACATGGAATATCCAGAACAACTCATGCGAATCGGCGCTTACTTATCAGACGAGACCAGGGTATGGCTGGTAGCACTCCTGAAGCAATACTCTACTGTTTTCTCCTGGCAACCAACAGACCTAACAAGCGTTAATCGATATGTTATAGAACACAACCTTAATATCATGTCTGTAAGCAATCCAGTTAAACAAAAAAAGAGGGTTCAGGCGGCAGAACGGAACAAGGCCATAAACGTAGAGGTAGCCAATCTGGTGAACGACAACATCCCCAGGGAAGTAATGTCCCCAACATGGATCGCAAATCCGGTCATGGTAAAGAAAGACAATGGGTCATGGCGAATGTGAATTGATCACTCGGCCCTTAACAACACTTGTCCAAAGGATTTTTATTCGCTCCCGAAGCTTGATCAGAAGGTCCAATCGCTTGAAGGCTCTTTCATCTCAAATGTTTCTTTGACGCATACCATCAAGTACAGATGAAATGAGAGGACGAAGCGAAAACTGCTTTTCACACCGAAAGTGGCACCTTCTACTACTAGAAAATGACGTTTGGAATAAAAAATGCGGGTGCTACTTATCAAAGGCTCATGGAAAAAGTATTTGCCGATCAAATTGGTAGATATATCAAATTCTATGTCAATGACATGGTAGTTAAGAGACGCAATGAAGAAGCATTACTCCACGATGTGGAAGAAACATTCCAAATGATAGCCAAAGCAAAGATGAAGTTAAACCCACCTGAGTGTACTTTCAGAATAGAGGAAGGGCAATTCCTTGGGTATCAAATATCCAAGGAAGGAATTCTACCCAATCCCACCGAAATCTAGGAGTTCCTCAATTCGAAAATCCTCACAACCTCAAGGGTGTACAGGAGATCAAAGGTAGGTTCACAACATTGGGAAGATTCATCGCCAAATTTGCAGAAAAAGTGCTCCCTCTATACCAAACGCTCAAAGGGTGCATAGACAAAAAACAGTTCAAGTGGACAGAAAAAGCAAATGCGACATTGCAACAACTAAAAGATACCCTACACAAACTACAGTCTCTCGCATGCCCGCTACCAGGGGAAAAGCTACAGATGTATCTAGCAGCTTCCGAAGAAGCTATCTCCTCCGCGTTAGCGGTAGAGAGGGAAGGCAAGAAGGTTCCCATCCATTTTATGAGCAAGGCCCTACAAGGACCAGAGGTCAATTACCCGCCCTTAGAAAAACTGGTCTGCGGCCTAGTATATACTGCCAGACAGCTTTTGAGTTATTTTCAAGACCAAGGTGGATGTTCTGACTAGTTATCCAATAAAGCAAGTGTTATTAAGGCCGGAAAAGTTTGAACGCTTGGCCAAGTGGGCCATAAAATTAGGCAAACATGATATCCATTACCACCCCGAACTAGCATCAAGGTATAGGCCCTTGTAGACTTCCTGGTTGAAATTCCAGATAAACGATCATCTTCGTCGACCCACTCAAGCCTGAAGCCG
Source organism: Lactuca sativa (assembly GCF_002870075.4). Lineage (NCBI taxonomy): Eukaryota > Viridiplantae > Streptophyta > Magnoliopsida > Asterales > Asteraceae > Lactuca > Lactuca sativa. The sequence goes on along the minus strand of NC_056630.2, from coordinate 38,273,067 downwards.
GAAAAGAACTCTAGAAACTATAGACCGATGGCGCAGCAAGAAAGGAAGGCTTAAGCACAGGCCTGATCCTACAAAGCCCCAAGGGTGAATAGATCACTTACGCATTGCGATTCGACTTCCAAATATTAAACAACGAGGCAGAGTACGAAGCACTCTTAGCAGGTCTGAGGCTAGCCAAGGAAGTTGGCACGAAACAACTAGCGACCCTTAGTGATTCGTAACTTGTCACAAACCAAATAAACAATACATACGAGGCAAAGTACCCCAGGATGCAGAAATACCTAGATGCAGTCCGTAGCTTAACCAACACATTCAAAAGTTTTTCAATAAAACAAATCTCTCGGGTAAAAAATGCAAGGGCAGACGCTCTCAGCAAATTGGCCTCAACTTCATATGATCATCTAACAAAGAAAGTGTTAGTTGAATTACTCCCGAAGAGAAGCATCGGAAACCAAAAGGTTAATACAATATCGGCTCCTCTAGAGTGGACCAAACCCTATGTCAACTACTTGCACCATGGCGTGCTACCGGACGACCCAAAGGAGGCGAGAAAAGTCAAAATCAGGGCACCAAATTTTGCAATCAGAGACAATCAACTATACAGGCGAGGGTATTTAAACCCATGGCTCAAGTGCGTGTAACATTGTAAATTTTCAAATAAGTTTTTCATTTTAAAATCACGTAAAGTCAATATTACATTTCCTAAAAACCACAAAAATGAATAAGTTGTCAAAACACAAGTCAACAAATGTTTGATAAAATCCCAGAATCCTCAAATTCATGATCTCTATCCGGTGTGTACAATCAATCTGATGCCTTCCCGCGATCCTAAGTACATGAAACACATATCACACAGCACGGTAAGTACGAAGCTTAGTAAGTTCCCCAAAATACCACATACACAAATAATAAGCCTCTCAAGGCTATAGCTCGGCATGGACCCTCCGGTCATGCGTCTCGGCGAGGACCCTCCGTTCTTACAGCTCAGTGTGGACCCTCCAGTCATGTGTCTCAGTGAAGACTCGCTGGTCTCACAGCTCGGGTTAGACCCTCCAGTCTTGTATCTCAGTAAAGACCCTCCGGTCTCACAACTCAGTTTGGACCCTCCGGTCCTAACTCAGTAGGGCACATAATAATATAACATATATCACAAAGATAAAATGCATAATATCACATAACTCAATATAAGCACATAGGACCATCTGGTCGATAACTCAAATCTGACCCTCCGGTCACACAATATTACGACTTAGGTAAGTACAGTGAGAAGACTCACCTCGTAAGTAAGCACACTCTACACTCCACCTACATAATATAATCATCTCTAATTAACACTTGATAACAACAACTATAAAAAGTTAGACTAACCCCTTATCTCACTCTTGGAAAGAGTGAAAGACTATTTTACCCATCGAGTTCCATAACTCATGTCTTGACCAAACCCTAAAAGTCAACGTAAGTCAACGCTCGATTCAACAGTTCATGTTGACCCAACTCATCGAGTGCACCTATACAAATCGTTGAGTTCCTTTGTTCTCTCTGAAGTATCAGACAAATCCAAATAAACTCGTCGATTTGTCTCATCAACTCGCTGAGTTGTAGCGCGTCTAGACTATCAGGGAAAACCCTTACCGACTCGTCGAGTTGACTCATCCACTAGTCGAGTCCCTTAAGTCCATTTCTCATTCAGATGATATTAAGAAGAACTTAAGCCCCATACTCTAGATCTAGTCTCCCAAGGCTGAAATACCACGTAAAGCTACAAGCTTTACGTCCATGCATGGAACCTAGGGCTCAAAGTGCCAAAACAAAGCTCTATGGAGAGCTTAATGCATAAAACTTGGCTAATAGTTTGATAAATCTTGCATCTTTAGGCCCAAGGGACCTCATACTGTCCAGATCTAAAGTTTCAACGTTATGGCATGCTCAAATAACTCAAAGGCTCAAAAGGAAGATGGAAATGGCCATAAACTCCCTAAAGAAGAGATATGACCAAAAAATGATCAAAGTGATAACCTTTTACCTCCAAAAAGTAGTTAGCACTGAAAAAACACCAGATCCAGATGCTTCTTCTTGTTCCAAGCCTTTTGCTCTTCTATCTCCTTCCAAGAATGCACCAAATCACACACTTTTAGTCTCTCTCTCTCTCTCTCTCACACACACATACACACAAACAAATGTTACCAGCTCGTTTCAGGTTTCTCTCAGGGTGTTAAAATGATCAGGGAGGCAAAAATGAAGGCTTAAGGTCATTTAAATAGGACACAACCCCTGAAAATTAGGGTTTTCACACTCAGCTCCTACTCGTCAAGTTGGGGTGCACCAACTCATCGAGTATACTCTAAAAATCACGTGGCCATTTATCCCTATACTCAGCAAGTTGGGACCTCCAACTTGTCAAGGTGCTCTGACAACATGAATATAAATTAATTAAATTTTATACCTGGGAGTCAGGAGGTTACAATTCTCCCCCATTAGAATCAGACTTCGCCCTAGAAGTCATCCTTTAGAAACAACTATGGGTACTGCTCCCGCATCTTGGACTCTGGCTCTCAAGTCCACCTGGATCCCTTCTGATGTTGCCACTGAACCTGAACCAAAGGCACCTCTTTATTCTCGAAGACCTTCACCTTCCTATCTAAGATCGCTACCGGCTTCTCAATGTAGTGCAGGCGATTGTCAATCTGGAATCCCTCTAAAGGGACCACTGTCGTCTCATCGGCTACACACTTCCTCCGCTGGGACACATGGACTGTGTTATGAATCTAGCTCAACTCTGCAGACAACTCTAACCGATATGCTACCTTACCTACTCGGGCGATCACCCTCAAAGGAACGATGTATCTAGGTCCCATATTGCCCCACTTTCTGAATCGGATCACCCCTTTCCATGGGGATACATTCAGGAGGACATAATCTGTAACCTGGAACTCTAACTCTGAATGTCGCCGGTCTGCGTAACTCTTCTGATGACTCTGAGCCGTCAGTAACCTCTATCTTACCTACCAGATCTTATCTGTTTTCTTGAGCACTATCTCAATGCTCCTCATCACTCTCAAACCTATCTCTCCCCAACAGATGGGAGTCCAACACCTCCTCCCGTATAAAAGCTCAAAGAGAGGCATACCGATACTGGAGTAATTATTGTTTTTGTATGAAAACTCAGCCAAAGGAAAGTAAGTTTCCCAACATCCACTGAAGTCCATTACATATGCATGTAGCATGTCCTCGAGCGTCTGAATCGTCCGCTCGCTCTGCCCGTCCGTCTGTGGGTGATATACGGTACTGAAATGCAACCGGGTACACAACTCCTCATGAAATTTCTTCCAGAACCTAGAAGTGAAACACACTTCTCAATCTGACACTATCGATGTTGGCACCCCATGCTGTGTGTCACACCCCAAAACCAAGAACGGCGGAAACGTTCTGGGGCGGAGGACGTCATGTATAGTATCACAACACAGTAAATGTAAATAAGCAAACAACATCATCCATTGCATTAAATATATAATTTTAATACAAGTGTGTTCTGTACAGCTATAGACACCAAAAATAATGAAACACAAAATAATGTGAGATGAGTCTTGAATGCACTCCATCTTCTCAAAAGCTGGCCTCGGTACCTGTCTACTGATGACCTGAGAATACAAGTTATTTTGAAAGAGTTTATCAGCATAAAGCTGGTGAGTTAATAAGTATTTTAGTGTCAATGTTTCTTGTAAAAACGTTTGAACCTGCCTCAATGTATAAGTTTGTAAAAATGTAAACAAATGTTTGAAAGTGTTTGTAAAAGTTTGAATCTCTCAGAAAATCCTATATTTTCTATAAAAGTAACCTTCTACCAAGGCTAGGCGGTTTTTGTAAACTTGTCTGTTGTAAAGTGTGTGATTACCCAAATATAACTATCATTTGTTAAAAATATAGTTTGTACACTAATGCTTAAGTGAGATTATCACTAAAATATGTAATGGGTAAATCATTGTAGTACTGTAGCTTTGTATAATAAGACTACTGCTGTACTAAATACTACTACCTTAAACCGGATTTATATTAAGGCATAATGTGATAAATTGCACCATGCTATCGACTGGTAACAACGACATAATGGATGGTCGTAATAAAAGAAATGACGTTTGGCACCCGCAGACCTGCAGGTCCGGCTGTAGCTAGCAGCAAGGTGTAGGATAGTCAATCCAGTATAGATCTATACGCAAACTCACGCTCTCCCTCCAGGAGAATTCTGGCTACAACTCGGGCCATGACACTTAAGGCATGCCCGATACAGTGGATCACAATTATTACGTATTTATGTATATGTATTGTTTCTCGTATATCTGTATATGTATTGTTTCTCGTATATCTGTATATGTATTGTTTCTCGTATATCTGTATATGTATTGTTTCTAGTATATCTGTATATGTATTGTTTCTAGTATATCTGTATATGTATTGTTTCTAGTATATCTGTATATGTATTGTTTCTAGTATATCTGTATATGTATTGTTCCTGCATTACCCCGATGGTAACCAGCTAAGATGTACTGATGGGTATGACTATGGAAGTACTTTTATGTCTATACATGTATATATGATATATAAGTAATATGGAAATGACCTTCGGAGGGTCACCCGAAATCCCACCAGACCACATCCAAATCGAGGAAAAGGAAATAGGGCGGATGGCATTCCTAAGCCTTTTGAACATTATTTATATATCTATACATATATGGGCATGCAATTGTATATATAAAGCATAAATAAGTTTTCATAAAACATTTGAAGAATAAATATGATTTCAAGAGGAGATCGACTTGATGTCGATCTATAAAACAATTTGAAGGCATAAGTTAATATAACAGTTAAGTATAAGAAGCATTTGTTTAAATCACAGTTTATAAGTAAGTTTGGATAGTAAAACAGTTTGTAAAACATTTCAAAGTAGAGCATTTTGATAAACAGTTTGAACAGTGGTAAAAATCGTTGTTTTCCTAGTTATTAATCACATGTGATTAAATGCAATCACATGTGATTGAAGCAATAACTTATAAGTATTTGACTTGTATTCCCCCCCATAAAGTATTTAAAAAACTTAAAATCATTTAAAAGGTTGATTCAAGGGGTATGAACTCACTTGTGGTGAGTCGTTTGAATTGCAGTGTCGGCTACCGTGCTAGGTGACAAACGGAGACTGGTTTACACGCACGAGCCTAGTTATCATATAATAAACATATATATAACTAATTAGACATATAATAACTTAAATAAATAAGTTAAGGCTCTTAGAAAACATTTAAACACTTTTATGAGTGTTTAGGGTTCAAATGGTTGCATCTAAGTTGCTACGGGACAAGGCATAAGGGTTTGAAACATCAAATAGCCTTGTATAGGAGTTCACCATCCAACAAACCCCACACCTTGGAGTTTACGGCCGTAAACTCATAGGTTTATGGCCGTGAACTCCTCAAATGGTGTTTTTGGGTGTTTTGTGGTGTTATCTTGCATCTAGAACACTCCTATCTTTATTGGAATAATGTATGAAGTAGTTTTAAGGCTCTAGAACACTCCATAAGGGAGTTTACGGCCTAAGGTCCTTCACCTTAGAGTTTACGGCCGTAAAATCTAGGAAATTAATTGATTTGAGGCACTTAAACAACAAGAATGGCATCCATGATTTTATCTAAGGCTAATGGGGACAAGAGGCACACTTTGGTGCCTTCACTTGGAGTTTACGGCCCAAGCCATGTTCCTTGGCCGTAAACTCCTTTCAAGGAGTGGTTTAGATGTGTTCTACTCTCCATTCTAGTCCCAAAGGTGCAAGGTAAATTGTCTAAATGCTTAAGGGTAGCTTGGAATGATTTTTGTCCCACAAAATGGGGTTTACGGCCCAAGGGAGTTCCTTGGCCGTAAACTCCTAGAAACTTATGGTTTTTATGGGCTTTTGGTGTTCTAAACAAGCACAAGCACTAGTAGTTAAAGTCCTTAAGCATTTGGGGAGAGTTTTAGGGCATTTAAGCCCTTGAAAAGGGGTTTACGGCCCAAGGGAGTTCCTTGGCCGTAAACTCCTAGAACTTGTGTTTCTTGGATGCTTTTTGGCCTATAAATGTCATACCCTATTTCCTATACAAGTCTTCTAGCAAGGGATTGGGACTAGGAAGCCATAATGTTCCATTTTGGAGTTTACTCCCCAAGAACGATCTTGGGCGGTAAACTCCCGGATCTTGTAATCTAAACATGTTATTGTTGCTAATATGCCTTAAACAAGTATTGAAACACATATAGAAAAGTAGACTCACAATCTGGGATGAAAACCCGAAGATCCGTCAGAGAGAATATGGCTTTTCTCTATTTGGAATTGTGAATAATGAATTAATTTAATTCAGAAAACTATTTATAGTCCTGGAATATTTTGACAGAAAATGTTTTTATTCCTGATGTTGGACTGTAACAGTATGAAACTTGAATTGCCCAAGTTTCACAAAACCAGGAGTATCCACTCTCCTGATATTATCTGAAACATAACCCTAATGTACACAAACTTGTTCGGAAAAGCTTGAAAATCACAGAAACTGAACTAGCTTCTATTGAATAGATGAGGTTCATACAATTGGAAATTTCAGGTTGTCACACTGTGCCATCACCTCTCGAACGTAGATCTCGACCAATTTCTCCGTAGAAGACCTCTCACTAATAGCCTACATGTTAGCACTCTTCGTCAACCGATCTACAGTCACCCATATCGCATCGACACCTCGCGCGGTCCTCGGTAATTTGGTGATAAAATACATGGAAACCTGCTCCCACTTCTATAGGGGAATATCTAAAGGCTGGAACTGGCCATGAGGATGATGGTGCTCTGCCTTGACCTGATGACAGGTCAAGCATCTCTCGACTACCCATGCCACGTCTCTCTTCGTACAGGGCCATAAAAAATCCATTTTTTAAGTCCAAATACATTTTGGTGGCCCCCGGATGGATCGAGAATCTTGACCTATGGGCCTACTCCATCAAAATACGTTGAGCTCCACCCATATATGGAACCCATATCCGCCCACGGAAGGTCATAAGCCCCCAAATATCCGTCTCAAACTTACAAATATGTCCGATCACCCGCTCTCTCATACGGTTCTCTGGTCTCACGGCCACCACCTGGGCCTCTCGGATGGCATCTAAGACTGGAGTCATCACTGTCATCCTCATGCAGACGTCTCAGATCGGAGCACTCATTGCTCTACGACTCAGGGCATCGGCTACCACATTAGCCGTGACAAGGTGATACCAAATCTCATAGTCATAGTCTTTCACTACATCCAACCACCTCCTCTGTCTCGTATGTTGGGTTTTGAGCAATCTAACACTTCCTAAGTGTGCATGCAACCCTAATAAACCTTGGATCTATGTTTGTCTAAATACATGCAAAATAATAATTTTTCCAAGGTTCATAACCTATCTAACATGGCATGGGGTACTTTTAAACATAAAAGAATTAGATGAGATTACATACCTTTTGATGATGAGTTTGATTCCTAAGGAGTTTGAGGGCCAAGCACCAATAGTGTGAATGCCTCAAATGGAATCACAAATCACCACAAACTCTTGGAAAACTTTGAGAGAGTGTATACACACTTATAAAATCGGTCACACACAAACACACATACTTTCTAGTTACACTAGTCACACTAGTGGCTATTTCATGCAACATAAGCATGCTTATATAGTGTACATGATTAGGGTGAAACCCTAATAACCCATGTCTTTTCCTTTCCAAGGATCCATGGGTTAAAAGCTCCATGGATCATCCATGGACTTCCATATAAGCCTAGCCCATTAACTAATGAGTATTAGCCCACACCATATAAAACAATAGCCCACAATTTAATTAGTCTTCCTTTTAATCTCTAAATTAATTCATAATTAATTTAAGACTAAGACTAATTAAATAACTTCATATTAATATATTATAACTTACAATATATTAATAAACATATGTGTATAACTCTCATAAAATTATCCATAAATAGTTTGGATGAAATGCAACCCAAATGGACCATGCCGGGTCGGGTCAAGTATATACCAAATAAGTTATGGACTTAGACACCTTATCCAACAGACTCCCACTTGGATAAGTCTAATAACTATATTTGCATATGTTACTTCAGGAACCAACCAGCAATCGTAGCTCTCGAAAACTCTGTTGAACTATGAAGCGCCATTTTAGATAAGTGATCATAAACTCCTCTGTTCTCATGATATCAGCCGGACAAATACATGGAACAACGTCGTACTTATTGTCCAGCTGTTTGTTTCCCGATTTTCGATTTGTTTGACAAAGAACTTAATTGAACACATCAATTTAGTTCTGACCGGCCGGTACATAGGTCACAACAAAATCATCGAGGGGCCCAGATATCGCTTCTATTTCTAGAAGGAATAGATAAACTTCGACTCATATGCTTGTTCTACTACTTGTTGAATTGTACACAAAGGCACGTTTTATAACATGAAGTTACTGATGCGTTTACGTGCAATCAATGCACAACCAACTCATAGGTAACAACTCATATCTCTAGGTTTGAAGATTTATATGATATTACCGTCTCACGATCACTCGAGATAAATTCCATGAAGTGATACAAGTGAGCATGGGTTTATTCCAATACTCATAACTTATGAGCACTCATGAATGTTGTAGCAACCATTGCTATGACTAAACCCATTTAGCCATCTACAAACTCGATTCATGACAGTCTTGATTCATACCTACTTCCAACATATGAATGACTGTGGAGTGTTTAAATAACTTAGTCATTCAGAAAGAATAACCTAGCTATTTTGGAAGTCAAAACATGCAAAATGAAACACAATAATAATCGAATCCAATATGGTCTCAGAACCCTTTTGAATATAAATAGAACCACCTTTTATTTATCACCATATTGATTACACATTATTCATTGTATAATGTTTCAAACAATCAACTTAAGACATGAATAAAAACAATAGTCGTCCCATGCTCCTAGCATGTACACTTTGTTTTTCTAAACAATAGTTATGCCATACTCCAAGTATGCACACTATGTTTGTCTATGATCCTTACATTATGATGTAGATCAATTGAACATGATTCCATTGATACTCATTTCACAATCCCAAATCCTTATTGTAAATGTGAGAATCCCCGATTCCTATCATTTACCAAAAAATCTGTTAGATTTTAAACTTTTATGCAATGTTCCTCTTGTAATGATTATGCACAAAGTCACCAAAACCATGTCACCAGTCATTACAGAGTATTCCATAGAAGGTCAACCTCTATGGAACGGAAGTCTCATATTCAAAGTACATTGCTTTGAACATCCTTCTTGCATTAAGGTTTTCTAATCTTACATAGATTGAATAACTTCCACCTATGGAGACATTTCCATAGTCCCATTTTGACTATCACTTCCAAACAAGAGTTACTTCTTTTTAGAATATGTCAATATGGTCCTTTCCGACAACTTACATCATACTTCCAACTGTCCCTGAGCAGCCAATCTTTGGCGAACCTCAGATTGTCCTCGATAATTGCTTAATCACTTTAGTCATATCCAATTCTAGACTTTTCCCTTCTCAATGCCTTAAGCATTTGGAAAATTTAGAAAAGATGAATATTATAGCACATGCAATCAATCCTATATCCGAAGCATATGGGACACGATTCATGATGTTTGACATAAAGACATGATACTAGACAAGTCTTTTGCTACAATATATTTTTTTTATTTGCCATGTTTCCAAAATTTAACTATGAAGAGGGATGCCGTAATCATAATCAAATTTTGAAAACACAATATATATAGAATTTCTTCAAGTTGAACCATTCCAACATAAAACTCATATATATGTCCTTGACTAAAGATGATTAAAATCTCAATCTAAGCTTTAGAATTGAAACGAAGTATAATTTCCTCTCCCTTAATTATAGCAAAACAACTTTTCAACCCCTGCAACTTCACGAATTGAAACTTTGTTTTCTATAATTAACATTGCTAATTTGCAACACTAAACATAATAATCATGCTCCCACTAACATGATGATTATCAGCATAACACTTATGGTCCCACTAGCTCTGACATATTTCCAGAAATCTGCTGGACTTCTGAAATTTAGATTCATACACCCTTTCTTAGATAGCTCTCATGTGTGTCTAAACAATTTTCAGAACTATGAACAGGGATGCCGTAATCATAGTCTCAATTGCTTAGGCATTTGCCATTTCTCACAAGTCCATGTTAGTGTGCCGGTTAACCACACGCGCTCCACTAACGACTTTTGAAAATGCAAATAACACAATTGATATCTACGTAAAATCTACTTAGTGAAAGCATTTCCTCACCATCATTTTCATGAATCGGAGAGAAACCTTATGATACTTTGATTTTATAGTGTATGAGTTCCTATCCATGTGAATTTGTCAAAACCATAATCACAAGATAAGGTTAATGACAAATTCAGCCTTACATGGATTAAACTTGTTCAATCTTAGTTTCTTGTCACCTTGGTAGCACAAGGCCCACCAATGCTTCCAAGTTGAACTCTGATAACTCACATGCAAATTCAACTTATTTGAAGTAGGTACAGAAATAAGAATTATGTCAACACGATAGGTTGCAAACCTTAAGTCGTGTGCTAGTGATAAATTACAGGTTTTAATCTTGAAACTCTTTCAGGATCTTTAAGGCTCCCACTGTCCCCTTGATGTATAAGTTTCCCCAGTCAAGAACCATTCCTTGACAAAACAAATATTCAAGGGACAATGCGGATTCTTATCAAGACTAACACTTCACACAATTGGTCTTAGTTGGTCTTTGTCTCATCTAAGACATCACAACTTACCAATCTCAAATGTACAAGAGTAGAAAAAATTTTACTCTTACATTTGACTAGTGTTAATAAATCTTCCTTTATGTCACTCAAAGTTACAATCTTGGAGTATGACTCTAAGAATTGTTTTGGAACCAAATATGACTCATCTTCTTGATTTTAACCAATCCAACAATTCATGACCTCTCTTCTTAGCCATAACAATGCACTAAGACGTCCTTAGAGTATGAATTTGTGATATGGTTTCATAATCATTAAGATGATCATGAAATACGATACTAAAGTACTCTCCCATCCTTTCAGATTTGAGAAAATTTTATCTTTCTGCCTAATTTAATTCTTCTCATTTGTTTTGTCATACATTGTAACCTTTCCAATGTTACAGAATTATACTTAACCTCATAAGTATAATCATATTTACTAATCTTCAGTAAAACATGACAAATCAATCTTTGTGGTGGACCTTGACCAGCGCACACCCAGTGTACCTAATTCCTTAGTCCTTCAATTGACTCACATATACATGTGATCAAAGAATTAGTCTTAATTTTCAAAGATGAAAAATTCTCATTCATCATACAATACAACTTGTATGATTCCAAGTTTCTGTCCAATTGAAACTTGGGTGATGAAAAACTTTCTTCATTCGGTAAATTCAGACACTACCACAAATGAAGGAATCAAATCCACTTTCCAATATTGCTATTACTGGAAACATATAAGCAACAATTTTCCACAGATGCCATTGTAAGGATATTTTTTTAAAAATAAATAAAATTAAAACCCTTTTTTTCTTTTATTTTAAAACTTTGCGGAAAAAACTTATCCTTACAATCCACATGAAAACCTTGTTGTTATCTATTCATAAGCAATATATTATAACTCTTAAGCAACAGCTCAAAATTCTGATTGCCGAACCATGCGATCGAAACCCACCTTCGCAATCAGAATCATCATATACTTACTTTAAGCTTCCTATATTTTCTTTGATTCTTAAAAACATCAGCATGTGACCCATTCACATTATGTAATAAGAATCTCCAAATAGGAACTTAATAGAGTTAGACAGTGGACTTTACCCGAAGTAGAGTCAAACCTCTTGACTTGATCAACCTTATGACCTTTCAGGTGAATAGGGTAGCTTCGCAACCAATGCCCCTTCCTTTGGCAACAAAAAACATGGACCCTTTGGTAATGGCACATGAGACTATCTCAGAATTTGCCTTTCTCTTTACTATTTGGTCAACCGAGTTGACTATAGCCGATCCCTTTCCATTGGGAAGAGAAATCCTTTTCTAGATATCCAATGCTACCATTGTGAATGTCCATTTAAGACTTGGGAAATTGTTCTTTTAATCAAATTTGCTTTACTGGTGTTCCAAATCATTGCTGATTCCACAACACCAAGCAAATAGATAACATCATTAAGGGTCATGTCATAGTCCGTCTCATAGTAGTCCCAAAGAGACTCACTATGTTACTAAGAATGTGATTGAACATCCAACTTTCACGGGACTTTGACACCCAACTCTCCCGGCTTGTCAATATGTGACTTTGTCTCCAAGATGTGAGCACACATAGACTATGCTTGCCAATAGGGATTGAGTGACTTTAAACTTTTCAAGAACTTGTGGGTGAGGGAGAATAATTGGAGGAGGTGGAGGAAGTGAAGCATGATGTTGAGGGACACCATCTTCAAGAGATTTGGGAAGATCATAGTTGTCTGAACCAGACATCTATAATGGGAGAAAATCAAGTTAGTTGATTCAAAGTCCTTAATATAACACCCAATATGAAATATTAAGGCTAGGACCCAACACAATATTTTATAATTTGGAAGAGGGATGCCGTAATCCAAGCTATAAAATATTTGAAGGTAGGCGAATGACGATTCACCAATTTCCACCATGAAAAACGAAATAATTTATTAGGTTTTAATTGGATTTGAAATTCCTAGATCTTTTGAGATTCATTGAACTTTTCAATGGCATGTTTCAATCTCGAGTGTGCCCTCTCAAATTTTGTGACTGGGATGCCGAGGATCACAAAACAAGGTGTGAATAACCATACCAATTCACTTGGTACCCTTAATATTATCACCTAATCAATGTGTCGGTTAACCACACACGCTCCATTGATCTATGACAAACATTAAGTCATCCTTCGTGATCCTTACTAGTCCAAGTTAGTGTGTCGGTTAACCACACACGCTCCACCAACGACTTGGTAAGGTACAAAGTGTGAATTCCATGGGCTAGCACCAAATTCACATTTTTCCTAAAGTAACTAATATTGGGAATTAAATAAAACATTTAGTTACTTTATAATAATAATTATACTTTTAATGAGAATTTAAAGTCATTGTCCTACCCGTTCGGCTAACGACCCTCCACCGATCAAGCAAGCGGTGGGTGAGAGTGGACACCCACTAAGTCGCCATTTTATAGGCAACAACCTTATACCCACCTTATAGACCGACTTCGTGAATGAGGCCTACTAACGGTAGGTATAAGGGTTGAATTTTAACTTTTAAAATTCTAAGTGTTGGAATTAAAGTTTATTAAAGTGTGTGAAACTTTTCCAAATTCCAAAACTTGAGGGCGAGTTTTGAAACTATTCAAAACTAATTAATTCCATGATTTATGTGTTTAAAGTAGTTTTAATCCAAAAACTCTTCAAGTTCCATAACTTGAGGACAAGTTATGGAAGACTTTAAACTAATAAAAGAATTACTTTTCTTTATTTTATAACTTATGGAATTAATTAAGGTTACACTTTATTTATATATTTATTAATGAAGTGACTCTTGAACCTCCATAACTTAAGGACAAGACTCTTCATCTTTTGTAACCATCCAAGACTTTTCATTTCATAACTTATGAATTAAAGGTTCATAAAAATGAAGACTCTTCATTTTCATGTAACTTATGTGTTTTAAGTGTGTGTTAAAGAAAAGTGACATTTGGATATCCATAACTTGAGGACAAATTATGGACTCCATTAAAACACATAAATGATCAAGAATTAATTCTAAACAATTCAGCAAATAATTCCTATCATCTTCTAAATTCATAAGAACATGAACATGATCATCAAAATTTCAAGAATTATATGAACACATAAAATCATGGAATTTTGATTATAACTTTGAAATTGGTCCACCATCATCATTACCACATCAAAAACAGGTTTTATGAGTCCAAAACAGTTTAAGGTAATGATTCTAGACCAATTTCAGCACCAAAACTCGAAGATATGCTGTGTGGGGGTCCAACTCGTCGAGTGCATGAACCAACTCGCCGAGTTGGATGAGTTTTGCCTTGGACTCGTCGAGTCCCTTCATGGACTCGGCGAGTCAGCTGTGCAGACAGCATAAAATCTTCGATTTTCAGCAATTTGCATCAAGTATTCAAACAAGCAAGCCTAGGCTCTGATACCACTGTTGGGTTTTGAGCAATCTAACACTTCCTAAGTGTGCATGCAACCCTAATAAACCTTGGATCTATGTTTGTCTAAATACATGCAAAATAATAATTTTTCCAAGGTTCATAACCTATCTAACATGGCATGGGGTACTTTTAAACATAAAAGAATTAGATGAGATTACATACCTTTTGATGATGAGTTTGATTCCTAAGGAGTTTGAGGGCCAAGCACCAATAGTGTGAATGCCTCAAATGGAATCACAAATCACCACAAACTCTTGGAAAACTTTGAGAGAGTGTATACACACTTATAAAATCGGTCACACACAAACACACATACTTTCTAGTTACACTAGTCACACTAGTGGCTATTTCATGCAACATAAGCATGCTTATATAGTGTACATGATTAGGGTGAAACCCTAATAACCCATGTCTTTTCCTTTCCAAGGCTCCATGGGTTAAAAGCTCCATGGATCATCCATGGACTTCCATATAAGCCTAGCCCATTAACTAATGAGTATTAGCCCACACCATATAAAACAATAGCCCACAATTTAATTAGTCTTCCTTTTAATCTCTAAATTAATTCATAATTAATTTAAGACTAAGACTAATTAAATAACTTCATATTAATATATTATAACTTACAATATATTAATAAACATATGTGTATAACTCTCATAAAATTATCCATAAATAGTTTGGATGAAATGCAACCCAAATGGACCATGCCGGGTCGGGTCAAGTATATACCAAATAAGTTATGGACTTAGACACCTTATCCAACATCATATTCATGTAGGGATGATCCATAAGGTAATTTAGGCTCTTATGGTCTGTGTATATGGTACACCTGACACCATAAAGATAGTTGCGCCAGATCTTGAGGGCGAACACCACCACCCCCAGCTCCAAATTGTGGGTAGGATACGTCATCTCGTGACGCTTCAGCTGCCTCGACGCATATGCTATTACGTGTCCCCTCTGCATCAACACGACACCCATCCCTGATATAGGTGTATCACAGTAGACTACGAAGTCCTCTAATCCCTTAGGAAGGGATAACACTGGAGCTTCATACAATCTCTGGCAAAGAGTCTCGAATGAAGCCTACTGCTCGGGCCCCTAAAGAAAAGTAACACCCTTCCTAGTCACTCTGGTAAGATGAACGGAAATTTCGGTGAAATCTTTGATAAACCTCCGATAGTAGCCTATCAGGCCCAGAAAACTCCTGATCTCGGATGAGGATCTCGACACCTCCCATCGTATAACTGCCTCAATCTTGTCCAAGTCGACCAAAATCCCATTATGTTTAACGAGGTGTCCCGAACTGGAGCTCTCGCAACCAGAAATCACACTTGGAAAGTTTAGCATAAAGGTTCTCCATCCTCAATACTCCAAGAATCTCCTAAAGATGCTCCTCGTGCTATTCTCTAGACCTCGAGTACACCAAAATGTCTTCGATTAACACGATCACCGACCTGTCCAGTATGGGGCTACACACCCGGTTCATGAGGTCCATGAACGCTTTCAGTGCGTTGTTGAGCCCGAAAGGCATCACCACAAACTTGTAGTGCCCGTAACGAGTCCTAAAGGCCGTCTTCTTGATATCCTCCTAGAAACTCTCATCTAATGATAACCAAATCTTAAATCAATTTTTTAAAAACCAAGACGCCCCTGTAATTAATCAAATAAATCGTTGATCCTCGGTAGTGGATAATGGTTCTTGACCGTCAACTTGTTCAACTCCTGGTAGTCGATGCACATCCAGTATGAGCCATCATTTTTCTTGACAAATAGGATCGGTGCTACCCACCGCGAGCGACTCGGCCTAATAAAACCCTTCCCCAACAACTCCTGGAGCTGCGAGGATAACTCCTACATCTCGGGCTATGCAAGGCGATAAGTTTCCTTGGCAATAGGCGTCGCACCCAGAATCAAATCGATCCAAAACTCCACCTGCCTCTCAGGAGGCACATCCGACAATTCCTCGGGGAAACCATCTGTGTAGAGACTAAATGTTGTAAAAGTCGAAGTGTTTGTTTCTTTAGTTTTGCATGTTAGTTATTTTACTAAGTCTTCTTTTATGCGAAGCGTATAGTTAAGGACTTAGTATATTTTTTGTACACTCAGGTTTCCTATAAATAGGGACTGAGGTTAGAAGTAGAGTAATCAGATGAACGAGTGATTCATCATTCGCAAGTTTTCTCTGCTTAATTTTGTAATCAGTTCTTCATCAATATAATATCTGATTAATATTTACTTTCTGTGTTCTTACTTTTCATTCAAACAATCATGGTTGTTTTCTAAATCTCGATATCAATTCTCATCAATTGGTATCAGAGCAGGATTTCAAACTGCATTGATCTGATTTTCATTTTAGAATGATTTGCTTTTTGAGTAGTAATTTTACTCAAAATTTTCCGTGCATTTTGGTTTTGAAAATCTCTCTTGATCTTTAGATTTGAATCGATTCTGCGTTTGAATTGTTTAGTCAAGTGATTGATTAGCAATCGGTGATCAATTCAGTTGATCAATTCACAAATTCATCAAGTTTTCAAGCTTTCTAAAAATTCTCGTGTTCATCAATGGCGAACTTCAATATGAATACCATGACTTCTTTCTCTCACTTACTTGGTTCTTCAACCAAAATTCCAATGTTAATCCCTGAATACTATGATCAGTGGGCTGATAGAATGGAGGATTACTTAAATGGAATTGATGAAGAGCTCTGGAATTGTATCAGTGGAAAAGGTCAACTTCCTGATAATGTTAAACCAATTGGACAATCTGCTTCATCAGGTGAAGTTGTTGATCAATAGAATCGCATGAAGCAAAATGAGAAAAGATGTATGAGAGAACTAAGAGGTGCTTTGCCTCATGTGGTTTACAATTACATTCATAGTTGTAAAACAGCCAAGGACATTTGGATCACGCTGAAAGAGAAGTATCAAGGTAGCGAAAAGACGAAGATAAATTCTGTTAAGCAATGTCTTGTTGAACTTAAGGAATTTAGACAAAAGGATGCTGAAACTCTTGAAAACTACTATGATCGTTTGAATGAGCTTCTATATCGTTGCAGCAGGTATGGAATCACAAGATCTCCCATGGAATACAATATTACATTCATAATGGGCCTTCACAAGGAATGGCGTAGTGTGAGTATGATGATAAAGAACCAAAAAAGTTTTGATACTTCCACATTAAATGATCTCTACAATCAGTTGAAAACTCATGAAAGCGAAGTTACAGAAATGTTTGAAGAATCGAAACAGAGTCTAGGAGGTCCTTTGGCTTTGGTTTCAAAGATTTCAGAAATTGATACTGGTGAAATGGAAGGATCAGACAATGAAGGATTCTTAATGAATTCTGATGATGAAGCAGTTGCATTCTATTCAAACAACAGAGTTAATAAAATTTTCAAAAAGCCTTTCAATCCAAAAGGAAAGCCAAATGATGCGAAGAGTGGTTTCATAAAAGTTGGAGGTGAGGAAAAGAAGAAATTGGAAAAGGTTGAAGAAAAGCAGAAAGATGCGAAGGAAGAGAAGAAACTAATAGGTGATTAAGGAATTTATTGTCATTACTGCAATGGTGCAAATCACTTCGTAGCTGATTGCATGCTGAGAAAGAAAGAGGAGAAGAAAAGCAAAATCAAAGATGAAGCTTACTACTCAGAAAAGCTTGAAGAGGTACGTGCGAAGGCGAAAGGATTGTAATTAGTGGCGAAAGGAGAAGCAAATGAAGAAGAGAGTGGAAATTATTAGATCTGGTCTTCAGGATCTGATGATGAAGAAATGAGGCATCCAACTCATGGAGCAATGTTCGCAAGCTATGAAGATAATTGCGAAGAGAATGTTTCTGGACGATGCTTTGTGTCCAAGTCCACTGATAAATATCCAATGACCACCAAGGTACGTGCTATTCTTGAATCATTTAATATTCCTTTATCTGTTTATGATGCTGAAATAACTTCATTTGATGATATTGTTGCTTATTTTGATTCTGTTATTGTGTCTGCTAGTACTGAAGCTCAAAAACTAAATTTGCAACTAGTTGAGACAAGAAGAGAATTAGAAATAAAACGAAGCAGAGTAGATAAACTTGAATTACAATTGAAAAATGTAAATTGTGATAGGAACAATCTAGATAAAGATGTTAGGTTGTTACTAGCACAAAGAAACATTTATTGTAACTCTGCTAAACGTTTGTATGCGAAGTTAACAGATTTACATCATTCATCTGAAATAGGCAAAGAACAACATAGGAAACTTTTACCTTTTCTTGAATATGAACGCGAAAAAGTTGATGTTGTTTCTTATGATTGTGAAAACACAATTGCTCAATTTGACAAAATACCTGATGATAGATTCGCATATGGTATTGTCAAAATTGATGAATTCTTGAATGCTGATGAGTTGGTTAGTATTGTCAATGAAAGTTTGACAAAGAATGAACAAGTGAAAATCTTAAAGAAAACTGAAACTTCAACTCTTGATTCTCAACTCAATTATGCTGATGTCGATGACAATTCAGATAATGTGAGTGAAATCAGTGAGATCGAAGAGGAAGAAGAGGTCGATTGTTCTTAATTGTCAATCATTAATATCACATCTAAGGTCAAAGGTAAAGAAATTATAGTTGATTCGATAGTAAAGGATGAAAATGATAAACCCTCTACTTCGAAACATTGTGACTTTGATAATGTGGAAGTTAAAAGCTGGAAGTCTGATGACACTGATGAAGACAAAGAAGAAGTGAAGGATTCACATGAAACACCTCAACGAGTTGTTTTTAATCAAGTGTTTGGTGATACAAAAGAATTCGATAAAATTCTTAATGACAAAGGTGAACATTATTTGGAAACTAACACTGTGGTTTATCCAAATTTTACATGCACAGATAACACCATTTTTCCAAATCAGGTTTTTGTCACAACTGGAAATGTTGAGAAAATTAAACCCGAATTCAACAAAATGGTTGAAAATGATAATCAAAGGTTAACTACTGAAGGTTTCTTTGCAAATCAAAATACAGTAGAAAACAATTTAACTCAAAATTCTTATGTTTTTCAAGGTCAAAAATCATCACAAAAATGGGTGGTTAAAGGTGAAAAAGAAAACAAAGTTTTTGAAAAAGATGAAAAACCAAAGATGGAAGTGAAATTCAATTCTCATGAATTTAAATTAATGGTTGGAAATTATTCAACGGAAAATAATGTTTCAAAAAGAAAAGCAAGAAAAGCAATCTTTTGGCAAGTTATGTTTAATGATAAACCAAAAGTTGAAAAAGCACAAATTTCAAAGACAAAATCATCAAAATTTCAGAGAATAAATCACCAAAAGGATACACGTTTTCACAAACCAATATATTCAGTTGACAAAATTCCAATGAAAAATAACGATAAATTTGATCAGAAATATGACAACATTAGAAAATTTGAGACTTCGCAAAAATTTGTGAATGATCATAAGTTTCACAATGTTGGCAAATTAACGAATAATTCATCAACTTTGAATGTCAAAACTCAAGCAAAACCAAAATTTTCACCTAAACAACCAAATTTTCCAAATCCTTCGATTTCAAAACCGACCAAAGTTGCGTATACAAAAGGAAAATCTGATGTATATACAATCAATCGTTGGCTTGAAGGGCAAGGAAAACAATATCAAAATGGGAAGTTTTCAAAGCAACAAATAAAGACTGCATTTGACAAGTTTGTGAATAAGTCTACTACTGATAGTTCATCATCTCATGATTTGCAAGTTCCGGTACAAAAATGGAAACCAGTTATGAAAGTTGCGAATGTTGTGAAGGATGAGATAAAAGTCAATGGAAATCCAAAACTATTGAACAACTATATTTCAATATCTAGATCTGATGATGTTGATTTAATGGATACTGTGTCAGACAAAGTGAAAACATGGTTTTTAAATTCAAAGAATTTGTTCAAAACTACTAATGTAGGACCCAATAAGTCTTGGGTTCCTAAAATTTTTCAATAAATGCATGTGATATGTGATGAGAAATATGATGCGAAATGGTATATTGATAGTGGTTGCTCTCGTCACATGACTGGAAGAAAGGAAAACTTACGAGATTATAGAAGCTTGGAAAATGCTGGAGTAGTCAAATTTGGAAATAATCACAAGTGTCAAGTGAAAGTCTATGGAAAAGTCACAAATGGACAATTCATAGTTAACAGGGTTGCTTATGTTGAAGGTCTTCAACATAACTTGATTAGTTTTTCGCAACTTGATGTGGGTACTAGAAATCAGGTTGTGTTTAACGAAGAAGGAAGTATCATTTCAAACGCAAAGACAAATGAAGTACTTCTCCAATCCAAAAGATATGGTGACATGTTTACACTAGACATCAAACCAATCGTGGACAAACCTGCAGTGTGTTTACTATCAAAGGCCTCTAATGATGTTAGCTGGATTTGGCATAGAAGATTGTCGCATTTGAACTTTCGCAACATTAACAAACTTGTCACTGAAGATTTGGTTCGAGGTTTACGTATACTAAAATTTGACAATGATACTTTGTGTACAGCTTGCGAACAAGGAAAACAACATAGAAAAGGTCATCCAATTGTGATAGATTCAAAGATCGTGGAACCATTGGAACTTTTTCACATTGACTTATGTAGACTGTCGACTGTTGCTACAATCAATAAAAGCGGTACATTTTAGTTATGGTTGATGATTTTTCTTGATTCACATGGATATTTTTTCTCAGGTTAAAATTTGAAGTTGCTCAGACGATGATTGATTTTATAAAAAAGATTGAGATTAGTCTTAAAAAGAGTGTTCGCAAAATTAAAAGTGACAATGGTTCTGAGTTTAAAAATCAAACACTGGATTGCTTTCTCACAGGCAAAGGCATTTCGCATAATTTCTCATCACCATATACTCCACAATAAAATGGTGTTGTTGAAAGAAGAAATAGGTCTCTATGCGAAGTAGCTAGAACCATGTTAACATATGCGAACTTACCTTAGTATCTTTAGGCTGAAGCAGTATCAACTGCATGTTTTACCCAGAATCGATCATTCATTCATCGAAGATTCAATGTCACTCCATATCAAATACTCAACAATCGAAAACCTAATGTAAAATTTTTCCATGTTTTTGGTTGCATGTGTTTTTTAATGAATCTACAAAATAATTTGACCAAGTTCCAAGCTAAAGCTGATGAAGGCATATTCTTAGGATATTCGCAAAATTCAGTAGCCTACAGAGTGTTAAACAAGCAAACAAGAAAAGTTGAAGAAACGTTCAACTTAACCTTTGATGATTACTATCTTAAACAAACGGATAGTAAATATGAAAATAAATCAATTCTTGTTGATTCAGATACTCAAATTGATAATTCTGAAGTAAATGATTTTGATTATGACTTAATTTTCGGAATTCCTAACAGGGCAATTGATGCGGAAGTTCATGCTCCTGATAATCAAACATCAGAATCCTCAAAACATACTGATGATTCAACAATAACTATAGAGTCAATATCTTGCGAAAGTATGCCTGGAGTTCGCATGGAGGGGGAGCATACGATCACCAATGTAGAAATAGACCAAACTTTCGAGGGGGAGAATGAAAATATGAATCATCAAGTTGAGGTGGAGCATTCGCAATTTCAACAGGAACATCAAGCTGAGGGGGAGCATTCGCAATTTCAACAGGAACATCATTTTAAGGGGGAGCATCACGATGAACATCTTGTTGAGGAGGAGCATGATACAACAGAGACAATTAATCTTGATGAAAATGATGAATTTCATGAATTAAATGATAATTTTTATGTTGCAGAATCTGAAAATGAAGATGTGTACGAAGATGCACCATTGGAATTTAATCTTGATTTTCCACCACTTGAGAAATGGACAAGGAATCATCCCAAAGAACAGGTAATTGGGAATCCACAAGATGGTGTGTTGACAAGAGCTCAAATTCATGCGAAAAATGAGGTACTGAATGCGAACCAATAATTGTGTATGTTGAATGTTTTTATTTCAAAAATAGAGCCAAAGACAGTAAAGAATGCTATGGAACACTCAGATTGGGTTGTTGCTATGCAATCTGAACTGGCTGAATTTGAACGAAATAAGGTTTGGAGATTAATTCCTAAATCTTCTGATGTTTCAATTGTTGGATTAAAATGGATTTTTAAAAATAAACCGACAAAGATGGCTATATCATTCGTAATAAAGCTAGACTAGTTGTTAAAGTCTATTCGCAACAAGAATGAATAGACTATGAAGAAACATTTGCTCCTGTTGCAAGACTCAAAGCAGTTTGCATATTTTTAGCTTATGCAACTCACAAAGACTTTGACGTTTTTCAAATGGATGTTAAGTGTGCATTCTTGAATGGAGAACTAGAAGAAACAGTTTATGTTGAACAACTACCTGGATTTGTAAATGAGGAACATCCTGATCATGTCTACATCCTAGACAAAGCAGTTTATGGGTTAAAACAAGCACTAAGAGCCTGGTATGCAACACTTACAAATTTTTTGAAACAATGTAAATTTAAACAAGGATCGGTTGACGCCACACTGTTTCGCAAGAAAGTTGGGAGTCATCTCAAGCTTGTTCAAATTTATGTTGATGATATTATTTTTGGCTCAACTGATCCAGCATTGTCAATTGAATTTGAAAATCTAATGAAAAGTCAATTTGAAATAAGTATGATGGGAAAAATTAATAATTTTCTTGGTTTAAATATAAGACAGAACAGGGATGAAATTTTAATCAATCAAGAAAAATATACAAAGAACTTGCTTGAAAAGTTTGGAATGACCTACAGCACGAAGCTGAGAGTACCTATGGCTGTGGGAACAAGACTAACTCCTTCATTAGATACTCCTGCAGTTGATTTAACTCTTTATCGAAGCATGATAGGGTCTTTATTGTACTTAACTGCAAGCAGACCTGATATTATGTTTTCGGTATGTAATTGTGCTAGGTATCAAGCTAATCCCAGAGAACCTCATTTAACTGCAGTGAAAAATGTTTTTCGCTATCTTAAGGGGACAATTTCGTTAGGACTTTGGTATCCTTCAAAATCTGGATTTTTCATTCAGGCTTTTTCAGATTCTGATCTAGGAGGATGTACTTTGGATAGAAAAAGTACAAGTGGTGGGTGTCAACTATTGGATGGGAAATTGGTGAGTTGACACTCGAAGAAGCAAACTTGTGTTGCTATATCCACTGCTGAGGCTGAATATATTTCAGCTGCTGCTTGCACTTCATAAATCATTTGGATTCAGAGTCAACTTTGTGATTATGCTATAAATATGAAAAAGATTCCCTTGTATTGTGATTCTCAAAGTGCAATTCGCATTTGTCATAATCTAGTACAACACTCAAAGACAAAACACATAGCTCTTCAATATTATTTTATCAAAGATCATGTGGAAGATGGGAACATTGAAATACATTTTGTTAAAACCACTTAACAACTTGCTGATATTTTTACTAAACCTCTTGATGAAAAATCATTTGAAAGAATTTTAGCAGGTTTGGGGATGATCGATGTGAATTCAGTTACAAAATCAATAAGTCAAGAATGAAAGGTCCATTCAGCAGCTCTGAGTCAAAATCATTCAGAAGTTACTGTTCATTAAGAGGCTTCGCATTGCTACGCATACGCGCATCTGGTAACTAAGGTTCAATTTATTTTTTTGTGAAAAACTTGAAAAATAAAAAATATTTTCTTTTGTTTTGTTTTTAATTTCGAAAATCCAAAAATCCAAAAAAATTTTATTTTGTTATGCTTTTCATTTTCGAAAAATTCAAAAATCACAAAAATATTTTTTTTCATTGTTCTTTAAGTTTTGTGTGTTTTTAGTTTTAGTCAAGAGCATAATGCGAAGAAATCATGCTTATATGTTTCTATGGGAATGTATCATTTCTTTCAACTTTGTACTAGTTAGGATGTCCCTAGAAGCATGCTGCAGCATGTTGACACAAGCCTCATATGACTCAATGTGTGAGAAACAAAAGCCTTAATGAAGTTATCTCATGAAAATTTCTTCCCAATTAGGCTTATATTCGCATTTGTCAAAAGAGCTACCTTACTCTTCTCATATGAGTAAAGAGTTTTCTGTTTGGTCCACAAATAACAGAGGTACATTCGATCTTAGAACCAATCTTTTTCATCACAAAATTCTTCACACAATTCACACACAAAGACATATGTCCGAGAGGTCTCTGATCAAACCCATCGAGACTTAGATATACAAAAATTCTGTGTTTATGATCTGACATCATGAGTCTGTGATGAAGGTGAAACCCAAACATCTTCCAACATTAAGGAATTAACGGGGAATATTGTTCTAGATATTGACGAAACTTTTGTTTCAGTACCAAAATTCGAAACTCCAAATCATATTCACTTCGCATGAGTGGTCTTGATCAAACATTCGCAACCCACGATGTTTGTTACCCAACAAGATCCAGTACATATTTTTTTTCATGAATATGATTTCCGTGTGAGTTTCATTTGAATGTCCTAGTCATGATAAATATTTTCAAAGCTAACTTGTCACTGACTACACTGGTCATACAAGTAATTTCTGTTACAATTTATCACCTTATGTTTAGGATGACATGTAACGGAATTTTAAACCAACCCAAGAATCACTTTTAAAAGAAGCCCTTTGATACTTATCAAAAAGTATTCGATTGTAATTCACGGGAACATACACAAGCAGTTGATCATCTCTCTTGATGATTAACGAAGCAACCTTTGCCTGGGGTTTACCTGCCTTTGTGCCAAATTGCATTTTTGACATCACAGAATTCCAAAAAAAAAAATAACTTGCTTCTTATCTTATTTCTTTGACTCACATGCACTCACGAAATCCTTTTGGTTCTAAGTAATACCAACTTAGGCTTAAGATTTCACAAGTCTGGCATATTACTTCGCTTTTCATCCCAAAAGTGAAAGAGCCTAGCCTCCATGCGAAGGGTTCTAATGGTTACAATTTAATAAAGGGGGATGATGACAGGCTGTGTATCCATGACGTCTGGTATTCTGCCCGATTTTCTAGGAGAAGTGACAGCTACTTTTTGACGCATGGTTACCTTTTCGCAATAATGGTCTGATTTTCAAGGTGCCACGTCAGATATCATTAAATGCATCCCGCTTCAAATTCAAATCAATAAGGGTTACATATAAAAGGGGGTTCAAGAGTGTCTTATACGGTTACGCGATCAAACTCAAAAATTCCCAAATTCTCTGATTCTTCATCTTCTTCAAACCCTAACAATGGCTGCTACTCAATCCAACACCGAAGAAGTTATCTCACAGTCTCTAATGAAGATTCAAAGCACAAACTACCTTGTTGATCCTACTGTCTCATCTTACCCAGAAGAACTGAAGATGTTGATTGTTGCACTGAAAAGGTCACCATTATCAACTGCAATGTTCAGTTCTTTTCCTGTTCCGATGTGTAGATGTTAGTTGTAAAAGTCGAATAGTGTGTCTTGTAATGATTCGCATTTTGTATGTATTTTACTAAGTCAATTTTATATGCGAAGTGTAGCATGCGAACTTTCATAGTATAAGACTTAGTATATTTTTTGTAAGTTCCCTATAAATAGGGACTTAGGCTTGAAGTAGAGGGGACAATATCGAAACACAAAAACTCTCTTCAACTTTCTCTGTAATCAGTCTTAATAAAACGAGATCTGATTATTATTTACTTCGTGTGTTCTTTATCATTCATGATTCAAATCTATTGTTTCGCATCTTAATTCTCGATAACAATTCTCATCAATTGGTATCAGAGCAGGATTCAAACTGCTTAGATCTGATTTTCGTATAAGAATCATTTGCTTTTTGAGTTACGAAATTTACTCAAAATTTTCCGCGCAATTTTGGTTTTGAAAATCACTTTTGATCTTCAGATTTGAATTGATTCTGCATTTGAATTGTTAAGTCGAGTATTCGATTAGTGACTTTTGATCAATTCGTTTGATTGATTTCTGAAATTCATCAAGTTCTCAAGTTTTCAGAAATTTTTGTTTGTTCATCAATGGCGAACTTCAACATGAACACAATGACTTCTTTCTCTCATTTGCTTGGTTCTTCAACCAAAATTCCTATGTTGACTCCAGAATACTATGATCAGTGGGCTGATAGAATGGAAGATTACTTAAATGGAATTGATGAAGAACTTTGGAATTGTATCGATGGAACAGTTCAAGCTCCTGCAAATGTTCAACAAATTGGTTCATCCACTGGATCTCCTGATGTTGAAGATCAACGAAAACGACTGAAGGATAATGAAAAGAGGTGCCTGAGGGAACTAAGAGGTGCTCTTCCTCCTGTGGTTTACAATTACATTCGTAGTTGTAAAACAGCAAAAGACATCTGGAATACTCTAAAAGAGAAGTATCAAGGTAGAGAAAAGACGAAGATCAATTCTGTGAAGCATGTCTGATTGAACTGAAGGAATTCAGACAAAAGGATGCAGAGACTCTCGAAAGTTATTATGATCGTCTGAATGAGCTTATGTTTCGATGCAATAGGTATGGTATCACTAGATCTCTCATGGAATTCAATTTAACTTTCATTATGGGTCTTCGCAAGGAATGGCGAAGTGTGAGCATGATGATTAAGAATCAACAAAGTTTTGATACAACTAAATTGAATGATCTCTACAATCAACTAAAAACACATGAATATGAGGTCTCAGAAATGTATGAAGAATCAAAACTAGCTATTGGTGGTCCTTTCGCTCTTGTTTCAAAAGTATTAGAAACTGATGAAAAAGATGGTTCAGATGAAGAAGGATTTTTGATGAACTCCGATGATGAAGCTGTAGCATTCTATTCAAACAACAGAGTTAAAAAGTTTTTCAAAAATCCTTTTAATCCAAAAGGAAAGATGAATGATGCGAAAAATGTTATCACAAAGACTGGAGGGGAAGAAAGGAAGAAAATGGAGAAAATTGATGAAAAACAGAAAAATGCGAATGAAGAGAAAAAGTTGAAAGGTGATTCAGGAATCTATTGCCATTATTGCAATGGTGCGAATCACTTCGCAGCTGACTGCATGTTGCGAAAGAGAGAAGAGAAGAAAGAAAAAGTCAAAGATGAAGCATACTACTCTAAGAAGATTGAAGAGTTACGTGCAAAGACCAAAGGAGTGTCATTTGTTGCGAAGGGAGAAACTACTGAAGAAGAGAGTGGAACTTATCAGATCTGGTCTTCAGGATCTGATGATGAAGAAATGAGGCATCCCACACATGGAGCAATGTTCGCAAGCTTTGAGGAATGCGAAGAGAACATTTCAGGGAGATGTTTTGTGTCCAAATCCACTGACAAATCACCCATGACAACCAAGGTACGTATAATTCTTGAATCTTTTAATATTCCTTTATCTGCTTATGATGCTGAAATTATTTCATTTGATGATAATGTGGCTTATTTTGAATCCGTTATTGTGTCTGCTAGTAATGAAGCTAAAAAATTAAATGTGCAACTTAGTGAGACACGAAGAGAGTTAGAAATAAAGAAGAGCAGAGTTGAAAAATTGGAATTAGAAGTCAAAAATATAGATTGTGATAGGAATAATCTTACTAATGATGTTAGGTTATTACTAGCACAGAGAAACATATATTGTAATTCTGCAAAACGTTTGTATGCAAAATTAACAGCTTTACATCACTCTTCTGATATTAGCAAAGAACAACATAGAAAACTTTTACCTTTTCTTGAGTATTGACGTGAAAAAGTTGATGTTGTTTCTTATGATTGCGAAAGCACAATTGCTCAATTTGACAAAATACCTGATGATAGATATGCATATGGTATTGTCAAAATTGATGAATTTCTGAATGCTGATGAATTGGTTAACATTGTCAATGAAAGTTTGACAAAGAGTGGACAAGTGAAAATCATAAAGAAATCTGAAAATTCAACTCTTGCCTCACAATTGAATTATGCTGATATTGATGAAAATTCTGATAATGTGAGTGAAATCAGTGAGATAGAAGAGGAAGAAGAGGTTGATTGTTCTCAATTGTCAATCATTAATATCACATCTAAGATCAAAGGTAAAGAAATAATAGTTGATTCAATAGTAGAGGATGAAATTGATAAACCTTCAACTTCGCAACATTGTATGTTTGATAATGTGGAAGTTGAAAGCTGGAAATCTGATGACACAGATGTAAATAAAGAAGAAAAGAAAGTTTCAACTGAACACCTCAAAGGATTGTAGTTGATCAAGTGTTTGAAGATACAAAAGAATTTAATAAAATTTTAAAAGATAAAGGCGCACATTATTTGGAAACCAACACTGTGGTATATCCAAATTTTGTATGTACTGATAACAAAATTTTTCCAAATCAAAATTTTGTCACTACTGGAAATGCTGAGAAAGTTCATCCTGATTTTAATAAAATGATTGAAAAAGATAATCAAAAGTCCACAACTGAAGGTTTTTTTCGCAAATCAAAGCACAGAAGAAAACAATTTAACCAAAAATCCTTATGTGTTTCAAAAACAAAAATCAACACAAAAATGGGTGGTTAAAGGTGAAAAATCAAACAAAGTTTTTGAAAAAGATGAAAAATCAAAGGTTGAAGTGAAACTAAATTCTCAAATAATCAAAAGTTTCAAAATGTTGACAAATTCACGAATACTTCATCAACTTTGAAGAACTCAACTCAAGTCAAAATGAAATTTTCACCAAAACAACCAAATTTTCCAAATCCTTCAGCATCGAAAACAACCAAAGTTTCATATTCAAAAGGAAAATCTGATGTTAGAACGTTCAATAATTGGTTTGAAGGGAAAGGAAAGAAATATCAAAATGGAAAATTTTCAGAAGAACAAATCAAAAGTGCATTTGATAAGTACACAAATAATTCTTCAACTGAGAGTATATCATCTAATAATTCGCAAGTTCCAGTTCAAAAATGGAAACCAGTTATCAAAAAGGCGAATGTTGTGAAGGATAAGATTACAATTAATGGAAATCCAAAATTATTGAATGATTATATTTCAAAATCTAGAACTGATGATGTTGATATAATTGATTCGGTTACAAACAAAGTGAAAACATGGTTCTTAAATTCCAAAAAGTTTGTTTCATTCTACTAATGATGGACCCAAAAAGTCTTGGGTTCCTAAATTTTTTCAATAAATGCAGGTGATATGTGACGAGCAATATGACATGAAATGGTACATTGATAGTGGTTGCTCTCGTCACATGACTGGAAGGAAAGAAAATTTGCGAGATTACAGAAGCTTGGAAAATGCTGGAGTTGTCAAATTTGGAAATAATCACAAGTGTCAAGTGAAAGGATATGGGAAAGCCACAAATGGAAACTTCACAGTTAAAAGAGTGGCATATGTTGAAGGACTTCAACATAATTTGATAAGTGTATCACAACTTGTTGTGGGTACTGGAAATCAAGTTGTATTCAATGAAGAAGGTAGTATCATTTCAAATGTCAAGACGAATGAAATACTCCTCAAATCCAAAAGATATGGTGATATGTTTACACTGGACATCAAACCGATTGTGGGAAAACTAGCTGTGTGTTTACTATCAAAAGCATCAAATGATCTTAGTTGGCTTTGGCATAGAAGATTGTCACACTTGAACTTTCGAAATATAAATAAACTAGTAACTGAAGATTTAGTTCGAGGATTACCAGTACTGAAATTTGACAATGATTCTTTGTGTGCAGCTTGCGAACAAGGCAAACAACATCGAAAGGGTCATCCGATTGTGATAGATTCATTTATAGTAGAGCCATTGGAACTTCTTCACATTGATCTATGTGGACCATCAACTGTTGCAACAATAAATAAAAAGCGGTATATTTTAGTTGTTGTAGATGATTTCTCTAGATTTACGTGAGTGTTTTTTCTCAGGTTGAAATTTGAAGTTGCTCAGACGATGATTTATTTTATCAAAAAGATTGAAGTTAGTCTGAAGAAGAATGTGCAAAAAAATTAAAAGTGATAATGGTTCTGAGTTTAAAAATCAAACTCTTGACAGTTTTCTCACAAGCAAAGGCATTTCGCATAATTTTTCATCACCGTATACACCACAACAGAATGGTGTAGTTGAAAGAAGAAATCGATCTCTATGCGAAGCTGCCAGAACAATGTTGACATATGCGAATCTACCTCAACATCTTTGGGCAGAAGCTGTGTCCACAACATGTTTTACTCAAAATCGATCATTCATTCATCGAAGATTTAATGTTACTCCATATGAAATAATCAATAATCGGAAACCTAATGTAAAATTCTTTCATGTTTTTGGTTGCAGGTGCTTTATCATGAATCTAAAAGATAATTTTTCCAAGTTTCAAGCTAAAGCTAATGAAGGCATCTTTTTAGGATATTCACAGAATTCAGTTGCATACAGAGTGCTAAACAAACGAAGAAGAAAAATTGAAGAAACGTTCAATTTAACATTTGATGATTACTATCTTAAACAAATTGATAGTAAATTTGATAATAAACCAATACTTGTAGATTCACATAATCCAATTGATAATTCTGAAATCAATGATTTTGATTATGACTTGATTTTTGGAATTCCTGACAGGGCCACTGATGCAGAAAGTAATGCTCCTGATAATCAAACATCAGAATCTTTAAAACATACTGATGAATCAACGATAACTTGTGAAAGCACATCAGATATTCACAAGGAACAAGAATATCAAGTTGAGGGGGAGCCTTCGCAAACTCAACAAGAACATCAAGTTGAGAGGGAGCCTTCGCAAAATCAACAAGAAAATCAAGTTGAGGGGGAGCATTTGCAAAATCGACAAGAATATCAAGATACAGATCATGTTGAGGGGGAGCATGATGAAACAAAGACAATTAATCTTGATAATAATGAAGAATTTCATGAAGTTAATGATAATTTTTCTGTTGCAGGACCCGAAAATGAAGATATGTTTGAAGATGCACCATTAGAATTTGATCCAAATTTTCCACCACTCGAAAAATGGACAAGAAATCATCCAAAAGAACAGGTAATTGGAAATCTACAAGAAGGTGTGTTGACTAGAGCTCAAATTCGTGCGAAAAATGAGGTACTGAATGAAAACCAAGAACTTTGCATGTTTAATGTTTTTATTTCGAAAATAGAGCCAAAAACTGTTAAGAATGCTATGGAACACTCAGATTGGGTTGTTGCTATGCAATCTGAATTGGCAGAATTTGAAAGAAACAAGGTTTGGAGATTAGTTTCTAAACCCTCTGATGTTTCAATTGTTGGATTAATATGGATTTTTAAAAACAAAACCGAAAAAGATGGCAATATTATTCGAAATAAAGCAAGACTAGTAGTAAAAGGTTATTCGCAACAAGAAGGCATTGACTATGAAGAAACATTTGCACCTGTTGCAAGACTTGAAGCAGTTCGCATATTTTTAGCCTATGCAGCTCACAAAGACTTTGATGTTTATCAAATGGATGTTAAATGTGCATTCTTAAATGGAAAACTCGAAGAAACAGTGTATGTTGAACAACCACCAGGGTTTGTAAACAGTGAGTATCCTGATCATGTGTATGTCCTTGACAAAGCTGTATATGGGTTAAAACAAGCACCAAGGGCCTGGTACGCAACACTTACAAATTTCTTGAAACAATCTAAATTTAAACAAGGATCAGTTGACCCCACATTATTTCGCAAGAAAGTTGGGTGTCATCTAATGCTTGTTCAAATTTATGTTGATGATATTATCTTTGGTTCAACTGATCCAGCATTGTCAATTGAATTTGAAAATTTAATGAAAAGTCAGTTTGAAATGAGCATGATGGGAAAAATTAATAATTTTCTTGGTTTAAATATAAGGCAGAACAGAGAAGGAATCTTAATCAATCAAGAAAAATATACGAAGATCTTGCTTGAAAAGTTTGGAATGCTAAATAGCACAAAGCTCAGAGTACCTATGGCAGTAGGAACAAGACTAACTCCTTCGTTAGATGCTCCTGCTGTTGATCTAACACTGTATCGTAGCATGATAGGGTCTTTATTGTACTTAACTGCAAGTAGACCTGATATTATGTTTTCGGTTTGTTGTTGTGCTAGATTTCAAGCTAATCCAAGAGAGCCTCATTTGACTGCAGTGAAAAATATTTTTCGATATCTCAAGGGAACTGTTTCTTTAGGACTATGGTATCCTGTGAAAATAGGATTCTTCATTCAAGCTTTTTCAGACTCAGATCTAGGAGGATGTACTTTGGACAGAAAAAGTACGACTGGTGGATGTCAACTTTTGGATGGAAAGTTAGTGAGATGGCAATCAAAGAAACAGACTTGTGTGGCTATATCAACCGCTGAGGCAGAATACATATCTGCGGCTGCTTGTACTTCGCAAATTATCTGGATTCAGAGTCAACTTCGTGATTATGCAATAAACATGAAAAAGATTCCTTTGTATTGTGATTTGCAAAGTGCAATTCGCATTTGTCACAATCCAGTACAACATTCAAAGACAAAACACATTGCTCTTCGATATCATTTTATTAAAGATCATGTGGAAGATGGGAATATTGAAATTCATTTTGTCAAAACAACTGAACAACTTGCTGATATTTTTACAAAACCTCTTGATGGAAAATCATTTGTTCGAATTTTAGCAGGTTTGGGGATGATTAATGCGAATTCAATTTTGTCAACACAAGAGTAAAAGCTTTGTTCAGCAGCTAAGAGTCGAAATCATTCAGAGGTTACTGTTCATTCAGAAGGCTTCGCATGGCTTCGCAACCACAGTTTTTCGCATCTGGCTCCTAATCACAATGGTAAGGTTTACACATACTGTTTTAGTTATGAAAAATCGAAAATCCAAAAAGATTTTATTTTTCTGAAAAATTAAAAATCCAAAAAGATTTTATTTTTTTTGTTCTTTAAATTTGAAAAAAAAAATTAAAAATACAAAAAGATTTTATTTGTTTTGTTCTTTCGTTTTTGAAAAATTCCAAAATCACAAAAATAATTTTGTTTTTCTTAGTTTTTTTTAAAAAACTGTGTGTTGAGCATTTAATACAAGGATACAATGCGAAGAGGTCATACATTTATGTTTCTATGGGAAGGTATTAAATTTCTTTTTCAAACTAGTTAGGATGTCCCTAGAAGCATGCTGCTGTATGTAGACCTCAAGCCTCGAATGATTCTATGTGTGAAAAATGAAAGCCTTGATGAAATCATCTCATGAACATTTCTACCCAACAAGGCTTGTATTCGCATAAATCAACAAGAGCTACCTTACTCTTCTCAAATGAGTTAAGAGTTTTCTGTTTTGTCCACATAATAACAGAGGTACACTTTGCTTCTTAACCAATCTTTTTAAACCAAAATGTTCTTCAAATCCAAATTTTTTTTTAAAAGATTTGTCCTTGAGGTCTTTGGTAAAACCAATCAAAACCTAGACAAATCACAACTCTGTGTTTAAGATCTAACATCATGAGTCCGTGATGAAAGTGAAACCCAAAAATCATACCCCTTTAAGGAATTGACGGGGAACTTTGTTCTAGATTTTTACGAAACCTTTGTTTCAGTATCAAAAATTTCGAAACTTCAAATCATATTCAATTCGCCTGCGTGGTCTTGATCAAATATTTACAGCCAAGAATATTTGTTACCCAACAAGATCCAAAACAAATTTTCTCTTGAATATGATATCAGTGCAAGTTTCATTCGCAAATTCTTGTCATGATAAATATTTTCACAAGCCAACTTGTCACTGACTACACTGGTCAAACAAGTAATTTCATTTACAATTTCTCACCTTATGTTAAGGCTGATATGTAATGAAATTTCGAACCAACCCAAAATGACTTTTAAAAGAAGCCCTTTGATACTTCTTTACAAGTATTCGATTGTAATTCACGGGAAACTACACAAGCTGTTGATTATCTCTCTTGATAATTAACGAAGCAACCTTTGCCTGGGGTTTTACTGCATTCATGTCAAATTAACTTTTTGACATCACCACATTCCAAAAATTTCTTGATTCTTATCTTATTTCATTGGCACAATGCACACACGAAATCCTTGAGGTTCTGAGTAAAACCAACTCAGACCGATGATTTCGCAAGTCTGGCATATGACTTCGCTTTAAATCCCAAAAGTGAAAGAGCCTTGCTTCCATGCGAAGGGTTTTACCGGTTCGGATTCTATAACGGTTACTTGACAGGCTGTCTACTAAAAATGGTTGGTATTCTATCCGGTTTTCGAGGAGATGTGACAGTTACTTTTTGTTGCCTAGTACTCTTTTACAGCAATGATCTGAGATTCAAGGTGCCACATCGGATAACATTAAATGCATCCCGCTTTAATTTCAAATCAAATTTTGAGTAACCTATAAAAGGGGGATGAAAGACACTGTGAACGGTTACACAAACAAGAATTCTCACAACCTTCAAAGCTTTCATCTTGATCAAAATTTCAAATTTCTTTCAAAAGCTAACAATGGCAGCCACAAACTCAAACAATGATGAGGTCCTTTCTCAATCCCTCATGAAGATTCAAAGCACAAACTATCAAGTTGATCCCAATATATCCGCTTATCCAGAAGACTTGAAGATGCTCATCGTGGCTTTGAAACGATCACCGTTATCAAAAGCCATGTTCCGATCAGTCCCAGTTCCGATGATCTGGTTATCTCGTGCTGCATCCATGGCTTCCTACAATCACACGGCAGATGTGATTACCTTCAACCTAGTCAACAACAAGAGGGTTAAACTGTCCAACAACTTGTTCGTGGAGTTCTTGGAGATTCCCAACAACCCACCCTTTGTTAAACCTGTCAACTCCCAGATCATTCACATGTTCAACGAGATGGGACATCAACCGGAGTTGGAAAAGATTAGTGATTTTCGGAAGTCGGGATTGCCCTGTATCTGGAATTTTCTGTTTGGAATTTTCTTAAGGTGTCTTACAGGAAGATCAGTCGGCTTAGACAGAAGAAGAGTTGAAGTGTATGCCATGGTAATGGGTATCTACTATAACATCAATGTCGACTATGCGACTCAACTTTGGAAGGAATTCGTTAAAAGTCTGGAAAACACGAATTTGGAGAAGGGGATATCCTGTGCCAGGTACTGGAGTCTGATCCTGGAGAAAGTCTACGAGAAAGAAGCAATTCCGATCGTATCAGATGTCGAAGTGGCTGAGTTTTCGCTTTACCAATTTCCCAAAGTGGTAGAAGATGATGAAGCCATATTCACCCGGGTAGCTCGCATTCCGGATGCGATGCTTCGCAAAGTATCTCCCACTCACAAAGTGTTGGTGAGATATTTGCGAAACATTGACACAGCTGATCAGTCGGGTGTATTACCTGAAGTTGCTACTCCATCGAAGAAGAAGAAGGGGAGCAAGAAACCTGCGAAGGGTTTATCTTCACCAATCGTTCAAGAAGAAGAAGTAAAGAAAGATGTTTTACCCTCTAAGTCTAGAGTGTTAAAACAAATTCGCAAGGCAGAGGTGAGTAGTAAGGGAGTTACTATTCGCAGCATTCCTGCTCCAGTATCTCCTGGAAAGAAAAGACAAAGGGCAGAAGACGTTGCGAAAAACATGCAACGAACACTGGGCAAGAGGAGGAAGATGGTGATTCGCAATGAATCATCAGACGAAAAAATTGTCCATGAAACTCCACCTGTCACCACAATGGTAACTGTTTCTTTACCAATCTCTCAACCTTCGCAAATTTCAACTACCATTTCTTAATCCCAACCACTCGAAATAGTTCTTACCAAGTCAGTTACTGAGGAGGTACCTATTTCGGATATGGTTGTCAACGTATCTGATACGGGGGCACCTATCCCGAGTGTTGCATCCACACTACCAATAACCACCACTTCATCCATATTCGACCATGCCCTTCAAAACCCATTCACTACCCTATTTCCATCTCAATCACCTGAGAATCCTCCACCTTCGCAACAAATGTCAGATCCAGAAATCGAA
Source organism: Lactuca sativa (assembly GCF_002870075.4). Taxonomy (NCBI): domain Eukaryota; kingdom Viridiplantae; phylum Streptophyta; class Magnoliopsida; order Asterales; family Asteraceae; genus Lactuca; species Lactuca sativa. Next base: position 38,236,810 of record NC_056630.2, on the reverse strand, counting down.
GGAGGTGCTTTTGGAGGAGTTCTTGATGACATTTCGTTTGATTCTGATGAAGAAGACATTCCTGATCATATGCTGATGACAGGAAAGCAGTTCAAAATACTCAATCAAAAATTGAAGGCCATTATCCAATCGCAAGCCGATTTTGGGAGAATGTCTTCAATCTCAGCAATGGAGGTGAATGTGATGATCAAAGGGGCTGAGAAACGCATTATGGAGAAAGTCGATCAGTCCGACAAAAATAACGAACTCAGAGTGCAAGCACAAGGGCACAATTTTACGTCTGCAGTACAAGACCTTAAAGCTGCTACAAAAGAAAGACACATTCTTTTTATCCAAGACGTTAAGAAAGTTCGTGAGGACATCAACTTTAAAATTCAGGAGTTGAAGTCTGACCTTGCGAAGGATCTTCAAGCAGTAAATACAAGACAGCAAGATCTTCACAAGCAGGTTGTGGAAATTTCGTCTCAAATCCACAAACTCAACAACATTCCTGTTGCTGATGATCACAAAGCTACTACCATGGAGAAGTTTGATCACCTGATCAAATTGGTTACGGAGCTCAAATCAGCAGTTTCGCAATCTTCCACTTCGCAAATCCTTACTCCCAAATTCTTGTCTCTAAAGATTAACACTTTAGAACAAGCCATTCAGAAGGCTCTTGCTCCGATTTCAAACTTCAGTTCTTTACTTCCGAAGAGTGCTCCACCTGTTTTCATAGGGGCGCAAGGGGGAGAGAAAAGCCGAAGCAAAGAAGCTGATGCCAAAACAGTGGGAAAAGTCATCTCGACTCAACTGGTTGCAACTATTCCAATTCCTACTAAACCGATTTCTTCAACAACAATTACTACAAAAACAATTTCAAAGGGAATTGTTATTGGAGGAAACGAAGGAGGTTCGAGTTCTCAACCTCAGAAGGATGTTACAGGAAAAGGAAAGGGCATCCTGTATGAAAAGTCGAAAGAAGAGATAAAAGCTGATGCTGAAGCTGAACTTGAAAGAATGAGACAAGTCCAGAGTATAATGCGACAACGAGCAAGTGATCCTCCCTCGATGAACAAAGGTGATCCTGCGAAACTTTACTCTTACGAAACAATAGAGTCTAAAGTTGTAGGAAGGGAGATGTATGAGTTCGAGAAGAAGCCCAAAAGAAGTTATGACATTGCGAACTCAGATCACTGTCAGCTGGACTTCCCTATCAATGAAATGCTGTTCATCACAGCTCAATAAAAGATCAGTGAGAAATTCGATAATCCGGATGACTACACTCACATGAAAATTAGATTTCATGCTGTTCTTGGGAAGAATCCTGATGAAGTCTGGTCCCTGATGAAGATCAAGAAGGTGCTCACAATAAAGAAGGATGTTTTGTTTGAAGACATGCTTCAAAATTTTCGATATTATGTCATCAGGGCAGACAACAAATAATACGACTTCACTATTGCTGACTTTCCATTGATGAACTGCAACGATCTCATTCAAGTAGCTCTGATTCTGAAGCACATGGAAGAGAACAAACTCAAAGGCTCAGAAACAGATGTTTTCAAAGTCGGATTCTCACATGTGAAGACTTATATCGACAACTACTTCGATTGTCTTGCACTGACTGATGAGGAGTTAGCGAATGTGCTTGGAAGAGAGGTGAAAGTTCCTTGGGAAGATACTTTGACACAATCAGCTTTGTCAAAGTATGTTGTATGAGAGATATGCCTTAAACCATTTGGCATGGTGTTTTCGGGAAGAGACACTAAGGGGAAACCGAAGAAGTTCTTGTTCAAAGCTTCAGAGATTGAAAGATACAATTCTTCGCAATATACGCACTTCATTGTACGTATGAATAATTGCAAGAAAAATAACGAAGAGGACAAGAAGGACTTGAAGAAGGTGATCTCCCGGTATGGAGAAGTGCGAAGAACGATTCACTCTGCAATTCAAAAACTTTTAAGTTGAATTGTATCGACTGTTTACAAAGGGGGAGAATGTAGATGTTAGTTGTAAAAGTCGAATAGTGTGTCTTGTAATGATTCGCATTTTGTATGTATTTTACTAAGTCAATTTTATATGCGAAGTGTAGCATGCGAACTTTCATAGTATAAGACTTAGTATATTTTTTGTAAGTTCCCTATAAATAGGGACTTAGGCTTGAAGTAGAGGGGACAATATCGAAACACAAAAACTCTCTTCAGCTTTCTCTGTAATCAGTCTTAATAAAACGAGATCTGATTATTATTTACTTCGTGTGTTCTTTATCATTCATGATTCAAATCTATTGTTTCGCATCTTAATTCTCGATAACAATTCTCATCACGATGACCTGGTTGTCAATGGCGGCATCAACTGCGTCATACAACTATTCAACTGATATCATCACTTTCAATCTCATGAACAACAAAAGGGTTCGTCTGACCAAGAACATGTTCATTGACTTTCTGAACATACCTCATAACCCACCATTCTTTAAACCCATAAATTCACATATTATCTTCATGTTCAATGAGATGGGACATCAACCCACTCTTGAAAAGATTAGTGATTTTAGGAAATCAGGTTTACCTTGCATGTGGAACTTTCTATTTGGAATCTTTCTACGGTGTTTAACATGAAGGACTGTTGGTCTAGACAAGGATAGGATGGAGGTCTATGCAATGGTTATGGGTCTCTACTATGATCTTACTGTTGATTATGGAACTCAACTTTGGAAGGAGTTCATCAAAAGTTTAGAAAACACTAATGTGGATAAGGGCATTTCTTGTGCATGGTACTGGAGCTTAATTCTTGAAAAAGTTTATGCGAAGGAGGGAATTCCAGTTCCTGAAGGAGCAGATGTTGCGGAATTCTCATTATATCAGTTTCCAAAAGTGGTTGAAGATGATGAAAATATCTTCACAAGTGTTGCAAGAATTCCTGGTGCAATGCTTCGCAAGGTGTCTTCTACCCACAAAGTTTTAGTTCGCTACATGAAGACTTTTGATCCAAATGTGCGAATTGGAATACTTTTCGAAGTTAGTGGAGAGTCCTCAAAGAAGAAGAAGAAAACTAAAAAGGAAGAAAAACATGAAGGAGTTGCGAAAGATGAGCTTTCTCCTAAAACTAAGAAGGAGATAATACCGACAAAGTCAGGGGTATTAAAGAAGCTTCGCAAATCAGAACAGACGACGACTACCTCTCCTACTATTCGCAAAACTGAGGTGAGTAGTAAGGGGGTTGTGTTTAGAGACGTTCCAACTCCTGTTTCTCCTGGTTCAAAAAGAAAAAGAGCTCAAGACGTTGCGAAGCATATTACACAAAAGCTCTACAAGAAACGAAAGCTGATTATTCGCAATGAATCATCAGATGAAGAAGTTGTTCCTGAAACTCCACCTGTCTCAACTTCACCAATGGTAATCGCATCTCTTCCTATCACTTCGCAAATTTCCACTTCCGCCACCATTTCACTTGAAGTAGTCACTACCAAATCAGTTCCTGAGGAGGTACCTACTTCGGATATGGTTGTCAACGTATCTGATACGGGGGCACCTATCACGAGTGTCGACACTACCATGCCAATCATTTTATCTTCATCTTTGCCCATTTCATCTGAGAATTTATCTGTCTCATTACCACCATTTTTTCTTCCAAACACAAATATCACCACTTCCTCAATTTTTGATCATCCTTTACAACATCCATTCACCACATTATTTCCACTACAATCACCTGAAACACCACAACCTTCGCAAGCTATGTCTGATGAAGAAACCGAAGGAGGTGGTTTTGGAGGGACGTTTGAGGCTTTACATTTCGATTAAGAGGAGGAGGAGATACCTGATCATTTGCTTATGTCAGGAAAGCAATTCAAAATCCTAAATCGAAAGTTAAATGCTATTATTCAATCTCAAGCCGATTCGGGCACGCAGTCTTCCATTTCGGGTTTAGAGGTTGAGTCAATGATTAAAGCTGCTGAGAAACGATTCACTGACAAAGTTGATCATTCTAACAAGAACAATAAGCTTCACATTCAAGCTCAAGGGAAATCTTTTGATGATGTTGTTCGTGAATTGAAAAATGTTACAAAAGAACGTCATGTTCTTTTTGTACAGGATGTCAAGAAGGTCAGGGAAGATGTTAACTTCAAAATTGAGGAGTTAAAGAAAGAAATTGTGAAGGAGCTTCAATACATTAATTCGCAAAATCTAGATGTACAAAAACGTGTTGATATTCTTGCTGAAGCACAGACCAAGCTTGCTGCTGATTATAAACCGTCTGCTCACCTTATCGAAGCCAAACATCAAGACAATAAGGAGCAGTTTTCCAAATTAATTCAGTTGGTTACTGAATTAAAAAGTTGTGTTTCACAACCTTCTAAACAATCGATTCTTACTCCCGAATTCTTAACTCTCAAAGTTAACACTTTAGAGCAAGCTATTCAGAAGGCATTGGCTCCGATTACCAATTTTACTTCGCTTTTGCCGAAGAATGCCCCACCTGCTTTCAAAGGGGTGCAAGGGGGAGAAATAAAAGGAAGTAAAGGAGAGGATGCGAAAACTGTTGGGAAGATTCATTCAACTCAAATTAAAACATCTTTGCCAGTGCTCACAAAGCCAATTTCTGCAACAGTAACTACAACAAAACCAATTACCAAAGGAATCACAATTGGTTCAAAAGAAGGAGGAAGTTCAAGTGTGAAACCTCAAACTGAGGATAGGAAAAGGGATTGTCCATGAAAAATCAAAAGAAGAAAAGAAAGCAGAGGCAGAAGCTGAAATGAAAAGGTTAAGACAAGTGCAAAGTATTATGAGGCAAAGAGCAAATGACCCACCAATAATGAACAAGGGTGATCCTGCAAAGTTATATTCTTATGAAACTATTGAGTCCACAGTGTTGGGTAATGACTTGTATGAATTTGAAAAGAAGCCTAGAAGGAGTTATGATGTTTCGAACTCAGACAGAAGCCAACTTGATTTTCCAATAAACGAAATGATGTTTATTACGGTGCAGTACAAGATAAGTGAAAATTTTGATAATGCTGATGAATATACTTATTTGAAGATAAGATTTCATGTTGTACTTGCGAAGGATCAAGAGGAGGTTTGGTCTTCAATGAAAATCAAGAAAGTTTTAACAATCAAGAAGGATGTAATGTTCGAGAACATGCTTCAAAACTTTCGATATTTTGTGGTTCGAGCAGATAACAAGGCATTTGACTTTACCATTGATGATTTTCCCTTGATGAATCTAAATGATCTCATTCAAGTGGCATCTATTCTCAAAGAAATGAAAGAAAACAAGCTGAAAGGACATGATACTAATGTGTTCAGATTTGGTTTCGCACATATCAAGATATTCATAGATAACTACTATGATTACTTGGCACTGACTGATGAAGAACTTGCATTGGGTCTTGGAAGAAAAGTTACAGTCTCTTGGGAATCAACCTTGCCTCAAACGGAGTTAAGGAAGTATGCAGATGGAGAAATTTGCCTTAAACCGTTTGGAATGGTTTTCGTAGGAAAATATACGAAGGGGAAGCCTAAGAAGTTTTTGTTCAAAGTCTCAGAGATAGAAAGATACACTACTTCTCAATATACGAATTTTATTGTTCGTATGAATAATTGTGCGAAGAACAATGAAGGAGACAAGAAGGAGCTTACAAAGATAATCACTTGGTATTCAGAAATCCGAAGAACAATGCACTCAACTATTCAGCATCTTACAAACTGAATAGTTTCGACTGTTTACAAAGGGGGAGAATGTAGAGACTAAATGTTGTAAAAGTCGAAGTGTTTGTTTCTTTAGTTTCACATGTTAGTTATTTTACTAAGTCTTCTTTTATGCGAAGCGTATAGTTCAGGACTTAGTATATTTTTTGTACACTTAGGTTTCCTATAAATAGGGACTTAGGTTAGAAGTAGAGTAATCAGATGAACGAGTGATTCATCATTCACAAGTTTTCTCTGCTTAATTTTGTAATCAGTTCTTCATCAATATAAGATCTGATTAATATTACTTTCTGTGTTCTTACTTTTCATTCAAACAATCATGATTGCTTTCTAAATCTCGATATCAATTCTCATCAATCCGTTAACTCAAACAGAACCGGAACATCAGAGATAGAACTCGGCCTCTCAGTGGCAACTCTCGTATCCATCACATATGCTAAAAAGACCATGCATCCCTGCTGTAGACTCTGCCTCACCCTGGCAGCAGAGCAGAAACCTAATCCTGATATGGTCCCCTTGCCATACATAGTAAGTACTCCCCCACTAGGGTCTCGTATGGTCACCATCTAATGCTCCCAGTCAATCATAGCTCCGAACCGTCTCAACCAATCCATGCCCACTATGACACAGACATCACCCATCACTATCGGCACTAAATCTATCAGGAACTCAACACTGAAATTCTCTAATACCCATCCCCAAAATACATCAGTGGCAAAAACCGCATGGTCATTAGCTATAGAAACCCTTAGTGGTCGACTCAATGCCTCGCGTCTGGCACTAATGTGATGACTAAAGGATAACGACACGAAAGATCGACTCGCACCTGAGTCAAATAACACCAAAGAAGGAACATAACTCACAAGAAAAGTACCTATATACAACACAATATAAACATAAACAAATCTCAAAATAGCATAAGTAAGGAGATACATACCAGCAACAACATCAGGCGCTGAGCGAACCTCCTCCGCAGTCAACGAAAATGCTCTCCCACGAGCACTCGGAGGCTCGACCTTCCCAGCCCGACCATCAATAACACATAAACCACCAGGAGCAGAAGCATGGGTTGATCCCTAAGTGAGCTGGGGACACTCGACCTTCCGGTGGCCCGTCTGGTTGCAGTGAAAGCAAACCGAAAACCCCTTGGGGCAGTCCCTCTCCATATGCCCCTCCTTGCCATATTTGTAGCAAATTCTCGCTCGGAAAGACCCCTCATGACTCTTCTCTCTCTTTCCACAAGTGTGGACCTTCTGCCCTCCAACTCTCAAATTAGCTGGCTTAGCCCGCTTTGTTGCCGGCTGTGACTGTACTGGTCTCCTATCTCTCCCCTGTTGCTCTCCCTCTTCCCTGGTCTGAATCTCCATATCAATCTCTCTCCTCCTGGCATTGGTCTACAACTCAGCCAATGTCCGATAAGATGAGTTCGCCATGAACTCCCGAATATCCCTCCTCAAGATGCTCAAATATCGGCTCACACGTGCCTGCTTAGTAGACATGCACTCAGGGCAGAACAACACCATCTCATGAAACATCCTTGTAATCTCTGTCACCGATTTTTTCTTCCTCTTGAAAGATAGAAACTCCTATGCCAAACGTTCCCTCTCCACTTGGGGAACATACTCATCTCTAAATAACTTGGTGAACCTCTCCCAAGTCAGTGCAGCATGATCTGTAGGGGTAAAATCAGTCATCACAAACTTCCACCAGTCCTTCGCTCCCAAGCGAAGCTAGTTCAGCGCAAACCGAACTCTCAGATGCTCCGGGAATGAACACGTATAGAAACACCCCTCAATGTCGGAGATTAATCTCATGGAAACAATCGAATCCTACGTCCCATCATGCTCTGGTGGCTTTGTGTTGCTGAACTCACGGAACAAAAACAAGTCACCTCCCTATGGCCTAGCAGCAGTTATGGTCACGGTGGCTGCAGCAGCAGCAACCTCCATGACAGTAGCATATCGCTCATCGAATGTCTCAATCAACATGGTCTTAATAGAGTCGGAAATTTCTGGTATCGCCTCTCTAATAGCTGCGGCCACCTCCTCATGAATGATCATACAAATCTCCTCGTCTCTGGTACCACTGCTCTAGGGATTGTTGTGGGTAATCACCATAGTTTCTCTGAAATGCAAACACAAAATCATCAGAGACTAGCTCAAACACACACATACTCATTTACCAGCCCCTATACGCTCCTTAGCATCCTAAGATTCTTACTTGGGTCGTATACAGATCCGGTGCTTTCAATTGTACGAGCCCAATACTACCTTCCACACCAACCAATAGTTGTCACAAGTCCTCCTCCTAGGATCCTAATTCATAAATACTCTATCCTTCACGGATATTAAACTACTCTCTCGGTAGATTCCTTAATAATCATCTACCTATCTCTCCTAGATTACTCAAAACTCTCTGTAAAAGATTCCTACTATGTTTCTCTACTCAGTACACACACAGAGCAAATAGCAGATAAGATCAATCATTAGCATACCCTAAGCTAAGGCATCATGAATCAGGCAACTCTAGCACTAAATTCTGAAATACCTAGCCTATCCTCTAGCATGTAGCTCAAATATCTCATAAATATTTCATAATATAAACAAGTAATGGTATTTTGGGAAATCACAGTTCAGGCTCTGGCTGATTGTACACACTGCTCCATCTCGTTTTCTCTTTAAACTGTTACTCGTTTTAGAAAAATCATTTCTTTTTAGAAAATTTTCTCATATCCTTAGTTTGAGTCCAGACATACCCGAGAGTACATCAGAATCCCTCAAACCAAGGCTCTGATACCAACTTGTAACACTATAAATTTTCAAATAGAATTTTCATTTTAAAATCACATAAAGTTAATATCACATTTCCTAAAAACCACAAAAATGTATAAGTTTTCAAAACACAAGTCAACAAATGTTTGATAAAATCCCAGAATCCTCAAATTCATGATCTCTATCTGGTGTGTACAATCAATTCGACGCCTTCCCGTGATCCTGAGAAGTACCTGAAATACATATCACACAACACGGTAAGCATGAAGCTTAGTGAGTTCCCCATAATACCACATACACAAATAATAAGCCTCTCATGGTTATAGCTTGGTATGGACCCTCCGGTCATGCGTCTCGGTGAGGACCCTCCGGTCTCACGACTCAGTGTGGGCCCTCCAGTCATGTGTCTCAGTGAAGATGCTTCAGTCTCACAGCTCGGGTTGGACCCTCCAGTCCTGTATCTCAGTGAAGACCTTCTAGTCTCACAACTCGGTTTGGACCCTCTGGTCCTAACTTAGTGAGGCATAGAATAAAATAGCATATATCAGTAAGACAAAATGTATAATATCACATAACTTAATATAAGCACATAGGACCCTCTAGTTGATAACTCAAATAAGACCCTTCAGTCACACAATATTACCACTCAGGTAAGTATAGTGAGAAGACTCGCCTCGTAAGTAAGCAAGTAGATCTAGTACCCCACGAACAGTCTAGACTCCGCCTACATAATATAATCATCTCTAATTAACACTTTATAACCGCAACTCTAAAAAGTTAGTCTAAACCCTTCTCTAACTCTTGGAAGGGTGAAAGACTATTTTACCCCTCCATGATTTCCATAACTCATGTCTTGACCAAACCCTAGAAGTCAACGCTCGAGTCAACAGTCCATGTTTACCCAACTCGTCAAGTGCACCTATGCGACTCGTCGAGTTCCTTTATTCTCTTTGGACTATCGGGAAAATCCAACCAAACTCGTCGAGTTGTCTCATCAACTCGCCGAGTTGTAGCGCGTCCAGACTATCGGGGAAAACCCTAACCGACTCGTCGAGTAGGCTCATCCACTCATCGAGTCCCTTAAGTCCATTTCTCATTCAGATAATTTAAGCAAAAATAAAGTTCCATACTCTAGATCTAGCTTCCCAAGGATGATATACCACGTAAAGATGCAAGCTTTACGTCCATGCATGGCACCTAGGACTCAAAGTGCTAAAACAAAGCTCTATGGAGGGCTTAATGCATAAAACTTGGCCAATAGCTTGATAAAGCTTGCACCTTTAGGCCCAAGGGACCTCATACTATCCAGATCTAAAGTTTCAACTTCATGGTATGCTCAAATGACTCAAAGGCTCAAAAGGAAGATGGAAATGGCCACAAACTCCCTAAAGAAGAGATCTAACCAAACAATGATCAAGGTGATAGCTTTTTACCTCCAAAAATTAGCTAGCATTGAAAAAACACTGGATCAGAGGCTTCTTCTCGTTCCAAGACTTATGCTCTTCTATCTTTTTCCAAGAATGAACCAAATCACACACTTTTAGTCTCTTTCTCTCTCTCTCTCTCTCTATCTTTCTATCTATCTCTCTCGCACACACACACACGGATGATACCAGCTCGTTTAGGGTTTCTCTTAAGGTGTCAAAATGATCAGGGAGGCGGAAATGAAGGCTTCAGGTCCTTTAAATATGACACAAACCTTGAAAATTAGGGTTTTCACACTCAGCTCCTACTCGTCGAGTTGGGGTCCACCAACTCGTAGAGTAGACTCTAAAAATCACAAGGCCATTTATCCCTCTACCCGGCGAGTTGGGGCCTCCAACTCGTCGATTTTCTCTGACAACATGAATGTAAATTAATTAAATTTTATACCTGGGAGTCAGTATGTTATAGTTCATCTCTAAAACCAAGGGGAAAAATTTCCTCGAAGAAAGCCATTCCGGGGACGCAGCAACACACGAAGGTGCTCGCGCACTCACATTCAAAATACTCCGCCTAGGGGTATATTGGCCAGACATGGACAATGACGTCGCAACCCTAACCAAGAAATGAAAAGAATGCCAAGAATTCGCTCCTTTCCAAAACCAACCGACAATGCCATTAACTAGCATCACCACCCCCTGGCCCTTCCATCAATGGGGGGATATAGTGGGATCTTTGCCACCGGCACCGGGGGGCGTGAAGTTTTTGCTGGTAGCCGTGGATTATTTTACCAAATGGATAGAGGTGGAACCACTGGCCACTGTCACTGGCAAGCAGATGATGAAATTTATGACCAAGAACAGCATGGCCCATTTTGGAACTCCTAGGATCCTCATAAGTGACAAGGGCATGCAATTTAAAGGAAGTCCCTTCAAGGAGTGGCGTGAAGACAAGAAAATCCATCACCGGTTCACATCAGTAGCACATCCTCAGGCCACGGGACAAACTGAGATATAAAAAAAACCATATTCAATGGTTCGAATAAAAGGTTACTCAGATAAAAGTCTGCCTGGGTGGATGAACTCCCGACCGTGTTGTGGTCATATCGTACCATAGCAAGGTCAAGTACAGGAGAAACCCCATTTAGTTTAACTTATGGGACATAAGCAGTCCTCCTCCTAGAAATAGTGGTAGGCTCCTTGCGAACAGATAGTTTCAATGAAGCAGCCAAAGAAGAAGGGCGATGCCAGGACCTGGACATGCTCGATGAAAAGCGTGAGGTGGCACAAGTGTGCCATGCACTATACAAATCATGAACTGAGAACTATTACAACCGCCAAGTCCGAGTCAAGAACTTGAAAATTGGAGAATGGGTGCTAAGAAAGAACGAGTCTAGCCATGCTGAAACATTGGGGAAACTCAGTGTCACGCGGGATGGACTATACAAAATCGTGGAAGCCCATAAGAAAGGTGCTTATGTCCTAGAAGCTCAGGACGGGCGTACCATTCCAAGAACATGGAATGCGCAGAGCATGCATCACTTTTACTCTTAAAACGAGTGTTAAAGGTAGATTCAATGAAAGCAAGAGCATTGTGTATTAGTTTTAACATGTAAATGTAATCAGCAAGAATTACTTTACTACTTTCAGTCTTATTACACTCTAAACAAAACTAGAGTAAACAGAAAGGAAATTCATATGTTCCTTATTTTCAAGCTTGAAAATTAAAACAAAGAGGTTGTGTACATTTATCGACCGAAATGGTTACAAGGAGGCAACCAACGAGTTTGTATTAAAAAGGGCTCATAACCTTTCTCCCAAAACATGCTCATCAATCACATCATAGCAAACATACAAAACAACATGTGACATGAGTGTAGAAGAGTCATAACCTTCCACTAATGAGAAAATCATAATCGGGTGAGCCTCAAGATGACGATCTTGGCTACATCTAGTGTCCTTAAGCAGCAAATTAGAACAAATTTCTCAAAGACTAGCTTTAGAAAGGCATAAAGAGTTCATCAATGAAGGAACTCAAACCAAGGGTATAAGCAAACCCTGCGTAAATACCATGTGATCGCCAACATAAACCATACACAAAGCAACCAAACAACAAAAATATATGTGGTAGTGAAAAACATTCATGCCCAATAACCAAAAGTAGAAATTGTCAGATTGCCGGACACCCGAACTTTCAGTCTGCCTCTAGGGAAGCAAAGACAAAAAAAGAGAAACAAAAAAAAATTGTTCACTGAGATTACATCACAACAAATCAAATAAACAACGCTACTTGTGGGCATGGGTGTTACCATCACCGGGTGAAGAACTTTAGCCAGGGCAAACCCATCGGCCATGTCCAGACTGCCCATGCGGAGATAGCCAGCGAAATCTATTTTAGTAAAACTTGCCATGCCATCTTCCATCTCTTGGGTCTTAGTGGTCACGTCTACCTCAACCTCCGGATTAAACTCCCCGGCAGTCATCAGCTCTTTCGCAGTTCTCTTTCCCTGCTTCACCCTTTCTGCCACACAAGCTACCCACACCTGAACCAAGCCTTGGAGAAATTGAGGGCTCTTGATCAGCCTGTCCACCACCCGGATGAGCCCGTCGCTAAGGATCCACGAAGCATCCTTCTCCAGCGCTCCTTTTGTAGCGTTCCTAGCAACCAGATCAACGTCAAGTTCTGTTGTTCGCTCGCTCAGACCGACATTCTCTAGACTCAGGGCTCCCACAAAATCATTTAAGCACCTCACCTCCTCCTCCAGCTTTGCCACTTGCTCTGTTAAGCTTGCCTTCTCGAATAGTGTCACCTCCTGCTCGGCCTCCCAGCTACACTTGTCGGCTTTTATCTTGGTCACCTGGTCTTTCAGCTCTTCACATTCAATGCTTTTCCTATTAGAATCAGATTGGATGGTCTCCATATCAGAGATACGTTCAGTAGTTGCAGCCAAGTAAGATGACACTTGGGAGGCGGCGTAACGCAAGCCGTTGGCCATGTGCTCATCTGACATGACAGTCAAGGCCTCAGTTGTAGTAGGAGGAAAAGCGTGCTATACCAATCAAGAGCAGTGTCGTGATCAGAGAAAAGGTCTTGGTCAATTAGTCTCCAAGCTGGTTTATAGGCATCTAGATCAGAACCCACAAGAAGGGGGATGGTTACGGTTTTACTAGAAGATGTTGATGCGACACCTTGGGAAGGCGAAGATCCAGTCTTCACCTCAGCTCCCCCAGTCATGGGAACAGGGCTGTTCTTGTCAATGTTTTCTTCTCTGGTATGACAGGGTGTTTCAGTCGCCCTGATTTGTGCCCCCTCCAGCAGTTCCGGAGGACTTTCATCGGGGGAACGGTTGGAATCCTTGGTACCCTTAGTAAGAAACTCAGATTATCTTTCTTACGAAGAGTGGGGCCGGTGTAGGCCATCTCAGGTCGACCAGCGAAAGAGGCTTCAAAGAAAGAAAAATGCCTCTTGACACGAAGGAGACTCCTCGGGGACCTGGAAGGTGTAGGATCCTTCTGCGAAACACCAGTGACAACAATGTCCTGCAGATCTGGATCCTCGCCGGTGCCGGTAACAGTAGCACAACCGACATTTACCTAATTCCTTGGCCAAAAATAGGGGTGGAAGAACCTCCACAAGATCGATGTCGCGACAATGAAGCTCACTGTCGAACAAACGCTGAAGAGCTTTCTCTATAGAAACAACCTCCTCCACACCTGGCAACAAAACAGAAGACAAACGACGGTTAAACAGAATGCTGATTTAAACATGCTTTTCCGATTATTTAAAAAAAGTGGGGGGGGGGAAGAGGAGCAAGAGAAATACCCTCTTTCTCAAAGAAAAACCCGGGCATTTTCCAGCGAGCCCTCTAAGCGGCGCTCATTCTGACGGAGGCCAAGAAGCAGTCAAGTCAATCCTCACAGTTGATACTAATCTTCTCTAGGACGTCATCTAGTTCATTTTCAGCACTAAAAAGTGTCGAAGCATGGTTGACGTACAACTTAGCCCTCGGGTAATTGAGCACCATGAGATCGTTGTTCACCCATAAGAACTTTTCCTGCCAGTTCTTCTTGGACTTCTTAATGTGGATAAGAGTGGGGACTCCCTGTCGACGAGAAAGCGTTAGAGTCCCCTACTGAGTAAAGGCACTGAAGAAGTGCTTGAAAGTCAGAACAGTCAGCAGGTGGCCTAGGGCACGACAGTAGAGTTCAAAACCCACTATCTTGTTTATAGCGATAGGGGTCAACTCTCTCACGGAAAACCCATATTCCCGGATAATCAGGTTGAAGAAATCTGTGGTAGGCATGCGCAGACCCGCCTCGAACAAGGCGATTGGGATGTCGACTTTTCCCTCGAGAGGACTGTAAAGTGATGCATCAGGTAAAGGGATTTGCACTCCGTGTTCGGGAACGAACCCGAACCAAAACTCGAAAGATTACCATTCTTTAATGGTAAGATCCCTTCCCAAATAACGAGTGGCGAGCATAGAAAAATATGAAGAAAAGGTTGAAAGGGTTTTCTTAGAAACAAGAAGTCGAAGAGAGAAAAGTAGAAGGTAAGGAGGAAATGTGAGGACGAACTATCATTAGCAAGCAGACATTGATCTTAAGCATTCACTCAAGGTTTGAGTTCTCAAACCTTGTCCCTACGTATCAATCCTGTTCTCTCAGTTAGTATGGGTGGCTTTAGATTCCACCCACTTAGAAACATAATACACATCCAAAAGAATGTAAGTAAAACCCAAACATGATAGGAAAGGACCCATGAAATCAATGCCCCAAACATCGAAAACTTCACAAACTAAAATGGGGTAAAGGGGCATTTGATTCTTTCAGCTTAAAGAACCCATCTTTTGATATTTATCACAACTTACACAAAAAACATAAGAATCATGGAAGCTACTTGGCTAGTAAAACCCATTCTGTAAAACTATTCTTGAAGTTCTTTAAGGACCAAAATGTCCTCCACTTGCATAAGAGTCACAAAATGCTAAGATAGAAGATACCTCATGGTGTTCAATACATCGTTTGATCATTTGGTCACCACAATATTTCCATAAATACGGATCATCCCGTACATACCTCTTGGAATCTTTCTTGATTTTGTCTTTTTGTCAACGAGTAAAATCTAGTGGAAATTGATTTGTGGAGATTTTGTTCACAATATCGGCATACCACGGGGCAACTTTTACTGAAAACATATTTTCATCCGGAAATATGTCATGGATGGGATTTGGTTCATCGGGAGAGACAATCCTACTAAGATGATCAACCACTAGATTTTCTTTTCCCAACTTGTCCTTGATTTCAATGTCAAATTCTTGTAAGAACAAAATCTGTCGGATGAGTCCAGGCTTCGAATCCTTCTTTGCAAGTAGGTACCAAAGAGTTGCATGATCATAATAAACAATCACTTTAGAACCTAACAAATAATGATGGAATTTATCTAAAGCAAAGACAGTAGATAGCAATTCTTTCTCGATTGTCTAATAATTGGCTTGTGCACCATCAGTTTTTTTTTAGGCATAGTATACGACAAGAGGAACTGGATCTTTTCTTTTCCCTAACACTGCACCGACCGCATGATTAGTAGCATCACACATGATTTCAAATGGAAAACTACAATCCGGTGATTGAAGTATTGGTGCTAAAATTAACAACTCCTTCAACCGATCAAAACCTTGCTTGCACTCCTTGAAAATTTTGCAATCTACATCTCTTTGTAGTAGCTCACACATGGGACAAGATATCTTGGAAAAATCCTTGATGAATCTTCAATAAAAAGCGGCATTTCCAAAAACGAGCGTACCTTACGAGCACAAGTGGGATAAAGTAAAAACTTAATGTTATCAGTTTTTGATTTATCTACCTCTAGACCCTTAGAAAACACAATATGTCCAAGTATGAAACCTTTATCAACCATTAAATGATAATTTTCATAATTCAAAACAAGGTTGGTCTCAATACATCTTCGCCAAATGTTCTTTGAATTACCCACACATTTATGAAAGGAATTACCATAAACAGTGAAATTGTCCATAAACACCTCAATGATTTCCTCAACATACTCGAAAAAAATAGTTACCATGCACCTTTGAAAAGTTGAGGGAGCATTTCAATGCCCAAAAGGCATCTGTCCATATGTAAACGTTCTGCATGGACATGTCAAAGTGGTATTTTCTTCATCCTCGGGTGCAACTGGTATTTAATGGAAACGGGAATACCCATCAAGCAATAATTGTGTATTTTTCCCGCCAACCTTTCCAACATTTGGTCAATAATAGTGTAGCGAATCTGCTCACAAAATCGTTTAAGAAAGCTCAGTTCGATGTGCTGGTTGGTTTTCTAAAAATGTTACGTTTTGAGGGCTAACTTTTGTTTTAAATAGTTTAAATTTGCGCATTTCATTTTCCTTCTCTCCTACGCACAAATTTAAGGGGAGAAATAAACAAAAACAAAACAAAATTTTAAAAATCAAAAAATCCAAAAATATGTTTTTAATGGAGTTTGTATGCAGGTGATGTGTGGGTAAGTGATATCAACCGATAATAGACAATTTTGGTTTGTGTAAGGTACAAACACTGAACTGTCTAGGATCTGTGTTCGATGCGCTGGTAGGCACGAAAGATTTAAATGGACCAGACTCGGTATAGTTGGACTATGAAAGGACTTAAAAAATATGAATTAGATACTCCCGTTTGGTCTAACAATACGACACTCGGGTAGATTGAGCAGTGAGATATACATGGGAATCTGCGGGCTTCACTTAAGTAATCTATATCTATAACTGTGGCATAATTTTTCCTCGATGTATGGACACATGTCCTTAATTCTGGTACTGATAGGGCGACTGGGGAATTCCGAAAAAGTAGGTCTGTAGAAGGTTATTTTCTTGCTTTCTTTCTATTAGTCATATGTTGCCTCCTCTACATGATTGGAAGATCCGACCTGCACTACAACATATGCAATTATACTTCTATGCATCTTCTTATCTATGCAAATTCTTTCTGTTTGTTAGTCATATGTTGTCTCTTTTGCATGATAAGTCCTTATCCGACCTGGAACACTACATATGCATCATTCTATGTCTCAATCCCTCTATCTAGTTAGTCATACGTTTTTCCCTCTATGTGATTGGAAAATCCGACCAGGGTGTACAACGTATGCATTCTACATCTAACTTCCCTCCTAATAATTGTCTACTCACCTAAAGTAAGGAGTATTCTGGAAGTTCTTGATTATCGGAGTATGTCAGGAAGCGGGAAACACATTTTAGTACACCTAAATTTGAACATTTAATAGGTTGTCTGTAGATCTCGCTGCTAAATTTAGGTGGACAATAATATCCGTGGTCGTCAGCAGCTAAATGGTCTTCTAGGAATATTATTTAGGATCATAGGGTCAAATACCTTGTCACTTGTATTATGTCCTCTTTTGTCATAATTTTTCGTGTTTAAGTGGACAACAATACCGACAATTGACCAGATCTAGTCACAAAGGTGGAGGTACTGAAAAACGGACTAAGATTGTCCTAAAACTTTGATCCCAAAATCACAAAAAGAATATCTGCAATGGTGAAAAAGAAATTTGTGTTATGTTATTTTATTTTAATTTTATTTTTTTCTAAAAAATTGAAAAGTTAAAAATTTAGTCAAAATTAGTTTAGCTAAAAAATTTAGATTTTATTTTATTTTATTATAATTTTTATGTCTTCAAAATGTTTTTATTTAAAAAAAAAAAAAATTGGAATATTGGGCTTAGATTTGAAGCTTCTTGGGTTTGCAGCCCATGGGTATTGGACCGGGTATGGGTCCAAATATAAAAGGTTTGAGTTCTCGGTCGTTAACCTTCATCAGCTTCATTATTCGATAACGGTCGTGAACCCTTCATCCTTTCTCTCTCTCTCTCTCTCTCTCTCTCTCTCTCTCCCTCTTTATAGCTTTTCTCAATTCATCTTCATTTCGTGTTTTCTATCGAAATTGCTTGCTGATTTGTGTAGGTACTCTCATGGCGACATCATTCATACTAAATTTAACAGGAATCGATTGTGTTTACAGGGTTTATTGAATGAAATTTGATTTTCGGCACTGTTGAGGCATTCATGACTGTTAAACCGTTCACAGCCATTAACTTTTTACGGCCGTGAACCCTCTTTTGGACATAAACACAATTTTTGCTCAATTAAAATTAATATTAAAGCCTAATTAATTGATTAAGGAGAAAAACTAATTTTAATTGCTTAAATATTTGTTTTTCTTACTTGGCTCAATTGGTGCAGGTCAACTATGGCAGATTTGAAGTTTGCAGACATCCATAACCTTTGCATCTTTTTGGTTGATCCACCAGCTGCACACGGTGACTTCAAGTCCATGATTCATGGACTGAAGAAATGTTGTTTGGCATATGCTCTCACATCCAGTCCAATGATTTATCAAAATCTTGTGAAGCAGTTCTGGAACATAGTTACGGTGCACAAAGAAGATGATGATCCAATCTCCGTAGAAGCAACTGTCAATGGAAGGAAGATCACTATAACAGAGCAAGTCATACGTGAAGTATTACAGATCACTGACCAGTCTGAATTTCCAACAGAGATCCCCATGGACCAGACTGAGGAGATTATCAATCGAATGGGCTATGAGGATGTGTTTCCTCCTACGATCAAGAAACTATTGCCACCCTATTGGAGGTTCCTGGTCCATGTGCTCGTGAGCTACATCTCTGGACGGAGAGCTGGTGCCGACGAGATCTCGTTACTAAACACGGGTGCCATTGCTGCTCTCGCTATGGGTCTCGACTTCAACTTTTCAAGATACATCCTGAACGAGATGATAAACAACTTGGAAGGAAAGAAGAAAGAAAATTTTCTCATGTTTCCGAGGTTCCCACAAATGATCTTCAACATCAAATGCCCGGAACTTGAGAAAAGAGGAGAAATACTTGATTTGAAATCCCTTGGTTCTAACAGTTTTGGGATTATGAAGCAAAATAGAAAAGGAAACTTCATGTTCCAAGGCAAATATCCTTTGGTGAAATTTGGCCAATTTGTAGAAGTCAGTAATGCGTTTGTGACTAAAAGTTCATCAACTTATGAAGAAACTGAAGATGAAGTGATTACTGCTTCTGAACACAAAGAGGAACCTGTTGCTCCAGTGGTGATTGTCGCCGAA
Source organism: Lactuca sativa (assembly GCF_002870075.4). Classification (NCBI taxonomy): domain Eukaryota; kingdom Viridiplantae; phylum Streptophyta; class Magnoliopsida; order Asterales; family Asteraceae; genus Lactuca; species Lactuca sativa. The sequence continues at coordinate 38,217,755 of NC_056630.2, read as the reverse complement.
GAGCATGTGCCCGTAACAGTTGAAGAAGAAAATGATGATGAGGATGCTAATGATGATGATGAGAGTGATTTCGAGATGAAATTAATGGAGAATGTTGTAAATGAAGATGATGGTGAAGATGATATGGATCATGGTGAAGATCTTACTAGTTATGATAATGAAGATCTATTCTTTGGTACTGACCAAGATCAAGATATAAGAATAAGTACTGAGGACCTCAATGATTTCTTCGCAAATGTCCATGATGTTGCACAACCGACAAGGGAGATAAAGGGAGTTCGTGATGTTCTCAATGTGACACCTCCTACCTCTAAACAAATGGTTGGCTGATCCTTCAATGAATGTGGATACAAATTCAAGGATCCCATCCTCCCAGTTGTTACTCCATCCTCTGTGTTGTTTGAAAGTGATCCTTTAATGACACAAGCCTCCCAGCCTCCACTGAAAAGAAGAAGAGCTGATCCCAAGCCGGGAGTGCTAGTAAGAGAACAAGTTCCACCAGTTCAACAACCTACTTATGCTGCTATACCAATCAAACAACCTAAGAACGACCAACCCAAGAAGGACCAAGTGGTGTTAGATCTTCATTCGAAGTTGGGAGTTCTTCTGCTCCTGGGGGTTCTCCTCTCCGACCTGCGCATGATGTCGTATCTGAAAGACTTGCCAAGTTTCTTGCTCAACATGACTCAGACCCTTCTCCACAAGGCAAAGGTATATCAATAGGGGAAGGAAGTTCAGGGAGAGAAGACCCATCTGTGTCAGAGCTCAAGGAAGAAATTGGTGTTATGAATCAGAGACTCATTGAAAAAGATGTTTTTATTGAGAAAGTCGACACCCAAGTTACTGGGCTTGAAGTAGACAATACTCTAAAGTCAAAACAAATTTCTGACTTGCAGAATCATCTTGGAGCTTTGACTGCCTGTTACTTCGACCTTAAACACAAACTAGCTGAAGAATTTGGCAACAAATTCAAATCATCTGTCGGAGAACCAGGTAGGGGTGTGTATGGGGCGGTTTGGTTCGGTTATTGGTTAAAACTGAACCATAACCATTATGATTGGTTAATTCATTTTGGTAACCATTAGGTATGGTTAATATTGGTTATGGTTAATGGTTTCTATCGGTTAACGGTTTTGATTAATGGTTAATATTGGTTAACCATAATGTTCAAAATAATATAAATGACGAAAATATATTGGCATAAAAAATGAAAATAGAATACCAAAAAGTCATCGACGCCAATGTTTGTAACCTAACTTATAGTAATAGAATGTGTACCTTTAATACTTAGAGTGAGATAACATATAGTCACATTCAAAATCAAAAACATTCAATAAAAATATAAAACAATAAAAAAGATTGACATTAATAATTTCATATATTGATAATTGATGTTAATATTAAAATAAAGTCAAACAATCATACACGTTTAATGCGATTAAATCAAAAACTATCAAGTAAAAGAGCCAAACATTCATATTATGTGTTATCTGGATAAGAAAAAGCCAATCACTTATACATTCAATGTGATTAAGTTAACACAATAAATAAATAAAGCTAAAAAAGTACATTCTTAATATCAAAGAGTCAAGAAGAACCAAAAACTTAACTTACATAAAAGTCTTGATTATTAAGTCAAAAAATCCTTCGAATAAGACTATAAAATCAAAACAATCTTTGATTATGATTAACGGTGTAAGAACCCTTCGATTAAGATTATGAGTGTAAAGATTAAACTAATTGTAAATAATGTTTGCAAATTGTAGAATTAGCCGATTACGAATTACAACATTAATCAACAATCCAACTCGATCAATGCATGATTGGAAGATTGTGTGTGTCTGTGCGATCAACCTTTGATGGTCTTATTGCTCGTTCGTCTCTTGATAAGTGAGGATTACTGGATTATATTTTGAAATTTTAATGGGTCTTAAATAAGTCTGACTATATTATTTTATATATAATCCATAATTTTTATATATTAAAATATAAAGTTAGCGGTTCGGTTAATAATGGTTCGGTTAAACTATAAAACCATAACCGAACCGTTAGTTATCGGTTAACAAAAAATAGAAACCAAACCAACGGTTCTTTAAATGGTTCGGTTATTATGGTTCGGTTATATCGGTTAACTTGGTTTTGGTTCGGTTATTATGCTCACCCCTAGAACCAGGCAGAGCTGAGACCCCTGCCCAGACACCTCAACAAGATCCCGTTATCGATTCTACTACAGTCAGAACCACACGAATCATTGACTATTTTGAAAAGGAACCGTAGCAAGCCCATCTAAGAATTACAATCAAAAGACCTGTGAATCAGGTCACTTTACAGAGGAGGGGAAGGTTGCTTTTCATGAAGAATTTTGATCAAAATCTTTGTGGGGACTAACCTAGACTAACAATGACTGAGCTCGACAAGAAGAAGTTCAAACACAAATACTGCGATCGGTCAAGAATTCTTATGTGGGGTTTTCATGATAAACTCAATTGCTGCCTGGTGAAACGAAAAAGTAATAGCATGGAATGTCCAGCAACATCCTTCTTTCTTCAAAATCGAAGATCCAAGCTTCCAATCGCTAGTTCCGCTTCATTTTCCTTTCGAGCATGTCTTTGTTGCTGAAAATGAAATATTTAAGCTAATTAAGCACCTTTGGTTCATTATTTGAGATAAAATTAACATAAAGTATTAAGATCATGCATGATTTTTATGACTAAATATGCTCATATCAGAATATTACAAAGACAAGAACGATTTTTCTTCCTTCACCAAGGTGGATCTCGCTGAGCTATCTGAAGCTCCATTCGCCAACCCTTCCAATGATCCTCATGCAAATGATTTTAAACTCTTCTTAGAGAGAAAAGTAAGGAGAGGATTTGATGGAATGATGACCGCAAAGTCTTTCTTGAAGACAACCAAAGATGTGTTTGACCCGATCACCAACAAGCCCTTCAAGAATGTAATGTGGCCTTTAACGAAGCAGATAACAAAGATTCCCATCACCAAGAACTTTTGTGATGGTTTGCTACGCGACATGTTATATTGGGTTTACGATGAAGCCACAACTACTGAAATAATCAGGTTCAAAGATGGTTGCTTCCATCTTGTTGATAAGAAGGGTCTGCTTCAGTTTGGAGAAAGGGACATCCATACCTTGGTTGCACATCAGATTTTATGCGATCAGGAGATCATGGAGGTTGCTGCCAAAGAGCTCACTAGCATGATAGCGGAGATCATCGATAAAAAGATGTGGCTAGGTGCTATGGGGAGATCATATGTGTTGGTAATCGAAAAAGACTAAATCTATGCTAGCTCAAACCAAGGGGGGGACTGTTAGGTCACATTTTGTTGGATTGTGCTAGGCATCAATCTGTATATATGTCTTGATAGGGTTTTAAGTCATGTAATAGGTGTTTGTAGTTGTGTTTATGGCTGAATAGGGTTCATGGCCGTGAACCTGTTCACGGCCATGAACGTGTTTGTGACTGGTGGTCATATAAATAACATGTCAGATGTGTCAGATGAGTCAGACGTGTCTGTGTCTGTTCCAAGTGTACTAGACGTTTACAGCTGAATACAACGTGTGCATTGTTGGAACTTCTTTGCTTCTACTCCTTCTAATTCTTACTATTTTTGCATCTTGATTGTATTTGATCACTGGTTTGTTCGCGTTTGTGGGACTTACAAACATATACGAATTTTACAATTTGATTAATTAGAATAATAAGAACCCTAATTCCATTGATCAAGAGAAATTAAGTACAAATCACACATTTTAATGAAGATCAAATCAAAGATTACTAGATGATAAACATGAAATCAAGTGTAAATTACAATCTAAAGAACAAGCACATAAGAATCTAGAACCGGAAATGATAGAAAAAGTTAGCCACACATGGTTAAATCAAAATACAAATTAAACAAGTTTTGATCTTCAAACAAACTTACAAAATTCAAATCAAAGTGTTTCCAAAGTGCTAAGTAGTGGTATGATCTCCCAAAATTACTTAAGTACATGGTCTAATTCCCCTCAAATGTGCCCCAAAAGACAAGATAAATCAAAAGTTGAAAATGTGGAAAACTGCCAGACAACGTTACACGATCCATTTAATGGCACGCTTAAAATTACATAAGCCTTGTAATGTATTTTCCTGATGAATGGTTTGCTAAGCGCGGGCCACATAATTTATGCCTTTGTGAAAGCACGAGCCGTGTAAATACCTAAAAAATGCATTTTTTCTGATTTTCCAATTTCTTCAATTTAGCTCCAAAAAATCCCAAACTTGGCCAAGAGCTTCCCACAAACATCGTAAGCATGATCCAATCCTTAAATCACCCTGAAACATCCACAAAATGGTGAAAAGTAGATATATCCTTGATAATGCACCGAAAATGAAAAATGCATACAAAGTTACACCAAATGCTATACAATACTATAATTAAACATGAAATAAGCATGTAAAAAAGTGCACTTTATGCACCTAACAAATCTCTCCATGCTTGAATTTTTCTTATCCTTAAGAAAGAACGAGAACCGGAAGAAAGGGACAGTTTATAGGTGGCAAAAGAGACAACGAAAAAGATAAGAAAGTAAAAGATAGATCCTATGAGAATAAGAATGAATGTATGCAATGAAAATGATTTTACATGAAAACATAATTGAAACGAAAAAAATAGTAAGGGTTAAACTAAAAGAAATTAAATCCTTGTTTTTTGTCCAAAAATCTTACTTGCAATTTCAACAATCGCCAAGGGTATAAAAGTCAAATACCAATCATCCAAACACACAAAAAAATTGTTCAATTATTAGTCTCACTCTCAAGAAAATCTCAACAAAGTCACACCTTGGACGTTGTCCTTAAAAGTGACGGTCATGTGGGTTAGAGTTCAAGTTAGAGGGTTATGAGACTTTACATGAAATTCATTGATTCAATGGTTTAGAAAATCTAGACTACCTCGATGTCAAGCTACTTTAGTTTGGAAGGTATCATATTTTAAAAAGGGACCGTTTCTCAAAACTCAGTTAGTGAACTCAAGGTTGACTCAACCATGTTCCCCAATCCAGACTTATTGTCCATCTTAGGCTTGCTCTTAAAAGTACCAATCACCGCATCTACCCATTTTCTTTGTGTTTCTAGTCTTTTTTACTCTTCAAATTGATTTCTTTGACTTTATTGATGAACTTCTATATTTCATTTCTTCAAGTTGTTATTCAGACTTTTCTTTTATTTGATTGGCTTGCTTCTAAATCTCTTTGTTGGAAGACTTGGCTTATGGTTCTCTCATCGATCTTTTCAGATATTGAACTCTTTGAGACCTTTGATGAGGGAAATTAAATTTTGGCTTGATTTTGTAGCCCAATAGATCTGTAATACTTTATTCAACATGCGGACATGTGGATACAAACGAAATCCCCTTTAAAGAGGTCTACCTAAAAGTAATTTCTAATAATGGGTAAATGACTTTTCTAAAAAGAAGTCGGTATTTATTATCAGGATTTAAGGGAATCGATGTTTTTAAAACATTTTTTACCTTCCTTCACTCCCTAACTTTACACAGAAAATCATCTACCCTCTAACTTTGAGTAACCAAACCACCACGGGTCACCATGGAGGACACCTTCAGAATGTTTATTCTCTGTTTATGTGAGAGTCCTTGAAGTGAGAAATTATATATATATATATATATATATATATATATATATATATATATATATATATATTGTATGTGTTTGGCTTCAAAATGGTTAACCACTCACATGCTTTACGATTGACGGGTCTACTTTCTAATGTTTTTTTAATGAGATGAATGCAAAATGATGAAAATGAAAATATTTTTGTGATTTTTTTTTAAAAATTATATAAAAATGCAATGAAATTCACCCATCCCTAAGCTTTAAATGTTGCATCGTCCTTGATGCTTGGAAAGAGAGCAGGACCAACCATTGATGAGGATCTTGAGGTGGGTGTAGGGGCAGATATTGGGGATAATAGGGTGGTTGTGTGGGTTGACCACCCATACAAAGCACTCGATGTATGTCAAACATAAGAGTATCCACGTGCGAGTTGTGGGTTTGTTGGCTCTCTCTATATGAATAAAAATCCTCTTTCATATCAACAATCTCGGTATTCATCTCACAAATACTATTATAAAGGTCGAAATTGTCACAATGTAATCGCCTATTGTCAGCATGCAACCTTTGAAATTCTTGCATGTACATGTCATGGTAAGGGTGCATGATAGGCTCTTGTTGCACTAGCGCAACAACATTAGGAATTGGTTCATCCTCACTAGACTTAGACTCAAGTTCAGGTTAAGGTAATGAAACACCTAAATTTGACCTAAGAGTCCAAGTTGTGTTTTGGATAGGATCGGACAAAGTAAGAAGATAATTATTAGGATCATCAACGCTAAGATAATCACAAGTATCAACAGTCTAAATACGACCTTGTATTGTCATGCGAATAGGCACATATTATGGAGAGCATCCATAGTGAGGCGAATTTCTACAGGAATGGCATCAAGACCGGATAGATAGATATTGCCTAGAGATGTGTGCATGAGGATGAGAGTGATCATACATGCACAATGTAATTGTCCACTTGTGCTGCGAGACAATTTTAACAATTTGAAAATTACCCACAATCCAAAATTTGGAAGGTGTTTCTGATTGTGAATTGTGCACAACAAGAGTTCTAATTCCTTTTGTCCAGCCTTTCTAATCTCTTGTTGACGAAGGATAGTGGAAGCAAGGATTAGATGAGTGACCTTAAGGACAAGATGAATGATACCCAATGCCTTCGTAGAGCTTGCGACATATCTCAATCTTGCAATTCTTTCCCAAAAAGACTTGATATCTTCAGAGAAGAGAGCATTTGTGTATTGGAAAGGCATGTAAGTATTGGCATTTTGGGCACCAATAAGCTCGTAAATTTGATTTTTGTGCAACTGATAGATACAACTAAATTCTTGGAAAGAAAGATATCCTATTCGTTGATCATAAGCAACAGATGACAAAAATTCAAGAATGGGTTGTACATAACCAATATCTTGAAGTGAAAACAACCTTTCCACCCAGTAAGATGAAACAAGGTGTGAACTTGATCGTGAATACGAAGGTAATCAAGAGCGGGAATATCCGTGAATCTCTATGTTACACGTTTACGAGTGAAGAGATTATAAAATTTAGCTTCTTATTTCAGATTTGAAAATTCCAAGTCACCGAAATATTGGCATGGGGGATTTGGGTCACGTTGACTATCACTAGAGTGAACAACTCTAGAACGCTTTGATTTATCCTTCTTACCACCCTCACAAGATGTTGAGGCCATTAGAGAGATGAAAATTTTAACTCTTAAGCACAATGCAAAAACCAATTCAAGGGACCAACACACAGTTAACACTCAATTTGAAAGCTTAAGCACAAAGATTCAAGCTTATATGACTAACAATGCAAAGTCAAGTAATTGGAAAGAGAATATTCTATTTGGAGCTTGAAACTCGAAGTTGATGCTTGTAAACACTTGCAATCTCCTCCGCAATGCTTCACCAAGCTTATCCTACAAAGATATTGAATAAATTTAACCAAAATTTCCAAACCTATATTTCTAGGGTTCATCCAAAAATCCGAAAATCACCATTGTAATGGTGTTTTGAAGCTTCTTGAATGTAAGGAAGAAGAAAAAAGGTAAAAATCCATACCTTCGTTGCTTAAATCCATGGAAAATCAAAGATTAGAGTGTGTATTGTGTGTACTTATGTAACATCTCAATTCCTAGGTATGAGATTTATTATTTTAAAGACAAGTTTCCCTTGGAACTCATCGAGTTGATGGCCTCAACTCGACGTGTCGAAGGCTTTTGGAACGTGCATCTTTTTGGACCAACTTGACGAGTTGGTGAGGAAAAATTGACGAGTTGGCGGTTGAATGAGAAAATCTAAATTTTAGGGTTTGCAACCTATTTAACCTCTTTAAGTCCTTGAGACAGATCTTTTATCATCCTCCAAACCCTAATATCGACCTTGTAAACCCTAATCTTCATTCCACCTCATCGTGTGATTTAGTGTGTCATTTTTTGGAGTAAAGAAGGAGAAGATTGAAGTAAAGAGGCAAGGATCTAGCAAACTAAGCTCACATCTGCAGTTTGGCACTCTTTGGACCATTGTAACTATTCAAGATCTGAATTTTTATCTATCTATTTAGCTAGATCTTGACTTTGGTCCCTTTTTCTCCTTATTCTTGGGTATTGCAATGGATGGGCTTCATAAAGTTTTCAACTTTATGAATCTCCAGGTCAAGATAACCTTGGAGTGGGTTATATATGGTCCTTTCCACGTTTTGATGCCATGCATGGAGTTTAGGTCATATTTCCCCTTTTTGGTTCAAGACATGCATTGGACATGCATGTTTATAAAGCACCCACCTTTGGGACGTTTTTGAGTCTAGAATCTCTCTTGGATAAAGTTGGGTTCTAGATCTCAAGGATTTGTGCTTAATGGTTAAGCTTTTGAGTTTGCAAGCCTTGTGGATGGGTTTTTGAGCATTTGGAGTAGTCCCACAGGATAAATTTGGAAACTTTATCCTTTTAGACATATTTGTAGTTTAGATATTTTAAGGTTCTAGAAACTGATCTTAATTAGTGATCAATCAATCAATCAACAAGAGTAAGAATTGAAGTAGAAGAAGAAGAAGAAAGAAGCTTGCACATGTTTATATCATAAAAACATCTGGTACAACTTGTGAATACTCAGGCCGCAAATACTAAACCATCAACAACCGACAAAAGACCTTGACCAACCCTATATATAGAAGACACTGGCCGTAAACAGGGTTTACGATCGTAAACACATGACCTGGCTGTAAACACCCAAATAACCTGAAAATACATAAAATGACTCAAAAGACCTTTTACAATGGAAATCCTAGACCAAACCATAAACTGGACCCTTCAATCTTCCCCTTGGTTTAGGACTAGCTTGACTCCATCTTTGTCGACAAGAAGAACATCTGATTTTCCCATAGCCCCGTTTCCACATCCTTTTTTTTATGATATCAGCAACCATAGAAGTATACTCTTGAGCAGCCGGCTCAAAAATATCTTCTGAATGATAAGTTTGTAGGTTTCTTAGACAAGTAAGAAAGCTTGTGTGTTGTTGCAGAAAAGGGAGAGGTATATGATGATTGATGACAAGAAGGCTTGATTGTGTACTTGGATGTCTCTATATTTTATCCAAATGTTGTGGCGTTCATGATGCCTTTTTATTGTGGTGTTATAGAAGACGAAACTGCGAGCGCGAAACAGAGTGACCGAAGTGTCTGGAGGAGAAGGAGGGATTCAACACAGGGTTAAACCGTTGAAGCCCTAACATGGTGGTTTTGAATCATTTTTCCTTTCAGTTTACATTAAGCATCTGGATTTTCTACCATAAGTGGTTGAAGACCCAAATCCGCTCTTTGACGAAACCGATCTCTGCAGAGCCTTGTTCGATTTTGGCAAACCGTTTCTGACTTTGTTATTAAAAACCTGTTTGTTCCTTTGAAAAACTGCCCTTTTCTTGTTTTGATCATCCTTCAAATCATCATCTCGAGAACAAGTTCTTGAGGAATTTCTGGTTAAAGACCTTCCTCGAGACTCGTTCTCTCCTCTTGGTGACAGAAAATGCACAAAATCTTGATTGTGACAATTCCTAGCAATATGACCGCCAGTACCACAATTAAAACAAATCTGTTTATTGTTATTAAAATTGGTATTTCCCTTTTTTGATTTATTTTCTTTAATGACATCCTTACTTTTCCCACAAGAACATGTGTAAGAAACAGATTGTGCGATAAGTGAGGGTGCATCAGATTGTGTGACTTGTGGAGTGGGTGTGCTTGTAACAGAAACATCAGGAGCATAAGGATTATCAAACAAGTCATCAAATATGTCAAAAAAATTCAACTCAACATGATCCAATGCAGAAGAATCACAAGATGTATCATCAATTTTAACATTAGAAACACTAAAGTTTTCATTCGAAACAGAAACAGCAGGTTCAAACACAGTTTTATTATCAGGTCCAGACATAGTTTTATTATCAAAAACATATCCTTCAGCTTCTTTCTTTGACTGAGTTAAGGATTGATCTGCAGGGGAAGTAGAAACATTAGTACTTTCAATATTAATAATTCCTCTTGAAACAAAACCAGTTGGTTTGCCATAAAACATGAATGGTTCGTTGGCAATCTCCTCTTCAGTCAGAGGGTGATACTGATAATTATGATTGAAAGGGGGATGCAATTTATCGTATCCTAAACCCTTTTGCTGATTATGTTTAAATTGCAAGCAATTTATCGTATCCTAAACCCTTTTAATGTGTCAAGCTCAGTAGTCAATTCAGCAAGTTGTCTCTTAACATAGTCATAATTTTCACATTTGTTGCTATAGTCTTCCTAAAGACTCCTAAAGTCTTTGATTTTTGCTTCTAATTGAGCCTTTAGGGGTTTTTGTCCTTTCCTGAGTTAATAACCTTTGTATTTTAGGTCCTCAACTTCCCTACGTAATGATTTTATTTCCTCACGAAGAATTTTAACATAATCAATGCATGCTTGAGAACAAGAAGATAAACTTACCTCATTCTCCTTGGATTCTAAGGTAGAAGATACTATTAGAGCAAACTACAATTCCATCATATTTTCTTCTGGATCAGCCTCAACATTCTTCACAGGAACATCATCATCGATCTGGGCCAAGTGAGCATTTTCAGGTCTTGAAATATTTAGAGCCTGAATTTGGTCCTCCCAGTCAAAAGACTGAGCAACCATTGCAGTCTCACTGTTGACAGCAGCCCCTCCACGATTATTTCCCACGGTAACCATCTTTCTATCATTGTTCATCCTTCTATCTGGTTTGCATTCATTCCCCAGTTGTTCTTTCCCGTCTTCTTTGCAAATTGCTTCGTCCTGAACACTGCCATAGCTATCTGCCATGTAATATTCATCTCTTCCACATCTTCTGGATGAATTTGATCCAGGTCAGCAAATGAGAGTTGAGGTGGGAGCTCTCCAGCTACAAAGGCATTATAACAGTTGACAAGTCCAGTGGCAAGAGCAAGATTTTCATCACTTTCCTAGGAGTTTGAAGAAGAAGCCATAAATGGTACATTGAGGGAGGAAACAGCTTGTGGAGCAACAGACGACTGACTTTGTGAGTGAGGCATGGTTGATGCAGCAGTAAAAAATGTTGCTGATGGAGTAACAAAAGTTTGATTCTGAGGTTGTTGAGCAACAAATGCTTGACCTGGAGAGGAGATGAGTAATGAAAGAGCATTGTAACAATTTGTCAACATGATAAAAGCAATTGTGAAGAGGGCCTTACATATAAAGAAGTTGGTGTTGACATAGATGCTGGTTCAGAGCTTGTATGCAGGACTGCCAAAATGGCACATGGAATTGGAGGCTTTGGTGGTCTTTTTCCACTTGGGGATTCGTATCTTGTAGCTGGTACAGATAGTGTAGGAACCAAACTTAAGTTGGCATTCAAGACTGGAATCCATGATTCCATTGGAATTGATTTGGTGGGGATGAGTGTGAATGACATCATCACATCTGGAGCAAAGACTTTATTCTTCCTTGATTACTCTGAACCAAGTCGCCTTGATGTTGATCTTGCTGAAAAGGTTATAAAAGGAATTGTTGATGGTTGCCAACAATCTGACTGTGCTCTTTTGGGTGGAGAGACTGTAGAAATGCCAGATTTTTATGCAGAAGGAGAATACGATCTTAGTGGTTTTTTAGTTGGAACTATGAAAAAGCATTCGTTTATAAATGGGAAGAATATAGAAGTTGGAGATGTGCTTATTGGCCTCCCATCTAGTGGGGTCCACTCAAATGGGTTCTCACTTGTTCGAAGGGTGCTAGTGAGAAGTGGGCTTTCATTGAAAGACAAACTCCCAGGTGAAGAATCAGTCACATTAGCAGAAGCCTTAATGGCACCAACTGTAATATATGTAAAACAAGTGCTTGATATCATAAGTAAGGAGGGCAATAAGGGTATAAAAGGAATTGCACACATAACAAGTGGCAGCTTCACAGATAACATCCCTCGTGTTTTCCCAAAAGGGCTTGGCACTCTTCTTTATAATGACTCTTGGCCGATTCCCCATTTTTTAAATGGATCCAAAAGGCTGGGGGGATTGAAGATGGTGAAATGAAAAGGACTTTTAATATGGGATTCGGGATGGTTTTGGTTGTTAGTAAAGAGGCTGCTTAAAGGGTACTTAAGGAAGAAGGTGGGATGGTGTATCATATTGGTGAAGTTATAAGCGGTGATGGTGTCAGTTATCAGTAATTTTGATGACTTGCTTCTTGTGACCCGTTGTTACTTTGAGGTATGGATTTTACTAACATAAACGTGTGGGTTTTGATCCATTGTTGTTTTAGCATTGTACTTTGTAATTTTGGAGATGTGAAATAAATGTTTTTTCGGGGATTTTGCGACTTCAAAAAGGGGGGGGGGAGGATTGTTGGGTCAAAATTTTGGTTTATACTTTGCTTTTCTAGGCAATTGTATTTTTTTGTATTGTTTTATGAGTTTACGACTGTGTTTACGGCCGTGAACAGGTTTACGGCCGTGAACTTGTTCACGGCCCATGTCTTATATATAGGGTGAGGAGTGCATGTGGGTGTAAGGAAAAGGAGCTTAAGTGTGTGTATTCTAAGGTGTGTTTTAGAGAGAGAAACAAGAGAGAAGAAGATAATGTGTGAATCTATTGTAAGGAGCTTCATTCATATCTTTAATTCATCATAGATTCAAGTTATTCTTCTTCTCCTTCTCTTCTATTTTGATCTGGCATCATCCGTTTGATTGGTTCCGCACCATCAAACGGATCTGATTGATACACAAGCAAATTGGGGACTTACAGATCTGAGCCTTAGGGACTCTGGAATTGAAGATTCAGCTGTATGTGTTAAGACTGGGAAAACTCGGCGAGTTTTCCAGCCAACTCAGCAAGTTGGCTAGGGTTTTCCCCGACTTTCTGAGTTCTATAGAACTCGACGAGTCTAAGAGGTGCACTCGACGAGTTGGGTCAACATTGACCTTTGAATTTGACTTTGACCATGGTTAACCAAGTTGGACTTTTAAGGGTATTTTGGATATTTCTAGATTTTAATGGAATTGTTTACAAAGTGGTTGTAGGCATTTGAGTTGGGAGTCGAGATTCGGTGTTAGATCTTATCAGTTCAGCTACTTGAGAGGTGATTCTTACTCACTATACTTTCGGGTCGAAGGCACCAAAGCCGACCCATTGGTTTGATAACCTGATATTGTTGACATGTTGAGTATAGTGTAGATTGCATGCTAGAATTGATATGTCAGTCTGGTATGTCTGTAGAACTACCTGTGATATTGTCTAATTATCTTTATATGGAATTATTTGTTATATGTCGACATATTGTGTGGGTTGGGTTGAGGTTGTACTACTCCGTGTTGTAGACAACAAACCCTAGAGTATGCCAGATATGAGCTGAGGGCTAGGGAGGGCATGCCAGACTTATACTGAGGACTCATGAGCATTCTAGATACGAGCTGAGGGTCGGGAAGGGCATGCTAGACTTGTACTGAAGGCCTAGCGATATTCAGTCCAAGGACTGATTAGGCCAGGGAGCAAGCCATACATAAGTTGTGGGCCGAATGCAAGCCAGACTTATGTTGTGGGCTCAGGGGTAATCCAATATGTTAAGTTGTGGACCCATTGCATATTGTTATTATATTTTGTGCTATTTGTAATGTACTGGTATCTTGGAGGAACTCACTAAGATTTGGGCTTGTAGTTTTGGATTATGTTTCAGGTACCTCAAAGGATCGTGGGAAGGCGAAGGCGTGATCGTGTATCTCCTCATATTTTATTCTTACAATTTTAGGATTTCTATGGTGTGAAACTTATTTTGAAAACAATTTGTAAATATTGATGGTTGTGGTTTATTTTAAAAGTTTAAATTTTTTCAAGAATTTCACGAATGTTACAAGTTGGTATCAAAGCCTTGGTTTTAGTGAATTGGAGGAATGCTCGTGTGAATCCAGTCTCAAACTAAGGAAAAGATTTTCCAAAATGATTTTCAAATGGTTTTAAAAATACTCAAGGAGGATGCGATGTGTACGATCAGCTGGAGCCAGTAAGTTAACCCCAAAGTATCATACTATTATTTGATATCGTGCTATGTTAGAATAACATGGTAGTGATAGGATAGGGATCTTCAGGAATTGCATGATTGAGTTGCCTGATTATATGATGCTTGATAGCCTAGGACCTTTCTTTTATGGAATTGACATCATTCCTGTAGTTGCTTAGAGTATGCATAATGGTTATATATAACTATGATCTTATAGCCTGAGAATGTCTGGTTTGACCTTATTTCTTGTTCTTGTTTGAAGAAGGGCTTAGGGTAGGATCATGTATTTGAATATTTATAAGCTCTAGTGTTACGTATGGCTATCATACACGAGTGCTGCAGGGTTGGTGGAAGTTTCATCACGAGTTGTGTGGGTTCAGTCGGCTAGTTGTGAGATGTTCAGCTTTTCCTCTAAGGAGTGAGGATTGAGTGTTCGTCTATTCTTATGAGTATTGTTAGGGCGTTGTGATGATCCTTGAGACAAATACGGGTAGGTGGAGAAGGTAGTATGGGCTCATACTACTGAAAGCACAGGACTCGTACACATACCAAGGAAGTCACAACCCCTCGGGATTCGTGGGAGTTGGTTCCTCGTTATGCTATATGGATTATCTGCTATCTTCCTGGTGTATTTTCAATATGGTGACCAGGAGACATGTTGAGATCGGATCCGGGTCGGGATCAGGAGCTGGCAGTCATGGTGGGCCAGCATTGTCTGAGGACCGCGTCAAGGATATCATCCGCGAGGAGGTGGTTGCTATTGTTTGGGGTCAGATCCTAGAGATGTTCAGGTCTATCAATACCGTGATGATGGAGTTTTTTGATGATCACTATGCAACCATTTCGAAGATGGTTGATATTACAGCCTGCACAGTCGTGGCGGCTGCAGGTGTTGGGATAGGGTGGGTCTTTCAGTATCAGGACTTCAATGATACGAAGCCCTCGAATTTCAATGAATTCCAGGACCCAATTATAGCCATGAGGTGGTTATCTGATGTGGAGGGATATTTCTTCACTTGTTCATGCCCTGCTCATTAGAAGGCCAGGTACGCTCTGAACCTTCTGAGGTCCGGAGCAAAGGATTGGTGGAGGCTCACTACTAGTTCTTATTTTGTTGAGAAGAGGGCTACTGTGACTTGGGAGCAGTTTTCTGAGATGTTCCGTTCCTGATATGTTACGTTGGTGGAGCGGGAGAGGTTAGTGCAAGAGTATCTAGATTTAAGACGGGGTTCTGAGACGGTGATGGAGATTACAAAGATGTTTGCGGAGAGGGCTATGTCTGCCCTAAGTTTGCTGCATCTGAGCAGGCTCATATGACCCCTTACTTGAGCATTCTCAACACGGAGATCAGGCAGTTTGTTTCTACTCGGCACTATAGTTCATTGTTGGAGATGCAGGAGGCCACCGGGCGGCATGAGATTGAGATTGATATGCAGACGAGAGAGCAGAGGTCAGCCCCAACATAGTCGCAGCCTGCATTAAAGCGATTAACGCTGCTGATGTCAGATCTGGGGGTCGAAAGGTCGCACTTGCGGAAGTGCAACAAGGCACACGAGGGTGCTTGTTAATCATCATCGGGGTGCCACAATTGTGGTTGGTAGGGTCACATGGCGAGGGATTGCCGCCAGCAGGCTCCAACACACATAGTTCCAGGATTAGTTATTGTTAAGTACATTTCATGCATTCATTTTGTAGTTTTAGTTCATAAAAGTGCATTGAATTTAGGTTTAAACTCATGCATTTTGCATATTTTTCGGGATTTTTCATGATGCAATTCCATTCACACTTTTATGATATTTCAGGGATTTTTGAAAGTTGGATCTTGATGGAGGAAGTTATAAAGAGTTGGAGACAAAGTTTCAGAAGTTCTGGAGCATTGAAGAGAGAGAGAATGAAGAAATAAAGAATTTGGCTTCACAGGAGTTTACACAACCGTGTAAATGATAGCTTATAATTTACACGGGCCGTGTAAACGTATATACAAGAGCTTTCTACTTCGAAGGCCTGGAAGGATTGAGCATTCTACTTTTCTTGTTTACACGGCCGTATAAATGGCACCCTTTAATTTTCACGGGCCGTGTAAACGTCTCGACAGTTTTTAAAGAAGTTTTACTCTCATATAATTTAGACAATCAGTTTAGTGGGAAGTTAGGTCGGATTTTGGGCAGAGAGAATGCGATTTTCAGAACTTTTGGAAGTAGATTAACACTTGGAAACACTTTAATTTCCTTTTTGTAAATCAATTTGAAGTTTAAACTTGTTTTATTTGTACTTTAACCTAGACATGTGTGGTTGATTTCATTATCATTTCCGAATCTGAATTCTTAAGTATGTGTTGTTAGGTTGTAACTTGAACTTGATTTGTGTTTAACATCTAGTAATCTTTGATTTGATCTTAATCATGTGTTTGGTTTATTCTCTTTTTCACTTGATCAATGAATTAGGGATTTTATCAATCTAGTTAATCAAATTGTAAAATACGTATATGTTTTATGATTTGATGTTAGTAACGTACAATTAATTGATTGTAATTAAATCAAAATGAGTGTAATCAAAGATTAAATGTTCATAATCCCAAGCTTATGAGGTATATTGAATATTGTTGGTAATTGTTGCAAGAGCTTAAAGCCATTTAATGATTTGATGAAAGATCTTATTTGAATCAAATCAATTAAATGAAGTTTTATTTGAAGAACATGTTTTGAATAAAATATTTTTTGTCAACTTTGATATTAGAGTTTATTAGTATCTAAATTACCAACCTAGATAGAACACAATCATATTCATTTTGCATCTTTCAACATAATACATGTATAAGAATCAGAATCGAAAATGTATTTCTTTTATTAAATTCTGTTAACAATCTTGTTTATTTATGAAGTTTAAATCTAGTGCAAACACAATCCCCCATTTTAATATTATTTGTATTATGTGTGAAAATATGGCAAGATAAGAAGTCATGTATTCCTGTGGACCGACCGTGCTTACTCTATACTATCTTTAGTATAAGAAATAGCAGTGATTTGAGCTTTATTAATATTATTTTATCCCATTATTTGTTAGTTTGATAGCAAAACAAATTGGCACCGTTACCGGGGATACAGTAGTACTAATTGTTTATGCCAAGATCTTTCCGCACAGGTAAAACTATACCGGTTGATTTGGAGATAGAGAAATCTGCTAAACAAAGAAGGAAGCAAGCCAGACTTTTAAAGAAACAACAACAATCTGGAGCTTCTTCATCAAATCCATCAACCACATCCTCTCCAACATCCAAAAGTATCACCCCACCATCTTCACCTACTCCTACCATGGTAGACAACCATGGAGGAAATCAAAATCGTCCGCATCCACCACATGAACAAACCTTTAGACAATGGGCCACTCAAGATGTCACCCAACAACCTTTGTGCACAAATTACCCTGCAGCAATCAACTTTGAACTCAAGTCTGGACTCATCCATTTGTTACCCTCATTCTATGGTCTTGAGAATGAAGACCCACATAAATTTCTTAAGGAATTTCATGTTGTTTGTGTGGGTATGAAGCCGCATGAAGTTACAGAAGATCAAATCAAGTTAAGGGCATTCCTTTTTGCTTTACAAGATTCAGCCAAGGAGTGGTTATATGACTTACCACCGGGGTCAGTCACAACATGGAATGAACTTGCAAGGATGTTTCTGGATAAATATTTTCCAGAAATGAGAGCTTCAGCTTTACGCAGAGAGATAATTGGTATCAAGCAACAAAAGAGAGAACCCTTGCATACTTATTGGAAACGGTTCAAGAAATTGTGCTCAAGATGTCCACAACATGGGATTACAGAATATCAGTTGTTGTAGTATTTTTGTGAAGGAATGTCATCTTGGGATAGGAGATTACTCAGTGCATCAAGTGGTGGATCTATAGCTGATAAGACTCCAACAGAAATCAGAGTTCTTATCAAGAACATGGCAGAAGAGTCCAAGCATACAGTCCAAGAAGAAGAATGGTACAGTGATGCACCAAGAGGAGTGAAAGAAATTTCTACCCGAAAAATTGAAAGTCAACTTTCTGAGTTGACTAAGGTAGTAATGATGCTTGCAAAGGACAAGGGCGTGCAACCACCAACAGTTAGACCTTGTGGTATTTGTACACAAGTTGGACATCCCACTGATATGTGCCCAATGTGACAAGAAGATGTAGAGCCAGTTCAAGCTATGGGACTTTCAAGTCAACAACAAGGGAACTTCCAGCCAAGAAGCAATCCAAATTGGCATCAACCTAATGCCAATTTTCAGCCAAGACCACCACCTTATCAACTAAGACCACCATTTCAAAATCAAATGCATCACTAACAAAGTTATCAACCACATTTCCAACCAACTCAACCCCCTCATCAATCTTAATTCCAACCTCAAAACATGCGTCAAGGAAGCAGTTCAAGCGGATCAGGAATGTCTTTAGAAGACATTGTTAAGATTTAGCCACAAGTACTCAAACATTTCAAAATGAGACCAAGGCGAGCATCAAGACTTTGGAGCAACAAATGACTCAACTCACCACTTCTGTGAGTAAATTGGAGTCACAAGGCAAACTACCCGCGCAAACCGAGAAAAATCCAAAACATAGTGCATATGCCATCAGTTTGAGGAATGGCAAAGAATATGAAGGTCCTAAAATGATTGAAGAAGAAGAAGAGATGGAGCTAGAGAAAGAAGAAGAAAAGTCAAAAACACCTTCAAAGCAAGTTCCTATTGAAGCAAAAGTCACTCCTCCTCCATTTCCTTCAAGATTAAACAAGTCAAAGCGTGAAAGGGAAGACAATGAAATCATGGAGATGTTCAGGAAGGTTGAGGTAAATATTCCTCTTATTGATGCCATCAAACAAGTCCCTAGGTATGCTAAATTCCTTAAGGAATTATGTACATCCAAGAAAAATTTGAAAGGGAATGAAACTGTTAAAGTAGGGGAAAATGTGTCCGTAGTGTTACAAAAAAGACTACCTCAAAAATGTAACGATCCGGGTGTTTTCATGGTTCCTTGAAAATTAGGTAATCTTCATGTTCCACGAGCTATGCTAGACCTTGGAGCTTCTATCAATGTTTTGCCATATTCCATCTTTAAAACTTTAAATATTGGCACATTGAAGAAGACCGAGGTAATCATTCAATTGGCTGATAGATCTTTAGTACATCCCAAAGGTGTGCTAGAAGATGTGTTAGTCCAAGTGAATGAACTAGTGGTTCTAGCAGATTTTTATGTCCTTGACATGGATGATGATGACTCACCAAATTTGAGTTCAATTCTCCTAGGAAGACCCTTTTTGAAAACAGCCAGGACGAAAATTGATGTTTATGATGGTACATTGTCCATGGAATTTGATGGGGAGGTGATAAATTTCAATATTTATGATGCTATGAGATATCCAAGTGATATTTCATCTTTGAATTTTGTGAATGTCATTGAACCATTGACAGAGGAGTGTTTTGATTTGTCTAGTCTTGATGTGTTAGCTCTCATTTTAGACATGAATCTTCAAAAGGAAAAAGTGGAAAAACTTGCCAATCAATTCACAATTGATAAAGAGATTATGGAGGTTGTGTCTTGCATGGATGAGAAGAAGAAAATGAGGTTTGATGTTCCAAAGCTGAAAATATGAATGTCTAATGAGAAACTTGTTCATTCTATTGTGCAGGCATCGGAATTGGAGCTCAAAACTTTACCCGAGCATCTCAAGTATGCATATCTTGGAGACAAAGAAACTTTGCTAGTGATCATATCCACCAAGTTGTCAACAAAAGAAGAGGAAGATCTTGTCACCACTTTGAAAGAGTATAAGGAAGTTATTGGGTGGACTATAGCCGACACCAAAGGGCTAAGTCATTCGCTTTGCATGCACAAAATCCTTATGGAAGAAGATTACAAGCCTTCCCGAGAAGCTAAAAGGCGTTTGAATCCTCCAATGATGGAGGTTGTGAAAAAGGAGATTTTGAAGTTGTTGAATGCAGGGATGATTTACCCTATATCAGATAGCAAGTGGGTAAGTCCGGTCCAAGTTGTGCCCAAGAAGACAGGTATTACCGTTACAAAGAATGACCAAGGTGAGTTAGTCCCCACCCGTGTGCAAAACGGGTGGAGAGTTTGCATTGACTATAGAAGACTCAATTCCTCAACCCGGAAAGACCATTTCCCACTTCCCTTCATTGATCAAATATTGGAAAGGTTAGCGGGAAAAACACATTATTGTTGCTTGGATGGGTATTCCGGTTTCCATCAAATACCCGTTGCACCCGAGGACCAAGAAAAAACTACTTTCACATGTCCCTTCGGAACATTTGCATATAGGCGAATGCCTTTTGGACTTTGCAATGCTCCAGCCACTTTTCAAAGGTGCATGGTAAGTATTTTTTCGGAAATTGTTGAGGAAATCATTGAAGTTTTT
This sequence comes from Lactuca sativa, assembly GCF_002870075.4. Lineage (NCBI taxonomy): Eukaryota > Viridiplantae > Streptophyta > Magnoliopsida > Asterales > Asteraceae > Lactuca > Lactuca sativa. The sequence goes on along the minus strand of NC_056630.2, from coordinate 38,197,182 downwards.
ATGGACGACTTCACAATTTATGGTAATTCTTTTCATGAGTGTTTGGGTAATTTGAAAAAGATTTTGCAAAGATGTATTGAGACCAATCTTGTTTTGAATTATGAAAAGTGTCACTTTACGGTTGACAAAGGTCTCATATTAGGTCATATTGTGTCATCTAAGGGTCTAAAAGTAGACAAAGCAAAAATAGATGTCATAAAATCTTTACCTTATCCCACTTGTGTTCGTGAGGTACGCTCATTTCTTGGTCATGCAGGATTTTATAGAAGGTTTATCAAAGATTTTTCCAAGATATCTCGTCCCATGTGTGAGCTCCTAAAAAAAGAGTCAGAATTCGAATTTTCCAAAGAGTGCAACCAAGCTTTTGATCAGTTGAAAGAGTTGATGATAACAGCACCAATACTTCAATCACCGGATTGGAGTTTGCCTTTTGAAATCATGTGTGATGCCAGCAATCATGCAGTTGGTGCATTGTTAGGGCAAAGAAAAGACCGTGTTCCTAATGTTATTTACTATGCCTCAAAAACACTTGATAGTGCACAAGCCAACTATTCAACAACTGAAAAAGAATTGCTATCTATTGTCTTTGCTTTAGACAAATTTCATCAATACCTGCTAGGTTCTAAAGTCATTGTTTATTCTGATCATGCAGCTATGAGGTATCTACTTGCAAAGACGGATTCGAAGCCTAGACTCATTCGATGGGTATTACTCTTGCAAGAGTTTGACATTGAAATCAAAGACAAGAGCGGAAAGTCAAATCTTGTAGCTGATCATCTTAGCAGGATTGTTTCTCCCCATGAATCTACTCTCGTTCATGATGCATTTCCCGATGAGAACCTATTTTCAGCAAAAGTTGCCCCTTGGTATGCCGACATTGTGAATTACATCGTCACAAATCAGTTTCCACCAGATTTGACTCGATGGCAAAAAGACAAGATCAAGAAAGAAGCCAAGAGGTATGTTTGGGATGATCCATATTTGTGGAAATATTGTGCTGACCAAATGATTAGACGATGTGTGGATCAATATGAGGTCCCTTCTATTTTAACATTTTGTCACTCTAATGCTTGTGGAGGACATTTTGGTCCTCAAAGGACTGCAAGAAAAGTGTTAGAGAGTGGATTTTAGTGGCCAAGTATTTTCCATGACTCTTATGACTTTTGTTCAAGCTGTGATAAATGTCAACGGATGGGCTCCTTAAGCTTAAAGAATCAAATGCCCCTAAATCCCATATTAGTTTGTGAAATTTTTGATGTTTGGGGCATTGATTTTATGGGACCTTTTCCATCATCTTCGGGTTTTATTTATATTCTTTTGGCTGTGGACTATGTTTCCAAGTGGATGGAAGCAAAGGCTACCCGTACTAATGATTCAAAATTTGTGATAGATTTCTTGAAGGCTAACATTTTTTCCAGATTTGGTGTTCCAAAGGCCTTGATCAGTGATTGTGGTACACATTTTTGCAATCGTATGCTCGGGAGTGTTTTGAAAAATATGGTGTCACTCATAAAGTTTCCACAACATACCACCCACAAACAAATGGACAAGCTGAGGTGAGCAATCGACAAATCAAGGGCATTTTGGAGAAAACCGTGAATACAACAAGGAAAGATTGGAGTACACGCCTTGATGATGCTTTGTGGGCATACCGCACAGCATACAAAACTCCAATTGGAATGTCTCCATACCGTATTGTTTTTGGAAAGCCGTGTCGATTACCCATTGAGTTGGAACATAGGGCCTATTGGGCGATCAAGCAGTTCAACATGGATTTAAGTGAACCGGGAAAGAAGAGGAAGTTGGACATACAAGAACTTGAGGAAATCCGCAATGAAGCGTATGAGAAAGAGGTTCTTTATAAGGAAAAGACCAAAGCATTCCATGACAAAACGATTACACGCATTTTAAATTAATTCCTGGTAAATTAAGGTCCCGTTGGGTGGGACCGTTTGTTGTCACTAATGTTTTTGAGCATGGTGCAATAGAAATCACAAGTGAGAAAACCGGGAAGATTTTTAAGGTAAATGGTCACCGTTTGAAGCCTAATTATGAATGATTTCAAGTCAAGAATGAAGAGGTGGAGGAAGTAATGGATCCAAAGTATCAAGATTGACAAATAGTTGGGGTCCAAGTCGAGCCAACGACATTAAAAAGGGCCGGCTAACCGGGAGGCAACCCGGGGGTATTTTTGTCATTTCGTATATTTTCATTGTATTTTCTTTGTTTTCAAGCTTCCAAGTTGTTTTTCATGCTAAAAGAGGGTTAAAAATCATTTTCCGGGCAGTAGTGGTTTAGCGGGTTGCAATTTGAAAAAGTGAAAAAATTAAATTTTCTTGGCCTTCTCAGAGGTTTACACGGCCGTGTAAACTTATGCCTATAGTTTCCACGGGCCGTGTAAACGACCAAACACGGTATATCAGATTCAGGAGTTTACACGGCCGTGTAAATGCTCCCCTTTAGTTTACACAGACCGTGTAAACGTAAATACAGAGCTGGACGATTTTAAGGCTAAAACTCGATTTTTTTAACTCATTCTTTTCACATAACCTGCGATTCCTCTCCTCCCTACTGCCCCCCTTCGAAAAAACCCTTCAAAATATTCAATCTTTCTCAATTTTGCATCAAAAATCAAGCTCCAAGGTATGGATTTTTTCTCTTTTCTTCATCTTCTTTATCTTCCACCTCTATTCTACCCTTTTCATGGTCGATTTTGGGGTTTTTGAGCAAAACCCTAGAATTTGTGAACTTCAAAATCTCGACCTAATGCTTGAAATTTCTTGTAGGATAAGCTTGGGGATAGCTTGGTGAAGCATTGGATATCCTCTTACCACCATTTTCAAGCACAAATCGGTATAATTGTTCCAAACTCTTACTTTGTGCATTTAGATAGAACCATATTCCTTTTTGGGTGATTTTTGGTGAAACTTGCTAGTTCTTGTGCTTCAATTGTCCTAAATTGTGTGCAATACTTTGTTGATTCATTTGGGTAATGGCTTCCCGGGGTAAAAGACCTAGAATTGGAAATTCACATGCTGAACAAGACCCACATGCCATGGACAACCCTTATGAATTTGGTCTTATTTTTTAGACCAATCGACAAGAAATCTTGTATGCAAATCTTGTTAGCAGAACAATGGATGCTCAAAAGTTTGTGGACATCCAAGCCCTCAAGGATTTACATATCTATAAGGGTGTCCACAAACTCTTCAAAAACATAGGATGGGAAGCTCTTTTGAATCTACATGCAGTTAATTATCAAACACCAATGTTGGAACTTTTGTCCTCCATTACCTTTGACTATCAAACCCATCTCCTGACTTTCCGTTTACTCAATCAAACCCATCAGTTTCATGCTGACATCCTTTGTGATATGATTGGTGCTCCCAAAGCAAGAAGGGATGTATACATAGCATCCTTTGTGAAAAAATGTTGTGTTTGAGCATAACCGTGCAAGTTTTGGAGAAGCATCTCTTGTGAGTATGAGTATCAGTCAGGCACAGCCAAAGGTTCTAGCATTATCCATCTGGTCTTGAAAGTCGCCCACCAGATCATTGCTTCTCTCCTATTCCCTCAAGAAGAGATTAGCAAGGCTAATAAGAAAGAGATAGAAGTCTTGTGGTGTATGATTAACAAGCCTGCAGAAGTCCCTCATTTTGGGTGTTGGGTGATTTAGAAAATGCTCAGAAGTGCTACGAGCAATGGTGGCCAGCTACATTGTGGAGGCATGGTTTCTATTATTTCTGAGCATCTTGGCCTCCATCTACCCAATAACCCAACAAATATAGTCATGGGTCGTACTCGTCTATCAATTGATGTTATGGAAACAATGCATCTTTTCCACCGCCTTCCCACTGGGGATGTTCATTGGGCAGTAGATGGGAAAGAGTATCTACGCATAGACAGCAGAAACAAAAAGATACTCAATTTAGCCAATGACATTCCATCAACCACTTGGAAACTCAAATCTAACTTAGGTGTTACAGTAGATCATAGTCCTCCACCCTCTCCTCCTCCTGCTCCTACTGCTGGTGCCTCTATCTCATCTTGCCCCATTCCTTCTTCTGAACACAATCTTTATATGGGCGAGTTTGCACGCTTGAACCACCATTACACCAGCCTACAATAGGAAGTCAGAGAAATTTATACGGGTGTCGCTGAAATCACTTCTGATTTTCAGGACTACCGTAACTTGCAAGAAGAGCATTGGGCCCAACAAGAGCTGCGGTGGGCTGAACAGGATCAGAGATAGGCCGCTTAAGAGCAGCACAACCGCAACATTCATCACCTGCTGAGCGATATCCATAGAGTTCTTGTGCTCCCCACACAGCCGCAACCACCATCATCATCCCAACCCCAATGGCCTCCTTATTATCCTACAGATTATCCTTCACTGTTCCCTCCATATCCACCGCCCGGTCCTCAATAGGCCGGCTATGCCTCTCTCCAAGCATCGAGGACGATGCTTATTTTAAGCTTGGGGAGGGGCATCCATCCATGCATTATCCCGTTGCATGTAATTTTGTACATTTTGCATTGCATTATTTTTCTTTTTATTATTTTTCTTTGTCATTTAAAAAAAATTCAATAATTTTTCTTTCTACTCTATATTTATTATACTTTTGTATTCTGCATCTAAATTTTTGTATTGCATGATAAAAAAAAATAATAATAACAAAAATAAATAAATAAATAAATAAAATAAAAATTATAATAATAATAATAATTAGATCCAATCCCAAGCAACCGAATCTTTTCAAAACAGTTGAGCTGGTAAATGAGTCATGTGCCTTGAAATTGGCTTGCTCTTTTTATTGAAAAATCTAAAAGCAAGTTAATCACACACGAGCACATCTCCCGAAGCTACTTGTGCAAAACAAAAAATGAGAAGATTGTCAACACTGGAGCATAACAGCAGGTATGAGTCGATTCTTTGGGATATATGACCGGTCTTATGAGTAGTAATGCTCAATTGAACTTAAAATGCCAAATTCAAAAGTTCATAAAAAGAATGCAAAATCTCAATGTCCCGCCTTCCAGCACTCTTAAAAGTCCTTTCTACTCATTCCCTTTTATATACCCTGCTTGAGAACATAACTTTCTACTCATTCCCATGTTAACATTTAGTCCCCCGAAAAATGTCTAGAAGTCCCTCACGGTAATAAACCGTGAGATGTCCCATAATAGAAAAGTGAAGGACGAAAATATAAAGAAATTGGCCAAATAAATAAATTAATAAGAGTGTTATGTGTTAACTTAGTTATTTGTATATGTGTTACATAAAATAAAATAAAAATGAAAAAAAACTATTATTAAGTTAATCTGTAACCTTTGGGATTCGAACAAGTAAACTCTGAGGGGTGTTTTACACCTAATCGCCTAAAGCTGAATAGTTTGAGACTGGTTGAGTTGAAAATTCGTTACATGGGTTCCATAGAAAATGATGAACTTAATAATAGCAAATAAAGCTAATCTGTGGCCTTTGAGGTTCGGGCAAGTAAACCCGAGGGATCTCTTTAAATCTAGCACACTAAGGTCATTTGATTTGGGTGTGTTGGTTGGAAGCCCGTTACACAGATTTCAAAGAAAGCCATGAGCTTTATTTGTAAAAAAAAATATATAATTAAGAAGTTTGTATATAATTGTGTTTATAGTTTAATTGAATATTGTGTTTAGGAAAAATACTTGGCTGTCAAAAGATTCCCTTGGACTTGGATTTGAATTTATGACATTGGACTGAATGTTAATTACTTCGACTGGTGTAAGTGGTTTGAAGTTTGCAACCAAACTGGATAAATATTAGGGAATTTTTACAAAATATTTTTCAGAAAAAGATTGTTGTTGACCAACAAATAGCTGGAATCGGACATTGTTATATTTTATGAAACAAAGATGGTTGAGCATGTTTTGTCACATATAATTTCACAAGAGTAAGACCATAATTTTTTCCAAGAATTGACTTGATGATATTGAAAAGGAATAAGTGTTGTGATCTTCGACTCTGTTGAGTTGTACTAGGGAGTGGCCAAAGTCTTGTTTCTATTATCATATAATATTTTGAGACTAAAGCCAAGTTGAATCAAGGCATGACAGGTACATTCTCAACTATGGTACAAAACAGGGTAATTGGGTTGGATCTTTTCATGTTTGTTTTGATTTCATGCATTAAGTTTCAAATAGTTTTAACTTTAATTTTCTTTTCTTCTATTCTATTTTATTTTCTCCAGTTTAAATCTTCTTGTTCTTTGTTGAGGACAAGAAAGGTTCAAGCTTGGGGATATTTGTTAAGTGCATTTCATGCATTCATTTTGTAGTTTTAGTTCATAAAAGTGCATTGCATTTAGGTTTAAACTCATGCATTTTGCATATTTTTCGGGATTTTTCATGATGCAATTCCATTCACACACTTTTATGATATTTCAGGGATTTTTAAAGGTTGGATCTTGATGGAGGAAGTTATAAAGAGTTGGAGACAAAGTTTCAGAAGTTTTGGAGCATTGAAGAGAGAGAGAATGAAGAAATAAAGAATTTGGCTTCACAGGAGTTTACACGACCGTGAAAATGATAGCTTATAATTTACATGGTCCGTGTAAACGTATATACAAGAGCATTCTACTCCGAAGGCCTGGAAGGATTGAGCATTCTACTTTTCTTGTTTACACGGCCGTGTAAATGGCACCCTTTAATTTACACGGGCCGTGTAAACGTCTCGACAGTTTTTAAAGAAGTTTAACTCTCATATAATTCAGACAATCAGTTTAGTGGGAAGTTAGGTCGGATTTTGGGCAGAGAGAATGCAATTTTTAGAACTTTTGGAAGTAGATTAACACTTGGAAACACTTTAATTTCCTTTTTGTAAGTCAATTTGATGTTTAAACCCTTTTGATTTGTAGTTTAACCTAGACATGTGTGGTTGATTTCATTATCATTTCCGAATCTGAATTCTTAAGTATGTGTTGTTAGGTTGTAACTTGAACTTGATTTGTGTTTAACATCTAGTAATCTTTGATTTGATCTTAATCATGTGTTTGGTTTATTCTCTTTTTCACTTGATCAATGAATTAGGGATTTTATCAATCTAGTTAATCAAATTGTAAAATTCGTATATGTTTTATGATTTGATGTTAGTAACATACACTTAATTGATTGTAATTAAATCAAAATGAGTGTAATCAAATATTAAATGTTCATAATCCCAAGCTTATGAGGTATATTGAATATTGTTGGTAATTGTTGTAAGAACTTAAAGCCATTTAACGATTTGATGAAAGAGCTTATTTGAATCTGTAGAGAATTGTTATCGAGAATTAAGGAACGAAACAATAGATTTGAATGATGAAAGATGATGAACACACGAAGTAAATATTAATCAGATCTCATTTTTATTAAGACTAATTACAAAGTAAGCTAAAGAGAAATATTGTGTTTCGATCTCATCACTCTACTTCAAGCCTAAGTCCCTATTTATAGGGAACTTACAAAAAATATACTAAGTCTAAACATTTACGCTTCGCATACTACACTTCGCATACAAAATTGACTTAGTAAAATAACATACAAATGCGAATCATTACAATACAGACTATTCGACTTTTACAACATACATCTACATTCTCCCCCTTTGTAAACAGTCGATGCAATTCAACTCAAAAGCTTTTGAATTGCAGAGTGAATTGTTCTTCGCACTTCTCCATACTAGGAGATCACCTTCTTCAAATCTCTCTTGTCACCTTCGTTGTTTTTCTTGCAATTGTTAATACGTATAATGAAGTGCGTATATTGCGAAGAATTGTATCTTTCAATCTCTGAAGCTTTGAACAAAAATTTCTTCGGTTTTCCTTTAGTGTCTCTTCCCGAAAACACCATGCCAAAAGGTTTAAGGCATATCTCACCCACAACATACTTCGACAGAGCAGATTGTGTCAAAGTGTCTTCCCATGGAACTTTAACTTCTCTTCCTAGCACATTAGCTAAATCTTCATCAGTAAGTGCCAAACAGTCGAAATAGTTGTCTATAAACGTCTTCACATGTGCGAATCCAACTTTAAACACATCTGCTTCCGAGCCTTTGAGTTTGTTTTCTTCCATATGCTTCAGAATAAGAGCTACTTGAATAAGATCGTTGCAATTCATCAACGGAAAATCAGCAACTGTGAAGTCGTATTGTTTGTTGTCAGCCCTGATGACAAAATATCGAAAATTTTGCAGCATGTCTTCAAATAGAACATCCTTCTTTATTGTAAGCACCTTCTTGATCTTCATCAGGGTCCAAACTTCATCAGGATTCTTCCCAAGAACAGCATGAAATCTGATTTTCATATGAGTGTAGTCATCCGGATTATCGAATTTCTCACTGGTCTTGTATTGAGCTGTGATGAATAACATTTCGTTAATTGGGAAGTCCAGCTGACAGTGATCTAAGTTCGCAATATCGTAACTTCGTTTAGGCTTCTTCTCGAACTCATACATCTCCCTTCCTACAACTTTCGACTCTATAGTTTCGTAAGAGTAAAGTTTCGCAGGATCTCCTTTGTTCATGGAGGGAGGATCACTCGCCCTTTGTCTCATGATGCTCTGAACTTGTCTCATCCTCTCCAATTCAGCCTCAGCATCAGCTTTTATTTCCTCCTTCGACTTTTCATACAAGATGCCTTTTCCTTTTCCTGAAACATCTTTCTGAGGTTTTGAGTTTGAACCTCCTTCGTTTTCTCCAATAACAATTCCCTTGGAAATTGTTTTTGTGGTGATTGTTGTTGAAGAAATCGGTTTTGTAGGAATTGGAAGAGTTGCAACCAGTTGAGTCGAAATCACTTTTCCCACTATCTTAGCCTCATCTTCTTTACTTCGACTTTTCTCTCCCCCTTGCACCCCTTTGAAAACAGGTGGAGCACCCTTCGGAAGTAAAGAAGTGAAGTTTGTGAGCGGAGCAAGAGCTTTTTGAATAGCTTGTTCTAAAGTGTTAATCTTTAGAGACAAGAATTATGGAGTAATGATTTGCGAAGATGATGAATGCGAAACGGCTGATTTAAGCTCAGTGACCAATTTGATCAAGTGATCAAACTTCTCCATTGTAGCAGCTTTCTGATCTTCAATAACAGGAATATTATTGAGTTTGTTGAGTTGAGAAGAAATTTCCACAATTTGCTTTTGAAGATCTGCTTGTCTCGTATGCACATCTTGAAGATCCTTCGCAAGTTCAGACTTCAATTCCTGAATTTTGAAGTTGACATCCTCATGAGCTTTCTTGACGTCTTGCACAAAAAGAATGTGGCGTTCTTTTGTAGCAGCTTTAAGATTTTGAACTGCAGACGTAAAATTATTCCCTTGTGCTTTCATTCTCAGCTCATTGTTTTTATCGGACTGATCTACTTTCTCCATGATTCGCTTCTCAGCACCTTTAAGCATGACATCCACCTCCATTGCTGAGATTGAAGACATTCTCCCGGAATCGGCTTGCGATTGGATAATGGCCTTCAACTTTTGATTCAGTATTTTAAACTGCTTTCCTGTCATCAGCATATGATCAGGAATATCTTCTTCGTCTGAATCAAAAGGAATGTCATCGAGAATTCCTCCAAAAGCACCTCCTTCGACTTCAGGATCAGACATTTGTTGCGAAGGTGGAGGATTTTCAGGTGATTGTGATGGAAAAAGTGTGGTGAATGGGTTTTGAAGGGCATGATCAAAAATAGATGAAGTGGTGGATAAAGTGGTAATAGGTAAGGATGTTTGGATTATGGGTGCAACACTCGGGATAGGTGCCCCCGTATCAGATACGTTGACAACCATATCCGAAATAGGTACCTCCTCAGTAACTGACTTGGTAAGAACTATTTCGAGTGGTTGGGTTTGTGAAATAGTAGTGGAAATTTGCGAAGTTGAAATGATTGGTAAAGAGACATTTACCATAGTTGTGACAGGTGGAGTTTCTGGGACAACTTCTTCATCTAATGATTCATTGCGAATCACCATCTTCATCTTCTTGACCAGTGTTCGTTGCATGTTTTTCGCAACATCTTCTGCCCGTTGGCGTTTCTTTCCTGGAGACACTAGGGCGGGAATACTGCGAATAGTAACTCCTTTACTACTCACTTCCGCTTTGCGAATTTGTTTTAAAACCCCAGACTTGGAAGGTAAAACTTCCTTCTTCGATACTTCATCTTGCACAGTTGGTGAGGATGAACCCTTCGCAGTTTTCTTGCTAACCTTCTTCTTCTTTGACGGTGTAGCAACATCTGGTAGCACGCCGGTCTGATTAGCTGTATCAATGTTTCGCAAATATCTCACCAACACTTTGTGAGTGGGAGAAACTTTGCGAAGCATCGCATCCGGAATACGAGCTACACGGGTAAAAATGGCTTCATCATCTTCAACCACTTTGGGAAACTGGTAGAAAGAAAATTCCGCAACTTCGACATCTTGCATTATTGGAATAACTTCTTTCTCGTAAACTTTCTCCAAGATCAAACTCCAGTATCTGGCACAAGATATCCCCTTCTTCGAATTTGTGTTTTCCAAGCTTTTCACAAATTCTTTCCACAGCTGTGTTGCGTAGTCGACATTGATGTCATAGTAGATACCCATTACCATGGCATACACTTCGACTCTTCCTCTATCCAAGCCGAATGATCTTCCGGTAAGGCATCGTAGAAAAATGCCAAAAAGAAAATTCCAGATGCATGGTAATCCCGACTTCCAGAAGTCACTGATCTTCTCCAACTCCGGTTGATGTCCCATCTCATTGAACATATGGATTATCTGGGAGTTTACAGGTTTAACAAACGGTGGGTTGTTTGGAATCTGCAAGAACTCCACAAACAAGTTCTTTGACAGTTTAACCTTCTTGTTGTTGATGAGATTGAAGGTAATCACATCTGCCGTGTGATTGTATGAAGCCGTGGATGCAGCACGAGATAACCACACAATCGGAACTGGGAATGATCGGAACATGGCAGTTGATAACGGTGATCGTTTCAAAGCCACAATAAGCATCTTTAAGTCTTCTGGATACATAGAAACGGTAGGATCAACTTGGTAATTTGTGCTTTGAAACTTCATTAGTGATTGAGAAAGGACCTCATCAGTGTTGGAATTTGTGGCTGCCATTGTTAGGGTTTGAAAGAAATTGGAAGTTTGAATCAAGATGAAAGCTTTGAAGTTTTGTGAGAATTCTTGTTTGCGTAACTGTTCACAGTGTTCTTGATCCCCCTTTTATAGGTTACTCAAACTTGATTTGAAATTAAAGCGGGATACATTTAGTATACAGCCTTTCAAGTATCCGTTATAGAATCCGAATCGGTAAAACCCTTCGCATGGAAGCAAGGCTCTTTCACTTTTGGGATTTAAAGTGAAGTCATATGCCAGACTTGCGAAATCATCAGTCTAAGTTGGTTTTACTCAGAACCTCAAGGATTTCGTGTGTGCAATGTGTCAATGAATAAGATAACAATCAAGAAACTTTGGAATGTTGTGATGTCAAAAAGTTAATTTGACATGAATGCAGTAAAACCCCAGGCAAAGGTTGCTTCGTTAATCATCAAGAAAGATAATCAACAGCTTGTGTATTTTCCCGTGAATTACAATCGAATACTTGTAAAGAAGTATCAAAGGGCTTCTTTTAAAAGTCATTTTGGGTTGGTTCGAAATTTCATTACATATCAGCCTTAACATAAGGTGAGAAATTGTAAATGAAATTACTTGTTTGACCAGTGTAGTCAGTGACAAGTTGGCTTGTGAAAATATTTATCATGACAAGAATTTGCGAATGAAACTTACACTGAAATCATATTCAAGAGAAAATTTGTTTTGGATCTTGTTGGGTAACAAATATTCTTGGTTGTAAATATTTGATCAAGACCACGCATGCGAATTGAATATGATTTGAAGTTTCGAAATTTTTGATACTGAAATAAAGGTTTCGTAAAAATCTGGAACATAGTTCCCCGTCAATTCCTTAAGGTGTATGATTTTTGGGTTTCACTTTCATCACGGACTCATGATGTTAGATCTTTAACACAGAGTTGTGATTTGTCTAGGTTTTGATTGGTTTGACCAAAAACCTCAAGGACAAATCTTCGTTAAAAATTTTTTTGGATTTGAAGAACAGTTTGGTTTAAAAATATTGGTTAAGACTCGATGTGTACCTCTGTTATATTTGGACAAAACAGAAAACTCTTAACTCATTTGAAAAGAGTAAGGTAGCTCGTTTTGACTTATGCGAATATAAGCCTTGTTTTGGGAAGAAATTTTCTTGGGATAATTTCATTAAGGCTTTCTTGTCACACATAGAGTCATGTTGAGGCTTTTGGTCTACATACAGCAGCATGCTTCTAGGGACATCCTAACTAGTTTGTAAAAGAAATTTAATACCTTCCCACAGAAACACAAATGTATGACCTCTTCGCATCGTTGCCCTGTATTAATTTCTCAACACACAGTTTAAAGAACAAAGAAAACAAAAATATTTTTGTGATTTTTGAATTTTTCAAAACAAAACAAATAACATCTTTTTGTATTTTTGATTTTTCAAAATTAAAGAACAAAAATAATTTTTTTTTTATTTTTCAAAAATAAAGAACAAAAATAAAATCTTTTTGGATTTTTGATTTTTCAAAAATAAAACCATATGCGTAAACCTTACCGTAGTGATTATGCGAAAAGATATGGTTGTGAAGCCATGCGAAGCCTCTAGATGAACAGTAACCTCTAAATGATTTTGACACTTAGCTGCTGAAAAAAATGTTATTCTTGTGTTGAAGAAATGGAATTCGCATTAATCATCCCCAAACCTGCTAAAATTCGAACAAATGATTTTTTATCAAGAGGTTTTGTAAAAATATCAGCAAGTTGTTCAGTTGTTTTGACAAAATGAATTTCAATATTCCCATCTTCCACATGATCTTTAATAAAATGATATCGAAGAGCAATGTGTTTTGTCTTTGAATGTTGCACTGGATTGTGACAAATGCGAATTGCACTTTGTGAATCACAATACAAAGGAATCTTTTTCATGTTTATTGCATAATCACGAAGTTGACTCTGAATCCAAATAATTTGCGAAGTACAAGCAGCCGCAGATATGTATTCTGCCTCAGCGGTTGATATAGCCACACAAGTCTGTTTCTTTGATTGCCAGCTCACTAACTTTCCATCCAATAGTTGACATCCAGCAGTCGTACTTTTTCTATCCAAAGTACATCCTCCTAGATCGGAATCTGAAAAAGCTTGAATGAAGAATCCTGCTTTCACAGGATACCAAAGTCCTAAAGAAACAGTTCCCTTTAGATAGCGAAAAATATTTTTCACTGCAGTCAAATGAAGCTCTCTTGGATTAGCTTGATATCTAGCACAACAACAAACCGAAAACATAATATCAGGTCTACTTGCAGTTAAGTACAATAAAGACCTTATCATGCTACGATACAGTGTTAGATCAACAGCAGGAGCATCTAACGAAGGAGTTAGTCTTGTTCCTATTGCCATAGGTACTCTGAGCTTTGTGCTCTTTAGCATTCCAAACTTTTCAAGCAAGTTCTTCGTATATTTTTCTTGATTGATTAAGATTCCTTCCCTATTCTGTCTTATATTTAAACCAAGAAAATTATTAATTTTTCCCATCATGCTCATTTCAAACTGACTTTTCATTAAATTTTCAAAGTCAATTGACAACGCTGGATCAGTCGAACCAAAGATAATATCATCAACATAAATTTGAACAAGCATTAGATGACACCCAACTTTCTTGCGAAATAATGTGGGGTCAACTGATCCTTGTTTAAATTTAGATTGTTTCAAAAAATTTATAAGTGTTGCGTACCAGGCCCTTGGTGCTTGTTTTAACCCATATACAGCTTTGTCAAGGACATACACATGATCAGGATGCTCATTGTTTACAAATCCTGGTGGTTGTTCAACATACACTGTTTCTTCGAGTTTTCCATTTAAGAACGCACATTTAACATCCATTTGATAAACATCAAAGTCTTTGTGAGCTGCATAGGCTAAAAATATGCGAACTGCTTCAAGTCTTTCAACAGGTGCAAATGTTTCTTCATAGTCAATGCCTTCTTGTTGCGAATAACCTTTTACCACTAGTCTTGCTTTATTTCGAATAATATTGCGATCTTTGTCGGTTTTGTTTTTAAAAATCCATTTTAATCCAACAATTGAAACATCAGAAGGTTTAGAAACTAATCTCCAAACCTTGTTTCGTTCAAATTCATCCAATTCAGATTGCATAGCAACAACCCAATCTGAGTGTTCCATAACATTCTTTACAGTTTTTGGCTCTATTTTCGAAATAAAAACATTAAACATACAAAGTTCTTGGTTTGCATTCAGTACCTCATTTTTCGCACAATTTGAGCTCTAGTCAACACACCTTCTTGTGGATTACCAATTACTTGTTCTTTTGGATGATTTCTTGTCCATTTCTCGAGTGGTGGAAAATTTGGATCAAATTCTAATGGTGCATCTTCATACATATCTTCATTTTCAGATCCTCCAACAGAAAAGTTATCATTAACTTCATGAAATTCTTCATTTGTATCAAGATTAATTGTCTCTGTTTCATCATGCTCCCCCTCAACATGATCTGTATCTTGATACTCCCCCTCAAAATGATATTCTTGTTGAGTTTGCGAATGCTCCCCCTCAATTTGATATTCTTGTTGATTTTGCGAAGGCTCCCCCTCAACTTGATGTTCTTGTTGATTTTGCGAAGGCTCCCCCTCAACTTGATGTTCTTGTTCCCTATGAACATCTGGTATGCTTTCACAAGTTATCGTTGATTCATCAGTATGTTTTGAGGATTCTGATGTTTGATTATCAGGAGCATTATTTTCTACATCAATGGCCCTGTCAGGAATTCCAAAAATTAAATCATAATCAAAATCATTGATTTCAGAATTATCAATTTGAGTATTTGAATCCACAAGTATTGGTTTATTATCGAATTTACTATCAATTTGTTTAAGATAGTAATCATCAAATGTTAAATTGAAAGTTTCTTCAATTTTTCTTGTTCGTTTATTTAGCACTCTATATGCAACTGAATTCTGCGAATATCCTAAGAAGATGCCTTCATCAGCTTTAGCTTGAAACTTAGACAAATTATCTTTGATATTCATGATAAAGCACCTGCAACCAATAACATGAAAGAATTTTACATTAGGTTTCCAATTATTGATTATTTCATATGGAGTAACATTAAATCTTCGATGAATGTATGATCGATTCTGAGTAAAACATGTTATGGACACAGCTTCTGCCCAAAGATATTGAGGTAGATTCGCATATGTCAACATGGTTCTGGCAGCTTCGTATAGAGATCGATTTCTTCTTTCAACTACACCATTTTGTTGTGGCGTATATGGTGATGAAAAATTATGCGAAATGCCTTTGCTTGTAAGAAAACTGTCAAGAGTTTGATTTTTAAACTCAGAACCATTATCACTTTTAATTTTTCGTACATTCTTCTTCAGACTAACTTCAATCTTTTTGATAAAATCAATCATCATCGGAGCAACTTCAGATTTCAACCTGAGAAAAAACACCCACGTAAATCTAGAGAAATCATCTACAACAACTAAAATATACCGTTTTTGGTTTATTGTTGCAACAGTTGATGGTCCACATAGATCAATGTGAAGAAGTTCCAATGGATCAACTATTTTTGAATCTATCACAATCGGATGACCCTTTCGATGTTGTTTTCCTTGTTCGCAAGCTGCACACAAAGAATCATTGTCAAATTTTAGTACTGGTAACCCTCGAACTAAATCTTCAGTTACAAGTTTATTTATATTTCGAAAGTTCAAGTGTGACAATCGTCTATGCCAAAGCCAACTAAGATCATTGGATGCTTATGATAGTAAACACACAGCTGGTTTTCCCACAATTGGTTTGATGTCTAGTGTAAACATATCACCATATCTTTTGGATTTGAGGAGTATTTCATTCGTCTTGACATTTGAAATGATACTTCCTTCTTCATTGAATACAACTTGATTTCCAGTACCCAAAACAAGTTGTGATACACTTATCAAATTATGTTGAAGTCCTTCAACATATGCCACTCTGTTTACTGTGAAGTTTCCATTTGTGACTTTCCCATATCCTTTCACTTGAAACTTGTGATTATTTCCAAATTTGACAACTCCAGCATTTTCCAAGCTTCTGTAATCTCGCAAATTTTCTTTTCTTCCAGTCATGTGACGAGAGCAACCACTATCAATGTACCATTTTATATCATATTGTTCGTCACATATCACCTGCATTTATTGAAAAAATTTAGGAACCCAAGACTTTTTGGGTCCATCATTAGTAGAATGAAACAAACTTTTGGAATTTAAAAACCATGTTTTCACTTTGTTTGTAACCGAATCAATTATATCAACATCATCAGTTCTAGATATGGAAATATAGTCATTCAATAATTTTGGATTTCCATTAATTGTAATCTTATCCTTCACAACATTCGCATTTTTGATAATTGGTTTCCATTTTTGAAATGGAACTTGCGAATTATGAGATGATGCACTATCACTTGAAGAATTATTTGTGAACTTATCAAATGCATTTTTGATTTGTTCTTCTGAAAACTTTCCACTTTGATATTTCTTTCCTTTTCCTTCAAACCAATGATTGATCATACTTACATCAGATTTTCCTTTTGTGTATGAAACTTTGGTTGGTTTTGATATTGAAGGATTTGGAAAATTTGGTTGTTTTGGTGAAAATTTCTTTTTGGCTTGAGTTGAGTTCTTCAAACTTGATGAATTATTCGTGAATTTGCCAACATTTTGAAACTTTTGATTATTTGCAAATTTTCGCGAATTCTCAAATTTTCGATTGTTGTTATATTTGCGAATATATGGAACCTTGTTAACAGAGTTTATTTGTTTATGAAAACTTGATGATGTTTTTGAAATTTGTTCTTTTTCATCTCTTGATTTTTTATTAGACACAACTTGCCAGAATATTGCTTTTCTAGCTTTTCTTTTTGAAACATTATTTTCTGTTGAAAAATTTCCAACCATTAATTTGAATTCATGAGAATTTAGTTTCACTTCAACCTTTGGGTTTTCAACTTTTTCAAAAATTTTGTTTGATTTTTCACCTTTAACCACCCATTTTTGTGATGATTTTTGTTTTTGAAACACATAAGGATTTTTGGTTAAATTGTTTTCTTCTGTGATTTGATTTGCGAAAAAGCCTTCGGTTGTGGACTTTTGATTATCTTTTTCAATCATTTTATTAAACTCAGGATGAACTTTCTCAGTATTTCCAATAGTGACAAAAACTTGATTTGGAAAAATGGTTTTATCAGTACATACAAAATTTGGAAATACCACAGTGTTGGTTTCCAAATAATGTGCGCCTTTATCATTTAAAATTTTGTCAAATTCTTTTGTATCTTCAAACACTTGATCAACCACAACCCTTTGAGGTGTTTCAGTTGAAACTTTCTTTTCTTCTTTATTTACATCTATGTCATCAGATTTCCAGCTTTCAACTTCCACACTATCAAACTTACAATGTTGCGAAGTTGAAGGTTTATCAATTTCATCCTCTATTATTGAATCAACTATTATTTCTTTACCTTTGATCTTAGATGTGATATTAATGATTGACAATTGTGAACAATCAACCTCTTCTTCCTCTTCTATCTCACTGATTTCACTCACATTATCAGAATTTTCATCAATATCAGCATAATTAAATTGTGAGGCAAGAGTTGAATTTTCAGTTTTCTTTATGATTTTCACTTGTTCACTCTTTGTCAAACTTTCATTGACAATGTTAACCAACTCATCAGCATTCAGAAATTCATCAATTTTGACAATACCATAAGTATATCTATCATCAGGTATTTTGTCAAATTGAGCAATTGTGTTCTCGCAATCATAAGAAACAACATCAACTTTTTCACGTTCATACTCAAGAAAAGGTAAAAGTTTCCTATGTTGTTCTTTGCTAATATCAGAAGAATGATGTAAAGCTGTTAATTTTGCATACAGTCGTTTTGCAGAATTACAATATATGTTTCTTTGTGCTAGTAATAACCTAACATCGTTAGTAAGATTATTCCTATCACAATCTATATTTTTGACTTGCATTTCCAATTTTTCAACTCTGCTCTTCTTTATTTCTAAATCTCTTCGTGTCTCACTAAGTTGCACATTTAATTTCTTAGCTTCATTACTAGCAGACACAATAACAGAATCAAAATAAGCCGCAGTATCATCAAATGAAACAATTTCAGCATCATAAGCAGATAAAGGAATATTAAAAGATTCAAGAATTGGACGTACCTTGGTTGTCATTGGTGACTTGTCAGTGGATTTAGACACAAAACATCTCCCTGAAATGTTCTCTTCGCAATCCTCAAAACTTGCGAACATTGCTCCATGTGTGGGATGCCTCATTTCTTCATCATTAGATCCTGAAGACCAGATCTGATAAGTTCCACTCTCTTCTTCAGCAGTTTCTCCCTTAGCAACCAATGATACTCCTTTGGTCTTTGCACGTAATTCTTCAATCTTCTCGGAGTAGTATGCTTCATCTTTGACTTTTTCTTTCTTCTCTTCCTTCTTTCGCAACATGCAGTCAGCTGCGAAATGATTCGCACCATTGCAATAATGACAATAAATTCCTGAATCACCTTTCAACTTTTTCTCTTCATTCGCATTTTTCTGTTTTTCATCAATTTTCTCCATTTTCTTCCTTTCTTCCCCTCCAGTCTTTGTGATAACATTTTTCGCATCATTCATCTTTCCTTTTGGATTAAAAGGCTTTTTGAAAAACTTTTTAACTCTGTTGTTTGAATAGAATGCTACAGCTTCATCATCGGAGTTCATCAAAAATCCTTCTTCATCTGAACCATCTTTTTCATCAGTTTCTAATAATTTTGAAACAAGAGCCAAAGGACCACCAATATCTAGTTTTGATTCTTCATACATTTCTGAGACCTCATATTCATGTGTTTTTAGTTGATTGTAGAGATCATTCAATTTAGTTGTATCAAAACTTTGTTGATTCTTAATCATCATGCTCACACTTCGCCATTCCTTGCGAAGACCCATAATGAAAGTTAAATTGAATTCCATGAGAGATCTAGTGATACCATACCTATTGCATCGAAACATAAGCTCATTCAGACGATCATAATAACTTTCGAGAGTTTCTGCATCCTTTTGTCTGAATTCCTTCAGTTCAACCAGGCATTGCTTCACAGAATTGATCTTCGTCTTTTCGCTACCTTGATACTTCTCTTTTAGAGTATTCCAGATGTCTTTTGTTGTTTTACAACTACGAATGTAATTGTAAACCACAGGAGGTAGAGCACCTCTTAGTTCCCTCATGCACCTCTTTTCATTATTCTTCAGTCGTTTTCGTTGTTCTTCAACATCAGGAGATGCAGTGGATGATCCAATTTGTTGAACATTCGCAGGAGCTTGTACTGTTCCATCGATACAATTCCAAAGTTCTTCATCAATTCCATTTAAGTAATCTTCCATTCTATCAGCCCACTGATCATAGTATTCTGGAATCAACATCGGAATTTTGGTTGAGGAACCAAGCAAGTGAGAGAAAGAAGTCATTGTATTCATGTTGAAGTTCGCCATTGATGAACACAGAAAATATCTGAAAACTTGAAAACTTGATGAATTTCAGAATTCGATCAAATGAATTGATCAAAAATGACTAATCGATTACTTGACTTAACAATTCAAATACAGAATCGATTCAAATCTGAAGATCAAAAGTGATTTTCAAAACCAAAATTGCGCGGAAAATTTTGAGAAAATTTTGTAACTCAAAAAGCAAATGATTCTTATACGAAAATCAAATCTAAGCAGTTTGAATCCTGCTCTGATACCAATTGTAGAGAATTGTTATCGAGAATTAAGAAACGAAACAATAGATTTGAATGATGAAAGATGATGAACACACGAAGTAAATATTAATCAGATCTCATTTTTATTAAGACTGATTACAAAGTAAGTTGAAGAGAAATATTGTGTTTCGATCTCATCACTCTACTTCAAGCCTAAGTCCCTATTTATAGGGAACTTACAAAAAATATACTAAGTCTAAATATTTACGCTTCGCATACTACACTTCGCATACAAAATTGACTTAGTAAAATAACATACAAATGTGAATCATTACAATACAGACTATTCGACTTTTACAACATACATCTACAGAATCAAATCAATTAAATGAAGTTTTATTTGAAGAACATGTTTTGAATAAAATATTTTTTGTCAACTTGGATATTAGAGTTTATTAGTATCTAAATTACCATCCTAGATAGAACACAATCATATTCATTTTGCATCTTTCCACATAATACATGTATAAGAATCAGAATCGGAAATGTATTTCTTTTATTAAATTCTGTTAACAATCTTGTTTATTTATGAAGTTTAAATCTAGTGCAAACACAATCCCCCATTTTAATATTATTTGTATTATGTGTGAAAATATGGCAAGATAAGAAGTCCTGTATTCCTATGGACCGACCCTGCTTACTCTATACTATCTTTAGTATAAGAAATAGCAGTGATTTGAGCTTTATTAATATTATTTTATCCCATTATTTGTTGGTTTGACAGCCTAACAGTTATCATTGCGACCAGGTTGGCCATGTGAAGGCCAAATGTCCATCGCTTACTGCTAGGCCGGCGTAGGCTCCAGCACCAACTACATTGAGGATCACTAACGAGAGTCAGGATAGGGCGGAACCCTCGAGGTCTTGAGGTCGCGCTTTCTAGCTCACTGTCGAGGAGGCTAGGATAGCACCATATATTGTGACTGGTATGTTTCTATCCCTTATCTTATTTATTATGTTTGCTTTATACTCATTTGTTTGTACCTTTGGTAGGTACATTTCTAGTGAACTCATTGCCTGCTTTAGTGTTGTTTGACTCAGATGCGAGTCGGTCCTTTTTTTTCTCGGAGTTTTAGTTGGGTGTTTGCTTTTCCTATAGGGGAGTTAGAGTGTCCATTGCGATTTTCTATCTCCAACGAACACAGGGTTTTTGCTTCTTCACTTTATTAGGGTTGCGTTCTAGAGATCTTCGGGGTATCCTTTCTGATCGATTTGATTCCTATTCCCATGGGGATGTCTGCGTGATTGTGGGTATGGATTGGCTGAGCCATTTCAGTGTCATGATCGACTGCAAGGGTCATTGTGTCGTAGTTCGAACCCCAAGTGGGGGAGAAATAGTTATTTATGAAGAGGGCACGATGTTGGGTTCAAGTTTTTGTTCGGCAGCCAGGGCTCCGCATTATATTCATCACGGGTACGTAGGTTACTTAGCTTATGTGGTGGACATGCGGGTTGGGGATCATGTGTTGGTTGTTGATCTGCTAGTTGTCAGGGAGTTCGCTAATGTATTCCTAGAGGAGCTACCCGGTGTACCTCCTGAGAGACAGGTCTAGTTCAGGATCAACTATGTGCCAGGTGCGGCCCCTATTTCCATGGCGTCGTACCGATTGGCACCGCCTGATATGTAGGAGCTATCATCTCAGCTGCAGGAGCTGTTAGGCAATCAGTTCATCCATCCGAACAGATCTCTGTGAGGAGCGCCGATTCTATTTGTCAGGTAGAAGGATGGTTCGCATCGGATGTGCACAGATTATAGGGAGCTGAACAAGCTAATAGTGGAGAACCGTTATCCCCTTCCACAGATTGATGATCTCTTTGATCAGTTGCGGGGAGCATCTTGATTCACCATGATTGATATAAGGTATGGGTACCATCAGGTCAGGGTAAGGGTGGAGGGCATGGAAAAGACCACATTTCGGACTCGTTATGGGCATTACGAGTTTGTGGTGATGCCATTCGGGCTCACCAACGCGCCTGCGATATTTATGAATTTGATGAATCAGGTATGTGGGCCGATGCTTGATCGTTCGATTATTGTGTTTATTGATGATATCTTGGTGTATTACAAGACCATAGAGCAGCATGAGGAGCATATTTGCGATCTTTTAGGAGTTTTGAGGTGAGAACGACTTGATGATAAGTTCTCGAAGTGCGAGTTTTGGTTGCAAGAGGTTCAGTTCCTTGGATACCTCGTAAACCAAGATGGGATTTTGGTCGATCCGGCCAAAATCGAGGCAGTGATGCAGTGGGAGGTTCCGAAATCTCCCTCAGATATCAGGAGTTTTCTGGGTTTGGCAGGGTACTACCGGAGATTTATTCAGGATTTCTCCAAGATTGCAGTACCCCTCACTCATCTGACGAGCAAGGAGGTGGATTTCCGGTAAGGCCCTGAGCAGCAGTCCACATCTGAGACCCTTCGGCAGAGACTTTGCGAGGCCCGAGTTTTGACCCTCCAGGAGGGAATTGAGGATTTTGTGGTTTTCTGTGATGCATCCATCACCAGTTTGGGATCAGTTCTCATGCATAGAGGAAGGGTGATAGCTTATGCTTCACGGTAGCTGAAGCCGCATGAGACGAGATATCCCATGCATGATCTTGAGTTCGGGGTGGTGGTTTACACCCTCAATATTTAGAGACATTACCTTTATGGGGTCTGTTGTACTATCTACACGGATCACAAGAGTTTGAGGCACATTATGGATTAGCCTAACCTAAACATGAAGCGGCACAGGTGGTTGGACGTAGTCAAGGATTATGACTATGAAATCCTTTACCATCTGGGTAAAGCGAATGTGGTGGCGGATACCCTAAGCTGTAAGTCAGCTAGATCTTCTGTTCCAGTGACATGTATGAGGATATCTGTGGATTCTCCACTTGTGGATTTGATTAGCGAGGTTCAGACCGAGGGTGTTTGAGAGGAGAATTGGAAGATTGAGAGGATCAGGGGTGAGATTACCATATTTGTTTCGGATAGTCGTGGTTTGTTGACCCGTTGTCGTCGGGTATGGGTTCTTACGTCTGGTGAGGTCAGGCGGATCATGCTGGAGGAGGCTCATAAGTCTCGCTTTTCTATTCACTTGGGGGGGCACCAAGATGTGTCAGGATCTGAGATTGAGTTATTGGTGGTCGTGTATGAAGAGAGAGAGAGAGAGAGAGAGAGAGAGAGAGAGAATGAGAGAGAGATAGCTTGGTACATTGAGGGATGGTTGACCTATAGGATGGTTCAAGCCGAGCATTAGAGTCTGCATGGAAAGCTACATCCTCTGTAGGTTCCCATGTGGAAATCGGAGCAGATATCGATGGACTTTATCACCAAGTCGATGAAGACGGCAAAGTGTTTTGATGCTATTTGAGTCAACGTGGACCGATTGACCAAGAGTTCCCACTTTCTAGCAACTCGGGAGAGCTCATCGGCTGAGAAGTTGGCCGATGTGTATATTAGTGAGATCGTTGCTCACCATGGGGTTCCGGTCTCTATTGTCTCGGACCATGATGTTCGGTTCACCTCTCGATTCTAGCAGAAGTTTCATGAGGAACTGGGCACGAGGCTACATTTCAGCACAACTTACCATTTGCAGACCGACAGACAGAGTGAGTGTACCATTCAGACTCTAGAGGATATGTTGCAGGCATGCGTTATTGATTTTGGTGGGAGCTAGGACTCCTACCTACCTCTTGTAGAGTTCTCCTACAACAACAGCTTCTATTCTACCATTAATGCTCCGCCTTTTGAGCTCATGTATGAGCGGAGATGTCGCACCCCGGTCTGTTAGGGCGAGGTTGGTCACAGAGTCATGGGTTGGACCGAGGTGGTTCTGCAGACTATCGAGATGATCCAGTAGATCATACAGAGATTGCAGACTACATAGAGTTGGTAGAAGAGTTATCCCGACTGACGTCGATGTGATTTGGAGTTTCAGGTCGGTGACATTGTGTTGCTGAAGGTCTCACCTTGGAAAGGTGTGATTCGCTTCAGGAAGAGGGGGGAGTTGGGCCCCCAATATATTGGACCATTCAGGATTATTTCCAAGTTTGGCAAGGTTGCTTATAGATTGGATCTTCCAGATGATCTCAGTCAGGTTCATAGCACTTTCCATGTTTCGTAGTTACAGAAGAGCATTTTAGACGAGGATATAGTGGTATATGTGGGTGATATTCAGGTTGATAAGCACCTGAACTATGTCGAGAGGTTAGTAGTTATTCTAGAAAGGAAGGTAAGGTTCTATGTAGCAAGGAGGTGCCTCTGATAAAGGTACAGTGGCAACATCGAAGGGGATCCAAGTGGACGTGGGAGCCAGAGGCTGAGATACGGGAGCATTATCCAGATTTGTTCACCGCAGCAAGCTTCGAGGATGAAGCCTAGTCCAAGTGGGGGAGAGTTGTAACATCCTGATTCCCAGGTATGAGATTTATTAATCAAAAGACAAGTTTCCCTTGGAACTCGTCGAGTTGATGACCTCAACTCGATGTGTTGAAGGCTTTTCGACCGTACATCTTTTTGGACCAACTCGACGAGTTGGTGAGGAAAACTCGACGAGTTGGTAGCTGAATGAGAAACCATAAATTTTAGGGTTTGCGCCCTATATAACCTCCTTAAGTCCTTGAGGCTGATCTTTTAGCAGCCTCTAAACCCTAATATCAACCTTGTAAATCCTAATCTTCATTCCACCTCATTGTGTGAGTTAGTGTGTGGCTTTTTGGACTAAAGAGAGAAGATTGAAGGAAGGAGGCAAGGATCTAGCAAACTAAGCTCACATCTGCAGTTTGGCACTCTTTGGACCATTGTAAGTATTCAAGATCCAAATATTTATCTATCTATGTAGCTAGATCTTGAGTTTGGTACCTTTTCTCCTTATTATTGGGTGTTGCAATGGATGTGCTTCATAAAGTTTGCAACTTTATGAATCTCGAGGTCATGGAGACCTTGGAGTGGGTTAGATCTCGTCCTTTGCCAAGTATTGATGCCATGCATGGACTTTAGGTCATATTTCCCCTTTTTGGCTCATTTTTGGTTCAAGACATGCATTGGACATGCATGTCTATAAAGCACCCACCTTTGGGACGTTTTTAAGCCTAGAATCTCTCTTGGATAAAGTTGGATTCTAGATCTCAAGGATTTGTGCTTAATGGTTAAGTTTTTGAGTTTTCAAGCCTTATGGATGGGTTTCTGAGCATTTGGAGTAGTCCCAAAGGATAAAGTTGGAAACTTTATCCTTTTAGACACACTTAGAGTTTACATCTGAGCCTTAGAGTCTCTGGAATCGAAGAATTACCTATATGTGTTAAGACTAGGAAAACTTGGCGAGTAGTTCAGCCTACTCGGCAAGTTGGCTAGGGTTTTCCTCGGCTTTCTGAGTTCTATAGAACTCGACGAGTCCAAGAGGTGCACTCGATGAGTTGGATCAACATGGACTGTTGACCTTGACCGTTGATTTTGAATTTCACCATGGTTGACCAAGTTGTACTTTTGAGGGCATTTGGTTATTTTGAGATTTTGATGGAATGGTAACATGGTGGTTGTAGGCATTTGAGTCGGTAGCCGAGATTCAGAGTTAGATCTTATCAGTTCAGCTACTTTAGAGGTGAGTCTTCCTCACTATACTTTCGGGTCAAAGGCACCAAAGTTGGCCCATGGGTTTGATAACCTGATATTGTTGACATGCTGAGTATGATGTAGATTGCATGCTAGAATTGATAAGCTAGTCTGGTAGGTCTGTAGAACTACCTGTGATATTGTCTGTTTATCTGTATAGGGAATTATCTGTTATATGTCGACATATTGTGTGGGTTAGGTTGAGGTTGTACTGCTCTGTGTTGTAGACAACTAACCCTAGAGTATTCCAGATATGAGTTGAGGGCCAGGGAGGGCATGCCAGACTCATACTAAGGACTCATGAGCATTCTAGATACGAGCTAAGGGAAGGGAAGGGCATGCTAAACTCGTACTGAGGGCTTAGAGGTATTCAATCCAAGGACTGATTAGGTCGGGGAGCAAGCCAGACATAAGCCGTGGGCCGATGGCAAGTCAGACTTATGTTGTGGGCTTAGGGGTAATCCAATATGTTAAGTTGTGGACCCGTTGCATGATGTTATTATATTTTGTGCTATTTGTTATGTATTCGTATCTTGGGGGAACTCACTAAGCTTAAGACTTACAGTTTTGGAATATGTTTCAGGTGCCTCAGAGGATCGTGGGAAGGAAAAGGCGCCATCGTGAACCTCCTCATATTTTGTTCTTATTATTTTCGGATTTCTCTAATGTGAAACTTATTTTGAAAACAATTTGTAAACAATGATGGTTGTGGTTTAATTTTTGAAATTCTAAATTTCAAGAATTTTACGAATGTTACAACTTGCATGCGTTCAGCAAGAAAGAACAGAACGGGACTCGAAAAAAATGAGGAACAAACAGAGGTTGCAATCATTTAAGGAAAAATCAAAGTTTTTTTGCCTGAACATACTACACGGCCCGTGTTTTGAAAATGGGGGCATTACATGGCCCATCTTCTATAAATTCATGATGCGATTAGCCCATTACACGGGCGTGTATTGCAAAAGCAAGCATTACACGGTCCGTGTAAAAACCTGAGAAACGACCCATTTTGTTTTCAATTTAATGCTCGCTCAATCCTGAGCCTCAAAAAAAACTATTTTTAGACTCCCCTAATTATTCTAAGAACCTTTTAACATAGAAACTTGAAAGAAAAATGTAGGTATAAAACTTTTACAAATGACCAAAATACCGACGAGTTGTCTCTCGGGTAGCTGCCCTTGTTTTAAGTCGGTGGCTCAACATGGACCCCAATGATCTGTCAGTTTTGGTACTTCAGATCTGTAACTTCCTCCACTTCCTTGTTCTTGACTTTAAATTCTTCATAATAAGGCTTACTTCAGTGTCCGTTTACCTTAAAAATCTTCCCAGTTTTCTTACTTCTTATTTCTATTACACCATGCTCAAAAACATAAATGACAACAAATGGTCCCACCCAACGAGACCTTAATTTACCAGGAATTAATTTGAAACGAGATTTGTAAAGTAATAATGTTTGACCTTTTTCAAATCCCTTGCGAGAAATCATCTTATCATGGTATGCTTTTGTCTTCTCTTTGTAAAGAACTTCATTCTTATAAGCCTCATTGTGAATTTCCTCAAGCTCTTGTATATAAAGCTTTCTTTTCTTTCCCAATTCAGTTAAATCCATGTTGAATTGATTGACCGACTAATAGGCTATATGCTCCAACTCAACGGGTAATTGACATGGCTTTCCAAAAACAATGCGGTACGGATGTATCCCAATTGGAGTTTTGAATGTTGTACGGTATGCCCACAAAGCATCATCAAGACGGATACTCCAATATTTCCTTGTTGTATTGTCAGATCTCTCCAAAATACCATTTATTTGTCGATTGCTCACTTCAGCTTGACCATTCGTTTGTGGATGGTATGCTGTTGAAACATTATGAGTAACTCTATACTTTTTTAAAACACTTCCAAGCATCTGATTGCAAAAATGTGAGCCACAATCACTGATTAAGGCTTTAGGAACTCTAAATATGGAAAAAAATGTTAGCCTTCATGAAATCTATCACAAGTTTTGAATCATTAGTATGGATGGCTTCCCACTTAGAAACATAATTCACATCCAAAAAATGTAAGTAAAACCCAAAGATGATAGGAAAGGACCCATGAAATCAATGCCCCAAACATCGAAAATTTCACAAACTAAAATGGGGTAAATGGGCATTTGATTCTTTGAGCTTAAAGAACCCATCTTTTGACATTTATCACAACTTGCACAAAAAACATAAGAATCATGGAAGATACTTGGCCAATAAAAACCACTCTCTAACACTTTTCTTGCAGTTCATTAAGGACCAAAATTCCCTCCACATGCATAAGAGTGACAAAATGTTAAGATAGAAGATACCTCATGTTGTTCAACTCATCGTCTGATCATTTGGTCAACACAATATTTCCATAAATATGGATCATCCCATACATACCTCTTCGCTTCGTTGTTGATTTTGTATTTTTGTCATCGATTCAAATCTAATGGAAATTGATTTGTGGTGATTTTGTTCATAATATCGGCATACCATGGGGCAACTTTTGCTGAAAAGAGATTTTCATCCAGAAATATGTCATGGATGGGAGTTGGGTCATCGGGAGTGACAATCCTACTAAGATAATCAGCCACAAGATTTTATTTTCCGCACTTGTCCTTGATCTCAATGTCAAATTCTTGTAAGAGCAAAATCCATCGCATGAGTCTAGGCTTCGAATCCTTCTTTGCAAGTAGGTACATAAGAGCTGCATGATTAGAATAAACATTCACTTTAGAACGTAAAAAATATTGACAGAATTTCTATAAGCAAAGTCAATAGATACCAATTCTTTCTCGGTTTTCGAATAATTGGTTTGTGCACTATCAATTG
Organism: Lactuca sativa; assembly: GCF_002870075.4. Lineage (NCBI taxonomy): Eukaryota > Viridiplantae > Streptophyta > Magnoliopsida > Asterales > Asteraceae > Lactuca > Lactuca sativa. Next base: position 38,168,846 of record NC_056630.2, on the reverse strand, counting down.
TGGTTTGAGGCATAGTATATGACATGAGGAACTCGATCTTTTCTTTGCCCTAACACTGCACTGACCGCATGATTGATAGCATCACACATGATTTCAAATGGAAAACTACAATTCGGTGGTTGAAGTATTAGTGCTAAAATTAACAACTCCTTCAACAGATCAAAAGCTTGGTTTAATCCCTTTGAAAATTCAAATTCTACATCTTTTATAGGAGCTCACACATGGGACAAGATATCTTGGAAAAATCCTTGATGAATCTTCAATAAAAACTTGTATGGCCAAGAAACGATCGTACCTCACGAACACAATTGGGATAAAGTAAAGACTTAATGACATCAATTTTTGCTTTATCTACCTCTATCAACCATTAAATGACATTTTTAATAATTCAAAACAAGGTTGTTCTCAATACATCTTTGCAAAATCTTCTTTAAATTACCTAAACATTTATGAAAGGAATAACCATAAACAGTGAAATCGTCCATAAACACCTCAATGATTTCCTCAACATACTTTGAAAAAATACTTACCGTCCACCTTTGAAAAGTGGCGGGAGAACTTCAAAGCCCAAAAGGCATCCTTCTATATGCAAATGTTCTGAAGGGACATGTGAAAGTGGTCTTTTCTTGATCCTCGGGTGCAACGGGTATTTAATGGAAACTAGAATACCCATCCAAGCAATAATAGTGTGTTTTCTACTGCTAACCTTTCCAACATTTGGTCAATGAAGGGAAGTGGAAAATGGACTTTTTGGGTTGAGGCATTGAGTCTTCTATAATCTATGCAAACTCTCCACCCAATTTGCACATGGGTATGGACTAATTCACCTTGGCCATTATTTGAAACAGTAATACCTGTCTTCTTTGGTACAACTTGGATCAGGCTTACCCACTTACTATATGATATAGGATAGATCATTCTCGCGTTCAACAACTTCAAAATTTCTTTCTTCAAAACCTCTATCATTAGAGGGTTCAAACGCCTTTGAACTTCTCGGGAAGGCTTGTAATCTTCTTCCATTAGGATTTTATGCATATAAAGTGAAGGACTTAGCCCTTTGATGTCGGCTATAATCCACCCAATTGCATCCTTATATTCCTTCAAAGTGGTGACAAGCTCTTCTTCCTTGGTTGTCAATTTGGTGGAACTGATCACTAGTAAAGTCTCTTTCTCTCGAAGATAAGCATACTTGAGATGCGCCGGTAAAGTCTTCAGTTCCAATTCGGTTTCCTGCAAAATAAAAGGAACAAGTTTTGATGGGTTTTGAGCATTACAACATTCCTATGATGCACATGCAACCCTAATGCTTTGGATTTACGTTTTTCTCAAGTTATACATGCAAATCAATTATCTAAAGCAAAACCCTAGATCTAACATACATAATTTCAAAATTCATATATATATATATATATATATATATATATATATATATATATATATATATATATATATATATATATATATATATATATATAAGAGTTGGAAGATTACCTCACTTGTTATATTGTGATAACAAGAACAATCCTTAACTCTTGAAAGCTTAGTGCCCCAAGTGTTGCACCTCTAATGAAGTCACAAATACTCAACACAGCAAGGATGAATTGGAGAGATGATAACTCGACCGTGTTCTCTTAGAATCACATAGGGGCCAAAATCCTTAGGGTCCAGGAGGTTTATATATGGCTAGGTTGCTTAGTCTTCAAGCTGGACTTGAATAAGGAAACCCTCGTTCCTAACTTAAGCCAAAGCAACCCATGGACCTCCTTGGTAAGCCCCTGGATGATATCTTATGGGGTAATCCATAAATTTCGTCCACTCCACTTACAAGGAGTCCTAAGCCCAGTTTCACAACTATGAATGATTTGCAAAACAACCCCTCCATTATTAATCAGTTCCTTTAATCCCAAAATTAATACCAAATTAACTTCTGATTAATTACTAATTAATAATATGATTTCCAAATAAAATATTAATCTTATAATTTATTAACAAAATCATTCTGAGTACCAATTTATTATTCATATAATAAATCCTACTCTCTCTCTCTCTCTCTCTCTCTCTTCTAGGCATCCTATCAAGTTGCATGAGTGAAGGCAACCCAAAAGGACCATGCTCATAATCAAATCAAGTACATACCAGATATAGTTATGGTCTTAGACACCTAATCCAACAGTCTCCCACTTGGATAAGTCTAATAACTATTATTGAAAGTATGACTTCAGATTCTGATCAGCAATCGTAGCTTTCAAAAGCCGTTATCGAACTCTGATCTTATCAGTAACGCGTCCTTCAGATAAGGGATCAAATATTCCTCCATTCTACAAGATATCGTATGGACATGAGACAAGGATTATAATCATTCTCTCTATCTAAGGTTTGTTTCTCCGCTTTTCGATTTATGACGACTGACTTAGACTGCAATTGAACACATCAACTTAGTCCAGGCTTGGCCAAGAACTTAGGGTGTCATCAATAAATCATAGGGGCCCAAAAATATCGCTTTTATCCTATTTAGGGTAAAATTAATGGATAAACTTCAACTCATATGTTTGTACTATTTACTCATCAAATACACACAACAATATGTTTTATAACATCAAGTTACTGATGCGTTTACATATTATCAATGCGCAACCGACTTGTAAATAACAACTATATGCTCCCTTTCAAGAATATAAGATATTATCGTCTCACAATCACTCTTGATAAAATCCATGAAGTGATTCAAATGAGCGTGGGTTTACTCCAATACTCAAATTCTTATTTCAGGAGTACTCACGAACACTGCAGCAAACATTTGCTAAGTCTAAGCACTTAGACAATCTACAGTCGGATTTATGGCAGTCTTACTTCATTACTTACTTCCAAAGTATGATTGACTGTGGATGTTTGAATAACGTAGTTATTTTGGAAGTAAAACATGCGAAGTGAAACACAAGAATAATCTAATCCAATATGGTCTCAAAACTTTTGAATATAAATAAAAACACTTATTATTTAATCACCATATTAATTAGACCTTATTCATTTTTTACTGTTTCGGCTAATCAACTCAATACTTGAATAAAAACACTAGTCATCCCATGCTCAAATCATGCACACTATGTTTATCTATGGTCCTTCCTTTGTGAAATTAATTGAACACATTTCCAATGATGCTCATTTCACAATTTCCTAATCCTTATAAGTGTAAGAATACAAAATTCTTGCAACTAATAGAATGTGTTAGATTCTAACCTTTCATGTAATGATCCTTTTGTAACGTCAAGGCTCCAAAGTCACAGAGACTTAACCAATGATATTACAAAGCGTTCCATTGTGGATTGTTACAAGACAATTCCCCGGGAATGAAGTCTCACATTCAAGGTACATTCCTCAAACATCCTTCTTGCATAAAAGTTTCTAACTTACACATAGATTCTTAACATACAACTCCTATTATGGAAATATTTCCAAAATTGCCATATGACTATCCATTCTCAATAGAATCCTATATATTCAGAATTATATCAACTTGGTCCATCCATTGCAAGCAACCAATATTTGGTAAACCTTAGATTTTCCTTAACAGTTGTTTAACAACTTTATTCATATCTGGTTCTAGTCCTTTTTCCCTATTAATGCACTAGGCATTTGGAAAAAAACAGAACAGGCGAATATTATAGCATATCTTTTGTGAAATGATATTATTGTTTTCAGTTTTCAGTTTTGCTTTCAAGTACCTCTTCTTTGAAGGGGAAGGAGCTGGCGCGGTAGCGGTACATCACACACATGCTTTGTATTCCGCCTTATGATATCACCTGGGGATTTGTACTCTGACACTTTTATGTTTTATAAAAATGTTTTCCAGACATGCAATATCTTTTGTGAAATGATATTATTGTTGAACGTTTTATTCCTAACGTTTGCTAAATACATGTTTTAAAAATGAAATTTTTGGCTCGTATTTTTGGGACGTTACAAGTTGGTATCAGAGCCCTGGTTTGAGGGATTCGGACACACCTTCGGGGGTGTTTGAACTCAAATCGAGGGATTAAAAGATTATGGAAAAAAGAAAATGTTTTTTAAAGGCTAAGTAAAGGGTTTTAAGAAAGAACAAAGTGTGTGATGTGTGCGACCGGCCGAGCTCAAGTAAGTATTCCCCAAAATACCCATACAAGCTTATGTTATGATTATCAGTTTCAGTAGAACAACATGCTAGAATAGGACTAAGGATCTAGGAGTGATGCCTTATATGTCTGCTTTATGTGCTTCAGTGTATGAAAAGTTGCATGCTAGAACTGAGTAAACAGCAGTAGGATAGCCTGTTTAGGTTATGCCTGATAGTACTAGTTTAGCATTGTATGCTAGTTCAGTTTTTCTCTAAGAGGATAGAGTTGCTTGAGATGTTTCCTTTTGTCTGAATGCTTCTTGCTTTGTGCTATGTGGACCTTGAGTGATGAGAGTTAGCTGTTAGGTGAATACGTTAAGGTCACATGTGATCAGGGTTGAATAATCTCAGAGTGTGGGATTTGACCCTATTGCGTAGCTCTTGTTTGAGTCCTAACCGTTGTAGGGATGAGTCCCTTACCCGAAGGATTATCTGAGCCTCGTCACATGTGATTGTACTCATGTAATAGCTAATTGGCATCACCAAGAGACCTTCCGCAGCTGAGGACTGTGTGGGTGGAGTTAGAGGTTTCCTAAGGTAAGCCTAGGATAAGAGTAGCAGAGATCAGAGGTAGTGAAAGGGACCTGGTGGAGTCAAGGCAGTCCTTGGAGAAGGTACGGATAGATGTGGAAGGTAGTATGGGCCCGTACTACTGAAAGCAGAGGATCCGTACCCGAATCGGGGAAGGCCAAGATAAGACCAGGGAACTTGTAGTAGGTGTGATCCCTCCATAGGTATCAGTATCGCTAACAGTGGTTATTTCTTTTATGTTTCAGAATGGTGGTACTACGCTCGAGGCCAGCAATTGGCAGTACAGGAGAGGGATCGGGTTCGGGATCAGGTTCCGAGCCAGTAGATGAGGGGCTACGCGAGTTCATCGCGTCAGAGATCACCAGAGGCATCCTTGAGTCGACCCCTATTATCTTCGGGTCGATCAAGGAAGGGATATTGGAGTTGATGGAGGATTGCCTCCGTGCATTCAGGAGCGACATGGCATCTGGCCAGTCGGGATCTCGCATGCTGTCCTTCAAGGACTTTCAGGGTAGTGGTGCGCCGGATTTTCACCGGGCGAAGGACCCCATAGCTGCCAGACGATGGATTGCAGACATTGAGTCTGCACAGATGATTAGCTTCTGCCCTAAGGGGTCGAAGGTGAGGTTCCCAGCAGGGTGTTTATTAGATTGAGCTAGGGATTGGTGGGAGTCCGTAGGGGACTCGTTGGGAGCCTCGGCTGTCGAGGCTATGACTTGGTCGGACTTCGCGACCAGGTTCAAGGCGGAGTTCGCGCCGACTTTCGAGCTTCAGCAGCTGGCCAGGGAGTTTTTGGACATGCGTCAGACGACGGAGACTGTGGCGGAGATCACCGCCAAGTTCTGGTAGAGGGCATTGCTGGTGCCCCAGTATGCGGGAGATGAGGATATGAGGAGGACCCGTTATCATGATATGCTACGGGCTGACATCCGGGAGCATGTTAGCTTTTCATCTTGCCCTACCCTGGAGTTCAAGATTGTCGAGGCAAGGGAAAGGGAGATTGATTTGGAGCACATTCGAAAGAGGAAGGCAGAGGCGGGGCAGGTGGCTGGGGCTTCGGGGAAGAAGCCCAAAGGATCAGATGGGAGGCCGAAAGGCCAAGGAGGGCCGGGCCGCTACGAGAAATGCGGTAGGTCGCATAAGGGAGCACGTAGGTTGGGATCATCAGGCTGCTACAAGTGCGGCAAGGCGGGGCATTTTAGCAAGGATTGTACTGCTCCTGTCTCGGTTGTTCAGACATCTGAGTTGCTGTGTTTCCACTGCAACCAGAGGGGCCACAAGAAGGCCAATTGCCCCCAGTTGACAACATCAGCGCCGGTTAAGGCGCCAGCTCCAGCTACCTTGCGGATTATAGATGGCCGACAGGGCAAGGCAGAGGCTCCAGTGGTGAGGAGCCGGGCGTTTCAGCTGAAGGCAGAGGAGGCACGCGCGGCACCTGATGTGGTGACGCGTATGATTCTTTTCCCCCTTTACTTTTTTTTATGATGTTATAATATTGATATGTGCTCTGTGTATATGCATTAGGATCGTTCCATGTGAAAGGTATTCCTGTCCAGGTGTTGTTTGACTCGGGGGCCACCCGGTCATTTGTTTCCCTTGCGCTTAGCAAGAGGTTTACTGAGTCTTCGGGCATGCTGGATTTCCCTTTAGAGGTAGAGATTGCTGATGATCGATCGGTGCGAGCATCAGTGGTGTTCAGGGATTGTGTTCTGAGGTTATTTGATGAGCGATATTTGGTGGATTTGGTTCCCATTCCGTTGCGGGGGAACAAGGTGATTATAGGCATGGATTGGTTGAGCCCTAATGGGGCGGTGATAGATTGCGCACAGCAGCTAGTGGTGATCAGGACCCCGAGTGGGGGAGAGTTGGTGATTCACGGTGAGAGGCCACAACGTGGACCTGCAGTATGTTCAGCAGCGAGACCTAGGCGCTACCTTCAGCAGGGTTGCACGGGATATGTCGTGTATGTTATGGATACCCGGGAGACGGGTAAAGCGACAGTGAGCGAGGTTCCAGTGGTGCGAGACTACACTGATGTGTTCCCGGAAGAGCTTCCTGGAATACCTCCGGAGCGTCAGGTGGAGTTCAGAATCGACCTAGTTCCTGGTACGGCTCCAATAGCCAAGGCACCCTATCGGTTGGCTCCTCCCGAGATGCAGGAGTTGTCTACGCAGCTGCAGGAGCTGCTAGACAAGGGATTTATTCGACCGAGCAGTTCACCCTGGGGAGCCCCGATCATGTTTGTGAAGAAGAAGGACGGGTCGCATCGGATGTGTATAGATTACCGGGAGCTGAATAAGGTGACGGTGAAGAACCATTACCCACTTCTGAGGATTGATGACCTCTTTGATCAGCTGCAGGGAGCATCTTGGTTCTCCAAGATCGATTTGCGTTCAGGTTATCATCAGATGAGGTTCAGAGAAGAGGATATACAGAAGACCGTGTTTCGGACACGCTATGGCCATTATGAGTTCGTGGTGATGCCGTTCGGGCTCACCAATGCTCCCGCCGCGTTCATGGACCTCATGAACCGCGTGTGTAGACCGATGTTGGATCGGTCTCTGATAGTTTTCATTGATGAAATCTTCATTTATTCCAAGACGCAGGAGGAGCATCTGATAGAGGTTTTGGAGACTTTGAGGAGGGAGAGCTTGTACGCAAAGTTCTCCAAATGTGAGTTTTGGTTGCGCGAGGTGCAGTTTCTTGGGCACCTCATCAACCAGAACGGAATTTCAGTAGACCCGGCCAAGGTGGAGGCCGTGATGAGGTGGGAGGTTCCAAAGTCTCCATCCGAGATTCGGAGTTTCCTAGGTTTGGCAGGCTACTATCGGAGATTCATTCAGGATTTCTCTAGGATAGCCGTACCCTTGACACGGTTGACTAGAAAAGTCGTGGTCTTTCGATGGGGGCCTGAGCAGTAGGCAGTGTTCGAGATTCTGAGGCAGAGATTGTGCGAGGCGCCGATCTTAGCCCTGCCCGAGGGCGTAGAGGATTTTGTGGTATACTGTGATGCGTCGATCTCAAGTTTGGGCGCAGTATTGATGTAGAGGGGGCATGTCATTGCCTACGCTTCGAGGCAGTTGAAGCCACACGAGGCGAACTACCCGACGCATAATTTAGAGTTGGGGGCGGTGGTTTTCGCCATCAAGATTTGGTGGCATTACCTCTACGGGGTTCGATGTACCATTTACACGGACCACAAGAGTTTGAGGTACCTCATAGATCAGCCGAATCTGAACATGAGGCAGCGTCAGTGGTTGGACGTGGTGAAGGATTACGATTGCAAGATCCTTTACCACCCGGGGAAGGCCAATGTGGTGGCCGATGCGCTTAGCCGCAAGGCAGCGCCGATCAGGGATATTTGCATGAGGATGACTTTAGTGACTCTCCTGTTGGAGCAGATTCGGGAGGCTCAACAGGAGGCTATGAAGGAGGAACATTGAAAGAGTGAGAGAATAGTGGGTCAAGTCACCTCCTTCGATTATTATAGCTGGGGGTTATTGACACTACACCGTAGGGTGTGGGTGCCGTATCATGGAAGCGTGCGCCAGATCTTGATGGAGGAGGCGCACAAATCCCGATTGTCCATTCATCCAGGGGCGACGAAGATGTATAGGGATCTTCGTCTAGACTATTGGTGGCCCTGCATGAAGCGGGATGTGGTGTGGTATGTCGAGCGGTGTTTGACCTGCAGGAAGGTCAAGGCCAAGCATCAGAGAACGCACGACAAGATGCAGCCGTTGGACATCCCGTTGTGGAAATGGGAGGATATTACGATGGATTTTATCACAAAGCTTCCCCAGACAGCGCGAGGAGTGGATTCGATTTGGGTCATCGTGGATCGATTGACCAAGAGCGCCCATTTTATTCCGATTCAGGAAAGTATCTCGGCCGAAAAGTTGGTCGATATCTACATCAAGGAGATAGTGGCGCGACATGGGGTGCCAGTGTCAGTGATATCAGATCGAGATGTGCGGTTCGCTTCCAAGTTTTGGAAGAAGTTTCATGATGAGTTGGGCACTCGTCTGCACTTTAGCACCGCCTTTCACCCTCAGACGGACGGTCAGAGTGAGCGGACCATCCAGACTTTTGAGGATATGTTGCGGGCATGCGTGCTAGACTTCGGTGGTAGCTGGGATACCTATCTTCCCTTGGCTGAGTTCTAGTACAACAACAGCTACCACGCGAGTATTGACCGTCCTCCATTCGAGATGTTGTACGGCCGGAGGTGCAGGACCCCGATATGTTGGGGTGAAGTTGGCCAGAGGGTCATGGGGAGCACCGAGGTCGTGCTCAAGACGACCGAGAGGATCCAGCAGGTTCGGAGCAGGCTTCAGTCTGCGCAGAGTCGGCAGAAAAGTTATGCCGACAAGCGTCGATCAGACCTGGAGTTCCAGGTCGGGGATATGGTTCTCCTGAAAGTGTCGCCTTGGAAAGGCATCATTCGATTCAGGAAGCGGGGCAAGTTGGGCCCGAGGTACATTGGACCGTTCAGGGTTGTTGCCCGGGTGGGCAAGGTGGCGTATAGGCTGGATCTGCCACCCGAGCTCAGCCAGATCCACAGCACCTTCCATGTCTCCCAGCTGTGGAAGTGCATCGTGGATGATTCAGCGGTGGTGTCGTTAGAGGATATACAGGTTGATGACAGCTTGAATTACATTGAGCGCCCAGTCGCAATCCTCGACCGGAAGTCGAAAGATCTAAGGAACAAGAGGGTGGAGTTAGTGAAGGTGCAGTGGCAGCACCGAAAGGGGTCCGAGTGGACTTGGGAGCCGGCGGAAGAAATGATGGAGCATTACCCCGAGCTGTTTCAGGAGCGAGCAGCAGACTTCGAGGACGAAGTCTAAAATAAGTGGGGGAGATTTGTAGCACCTGGTTCCTTGTACGTAAAATTTATCTTAGTATTTTTCATATTTAGCCTTGGACTCGGCGATTTGTAGGACCAACTCGCCGAGTAGAGACGGGACCCGGAACACGTTTAAGTTGGCGACTCGGCAATTCCATATTCTGGACTCGGCGAGTCTCCGCTGTCTGATGAAACCCTAAATTTCAAGGGTTTGCACCCTATTTAAACCCTCTTATCCGCCCCAAGCTCGTCCCCTTCACCCTCAGAGCTCTATACTTCGTTCAAGCCTTGTTCATTGTGAGTTTGAAGCATTTTAGTGTGTTTTCTTGAAGATTTGGTGAGGGAAGGAGAGTAGATCAAGAAGAAGAGGAGGAGACCAGGCATCTTTGAGCTATCTCAGTGTTTTCCTTGAGGTATAACTCGATTTCCCTCTGTTTTCATGCTTATAGCCCCTTTTTAGCTCCATGGAAGTCCTTCTTGAGTTTTTCCCCAAGCTTGTTTGTGCCTTATGGTTTGTAATAAGTTGTTAGCCTCTAGATCTAGGTGGGATCGAGCTCCAGGAGCTTAGATCTACTGCCTTTATGGATCCATATTGCATGAAAGCCCTAGATCTACTCTTTTGGTGCATTTTGAGCCCTAAAACCTTCATTGGTGAATATTTACACATAAAGTTGGAAACTTTACGTGTTATTCATGCCCTAGGAACCCAGATCTATGAATAACATGAGTTGGATTCAAGCATAATCGCGTGTATAGTATTTGCATGTGGCTGACTCGGCGAGACGTTCATCTGACTCGCCGAGTCAAGTCGCGAGTCCCCGAGTTTCCCCCTTTCCATGCTTCTGGGGTGGAGTGGTGAGTCGTGGGATAGGACTCAGCAAGTCGGAAGCTAGACTCACTCGTGAAGTAACTCGACGAGTCAGTGCCATGACTCGGCGAGTTCAAGGCAATCTTCTTGCCTCAAGAACAACTCGGCGAGTTGTTCATACAACTCGGCGAGTCACAGCTTAGAGTGTTCTTCGGATGAAGACGAACTCGGTGAGTTGTTCATACAACTTGGCGAGTAGGATGAAGGACTATTGGCCTTTAGTTTAGAAGGAGAACTTGTCGAGTCAATGCTTAACTCGACGAGTAGAGACGGGTTTAGGCTCGGTCAAAGGGATAGGGACTCGGCGAGTTGACAAGTTAACTCGGCGAGTCGGGCCAACTGACAGTTGACTTTGACTTGACTCCTGATTTGTAAAGGGTAAATGGTCATTTTACCCTGAAGTCGGTTAGCAGTATTTGACTAAGGGTTTTGTGGGAATTATAGCCGGAGGATTTCCGGAGCGGCAACAGTAGCAGACAGTCAACTCCCACACAGATCAACAGTTGCTTTGAGGTGAGTTTCCTTCCAGTAGTAACGGGTCTAAGGCACCAAGGCCGGCCCGTATAGACGAGATGTTAGTATTAGAGTGTGGGCCAAGCCCGTATCTCTTGGTTGAGTTGATTATAATATATACCAGTATAATAGAGTTGTCTATACTCGTTGTCTGTGTGATACTTGTATATTATGGGTTTGTAACGCCCCGTCTTTGGTATGATGCTTTCGTGGCTTTTATTTAGAAGTTTTATTGAGGGACTCGGCGAGTCTATGGCCTGACTCGTCGAGTAGGGTCGAGTTTTCGTGCACGTGTTAGTTGGCGACTCGGCGAGTCCATATTCGGGACTCGGCGAGTCTGCCTGCCTGGAAGAAACCCTAAATCCCCGGGTTGCTCACTATTTAAGCAATGCTTTGTGCCCCAAACTCGCCTCCTTCACCCTCAGAGAGCTGTGAGAAAACCCTAATCCATCCCTTGTTTGTTTTAAGTTCTTTTGTGTGGATTTTGAAGGCTTGAAGAAGAAGAAGAAGAAAGGAGCAAGGAGAAGAGGTGTTGAGCAAAGATCCAAGGGCAAAATCAGAGTTCATTGAGGTATTTCTCGGATTCCTTCTGTTTTATGCTTTAGATTTCCATTTGAACTCTTCTAGGGCTAGTTTGATGCATTCTCCAAGCCTTATAGTTGTTTGGATGCCCTAATAGGTCGAGATATCCCTAGATCTGTTCATTTAGGAGTTGTAGAGCCCGGATCTATTGCCTTTTTGAAGATGCTTTGCATAAGAACCCTAGATCTACTCTTCTAAGTGCCTTTTTAGCCTTTATCTCCTTTTTCATGTGTATGTACACGTAAAGTTACGTGGTGAATCAGCTTATTGGACTCAGATCTATCATTTGTATGCGATGGATTCAACCAAAATCGAGTTTAGAGTAGTTGCATGGATGTGACTCGGCGAGTCGGAAGAACGACTCGGCGAGTCAGGTCGCGAGTCCCATCTTTTTCCCCCTTTTTGAGTGATGTCGAGTGGAAGCCGTGAGTAGTAGAGTGGACTCAGTGAGTTGGAGGGCAGGCTCAGTAATGGAGGGACTTGACGAGTTGTTCATACAACTCGGCGAGTCCAAGGCAATCTTCTTAGCTCAAGAACAACTCGTCGAGTTGTTCATATGATTCGGCGAGTCGGATGAAGATTGTCTGAGTTCTTGGATCGAGAGGAAACTCGTCGAGTCGATGCCACACTCGACGAGTAGCCACGAGTAGGGTCGAGAAGTGAGACTAGATACTCGGCGAGTTGGCGGCCCAACTCGGCGAGTCAGGTCAACTGTGGGTTGACTTTGACCGAGAGAGTTGACTTTGACCAAGAGTAAAAGAGTCATTTTACCCCAGTGCAATGTTTAGCATTTGATTGAGTGTGTGTATGGACTTGTAGCCGAGGAGATACCGGAGCAGCAGCAGTTAGCTTCCAGAGCCATTCACACAGCAGCCAGTTCACGAGGATATATGTGTTTATGCCAGTTGATATGTTCAGTCAGCTTCGGACTTCGGTCCGATGTGGGGAACAGAGGTCCAGTCAGCTTCGGACTCCGGTCCGATGTAGGGGACGTAGGTCCCAGTCAGCTTCGGACTTCGGTCCGATGTCTCAGTCAGCTTCGGACTTCGGTCTGATGTCCTAGTCAGCTTCGGACTCGGTTCGATGTAGGGGACGAAGGTCCCAGTCAGCTTCGGACTTCGGTCTGATGTTCCAGTCAGCTTCGGACTTCGGTCCAATGTAGGGGGGCAAGGCCCCGGTTAGCCGGACTTCGTTCCGATGTAGTGGGCAAGGCCCAGTATGTGCTTTATATGTTATTGTGTGGTATGTGGTAGTTTGGGGGAGCTCACTAAGCTTCGTGCTTACAGTTTCAGTTTTGGTTTCAGGTACTTTCGCAAGCAAAGGGAAGAGCTCGGATGATGGCATCGCACACACCACAGCTTCAGTTTTTATCCTGGGAGTTGATCAGCTATCTTAGATATGTTTTGATACAGTTGTGACACAGTTTTCTCACTGTATTTTAGTATGGTTTTGAGATTCGCAACGCATGGTTTTATTATGATATACTCAGTTTCATGATTTTTGGTTATATAAAAAAGAAATTTTCGGGTCGTATTTTTGGGTCGTTTCAAGTTGGTATCAGAGCCTTGGTTTGAGGGATTCGTGCGCACTTCTGAGTGTGCCTGAACTCAAACTAAGGAAGTGGTATAGAGTTTTCAAAAAAAATCGTAGTTACAAAAGAATTTTGAGAAAAGAAAACAATTTTAGAAAAAGTGTAAAGAAAAGAGTTTTAGAAAAAAGCAAAAAGAGTTTTGAAAAGAGAAAAGGGTGTGGTGCATGCAATCAGCCGAGCTCAAGTAAGTACTCCCAAATTACCAATACAAGTTTTATTATTATGATTAATTGTTCCAGTTTCAGTAGAACAGCATGCTAGTATAGGACTAAGGATCTAGGAGGATGCCTTATGTGCCTGCTATATGTGTTACAGCTTTATGAGAATTGCATGCTAGTATTGAGTAGACAGCAGTAGGATAGCCTGTTTAGGTTATGCCTGGTAACGCGAGCTTAGCATTGTATGCTAGAGTAGCTTCTCGTTATGAGAATAGTTTTGCCTGAGTATGTTTCCCTTATCTGAATGCTGCTTGCTTTGTGCTTTGTGGGACTCTGAGTGGTGGGAGTTAGCCATTAGGTGAATACGTCACATCACATGTGATTAGGGTTGAATAATCTCAGAGTGTTGGATTTGGCCCTATTGCACAGCTCTTGTCTGAGTCCAACCATTGTAGGGACGAGTCTTTTACTCGAAGGATTATCCGAGCCTCATTGCATGTGATGGTATTCAGGTGGTGGCTAATCAGCATTATAAGGAGGCCTTCGGCAGCTGAGGACTGGTATGAGTGGAGTCAGCGATTTCCCTAGGGCAAGCCTAGGATGAGAGTAGCAGAGATCAGTAATAGTAGAAGTGACTTGGTGGAGTCAAGGCGGTTCTTGAGGAAAGTACGGATAGATGTGGAAGGTAGTATGGGCCCGTACTACTGAAAGCAAAGGATCCGTACTCGACTCAAGGAAGGCCGAGACAAGACCAGGAAGCTAGTAGTAGTATCAATGATCCCTTGAGATATTTCAGTTTTCTGATATTGCTATGATGTGTTTCAGAATGGTGGTTTTGCGTCCGAGGACAGCAGCCGGCAGTGGAGGTGCCGGGGAGGGATCAGGATCAGGTTCGGGGAACGAGCACATGGATGAACAGACCAGAGAGTTTCTTTCTTCAGAGATTACTCGTATCATTTTAGAGCAGACTCCTGTGATCTTCGGTTCGATCAAGGAGGGTATCCTAGAGCTGATGGATGAGAGATTGGGCACCTTCCGTGCCGAGGTGGCAGCCATGATGGGGTCGCGCACACTTACATTCAGGGAGTTCAGGGCATGTGGAGCTCCAGACTATCATGGGGCGCGGGACCCCATAGCGAGTACTAGATGGTTGGCGGATGTGGCCAACGCGTTCCGCACTAGCAGGTGTCCCGAGGGGGACAAGTTTAGATTGGCGTCCTGTCTTCTGAAGGACAGGGCACGGGATTGGTGGGAGGAGGTCGGACATACCATTGGAGATGATGCAGCATTGGATGCCATGACCTGGGCTGATTTCTCTACCAGGTCCAGGGCGGAGTTTGCACCAGTTATTGAGGTGCAACAGTTAGCCAGAGAGTTTCAGGACCTCACCCAGACTACAGAGACTGTGGCGGAGATCACCGCCAAGTTCAGGGAGAGGGCTCTTCTTGTTCCTCAGTATGCAGCCGATGAGGAGATGAAGAAGGCCCGATATCATGAGATGTTGCGAAGTGATAATTTGCCAGTTTGTGAGCCGGTCCAGCTGTAAAACATTGGACGACATGATTGCTAGGGCTCGAGAGAGGGAGATTGATCTCGAGATGGAGAAGAAGAGGAAACTGGAGGCGGTTTCGGGTTCAGGAGGTTCGGGCAAAAAGCCCAAGGTTTCAGATCACAGGTCCAAGTTTCAGCCGAGCCACAGTCGATGTGGCAGGTGTGGGAAGATGCACGATGGGGTGTGCAAGGCAGGGAGTTTCGGCTGCTTCAAGTGTGGTCGGACTGGGCATTTGAACAGGGATTGTACGGCCCCTGCTACTGCCGTTGCAGCATCAGATCTGATTTGCTTTCAGTGCAATCAGAGGGGACATAAAAAGTCCCAGTGTCCAAGTTTAGCTGCAGTAGGGAAGGTGGCTGCACCTGCCCCTATTACTTTGAGGATTACAGATGGCCGGCAGGGCCGAGCCGAGGCGCCAGTGGCGAAGAGTAGGGCGTTTCAGATGACAGCAGAGGAGGCACGAGCGACTCCTGATGTGGTGACGGGTATGTATCTTCCCTTCATCTCTTTATTTTATTGATTGATTATTGCTTATGATTGTATGTTTTATATAGGGTCGTTCTTTGTGAACGGCATTTCTGCTATGGTATTATTCGATTCGGGGGCTACCCGATCATTCGTATCGCTTGCGCTTAGCAAGAGATTTAGCAGAGCTGCAGGGGAGCTGGAATGTCCACTAGAGGTTGAGATAGCAGATGACAGGACCGTGAGGGTCACCAGAGTGCATAGAGGGTGTTCTCTTCAGTTGTTTAACGAGCAGTTTTTGGTGGACCTGGTTCCTATTCCCCTGTGAGGGAATAAGGTTATTGTGGGCATGGATTGGCTAAGCCCCAATGGGGCGGTGATCGATTGTGAGCTTCAGCTAGTGAGGATTCGCACTCCTAGTGGGGGAGAGTTAGTGATTCAGGGCGAGAGGCCACAGCGCGGACCGACCTTTTGTTCCGCCGCAAGGGCGAGGCGCTATTTTCAGCAGGGTTGCGCTGGCTATGTAGCTTATGTCTTGGATGCCCGGGAGAAGGGCAAGACGACAGTGGGTGATGTTCCGATAGTGCAAGACTTCCCGGATGTATTTCCCGAGGATTTACCGGGGATACCTCCTGAGAGGCAGGTTGAGTTTAGGATCGACCTGATTCCTGGTGCGGCTCCGATAGCCAAGGCACCGTATCACCTAGCTCCCCCTGGGATGCAGGAGTTGTCTACGCAGCTGCAGGAGCTGCTAGACAAGGGTTTCATTCGACCGAGCAGTTCGCCTTGGGGAGCGTCGATCCTGTTTGTGAGGAAGAAGGATGGGTCGCATCGTATGTGTATAGATTATCGGGAGTTGAATAAGGTAACGGTGAAGAACCGTTACCCACTTCCAAGGATAGATGATTTGTTTGACCAGCTTCAGGGAGCGTCTTGGTTCTCCAAGATCGATCTACGCTCCGGGTATCATCAGATGCGGGTTAGGGATGAGGATGTGCAGAAGACTGCTTTTAGGACCAGGTATGGTCATTATGAGTTTGTGGTGATGCCATTTGGGCTCACCAATGCCCCAGCCGCGTTCATGGATCTCATGAATCGCGTGTGCAGGCCGATGCTGGATCGGTCAGTGATAGTATTCATAGATGATATCTTGGTATATTCTAAGACGCAGGAGCAGCACGAGGAGCACCTGAGGGAGGTGCTAGAAGTTTTGAGGAGGGAGAAACTTTTTGCAAAGTTCTCCAAGTGTGAGTTCTGGTTGCGCGAGGTGCAGTTCCTTGGTCACCTCGTCAACCAGAAGGGTATTTTGGTGGATCCGGCCAAGATAGAGGCCGTGATGCAGTGGGAGGTCCCGAAGTCTCCATCTGAGATTCGGAGCTTCCTAGGGTTGGCAGGGTATTACCGGAGATTCATTCAGGATTTCTCCAAGATAGCAGTGCCGCTCACCCGACTGACCAAGAAGTCGGTGGTATTTTGTTGGGGGCCCGAGCAGCAGGCAGCGTTCGAGACCCTCAGGCAGAGATTGTGCGAGGCTCCGATCCTTACCTTGCCAGAGGGAGTAGAGGACTTTGTAGTCTACTGTGATGCCTCAATCACAGGTATGGGAGCAATGTTGATGCAGCGAGGCCATGTGATAGCTTACGCCTCGAGGCAGTTGAAGCCTCACGAGGCTAATTATCCTACCCATGATTTAGAGCTGGGGGCGGTTGTGTTTGCCCTCAAGATTTGGAGGCACTATCTTTATGGGGTCCATTGTACTATCTACACGGATCACAAGAGTTTGAGGTACCTTATGGATCAGCCGAGTCTGAACATGAGGCAGAGGAGGTGGTTGGATGTGCTGAAGGATTATGATTGTGAGATCCTTTACCATCCAGGGAAGGCCAACGTGGTGGCCGACGCCCTAAGCCGCAAGGCGTCGACAGCCCCTATCAGAGATTTGTGTTTGAGGATGACAGTGATTACTCCGTTGTTGGAACGGATCAGGGAGGCTCAGGTTGAGGGCCTCAAGGAGGAGAGGCAAAAGTGTGAGAGGATAGTGGGCCGAGTAGCTTCGTTTGATTATGACAGTCGGGGATTGCTTACACTTCATGGGAGAGTGTGGGTATCGTACTGGGGTGGGGTACGGCAGGTGTTGATGGATGAGGCTCATAAGTCTCGATTTTCTATCCACCTAGGGGCGACGAAGATGTATAGAGATCTTCGACCCGATTATTGGTGGCCCTGCATGAAGTGGGATGTCGCTTGGTATGTTGAGAGGTGCCTGACCTGCAGGAAGGTCAAGGCGGAGCACCAGAGGCCTCACGGCAAGATGCAGCCGTTAGACATTCCCGTGTGGAAATGGGAGGACATCACCATGGATTTTGTCACCAAGCTTCCCAGGACCGCACGAGGAGTGGATTCGATATGGGTAGTAGTGGATCGGTTGACGAAGAGTGCTCATTTTATCCCGATCCAGGAGAGTATATCGGCAGAAAAGTTAGTCGATGCCTATGTGCGTGAGATCGTGGCACGTCATGGAGTGCCGGTATCGGTAGTGTCAGACCGAGATGTCCGTTTTACATCCAGATTCTGGAAGCGGTTTCACGACGAGATGGGTACTCGTCTTCATTTCAGCACCGCTTTCCACCCTCAGACGGACGGGCAGAGCAAGAGGACGATTCAGACTCTCGAGGACATGCTCAGAGCGTGTGTTCTACACTTCGGTGGCAGTTGGGATATGTATCTTTCGTTAGCAGAATTTTCGTATAACAACAGTTATCATGCGAGCATTGATCGACCTCCCTTTGAGATGCTTTATGGGAGGAAGTGTAGGACCCCGATTTGTTGGGGAGAGGTCGGTCAGCGAGTCGTTGGGAGCACAGAGGTGGTGCTCAAGACGACCGAGTTGATTCAGCAGGTCTGTAGTAGACTGCAGACTGCGCAGAGTCGGCAGAAGAGCTACGCCGACAGGAGGCGTTCAGATTTGGAGTTCCGGGTGGGCGATATGGTCCTCCTGAAGGTCTCACCCTGGAAGGGTGTCATCAGGTTCCGGAAGAGGGGCAAGCTGGGCCCCAGGTTCATTGGTCCCTTCAGGGTTTTGGCCCGAGTGGGTCGGGTTGCTTATCGGTTGGATCTTCCTGTAGAGCTTAGCCAGATCCACAACACTTTCCATGTGTCTCAGTTGAGGAAGTGTTTGGTGGATGAGTCAGCAGTTGTTCCCCTAGAGGATATTCAGGTTGATAGCAGCCTGAATTATATTGAGAGGCCGGTCGCGATTCTGGACCGGAAGACAAAGGCCTTGAGGAACAAGGCAATTCAGTTAGTGAAGGTGCAGTGTCAGCACCGGAAGGGGTCTGAGTGGACGTGGGAGGCTGAGGAAGAAATGAGAGAGCATTACCCGGAGTTATTTGCAGATTCAGCCGCAGCAGACTTTGAGGGCGAAGTCTGAGACGAGTGGGGGAGAATTGTAACGCCCCGTCTTTGGTATGATGCTTTTGTGGCTTTTATTTAGAAGTTTTATTGAGGGACTCGGCGAGTCTATGGCCTGACTCGTCGAGTAGGGTCGAGTTTTCGTGCACGTGTTAGTTGGCGACTCGGCGAGTCCATATTCGGGACTCGGCGAGTCTGCCTGCCTGGAAGAAACCCTAAATCCCCGGGTTGCTCACTATTTAAGCAATGCTTTGTGCCCCAAACTCGCCTCCTTCACCCTCAGAGAGCTGTGAGAAAACCCTAATCCATCCCTTGTTTGTTTTAAGTGCTTTTGTGTGGATTTTGAAGGCTTGAAGAAGAAGAAGAAGAAGAAAGGAGCAAGGAGAAGAGGTGTTGAGCAAAGATCCAAGGGCAAAATCAAAGTTCATTGAGGTATTTCTCGGATTCCTTCTGTTTTATGCTTTAGATTTCCATTTGAACTCTTCTAGGGCTAGTTTGATGCATTCTCCAAGCCTTATAGTTGTTTGGATGCCCTAATAGGTCGAGATATCCCTAGATCTGTTCATTTAGGAGTTGTAGAGCCCGGATCTATTGCCTTTTTGAAGATGCTTTGCATAAGAACCCTAGATCTACTCTTCTAAGTGCCTTTTTAGCCTTTATCTCCTTTTTCATGTGTATGTACACGTAAAGTTACGTGGTGAATCAGCTTATTGGACTCAGATCTATCATTTGTATGCGATGGATTCAAACAAAATCGAGTTTAGAGTAGTTGCATGGATGTGACTCGGCGAGTCGGAAGAACGACTCGGCGAGTCAGGTCGCGAGTCCCATCTTTTTCCCCCTTTTTGAGTGATGTCGAGTGGAAGCCGTGAGTAGTAGAGTGGACTCAGTGAGTTGGAGGGCAGGCTCAGTAATGGAGGGACTTGACGAGTTGTTCATACAACTCGGCGAGTCCAAGGCAATCTTCTTAGCTCAAGAACAACTCGTCGAGTTGTTCATATGATTCGGCGAGTCGGATGAAGATTGTCTGAGTTCTTGGATCGAGAGGAAACTCGTCGAGTCGATGCCACACTCGACGAGTAGCCACAAGTAGGGTCGAGAAGTGAGACTAGATACTCGGCGAGTTGGCGGCCCAACTCGGCGAGTCAGGTCAACTGTGGGTTGACTTTGACCGAGAGAGTTGACTTTGACCAAGAGTAAAAGAGTCATTTTACCCCAGTGCAGTGTTTAGCATTTGATTGAGTGTGTGTATGGACTTGTAGCCGAGGAGATACCGGAGCAGCAGCAGTTAGCTTCCAGAGCCATTCACACAGCAGCCAGTTCACGAGGTGAGTTTCCTTCCAGTAGTAACGGGTCTAAGGCCACAATGCCGACCCGTTTAGCTAGCAGTCAGCTTCGGACCTCGATCTGATGTAGTAGTTAGTATGTTTGATGCCTTCGTGGTTCAGACAGGATATATGTGTTTATGCCAGTTGATATGTTCAGTCAGCTTCGGACTTCGGTCCGATGTGGGGGACAGAGGTCCAGTCAGCTTCGGACTCCGGTCCGATGTAGGGGACGTAGGTCCCAGTCAGCTTCGGACTTCGGTTCGATGTCTCAGTCAGCTTCGGACTTCGGTCCGATGTCCTAGTCAGCTTCGGACTCAGTTCGATGTAGGGGACGAAGGTCCCAGTCAGCTTCGGACTTCGGTCCGATGTTCCAGTCAGCTTCGGACTTCGGTCCGATGTAGGGGGCAAGGCCCCGGTTAGCCGAACTTCGATCCGATGCAGTGGGCAAGGCCTAGTATGTGCTTTATATGTTATTGTGTGGTATGTGGTAGTTTGGGGGAGCTCACTAAGCTTCGTGCTTACAGTTTCAGTTTTGGTTTCAGGTACTTCCGCAAGCAAAGGGAAGAGCTCGGGATGATGGCATCGCACACACCACAGCTTCAGTTTTTATCCTGGGAGTTGATCAGCTATCTTAGATATGTTTTGATACAGTTGTGACACAGTTTTCTCACTGTATTTTAGTATGGTTTTGAGATTCGCAATGCATGGTTTTATTATGATATACTCAGTTTCATGATTTTTGGTTATATAAAAAAAAGAAATTTTCGGGTCGTATTTTTGGGTCGTTTCAGGGTTAGCAGCTGAGTGTGGGTGAGGCCCGTATCTCTCTGAGAGTGGAGTGTGGGCGAGGCTCGTATCTCCCTGATAGTGGAGTGTGGGCGAGGCCCATATCTCCCAGCTAGCGGAGTGTGGGCGAGGCCCGTATCTTCATCAGTGTGGGCGAGGCCCATATCTCCTAGCTGTTCATTGTATGTTTGTATGGTATGAGGTATTATGGGGGAACTCACTAAGCTTCGTGCTTACAGTTTTCAGTTTTGGTTTCAGGTACCTCTTCTTCGAAGGGGAAGGAGCTGGCACGGTAGCGGTACATCACACACATGCTTTGTATTCCGCCTTATGATATCACCTGGGGATTTGTACTCTGACACTTTTATGTTTTATAAAATGTTTTCCAGACATGCAATATCTTTTGTGAAATGATATGATTGTTGAACGTTTTATTCCTAACGTTTGCTAAATACATGTTTTAAAAATGAATTTTTTGGCTCGTATTTTTGGGACGTTACAACGCAATTTTCAGAACTGCTAACTTTAATCCTTTAAAATCTACTAGTGAAAGCGTTTCCTCACTATCATTTTCATGAAATAGAGAGAAACCTCTTACACTTAGATTTTTATGATGTATGTGTTCCTATCCATGTGAATTTGTCATTTCCAACCACTAGGTTTATGACAAATTCAAACTCATATGGACTGAATCTGCTTATTCTTATTTTCTTGTCATCCGGCAACACAAGGGCCTACCATTGCTTCCAAGTTGTTGAGCAGCTTACCCATACATATCAATGTACTTTCACTGATCAAGGTACTTTGCCTTTATGTAATCAAATGAGAACTCATAAAGCTCACATGCATAGTCAACTTAACTAGAATACGCACATGAACAAGAATACGTCAACACGATAGGTTATCAACCTCAGGTCGTGTGCTAGTGTTAACTGAAAAGTTTATTCTTGATTAGTTCTTGAAACTATTCAAGACCATTTAGAATCCCACCAACCTCGTGACATATAAGATTCTCTGTCAAGGAACATTCCTTGACAAACAAATATTCAAGAGTTAATGCAGGTTCTTATCAAGAAACACTTCATATAATTGGTCTTAGTTGGTCTTTGTGTTAGTCAAAACATCACAACTACCAATTCCAAATGTGCAAGAGTTAGAAAACATTTCTACTCCACATTTCATGAGGTGTTATCAACCTACTTAGAACATGTTACTCAAGGTACAACTAGAGTATAACTCTAAAAGTTGATTTTGGATCGAAGTATGACTCATCCTTTTGATTTAATCATTTCAATTGTGATATGGTTCGATAATCATTAGGATGATCATAAAACACGATACTAAAGTACTCTCCTTTCCTTTTAGATTGGAGAAACTATTATCTTTCTGCCTAATTGATTCTTTTTATTCGTTTTGCTATACTTTGAAACTTTTCAAGGTATTAGAATTACACTTAATCTTTTAAGCATAACCATATTTACTAAGCCATCAGTAAATCATCACGAATAGACTTATCGTACTTTGTGGTGGTTCTGACGAGTGCACATCAATGTGTACTAGATCCTTTAGTCTTTCACTTGACTCACATATACATGTGAATAAGGAATTAGTCTTAGTTTCCCAAAGATCAAGATTCTCATACGTCACATAATTTAATATTGCATGATTCCAAGTTTCTGTCCAATTGCAACTTGGGTGATGAGAATCCTTCCTCACTTGGTAAATTAAGACACTGCCACAAACGATATAACTAAGAAACAAATCCATTTTCAATATTGCTAACAATAGAAATATAAACACCAATTTTCACAAATGCCACTGCAAGGAAACATAAAATAAGATAAAATCAAATTTTATTTTATTGATAGAGTGCAAAAAACTTGTCCTGACAACACAAGTACAAACAAAAACTATGTTACTAAATATTCCTAAGCAATCTATCATAACTCCTAAGTAGCAGCTCAAAAATCCAATCCTCAAAACACGTGATTGAAATCCATCTCTCACGATCAAATTCAGCTTGCTTCTTCTTTAAGCTTCCTTCCTTTTCTTCGATCCTACAAAACATCAAAATGCAATCTTATCACATCATGTATTAAGAATCTATAAATAAGAATTTAATAGAGTTAGATAGTTGATTTACCTGAAGTAGAGTCATACAGTTTGACTTTACTAACCTTGCGATCTTTCAGGGAGATACGGAAACTTCGCATCCAATGCCCCTTCTCTTGGCAATAGACACATATGGACTCTTTGGGAATGACACATGGGACTATCTCAGATTTTGCCTTTCTCTTATGATCAAACTTTTCGACCATGGCTAATTTCTCTCCCTTAGGAGCAGAAATCATTTCCGGACTATCACCTTTTCCATCACCAATGTTCATGGAAATTTGGGAGGTAGATCTTCCAAACAAATCTGCTTGGCATGTGCGCCAAAGCCTTGCTGCTTCAGCAACAATCAACAAATAAGTCAGATCAATAAGGATCACATCGTGATCTGTCATATAGTAGTCTTTAACAAACTGACCATATGACTCGGGAAGTGATTAAAGAACCAAATCAACTGCGAGCTCCTTTGGTAAAACAACACCCAACATTCTCGGTCTGTCAACGTGCTACTTCATGTGCACATATAGAGTTTCCATCTTTATGTTTGCATGCCAATAGGACTTGAGTAACCTTGAACTTTTCAAGTTGACAAAAACATGGTTCTAGGAGAATCACTGGAGGAGATGGAGGAAGAGAAGTATGATTTCTAGTTCCACCTTTTCACGAAGAAGGGATTGATCTTTCACCTTGATCGACATGTGGAATATCATCTTCAAAAAGAAAGCATTTTCCAAAGGATTGAGGAAGACCATAGTTGTCAGAACCAGACATCTACAAAGGGAGAAAATTCAAGTTAGCTGATTTTAGTCCTTAATATAACACCTGTGACATCCCCAAAATCTCGGTCAGAAAAGACCGATTTCATTTATGCTTTTTTAAACATTTTCAGAGTAAATCCTTTTAATTTTAAAAGAGATGCAGAATTTGTTCCCAAAAACAAAACATGATAAAATAGATATTTATCAAAACATTTCATATAGAAATATGATTTCATTTCATAATCAAAAGTCAGGATGTCATGTTCCGATACAGATCATAAAGCATAAACGATAACATTACAAGTCATTCAACAAATATATACATATATAGACTTGTAAACAAAACAACTTGATGATTCGCCCATCTTAAGCTCTTGCGCCACTTCCTGTAATACAAATAAACTGAGTGGTTCAGGCTTGGGATCCTGGTGAGCATATAGGGTTTTCAACCCTCAATAATTATATTTAATTTCAACAATCCACAATAAACCCGATTACCCATTCCCGTTATCCTCACTTTACGTCCCTAAAATAACATCTATTATAAGCAACCTAATTCAGGATTTTCATCGGGACGGGCATTACTGCAGAGGGGCTTCCTCAACAATAAGTGCCCTAAAGGCAACCATGTGGGGGATAGAGTACACCGGTGAACACGTCGTTCACAACACCTACAGGTAATGAGTCTGCTAGTGTTCCACAGGACAGTCTAGAATAGTCCGTGGTCGTCATCCATACTCCGCTGAATGACTAGAATAACACCAATAACACCGAGGCCTCTCATCTGTTTATTTCACACCAATTATCTACCCATGTTCTACCCAACATATTAGTAGATAAAAATATACATTTTTATACATTGTTTAAAAACATGTATAGCATGCTTTAATCAATACATATTCCACATAACAGATGAGGCATACACACATAACACGTATTTCATAGAGAATATATCAGATCTATGAGATAGAAGAGAGTGAATATACATTCACACATATAACAGCAAAATATATACACATAGCACGTATTTTATATAGAATACTTCATAATATTGCGTTGGAATGAAAATAACTACACACTCACATGATCGGAAGACGATCGGGCAGCACTACGGCTTGCAGAAGTAGTATTTCTCCGTAGATCTAGAAAATCTTCACAAAAACCGGGCTCATCGCGGGCAGGGCTTCGGCTCGGAAATCTCACTTCTCGGGATCCTCGAGACTTCGGAACTTGCTTCGGGGCTCGGGAATAAAACTGGGGCTTCGGGATATGATTGGCATGCAAAACGATGAAAAACTTAGAGAGAAAGTAAGAAAAATCGCAAGGAAAATGGTTGATCTCGAGTTCTATTTATAGGCTGCTGGCTCTGGGATTACGTTGGGCGTAATTTCAATTTACGCTGGGCGTACTCAGTACACTGGGCATACTCGGGTTACGCTGGGCGTACTTTGACTTCACTGCGTGCGTCGACCGGTGCACTCGAGTATTGGTCAGACAAGTTGCATCCGACTGAGTACGTTGGGCATACTCAAATTACGCTCGGCGTAATTTGACTCGTCAACTTCTAAATTGCGTAACTTTCGCATACGAGCTCCGTTTTTGACATTCTTTATATCCACGCGTAGGTGAGACCATACTCTACAACTTTCATTTAGACTCCGTTGGCTAATTTTGACTTTATTTTTATTATTTATTTTTAGAAGGCCGGGACAGGAAAAACTTCGTTATAAATTCATAACTTCTTCGTCCGACGTCCGTTCTCGCCTAACTTTTCGTCGCTTCGCTACTAACAACGAGATCTTCGATTCTCGTTTAGATTGTTTCGGCTAAAAACCGCTCGATCTTAAATCGAGTATTCGGGCTGCATACTGCCAAGTCGAAACTTCAAAAAATCATAACTTCCTCATACGAAGTCAGATTTGGGTGTTCTATATATATTCGGAAACCTCGTTTCAACTACTACAACATTATCCAATGATATCAAGTTTATTTTACACTTAAATTTTGATGCTCATTTTATTCTTAATTTGATTATATCACATAATTAAGCAAATAAACACATAACTCACATAATTCACAAAATTCACAAATAATACATTTTTATTATTTCAAATTGGGTTACAAAGGTTAACCTAGACTATTACATTGCTAAAAATGGAAAGCCCAGAAACAAGGGCGTTACAACACCCAAATGAAACATTAAGCCTAGGACCCAACACAATAATTCACAATTAGGAAGAGGGATGTCGTAATCCAATTGCAAATTATTTGAAGGTAGGTAAATGATGATTTACCAATTCCACCCACGAAAACAAAATTTTAAACTAATTAGGTTTTAGATGAAACTCCTAGATCCTTTGAGATTCATTGAACTTTTCAATGGCATGTTTAATCTCTATATGCCCTTTAAGTTTCTAAGTAGGATACCGAGGATCACAAACAAGGTGTGAATAACCATTCAAATCAGCATGGTACTCTCGATGTCATTTATTACCAAATCAATATGTTGGTTCGCCACACACGCTCCATCGATCTATGATAATTTACGAGTTACCCATTCCCATCCTTCGTTAGTCCATATTAGTGTGTCGCTTAACCACACACGCTCTACTAACTGACCAATAAGGCACAATGTGCAATTTCATGGGTTAGCATCAAATTCACATTTTTCCTAAAGTAATTAAGGTTGGGAATTTATAAAAGCGTTTAGTTACTTCATAATTCATTATACTTTTAATGAGGATTTAATGTCCAATCCTACCCATTCGTCTAACGACCCTCCACTAGTCAAGAGTGCAATGGGTAAGAGTGGATACCCAATGACGGTCATTTTATAGGCCACTTCCTTAAACGCCCATTATAAACCAACTACGTGAATGAGACCTAGTAACCGTAAGACTGTCCTTTTCTTATACATATATATAATTAAATTTTTAATCTTAATATAGTATAAGGGTGTATTTTATACATTTAAAATACAATGTAGATTAACTTTTAATAAATTAGTCTTTTAATTAAATTAAATTTAAACCTATCTATGATCTTATTAATTTTTTAAATTAAAATGTTTCAACATAATAAAATCCATGTGGGTGTATTTTTAAACTTTTAAAATACTAGGGTTTTAGAATTTAATATCGTAAAATTAAAACTTTTAATCAATTTTTAAATTCCAAAACCTAAGGGCAAATTTTCAAACTTTTCAAAACTTCTAGATCAAATTTCAAACAATTAAATTAATCATATAGTTTTATCTTTATAATAAATTTGACCTTTTCTTTTATTTGGCAAGAAAATTCAAATCAAATTTTACAAATAATTAATTTATCACAAAATCTCATAATTATCTTAAAATTTGACAATTATCTTTACCATATCAGAAAATTTGAATTTAATCAGCAAAAACAACTTATGGTAATTATCCTAATCTAATCTAGGCCAAAAAAACGAAAAATCTACCAACAGACGAGTCGCCACGTCGTGTTATGCCATAAATATTCGTGTAATACCAACACATCGTGTACAACTATGAACACGTCGTGTTCATCAGGCAGAGTCCAAAAATGTTTTTCTTATAGCTTTAAACAATTCACAAATGCATCAAATATAACAGAAAAACACCTTAGGCTCTGATACCACTAATGGGTTTTGAGCATTACAACATTCCTATGATGCACATGCAACCCTAATGCTTTGGATCTAGGTTTTTCTCAAGTTATACATGCAAGTCAATTATCCAAAGCAAAACCCTAGATCTAGCATACATAATTTCAATATACATATATATATATATATATATATATATATATATATATATATATATATATATATTGTAACGCCCCGATTCCCGAGTATCAAGTTGTAGTTATTATTTCTCTTGATTTCAAGGTCTACTCGATGAGTTAGTTGCATGACTTGCCGAGTAGCAGCGGGTTGGTCCACGTGTTTAAGTGACCTACTCGCCAATTCCAAGAAGGGACTCGAAGAGTAGTGTTACACCCCAAAACCGGAACGGCGAAAATGTTCTGGGGCGGAGGACGTCATGTACAGTATCACAACTATGCATAATAGTAAACAAGCAACAACATCATCC
This sequence comes from Lactuca sativa, assembly GCF_002870075.4. Classification (NCBI taxonomy): domain Eukaryota; kingdom Viridiplantae; phylum Streptophyta; class Magnoliopsida; order Asterales; family Asteraceae; genus Lactuca; species Lactuca sativa. Next base: position 38,141,102 of record NC_056630.2, on the reverse strand, counting down.
ATTGCATTAATAATATAATTTAATACAAGTGTGTTCTATGTATAGATTATAAGACACCAAAAATGAATAATCAAAATAAAGATGAGTCTTGAAAGCTCCGTCTTCTCAAAACCTAGTCATCGGTACCTGTCTACCGGTGACGTGAGAATACAAGTTATTTTGAAAGAGTAGATCAGCATTAAAGCTGGGGAGTTCATAAGTATTTTAGTGTCATTGTTTGTATGAAAGTATTTGAAAATGTTTGATGTAAATGTTTGTAAGTGTTTCTAGTAAATGTTTGCATCTCCTAGAAAATCCTATATTTTCTACTAAAAAGTAGCCTTCTACCAAGGCCCGAATGTTATGTGTGTTGTTTGTTTGTAAAAGTGTGTATCTTTCCCAAGTATGACTATCATTACCAAAATACAGTTTACAACCATTTATGTGAGAAGATCACAATGTGAATGCAATGGGAAAATAACGTTGTACTGTAGTATTGTATATAAGTAACTATCAATGTACTAACTACCTTAAACCAATTGTTAATTAAGGTAAAATGTGATGAAGCTGTAACCATACTTGATTGACTAGTAAAACATGACGATCAAAGACGTCGAAATGGTATGACATTCGTCACCCGTAGACCTGCAGGTCCCACTATAACTAGCAGCAAGGTGTAGGACGGTCAGTCCCGTATAGATCTATACACAAATTCACGCTCTCCCTCCAAGAGACTCTGGTTATAAAACGTGACACATGAGTAGATTGCCATGCCATGAAGTAGTGGCTCATATTAATGTTATAGTATTCTAGTGTTTGTATAGTATGCTCTAGTGTATTGTATGTTCTCTATGTTCTAGTGTATAGTATGTTCTCTTTGTATAGGGTAGTGTATGTTCTCTTAGTTTCTCATCATAGTATGTTCTTTCTATTTCTCATAATAGTAAGTTTGTATTGAATCATGAATGAACTGACTCTTGTATGTTTCATTGTACTAGAGGTAGTGAGTGGTAAGCCTCTAAACTATACCTATTATAGTTTACTGGTAATGTTGTTTGAATGACTAAGTATGTTTGTACACCTTTGTTACCCACAGGTGTTGAACTGATGTAAGAACTTTTATAACTATACATATATATAGATAATATATAACTAAGATTCAAATGACACTCAGACAAACAACCGGATACTCTAAGTCCACAACCAAACAAGGAACAGGAAATAAAGTGAGTTATCAGTCCTAAGTCCTTTCAACCTTACTTATATAACTATATCTATATAGACATGATTTTGGCAATATATATAAGTTTAAAAGAGTTTAATAAAGAGTTTAACATATAAAAGAGTTTTAACCATTTGGATGGTAACAGATGACTTGATGTCAGTTTATAAAATGTTTTGAAGAGTTTGTTTGATAAAATAGTTGAAGTATAAGAAAATCCACTTGTTTGATAGTTATTAATCACATGTGATTGATATAACAACTATTATGTTATCAACTTGTATTCCCCCCCCCCCCCCCCCTCCCCTCATAAAAACATTTAAAATTATTTAAAATGTAGATTAAGGGGTATGAACTCACCTGCAGTGAGTGATACGAATGTAAGATCGGTTATAGGATGCTAAGTGCTAAGTGAAATCTCGGGTACAAGCAGATCCTAATAAGCATATAATGACACACATACGGATATAATTAGTGTATTTTCAATTAATCATCCTAGAGATTCACCTTAGGGACTAGGAAACACTTATATTGAAGTGTTACAGTCACAAAGGATTACATCTAAGGGGTTTACGGCCACACAATGGAGTTTACGGCCATTGTGTTTACGGCCTAAGGGAGTTTTCGGCCAATGAATGTACAGTCATGGAGTTTATGGCCGTAAACTCATTGAAGAGCTTGAAAACGAGGTGTTTTATGGCTCTAACAAGCATTCCCTAAGTGTTCTTGGTCCTAGATTTGGTCTTGAAGGATTTTGAAGCCAAAACATGCACCAACACAAGAGTTTACGGCCATGCAAGGGTTTACGGTCGTAAGTCATTGATGATCGTGTATTTTGTGGTGATTCAAGACTCGAAATCAAGAGTTTAACATGTCTAGCTAGGAGATAGAAGAGATACTCACATTTCTGAAACTTAGGAGGGGGTTCACGGTCCAAGAACTAGTAGGTGTTCTTGGTGAGAATGTTGAATACTTGAAGATCCACCCAAAAAGATGATTTTCATGGATGAAATCAAAGGGTGATACAAGATCAAGAAGGATAACCACTAATAAAATGGAAATATTGCTTACATTTTGGAAGATCAACGTGAAGAATTGATGATAGTTGAGAGCTAATCCGAGTTCTTGAGTTAGAGGTGGAAAAGTGGTGAAGGAAGAAGAAATATCATATATAAGGGGGTGAGTTCACGGTCACGGAGGTGTTTACGGCCATAAACTCCTTATGATGGAGTTTTCCGGCTTGTACGATGCACACTGAACTCTAGAATATATTTCCTAACATTCCTTCTTGAAGGTACTAGGCTTAGAACACCCAAACAGACCTTTAACAGGGCTAAAAGATAGCCAAAAACAGGTCTGACTTTGATTGAATCGAATGGATTACAAGATAGAAATTTCGGGTTGTCACAAGTAGGATCTGCCCGATAAAACCCTAAATTCCGGGGTTTTGCACCCTATTTAAAGGATCCTTCACCCCTATTAGCTTTCCCTTGCAGCCCCTATGAGTCCAGAAACCCTAAATCTCCATTTTCTCTCCATACTTGTATGTTTAAGCTTGAAAGGTGGATCTTGGTGAGGAAAGGCTTGAAGAACAAGAAGCTTTGAGCAAGGAACAATTGGGGATCTGAAGTCTGCCTCAGTTTATCATCATTTGGAGGTGTCAAGTCACCACCTTGAGCTTCTTCTAGTTAGATCCCTTTTATATTTGAGTTTTGGATCCATCTTGGGCAATTGGTGTTGCATTTCGAGTGATGAATCAAGATCTAAAGTTGCAACTTCAGATCGAGGCTCATCTTGGCTCTTATCATCATAAAGTCTCAGTATTTAGCATGTTGGTGAAGCTCTTTGGCCTAGAACCTCTTTTTTAGCTTGATTTAGGTCATTATCACCTTGCATGCACGTAAATTTTGCAACTTTACGTGATAAACATGCCTTGGGGGACTGGATCTACAATATGGAGCCTTAGCATGGCTTAAAAAGCCTATGTATGGATGAAGGACCGCATGGACTCGGCGAGTCCAATGAAGATAGTTGTAGGCTCGACGAGTCGGATGAACGACTCGGCGAGTCTGATGAAGATTGCCTTGGGCTCGGCGAGTCGGTCAAGTGACTCGGCGAGTCGGCTAGGGTTTTCCCATCCTTTGGACACGTATGAACTCGACGAGTTGTATAGGGAAACTCGACGAGTTAGCCAAGGTGTTTGCGGCCACTGACACTAGGAAATCGACGAGTCACTCATGTGACTCGGTGAGTTGGCGAGTTATGCAAGGAACTCGACGAGTGGCTGGTTGTACTCGACGAGTTGAGGTCAACATGAACTGTTGACTTTGGCAGTCGACTTTGACTTTGACCACGGGTTGACTATTGGACTTCTAAGGGCATTTTGGTAAATTGGATTTTGATAGCAAAGGGGCATTGGTGAATATAAGTGTTGGAGATGGAGCAACATCTGGAAGATTTTGACACTATCTTCCGAGCTACTTGCGAGGTGAGTTAACCTCACTATATCAACAGGGTCTGAGGCACCAAGGCCGGCCCTTTATGATTTACATCCTGGGTTAGGATGGTTGCTATGTTATTGATATGTTAGATTTCATCCTGGTTTTAAGATGGTTGCTATGTTAGTAATCTGTTAGATCGGTATGATTATCTAATATTGCATGCTATCATATGATGTTTATGTGCACATGTTTATTGGTTTGGGGAAAGGGTTGAGGCAGGTCCTGCTGTGTGCAGTAGGCCAAGACACCCTGGGCGGACCGGGTAGACTGTAGGCCCGGTCCGAGAAATTCTAGTCATGCCGAAGGCCCAACAAGCGGTCCGGATAGATTGAAGGCCTCGAGGAGGGAGGTCCAGACGTGCCGAGGGCTCAGAGAGCGGTCCAGATAGACTGAGGACCTAAATTCGATCCAGTCAGAATGATGGCTCCTTATGCATGCTGTTTTTGTATATGTGTTTGCTTATATGTTTATATGATATGGTTATATTTGTAGGGCGTTGGTATTTTGGGGGTAACTCACTATGCTTTCGGGCTTACAGTTTCAGTTTATTGTTTCAGGTTCAACGGATGGCCGCGGGAAGGCGAAAGCATGACCGTACACTTCCTTGATTGACGATTATGATTTCTGTGAACTCTGATGTTTAAACTATTTTGAAAACAAATTTTAATAATTGAATGGTTTTAAACGATTTAAAAAGTTTTAAATTGGCTCGAATTTTATGGATGCTACAAGTTGGTATCATAGCCTTCGTTTGAGTGAATTGGAGGAACACTCGTGTGAATCCAGTCTCAAATCAAGGAAAGATTTTCAAAATGATTTTTAAATGGTTTTCAAAATAAGTAAAAGAGGATGCGAAGTGTACAATCAGCCGGAGCTAGTAAGTAGACCCCAAAATACCATACAAGTTATTTGATATTATGTGATATGTTAGAACAGCATGCTAGTGATAAGATAGGGATCCTCAGGAATCATATGATAGAATTGTCTGATCTTTGATGCCTTATCTTATGTAGAGTACCTCAATTGATTGGTTGTGACTCTTTCGCATGTGAACTAACTACTGGGTGAATACTCTAAGTCACATGCTACATAGGTTAAATGCTATTAGGGTAAGGGATTTTGGTCCTGTTGCGCAGCTCTTGTCTGAGTCCAACCGTTGTGGGATTAAATCTTTTAGTCTAAGATTGTTTATGTCGTGCAGTATGTGATTGTATTCATGCAATAGTTAACTGGCACTAATGGAGGGTCGTGTGACAGTTGGTCGATGGGTGGGTAGTGAGAGGCCGGCAGGCCAGTTATGAGATATTTAGCATTCCTCTAGGAGTGAGGATTTATCGCTCGCTATGTATATGTATATTGTAGGGTGTTGTGGCGATACATGAGACAAATATGGGTAGGTTTGGAAGGTAGTATGGGCCCGTACTACTGAAAGCACAGGACTCATACGCGTATCAAGGAAGTCACAACCCCTAGGGTTTGGTTGGGAGTAGGTTCCCCATCGTGTATCCATATTATCTGATATCTTCCTGGTATATGTTCAGTATGGTGATGGTGAATCAATTTGAGGCAGGATCCGGATTAGGATCGGGAGCGAGTGGCCCGAATAGGCTGGTAGTGCCCGTCGACCAGATACGGGAGATAATTTCCGTAGAGGTTTCTCAGATTTTTCGAGAAGAATTGTTTGGTGTCGTGGACCGGGTCACCGCCAGGGTGATCGCCAAGCTCAAGGAACAAGTTGTAGCGTTGCAATCTGTGAGAGATGTTGCTACCGGGACGACTATTGGGGGAGTTCCGGTGGTGGGGTCACAACTAGGAAAGAGGAGGAGGGACTTTTCAGCAGAGGACGAAGCTTTAGAGATAGCTAAACTAAGTACTGGAAGTCAGGAGGGTCAGGAGGTGTGTGGCAAGTGTGGGGGAACCCATGGATTTGCTTGTCACAAATTCAAGTGCTACAAGTGCGGGGAGAGAGGGCATGTGCAACGGGATTGCAAGAAGGATCATATATGCTTTCACTATCACCAGCCAGGTCATTTTAGGTCCAGCTGTCCTACGTTGAGGACGGAAGGAATTCAGATTCCACCGGTTATCGTTCCTCAGGAGGTCAAGGTCGAGCCACAAGAAGTCTCTGGTATGTAACTAGAAAACCCCATTTTGTAATAATATCATGGTCAAATCCTCCGTGATCGGTATTTATCTTGTCTTGGAATATTGTTGAATCTGGATAAGAAGTAATTTCGGGTTAATTGCTTGTTATGTCTGATCTATGTATTGCGGAGTTTTATGAGTTGTTAGGCCATTGGAGGTGTCAGGAGAAATTTATTTTCAAAGGATTGTAGGTGAGTAGAGTTCATGGATTCATTAGAATAGGGGAGATAAAGTGATTGATTAGAATTTTATCATCTATGGAAAGGGTTGGGCCCTTCAGTTTTTCAATTTCGAAGGAGTGAGTAGGCTTGTAATCCCAGAATCAGGTTGTATTCCAGCTCGAGTCAGTTGGTTGTAGGGATTAGCGATATTATTTTCAGCGCCGGAGAGCGTAGGTGGGTCAATGTGGCATAAGTATTTTGTGAGGTCGGTTTACCTTGGATCTCTTGTATTAGGCGGTAAGGATTGATTGTGCGGCCTATTGCACTTTTGGGATTGCAGACTCTGTTTTGGGAGTGGTTGGTAGCCCGATTTAGGGCAAAGGTTGCTTCAGCTGCTGCAGTTCAGCTGTGGACGTTTGAGCGGGTGAGTGAGTCAGGGTGCGAACCCTGAATGGAATGATCTCTAGAGCCCGAGAGCAGGAGGCTTGTTTGGAGAACCTTTGGAAAAGGGGTATTAAGTGGGAAGTCTGCAGATAGAGTCCCACGGAAAGGTTATTCAACATTGTCAGGAATTAGTGGTTTTAGTAACCGTTCGTGATTGACGAATGAAAGCGCCAAGGGCAGTGGTTTGTTGCTGAGGTATTAGTTGGAGCATTTATCTTTTGGTCTTCAAGACATGTGTGTGGGGTCATTCAAGCATTAGTGGCTGTCGGTTTCACTGGGATTTAGGAAGTGTTCATCTGGTTATTAGAAATGTGTGATCAACTGGGAAACAATTGCTTGTCATCGGATAGATCGTGGGGAAGTGATAAAGGTTGGGAACTCTCCAATGTCCATGTATTGTGAAGACTTAGTCGAATCTAAGTGGGGGAGAATCGTCCCGAGATACAAAAGTAGGAGCGGTGTTGAAAATGGGGTAAGGCTCACATCATTTTTGGGAAGGAAGACAACCCAACCGGCTGTTTGGTTTGAGTATTATGTGAGTTGGGTGTTCGGTAAAACTCCCCAGCATATGTATCACATCTTCTCAGTAGTTGATAACAGAATTTGGGGAATCAGGTTGGAATTCTGGTCATGATTTGAGTTAAGTTCGAGTATTCACTCGAGGGTGTGCTCAACTCTGAGGGTTTTTGGATTGATAGATTGAAGGTTTTGTTAGCTGCCACGGCTCTACAGCATTTCAGCATGGGTATGCGGGTTATTTAGCATATGTGGTAGATACGCGGGTCAGGGAACAGACCACAGAATTCTGAGGGGGTGGGCGATCGACATGAGGCCAAGGGTTAGGACGCGATTAGATTCCACATAATGGATCAGGATTTCAGAACCCCAAGTGGGTGAGAACAGTCTGCATGGGAAGGATCATCGGGAGGGGTGGTCTAGGGGATGCTCCACATTATAGAGCAGTCCGGATAGACTGAAGGCCAGTGGGGCGTACCAGTCAGTTCGAAGGCTCGAAGAATGGTCCAGACAGGCTGAAGGCCCAGAGAGGCGATCCAGACATGCTGAAGGTTCTGAGAGTGGTCTAGATAGACTGAAGGCCTGGTAAGGTGGTCTAGTCATGTTGAAGACTCTGTATGTGTTTATAGATCTATGTGCAGGTATTGAGTATGATGCTATGTTATATCAACCAGTAGGTCTTTCCCCAAGTATTGAACATGTTGCTGGAGTAGGCTGAAGACTTCGGTGTATTTTTCTTTGATCAGAAGTTGTGGTTAGAGGTCGGATGGAGTACAGAGGATCTTGGTGATCTCATAAGTTCGGAGTGTCTCATAGGATTAATCTTTTTGGATCGGGTAAAAATTCCAGTTGGGGATTGGAAGTAGATCCGAATGGGCATTCATCAGCTTTAGGAAGACTTGGGATTAGAATGTTCCTTCATTCAAGTTCTGGTAACCGGGTTAGATATTTCTCATGATCGTCTATGGCATTTGGATAAGGTTGAGGCAGTCTTGCTTTATGCGGTAGGCCAAGATACCTAGTGCGGGCCGACTAAAAGTCGTAGGCACGGAGGCTCAGAGGGAGCGGTAGGGTTAAGGTGGTAGGCCAAAAAACCCTGAGGATTTCAATTCGATAGTTGAATTGATTAGACATGTTGGTATTCCAACCCGAAGGAGGGTGATATGGGTTAGATATGAGAGTCGTACTAGATGGTCGGTAATGGTAGGTGTGGCAATGATGGTTAGAGTTATTTTGATGTGTCTTGGGTTGGTTTCAACTGTGAAAGGGCCATAGCGTGTCTGAAGTAAGGAGGATATGGGTCATTGAAGACCAGGTAGGATGTGAGGCTGATGTGGGTCATGTAACGTTTATTATGTTGGCAGGAGTTGATGGCAGGGCGTGGAAGCAAGTCCAGCCAGCCGGTTTCTTCTCGGGGGACTCGTGGGACTGCCGTTTGTGCGGGTCTATTGTTTTAGTAATCAATGAGGCATCTGGTGTTGCGAGTAATGGACAGACAAGTGAGACCAGGTAGGTTTCGACTTCGTCTGGGAAACATGATATGGTAGCAGGAAGAGTTGAAGTAGGTGTATGAATTAGGATTTGTGTGTAGGATGTGAAGGTAATCCCTCCTATGGATGACTGGACCCGTCGTAGGCATGCCTGGTATTCCAGCCCGAGGCTGATTGGGCCAGGCATGAGTGTTCGTGTTTCAGTGGATTGATTTTTGTATGATGTTGAGGGACAATTGTCCTGTCAGCACAAAGGTTTCGCCTCAAGAAGAGGGAAAGTTGGGTTTCTAATACGTTGGATCGTCAGGATTTTGTTAGTTGGTAAAGTGGCTTCTAGGATAAACCATTTTAAAAGGATTGGTTGGGTTTCACATCATCTTTCACGTTTTGTAGTTGCGAAAGTGCATCAAGGATCAGGAGGCGGTAGTAACGTTGGACGACATTCAGGTTGGTGAGCACCTTTGTTATGTTGAGAGGCCTGTGGCCATTCTGGAGAGAAGGGTGAAGGTTCTGCGGAACAAGGAGGTTCCTTTGGAAAAGATATAGTGGGAGCCCCAAAGGGGGTCCGAGTGGACGTGGGAGCCGGAGGCAGAGATGCAGAAGCACTATCCAAGGTTGTTCACTGCAACAGACTTCGAGGACGAAGTCTAGTTAAAGTGGGGGAGAATTGTAACGCCACGATTCCTGAGTATCAATTTGTGGTTATTATTTCTCATGATTTCAAGGTCTACTCAACGAGTTAGTTGCCTGACTCGCAGAGTAGCAACGGGTTGGTCCAGGTGTTTAAGTGACCTACTCGCCGAGTCCAAGAAGGGACTCGGCGAGTAGGATATGGCAGATGAAACCATAAATTTCGGGGTTTTCCACCCTATTTAAAGGATCCTTTGCTCCCCCTTAGCTTTCCCTTACATCCCTAACCCTAAATCTCCATTTTCTCTCCATACTTTTATGTTTAAGCTTGTAAGGTGGATCTTGGTGAGGAAAGGCTTGAAGAACAAGAAGCTTTGAGCAAGGAACAGTTAGGGATTTGAAGTCTACCTCAGTTTATCATCATTTGGAGGTATCAAGTCACCACCTTGAGCTTCTTCTAGTTAGATCCCTTTTATATTTGAGTTTTGGGGCCATCTTGGGCAATTTGTGTTGCATTTCGAGTGATGAACCAAGATCTGAAGTTGAAACTTCAAATCTAGGCTCATTTTGGCTCTTATCATCATAAAGTCTCAGTTTTTAGCATGTTGGTGAAGCTCTTTGGACTAGAACCTCTTCTTTAGCTTGATTTGGGTCATTAGCACCTTACGTGCACGTAAAGTTTGCAACTTTACGTGATAAACATGCCTTAGGGGACTAGATCTACAATATGGAGCCTTAGCATGGCTTAAAAAGCCTCTGTATGGATGAAGGAATGCATGGACTCGGCGAGTATCAAGACAACTCGGCGAGTCCGATGAAGATATTTGTAGGCTCGACGAGTCGGATGAACGACTCGACGAGTCTGATGAAGATTGTCTTGGGCTCAGCGAGTCGGCTAGGGTTTTCCCATCCTTTGGACACGTATGAACTCGATGAGTTAGCCAAGGTGTTTGCGGCCACTGACACTAGGAAATCGACGAGTCACTCATGTGACTCGGCGAGTTATGCAAGGAACTCGGCGAGTGGCTGGTTGTACTCGACCAGTTGAGGTCAACATGAACTGTTGACTTTGGCAGTCGACTTTGACTTTGACCACGGGTTGACTATTGGAATTCTGAGGGAATTTTGGTAAATTGGATTTTGATAGCAAAGGGGCATTGGTGAATATAAGTGTTGGAGTTGGAGCAACATCTGGAAGAGTTTGACACTATCTTCCGAGCTACTTGCGAGGTGAGTTAACCTCACTATATCAACAGAGTCTGAGGCACCAAGGCCGGCCCTTTATGATTTACATCCTGGGTTAGGATGGTTTCTATGTTATTGATATGTTAGATTTCATCTTGGTTTTAGGATGGTTGATATGTTAGTAATCTGTTAGATCGGTATGATTATCTAATATTGCATGCTATTGTATGATGTTTATGTGCACATGTTTATTGGTTTGGGGAAAGGGTTGAGGCAGGTTCTGTTGTGTGCAGTAGGCCAAGACACCCTGTGCGGACCGGGTAGACTGTAGGCCCGAGCCGGGAAAGCTAGTCAGGCCGAAGGCCCAGCGAGCGGTCCGGATAGACTGAAGGCCCCGAGGAGGGCGGTCCAGACGTGCTGAGGGCTCAGAGAGCGGTCCAGATAGACTGAGGACCTGAATTCGGTCCAGTCAAACTGATGGCTCGTTATGCATGTTATTTTTGTATCTATGTTTGCTTATATGTTTATATGATATGGTTATTTATGTATGGTGTTGAAATTTTTGGGGTAACTCACTAAGCTTTCAGGCTTACAGTTTTAGTTTATTGTTTCAGGTTCAGCGGATGGTCGCGGGAAGGTGAAGGCGTGACTATACACTTCCTTGAGTGACGATTATGATTTCTGGGAACTCTGATGTTTAAACTATTTTGAAATCAAATTGTAAGAATTGAATGGTTTTAAACGATTTAAAAAGTTTTAAATTGGCTCGAATTTTATGGATGTTATATATATATATATATATATATATATATATATATATATATATATATATATATATATATATATATATAAGAGTTGGAAGATTACCTCACTTGTTATATTGTAATAACAAGAACAATCCTTGACTCTTTAAAGCTTAGTGCCCCAACTGTTGCACCTCTAATGAAGTCACAAACAGTCAGCACAACAAGGATGACTTGGAGAGATGATGAAGTGGGCCAGGTTCTCTTAGAATAACATAGGGGCCGAAAGCCTTAGGGTTTAGGAGGTTTATATATGGCTAGGTTGCTTAGTCTTCAAGCTGGACTTGAATAAGGAAACCCTAGTTCCTAACTTAATCACAAAGCAACCCATGGACCTCCTTGGTAAGACCTTGGACGAAATATTATGGGTTATTCCATAAATTTCATCCACTCCACTTACAAGGAGTCCTAAGCCCAGTTTCACAACTATCAATGATTTGCAAAACAGCCCCTCCATTATTAATCAATTCCTTTAAACCTAAAATTGATACCAAATTAATTTATGATTAATTACTAATTAATAATATGATTCCCAAATAATATATTAATCTTATAATATATTAATAAAATCATTCTGAGTACCAATTTATTATTCATATAATAAATCCTACTCTCTCTCTCTCTCCCTCTCTCCTCTAGACATCCTATCAAGTTGCATGAGTGAAGGCAACCCAAAAGGACCATGCTCATAATCAAATCAAGTACATACCAAATATAGTTTTAGCTTTGGAACATCAAACCTCATTTTCTTCTTTTGATCCATGCAAGATACAACTTCCATAATCTCTTCATCGATTTTAAATTGATTGGAAAGTTTTTCCACTCCATCTTTTTGAAGATTCCTGTCTAGATTTAAGGCAAAAACATCGATATTAGATAAATCAATCTTCAGTTAATGGCTCAATGAAATCCACAAAGTTCAAAGATGAAACTTCACTTGGATATTTCATGACATCATAAATGTTAAAATTTATCACTTCACTATCAAACTCCATGGACAATGTACCATCATAAACATCAATTTTGGTCTAGCCTATTTTTAAAAAGGGTCTTCCTAGAAGGATTGAATTCAAATTTGGTGAGTCATCATCATCCATGTCAAGAACATAAAAATATGTTGCAAATACTAGTTCATTCACTTGAGCTAACACATCCTCTAGTACACCTTGTGGATGTACTAAAGATTGATCAACCAATTGAATGATCATTCCAATCTTCTTCAATATGCCAATATTTAAAGTTTTAAAAGTAGAGTAAGGAAAAACATTGATAGAAGCTCTAAGGTCTAGCATAATTCATGGCACATAAAAGTTACCCAACTTGCAAGGCACTGTGAAAACACCCAGATCCTTAAATTTTATAGGTAATCTTTTCTGTAACACTACAGATACATTGTCACTTACTTTGACAGTTTCATTCCTTTTTAATTTCTTCTTATATGTGCATAAATCCTTAAGGAATTTAGCATACCTAGGGACTTGTTTGATGGCATCAATGAGAAGAATATTTACCTCAACCTTTCTGAACATCTACATGATTTCATTATCTTCTCTTTCTCACTTTGACTTGTTCAATATTGTAGGAAAAGGAGGTCGAGTAACTTTCACTTCAACGGGTATTGGCTTTGAGTAGGCTTTTAACTTCTCATCTTCTTTCTCTAACTCCATTTCTTCATCTTCCTCAACCATGCTTAGACCTTCATTTTCTTTTTCGATTCCTCAAAGTTATGACACATGCATTATGCTTTAAACTCTTCTCAGTATGTGCAACTAGTTTGTCTTGTGACTCCAATTTACTCACATAAGTGGCGAGTTGAGTCATTTTCTGCTCCAAAGTCTTGATACTCGCCTTGGTCTCATTTTAAAATGATTGAGTACTTGCGGCTAAACTCTTGACAATGCCATTCAAAGACATTCCCGAACCACTTGAACTACTTCCTTGTTGCATGTTTTGAGGTTGGAATTGAGATTGATGAGGAGGTTGATTGAGCTAGTCATTTGGCTGGTGATGCATTTGGTTTTGAAATGGACGTCTAGGTTGATAAGTTAGCCTTCGCTGAAAATTGGCATTGGGTTGGTGCCAATTTGGGTTGCTTCTTGGTGGGAATTGCCTTGTTTTTTACTGGGAAATCCCATGGCTTGAACTTCTTATGTGTCTTCTTGTAACATGGGACACATATTAGTAGGGTGTCCTACTTGGGTACAAACACCATAGGGTCTAACTGTTGGTTGCACACCCTTGTCTTTAGCAAGCATTATCACAACTTTAGTCAACTCAGAAAGTTGACTCTTGATTTTTGGTGTGGAAATTTCTTTCACTCCTCTTAGTGTGAAAAACAAGTCAATTCTCTCCCAAGGTGATCCATAACTTGATGTATTGAGCAATCTTCTCTCCCAAGGTGACATCCCTTCACAAAAATATTGCAGTAATTGGTATTTTGAAATCGCATGTTTTGGGCATCTTGAACACAACTTCTTGAACTATTCCGAGTAAGTATGCAAGGCTTCTCTTTTCTGTTTCTTGATATCAATGATTTCCCTATGTAAAGTCGAAGCTCTTATTTTTAAAAAATACTTGTCCAAAAACATTCGTGCAAGCTCATTCCATGTTGTAACTGACCCCGGTGGCAAGTCATATAACCACTCCTTGGTTGAATCTTATAAAGAAAAGGGTAATGCCCTTAACTTGATTTGATCTTCAGTGACTCCATGTGGCTTCATACCCACATAAACAACATGAAATTCCTTAAGGAATTTGTATGGGTCTTCATTCTGAAGACCGTGGAATGGAGGCAACAAGTGTGTAAGACCGTTAATTTTCAAACAAAAATTTCATTTTAAAACCACATAATTATCATAACACATTTCACAAAAATCCCATTTATTTAATTTACAAAACGCAACTCCATAATTGTTTGATTAATAATCCAGCATCCTCGAAGCATAACTTTTTCTCTGATGTGTACAATCAAGTTGGCGCCTTCCCGCGATCCTGAGAAGAACCTGAAACACATATCACATAACACGGTAAGCACGAAGCTTAGTAAGTTCCCCAAAATACCACACATATCTCAGTAGCCTCTTATGGCTATACTTAGATAAGACCCTCCAGTCATTGTGTCTCAGTGGGACCCTCCGGTCCCAAAACTTGGGTGGACCCTCGGTCCTCACTCAATAAGCTCATAATAATAATACTCAGCATAAATCACAAAGACATAATGCAGAATATCACAATACACAAGTAATCACATAAGACATCTCAGTCACACAAAGATACCACTCATGGTAAGTATAGTGAGAAGACTCACCTCGGATGATGAATGGCTCCTATAAATGATGTCGTTGCATACCTGCCTCTAACACTGTGCCAAACCCACAGTTACCCCAATTAGGATTTAAGACTATACCCTCACTCATTAGGTCTAATGATAGCCCACCAACTCGGTCTGTAATTAACCTAAGCCCACCAAGGCCCAATACCAAATGGGCCCACCAAGGCCCAATACCAAATGGGCCCACCCAAGGCCCAACCCTTAAACTTAAGGCAAAAAGGCAAGCCCAACACAAGGGCCCACTAATGGCCCAATCTTCCCAATTGGTCCCAATCTTAAACGAACCTAACCCTAAAGCCCAATAACCCTTTACAAATTCTCAAGAGGGTGAAAATACCATTTACCCCTCAAAATCCATATTTGGTCAAAACCCTAAAAGTCGATGGGGGGTTAACACTCGCCATGTACGCTGGGCATACGTCTCTCTAGGTTGGGCGTACATCTAGCCATGCATGCAACGGGGGTGGCTCGGTGCTACGCTGCACGTAGCTGGGAGTACGCTTGGCATACGTCCCAGACTTGCTTATCCCACTCAATTGGTCTTAAACCATTAAGACAAAGGCTACCATCTCATATCTCAGTCAAATGAAGTCTCTTAAAGCATAAAGTTGGTGACTTTAAGCCCTAACAAGGCTAAACAAATCTAGATCTCATAAACTCTCACTTTTTCACCATAAAATCCTCATATCTCACAGATGGGGAGATCTTGATAACCAAGACTCCATTTTTATGAACTCTACCATCTAAAGACATCAAATAGGACATATATAAGGCTCTGGGGTTGACCAACTCATAAAGCTTCAAGCTTTGGGGACATAAACCCTAAAATGGACCAATAACTGGACTATGCAAAATAAGAGCAAAGCTTTGAGATTGATACCTTTGAGTGATGCTCCATACACAAGGAAACTCAAATCCAAAAGCTTAAATGTCAACTCTCCTTCTTTCAAATTTCCTTCTTCTCAAAAGAATCCCACAAGATCACTCCATAAGCCTCCAATGCTCATACAAGCTAAGAAACATGATTTAGGGTTTTGAGAGATGGAAGATGCTGGAAATGAAGGCTGAAATGAAGACATATTGTTCCTTAAATAGGGATACTCCAAAAACATTAGGGTTTTCTTCCAGGACCTACTACGCCCAACATACCCTCTGGTACACCCAGTGTATTAGGTAGCCTTCGCGTCCCTTCCACGCATATGAGTACGCCCAACGTACACATAATTACGCCCCGCGTACTCAACTACCACACACTTCAAAATAAGGAATAAACTTGCCAAAACTTCAAACTGTCGTAGCTTCTTCGTTACAAGTTCGTTTCCAACGAACTTTATATCCCCTGAAAGGTAGCTTCTAGTAACTCGTCACAGCCTCAAAGTTCCACGAATAAAACTCAAAATTCATAAATGATCAATCATGATGCTACGATCCAAAACAAGATGTTACAAAGTGAATGAGATCGAATTTAAGTTCAAAGTTTATTGATGCGGGATAATTGATGTACAAAGGTTGTTGGGTAACATCTTGGGTAGCCTATTGTTGAAAGGTTTGTTCAGGAGGTGGATTTGGAGGACCTTGATTTCCTCCATGGTTGTCTCCCATGGTAGGATTAGGGTTGAAAGTTTCGGGCTTGGGTAAAGGTGAAAATAGTGGTGGGGAATTTTTGGATTTTAGTGAAGATGTGATTGAAGGATTTGATGAAGAAGCTCTGGATTGTTGTTGTTTCTTTAGAAGTCTAGCTTGTTTCCTTCTTTGCTTCCATAACTCTCTATCTCCAAATCAATTGGTAAAGATATATTTGTGTGAAAAAGGTATTGGCATAAATAATTAGTACTATCGTATCCCCGGCAACGACGCCAATTTGTTTAGTGTGTCAAAGTAACAAATAAAAGGAGATAACAATAACAATTAAACACGATTACCTGCTACAATATACTAAGAGATAGTGTAGAGCAAGCAGGGCCGAACCACTAAGATACAAGAGTTCTTATTTGGCCATGTTCTCACACATTACAATAAAAGTTGTTACTAAAAAGGGGATTTTGTTGACTTCAAATTAAACTTCATAAAAAGATAAATTAAAGTTTAAAATTCAGAAATTAAAATACATTTTCGATATTGATTCCTATTCACGTGCTATGTTGTAAGATATAATATGACTATGATTCATGTTCAATTTAGGTTGGTAATCAAGATATTAATATGCTCTAATATCTCAAAGTTAACATAAGTGTTTTATTCAAAATATGCTCTTCAAATAAAATTTCATTTGGTTGATTCAATTTAAATAAGCTCTTGTATCAAATCACTAAATAACATTAAATTCTTGTAACCATTACAAAAATGTCCAACACTCCTCATATTTTCAAGAGTGTGAGAACATATAATATTTGATTACACTAATTTTGATCTACTTGAATTCAATTAAGTGCTTGTACCAACATCAAATCCTAAAACATATACGAATTTTACAATTTGATTAACTAGAATAATAAGAACCCTAATTCCATTGATCAAATGAAATTAAGTCCAAATCACACATTTTAATGAAGATCAAATCAATGATTACTAGATGATAAACATCAAATCACGTGTACATTACAGTCTAAACAACAAGCACATAAGAATCTAGAACCAGAAATGATAAAAAAAAAAAAAAAAGTTAGCCACACATGGCTAACTCAAAATACAAATTCAACAAGTTTTCATCTTTAAACAAACTTAAAAAATGCAAATCAAAATGTTTCCAAAGTGCTAAGTAGTGATATAATCTCTCAAAATCGCCTCCTTCAAGTCTATGGTCGAAGTCCCCTCAAATGTGCCCCAAAAGACAAAATAATTCGGCAGTTGAAAATGCGGAAAACTGCCAGACCACGTTACACAGGCCGTGTAATGGCATGCTTAAAATACACGAGTCGTGTAATGTATTTTACTGATGAATGATTTGCAAAGCGCGGGCCGCGTAATGCATGACTTTGTGAAAGCACGGGCCGTGTAAAAATTTTGAAAAATGCCCATTTGCCGATTTTCCAAAATTTTCAATTTAGCTCCAAAAATTCCAAAACCTGGCCGAGAGCTTCCCACAAACATCCTAAGCATGCTCCAATCCTCAAATCACCTTGAAACATCCACAAAAATGGTGAAAAGTAGATAGATCCTTGATAATGTCTCGAAAATGCAAAATACATGCAAAGTTACACTAAATGCTATACAATACTATAATTAAACATGTAATAAGCATCTAAAAAGGTGCACTTTATGCACCTAACATACACCTAGATCCAACACCCCATAACCAAGATTGGATCCTATCCAAGTGTCGCATCATACTTTCACCAGCTCCTATTCGCCTACAATCATCGGTCACCAGAGACACTATCTATCGCCATTGGTCTCTCTTTGAGATCTTTGTGACTGCCTTACCTCCACCAAAACCCAATCCACCTCTCCTTCACCCTCTTCCTCCTTCTATGTTCATGAAACACCATATCCTCTCTCTTTCTTGATTCTCTTTACTGATCTCATTTTCTCCTTCGATCTCTCTCTCTCTCTCTCTCTCTCTCTCTCTCGTCGTAGAAGACAATTACATAACACAAAGAAAACCTTTGTAATACAAGAAAACAAATAGGAAGATGAAGAATGACAATGGTCTTAACATCTATGTCCCTGATTCCCTTGTAGTCTGTCACTTTCTCCTCCCAAACACTAAATACTCTCTCTCTCTCTCTCTCACACACACATATACACTCTCTCTTTCACTCGTGTGTGTGCCAACCACCAGACCCTATGGTGACAACAAATTGAATGGGCACAAAATAGGTCAAGACAAGTGAACTTGTAACAAAAGGATTAGTACGAACTCTCCATTTGAAAAACTGATCAAATATGTTTCTTTAAATCCCTAAAACCCATAAATAATAGTGAAATCTAGGGTTTCATGGTGAATCGAACATCTAGGATCACAAACTCCAGTTACTTGAATGGGTAAATGAGTACTGAAGATGGTAATTTTGAGTTTTCCTTATCGCATGAGGTAGAAAGTGGGGAATTTAAAGAGAGATTATAATGATATCATCTTGAAGAGTTCAAGTAGAGAATAGGAATAAAGAAAAGTGATGGTAAAAGGTGTTTCTAATGGCTGATGATTCGATGAATGGTGGTTTGTCTATAGTTTCATTAATGTCTAAAGCTAAGGGAATTATAAGCGACAATGAATAAGGATTATGGGGAAGATGGTGAGTTTTAGGGTTAGGTGAGGTGGTGTTATATTCTAAAAAAATAATTTAAAATAGAAAAAAGAAACAAAAAATAATAAAAAATTCAATGAGGAGTATATATAGTATTTTAGACCAATTTTGAAAAAAAAAATGAAACCACAAGGACTAACTATGAAAAAAATAAAGTTGATGTCATTTTCCGTCTTTTAGAACGATTATACACACCCATTATACTACTCATATTTTTCATCTTTCGTTTCAGACAAGACTTGAACCTTTAACCATTGGTTGGAGGACATCTATCTATCAATTTCTGATACACAACCAAAAACCATTTGAATCATTCTCTTTCTAATTGAATACTCTAAATATCATTCAATTTCCAAAGCTAATTACACCATTATAATATTTTATAGACGATACATTGTACGAAATAAAATAAAAGATAAAAGAAAAAAGATAGTTATTTAACAAACACTTGTCCATAACTTCTGAAATTTTCTAGGAATAAAATCATTAAAATATTTATAGAAAACTTTGAAGTTATTTTTTGATTTTCTCTAAACAGAGCCCAGGTTGGCATAGGGCCCAACTTTGTGAAAACATGCTCGTATTTACTGAAAGATAACGATGGTTTCTTTTGTCTTCTTGAGTCTCGATTTGAGTGCGTGAAAGGGAGAGGTTTTATGTAGAGCGAATGAAACATGGAGGGGTGGGGTTTTTTTCTGCCGCAAGATAATGACGTTTTTGTAATAAAAACTTAAAGCATCCAATAATAATGCAGTTAAAAGCTACTATAACTTATCTTATTATTATTAAACTATAACGAAAATAAAATGACACAAAAATTGTAAATCAAACATGGAAATGATTATCAAACCCATCACCTTAGGTTTAGGTGATTCCCAAATATTTTAAAACTATTTTCTATCCTATAGAACTCATGGTCCAAGCTTCCAAGGAAAGAGACTGTTCATATGGCATTACGAATATGTGATCCACTTTCATCTTTCGTTATGATCCACGAACTTTTAATTTGTCATTTTCTAAAAAACATTTGATCAAATTTTGTATCGAGTATAGTAGTAGCATTGTTTATAAGTTCATTAAATTGTATTCAATAAAGACCGAAACAGACTAGACTTGATTCTTTTTTAACGGTTTATGATTGATTTGGAATGATCACCAAATACCACTTTTTATTTCTTTACATACTTATTTAATATAAATTACTTTCCTGTAGATTTTGTTGTATTTATTTATTTTCCTTTTGTTTATCATTATTATTTTTTAATTTTAGGTGTATATTATTATATAACCGTTGGAATATATAATATAGCTATCAAAGTATCCTTCTATAATTTTATATTATTAAATTAAAATAACGTGTTTTTTTTCTGAATTATTGTAATATAATATGTTTACAAAGGATGTATCTTTTTCAACCTTCTATATCTATCAAAGTATCCATCTAAGATCTTATATCATTAAACTAAAATGACGTGTTTTTCTTTGTAAATCTTATTAATATAGGGGGACACCGAAAGTTTGAGAAGTGAGGGCACCTGGATAATCCCATTAACACTTTTCTCCAATATCTATTTGACATGTGGCTTATTCCTGTTTATTTTTTATTTTTTTTGAGCCCCACATATTGTTTTTTCGTGTTTGATTTTTTTTTGAACTTTGGGGCTGTCAATTTCTTTTGGACTCAAAGTTGGATCCAAAAGCTGAATCCAACTTTCGTTTGGGTCGTTAGTGGTGGATCCATAAGGTCAACCATCCGTTTTTTTTTCTTACACTTAGTTTCTATCTCACTTAAAAAAGATAAATAGAAGGAGGTTGATGGAATTGAAAAGAAATTTTAAAATATTTGATGCTCTTGAGTTTTTTTAGTAAAAGAAATTGGAAAGAGGAAAAAGAAAAAAAAAAAAAAAAAAGATAAATAATCTTTCTTTCCAAATTGGAAGAATTTGAATAAAACTGAATTGGATTTTGAAAAAAAGAAATTTTTTTTCAACTCGAGAACACATAAAATGTTATTTTCTTTTTATTTATTTCAAACTCGAGAAATAGGATATCGAGCTTGGGGTAGGGATTGGGGGGTTTATTACAAATGGTACAAACAAGTGAAATAGTATTTGATGAGTTTGTTTTTCAAGTTACCGTAAAAAGGGAAAAGAAGAAAATGCATATATTTTATTTTTTCTGGAAATAATATTTAAGTTTAGCATAGCTTGAAAACAATTAAACTTGAATGTTCAAATTGTTCAAAAGAGTTTAAAGTTCTAAACAAAACAAATCTCGATCTTGAGTATATTCAATAGTATTAACCTTTTCATAAAAGTAATAAATTAGATACATGCACTAAAAAAATATTAATTAATATTAAAGTATAAAATAATATCTAGAAAAACAAAGTTAAGTGTCATGAATTAATAAGAAAACAACAAAAGTTGGAGAAATGATGAATCAAGGGCACCTAGATAATTCCACTAACACTTTTTTCCCAAATCTATTTGACATATATGGTTTTTTTATGTTTTATTTTTTGAGTTTTAGGCCTGTTAATTTTTTGGACCGAAAGTTGGATCTATAAGATGAATATGAATGGTTTTTTTATGTTTTATTTTTTTGAGTTTTAGGACTCCGGAAGTGGGATCCATAAGATGAATCCAACTTTCATCTGGATGGATCTATATACCCAATAATCTATTTTTTCTTAGTTTAGTTTCAAATTCTCACTTAAAGAGAAAAGTAAAAAGACGTTGATGGAACGGAAAATAAAAAAAAATGATATTCTAAAGTTTTTTTAATGATTTTGTTAAGAGAGAGAGAGAGAGAGAGAGAGAGAGAGAGAGAGAGAGTAATTTTTCCTTCTAAAGTGGAAGAATATGAATAGAAGTGAATTGGATCTTGAAGAATGGGATAATATATACTCTTATTAAACGTTTAAATATCATATATTGTCCGACTTAAACTCTAATTATTATATCTGCCCTTCTTAATGGACAAAACTGCAAATTTGGTCCTTGTGGTTTGCAAAAATCTTTGGATGGGATCCAAAAAGTTTCCAGTTTGCATTTGAAGTATAAAATCAAGGTTTTTCTAGGTTTTTGGTCCTAAACTTAAGAAAAATTTGTATTTTTGGTCCATGGAACACTTGAATTGACTGTTTTGTCCTTTAAATTTCTTTTTTGTATTTTTTATATTTTTATTTTATAAATATTAATGCAATTTTGTCTTTTTTTATTTGTTTAAGTATTTAAATAATAATAACAAAATAAATAATAAAATCCCACCCAATTTGATAATTATAAAAAAGAAAAAATAGAATCACATACCATTTCACTCTCTCTCTCTCTCTCTCTCTCTCTCTCTCACACACACATCCCAAACGAAACCACCCACCTCAACTTCATCTTTTCCGACAGCTCACCCCACCCTTATCAGCACTTCATACCTCCCTCCTTCCCATCGAAAAAACTCCTCATTCCCCTCTTCCTTTCCATGGATTCCTCATAATACCCGATTTGATAGAGGGTTTCTACTCCCCTTGTCTTTCCACTCTTGCTTTCCGGTGAGGATCTCAATCATAGTGCATCCCAATTACCTCTAATAACCATTTCCCCTCTTCCCTTATCCATCGTTCTATCTTCTCCGACGACCGGTCGCTTTTCTCCAAAGGACAGGAGTCCACATCTTTTATTGAACAGATTTTGAGATTTAGGTTTGTTTTTAAACTTATAAATTTATAATTATCGATCTGTAATATCTTTTCTGGTTTTGCTAGTTACCGGATGACATAGGTGGCAGATGGAGGGAGAGGAGGAAGAGTTTGGACAGATTTTGATAGAGACGGTCGGCTATGGCTAATCCGATTTTCATCTTGATGGTTAGCCATGGCTGATCTCTCCAAATTCACATATATTAACTTTAGGTCACAAGGGGGAATTAAGATGATGTAGGCGACGGATGGAGAGAGAGGAGGATGCAAGTCAATTATGAAGATGGTGGAGAGAGGATGGAGGACATGTAGTCGGTGGTGAAAAAGGAAGACAAAGAAATGAAGTCGAGTGTGTGTGTGTGAGAGAGAGAGAGAGAGGAGGAAGATATCATCGATATTCGGTTCAAATGTCACAATGTTGGTAAAAGCTTAGTAGTATGCGTATTGCATATTAGTTCACAAAGAATACCATAAAATTAATGTCTGTAGCCAATTGCATAAGAAATATGGCAAAAAAGAAAAAAAAAATGACACAGAGAAGGGGATAAATACCTTCTCAATTGCAGAAATGAAACCACGTCAGCTTAAAAAAAGATGGCGACATGCCGACGATGGTGAGGAGACATCGTCGATAATGAGGAAGACGACCCAAAAAACCTCCATGCCCGAAACAATTCCTATGATTTTCAAGAGGTAATTGTATATTTGTTTGTATAAGCAAGCAAAGGTATTTTGGTCTATTTGGTCATTTTTTTATTTTTAATAGTTATAAAATATAAAAAACATACTTTTAAATAATAAAAACTATTTAAAAAATAGATTTGGGCTATAATATTTTAAAACATTAAGACGAACAAATATGATATTTAGAGTTTAAGTCGAACAAATATGATATTTAAACGTTTAATAAGGGTATATATAATATTCTTCTGGAGAATTTAATTTTTTTCTGAAGGGAAAATATAAAGTATTTATTATCCTTTTTTATTTCTTTCAAACTCAAGAACTAGGATATTAGATCTTGGGGTTGGGGGATTTAATACAACGGGTGCAAACTGCTGAGATAGTATATTAGGCGGGAGGGAGTGGTGCCACCGAAACC
Source organism: Lactuca sativa (assembly GCF_002870075.4). Taxonomy (NCBI): domain Eukaryota; kingdom Viridiplantae; phylum Streptophyta; class Magnoliopsida; order Asterales; family Asteraceae; genus Lactuca; species Lactuca sativa. The sequence continues at coordinate 38,117,649 of NC_056630.2, read as the reverse complement.
GCACTCCTTTCCTCGCCACGTAAACGCCATATCACTTTTTACCACTTAAGTGTGGTTTCTTGCCACACCAAGGGTGTGGTGCCACAGTTTTAGTTTTATTATTTTTTTTTTGTTTGTTTTTTTTTTGTTAACTATTTTAATTTAATAAAATTTATTTTTTAATAAAAAAACATAATTTTAAAAACATAATATTTCATTAATTAAAAATACAAATACTATACATTACTTAATTTAAAAAAAAAAACTAAAAATTTAGAAAAACAAAGTAGAAACAAAAAACCTACAACTTAAAAAACACACACACACACACACACAAGAAACCATTAAAAACTTGAAAAAAAACTAGAAATTAGCCACGATTCATGTAACGGTTTTTCACTTCCTCCTTCATCGCCAAAACCACTTCAAGCTCGGCCCCGGTCATATTCGACGTGTCCATTGCTAGTATTCGCATGTCGCTCTCCCTTTGTTTCCGAAGCTCTCTTTCAGAAGCAATTTTCAAAATCTTGTTCATTCTGTCTTTTATATCCTTCATGTCGGTTCCCATTTCTTTCAAATCATCTAAATCCGAAGCTTCGCCTTTGCCTTTGCTTTTTGATTTCTCTCTTCCCAATGGTCGGGAAGGTGGTGAAACTGGAACAAGTTCATCTTCGTTCAGATCAAATTGAACACGAGCATCTGATGTAGTGTGGTCGGACTCAGATGTTCTGCTGCGTTTTGACCCACTGTCGATATGTTGGTCAGATGTTTTGCTACTCAACAATTTCCTGTTATCTTTCAAAAAATTCCAAACTTCAAGAAACTTGAAAGCCTTCAGATTTTCTTTTTGATTCACTTTCAATGCTTTCTTCAAAATGACTTCATCGCTTTCTCCACTTTTCCATTGACGTTTCACGTTGTTCCACAAGTCATTAAACAACATGACTTCCTTGTTCATCTTCCCCCATTTGGAGTACACTTGATGTTTTGAATGGTATTCTCCACGGTTCATTCCTTTATGGAACCTGTGTAAAACGCGAATCCAAAAGCGGTCATGCTTTTGGTCTTTTCCAACCGTCGCATCTTCTGAAATATCGATCCAAGATTGTGCCAACACTAACGCTTCCAAAGGTTCCCAACATCTAGCATCCGCCTTCTCTTTTCTTTTAGTTGCTGCTCGAGTGGGCTAAGTTTCTGTAACGAATTCCGGTTCAGAATCAGAAACAACCGTTTTCTGGTTGTGTTTGTGTTTGTTGAACAAACTCAGGTTGGGACAAAAAATCAAATGGATTAAAATCCGGGTCGGGTTGTGGTAGTGGTGGTGTTTGTGGATGTGGTTGCCCTGGTCGTTGTGGAAAACAAGGAAACATACCGCCATAGTGGTAATACGGAGGTGAGAAAATTGGTTGATCAAATGAAGTATTGGGGTATTGGTGTTTCTGGCCGGTGTTTTTTCTTTGCTAGGTCTTTTGGAAGAAGACATTTTTTTTCAAAGAAAATTGGATGAAATGATTGTGTTTATATGTGTTTAAAGGTTGTGTAAATGTAAAAATGATAATATATATATATATATATATATATATATATATATATATATATATATATATATATATATATATATATATATATGGAGTAAATGGTTAAAAAAAATTAAATTACACGAATCTTTGAACGGTCAAAAAGAGAAAAGGGGTAGAACCAATCAGCAAATGCAGTCTTCAATGGCCGCACCGCGGTCTCGACCGCACCAAACCGCACCCTGGGGGCGGTGTTCGCGGCCCACGTGGCGTAACCACGGTTCCAAACCGCATACCACACCGAACAGCCTTATTAGTTTGTTTTTTCAAATCATCATATAATGAAAAAAAACAAAAAATGCATACATATTTGTCTTTTCAACTAAAAAAGTTTTACTTTTTATGGAAATAAATAATAAATTTAGCAGAGCTTGAAAACAATTAAAACCGAATGTTCAAATTATTCAAAAAAGTTTAAAGTTTTAAACAAACAAAAAAATCTCGATCTTGAATATATTCAATAGTATTAATATTAACTTTTTCGTAAAAATAATTAATTAGATATATGTAGACCTAGGGGTGCAAACGAGTCAAGATACTCGCGAGCTACTCGGGATCGGCTCGTTAAAAGCTCGACTCGAACCGGTTTTAAACGAGCCCGAGCCGAGCTTGAGCTTAATATTAAGCTCGTTTATTAAACGAGCTCGAGCTCGAGCCTATGTCACTAAGCTTGATTAGGCTCACGAGCCTAAGCAAGCCTTTATATAATATAATTTATTATTATTTTCTTATATTAAAATAAGAATATATTTGGGAAATTATGGATTTCGGGTATTAGTAAACGAGCTTTTTAACGAGCTTTAGCCGAGCTTAAGCTTATTTAGGCACATCAAACGACAAACAAGCCAAGCCCAAGCTTGAGTCGAGCTTGTATAATTCTTTACGAGCTTGAGCCGAGCTTAGTAAAAGAAAGCTCGAATCAAGCCGAGCTCGAGCTCGAGCTCGAGCCTCATATAACTTAAACGAGCCCGAGCCGAGCCTGTTCAGGCTCGTGCTCGGCTCGGCTCGTTTGCACCCCTATGTAGACCTGACAATGGGGAGGATTTGGAGCGAATCGACCTTGATCCAAACCCTTTTAACGAATTTCAAAATCCGATCCAAACCCGCTCCGTAACCCGCAGGGTTTTGAATAATCAATTCCATATCCTTATCCACCGAATCAACGAATATCCAAATCCGCCCCGTAACCCATAGGATTTTTGAATTATCAAACACATTTTACTTAATTCATAAAATAATATTTCTTAAATAAAACAACTTTTTGATTTAGAAAACACATTTCATACTCGAGGACTTCCGATTGGAATTAAAAATCACTATTGTAGTAACTTCTGATTTATTTTTTATTGTCAATTGTAGTGATAGAGAATAGCAACGACAAACTTTCTTTCAGTTGATGAATGAATTTATTGATTTATGAATGAAATATGATGACTGCTTGATGAAATATAAATGAAGTGACATAATGATTCTTAGTAGAAGACTGGAAGTTTAGAATTTGACTCCTCGATTCTTATGTATAAACAATTTGAACTTTGGCAATTTCTCTTTGGACTTTCGATTGGAATTATAACTAAACTTTAAGAAATATATAATATAAACCAATAATTCAAAAATTATACGGGGTGGGTTATAAATGGAGCGGATCAGTGATGCTCCATACCCGACCCTTTTAATAAAAGGGTTAGCGGGTATGGGTCGTTAACGTGTAAACGAATAAAAAACTTTTTGGATTAGTGTCTAAGTCCATAACTATTTTGGTATGTACTTGACCCGATTATGAGCATGGTCCTTTTGGGTTGCCTTCACCATAGCACTATGTAGGATGAATTAAGGAGAGAAAGGTTTAAATATGATTTATTAATATATTATGAGAATAATATATTAAAAGAGAAATCATATTGTTTAATTAATATTAGTCAAGAATTAATTGATAATTAATTTTGTGGCTAAAAGAGATTAATTAAATAAAGGGGACTGGACTGCAATTATTGGATAATTGAGTTAGTTGGCTAAGGAATGCTAAAGAAACAAGGGGTGAACGAAATTATGATGGGAGCCCATCATATTTTCGTTCATGGCCTTATCCCAGAAGGTTCCATGGGCTGCTTAGAGTTTAAGCTGTCCATTAGGGTTTTGACTGAAACCCTAGCAGCCCACACAAGTATATAAAGAACCCCTTAGGCCCAAAAAACGTGGGTAACTGAATCCTTAGGGTTTCTAGACGCTTTTGGGTGCCTCCTCTCTTCTCCTTCTTCATCTAGTTGCTTAGTGGTGTTTGTGATTCCATTAGAGGTGCAGCAATTGAGGCACTAAGCTTTCTGAAGCCAATCAAAGCAAAGGAATTGATTGTTATTGCTATATAACAATCAAAGGTAATTCTCTAAACGCTAATTCAGTTTATTATATGTTAGATCTAGGGTTTATAGCTTTGGATATTCAATTGCATGTTCATTAGACAAACTAGATCCAAAAGCTATTAGGGTTTGCATGTACACCATAGGATTGATGCTTTGATTAAAACCCATCAAAACTATGCTCGAAACTCATATAATTCTTAAAGGTTTGGATCGGATCAAGGTCAAAACCCGCTCCATTTCCAGGCCTAGATATATGCACTAAAAAATTTATTAATATCAAGTGTACAATAACATCTAGTGGTGAAAAACAAGTTAGTTTCATGAATTGTAACTTGTTAAATTATATCAAACATTATATAACATCATCCATTATATTAAAACTTGAAATGTTTCATTTTAACTTTTTTAAATTAATAAGGATTTACTATTTTATTATAGTCATGTTTTTGCTAATTCATATGGGTAAATAGATCATATTTGATTAATTAATGTAGTATTAGCCAGCACTGAGGATGTAAATATCCTTCAATGTTCAGGACGAGTCAGAGAAAAAATATCCCTATCGCTATTATACGTTTATATATATATATATATATATATATATATATATATATATATATATATATATATATATATATATATAAAATAAAAAAAATTAGGTCTACGGCTGCCCACTTTCCCCCGTTAGTATAAAAGGTATAATAAATGTATGAAATGCATTGCTACTTTTTGCATTACAACAACTATAAGAAGAAAATCTAGCCATTCCATAAAGATAGGCAACAAGTAAAGTGCTTACTTTTAGCATTTAACAATTAGATGTTAGGCTCATGTATGAAGTTTTTTCATAGTCGTGAAGTAACACTCATAGAATTATTCGGAATTTGCCATCTCATAAGCTAAGAAGTAGAGAAGCTACAAAAATCATCTATGGCCAAATAACCAAATCATAAACCTTTGGATTATGATTTGGTTATTCGACCATAGATGATTTCGTAGCTTCTGTACTTCGAGATGACAATGGTGTTATGGGCGATTAAGTATGAATATGCTTTAAAAGTTAACTACTTTAATTACTATGTTTCTTTAACAAATAACAATACGTTTTTAACTGTTTAAGCATTATAAATCACATTTTTTCTTCCTCTTCCGAAGTTATATTTTGTCTATCCTAACCAACCATAACAAATTTATCTAAGCATCGCTTTCTTAAGTAATTTATGGTGACACTGGTACGTGCTCCGACTTTCAAATTTGCCTAGTTATTGTAATATAATATGTTTTGAACCGATGTATTTTCTCAACCTTTTTAGTTTATTTTGTAATTTCTTGTAATTTATATATTACCCGGCTAAAAGTAAGAATATTAATAAAAATGGTTAATATCATAAATAGATAAATAGATAACAAAATATTAATAAATAGATAAAAAAAAACTATTTTGGATATTTAAAAAAGCATAATTGTTTAAAAAGAAACTACAACTAAAAGATAAGCAAATGGACATTTTGTTAAAACCCATCCGAAATGCTTATTCTAATAACATTTTGTTGAAAAAAATGTTTACTTTGTTTAACTTATGATATCATTTTTTTGTTATTATGATAGCATTTTTTTATTCAAAACAATATTTGTTAAAAAAAATAACAAATAACACATTACTGATTTATAACATTAACCCTAATTAATTGCTTCTTAGATGACATCTACCTTTGGTTAGCAAATTTAGGGGCTGTTTGATTTGGTGCTGACCCGGTCTGATTTTCGTTTGACGTGGTCAAGCCTGAGCGTTTGATTTGTGAATATTGTATGTCTTACCCATCGCATTTATCTGACTCGGTCCATAATTGTTACTGATTCGATCCACCAAAAATATATATATAGATGACCGAGGAAAAGACACACTTTGCCCCCATTTACCCAGCGACGCAACCTGGATGACTCACATACTCCATCGCAGATCATCTATCGTCGCCTTTGTCCTCCATCTCCACCGGTAAGGCCTGCAACCGATTTATGATACCGATGTCTCTACAATCCTCATAATATTTAAAACTTCTTCAATCACAATCAATTTTTATAAGGTCTGTAATTAATTTCTACAATCGATTTCCCATTATGCCATAATCTTCACTCCACAGAAACAGAGACTCTAGTTATGGCTTAAGCTTCGATTTGATAATTTTGAATTTGATAATCTAAAAATTAGAAGATATATTCGATTATGGTGTTGAATTTATGATCAAGACGTTTTTGAAGATGGTTGGTTTGGATGTTATCAATGTTTCTGGTAAATAACGAAGATGCATTGGTTCCAATGATCACCTGATTCAAGCGTTGAAGTTCTAATCTTCAAGTGCGCGATTCGAAATTGCAAAGAGTGGTCACAGTGAAGATTTGTTTTGTGATTAATGCATTGAAAGTGATGATCACAAAAGAATTAGATGATATACGAAGCTTTAATAGTATATTGATTCAATGGGTCAAAGATGTTTTCACAAAGTCAATGTTGGAACAAACTTGATTTTTATTCTAATTTCTTTGTATTCTTAAGTGGAATATAATCAATTTTATTTGATACACAAGACAACATAAGGGTAATATAGTCATTTTTCATCATTCATCATAATTAGTCAGAAATATAATCAAACAATATGATTTCAATCCAGTCCGAAATTTTAACTCAGTTAGTCACAAGTATCAAATGGTCCCTTAACCATGTGACTATGTGGGTGGGGTTGTTGCTAAATGGAACATTGTTCACGTGTTTCCATTTTAGGCAAATGAATTTTTATGAGTATGACATAAAGTATACATACAAAGAACATCACAATTAGCAACACCACAACTTGAATAAAAATAATTACTAAATAGACACTTTTCTCAAACATACACCAATTTTATTGGTAAGCAACATGAAACCGCAACCACTAATTAAAATACAACAATACAACGCATTTCAAGAGAACAAGTGCTTGTTTGAGGTCAGGGCTCCAAACAACATATCGTAAAACATTAAATAGATACTTCTCCCGATTATGGCTTCCAATAAAGAAAAGTAACATCATTTATGATTAACCGATTATGAGCTTATTATATTATATATGTCATAATCTTAGCCAATTTAAGGTTTCCGGCTTCAGCTGCTAATCAGAATATAACCTTGTTTGTCCTATTCTGAAGTTCCAAGTCCTCTTTTTCTAAAATATTTTTTTGCAAATTACCTTCTTTGCATATTTAACTAATACCAAACCCTTCGAGCCAACTATGATAAATGAGGAACACAAATCTTGTTGCTCTCTTTTCCACCTAAATATCATTGGATATTTTGTCAACAATAATCGAAAAAAGAAATGCAACGAAGTTATGATGAAAACAAGAGCTTGTAATAACTATCTCCTAATACAGAATACTTACAAAGGGTATCAGCTTCAACATACTTTAAGAGAACCCAAACTAAAACGCATTTCAAGAGAACCTAATTCATGAATCGCAATAGCCCATCTTAAAGCTTCATGTTTTCCAAATAAAGCAACCACATACCCTCGCATCATTCTATTTCCATCTACAACTGATAAGCACAACACAATGTTGTAAGTTGTAACTCTTACTTTGAATTCGATTTTGCAAAAAAATAGAGGAATTGTTCAGAACACGGAAAGTATTCGCCTAATCGGATCATAAATTGGTTTGAATATAGCGATTTTATATTCTAAATGGTTCGATCTTCCGATATCTGTTCGAATAGAAGTGCATACACAAGAGATTTGTTGGAAGAATTTACCTTGAAGTGGATCTTCATTTGGTAGACATGGTAGTGATCGATTTGAAGAACTGGGGAAGTTAAAAGGGTGCTCATGTCTACTGGTTTTCAGGTCGCTGTTGGAACCCAGAGGCAAACCAATCCGGCTCATGTCTCCGACAGCTTTCCGGCCTGTAAAACGACGGCGTGTAGATTGTAAAATAGAGAATAGAGATAGATGATTGGCGCATGTTAATCGATTAGGTCGAATAGTTAGATAATGACTTGTATACAGTGTCAAAGTTGGATTCTAACCTTAATCTCAAATTTGATCCTTGATAAAATAGTGTATTCCAGCAATGGTCCCTACAGTTATTATCAACATACGTGTTTGGTCCCACGACTTTAATTATTCAAAGAGTAATAAGTGATCCATTTTGTTGGCACAATGTCATAGTTTCACTCTAAGTTTCAAAATTCTAGCACAACCAAATATTTATGGTTTCGTTTTGCTATGTTTTTAAGAGAAATGATTATAATAAGTTTTATTTTATGAATTATCGGTGTTATGTTGTTTTATGGTTGCACGTAGGGATGAAAGTGGGTCCAACCGGACCGGATGGACCCGGACCCGGAAAAACCGGAACCGGTTAACGGGATTTTATAGAATCGAAAACCGGACCGGTAATCCGGTATATAGGAATCGGTTCCGGTTCGGTTCCGGGTATGGTTCCGGGTAAAGTGGGTCTAGAACCGGAAAACCCGGAAACATCAAAGTGGGTAGGTTGAAACCGAATAAAGTGGGTTTAGAACCAGAAAACCCGAAAAAACCGGAATTTTTTGGTAATTACTTACTACTTAGTCGGTTGTACTTTAAAAATTTTCATATTGATATCCTGACTTTGGGGGACTGTAATTCATCGAATACGAAACCAAAATTAACAAAATTATAGTCTAAAATCATGTACAAACTCTAAAATACACTCTGGAAAAACCCGCATGTCAATCCGACTTTAAATAAATGAGATATGCTTGTGTTAATATTTTCACATAATACAAAGTACAAAAACAAATAGCTGAGAAGTTGAAAATTTTCAGTTTTGATATTCCGACTTCGGAGGACTGTAAATCATTAAATGTTAAGCCAAAAATGACAAAATTATAGTCTAAACTCATGTACAAAATGTAAACTTGAAGTTGGAAAAAACCACATGTCAATCCGACTTCAAACGAATTAGATATGCATGTTTTAAAACTTTCACCGAATACAAAAAACTGAAAAACTAAAAACTTCCAGCTTTGATATTTCAACTTTGGAGGACTGTAAGTCAAAGTCAATGAATATAAAACTAAAAATGATAACTTTATAGTCTAAAATCATGTACAAACTCTAAAATACATGTTGGAAAAAACCGTATGTCAATTGGAGTTGAAACAAATAAGATATGCATCTTTTAAACGTTTCACAAAAATCGGTTCTGGCCCTAAAAGTGGTTCCGGTTCCAAAAACCGGTTTCGGTTTTTAGACCCGGTTTACCCGGACCCGATGGACCCAAACCCGGATTACCCGGAACCCGGATAAAACCAATTTTTAAACCCGGAACCGGACCCAATTCTACATATTCCGGTTCCGGTTCCGATCCGATTCCGGTTCCGGTCCGGTTTTCCGGTTCTAAATTTCATCCCTAGTTGCATGTATCATACTAGGGCTTAACCGCTTAAGTGAGTATTTCTTTGTCGTTGTTTTGGGCCATTCTTTGTAGTGGGCTTAAGTGAGTATTTCTTTGTCTGTGGTTTGGGCCATTCTTTGTAGTGGGCTTAAGTGCGTATTTTTTGTAGAATCATTCACATAAATTATGGAATAAGTTAATTTAATTGGAATAAGGCTTTAGAGAATAATACATATAATATAAGATATTATGTTAATCATTATTGGTAATTTAGGTGAAGTATCATCTATCTATATTTATAAAAACATAAAAAAAAATGTAACGGCTTTAATTTTATTTTCATTCTCGTAATTCGTCAATATAATTAGTCTGTGATCCGTTAAAATCTACTTTCCATGCATATTAATCGGAGAAAACCACTTCCATAATAATATTGTGATCCATCTCGTTCCATTTATCGAAGCCAATCGGAGAAGCTTTTTCTTGCTGTGAAACTTTTTGTCAGAAAATGGGACGATTATTCTTCGTAGGTGGCAACTGGAAATGCGTAAGCATCCATCACGATTTCCATTTCAATCATTTAATGTATCATCTTCTATTGATTTGTTTCGAGTTGCATTGTTGATATCCGTTTAATCTTCCAATTAAAATAAGCAATTGTTTGTTGTTTATCTAATGAGAATCCTGTCTTGAGTGTTCTTGATTTGTCGATTCAAATATGTAATCAGATTTAGAATACTTTATATAATGTTCGCTTGAGGATTGATTTATTCTTCCATTGGTTTCAATGGATTCTGAAAATTGATTCTATTGGAGAGGGAAAAACAATCATACGAATAAATAAATGTATTCATTAGCGATTCCATATCCTTTCGCCTTCAGTGATTATGATTAAGGAAATTGCTTATTTTTGTTAATTAACTGATCTAACTATCTTTTTATTGTAGAATGGAACCTCGGAGGAGGTTAAGAAGATCGTGTCAACACTTAATGCAGCTCAAGTGCCATCTAAAGATGTTGTAGGTAAACCCTAAACAATATAATGTTGTTCTGATTTCATTATTAAGTAAAACACTGTCATTCTCTTTGGATTTTGATAAGATAGATTCTGATTTCATGATTAATATCTCAAACTCAACCATTTTCCATTTTCAGAGGTTGTGGTGAGCCCTCCTTTTGTCTTTATCCCCTCTGTTAAAAGCGAACTGAAGCCTGAATTTCATATCGCTGCTCAAAATTGTTGGGTTAAAAAAGGAGGTGCATTCACTGGTGAAATTAGGTATGTTTCTATGTATTTACTATTTAATCAATCTCCTATCCAAAAACATTCATTAACCATATGATAACTATCCATTTTTTTGTATATGCAGTGCAGAGATGCTTCTGAACTTGGGCATCCCTTGGGTCATCATTGGTCACTCTGAAAGGAGAGCTCTAATGAACGAATCAAACGAGGTCCTTTTTTTTAATAATTTCTTTATCCCCATTTGATAATGAAGACATTAATAGGATTATGATTTACATTTACCTTTTCCAAATTATTTTTTTTTATCAGTTTGTTGGAGACAAGGTTGCGTATGCACTTTCTCAAGGCTTGAAGGTGATTGCATGTGTTGGGGAGACTCTTCAAGAGCGGGAAGCTGGAACAACTATGAAAGTTGTTGCTGCACAAACTAAGGCAATTGCAGGTGATTTGGAAATTATTATATGTTTTATTTTTCATTTTTAAATTGTTTAATTGTTTTTTACAATGTGAAAGTAACAAATATCTATCATTTTCATGAATATATATATTTTTTTAATTCGCAGATAAGATAAAAAATTGGGATAATGTTGTCCTGGCTTATGAGCCAGTTTGGGCTATTGGAACCGGAAAGGTTGCTACCCCGGCTCAGGCTCAAGAAGTAAGTAGGAGGGTATTTATGTCTTTTTACATAAATGAGAGATCTAGAGGTTCACTTTTTTGAATGTGATAAAAATTTGTAATTTTTATCTGATATCAGTCAAAGTTCAATGCACATCAAATATGTTATATGATGTAGTGTCATGTGATGTCTATAACATGGGATTGTTAATATTGGCATAAAAGGTACATGCGGAGTTAAGGAAATGGCTTGAAACAAACATTAAGGCCGAAGTTGCTGCTAAAACTAGGATTATATATGGAGGTATGTTTATGATGCTTATGTTACACATGATAATTTGTAATAAAACAATAACTTATGGATCAATTTAAAACACGATGAAATTTATTATAATAACGTAAAAATTACCATTAATAAATTTTGGATTTTAATTTACAGGATCTGTAAATGGTTCCAATTGCAAGGAATTGGCAGGACAAAATGATCTCGATGGCTTTTTAGTTGGTGGAGCTTCTCTTAAGGTAAACAACAACATTGTTATTCATATTCGTCATTGTTGCTCTATTTGACACGTGTCTAATTTTTTTTTTTTTTTTCTAACATGTTTTATGCATTCGTGTGTAGCCTGAGTTTATTGACATCATCAAGGCTGCTGAAGTAAAGAAATGAATTTTGTATCGGTTGTGATGCTAAATTTTGATGATTTAATCAAGATGATCTCTTCAATTTATGATGCACTTGGCTGTTTTTTTTAATTAAATTCGTTGTATGAAATAAGAAAATATTAAATATATTAATTGTTAGAAATCTATTAAATTTAATTAACTGTCACATCAATATTTTATTTTTATTTCCCATAATCAATTGAACTCTTCAAAATTATATGAAATATATTTTGAAACTAAAAAAAATATTGTTTTCTATCATTAACAGTCCTATGAATACTTAACTTTAAATCCATTGTACGCCAATTTGACATCCTACTATACTTTAGTTTAATCATGCTATTGATCTCATTCAATACTCATATTTCCTATTGCCTAAAATGTTTGATGACATTAAAATCAATTACAATAACTTTAATTTAGCTTATCTACATAACTCTCTACTTGTACTAGTATAGAGATACAAGTAAATGGCAAAGTGAAAATAACAAGTCTCAAAAAGTGACCAATCGAAATGCATAGTGTAAACGAGAATCAGTTCCGATGAATACATTTGTAATTTGTTTGTTCGGAGTCATAGATACCAAGATTCACTGATTCAAAGACATCAAAGAATAAAGACAATGACGGGATAATGATGTTGAGCCACTTATTGATCAAAGTAATGAGAAAAAAGAGTAAATTGTATATGTTGAATCTATAATGTAGCGAGAACATAATAGAGTCGATAAGAAAGAATTGTCAACGATGTAAGGTGATAGGACATTTTGTTGTTTTTATGATTTTTGAATTTTAATTATCTAGTAATGTACTTAAAGTTTGTTATTCTTTGGTTTTTATTGATCTTTAGTTTTTCCTACCTTTTTTGTTACTTTTAGATTATTAGTGAAATTCTTGTTGTTTGTTTGTTTTCGTTTTTTGTTTTTTGGGTTTTTTGGGTTTTTTGGGTTTTTTTTTTTTTTTTTTTTTTTTTTTTTTTTTATATATAGCAATTAGTCATTGTTCGATGAAATGTATATTCATATGTTTATTAATAACAACCGCTCAACATTTTCTTTAACTTATATCTTAAATCAAAACTCCCACAACTTTACAACTTGTAACTATGTATGAACGTCTGGACCGAAAACCCGAACCGATAGATTTCCCCTAACGCAATCCACAAAAAAATCCATGAATCCCTTAGTGGATAAGTCTGATGACTCAGCAGCAGTGCATAATTTTCTTTCTTGTATGATGGATCTGATCTATAGTTAGGGACAATACATACCAAAAGGTTCGAAGAAGGATAATGAGTGAAGATCTACCCATCCAAGTCGTCGACCGTTGCGATACCTGAACTAAATGCTCTGAGGTTGAAAGGTAAGTAGATAAGCAGATTCCTACCTGGATTTTACTTGTTTCGATTCGTCCAGTGCTGCTACTGATAATGGAAAAGGTTATTAAGTTTACTTCTTTGCCTTCTTGAAGGTGGTTGGGCATTAACCAACATAACAGTGAAACCCGATCCAACTTTCTCTCCCTCCGCTTCCTCAGGGCCCCCACTTCCTCACTTAACTCACTCAAACACTCGCCTCATGTCACTTAGCTCGCCTTGGGAGGAAGGCTACTAACGGTAACGAATCTCAGAATATGAAGAAGATAAAAAAGGCCATCATAAGAGCAAACAAGGCAATGGATTCCGTGAGAGCAAAGCCTAAAATGGCATAAGCAAACAATTCAGTATCCAGTTCCAGACTCCGTGCTACTGAATGGATCAACAAACTTAATATCTTTCCAATTCCGACTGCTACTCCAGCTAAAGCAGATGTAGCGGTTCCAACACCAATTTGAAACCCTCCATAACATCTTTCAAAATTTTCATTTCAGTCTATTAATTGGAAGCAATATTTTTATTCTTGAAAGCGAGTTAAGTGGCTTTGAGGGGCACGAATGATATAACAATAAGTACTGATTCGACTAGCTCGAACGTGGGGGACGAATGCTTGAATGAATTAGGACCGAATAAGGTATTCGGTTCGGTTCTCGGTTATGTATTTTAGACTTATTCGGTTCGGTTCTCGAGTATTTCAGTATGGTTTACCAAATGAATCCTTGCTTTCCTAGAAAACACTTACATTACCAACTGCAATACCAATTAACCTAAGATTTCATATCATATTTCAACATGTATCTTAGATCATTGATGTCTACATACACGTTTGTTTGCTGTTCATTAGTAATGATTTTTATGAAGCTAACTTTATTTGATAGATAATGCTTTTAGGCTTTTCCTTTATCAAATTTCCAAGGGCAGACACAAAACCATTTTCAACTAGGATATGAAAGTAAGAGATCTATTTATGTGAAGAAGATGCATATTTTCCAACTGTTTACCTCATTTTCAAACATCCCCCAAGTTTTTAAAAAAGTACCAAATTGCCCCTAAGTTTAAAAAAATACCAAACTATTCAGTTCTTTTATTCTCTCGTTTTTATAAACTGTCCTCCTAAATTGGAAGGAATTTGAGAGAAAGAAAATGAAGATCATTCCTTTTTCTTTTATTCTCTCATTTTTCATTTTTTATTTTTTTTTCCTTAGTGAACTCGAGAGAAGACCGATAGGATGTTGTAAGGAATAGGAACTCAAGAGCTTGGCATGTTGAGGGCACACTATCCCTTTAGCTTAGCAACTGCCGAAAAATTGCCTCTTTGGCAACCAACTGCCGAGCCTCTCTCCTCTGCACTTACATGGTTGAATGTCGATGTGGAATGGTAAGCTCAGGTGGTGCTAGGCAATGCTGACATACTCTTCACATCTTATGGTTCTTATTAAAATGTTTAACAACTCTTTAAAATGTAGTTTTTAGAATCATGGATGACTATTTTTAACCTTTCAAATAAATCTATGTTTCTATAGACGTAACTCATTGTTTTAGCAAACAATTTATAATGAAAATTGAGTGTTAAAACGTAAAAGAATGGACTTGTATATATTCTTGTACGTGTGATGAGGTAAAAAAGAAGAATTCATATTCATTGTGGAGCCAACATTCCCTCTCAAAAACGAAAGATGATCGAATCCCAAAAGCTCAACGTCTGCAAATTGCGTACAATCTCTTTAAATTTCACCCCAATCCCTGATAACACGAATCTTCTCCTCCTCCTAATTTCAACTCGAATCCCCTTTTGTTGTGGATGGAAAATTTTCATTACAGTTGTGAAGAATCAATCGCGTTTTACTCGTTTACATTTCAACCTTCCTATAAATACGATCATGGCCTGAGGTTTGTAATGCACAGTAGTATTGGGGTTCACTGCAATTTGAATTTGCTAGGGCTCGTAATACCACTTGATTTGTATTCAGGTAATTTTCTTAATCTTTTCACCTACTCTCATCGATCGCCAAGTTCTGTAATTTGTCGATTTCATCATTAATCCTACGGTTTTAAGTGATGTGTTTTTGAATTCAATTTTCTAGGGTATTTATATAACTTTGA
Organism: Lactuca sativa; assembly: GCF_002870075.4. Lineage (NCBI taxonomy): Eukaryota > Viridiplantae > Streptophyta > Magnoliopsida > Asterales > Asteraceae > Lactuca > Lactuca sativa. The sequence goes on along the minus strand of NC_056630.2, from coordinate 38,102,313 downwards.
CTTCTATTCATGTTTTTTTCTCAGTTAATTCTTCTTTGTTTTTGTTTATCGATCTTCAAATTATTTGTGAATCTTTGCTTAGTGCACAAGTCCTATAACAAGTTTCGTAATGGATGCAGGATATTTTTCTTGTACATTTTTATTGATCAAGTCTCATAAAGTAATTTGTAAGTGATACAAGATGGGTTTCCTGGGAACAACTGTAAGAATTTCTTCAATTTATGTTTCGTTTTTTTAGTAATTAATTGACACTTATAAAGTTAATATACACTTTAAAAATAGCTTTTTTTTGCTTCTTTTCTCATTACCCCTTTTTTGCTTTTGATTATAGGATAATGATGGTGTTCAAGAAACACAAATTGGTATGCTCTATTGGCTGTAAATTAACATATCTTTCTTCTTTAAAAAGTTTCTTTAACATATCTTTAATTTGGCAGTGATACGCAATGGAAGAGAAATCTTACTTCAGGTAACTATGGGTGTATACTGTATAGTTTTCCAATTGACAAATTATATTCATAACATTGTATTTTACTATTTTTCTTACTACACCATTGACTTTCAAATCATCCCTTATTATGACCATGTAGTTTCAAATATATACATACTATTATGATGACATGACACAAATTAACACATCTTTTTATGAAATTGGGTTAAATTCTCAGGCTTTCAACTGGGAGTCTCGTAAACATGATTGGTGGAGAAATTTAGAGAAAAAAGTACCCGATATGGCAAAATCGGGGATCACATCAGCTTGGTTACCACCACCAACTAATTCGTTTTCTCCTGAAGGTTTGTAAATTTCAAATCTAAAAACTATATGTATATTTGTATAATATCAGTTAAAATCAAGGACTTGATATATCTAATATGGTATCAGAGCAAGCTCAAACAAACTATAGAGATATATTGTTACTTTAAATTTTTTTTTTTAAACTTTTCACAGGCTACCTTCCACAAAATCTATATTCTCTCAACTCTTCGTATGGTTCTGAGGCTTTGCTTAAAGATTTATTAAAAAAAATGAAGCAGTATAATATTCGACCAATGGCTGACATAGTTATCAATCATCGTGTTGGGACTACTCAAGGGCATGGTGGTAAATATAACCGCTATGATTGGATTCCATTGTCTTGGGATGAACGTGCTGTTACTTCTTGCACTGGTGGACTTGTATGTATCTTATTACCTCAAACCACCTAACTAGAAATAAAATTAAAATTATCTGGATAAATGATGTTTAAAAAATATTTGAGAAAATAACACAGGAAACGAGGTATTATTTGAAAAAAAGTTAGCATTTAATGGGGAAAACCCTTTTTGCTAACTTTTTTTAATCACGTCGTACTTTTAGTATCAAGTAAAATAGAAAAACTCACATATAGCTTACCAGATTAATTCATAACATTAGTTCTATACAAAAGGGTAAAATGGTCATTTACTTTTTTCATAAAGGGTAACAGGAGCACAGGAGACAACTTTAATGGAGTTCCAAATATTGATCATACACAAGACTTTGTTAGAAAAGACCTTATTGGTTGGCTAAAATGGCTACGATACACTGTTGGTTTTCAAGATTTTCGTTTTGACTTTGCAAGAGGGTAATGTTTTATAGGTTCTTTTTTTTTTTTATAAAGTTTTCTCTGAAACTTATCATTATTATTTGTCTATTTTTTTTTTCATGTAGTTATTCTGCAAAATATGTGAAAGAATACATCGAGGGTGCAAAACCAATATTTACTGTTGGAGAATATTGGGACTCATGCAACTACAAAGGAACCTACCTTGATTATAACCAAGGTGAATAAATTGAATAAAATGCAACCTTTTTTTTTTTTTTTTTTTTTTTTTTTTTTTTTTTGTTTTAAACTTTTATATTCTTCTAAATTTTTAATATTTTTGGAGAAAGTTTTTATGATTAACTTAACATTTTTGTTGTTTCTGACTAATTTTAATTGCAGATAGTCATAGGCAGCGTATAATCAACTGGATTGATGGCACAGGGCAACTTTCTACAGCATTTGACTTCACCACAAAAGGGATCCTTCAGGTACAGTGACTTGTACTATATGCATGAAAAGTTGTACATTAGTGTTTCATCTTTTGAAACTTCCATCTTTCCATGCAGGAAGCTGTTAAGGGGCAACTTTGGCGTTTACGTGATGCTCAAGGGAAGCCGCCAGGTGTCATGGGATGGTGGCCTTCAAGAGCTGTAACTTTCCTTGATAATCATGACACTGGATCCACTCAGGTATACAATTTTAGTTTTTTCAAGAATTAGTGGATTTCATCATAGTATTGTTGCATGCAGCCTTTAATCAATTTCATGCCCCTGCTCAAACTCCATTAACTTTGTGATTTGACCATTTTTGCCATTATTCAAACGCTTTTTCTGTTGGGAAAATGGCCTCAAAGATTCCCAACAACTCGCCCAATGAAAAATAATTGAGAAACTTAATTCAACACAAGAATATACATGGAAAACTCCAAAGCCTGAGAAGAGAGTAGAAAAATTCACTATATGATAAATTGTTACAATCAAATAAACAAATTTCACGAGACAAAAAAAAAGTATCACCATGTAGAATAATCATACTCCACCGTAAAAGAGTATCACCACCTGGAATAACCATTCTAAGAATTTCTCCTCGGCACATATTGAACACTTGCTGAAAAAGTTTATCGTACAAATGTTGCAGGGTCATTGGCCATTCCCTTCGAATCATGTCATGGAGGTACAATTCTCTTTTTTTTTTTGGTGATTTAATTTACATATTTTCATAAATCGTTGAATCTTAATCATGGACTCTAACTTTATGACATTATTCAGGGCTATGCTTATATACTCACGCATCCTGGAATACCATCAATCTTTTATGACCATTTTTACGACTGGGGAAGTGCCATGCACGACCAAATTGTGAAGTTGGTAAGTAACTATTCAAACGTGTCCCATTATTATTTTCCATTAGTGCCCTTTATCTTTACATTGAAACAAATATGCAGATAAATGTGCGCAAGGAGCAAGACATACAGAGTCGATCCTCCATTAGGATTCTTGAAGCTAAGGCCAATCTTTATGCAGCCATAATTGGAGAGAAGCTGTGTATGAAAATTGGCGGTGATTCATGGTGTCCCACTGGTTCTGAGTGGAAACTGGTGGCACATGGGCACCAGTATGCAGTTTGGCATAAGTAGGCACAGGAAGGATCATATAAGATGATAAGTTAGTGATCTTGAGGATGTGAAACGATATTTTGAATCAACTACCGCTTGTCTTGTTCAATAAAGTAGTTGAGTAGCTGTATGTATAACTTTTGAGAGCTTTTACATCGGCCATTTGGTGTGTATATGTTGTTGTTGTTGAACCCGTTCTTTGAATAAGATTTGTGCTATTTTTAGGTTTTCCGATTTGAATGTGCTATTTTTAGGTTTTCCGGTTTTCCCCTAAAATTGCTTCCATATAATATTTAATGGATTATCTTTTTGAGCTTCTAAGGTTAGTATTTATCTACTCATTTATACCACTTTTATTTTTCTTATGCGATAGGAAAGGCATTGCATCGTCCTTCATAAATCAGGTAAACTCTCTCTCTCTCTCACTCTATATATATATATATATATATATATATATATATATATATATATATATATATATATATATATATATATATATATGTGTGTGTGTGTGTGTGTGTGTGTATGTGTGTGTGTGTGTGAGTTTTACGGACCCACTGGACCAGAAGCTTCTCGAGCATATATATATATATATATATATATATATATATATATATATATATATATATATATATATATATATATATATGTATATATATATATATATATACAAAAAAAAAATCATTTGATGATATGTACTCGGAAGAGGTATATATAAAAAAAGTGTGGTGTAAATATACATATGTTAATATATATATATATATATATATATATATATATATATATATATATATATATATATATATATATATATATATATATATATATATATATATATAGGTAAAGGTTCAAATGAGAACCAAAAAAGGTTAAGAATCGTAAGAACATCTAATTTTAGATGTTTATAAAGAGTTTAGGGTTTAGGGTGTTTATAAAGGGTTTAGGGTTACCCTAAATCCTTTATAAACATCTAAAGTTAGAGGTTCTTACGGTTCTTAACCTTTTTTGGTTCCCATTTGAACCACTCCCTATATATATATATATATATATATATATATATATATATATATATATATATATATATATATATATATATATATATATATATATATATATATATATATATATATGGGTAATTATGATACATATAAAAGATAAAAGCTTATGGTTAATACGTTAGTGGGTTGGTTATTCATCCAAAAGCCTTGTTAAATTCGACATATCCTCAATACCTATAATTATTAATCTTGCAAGAGCTAGAAAATTATGTATAGATCTATATGGGGCTATGACAACCCCGCCTGGGATTGCTAGCTACAATCCCGACATGATACCTTCCATATAAGTTATTATTCGACGTCCGATGAAGCGTCGTGATCAGGGGTACATTTATGGTCGTAGCGTCGATTATAGAGGCTCGCATTAATATATTAAAAGTGTCTTAGAGCTTAGATTAACATTAGGGACACCTGGTATGGTAATTAAAATACGTTAAGATCGTTAGAAATCCTGAAAAGATAGTGAATTAGGAGTAACAAAAGATAATAATAATTAAAATACGTTAGTATCGTTAGAAATCTTGGAGAAATAGTAAATTAGGATTAACAAAAGAAAATCCTAATTTTAAATACGCGAGGATCGTTAGAAATCCTGAAAAGATAGTAAATTAAGATTAACAAAAGACAATAATTAAAATACGTTAGGATCATTAGAAATCCTGAAAAGATAGTCATTTAAGATCAATAAAAGATATTTTAAAAGATAGAAGACTATATAAATAAACAAGAAAGGTTTTCACTAAAGAAAAGTATTCTTAAAAGGAATTCAAGAATCCAAAAATAAAACCTCGTGTACTCACCAACATTATGTTGACTTTCAAAATGCATGTATTCTCAGGTTAATAGGGTTGACGCTCTTTATTCCGTCACACTGCTCGGTGTTTCCGCCAAAGGTCGGATAGGGGGTGTAACAAAACCCAAAGTTTGGTGAATGAGAGAAATTTAGAGATCCAATTAGAGAGTAAAAAGCATGTAGTTCTGAATTTATAACAACATCATTGGGTTTTTTTTTTCCATTTCCAAGCAAGACTAGTATTGCAGATTCAATCAATATATTGGCAATTTTAACCGCTTTTAGTTGGTATGGAAATGGGAACTTGTTTTCAATGTTTCTCTGCATACCAAGTGTCTTTCCAGAAGAGAAGCTGAGGATTAAGACACGATACTAATGAAAAAACCATTTGGATATGTATTCTAAGTGTTGAGACTATTTATTGCTTTGGATATATTACTACACACCCCCACAACACTTTACTACCCATGTAATTTGTAGGCTTCCTATTCAGGTTGTGGATGCTAACATTAACTTTTAACCAAATACAATCTCCTTCATTCTTCAACCGCCACCACCATTTTGTTAGTAATGCGATTTTTTGTGCTTTTAGTGTACCTACCCTTAAGCCACCATCTTTTTCAGCTGCAACCACCATTAACCAATCTACCTAGTTGATTTTTTTTTGTCTGTCCCTCCCCGCAGGAACCTATGTCTAATTCTTTCCAACACATCCAAAGTTCCTTGTGGTGCTTTGTATAACAATATGTAGTATTTAGGTAAGCTCCCCTATACTGATTTAATCAGAGTCAATCGTCCCACAAATGACAATGTGTTTGCCTTCTAGTTTGATAATTTCGATTAATATTTATCAATAATGGGTATCTAATTATTTTTTGACAACATATTCGCACCAACAGGCACCCCGAGGTAAGAAAATGGAAAACAACTTTCAAGCATCCAAGGATTTGAGCCATGTATTGTAATTCAATGTTAGTGGTGCATATCCCAAATAATATGGATATGTGAAAGTTTACCTTAAGTCCATATGAGATTTCAAAACCTTTGAGTGTACGTGAGAGGTTTTTTATGCTACTCTTATCCCACATGCTCACAAAGATGGCATTGTTCGTGTAAAAAAGATGTGAGATAGTTGGCCCATTATTTGGTACCTTGATCCCATGAATTAGAGACTTATCACTTGCATCTTGTATCCCCAAAGAATACCTTCCATGCTAGGATGAAGAGAAATAGAGAGATCGGGTCCCCTTGTCTAACTCCCCTCGTGATTGGGAATTCATTTGTGGGTGTTCCATTGATTAAGACCAAGGATCTTACTGTAGAAAGACAAATGTGTATCCATTTTCTCCACTTTCTACCAAAACCCATTTTTTCCATCACTGAATCTAAATACAACCAATTTATACCATCGAACGCCTTCTTAAAGTCCACCTTGAAGAGGAAAGTCGACTTTTTTAATTTCTTTGCCCATGTGAAGATTCCATTCATCACCAATGGACCATCAAGAATATTTCTTCCTTTTATTTATGTTGATTGAAGTTCATCTACAACTGATCTGATAACAACTTTCAATAGATTGGCAAGAAGTTTAGCAAAAATTTTATATATGCACCCAATCAGGCTTATGGGTCTATAATATGCCAGCTCTATCAGATCTTTTCCTTTTGGGACTAATGTTACGAATTATGCATTACAACCATGGGAGAGTGAGTCTTTCTCCCCGAAATACTTTACAATCAAACTATATCATCTTTCATGACATCCCATTTGGATTTGATGAGTTTGAATGTGTACCCATCGGGGCCCAATGCTTTATCAAAACCACAACACCAAATTGCCGATTTTATTTCTTCAATCGAGATTGGGGACTCAATTTGAGAGATTTGATCTTAATTTAATTACTTGAAAAGTGGGATAATCAACTTAGGTATGTTCAGACATGAGTCATGGAATTTTCCTTTAAAATATTCGAGAACCTCATTCAGGATGAGTTTAGGATCAGAAGACTATTCTCCGTTTATTGTAATACCATGCATCATGTTTTTTATGTTCTTATTTTTCAGCATCCTGTGGAAGAACCTAGTACTCTCATCTTTGTCGCATATCCACTTAAATTGGTTTTCTATTTTACATCAAGTTTAGCAGCATATTCTGTTAATGCATAAAAGTGAACCTCTAGCAATCCGAGCCAAAACCATATCTGAAGTTAATGCAATCCGAGATGTGAAGAGTTCCGAAGTTAGTCTTGTTCCGAGATGAAGACATGTCCAAGACATTCTGAAGTTAGTCTTTTGATTTGATAGAGTATGTATAATCATTAAATGCTCCTTGTCATTTGATTGAGTGAAGATTTCATAGGACAAAATCAAGTAAATCTTATGTGTCAGATTTGGTTAGTTCGTTGTTTTATCTAGTCCATAGAATGTTCACGGTTTATACTATGTCTTTCCTTCACTATTTAAGGAGATGATGTTTCATGAATTGTAAGCAAGAAGTAGCAATATTCTCTTCACATCAATTACAAATTCTCTTGCAAGTCAAATCTCTTTCATCATCATTCTTCTTGTTCTTAAATTGCCTTTACCGTGCTCATACTCATTTTACTCAACTTAAATATTTTGTTGAACACTTTGTTGATTTTCATACTTCAAGACAAGACTAGTTTACCATACTTGACCGGACCAATATATTAGCAGCAGACGTTGATCTTAAGTTAATTCAAGGTTTGAGTTTTCAAACCTTGTCTGTGTACTGAATCTTGCACTTTCAATTGATATCAGAGCTTGAGTGGTTGTCCTTTGAATCCATAAAAATAAATTATATTTGATATGTGATTACCTTGCTATCTCAGTGATTTCCGTGTTCAGGATAAACGTTCTTTTATATACCTCTCCTACTCCAATACTTTAACTTCAATGGAAGCTCCTAATCAAACTCAACAAATGTATTCAATGCAAATAACAAATAGCGTGGGTTGCCCTTCTCGTGCCCCATTGCTAGTTGTTGAAGAGTATGATCATTGGAAAGTTATGATGGAAAGATTTTTACTTGGTAAGGAAAAAGGTGAATAAATATGGAGATCTGTAAAAGGAGGTCCTCATGTTACAGTTTGACAAATGGTGAGAGATGTTGCTACTACTCTCATGGGACAAGAAGAACAACGTCCAACACTACTTACTGCTTCAGATATCTAAAAGCTTCATGCAAACCAGATTGGATTTTTTGAGATGGTGTTTAGTGTTCCTCCGTCTCTCTTTGAGCACATTAAGTTGTGCAAATCTGCAAAAGAGATTTGGGACACTCTTCAGGACCTATTCGAAGGGTCAGAGAACATGAATGATAAGTACCTGACTTCGGTTTTAAACGATTTTGATACCTTCACCACTACTCTAGGTGAATCTGTAGCCTCGGATTCAAATAGGTACAAAATTGTTGTGAACAATATGAGTGCACACGGTATAGTCAGAACTCCTCTCTAGTACAATATGAAGTTTATTAATAACCTCGGAAAAGGCTGGGGGGACGTCAAGTCATGTATTCAGAGTAACGGGTCTCTGAAGAAACTGAAGATTTATTAACTATTTGATGAACTACAAGGCCACAAATCTAACGTTGCTCAAACGTTAAGAGAACTATCAGGAAGTCCTCTTGCCTTGGTTAGTTGTGTTAACCCACTAATTCTGAACCCATTTGTGTCAAACCTTATGGAACTATCTTACCTATTTCACATGTTCAACTAACAATTCCTACCCCCACCTACTCCACCTGTTTCGAACCATTCATTTAAAGAAAATCATGATCTTGATCCAGCTGAGTTCGAAATTCTCTTTGAACAGGAATTCACACTATTGTCCATGAAGTACAAACGTCCCTGGAATCCCAATCATAAACCTTATCAGAACCGGTTTCAAGCCCCTCATCTAAATAATCCTCAACCATTTCCTAAACCGTCAGAAAACCCACCTGCATACCGACCCAACATCTCAAATCACTCCTTGGAATCCTAATAAAATTTGAAATCAGACAAATCCAAGATAGTTTGTCATAAATGTGGTCTTGGTAACCATTTTGCCAAAGACTGTTTGGTTGAAACCTCTAAGAAACTGAAGGTAAAAGATTATGTATACTATTCTTACAGAGCCCAAGAGCCGACAACAAGTGAGAAAGCTTTTGTTACCACTGTGTCAAGAAATGTTGATGGGTACTGGTCTTCTAGAGATGAGGATAAAGTGAAAACTTGAAGGAACATGTGTCTTATGGCAAGACAAGAGATCGAGTGTAATGAAGGCTACTGGTCTTTAGGTTTAGAAGAAGACAATGATGATGCTTAGCCAAAATTTTGCTACATGGCAACTAATGATCAACCCGATAGAAGCATCATCAAGATCCATGATCACTGAAAATAATTTGGATTAATCTATTTCTGAACCATATCTAACCCATATCCAATTAGATATGATATCTATTCATAAAGCCTATGAGTATGCTAAAGAAGTAAGAGAATAGCTGGATAGTGAACTGACTCGCCTTAGATTACGCTTTGAAGATCGCAAACCTAATATAAAATCACTAGAAAGAGAGCTTGTAATATCTAACGATGAATGTATCATTTTAAAACACAAATGTGAAATCACATTTTGTGAAAGGAATATCTTAGTTTCTGATAACAAACGTCTTAATGCCAATAGTCTCTGATAACAAATGTCGTATAATATTCCTCGTTTAGGATTAAATTAGACCAACTCATTAAAATCCAACAAAAAATACCTTCTCTAACTAGAAATTAATCATTTAGAAGACCCATCATTTAATATATCATATGATCCAAGTTAAACAACCCATTAATACTACTTAATTAAAACCACAACTTTATTTGCAGTTAAGGTCCACTGTAGCTTGGCCCATCAATAGGCAATAGTCCAATAGCTCACGTTGGCCCACCATAAATCAAAAACCCAACATTGTGAGCCTAAACACTTGGATAAATCTAAAGCTTAATCCCAACGGAATACAAGCCTAACTAATAAATTATAGGGTTAATTAGGTCAAGAAGAATCTCTCCCCTCCTATATTGTTCATCAGAATCAAGGTAGATGGAGACTCCTCTTCTTTGGCGAACTTCCAAATCTGGTGATGCCCCACTTCGACGAAGCTTTTTTCCTGGTTCTCTCTCTCCCTATCTTTCTTGCGACACCTTGATGGAAACACAACTAAATTACAGGAGGTTACTGTGGCCTTCGAAATAAAATCAGGCCATGATTTACAGCTTGAAACACCACCGGAGCTGTTCATGCTGGCAGAAAGATCTGGCTCCATCTCTAAACTCTTCCTACTCTCTTTCTCTTACCATGCTTCCAGCGAAGGCTTCGGCGATAGAGTCAAGATTAAATAAGAAAGAAAATTTTGGTAGGAAGGTAAGGAGTTTTTTTTTCTACATATATTTTTAGTGAACAAACAAAATGAATCATTATATGATTCAAAAGTTAGATGATTCACAACAAAATATTCCCAACAAAACATATTCATGATTCATTGTTAGGTAAATTAAGAAAAAATTCACAATTTTAGTGAATAACAACAAAATCATGGTATAAATGAATTATCGAGATGTTTTTTTGAATCATGTTATTTTTGATTCATCTAGTGATTCATTTGTTTTGTTCGTCAAAAAAATATGTAGAAAAAAACTTATTACCTTCCAACAGAAAAAATTTCTTACCGGATCTATATCCTATGTGTATATGTATATATATAACCCGATGCAGGTGTATGGTTTAGCAACCCAAAAAGGGAGGAACACACCCACTCCTGCTATGTCGCATAAGTTCCAAAATTGACTAATAGACCCACCTAACTCATTCTTCTTTCATTATGGTCATTATTATTATTATTATTATTATTATCATTATTATTATTATTATTACTACTTAGTTATTTAATTAATTACTTAATTACTTGACTATTAGATGACAATAATCTTATAAATAAATTTACAAATTAAAACCCTAATGATTTTCCAATTGCATAAATATAACTACTCTAAAATTTATATTCCTTATTAGAAAAAAATAAACAAAAATTGGATGTTACATTTGGCCTAATCTAATTTATGTAGTTATTATTTGGTAATTATCTGTTTTTTTTATTTCAGCCAAAACCCAATTTTTTTCTTATCTTATATTATTAAATAAAAACCCTAAATATTAAGAGATATTCTTAGATAACATAATCCTTAATTAGGGATGAGCAAAAGGACCGAACAAGTCGGAACCGGCCCGAACTGGGAACCGGCTTCGGCCAAAATCAAGAACCGAACCGGCTCGACGGTTCTACCGGTTCCCGGTTCCTACCGGTTCTTGTCCTGTCTTCAAATGTTGGAACCGATATTCGAAAAATAGCATCATACGGTTTCGATTTTTGCCGGTTCTACCGGTTCTCGGTTCCAAAAATCCACAAAAATAACGTCCCGGTCCTGGTCCCGGCCCGACCGGTTCCATCGGGTTCCGGTTCCGGTGCCGGTACTGGTTCCGGCCGGTTCCCCGATCCATATGCTCATCCCTATCCTTAATTATGAGATTAATTAATATTATCCTTATAAATCTAATAATTAATTTAATTAAATGATTAATTAAAAGATAAATATTAAATCATTAATCGGTTTAAAGGATTGATTAATTAATTAATTTTAAATATTTAAATGATTAATTAAATAATCGATTAATTATGATAATCAATTTTAAATTTGTATTTTGAAATATTTTAAAATACACTTTTATATATGTGTTATAAGATTAATTACTATATGTACAATAGAAAGTCTTTCGAATCAATAGCAGACCTCATTCACAAAGTCATGCTATAAAGAGGGTATAACGAAACTGCTTATAAAATGAGTATTGAATGAATGTCCTTTTCACCCACCGCTCTCCTGTGTGGCAGAGGGTCGTTAACCGAACAGGTTTGATTGGACATAATCTCAATAAAAGTGTAATGATATAAAGTCCTAGAAGCTTCTTTAAAATATCACTCTAGCTACTTTAGGAAAAATGTGAAAAGTATGTTAATCCATGAAAACACACATCGTTTCTTTATGAGTCGTTAGTGGAGCATGCGTGGTTAACCGACACACTAATGTGGAACTATAAAGTTGAAATGATGGCACAAATCAAAAATTATTGTTGTTGATGGAGTGTGTATGGTTAACTGACACATCAATGTGAGATGATAAATAACCTCGAGGTTGTCAAGCGTGTTTGCATGGTTATTCACATCTTGTTTGTGATTCTCGGCATCCTAGTCACAAAAGTGAGAGCATAGTTCGAGATTAAACATGTCATTAATAAGATTCAACAAATCTCAAAAGATGTAGGAGTTTTATAAGATTGAAATTGGTAAAACCCTTACCAACCTAAAATAGATTTTACGGCATCCCTCTTCAAAGTTCGAATTGAAAATATGCATCCTAGCCTTGATTTAAATTTAGGTTAATAATTAAGGATTAAAATCAACTAACTTGAATTCTTTCTTTTCCCACTTTTAGATGTCTTATGAAGTTAAAATTGCTCTTCCTCGTTCTTCTAAATATGGTCTTCCAATTTCAAGTCAATGTGAAATAGTTTTCCATTCCTTAGGAAATGGTGGAACTGGACATCGTCTCTCTTCAAGTCTTCCACCACCTCCTCCTCCTGTGACTCTCCTAACATCATGTTTTCCTCAAGTTGAAATATATGAAACTACTCAAGCCTTATTGGCATGTAAAGATGAAGAAGGAAATTCTGTTTGTGCGCACGTTCTGAAAATGAAATCGTATATTGACATACGGGGAAGAATGGGTGTTGTATTCCCAAAGGATCATACCATTAATTTCGTTCTTATCTCACTTCCTAAGTCATATGATCGGTTTGTTAAAAACCTTCATATGAGGAATCTTGATGTGATCCTAATTGATCTGACTGAGATGTTGATAACTATAGAAGCATAGATGCTTAAGAGTACAAGTGAAGCAGAAATGCTTAAAGGATCTAATCCCAATAGTTTATTAGATGTTGACAATGGTAATCAAGAAATTTTTCTCTTCCCAATAGAAAGGGATCCGCGAAGTTCAAACAATTTAATCAAATGGTAAATAGAAAGGCTTGTACGGAGATCGTTCCAAATGTTGACCCCAATAATTACATTTGTTACTACTGCCAATTAAAGGGACATTGGAAATGAAGCTGCCCAAATTACCTAAAGGATCTTGAGGATGGTAAATTCAATTTTTATGACTCTACTTCAGGTATATCCATTATCTAACTCCATACGTTCCTATTCTTAGACTCTTAATACAAAATGTGATGAACACATTTTGATGGTGTTGCAGAATCTAAAAGAAAGAATGAAGCTTAAGCAGAGCAAGCTAAATATGATAACTGGGAGTAGAATTTGCTCACATAGTTCGATGGTCAGAATTTGGAGATACTGCTAGGGAGTTAGGGTAATTTAATGGATTGTTATTAATCTTTGTGGATATTCATTTCATGAATTGTAAGGACAAGTTCCAATTTTTGTTTTATTTCAATAAAACTGAAGTTCTGGCTTACGGAGTTTGCCTATCTTATTCCCTTGCAATGACATTAATGAAAGTGTTGGTTATGTTTATAATAATAGAAATATTAATTATGGATTTGATTCTTGTAATATTGCTTGTGATACTATCATATCTGACCAAGTGAAAAGAAATATCATCACCAACTAGACGGATACTTGGAGTCGTACAATTTGAATTGTATTATATATGAGAATCTTGTTCATTGGAAAATTGTGACTTAAATCATTGTTCACATGTTTATGTGAGGCAAGTGAAGGAATAATAGATTGAATACATATTGATATGGACTCTTCATATCCACCATAAGGGACGATAACTCTATTTGTCATGATTTACTTATGCTTCATTAATATGATTTTCTTTATAAGATTAGACATAATTCTAATAATTTTGAAAAGTTGATGAGTAGTAGAACAAATAGAAGAATCTATTAGGCAGAAAGATAAAAGATTATCCAATCTGAAAAGAAAGGAGAGTGCTTTAGTATCATGTTTTGTGATCATCTTACTAATTGTGGAATTGTATCACAGCTAATCCTCCAAGAACATCATAGTGAAATTTTATGAATAATAAGAGGAATCGAACATTGTTGGAAACGGTTCGATCATATGATGAGTCATACTTTGTTCCCAATCAAGTTTTAGAGCCATGCTCTAGTAACTATAAATTGTATCTTGAAATTCTTCAAAACTAATAATAACGATAACACCTCATAATATGTGGAGTGATACTAATTTTCTTACTCTATCATATTTAAAATTGGAGTTTTAATGTTTTCATTGATCGAAGAACAAAAGATAAACTGAGTCCTATTCTATGGAGAGTTTTCTTTTTAGGAATCCGCATGAACTTCTGAATATTTGTTTTAGCTCATCAATGAATGTTCCTTGAGAGAAAACTCATTTGTCAAGAAGTCAGTGGGATTCATGTTGATCTTGATCTTGCAAGAGTCATCCAACAATGAGCCTTTTAGTTATCTCTAGTACGCGGCCTGTAGCTGAAAACATTTTGTGTTTAATTGACATATTCTTATTTTTGTGCATTTCCAGTTGAGTTGTAAATGCTTATGAGTTCTATGTTCTTTATTTAACTGCAAAAGCAAAGCACGTTGGTTAGTGAAAGTATATTGATGAATATGGGTAAGCTGCTAACAACATAGAAGCACTGGTGGGCCTTTGAGATGCCAGAAGTTAAGAAATTTAGAATAAAGAAGTTTGGTCTATAAAGGCATACTGAATTTGAATTTGGTTTGTCCAAAACCTTGTGTTAATTGAATTCTTAAATTCAGAATATGATTTTGGCATCCCTCTTCACATTTCAAAGTATGAGGAATTGCAAGGAATTGTTTAAACTTTCAGGAGATATGTTTATCAAATCTTGAAAGGGTTAGAACACATACACTATCTGGATAAAGTACATAAGCTTAAGAAGCCTAATTAGAGGCTTGATGAAGCATCATAAAATAGGAATCTGCACTTCCATGAGAAAGTCAAAGGGTATTGATTTCTAGAAGTCTAGTTGATTTCTGATTATATGGTAAAGCTAGTGGGAGCATAATTGTTATGCAGGTATTGCATGTTCACAATAGTACTCATTAGGAACAATGTATTTAGTTTCCAAGTTGCAAAAGTTGGGAACTATTTCTCTATAGTGAATTTAAGGAGAGGACACTCTTACTTCATTATGAATCTGAAGTTTTAGATTGTATAGTTTAATAGAACTTAGTCAAAGACATATATGAATATCATGATGAAATGTTTCAACATAGGAGATTCCATATATGTAAATATTATAGCAATAAATTGAATATATATATATATATATATATATATATATATATATATATATATATATATATATATCAAATCCTTATATAGGACATAATGAATCGAGTCCCATATGCTTCAGATATAGGGTCGATTACATATGCTATATATGAATATTCTAATCTTCAAATGCTCTTAGCATTGTATGAAAAGGGTTATAATTTCATGTGAAAATGATTAACATTGTGTGAAAAGGATTAGAATTTTATTTTCAAATGCTCTTAGCATTGTGGGAAGGACCATAGTGACACGTTTTGGATTGAGATGATTATTAGTCAGAATTAATGGTCATATGGAAGTATGGAAATGTTTTCATAATAAGAATTGTTTATAAAATCTACATGCGAGTTGGAAACTTTAATGCAAGAGAAGTGTTCAAGGAGTGTACCTTGAATTTGAGACTTCATAACTTTGGAATTGTTTCTAGTAACAAGTTCCAGTGGAACCTTATATAATATAGGAGGCTCAATCTTTGTGACTTTAAAACCTCGACATAACTGAAAAAATACTTGTAAATATGAAATTCCACTACATATTAGATAATGATACGAATTTGGAATTATGAAATGTACATCATTGGAGTAATGTACGTTCTATCTGTTCACAAAGGAAGGATCATAGAGAGGTAAAAAATGTGTGTGATGTTACTTAATTCAAGTGGTTATTGGTTACTTAAAACATTATACAATGAATAAATTCATAATTTTTATGGTGATTAAATAATAGGGATATATTTATGATCAATGGGTATGATACCATACTTAATTAATTTATAATTGTGTTTCACTTTGCATGTTTTACTTCCTCGAGTAAAAAAGTTCCATAGTTTCTTATACTTTTGAAAGTAAGTAGTGATTTAAGACTGTCATGAATCGATTGTAGATTGTCCATAGATATTGGACATTGCATACAAATTGCTACAACATTCATCACGAGTACCTAGAAAATGGAGATTTTTAAGTGTTGGATAAACCCATACTTAAAGATTACTTCATGGATTTAATCACAAGTCATTTTAAGACGATACTATCTTCTATTCCTCAAATGGAGATACGTAAGTTGTAATTTACAAGTCGGTTGTGCATTGGTATTACGATAATGCATCAGTAACATGATGTAATAAAATGTAGTGTCATGTATGATTTGGTTAGTAAAGGTTACATTTAAGTAGTTAAAGTTTATTCGTTCCTTTTGCCTTAACAAGAAAAGCGATATCTTTGGGGCCCTCGATGATTTAAATTGATATATGAAAACCATGAGCCTGGTTCGGACTAAATTGACGTGTTCAATTTTGTAGTCTAAATTTATCACGATTTGGGAAATTAGGAAACAAATAAATGATCATGAGGTTGATTATTTAATCCATGACTCTGTTTATACGATATCTTGTAGAATGAAGGAATATCTTATCACTTATCTTAGGACCAACATTTGATTTGAATCATAGTTTGGCAGTGACTTTGGAAAGCACTCTTTTTTGTTTGGCTATACTTACAATTGTATTACAAACTTATCCAAGTGGAAGACAGTTGGATTACGGTGTCTAAGATCATAACTAAATTAGTATAAACGTGAAAATAGAATCAAAGTCCTTTTTGGGTCACTCATAACTAGATCTTGATTAGAATGACATTTGTAAAGAGATGATGATTTATTAGATTATTATATAATTAATAAATTGATTGGAAATTATGAGGAATTGATTTGTTAATATATTATTTGATTAATATATTAATTGGAAATAGACAGTTGATTTGTTAAAATAATTGATTTATTAATTTATACGGTTAATAAATCAATATGAAATCAAATAGAATTGATTAATTATTAATCATAATTAATCTGGAATTAATTTGGGATTAATTGGAATTAATTAAAGGTGCAACGAGTGAATTGTAATTGTTCAATAGTTGAAAAAAAGAGGCAAGTCTAGAACCATCCAAGGTTGGACGATTTTCGAAGCTTTTCTAAGGTTTCCAAAAGCCTCATGGATTTTGATATATAAAAGATTTCAATTGGAATTAAATACATTATTTAATTAATTCAAATATGGGTTTGTATGCAAGTTACCTAAACCATAAATAGGACCCCTTGGGCATTAAATTTCATGGTTAATTACTCTCTCCAAGGAGCGTGTGAACGAAATTTATACCTCTCTTCCTCTCTCCTCAATTGTCTTCTAGTTCTAGGGTTCGTGTGTGAGCCATTAGAAACATCATCCTTTTGGTGCAAGCTTTCCAAACACTTCAAAGGAAGAATTGAAGTGATTTGTTTGCTACAAAAAATCAAAGGTATGTAAACCCTTAACCTTTGCTAGGGTTTATGTTATTTTTGTTATTCAAAGTATGTTGCCTTCAAAATGAAAGACATGGTTCCTTTTAGGTTCCATATGCCCTTCTTTTAAGTGTTAAGTGGTTTTCTGCATTGAGAATTTTTTTGTAACCTAATAAAGCCATCATCTTAGTGTTATGAGACTTGTTTCAGTGACTAAAGGTGTTTTGTAAAACATAAGGGATCTTGGATGGGCTAACCACATGAATCAAGTCACATCATTGTGTAATAAATATGGCATTGTTGTTCCAAATATGGAAGCCTAATATATCCGTCAAGGAAGGTTAGATCGTTTTGTCCAACAAGCGGCAAATCTTCATCATTTTCGAGTTGAAATGTTTATTGGATTAATTAACTTATTACGTCAAGAACTAGATGACCGGTTTGATGAAGTGAATATGGATTTGCTTATATGCATGGCTTGCTTAAGTCCTAAAAATGGATTCTCTTATTCTTAAAAGAGATATTACTCAAAATTACTACTCTCTATCCTTCCGAATGTTTAAGCATAGATTTGATAACTCTTGATTATCAACTTGATATCTTCATAAACAATGCGAAAAAGATGCGAAGTTCCAAAATATGCACGATGTTACTTCCTTTTCGATGAAGCTTATTGATATAAATAGGCATGTGACTTATCCACTCATGTTTTTTCTTATCAAGTTAATGTTTATTCTTCTGGTTGCTAGCGCAAGTGTAGAGATAATGATTTTTTTTTCAATAATGACAAATATGAAAAATAAGTTGCAGAATATCATGGGTGATGAAGTTTTAAATGATTGTTTAGTCACCTTTATTGAGAATGATGTGTTTTTACAAGTTCACGATGACAATATGATTGATTTATTTCAAGACATCACAAGTTAGCGGATTCAATTGTAACTTGTTTTTTCGATTTACAAATTCAAATATTAAGAAACTCTTTGTAAAAACTATTTCAAATATTGTCAATTACTATTTCCCAGGCATGTTGAAAAACGAACCGCTCAATAGGCAATTATATGTGTGATGCATAATAGGGATTGGTGTACGGATCCCATACAAGTTAAAAATATGTTTTCAACCTTCTTTTGGGAGAAGTTTCTAGCTTTTAAAGGTGAGATTCTGAGAGCTAGAAGCCCTCAGTTTAAGTTGCTTTCTTAGGCTCGAGTTACTATGCTTGATGAGTCTTTTTCAGTGTATGAAATTAAAATGGTTGTATGGTCAAGTAGAAATGGTAATGTGTCTGATCCAAATAGGTTTTCTTTCAAGTTTTTGAAATGATTATGACATCTTTTTTGAGAAAGAAATATGAGCTTTTGTTAGTGACTTCCAAGATAAGTTGATAACAATCGTATTGCTAGTGGTTGTAACTCGTCTTTTATCACATTAATATCGAAAAACCCTTATATGTGAAAGACATCGCTCTATTTCTTTGATTGGAGTTTAATATAATATTATTTCCAAATAGCTAATAGTTTGGCAAAAGTCATTTGTGAAGTTGCCAGCATAGAACAATCTGTATTTATTAAAGGTCGTATGATCCTTGACGAACCTTTGATGGTTAAGGATATCGTTTCTTGATATAAGAAAGCTCAGAAGAAACTATTGATTTTGAAGATTTATTTTAAGAAGCTTATGACTCTTTGTGTTGAGAATATTTGGATCATATTATGGGGTGGCTTGATTTGGGTTGAAATGGCATGGATGGATAAAAGCATGCTTGGTGTCTTCTAAGGCTTCTATTTTGGTTAATGGAAACCTTACCTATGAGTTTTCTTTGTATTGTGGACTCAATCGGGATCCTTTATTTATTTTTCTCTTTATTATGGTTATGGAGGGTTTACATGTGGCAATAGAAGACACAATATGCACTGGCTTGATCCAACCAATTATAGCTGGTAGTTTCGGTTTGGGTGTTTTAATTTTTTATGTAGATGATGTTCTTTTTTAGTTGACTGATCAAAGCACAATATTGATGATTTTGTGGCTTTACTGCATTGGTTTTACAACATCAAGTTTGAAGTTAAACTTGAAGAAATCTAACTTCTTTAGGGTAGGTGTCGAGTTCAGCTAGGTGAAGGATTTGACTATGATTTTTGGTTATTTGCCAACAAAACTTCCTTATATTTATCTTGGTTTCCCTATGGGGTCGGATATGGATACAATTGATAGAAGGAAAATTGAAGATAGATTTAAGATAAACTTGTGCAATTGTAAGGTTAAAATGTTGTCTATTAGTGGTCGACTTACTCTTTTAAATTCGATGTTAGGAAATCTTAGTATTTATTATATGTCACTATTTATGGCTCTGGTTTCTATTATTAAAACTATTGAATTATATTGTGCTTGTTTTTTTTTCTGGGGTGGAGATAGTGATAATAAGATGTCTTGGTTGAAATGGGAGGTGTTAATACTTGATTTGGAGAAAGGTGGGTTGGGGGTATGAAGCTTATTAGCCTTTAACCAAGCTTTGATCCAGAAGTAGAGGTAGAGATTTCTATTTAACCATACAACTTTATTGGTTCATGTTGTTAAAGTTGTTCAAGGTGAATATGGTGGCTTGTCTCGTGATTCAGGTGTTTGTAAGGTTAAAGTGGTTGAAAATCATGAGTTCTATTAATCAATTGCATGAACAATGGGTGATCATTTCTCTATTATGGTGAAGAAGGTAGGAAATGAGATGGACACTTTATTTTGGTTAAATACTTGGATTAGGGATGTGCATCTTAAGAACAAATTTAATAGTCTTTTCCCTTGGATTTAGACACTTCATGTCGGATTGTAGATCGCTTATCTGATGGTGTCTGGAATTGACAATGGTAAAGAGATATGAGGGGTGTGGTTGAGGAAGAACAACTCATGACCATACTCTCTATCTTGTATAACATGATTCTTTCTTCTACTCCAGATGGCGGTGATACATGGATACCACAAATGAAGTTTTTGTCTCAAAGTACTAAGGAAACATATTGATTATGTGGTGATTACATAGGAAATCAGGGTACTAGATAGACTAATATAGTTCATAAAAAAGTCATATATTTATTGTTGGAAAATTTAGTATAAATATTTATATTTTTACTAACTTTGGACATATATAAATATATACATATGTTGTATATATAACTAACTCTAAGTGAGTTTGTGTTCTCCTCCACGAGGACTTCGAAACGATATATTATATGTCCAAAATAGAGTATATGTGAATGAGATATCGATACTCAAAGATGGGTATTTGAGAATAAATTTAACAAAAAGAGAGGAATGTGGGAATGATTCTCACATTGGTAGAAAGACCAAACCAAATAAGGTTTATAAGCTTGAATGCATGAAAGGCTTACAAGCTTGTGTCTATGGTTATGCTACAATTCCTACCCGCGCGTAGGGGGGGGGGTTTGCAAATCTTGGATTTCATAGACCAAAAACACGGAACTCGTGCATAGGCACGACCTGCGAACACAAATGCATCTCCGAAAACTCGCGTGTGCTACCCTCGTTTTTGCTGAACTATTTTTTGAATTATGTAACAGATGCATTAATTGCGTAATTAATGACCTTTATTGGCATTAAACTATTTTTTGAATTATGTAACGGATGCATTAATTGCGTAATTAATGACATTTATTGGCATTAAACGCTCAATCAATTAGTGATTTGTTTCCAAAGAAGACCTTGTCATCTCATTAAAACACACGAATGAAAATACTCTTCTTCTTCCTCCTTCTCTGCACTCCTGCTTCAGGCGATTCTTTCAGGCAAGTGGTAATATCCGGCAGTATAAGGTTGTTGTACCATGGGAACATACGGCGAATCTGATTAAGGGAATCGAGTCCAACTCGAGCCTCAGCCACTTCGTTTTCTTCTAATCTTTTCTTTACAGGAACCTATTACACTAACATTTATTTGGAGAACTTTACTTGACAAACTTCCTTCTATAAGTAATATTTCTAAAACAAGATTTGATTTGGAGTCCATTAGGCGTACTGTGTGTAGGAATGGCATGGAGTCTGAAATGCATATATTCTTCATATGTCCTTTGGCTGTTGACTTATAATCTAAAGTCGGTAAGAAGGGTCAGTTAGTTTTCCCGATTTTTAATTTTATTCGTAAATGATTTTCTTATGTAGATAAATTGCAAGTTCTGAATAACAAGAAGATGTTGGAGGTAGTGTTTATTATTGAAATTATAGATTATACCGAGACATAGGAATTTGGTGGTTTTGACATGAACAAGCGAGGAAAGATCTAGTAATATTGTGCTAATTTTGTTTTCTTAAGTTCAAAAAAAAAACCCAAATATATTAGTAATTTGTTTGTTTGTTAAAAAAACCTACATAATTTTTTTGTCTTTTTTACCCTTTAACTCCTTGCTAAGCGGGCATTTAATAATGTTGTTATAAAAAAACAATTGTAATTGTTATCACTATTAAATAGTAACTAGTCAACACAGTTAATAGACAATAATACATAAGCATGTTGGTTGTTATTTGAAATATAACTAGAATGATCTTATCACAATAATACGTAAGCATGTTGGTTGTTATTTGAAATACAACTAGAATGATCTTATCCCTGCTTTGTGGGTGATCAAACATGTCTAAATATAAAAGTTTAAGGACCAAACCTATCAACATATGAAAGTTTCGTAGCTAAAGTCTAAAACCAAAAAAGTCTAGGGACTAAACTTGGCAATATACGAAAGTCTAGGGGACCAAATCTGATAATATATGAAAGTCTAGGAACCAAACCTTGACAATATATGAAAGTGTGGCCAAAGTATGAAACTCAAAAAATTTGAGACCAAAGCTATCAATATAGAAAGTAGCCAAAGTTTGAAAGTAAAAAAAAAATACTATTCATTTGACAATTGTAAGTAATATATATATATATATATATATATATATATATATATATATATATATATATATATAGAGAGAGAGAGAGAGAGAGAGAGAGAGAGAAAGAGAGAGAGAGAGAGATAGGTT
The DNA here is from genome assembly GCF_002870075.4 of Lactuca sativa. Classification (NCBI taxonomy): domain Eukaryota; kingdom Viridiplantae; phylum Streptophyta; class Magnoliopsida; order Asterales; family Asteraceae; genus Lactuca; species Lactuca sativa. Next base: position 38,079,565 of record NC_056630.2, on the reverse strand, counting down.
CAAGTGTTTAAACTAACTATTGTGTTATTTTATGCATAAATGTGGGTTAATCAAATTAAATAGTTAAATAAATAAATAAGGGTAATTTAATAATTTGGTTAGTAAATTCCAAAAATAATTCCTTTAATCATGGTATTGACTTAATAAATAAGCGTGTCTTCCTCAATCTCCCACCCCGTAGCATCCTACAAGGTTGAGAATTACTGTACATCTAATCGAAGGTACTCATGGAGGAACCCCTCACTGTCGTAGAGGGTATGAGCCAAACTCATACCCACAACTTCCGCTGCTTCCACAACTTCGACGGGACCACCACTGTTCGACTCCCCTCAACCTCAAGACAAATCCCCCGAGAAGATCCAGGCCGACTTGTTGCTGGAGCCGCCTAAAAATAAACTCTCTTTCGCTGGAGCACCACCAAATCGATGTCGCCACAGCCTCCTAAAATCAAACCCTCTATCTCTAAATTGATTGCAGGTATTTCAATTTCTTTTCTTGTCCTTGCTTCGATCATAACCCCTTCTTCTCCCTTCTTATTTTTATTTCTTTTTTTTTTTGGATTCATAAGGATGAATTCGTTGATGTTGTTGATCTGTGGTGGTATGTAGAGGTGTTTGATGGAAAAGAATGAGGAAGATGGTGCTTGTTGATGGCATTACACATAACATTGAATGCAAAATGGAGAATCGACAATTGATATGGCCTGTTATTGGTTTGATAGTAGCAGAAGTAGGGTTCGTGAGAAGATGATCTGCAGACTAACAACATAAGGAAGATAAAATGTTGAGGCAATATATATCGAGTCTCTGATGTAAACTCTCTTTTGCTGGAACACCACCAAATCGACGTCGCCACAGCCTTCTAAAATCAAACCCTCCATTTGTCTAAATCAATTGCATGTATTTCAATTTCTTTTCTTGTCCTTGCTTCGATCATAACCCCTTCTTCTCCCTTCTTTTTTTTGGATTCATAAGGATGAATTCATTGATGTTGTTGATATGTGGTGGTATGTAGAGGTGTTTGATGGACAAGAATGAGGAAGATGGTGCTTGTTGATGGAATTAAACATAACATTGAATGCAAAATGGAGACTCGACAATTGATATGGCCTGTTAATGGTCAGATGGTAGCAGAGCTAGGGTTTGTGAGAATATTCCGTGTTGGTGTAGTGACAAAGGCAGAAATGTCTCTCTCTTTAAAACCTTGCACATGATTCCACCCTACTTGACTTCTTATTTATATATGATCAAGGGTGGTGATGATGGATGGTTATAATGGGTGGAAATGGTTGGTTCTAGTTGTATCAATTACAGGTAATTTTTTTGATTCACTACCCAACTGATCAGTTTGACAAAGGCAGAAGTGTCTCTTTAATTTTGTTAATGATATTTGTTGCTTCTGCTTATTTTAGGGTTTGATTCACTACCTAACTGATCAGTTTGATTTTCCAATGGGGTTATACAAGACTATAAGTTCCAATTCTGTTGGAATCACAAATTTTTCCTCATGATCTGTTGGAATCACAAATTCCTATTCTTTTGGAATCACAAATTCCAAATAGTGATCAATTCGGTTGGAATGGAATCACGAATTCCAATTCTGTTGGAATCACAGAAGTTGATGCTTGAAGAACGGACCGCAAAATTGAAAGTGATTATAAGCAACATTATTCTTTTAGAATGTATTAGTCTCGTTGTTAGATTTTGATGTTTTCTTACCCATTTTGAAAGTTTTTTTAGTATTATTCTTTAACAATAAATGTAATTCTTAACAATTGTTACCCGTATTCTATAAGAAATAATGTAATTTTTGTTTTTATCCTTCAATTGATTGTTTAAGAATTTGTTATTCTACAAGAATTTTTAAAGTCACGATCAAGAAATAGGTTCAAGAATATTTTTATTTTTGAATATACTCATAAACATATTCTGTCAGAATGTCCGAATTAAAACAATTATAATTCGTAAAATCGGATTTTTAAAATTAATAGAATCTATGATTCCTTAAAAAATGCAATTTTCCTTTATTAAATCTATATTAATTGACTAAAATACCCTTGCAATTAATTAATATGATATTTTTCAATTATATTTAATTCAATAATATATATTAATCACTTTCTTAACATAAGTGAATTTGATTGGCCCACATTTATGCATACAATAACAAAATAAATACTCTAAACAAAATAACCTAAGTCTATATATATATATATATATATATATATATATATATATATATATATATATATATATATATATATATATATATATATATATATATATATATATATATATATATAGGCTTAGGTTATTTTGTTTAGAGTATTTATTTTGTTATTGTATGCATAAATGTGGGCCAATCAAATTCACTTATTTTAAGAATATATATATATATATATATATATATATATATATATATATATATATATATATATATAAAGTGTAATATTTTTTAAATGAAATTACCATTTTATAAGAATAAGAAAATAATAATATATTATTAATTTCGAACACTAAACTTACGTACCATTCAAAAAAATAAAGTAAAATTTTGGTTTCAGATATCGGATATACTACCAACGGTAATAAGAATCTAAACCGTAACCAAACCAGAAAACCAAAAAACCAAACTATAAAACATCAAAAATACCGGTTTGACTAACCTGAAAATCCGTTCAGTTTGAGATATTTTGGACACCCTACTTATTATAAAATAAGTAGTTTTTTCTTAAACATGGAAGTACCTTAAGCTAAAGCTTCATTTCTCAGTATGTTTTCTATTATCAAATATTCAAAATGGGCTCAAATTGTTCGTCGAGGGACTTTTCATGTTTGAGATGCTTTGAGTATCATGTCGAAGAGAGGATTTCTCTGCAATACGAAAATCATCTACCAAACTTCATTTTCGTTAACATGCAATAAATATCAAGCTTATAATCATTGTCCTTAATAAAAAGCTTTCTCATTTGACCAAATATATTATAACATTTTGTTTGTATTATACTATCTCTAGAAAGTGATGTAAGCCTTACATATAATGACTTTTCTTATATACACATTGCTGAATTAAAGCCAAATACTCTTCATTGACCGCCATATTTCTTTGAATTGTTTATCATGCAAAGGAGACTCTGATGAACTTAACTCGTAAATTTCTTCTTAGAAATAATTACCCTTTGACCAACTTTAGTCTTTATAAGAGATGCACTGTAGGTAGGATGGAAGTAGGGGTGATAGTCTTCTATTTCGAGTATAGTTTTTGGTATCTTTAGCCTATTAAATTTATCTAAAACTTCTTCTAAAAGTAAATACAACTTAAACTCTTGTAATTATTATTATTATTATAAAGTATAAAGAACTGATAAGACAAATATAACTGAAAATTACGTTTTATATATCGAAAATAAAATTTGGCCAAAGACATGAAGAGTTAGAAAGTAAAGGGTTTGGTAGTTTGTATCAGAATTAAATTTGCAGGGTGTATATTTATGAGGGATGGTTGGACGCTTTGTGGGTAGATTTGAAGCATTAAATCTCTCACCCATCACTGCATGCGACTTATCACTAGACAAAACGTAACATTTGCTCTTCCAACTCCACATCACAGTTCCCTTTTCCACACTAATTCCAATTAATTTTTTTAGGTTTAACAATTTTAAGTTTTAACTCGGATATATATAAATGGATCAACTTGAATAAAAACAATAAATTTTGAAGTAAAAAAACTAATCAAATAGTATAAACATGGCGTGTACTTGTCCCCGAAACACATTAAAAATTACTGTAAAGTGTAACCAAAAAACTACCTTTGAGTTGAAACTTTAGCTAAAACATTACATGGAGAAACGAAAATGGTTCTGAACTGGTTGATTAATTTATATATGACATGCCAATTTAAATAAAATTAATAAAAACTATTAACTGATCAATGTATTTAGTATATTTGTATTATATATTCTCACGTAATTATCCTTTGTATTTTATCCCTAAATTATCACGATTGCATTTTATTTATGAGAAATGAAATGTTCTTTTATATTTTTTTTCTACTCATCCAACATAAATGATCACCAAGGGCGAAGCTTGAACATTTATTTTGGAGGGCCGGAAATATACTATATATGAAAATTAATTGGAGAGCGGGGGCACAACATAAATTTTATATTTTTAGGCCTAATATGTATAAAAGTAAAAGTTTAGGGACTATTTCTAGCAAAAAAAAAAAAAATCAAAGGGGACACAACCCATCCGGGTCATAATAAAGCTCCGTGATGACAAACGGTTGACACTTAATAAAATTAAATGTGACATTTCTCACTATTTAACATAAATAAAAGGATGAGTAAAAAAAGATAAGAATGTATATTTATTTATTTATTTATTTTTGAACGGCAGGCATGTTATTAAACAAGAAAACTAGCCAGGGGCTAGAGATTACAAAAGTTTGACAGACAAAAAGAAGTAAAACAAAATAGGACAGGAAACAGAAATACAAGAAACCTACAGATTACGATGGCAATCTAATATTGGGTCGAAGTTAATATTTTGAATTTGATTTTGATCCATGAGCCATATCCTTCCATTACTATTGTAGCCTCTTTCTCAACCATTTTTTTAGCTAGGGGCAAAATTGTCCAAATCGTCCAAATTATCCAGAAACCATCCAGAATCTTAGATGCAAGCTTGGATTTTGTCTTGTACATGCAATAGAAGCATGATCCTTGTCGACTTTGCCGGCTTCAACCAGCAACATATGTGTTGTCTTAATCAAGTTCAAGCTCCAATGCTCTTCAATACCTGCAGAGTAAGATGCAACACCAGAAAAAGGAGAAGAAAAACACACACCAAGAATTATTATAATGTCCCCCATCCCACAATCCCGATTTCACACAAAAGAAAACCACCACGAAAAAGAACCTAATCACAGCCGATTCCTAAAGTATGTCTATCCGATGAAAGAGACTCACACCAAACGCACGCTGGCTGTAATTAGGAACATCACCAAGGACCCCAAAATCACCAATAAGAACCCAAAGAAACCACACCCGGCCCCATGCCCCCCTTTTCTCAGCTATTACACTCAGCTATCGGATCACAACACCATTTCTCCCATCTAGTTTTTTTTCTGTTTGCTTCTTGAGTTGATCCACAAATGGCTTAGTATTTGTACTTCGTTTACCGGAATTTTGTGTGATTTGACTATGTTTGAGTAGATTCTATCGTTTCTGAACTTCCAGATCACCCACATGTATATCAACATAATTGCTTCCTGAATTTGATCAAGGTTACCCCTGCTCGGCGCTAAGTTTCTGCAATGAAGCATTTCATTCAATGAACCGAAAGTTAATGGGAACATATACCACCATTTCTGTACACAACTCCAAACTTCTTGTGAGATTGAGCATTCAGTTAATAAGTGTGATTCAGATTCCTCATCTATATTACATAGTGGGCAGATAGTCACAGATACAATACCCCTTTTATTTAGATTCACCCTGGTGGGTAGCCGACTATGACAAATTCGCCACGCTAGGATATTCACTTTACCAGGGACCAGGTTGTTCCATTCCCAAGAACCAGATGGTGTTTTTGGCAATGTTGTTTCATCGATGAATCTCTTAAGAGAGGCCACAGTATATATCCCCGAGGGTTCAAGGCTCCAGGTCATGTTGTTGTCCTGCCTGGCTGTCGTTATTGAGAAGAGATTACAGAGATTCAGATTATCTTTGGACAAGAGGTTATGGATTTATATTGTGAATATCAATAGAATATAGTAAGTGAATTTTATCTATCTTTATAATCTTAGAGCAACCCTAAATCATCCTCACCCCCTCCTTTCGTGCCGCCGACAGCCTCTATCTTAACGATTTTTCTCCTTCTTTCTTTCCATATCTTTGTATCAATCTCCATGGCTCCAACAACCGGTGATGTCAAGGCCAACAAAAACAACTTGCACCCTGCATTTGCTCGCACTGACACAAGAACTTGATACTTTTAACCCTAGACCAAATTGATGATCATTTGCTACTTGGGTTGAACTATTTCACATCGTTACATGAGCCTATAATGTGTTTGACCATGTAGATGAAGAAACCCCTCACCTAGCTGCCATCAATGAAAATACATGGAAGAGGCTTAAGGCAATAGTCAAGTAATGGATCTCTAGTACTATCTCTCCAATACCATCTCTCCAGGAACTTCTACAAACCATCATGAAACTTGGAGCATCTGCTATGGAACTGTGGAAATGTATGTTATGGAACTATGGAAATTTCTCCAAGAAATTTGTTACGATGACGAAGACACTAGTATTATCTACTTTGAAAAATAGTTCAACAAGCCCGCATCGAATCTTTCTCCAACACGTATGGGTATGATATACATATCAAATCCCTCTCTGATCAACTAAAAGATGTCAAAAACCTAATTGTTGAAACCAAGATGGTCTTCCGACCTATTTGTGGTCTTACAAAATGTGACTATAACACTATCACGAACTTCATTCAACAATCATACCATTTCCCCGCTTTCAATAAGGCACATTGTAAATTATGTTTGAAAGAAATCTGGTGCAGTAAACAAGACCAACGTACTTAGTATGTCCTTCACCTCCAATATATTGATCAATCAAACCAACCATATCAAACGCATACAACCCTTGTGAAAAGCTCGAACCCCGATCGTGTCCACTCTCGTGGGTGTCATCGTGGTGGACACACTTCAAACATGGGCAAATCTTTTGGTCGAGGCTGATTTCCATACCCACAATTAAACCAATGGCACATGCATGTCACAAAAATATGATACCAAAAACCATTGTGGTCCCTTCTGCCTTTCTAATATCCCACAACGTCCTAAAATCCATAGTCGGTCATGTTCGATCCTCCGCCCAACTATTGGCCTCAACTTATTCAATCATTTACGACCTAATATGCTCCACAAGGACCTCACTTTCCTCCATAGTATGCCTAATTCACAACTCAACATGTTGCCGCCCATGACCACAATTAATTGGACAATGCCTTTCATACTATGAATATTCAACCCCAAATTTAGTTACGATTTGGGTCCGAACATTAAATTTTATTACGAATGCATCTCAAATTTATGTTTGATTTACAATTTTATTTTTCTACAATATTTTAAAGACTTTTTTATAATATTTTTTTCTTAGCTTTTAATAACACTTATATTTTTTTAATAAATTTGAAGAATACTTTTGTTAAAGATAAATAGTTTGAAAGTGTAAACTAATATATATATATATATATATATATATATATATATATATATATATATATATATATATATATATATATATATATATATATATATATATATATATATATATATATATATATATGAAAGTTTAAAACGACGTTATTTTCAAAAAGTTTATAATCTTCTAGTTTAAATGTATAAAAAAATTATAAAAAAAAACATTTACAAAATACATTATTTATTCAAAAGTAGGTGTATTAATAGAAAAGTTGTAGAAAATTATTTTATAAATTAGACCGATAAAACTATTAAAAAGATTGTAATTTTTTTTAAACAGTTATAGAAAAATAAATTTATAAATTAAATTAAATTTAAGATGAATACGTAATAAAATTAATATTCGGACCAAATTTGTAACAAAATTAAAATATAAGCAAAAAGTATAAATTTTGATATAGGGGTGAATTATTTAACTTGAGATTTTGAAAAGTGTTTTTTCCTAAATTTAATGGTAACTCTTTTCTTTAGTATATCAACATTTATCACAACTAGAAAATCTACTATATTAAACCTCATCCCTACCCGAATATTTGTACCTCTTTCCATAAAAAAAATGCTTAGGGGATGTTTGATTTGTTCTAACTAGCCCAGTAAAAAGCTTTTATTGACTCGGTTAAGAGTCAAAGTGTTTGATAACAATATTGAGCCCTCTTACTTTGCCTGTTTAATTTGATCTATTGAAAAAAAATAGTTGACTAGGTCATCTTCCTCGTTCACCCTTTGTGCCCTATACCACATTCTAATCACGATCGGCTTGTTACGCCTCATCCTTGTATTTTGAGCTACTCACTCATATTCAATCGAACTTCATCAAATTTAAGCTCTAATTATATCTCAGCTCATTAAAAGATTTGTGATGGATTTACTAACCCTTAAAAAAAGAGAACGTCAAGCTCTATGCAAGCTTAACAAAATACATGCTAAGATTGCCATGGTCGATGTTCTCGAATCTATTCAGACGTTAAGTTCATTAATTCAATCCAATTTGATTATGTATCTTCGTATACATTATTGTATGCTCTTATCTTCTTATAACCACTACTTCACAAAGAGCTTACAACACACGATCACGATCATGTATGTTGTTCTTCTTCATTTCTTATCGACTCTTCTCAGATTTACATCCTCTTCTTCAATCGGATTATACACCCTCAACAAAATCCTTGCTAACATTATATTACTTTTGTGGAATTAAATATGGTTTATCTAAACTTGAATTGAAATAATGTAGTAAACATGATTGAAATTGAGGAAAACTGATAGAAATGAGTAATTATAGAGTTTATTGTTTAAAAGGTGTGTAAAGCTTTCATTTGGTGTGTTCTTTTTCTACAAATAAGATATTGTAGAAAGTGTGTAAAGAGATTACGTTGTAGAGAAAATGGAAGTTAAGGTTGCAGCCACGATTGCAATAACTTGTTGAGTGTTCATCCAAGTGACAATAATATTTCCCAATTGAAGATTGTAGAGGCCTCATGATCAACCGTTTGGTTACAGCCAAGATTGCAATAGCTGCAAGAGCTTTAGCTTAGAAGAGCTTTATGATGGCAGCCAATACCATGATGCTTCTTCGTTGAATAAGTAGAAATCGGTGGATTTAGAAGATGAAAATTTGGATAGGAATGAGATTGACATAGCCTCATCTAGTAATGGAGAAGTGGGAATGAGATTAACATAGCTTCATCTTGTAATGGAGAAGTGAAATTGTTTGTCTTCATATGTAAACCTCTTGAGGGATTCTATATTCCAAGTTTTGATGAAGTTATGAAGCTAGTTGAGGATATTTATCAAGAAAGATTCAAAGAACTTGGAATCAAATTCTTGGTTTCTATGTTTTTTCTCTAACATTCTTTTTCCTTATATGTGTCTTACATTCTTTGGTGGCACATCTTGTAAGTGAAAATTTTATTTGGTGTATGAGAGTTTGTTTTGTTTATATATAATAGCACATCTTTGAATTTAAGATAAATAAAAATAATAAAAAAATGTCTTTAACTATTTTTTACGCTTTTATTTATTATTTCAGGAAAATAACATAAAAAAGAATGTAGTTTGACCCATATCCGGTTTAACAGATGTATGTTGAGTTGAAAATATAATAAAAGGTAAAATGGTCATTTTCATAATTCATCATAGCCAGTCAGGCGTTGTAACATTCGGAATCCGAGGTACATCATTTTGATTATTTATTTTTGGAAGTTTATAGAGTGACTCGACGAGTTGGTGCTATGACTCGTCGAGTCGTATTGCGAATGGCCACGTGGGTTTAATGATCTACTCGACGAGTCCGAGAAGTGACTCGCCGAGTAGGCGTTAGAATGAGAAACCCTAAATCCCTAGGTTTGGGACCTATTTAAAGGCACTTATAGCCTCCTTATGCGGCAACACTTCAGAGAGAGAAACCCTAAACCTGTCCATTCGTTGTGTAGATAGAGAGAAACCAAATTGATCATTCTTGTGCTTTTTGAAGGAAGATTTGAGGATCATTGTGGATCTTATTAAGGAGAAGTTGTGGATCTAGTGTTTTTCTATCATTAGCATCTGTTCAGAGGTAAAAAGCTCTCATCTTGGTCATATATTTCGTTATATCTCATTTTGGGAGTTTTTAGGGTTTCCTCCAATCATCTTGTGTCCTTGAGTTATTGGAGCATGGTTTGAGGTTAGAACCTCATATATGGACTATAGGAGGTCCTTAGAGTCCAAAGATCATAGCCTTATTGAGCTAGGGGCAGGCTCATGAGCACCTAACCTTTCTTTGGAGCTTGTAAGGGCATTATGGAGAAAATATGTCATGCATGAACGTAAAGATCGAAGCTTTAAATGATTGATGAGCCTTAGGAGTGTAGATATAGAGTTTGGGAAGGTCCTCTGCCTTGAAAACGACTGAATGACATATGAGTCTGAATGGACTCGCCGAGTCAAGGAGCCGACTCGACGAGTTGGATGGGGTTGTCCCGATGGTTCTGATCATGCAGCAACTCGACGAGTTGACGGGTCAACTCGGCGAGTTGAGCCAGACTTTTGAGTGATTATCTGGATGGTGAGAAAACTCGTCGAGTCCCATAAGTGCACTCGATGAGTAGGGTCAACATGGACTGTTGACTCGAGTTTGACTTCTGTTGACTTAGGGTTGATCAACCTTGTCTTTGGGAAACCATCGAGGGGTAAATTGGTCTTCTACCACTTCGAAGAGAGGGAGAGAGAGATAACTTAGTAAAATGTGTAATTTAAAGAGTTAATTAGATATAATTATCTTATGTGAATAGGAGGAGGCTAGACTTGGTGATTCATGTGTGAGGGTATTCATGCACTTAGCTTACTTACGAGGTGAGTCTTCTCAATATACTTGCCTTGAGTGGTGTCTTGTGTGATTGAGCTACTTATTGTGATTATCTATGTATTTGATATTCCGCATTATGTCTTTGTGATTTATGTTGAGTATTGCTATTATTGAGCTTGCTGAGTTGGGACCGGAGGGTCCCACCGAGACACGTTGACCTGAGGGTCTTATTGAGTTATGACCTAGAGTGGCTAATGAGTTGTGTATGGTATTTTGGAGAACTCACTAAGCTTTTATGCTTACTATGTTATTTGTTATGTGTTTAGGTCCTTTTCAGGATCACGGGAAGGCGCTGGCTTGATTGTACACACACCGGAGATTGTTTTATGATTTAGAGGATCCTCGAGTCTTGATATACTGATTTCTTGTGAAACATGAGTTTTGATGAATTGAAATTGTGGCATTTTATGCTTATTTATTAAAATCAATGTGTTTTGGAAATTTAAAAATTTGGTTAAAATTTTACGTTGTTACAAGTTTGTATTAGAGCCTTGGTTTGAGGGAATCAGATACACCTCCTGGTGTGTTTGGAATCAAATTGAGGATTTGAGAAGAGTTTTCAAAAGAAAATAATTTTTTCCAAAACGAGAACTAGTTTAAAGAGAAAACAAGTTGGAGCGGTGTGTACAATCGGCTAGAGCCCGGACGGTGATTTCCCAAAATACCTTTATTTTTGTATTACGTGATATTTATGAGATATTTTACTAAATTGTATGCTAGAGGTTAAGCAAGGTACTTAATATTCTAGGGCTATAGATGCCTGATCTATGATGCCTTAGCCTAGGAGATGCCTTGAGAAGTGTTATCTGCTATTATTTGAGTATGTGCTGAGTTCTGAGTCGGAAAATGATCTAGGGAGAGACACTTAGATGAGTCAAAAAGGGAGTATTCTGAGAAGGTGGTATGTAATTTGTGAGATGTAGAGTATTTGTGAATTAGAATCCTAGGAGGAGGACTTGGTGTGACTACATGTGGGGTGTGGAAGGTAGTATTGGGCCCGTACTACTGGAATCACCCGATATGCAGGCAACCCAAGTAAGAATCTTTAGGATTCTAAGGAGCAAGTATGGATGAGTAGTCGAGTGTGAGTATGTTCGATCGAGTCTCTTATCATTTTGTGTTGTGTTTCAGATACATCATGGTAGGTACGCGCCACACCCCAGAGACCAGAGTTTGATGGGACTCAGGATCTGATTGTTGTGATGAGGTGGATCTATGATGTTGAGGGATGATTCTATACTTGCTCATGCCCAGAGTATTTGAGAGTACGGTTCGCGCTGAACCAGCTTCGCTTGGGGGCAAAGGATTGGTGGAAGTTTGTGACAGCTAGTTTCACCCATGCGGAGCATGCTGCGGTGACTTGGGAGAGATTTGTGGAGATTTTCTGAGATGAGTATGTCCCCCCTGTAGAAAGGGAACAGTTGGCCCAGGAGTTTTTGTCTCTTAAACAGAAGACATAGTTGGTGACTGTGATTACGCGGATGTTTCACGAGAGGGCGTTGTTTTTCCCTGAGCATGTGGTGACTGAGCATGCTCGCATGAGTCGATACTTGAGCATACCGAGGAGGGATATTCGGGAGTTGGTAGCGAACTCTTCCTACCGTACATTTGTTGAGCTACATGCGAATGCCAGGATGAGAGAGATTTAGTTGGACACTCAGGCGAGGGAGGACGCGGAGTCTCAGGGGAGAGACCGACGGCCGGCATAGTCGCTGTCGGCAGCCAAGCGAGCTAAGCCCGCTGATCCCAGACCTGGAGGCCAGAAGGGCCGCACTTGTGGCAAGTACGACAAGAGTCACGAGGGATCCTGTCGGACAGGGATTTGCTACAAATGTGGTAAGGAGGGGCATATGGCGAAGGATTTCCCCAAGGGTTTTGCAGTCTGTCTCCACTGCAATCAGAACGGCCATCGGAAGGCCAAGTGCCCTCAGCTTGTTCAGGGATCAACCCAGTGTTCCACTCCTGCTGCATTGCGTGTTACTGATGTTAGGCCGAAATTCCGAAGGCTCGTGGGAGAGCTTTCCAGTTGACAGAAGAGGAGGTCCGCGCAGCACTTGATGTTGTGGCTGGTATGTATTTCTCTATATATTCATTTATTTACTCTGCGCTTCTCTTTATGATTATCATGTGCTATATTTAGGTACATTTCTTGTGAGCTCTATACCTACTTTAGTGTTATTTGATTCGGGTGCGAGTCGATCCTTTGTATCCATAGCCTTTAGTCGTCACATTGGCAACCAGCGTGAGGCGTTGAGTCGACCTCTGAGGGTTTCTATAGCAGATGATCATGCGGTTTTAGCTACCGAGGTGTTCCGAGGATGCGTGCTGGAAATTTTTGGCATCAAGTTTCCGATCGACCTGATACCGATCGCGATGGGTGATGTCTGTGTCATCGTGGGCATGGATTGGTTGAGCCGTTTTGGAGCAGTTATCGACTGCAAACGCCATTTGGTGACTATACGAGACCCTAGTGGGGGAGTGCTTACAGTGTATTGCAAGGGTACCAGATCTGGGTCAGCTTTCTGCTCTGCCGCCAGGGCAAGACAGAGCTTACAACAGGGTTGTATGGGATTCTTGGCGTATGTGATGGATTCATGAACTATGTCAGAGAGGCCGAGTTCTATATCCGAGGTTCGGATAGTATGCGAGTTCCCTGATGTTTTCCCCGAGGAGTTACCGGGTGTGCCTCCCGAGAGGCAGGTGAAGTTTCAGATTGATTTGGTTCCCGGGGGGACGCCTATCGTCAAGGAACCTTATCGCCTTGCGCCGCCAGAGATGTAGGAGTTATCCTCACAACTTCAGGAGGTGTTGGGAAGGGATTTATTCGACCGAGTAGCTCGCCATGGGGAGCGCCGATCCCTTTTGTCAAGAAAAAGGATGGTTCACACCGGATGTGCATTGATTACCAGGAGTTGAACAAGTTGACGGTCAAGAACCGTTACCCACTGCCGAGGATTAATGATCTATTTGACCAGCTGCAGGGGCATCATGGTTCTCTAAGATTGATTTGAAATTTGGATATCACCAGATGAGATTATGCGAGGAGGATATTCAGAAGACGACCTTTAGAACTCGTTATGGTCATTACGAGTTTGTGGTGGTGCCTTTTGGACTCACCAGTGCACTGGCGGCGTTCATGGATCTCATGAACCGGGTGTGTAGGTCTATGTTGGACCAGTCAGTGATTATGTTCATTGATGATATCTTAGTGTATTCGAGATCCAGGGAGTAGCACGAGGAGAATCTGCGAGAGGTTCTTGAGGTTTTCAGGACGGAGAGGTTGTATGCCAAATTCTCCAAGTGTGATTTATGGCTACGAGAGGTCTAGTTTCTGGGACATCTCGTTAATCAGAGCGGGATATTGGTCGATCCGGCCAAGATTGAGGCAATTATGCGATAGGAGGTGTCGAGATCCCCATCCATGATTCAGAGTTTTCTAGGATTGGCCGGCTACTATCGGAGATTTATCCGGGATTTCTCCAAGATTGCGGTTCCTCTCACCAAGTTGACCCGGAAGGGGGTTACTTTTGTTTGGGGCCTTGAGCAGCTGGCATCTTTTGAGACCCTTCGCCAGAGATTGTGTGAAGCTCCGGTGTTAGCCCTTCCGGAGGGATTAGAGGACTTTGTAGTCTATTATGATGCATCTATATCTGGGATGGGTGCGGTGCTAATGCAGAGACGGCACGTGATAGCATACACATCGAGGCAGTTGAAGCCTCATGAGACGAGGTATCCCACCCACGATCTAGAGTTGGGGGCGGTGGTGTTTGCCCTCAAGATCTGGCTCCACTACTTATATGGGGTTCGGTGTATCATACACACAGACCACAAGAGTCTGAAGTATCTCATGGATCAGCCCAACCTGAATATGCATCAGAGGAGGTGGTTGGATGTGGTGAAGGATTATGACTGTGAGATATTGTATCATCCAGGAAAGGCTAACGTGGTAGCCGATTCCCTGAGCCGTCGAGCAGAGTGCCCCAATTCGAGACTTATGTATGATAATGACAGTGATGACTCAAGTTTTAGATACCATCTGAGAGGCCCAGGCGGTGGTCGTGAGACCGGAGAACTGCAAGAGGGAGCGGGTGATTGGACAGGTTTCAGAGTTTGTGACAGATAGTCGAGGGCTTATGACTTTCTAAGGACGGATTTTGGTGCCATATACTCATGGAGGAGGCGTATAGATCAATATTCTCGATCCATCTCGGGGCCACCAAAATGTATTTGGACCTAAAGAGAGATTACCGGTGGGCATGTATGAAGAGGGATGTTGCATGGGTAGTTGAGAGGTGCTTGACCTGCCGCCGGGTCAAGGCAGAGCACTAACGACCGCATGGTCCGTTGCAGCGTTTAGAGATTCCCCAGTGGAAGTGGGAGCAGATTACCATGGATTTATCACCAAACTACCGAGAACGGTGCATGTTGTTGACGCAATTTGGCTGATTGTGGACCGACTGGCGAAGAGTGCTCACTTCCTTGCTATTAGTGAGAGCTCTTCTGCAGAGAGATTGGCTGAGATTTATGTGAGAGAGGTGGTAGCATGGCACAGAGTGCCAATCTTGATTGTGTCGGATCGAGGCGTGCGATTTACTTCCAGGTTTTGGAAGAAATTTCATGAGGAATTGGCCACGCGCCTACATTTCAGTTCTGCGTACCACAGACAAATGGGCAGAGTGAGCGGATGATACAGACACTTGAGGACATGCTGCATGCATGTGTCATGGACTTCAGGTTAGAGACTTTGTACTCCTAAAGTTATCTCCTTGGAAGGGGGTGATCCGATTCAGGAAACGGGGCAAGCTGGGACCCCGGTATATCGGTCATTTTAGAGTGACCGCCTGAGTGGGCAGGGTAGCATACCAGTTTGAGCTACTTGCGGAGTTGAGCCAGATCCACAACACCTTCACGTGTCCCAGTTGTGGAAGTGTGTGGCTGATGAGATGGTAGTGGTACCGCTAGAGGACATTCAAGTGGATACGAGCCTGAATAATATTGAAAGGCTAATCGCGATTTTGGATCGAAAGGTGAAAGTTCTAAGGAACAAGGAAGTGCCGCTGGTCCAAGTCCAGTGGCTACATTAGAGGGGGTCTGAGTTGACTTTGGAGCCAGAGTCAGAGATGCGGGAGCAGCATCCAAAATTATTTGCGGAGCGTGACTTCGAGGGCGAAGTCTGATTCTAGTGGGGGAGAATAGTAACATCCGGAATCCCAGGTACATCATTTTGATTATTTATTTTTGGAAATTTATAGAGTGACTCGACGAGTTGGTGCTATGACTCATCGAGTCGTATCGCGAATGGCCACATAGGTTTAATGAACTACTCGAAGAGTCCGAGAAGCGACTCGCCGAGTAGGCGCATGAATGAGAAACCCTAAATCCCCGGGTTTGGGACATATTTAAAGGCACTTATAGCCACCTTATGCGGACACACTTCACAGAGAGAAACCCTAAACCTGTCCATTCGTTGTGTAGAGAGAGAGAGAGAGAGACCGAATTGATCATTCTTGTGCTTTTTGAAGGAAGATTTGAGGATCATTGTGGATCTTATTAAGGAGAAGTTGTGGATCTAGTGTTCTTCTATCATTAGCATCTGTTCAGAGGTAAAAAGCTCTCATCTTGGTCACATATTTCGTTAGATCTCATTTTGGGAGTTTTTAGGGTTTCCTCCAATCATCATGTGTCCTTGAGTTATTGGAGCATGGTTTGAGGTTAGAACCTCATATCTGGACTATAGGAGGTCCTTAGAGTCCAAAGATCTTAGCCTTATTGAGTTTGGGGCAGGCTCATGAGCACCTAACCTTTCTTTGGAGCTTGTAAGGGCATTATGGAGAAAATATGTCATGAACGTAAAGATCGAATCTTTAAATGATTGATGAGCCTTAGGAGTGTAGATCTAGAGTTTGGGAAGGTCCTCTACCTTGAAAACGACTGAATGACATATGAGTCTGAATGGACTCGCCGAGTCAAGAGCCGACTCGACGAGTCGGACGGGGTTGTCCCAATGGTTCTGATCGTAGAACAACTCAGTGAGTTGACGGGTCAACTCGATAAGTTGCGCCAGACTTTTGAGTGATTATGTGTACGGCGAGAAGACTCGTTGAGTCCCATAAGTGCACTCGACGAGTAGGGTCAACATGGACTGTTGACTCGAGTTTGACTTCTGTTGACTTAGGGTTGGTCAACCTTGTCTTTGGGAAACCATGGAGGGGTAAATTGGTCTTTTACCACTTCAAAGAGAGGGAGAGGGAGATAACTTAGTAAAATGTGTAATTTAAAGAGTTAATTAGATATAATTATCTTATGTGAATAGGAGGAGGCTAGACTTGGTGATTCGTGTGCGAGAGTATTCATCCACTTAGCTTACTTACGAGGTGAGTCTTCTCACTATACTTGCCTTGAGTGGTGTCTTGTGTGATTGAGCTACTTATTGTGCTTATCTGTGTATTTGATATTCCGCATTATGTCTTTGTGATTTATGCTGAGTATTGTTATTATTGAGTTTGTTGAGTTTGGACCGGAGGATCCCACTGAGACACGTTGTCACACCCCAAAACCGAGAACGGTAGAAACGTTCAGGGGCGGAGGACGTCATGTAATGTATCCCAACAATGTAAAGTAGTAAACAAGCAACAGCATCATCCATTGCATTAATAGTATGCATTTTAATTACAAGTGTGTTCTTTCATTATGTACAACAATAAAATGAATAATCAGAATAAGACAAGTCTGGACTGCTCCGTCTTCACAAACCTGGTCGTCATACCTGTCTATGTGTGACCTGAGAATACAAGTTATTTTGAAAGCGAGTATCAGCCAAGAAGCTGGTGAATTCATAAGTATTAATGTGTCTTTGATGTGTAAAACTTGTAATGGAAGTCTTAACATTGTTTTGAAAGAAAGCTCATATAAGTATGTAAATGTTTGTAAGTAATGGAAAACGTTTAACTAACCCTAGAAATCCCTATGATCCCTATAAAAGAAGTCTTCTAC
Organism: Lactuca sativa; assembly: GCF_002870075.4. Lineage (NCBI taxonomy): Eukaryota > Viridiplantae > Streptophyta > Magnoliopsida > Asterales > Asteraceae > Lactuca > Lactuca sativa. Next base: position 38,061,949 of record NC_056630.2, on the reverse strand, counting down.
CAAGACCCTATTGTTTTGAAAGTAGTCTTCTACCAAGACCCGACTGTTTTGAAAGTAGTCTTCTACCAAGACCCGACTGTTTTGAAAGTACGCATCTTTGTAAATGTGATGGTTTTTCCCTGTTTAGCTATTAGTATAAAACTAAAGTATACCTCATCGGTTATGTGTATGAGTCACAATATAAAGGTAATAAGGAAAATAGTTACCTATATCAAATATGTCCTACCTCGTCGTTCATGTGAATATGTCACAAAGTAAAGGAAGAAAATAACATAATAACTTAAGTACTATCCTTTTGCACTAGGATAACTAACAGTGCTAACTTAAGACATCCGTAGATGTACATTTACCTCTGTTGCTAACAGATGGGTTTAGGAATAGTTAGTCCCTTAAAGTATACCTGTAATGGTATCAACCGTAGGCATCCATAGATGTTCATTATCCTCTGTAGCTAATAATGGCTATAGGAATGGTTAGTCCCTCAAAGTATCCTTTGGCACTAGGATGTAAATTCCATTCTATCTCGTCGATTATGTGATTGAGTCACAAGATAAAGATAAGAAGGGAAAATATATGACAATATCTACACATATAATATGTAATAGTAACCCATCATATATTATCTATGTAACAGTATTCATGTAAACGTACTTATGTAAGCGTATCTATGTAAATGTGCTCATGTAAGCGTGTTTATGTAAATGTACTCATGTATCATGTAAGCATATGTAAACGTACTCATGTAAGCTTACCTATGTAAATATACTCATGTAAGCGTGTAATGTACCAGTATAGACTCATGAATGAACTAACTCTTGTGTGATTCCTTGTACTTGGAATGGTAAGTGGTATCTCTTAACTAAACCTATAATAGTTACTAACCATGTATGTGTATAACCTGAAGTAATGCCTTTGCTACCCAACGGTACTGAACTGACTGAGGACAACTCTTATGTCTCTATATGTATACATGATATATAATTTCTAGTTAGACGACCTTCGGACGGATACCCGATACCCTACCAGACCTCATTCCAACGGGAAAAAGGAAATAAAGCGGGTTAGCCTTCCTAAGTCCTTTAAACATTAATTATATAACTATACATAATTGACAATATAAAAGTATATAAGGAGTTTTGTAAAACCTTTAAAGGAAAATTAATACCTAAGAAGAGATCGACTTTATGTCAATTTATAAAATGGTTTGAAAGTATTTGATTGATAACAACAGTTTAAGTATAAAGGAACCTTTGTTTGACCCACAAATGTAACAGGGTTTGAAATGAAACATACTGTGTTTAATAAACAGTTTAATAAAGTGTTTTAAACACTTAAAAACGTTCAAGATAAACATTTGATGAAAACTGATTGGCAAAGCAGTTAACGTAAAGTAAAGTCATTTGCATGTTTACTTATTAATCACATGTGATTGATATAATAACTAATCATGATTCAACTTGTATTCCCCCCCCCCCCCCCATAAATCATTTATAAACATTTGAAAACATTTAAAAGGTTAATTCAAGGGGTATAAACTCACCTGCAGTGAGCGGATCGGAAGGAAGTGTCGGACCAGTGCTTGGTGTCAAGTGAAGACTTAGACACACACAATAATCCTAAATACATATGAAGACATATGTATATAACCAATTAGTGATTTTACCACTAATTAAACATGTGTAAACATCCTATTGCGAGGAAAACACTTTAGTCAAGTGCTAGGAGGCTATCGGGTTGCAACAAAGGAGTGCAAAGCCTCATACGGGAGTTTATGGTCCAAAGACCATGTGTGTTGGAGTTTACGGCCCAGGGGAGTAAACTCCTGGCCGTAAACTCTCAATTGGGTCTCTAAATGATGCTCAAAGCTATTACAACTTAAGTGGTTAAGTGCTTCAAAGCTTAAACAAGTGTTTGGGTAGGTTTAAGGCCCTAAAATGGCCTTGTTAAATGTTCACGGCCCTGGGACCACTCCCCCATGAGTTTACGGCCATAAACTCATGGTAAGGAGTACCATTTGATGTTTTGAGGTTCCTAGCTCATTGGTGATTGGTTCTATGTTAAGTTCTAGCCATGTGGAAGCATTAGGGGCACAATATCACCCTTTTATAGAGTTTACGGCCCATGGACCATTTGGTAATGTGCTTGCGGTCGTAAACACTTATGGGTGTTGGTATTTTGATTGTTTTGGGTCCTAGACACATCAAGGTATCGTGCTATGCTAGTCTCTTGGCTTAAGGAAGGCATTTAGGGCATTTTGGCACCTTAAAATTGAGTTCACGGCCCAAGAACATCCTTGGTCGTGAACTCACTTTTAGCCCTTGATTCTTAATGTTTTTGATGTCTAAACAAGCCATGGGTAGTCTCTAGGTTCAGTTCCAAGGTTTGGAGGGACATTGGGCACACTTTGTCCCTTATAAAAGAGTTTAGTCTCCAAGATGTTCTTGGGCAGTAAACTCCCAAATCTTGCTATTTTGATATGATTTCTATGTTTTTAGGCACTTAATAAGCTATGTAATACAACTAGAGAGAGGTACGCACGTTATGGGACGAAAGTCCGAAGATCCTTGAGAGAGAATTCGGCTTTTCTCTAGTTGGAAATTTAACTAATGAATAAATATGGTTCAAAATCCTATATATAGTCCTGGGTTTTTTGGCAGAAAATATTTTATTCACGCAATAAACTCTAATATCTTAGAGTTTTGGAATAATAGAGTTGCACAATATCCTAGTGCATCCACTCTCCTGATATCTCCTTAAGTGTAAATCCTGAAATACTCAAACTTATACCCAAAAGTCTGGAAATTCAATGTAACTGTTCTAGTCTTCTACTGACTTGATATGGTTTGTACAGAATGGAAATCTCGGGTTGTCACACACGTTGACCGGAGGGTCTTATTGAGTTATGGCCTAGAGTGGCTAATGAGCTGTGTATGGTATTTTGGGGAACTCACTAAGCTTTATGTTTACCGTGTTTTGTGTTATGTGTTTCGGGTCCTTTTCAGGATCACAGGAAGGCACCACCTTGATTGTACACACATAGTAGAGATTTTTTTTTTATGATTTAGAGGATCCTGGAGTCTTGATATACTGATTTCTTGTGAAACATGAGTTTTAATGAATTGAAATTGTGGCATTTTATGATTATTTATTAAAATCAATGTGTTTTGGAAAGTTAAAAATTTGGTTAAAATTTTACATTGTTACAAACGCATAATCAAGCAGTACAGTTTCAGTCAGATGTAGATTCAGTCAGACTTGAGACCCATATTGGCCTTTGATTCAATCAACAACTATCAAACAACCCCTTAAAGAAGTAACATTTCTTTTTATCTTTAGAATTTAACCAACATAAGCTAGCTAGTGTTGTGATAGTTCCTTCAAACGACTTAAACCAAATCGTGCATATCTTCAATATTTCGTTAAGACACATTGAAAACAAAAACTGGACATGCAATATTAATTGGTTCCAAGGTGGTGAAATATTCCTTATGTAGACTTATATAGTAAGTGCAAGCACAATCAATAACACACTAGTGATTAATGTCGACACATCCAATAATAATAACACGAATGTCTCCTACAAAACTATTGTTATTGGCATCATTTCTAGAATTTCCATCTTCTTTACACTTGAATTTATTTTATTTATTCTTGTTTTCTTTATAATAAAACTTATGGATTTAAGATATTCTATGCATTTCTTTCTTTCATAATCTGTAAGTCTTTTCCTTTACATTAGATTTTGATATACCTAAATGAATAGAACATATGCTTTCAAATTGCTTAAATCATCAAAAAAACACTTTGTTTCATATTTTCTTTGTCATCCAAGGATTCATAAATCCCAGTGAGAGTTTGAGATTAAGATTTAAGGGTATCATGAATAAAGAATACTGTGTTGTGAACATAATAAGTTCAAACCCAAATCTTCTTTGTCGTACTTAACTTCCATCATTGCCAAATTGGATATTATATCTTTGAAATTGAAAATATGTTTAAGAATTTTTCCCTTGCCTTGTAATATGTGTAAAAATAACTTATGCTTTAAATGTGTTTACTAGTAAGTAGTGACTGATGCAGGGATTTATGGAGTAGTGGCACAATTGTTTTTCACTCAACATATACTTGTAGTTGCTAGGGTGAACATGGTAAAATAAAAAAAAAAAGACTAAGAAAGGAGAATTGAACCTACAACCTTATGAATACATAACCAATGACATAACCAATAGACCACAAATCTATTTGTTCGTATACACATAGTCAACACACTAATCAACTAAACCAACTAACACTTTTGTTATTAATTTGCAAAACATATTTATATTAGTCGTTGCACATTAATACATACATACACACGCACACACACACACACACACACACACACACACACACACATATATATATATATATATATATATATATATATATATATATATATATATATATATATATATATATATATATATATATATATATATATATATAGCAATTTTTTACACTAAGCCAAAATCGAGTAGTGGCTCGGGACACCCAGGAAACCCTATAAATCTGCCCCTATTGGTAAGATCTTTTTCCATGCATATAGAATCCAGATTTCACCAAAGAGCAGTCATAGTCATTTCCTTAATAATTTCTTGTGGAATATTGTTGTGAAGATGAAGTTAAATTTGGGATAAGGCGTTGAGATATTTCTTCTTCTCTTCTCTAGTCTGACAACTTTTATTTTTTGCTTCCAAAAGAACCCAGTACATCACAACTTACTTAGTAAGTAAATGATCTCATCTTGACTTGTTATAAGGAAAATCATGTATCTCGTTATAAAATCAAAATGTCATGTTTATTGAAGGTCGTTATTGAGTATCACATAGAATTGTGAAGGTATAGGAAGAAAATCAATAGAACCATATCGTCGATTTAGAGAAAATTAGTTGGAAAGGAACCATTATAGGTTTTTAAAAAATGATGAAGGCTTTAGGAAAGTTTCAAGAACATTGGATTTGAAAATGTGATACTACTTTTTGTAAATATGATAAAGAACATAAAAAAAACGTAAAAAACCAAGAATTCAAAAATTAGGTGCCAACTTGGGAAAAACCACAAGGCACTTAGCATATATTAAGGAAGTACCACAAGTCACTTAACCAAGAACTCAAAAATTAGGTGCCACATTGGGAAAAACCACAAGGCACTAAACTTGTATTAAGGAAGAAAATAATATAAATTTCAATGGAGTGGATATGAGAATATATTATTATAAGAATGAATAAAATAATACTATATTTAGTTTGGAGGGAACGGTTTTATATATGCTTGCCACCATGCCACCTCAACTTTTTGGAATCCACGTCACTACCACATCAAAATTTGCTACATTAGAAAAACTATTGGAAATCGTGTCTAGGGTCATTAATTGTTATGGTAATGTGACATCCTTTAATTTTGTAACCGAAAAAAAATTTCTTTACGCTTTCATAATTATAATATCTTTTATTGCGAACATTCCCAGTACATTAGAATAGTTTGAGTACAAGTGATTACCTCAAATAATAAAATCCTAAGGATGTCATAACCGATATAGTACATATGTTACAATGTAAAGACTTAACGGTCCATAACACTATTGCAGATATCCTCTTCAATTACTTAACATCCTACTCATGTCTTCATTAGTCTTAACACCGCTACCTGTGATACATATAAACTGAGTGGGTCAGGTTGGGGAACTTTGTGAGATACATAGGATTTTCAATCCCACAATGTTTAAATATAGATATATCTCAAACCTGCAAAACCAACTGTTATTATTAACACAGACACACACACACACACACACACACACATATATATATATATATATATATATATATATATATATATATATATATATATATATATATATATATATATAATATCTATGACACAATCCACCCCATCTTGTCGATCCTCACGTACTGATCCTATACAATGATCTTACAAGATTTAAACTAAAGGATCGATGTGAACAACAAGTTGACGATAATGCTTGTGGGATTCCCTGGGAGCCGACGAGAATCAATAAAGACATCAAATGAGGGGAGTGGAATAAATATCCTCGTTGAACCTCTGTTTAAAAATACCACAAGACAATTAAGTCATGGATGGTTATCTATATAATTGTGCCTAGTAGTGATCTGGCCCTGAGGTATTTTAATCTCAGACTCACCTTAACTAGCAAAATAACATCATACATGCCTAGTAGTGGTCTATTATTAACACACTCTATTTGGCAGTGTACGAAGCTCCCTTAATTACTTCGTGAATGGAAACGCTGACACCCAAAGCTCATCAAAATAAAAGGGATGGGAATACTAATATAGTACTCTAGTATGCTCCCGTACCCCGACATGTAATAATGTCGAAAAGGAATTTGTACATGATAGTGCTTCTGTCATATAATAATACCCTGGTATAGGTAGGACTCGTACCCCAACACATAATAATACCCCGTACAAGTAGTAACTGAGACAAATAGCTTTGAAAAGACTTCGTATATAAAAAATACTTATATACGTATGACATACTCCACCGATCATCAATCTCAGCACACACGCATTCTTAATAAGATGCTACCCAATATCCAAACTTAATTAAACTAGGCATCCCTTTATGTCTTAGTGTATAATTAAACAAGAATTCCCTTTTAATGTATTTTTAATTTTATATTTTTAAAGGTCTCAAACTGTTAAAACTCATATAAAAATAATAACTCTTTCATATGAATTCCGTTATCGGCTGTCTTTATATCGAAGGCTTCCTATTCATGATATCTTCAACTCTTATTTACATTGTTTTGGCTATCAATCAACCGATTTTGATTATGATATCTTTCTCACACACTGCTGTACTAAAACTTCGAAAAATCATAACTTCCTCATATGAAGTTAGATTTAAGCGTTCTTTATATGCACGCTCTCTCTTTTACAATCAATATAACTTTAATCAAGATTATTCATCCTAAATAATCTTCTACCAAAAATGTTAATTTTATTGCTCACTGCCAAATCTACTAAAAGGATTAATATATATATATATATATATATATATATATATATATATATATATATATATATATATATATATATTGCAACGCGAATGACTAACGATTATCCTTTTCGATGATTTTAATTATAATAATTCTTACTATTATACATTAATCTTGTAGCACAACCTTATGGGGATTATAATTACCTCCCCTTTAGGATGATTGTGTCCCATAATCATCAGCAAAAAATCGTTGGATAATGATCTCGCAAGCCACTCCTCAATTCTAAGAAAGGATTGTTATCGTACTGTTCTCCCACAATGCTAAATCATATTACTATATTGTATAATACTCTGTAAAACATCCTAGGTTCTTTTATGACAACTTATCAGACTGTCAACCTAGATTCATTATCAAAACATCAACTCTGACGAACCAAACTATTCCCTCACGCTGAATTTTCATACACACAAAATCCTTCTATCACTAAGGATTAAATGACAAAGTTTCATGAACTTAACTAATGAGTATTCCCTTCGCTTTTCAACTTTGTGGACTACAATTGTTTTCACATTATCACTAGTATTCTCAAGATCATCAGAGAATAATCAGAACCAATTATCTATATTTGTAATGCCTAGAAACACATACTTTTATTTCTTGGTTAATTATAACCCAAGACACATCATGGTTCTACATCATCCTAAGACACTATATGATAAGATCATAGGTAAAATTATCCCATTCACCTTTAGGCATTGGTAAAGGTTTCAAGTTCCCTCATAACTTTAGGTTTTGTGTTTTCACTTTCCAACCAAAACATCCATCCTACCATCTACTTAACAATATTCAAAGCTAATATCTCCTTCTTAGCTTCTTGTGCTTCAAATCTCTTGCATCTTGATGTCGAATCCGAAGTGAATTCGCCTTTCACAATTTTCCTTAATGATTGGATCTCCCCCACTAGGGTTCGGATCCTTACTTTTTGCTACTACTCACAATTGATCTTGGAACCTATTGGGTAATGAGATCACAACAAATGATCTTCTCGTATGTCACAATCGTAGTATGATCAAGATTATGAAGAGTGCTAAATCATCTACCAACATACACATGTATCAAATCATATAAGAGAGTTTTACTAATGTAATTCTAGCAACAATGGTGGTTGCTAAACTCAATATTTTCCTTCTCTCTTTTCTATAGCGATTAACCTTGTTGCTCTCCAACTAATCCTTTTTACCATATCCTAAAGTATCTTAACACAGACACACAAACAACATCCTTGTAACATCCCGATGATGAGGTACTTCTATTTTCAACCCTATAATTTAATTATGTTGCATTTGGTCCCTAAGTTCAAGAAAGTGTGCAAATGGATCCCTAGCTATTTCAAGCCTAAGAGTGAAACATCCTACAGACATGGTCCAAAAGTTTCATTTTGAAAATTATTATAAAACGATAAATCACCCATAATCATAAAGAAAACCATACATCATGTATCTCAAAATGTCATATCAAATATTGTGACAAAACATATGATAAAATATCAGAGTCTCAACACAATCCCAGGCTGAGTACTATGGTGTGTGTCATGCGATCACCCTGAGCCCTTCCCCTTGCTACCAGAAGTACCTGAAACCAAAACTGAAAATGTAAGCATGAAGCTTAGTGAGTTTCCCTAAACTACCACATATCATACATATATCATACAACTAGGAGACACGGGCCCCGCCCACTCTCATAGAGATTCGGACCCTGCCCACACTCCGTTCTCTAGAAGATTCGGGCCCTGCCCACACTCCGTTGTCTAGGAGATTCGGGCCCCGCCCACACTCCATTGTCTATGAGATTCAGGCCCCGCCCACACTCCACTGTCTAGGAGACTCAGGCCCCACCCACACTCAGCTACTAACATGCATACAAGTATCATACAAACAACAAGTATATCTACCAAGTAATCACCTTTCTATGCTCAAGTAATACTAAGAGAATCGGTCCCTGCCCATACTAGACTGCTATGAGATTCGGGCCCTGTCCACACTCGTCCACAAACATATCATATAGACGGGCCGACCTTGGTGCCTTCGACCCGTCCCTACTAAAAGGAAACTCACATTGAATGACTGACTGCTGAAAATTTGGGTGAGGAATCCCAGTTTGCTGCTCCAGAGACTCTCTGGCTATAAATTCCATAATGACACTTAGTCAAAAACTAATAACTATTCTTAGGGTAAAATGACCATTTTACCCTTGGTCAAATTCAACATCCTGGTCAAGGTCAACTTTCCAAGTTGACCAAACTCGTCGAGTCAGCCTTGTGACTCGCCGAGTGCTAGAACTCAGAACCTTGGAATCGCGACTCGGCTTGCCGAGTCACCCCATGACTTGTTGAGTTCCCAAGCTACTTGTCATTGTGATTGGTTGAACTAACTCGTCGAGTCGTCCTCAGACTCGCCGAGCCCTAGCATAATCAGAAAAGGGACAAGATCATCGAACTCGCTGAGTTCCTTAATCAACTCGCCGAGTCCTGTGAACATCACCGGACTCGTCGAGTCGCCTTATGAACTCATCGAATCCCTTGCAGATCTAACCTAGTTAACTAATTTCACCCTTCTACAGCTCCAAAATACAGATCTAGGTCGTTTCCATCGTCCATTTCTATAAAGTTGGAGACTTGATGGCTTTGCACACCTCAAATGGACCCAAACTCAAGTTATAGCAAACTACTTCCATGAACATGACCATGGTTTGGATGGAAACGGGTTCAAGACTCCTTTTATGACTTTAGAGGCGAAATATCACAGGAAAGAGGGATTTCTTGGCATACAACCCATGAGAAGCAACTTATCCTACTCAAAAGGGTCAAAAAGACCTTCAAATCAACATTAAAGGGAATCCAAGCTATGGGTTATCAAGCTAAGAGCTTTTTACCTCAGAAGGTTGCCAAAGATGAATGTAATACTGGATCTTGATCCTCTTCCACAAGCATGATAGCTCCAAGCTCTTCCAACTATCTTCTATAACACAAAAACACACTCAAAACTCAAAGGAGAAGCTCTCAATCAGATTAGGGTTTCTGGAGGACAGGGAGGCTGGTAAGGGAGGCGCAAAGGGGAATTAAGTGGCTTAAATAGGGTGCAAAACCCTGAAAATAGGGTATCCTCCTGTCAGACCTACTCGTCGAGTCCATTCTTTGACTCGGCGATGTTGGGATTAAAACCCTAATTGAGATTTGATGAACAAGATGCGGAAAATAAGAACAAACACAAATATGAAGATTATGTCGAATGATCACTCGATTTATTCAAATATGAGGAATAAATTACACTTTCAGCATAGACTAAAGAATCTAACACTACATAAGAAACCTCACGTGACGGCTACATTTTGCCTCACACTCTTAACCCTAATAATGAATAATACATGACTATTTATAGGGAAAAGACAAGTCTTGGGCTTTTAACCTAGAATTCATCAAAGGGGCCCATTGTCATCATCCATGGAGTGCTTTGAAACCCTACAATCTCCCCCTCAAAGTATGGAATGGATGACAACGCTTTAACTTCCAAAACAAGCATCTAGCAAATAAAAAGATTTGCAACAAGGAATATATGAAGCAATCCACAAATCTTGATTCTTCAATAGTCTTCAAACACGGGCTCTAGGATATATAAATCAAGCATTGAAGTAATGTCTTTAAACTTCATTTTCGAATGTAATCCCAAAGAATCTTCATGAAAACCGAACCCGCCATAAAAACCCATTTCAGAACAAAGAAACTGAATCACTTCTTGTCTTTGAAGAGCTCCCCCTCCAAGTCACAATGATCTTCAAATAAGCTAATGATATAAGCCATCAAAAAATATCATGTAACAACCCAAACTTTAAGATTCGTAACGCCACTTGATCGAGAAAATCCAAGAAGTCGGAGATATAACAAGTCCTTAGCAGAGCTCGATGAAAAACTTTCGCTGTAAAGGATACTTCTATGTAAAAGCTTTAGCAGAGCTCGATGAAGAACTTCCACTGTAAAAGCTACCTTCATAATTCTACCACAAGCTTTATAAAAAATCTTCAACTTTGAAAAGTCACAAATCCAATTTCGAATGGCCATACCAAATTCTCCCCCAATTTATAATCAAAAACATGATTATAAAGCCTTCAAATGGTCATGAGAATGATCTTGAATGGACAAAAATTTACTAAGCTCCCCCGCGACAAAATGATATACACAATGAAGTATAAAATCCGAAAAAGTCGTGAAAATTTGACGTTATTGCAAAAAAAACGACTTTCCGAACCGCCAAGACTTGATGGAATCCATAATTTTCTGTTCACGAAAAAATATGAGCGTTGAAAAATCCAAAACTATTCACTGGCCCTCAATGTAGTAAACTTTTCTGAATATTGGGCCGAAACTGTCCCTTGCTGAAAGACAGGGGCTGGAATGGTAATTCAGCATCAATATACCCCTTTATTTGAAGCAAAAATTGGAAATGATCCAAAAATACCATTCTGTGAAAACAACAGGGACCAAAAGTGCCAATGCGCTGAAATTGCAGGGACCAAAAAAATTAAACTTTACTATCTTCTTCCCCATTTAGACGTAGATGAAAGAGCCCAACATCATACTCCTGTTGATCTTTCAATGATGACTCAAACCAGACGCGAAACCTTGAAATTGGCACATATAAACATCGACTGCAATAGGTTCGCTCCGAGTACAAGCAACTGAAACCAAGTTTGGTCCAGGATCATTGAACCGAAACCATGTTCGGTCCGAGCACAGTTCGCTTTCGGTTCATCCTCCTTTCGCTCCAACCATTAACAAGCGAACCCAAGTTCGTTATTCGAGGGTCGGTCCTAATTCATCAGCATTACCCCAAGGCGAATCTCCATTCTTTTGTTCCAAGAGCTACCAACCAAACTCAATCTGAATCAAACGAATACAACCCAAAGTGAATCCATGTCAACGAATGTTAGTGTGAGCCTAGAAATCAATTCCACATCCGAAATATTGCAGGTATGATCTTCGTTCCAAATCACAAGCATAAACCCCAAGTTCGTTCCAAGTCCATCGATTATACCCCCAAAGCGGACGTTCACGGGAAGAACTTTCAAGGCAATTTTGACTTTTCTGTTGACCGTTGTGCATACCAATTGAGATGGCTTCGTTCTTCATTCATTCACAGGTAAGAATTTTTCACAGCAATTTTGGCCTTAAAGTTTGACCACACTTCCGATTTAATCCCCAGCATTCCAAACACATGCTCGTTTCGGAGACATCATTCAATTTATTCCGATTTTTCTAAGCACTGATTGCAAGACCCACTTGGCGATGTGAACAAAAATTCAAGGAAATCCAGAACGCAGTAAACTTCCAATCTTAACATCCGATCTTATCAGAAATTACGACTATGGTTCAAGTGCCAAACACATCGACATCAATTACATCATCCTGATTCCAAATGGTTTCGATTTTGACTTTTTCTGGTTTGACTCTCCTAATCAAAATATAATATGTTCGTCCGTTCATCATCAGACATTGAGATGCATTTAATCAAACACCCAATCGTCACTTTCATAAATCGATTTCAATCACAGATAAATCAGAACAAATCATTGGAATTTCAAGATCAACACAACTTTATCAAATCGACTTTAAGATTTTGAATGGCAGAATCGAAAAAAAAACTTGGATGAAAGCTAAAAGGAATCGATTCATGAGTCTTGATAATTAAACATTAATACCCAATTGCCATTATCAAAGATCGAATTCATTCAAAGATAATTTTAAGTTCAATACTAGTTAATCAAATCGATCTTTGAGAATATGAAAGTAAGAATCGACATGGAATACGATAAAAAAAATCGATTGGTGAATATACGATTACAAACAATGACCTCAGATAATTAATAAATATTCATCGATTTTGATTGAGATAGAAATAATATCCTCAGATGATAATGGTCATCGAATGATGAACAGATAGAAGTGTTGTCTTCAAAGCAGGAGACGCACAAAGACAAAAGAAAAGCAAATCGGGTCGATGTGAACAGTTAAGGATCAATACTTATGGGCCAAATCAAACAAAATAGATCAATCGATGTAGTAAATTGATTTTGGATTGAATGAATATGAAATTGAATAAATGGACTAATTCCCGAGAAGCAGATCTATATGAATAGAAAACGAGTTGGATTAAAATAATACCCAGATGAACAGTGACAAAAAGTATAAGTTTTCATGAACAGTTGCTTGAACAGAAATCTTGATTCCATAACGCCAAAACGTCAATAATCTTCAATAACTTGTGCAGAAAATCATCAAACCAATAACCGATACTTCAAAAATCAATAGATCTTCAAAGACCCGCTCTGATACCACTTGTTGGGATTAAAACCCTAATTGAGATTTGATGAACAAGATGCGGAAAATAAGAACAAACACAAATATGAAGATTATGTCGAATGATCACTCGATTTATTGAAATATGAAAAATAAATTACACTTTCAGCATAGACTAAAGAATCTAACACTACATAAGAAACCTCACGTGACGGCTACATTTTGCCTCACACTCTTAACCCTAATAATGAATAATACATGACTATTTATAGGGAAAAGACAAGTCTTGGGCTTTTAACCTAGAATTCATCAAAGGGGCCCATTGCCATCATGCATGGAGTGCTTTAAAACCCTACAGCCGAGTAGACACTTTATACCCTGCGTCCTTTCTGGCATCTACTCGACGAGTTAGGGCTACCAACGATCGTCGAGTAGCTCAAAAATAATACTTTAATAATTTAACTGCGTACCAGGAATGGGGCGTTACAAAGAGTGTGTGTTTTGCACTTAGAAGAAGAAGGAAGGAAGCCAAGCTCATCTTGGAAGAGTGAAGCATTTTGGATCTAGAGTTTCTTCATCATTTGCGATCATTCTAAGGTATAAATCTTGCAACTTTATCCCTCTAGTTTATAGATCAAGATTCTGGTGTCTTTATGGAGCCTTTTGGTCCCAAAATGTTAGATCTTGAACATGGCATGTTCTTGACCTTTAAGAGGTCCTTTCAGGCCCTAGGAAGGGTCCTAAGTCATAAAAATTAGTTGAAAATGGCTAGTTTTGCTTCATGCATCATTTAGAAGGTCTTAATGGAATAAGACATTAGGTTAAGAACTTATTGGACATGCTAAGTCATATAGTTGGAGACTTTATGACTCCTAAGACTATTTTAGCCATGGATCTGAATTATGGATGTAAGAGCTTTAGCGATTAACCTCTTATTGGATTTTTAGACTTCTGAGAGTATGCCCAGCGTACTCGGAGTACGCCCTGAGTATGACCTGGGTACAATGGTGTTCAACATGCTAGACTGCATATACGTCCAACGTATGCAGCCTGAGTTGATTCGGTCAAGTAGACTCGGTTGGGTTGACTCAGTTGACCTAGTTGGTTTGACCAGTTAACTTTAACCAAGTTTCTCATTGAGTTTTTTTGGATATTTTTGGATTTTGATGGAAATTGGTCGTTTGGTGGGAATAGGTGTTGGTTAGAGAGCTGAGATTCGGAGTCGGGACCTCATCAAATTTTTTCCAGTTTGTGAGGTAAGTTTTCCTCAATATATGCTATTGTGGTGTAGTGATTTGTTAGATTGGTATCCTGGCATATAGGATATTGTTATGCTTAGTGATCTATAGATCTTTCTGACAGTCTGTAGACTGTTATATGATTATCTGTTATATGTGCACATAATTGGTTTGTGGCTAAGGCTTTACTACTTTGTGTGTAAGTCAACAGGCTAGAGGGCATACCAACCCGATGGTTGAATGGGCCCGAGGGTATTCCATCCCGAGGATGACAGGACTTGTTTTAGAATGACATTTCAACCCGATGGTTGATGGGCCTGGGGTATTCCAAACCGATGGTTGACTGGACCCATAGTGTATTGGCATTCCAACCCCTTGGTGAATGGGCCTGGGGTATTCTAACCCGATGGTTGACTAGACCCATAGTGTATTGGCATTCTGACCTGATGTTTGATGGGACTAGGGTGTTCCAACCCGATGGTTGATTAGACCCGACATGTTGTTATTGTGTTTGTTATCTATTTATGTGTTGGTACTTTGGGAGATCTCACTAAGCATTGGCTTATAGTTTTCGGTTATATTTCAGGTACTTCTGATGACCACGGGAAGGTGAAGGCGTGACCGTACACATCCTCATGTTTTGACTTTTGATTTTGGGAGAACCTACTGTTAAAAATGTTTTGAAAACTATTTTGTAAACACTTTATGGTATTGCGTTGTATTTAAAAAGTTTAAAATTGTCATGATTTTTATGGTTGTTACAAGTTGGTATCAGAGCCTTGATTTGAGTGGGTGGAGGAACACTTGTGGGAATCCAGCCAAACTAAGGAAAAAGATTTTTTTAAATAATTTTCAAATTGTTTTCAAAATAATCAAAGAGGATGCGATGTGTACGATCAACCAGAGCCAATAATTAGACCCCAAGTTACCACACTATTATTTGATCTTGTGATATCATAGAACAACATGCTAGTGATAGGCTAGGGATCTTCAGGAATTGCATGATAGAATTGTCTGACTATATGATGCCTGATAGCCTAGGGTTTCTCCTTATATGAAATTGACATCATTACTGTAGTTCCTTAGTGTATGCATCATAGTTTTACATAACGCATTATATGGCCTGAAAATGTTTGGTTTGGCCTTATCTCCTATTACTATTTGATGAAGGGATTAGGGTAGAATCAAGTATTCGACTGTCTATAGGATCTAGTGTTATGTATGATTAGCATACACGAGTGTTGCAGGATTGGTGGAAGTTTCATGGATCTGTTATGTGGGGTCATTTAGCCAGTTTTGTAACGTTTAGCCTTCCTCTAGGAATTAAGGATTGAGTGTATGTGTATTCTAGTGTGTATTGTTAGAGTTGTTGTGATGATCCTTGAGACAAATACGGGTAGGCGTGGAAAGTAGTATGGGCCCATACTACTAAAAGCACAGGACCCACCCGTACGTGTAAAAGGGAAGTCACAACGCCTAGGGCTTTGTTGGTAGTTGTTTCCGTGGGTATGATATGTGTGATATTTGATATCTCCCTGATTTATTTTTAGTATGGTGATGACGCTGCGTTTTGAGGCAGGATCCGGATCAGGATCAGGTACAGGTGGCCAGAATGGGTCGGCTGTGTCCGAGGATAGGATTAGGGAGATCCTTCAGGAGGAGGTTGTAGCTCATTTTTTAGCATAATTTATAGAGATGTTTGGGTCTATTAAGATCGCCATGGTGGAGTATTTTGACGAGCATTATGTTGCATTGTCTGAGTCTGTTGCTATTGCAGCTACCACAGCCGTTGCGGCTGCTGGGATTAGTGTTGGGAGAGCCTTTTAGTATCGAGACTTTGAAAATACGAAGACCCCGAATTTTGATGGAGTTCAGGACCCAATCATAGCCATGATATGGCTATCTGACATCGAGGGATGCTTTTCCAGTTGCTCTTGCCCAGTTGATCAGAGGGTCAGGTGCGCTCTGAAGCTTCTTAGGTCCGAAACAAAGGATTAGTGGTGACTTGTTACTAGCTTGTATTCTCCTGAACACAAATTTATACCAAGTTCTCGAAGTGTGAGTTTTGGTTACGAGGGGTCCAGTTCTTGGGCACCTCATTAACCAGGATGGGTTTTTGCTTGATCCGGCCAAGATTGAGGTTGTGATGCTGTGGGAGGTTCCACAATCTCCTTCATAGATCAGGAGTTTCTTGGGTTTGCCAGGGTACTATTGGAGATTTATTCGGGACTTCTCCAAGAATGTGGTACCCTTCACTTGTCTGACGAGGAAGGAGGTGGATTTACGATGGGGCCCTGAGCAGTAGTCGCTATTTGAGACTCTTTGGCAAAGGTTATGCGAGGCCCCGATATTGACCCTCCTAGAGAGAGTTGAGGATTTTGTGGTATTATGTGATGAATCCATAACCGTTGGGTCTTCGGTTGGGGGAGATATGTATGATAATATCTATTGATTCTCCTCTTTTGGGACTGATTAGAGAGGTTCAGGTTGAGGGAGTTCAGAAAGAGAACTGGAAACAGGAAAGGATCAGAGGTGAGATTAACATATTTGTCAGAGATATTCGAGGGTTGTTGACCCATGTGGTCGGGTTTGGGTTCCAGTTTTTGGTTGGGTCAAACAGATTGTGTTAGAGGAGGCTCATAAGTCTCGCTTTTCTGTACACCCATGAACCACCAAGATGTATCGGTATTTGAGAATGAGCTATTGGTGACTGCGTATCAAGAGGGAGATAGCCTGGTATGTCGAGAGATGCTTGACCTGGAGGATGGTCAAGGCTGATCATCAGAGGCCGTATGGCAAGTTGCAGCCTCTGGAGGTCCCCACATGGAAATGGGAGTTTATCACCAAGCTGCCGAAGACAACAAAGGGTCTTGGTGCTATATGGGTCATTGTGGATCGATTAACAAAGAGTGCCCACTTTTTGGCCATATGGGAGAACTCTTCGGCCGAAAAGTTGGTCGATGTTTATGTTCGAGAGATTTTCGCTCGCCATGGGGTTCTGGTTTCCATTATTTATGACCGAGATGTTCGGTTCACCTCCCATTTCAGGAAAAAGTTCCACGAGGAACTGGGCATGAGGTTGCATTTCAGCACCACATATCATTCGCAAACTTACGGCCAGAGTGAGTAGATGACATAGACCCTTGAGGATATGTTACGGGCCTGTGTTATTGATTTGGGTGGGAATTGGGATTCCTACCTACCTCTTGTGGAGTTCTCCTACAACAATAGTTAACACTACAACATTGGTTCTCCACCTTTTGAGCTCTTGTATGGTCAGAGATGTCGTACCCCAGTGTGTTGGGGAGAGGTTGGTCACACGGTTATGGGAAGGACTGATGTAGTTTTCAGACAATGGAGCTTATTTAGCAGATCAAGCAGAGATTGCAGACCGCTCAGAGTCGGAAGAAGAGCTATGCCGACAAACGCTGATATGAGTTGGAGTTTCAGTTCGGCAATATGGTACTACAGAAGGTCTCACCTTGTAAGGGTGTGATACGCTTTAGGAAGAGGAGGGAAATTGGGTCCTCGACATGTTGGACCGTTTCGGGTGATTGCTAGGGTTAGCAAGGTGGCTTACAGGTTGGATCTACCTAAAGAACTCGGTCACCTAATGAACTCCGTCAGATTCACAGCACCTTCCATGTTTTGCAGTTGTGAAAGTTGTTGGATATAGTGTCTAAGTCCATAACTATATTTGGTATGTACTTGACCCGACCCAACATGGTCCATTTGGGTTGCACTTCACCCGAACAATTTATGGATAATCTTTTGAGAATAGTATAAGTTATGATTTATTAATATATTATAAGTTCTAATATATTAATATAAAATCATATTATTTAATTAGTATTGATCTATAATTAATCTAGAATTAATTTAGAGATCAAAAGTATTACTAATTAAATATGGGCTCTTGTATTTGTATAGTGTGGGCTAATGCTTATTTGGAATTGGCTAGGAGCCTAGGCTTGCATGGAAAGTCCATGGATACTCCGTGGAGCTTTAACCCATGGATCTCATGGAAATGAAAAGACATGGGTATTATGGTTTACATGGATGTAACCCTAATCCACCACATTATATAAAGGAGGCTTTGGTTCTTGAAATGACACTAGTTGTAGTGAGTATACTAAGAGGGCCGATTTCAAGAAGGGTTACTATTCTGTTAAGATTCCAAAGTTTGTGGTGATTTGTGATTTCCATTTGAGGCATCCACACTATTGGTGCTAGGCTCTAAAACTCCAAGCAATCAACTACAAGTACAAGGTAAGTAATTTTACTAGCTTTATTTGATTCAAGTTCCCCATGCCATGCTAGATAGGATAAAAACCTTGGAAAAATAATTATTTGCATGTATCTTAGTCAAACATAGATCCAAGGTTTCTAGGGTTGCATGTACACCATAGGAGTGTTAGAATGCTCAAAACCCACCAAAAGTGTATACTAGATGATGAGGCAGTGGTTTCCTTGTATGACATTCAAGTCAATGAGCGTCTGAACTATGTTGAGAGACCGGTGACTATTCTAGAAAGAAATGTGAAGGTCATATGTAACAAGGAGATACCTTTGATAAAGGTACAGTGGCAGCATCAGAGAGGCTTTGGGTGGACCTAGGAGCCGGAGTCGGAGATTCAGGAGTATTACCTGAGTTATTCGGATCGACAGATTTCGAGGACGACATCTAGATCAAGTGGGGTAGAATTGTAACATATAGATGATGAGGTACTTATAATTTCAACCCTATAATTTAATTGTGTTGCGTTTTGGTCCCTAAGTTTAAGAAAGTGTGGAAAAGGAGCCCTAGTGGCATTTGCATAATTTGGCCTTAGGGGAGTACACAATGTGTATGTGTGTACGCTGAGCGTACTAGGGTGCGCCCTACTACGCTGGACGTACATGTTGTACATTGGGTGCACTTTCCAGATTTGGAAACCCTAATTTTTTAGGGTTTAGCTCATATTTAAACACCCTTATGGCTTCATTTCCCCTCACCTCGTCAACCTCCATCTCTATTGAGATGTTTTGTAACCCCAGTTTCCCTTGAGAAGCTATTTCAAGCCTAAGAGTGTGTGTTTTTTGCTCAGAAGAAGAAGGAAGGAATCCAAGCTCATCTTGGAAGAGTGAAACATTTTGGATTTGTTGTTTCTTCATCATTAGCAACCATTATAAGGTATAAATCTTGCAACTTTATCCCTATAGTTTATAGATTTAGATTTAGGTTTCTTTATGGAGCTTTTTGGTCCCAAAATGATAGATCTTGAACATGGCATGTTTGTGACATGTAAGCTGTCCTTTCAGACTTTAGGAGGGATCTTAAGTCATAAAAATAAGTTCCAGATGGCTAGTTTTTCTTCATGCATCATTTAGAATGTCTTAATGGAATAAGACCTTGAGTTAAGCACTTATTGAACAAGCTAATTCATAAAGTTGGAGACTTTATGACTCCTAAGAGTATTTTAACCATGGATATGAATTATGGATGTAAGAATTTTAGCCATTAAGCTATTAACGGATTTTTGGACTTCTGAGAGTACGTCGCACTTACTCGGAGTACGCCCTACGTTCGAGGTCAACCACCCTATGGTGGTCAACATGCGAGGCTGCGTGTATGCCCGACTTACCTTCGGTGTATGCCCCGCATACACACCCTGAGTTGATTCGGTCGAGTTGACTCGGTTGGGTTGACTCAGTTGACCTAGTTGGTTTGACAAGTTGACTTTGAATAAGTTTGACCAAGTTTGACCTTGACAGTATTTTGGGATTTTGATGGAAATTATTCATCTGGTTAGAATCGGTCTCGGTTAGAGATCTGCGATTCGGAGTCGAGACCTCATCAACTTTTGTCCAGTTTGTGAAGTGAGTTTTCCTCACTCAACTTGCGAATCGAAGGAACCAAGTCCGAACCTTTGGATTTGATATCCTATTTTGTATGCTATTTTGTTGTAGTGATCTGTTATATAGGTATCTTGGCATATAGGATGATGTTATGCTTAGTGATCTGTAGATCTGCCTGACTGTCTGTAGACTGTTATATGGTTATCCGTTATATGTGCATATATGGGCCCGACGGGTATTACATCCCAAGGATGAAAGGACCTGTTGTAGAATGGCATTCCAAATCGATGGTTGATGGGTCTGGGGTATTCCAATCCGATGGTAAACTGGAACCATAGTGTATTGGCATTCCAACCCGATGGTGATGGGCCTGGGGTATTCCAACCCAATGGTTGAATGGACCCATAATGTATTTGTTGGATAATGTGTCTAAGTCCATAACTATTTCTGGTATGTACTTGACCCGACCCGGCATGGTCCATTTGGGTTGCATGGCATCATCCATTTGGATAGACTAAATGAGAGAAATAACACTTGTGGTTTATTAATATATTATAAGTTCTAATATATTAATAGTATTATTTAATTAGTATTGATCAAGAATTAATTTGGAATTAATTAAGTGATCAAAAGATGACTAATTAAATATATGGCTTGATTATATAAATCATCCATAAGTTCTATAGTGGGCTAAAAGGCTCCATGGATTATCAAGTTGGGTTAAACCCATAGGATGCTCCATTGGAGTTAAAAACCCATGGGTCATTGAAATGAAGAGTCGTGACACATTAGGGTTTACATGGTGTAACCCTAGATGTGTCACACTATATAAGGAACATGTTATCTACCAAAATCGGCTACACTAAGAACATAAGAGGGCTAGGCCGATTTTACAAGTGTGTGCATTCTCTCAAAAGTCATTCCAAAGGCATTTGGTGTTGTGTGAAGCATTTGAGGCATCACACTTGGGGTGCTAGGCTCACAAGGTTTTCAAGGAATCAAATCAACTACACGGTATGTAATTGTAGCCATCCTTTTAGGATAAAGTTCCTCATGTATGCTAGATAGGATTATGAACCTTGGAAATCATATTTTGCATGTATTTTAGACATAGATCCAAGTTTTTCTAGGGTTGCATGTACACTTAGGGGTGTTAGAATGCTCAAAACCCATCAGTATTGACATTCCAACCCGATGATTGATGTGCCTAGGGTATTCCAACCCGATGGTTGATTGGACCCGAAATGTTGTTATTTTATTTGTTATTTCTTTATGTGTTGGTACTGTGGGGGATCTCACTAAGCCCTTGCTTACAATTTTGGAAAATGTTTCAGGTACTTCAGATGACCGCGGGAAGGCAAAGGTGTGACCATACACATCCTCATGTTCTGACTTATTTGGGTTGTATTTAAAAAGTTTAAAATTTTATTGATTTTTATGGGTGTTACAACCCTTATGCGTCCATTCACTCTCTTTGCAACAGTCGCAATTCCAATGACTTGCAAAACGAGCATCAGACTTTTGGGCTTCTTACCTAATGGCGGTGCTCAAACAACACCTGCTCTTCATCCTCTATTGCCTTTTAGTCCTATCTATTGATTTACAAAATCAACCACCATTGGAGACTCCTGCTCCTTCTCACACTGGGTCTCAAAGTTAACCCAAGATAAGGTCTTTACTTTTACTACAGTAACAGACCGAATGGTCACACTCTAAACACTTACCATTTCACAATGCGAGATATACAAAATGAAGTAGACTCTTGTCTTGTTCTAATGTGATGTGATCTCTTTCTTGCAGGTAGCATTTCTAGCTACAGGTTTCTTAGTCTTATTGAAGACTGCAATCCTTCTGTCGATCGCCTCAATTATCTTCTCCTTCAATCTTTCGACTAATGTTGGTTACTATAGCGAACAAGGTTCTCTGAACCCAGTAACTCACATTCGCAGATCTAGATCAGACTCGATTCTTTCATGAACACAAGGGCCTAAACGAAAATCATCTTCTTATCCATCACCGAAATAAAGGTAATGACGAAAACTAGATAAATGAACTCAACTACTAGTGCCTTAGTAACCTTATGAATTCTGTTGATCCGAGTGTGATTCATGTGCTTCAGGTAGCATAGGCCTCTACTAACTTTCACACCTACTTATACTCGTCCCAAGTATACCGTCGCTGTCCCCAAGTCACCATATCAAAAATTACAAAGCAACTTATCACAAACGACTATGTTGAAATAAGCACATACCACAAATTTTCCTAAACTCAACTTGGGATTTTGCATATTCATTAAGCACATCTTGCCTTTCCGACATTCTCCTTCTAGGATCCTTCTCACATCTCTGCTTGATCTAGCATATTCTCATATTTTTCATAGGTCACTAGGCATTTCACTTCCAAACTCTTTATATAAATTCTTTCTCGGGTAGTGTCCAGTCTACAAGGCACACTATGCTAGAACTTACTCTAGTGGTATGGAGACAAAGGATTTACAACTACATGAATCATCTTCTAACTTAAGTAAGTCATCATGCATATCATTATATTTCTTCATTTCATCATCCTCCGATGATATCGTCATTCCTTTATATGATTTGATCTTAGAAAGTATGCTTCTCTTCGTTATATGATTCACGTCTCAGCATGTTCTACTAGCTTCGACTTGGTTCTTTGTCATTCCCGACACAACATCTCTCCTTATGCAACACTATAGGTATATTGCTACTTCAATTAAGTACTCTAACTTACTAAACCAACAAGTTACTCAACATTTCACTAACTAATGACTAAATTCACCATCCTAGTCATGTATGTTAAAATTAGCTAAACACACTAAGGAACTATCGTAAGGATGTAGGAGAAGTCAACTGTAATTCTGTATTTATGTAGAAGATTTTAATCGAGTATGAGAATTAAATCAGAGTAAAACGATGAAATATGAACACAAGAAGTAAATAAGGTTTGGTTCAGCTCATATTACTTTCAGAGAACAAGAGTACAAAATTGATAGTAAATGATCGAAAACTCTACTATCAACTCTGTGTTCAGCTCCTATTTATAGGAGGCTGAAAGTAAAAAAAAAAATATTAAGGCTAGACATTAAGCTTCGTCAAAAAGATGCCTTAGCAAATACATAAGGTAACATACGAAACTATCTATTACACACAATTTGACATATTAGAAGATATTTCAACTCTACAATCTCCCACTTTGTAATCATGTCGAACTTCTCTATTCATGAGAATCTATGCAGCAAAGTGCATCATCCTTCGTATCTCTGAGTACCGTGTCAAATATTTTCTCAACTCAGCTTTATCTCCATCATTATTCTTCTTGTAATTATTCATACGAACAATGAAGTTCGTATATTGCGAAGTAGTATATCTTTCTATCTCTGAAGGCTGGAATAAAACCTCTTAGCTTTGCCATTCTTATCTATTCCTGCAAAGACCAATCCAAAAGGCTTTAAGCATATCTCCCCATCAACATATTTCTTCAGTTCAGCTTGGGTCTTCGACAATTCCATAGAAACTTTCACTTCCCTTCCCATTGCTGATGCTAACTCCACATCAGTCAATGATTGACAATCATAGTAATTGTCTATGAAGATTTTGATATGGGCAAGACCAAGCCTTAATACATCTTTATCTGTCGCTTGAAGTTGCAAAGCCTCCATGTCTTTCAGCATTTAAGCAACTTGAATCAGGTCATTCAAGTTCATTAAAGGAAAATCAGCAACAGAGAAATCACATACTTGATTGTTCACTCTTACAACATGATACCGAAAATTTTGTACCATATTCTCGAACATTACATCTTTTGTTATACTGATAACCTTCTTGATCTTCACTAATGACCATATTTCTTCTGGTTCTTTTCCAACAACCGCATGAAACCTAAGTTTCATATGAATAAAATCATCCTCGTTGTCGAACTTCTCAACTATCTTGTACTGAGCCATGATAAATATCATTTCATTCACTGTAAAATCAAGCTGACTCATATCAGTGTTAGTGATATAATAGCCTTTCTTAGCTTTTTCTCAAACGCATACATGTTATTAAAAGCAACTCTTGCTTCAGTATTCTTATAGATGTACAACTTCTTTGGATCTCCCTTAGCCATACTAGGTGGATCACTTTCACGAAGTCTTAGTATGCTCTGTAACTGCCTTTGTTTCTCCATTTCAGCTTTAATTTCTGCCTTCATCTCTTTCTTTGATTTTTCAATCAAAATCCCCTTCCCTTTTCCATCATTTCAGAAGGTTTTGGTTTAGAAGAACTTGAACTTCCTCCTTTAGTAGAAGAGCCAATAACAATTCCCTTCAGAATGGGTCTTGTTGTTGTCTTGATGACTTCTGTTGTATTCACTTTTGAAACTATAGGTGTTGGGACTTGAGTAGACACAACTTTCGTTAATTCACTAGTAGTTACAATCTTCTTAATCTTTTTTGCCTTTTCAACCCCTTTTGTAATTTTCAAAGATTTGCCTTCTTGAATTTTCTTTTCTCCCCCTTGCACCCCTATGATAACAGGAGGGGCACCAGCAGGCAACATGTTGGCAAATTTCGAAATTGGAGCAACAACCTTTTGAATATCTTGATCCAAACTATGTAACTTCTGAGTTAAAAACTCAAGAGTTAAAAACGAAGTTGGAGCCGGTATCGATACTAACTCTTTCAGTTCACTAAGTAAAGCACCCATTTTGTCGAAGTTTTGAGCATCTTCTTTAGCCTTTGCGTCAAACTTGGGAGTTAATGATTGATACCATTCGACAATCGTTCTGACTGCAGCCACTATAATGTCAAAATTCGACTTGACTATCGAATAGTTGGCATTCAGCTCATTCATCTCTTTGGAGACATCAACCTTCAGCTCCTCAAGTTTTCGATTAACATATTCTCTTATGGTTTTGACATCTTTAACAAAAAGAACATGGCATTCTTTTGTTAACATACGAAGATATTTGATTTCAGAGTTAAATGAATCAGCCTGAGCCTTGACTCTCAACTCGTTGTTCTTATCGATAACATCCAATTTCTGCTGTATTCGAAGTTCTACAGCTTTGAGCATCACATCAACTTCTATCCTTACACTGAATTCTTTGCTCTAGAATTAGCTTGTGATTGAAGAATAGATTTGAGTTTTCGATTAAGAATCTTGAACTGCTTCCCCGACATCAGCATATGATCCGGTATGTTCTCTTCTTCGGAATCAAATTCTAAATCAGCAAATGTTCCTCCAAAACCTCCTCCATCAGTTTTATCATCGGAATTTGGTTTTGGTGGATCGGTGGATTGTGATTGGAAAAGTGTAGTGATGGGTTGTTGTAATACTTGATCGAAAGTAGGTGAAGTAGTGGTAGTTGAAATGTGTTGAATAAAAGGTGGAAGTGAAACAAAAGTTCTTGAAATAGGTATGCAAGAAGATGTAGTAGGAATACCTTGAGATGATGGATCAACACTCACAAAACCATGTGCACCCGTATCAGATACATTTAAAACAATGGTAGAAATTGGAACCTCTTTAGAAAATGATTTGGTTACTATAATTTCGAGTGGAACTGTTGTTGTTGGCAATGGAACACTTGTGAGGATTAGTGGTTGTGATAGTTTTGGGGATTTCGAACCCAAAGGTATTTCTGGGACGATCTCACTATCTGATGACTCATCACAAACCACCAGCTTTCGTTTCTTTCTCTTCTCGGTGATGTGCTTCGCCATATCCTCAGCTCTTGACTTCTATGAGGATGGTGAAACTGGTGCAAGAATCTCACGAACTTTCACTCCTTGTCTGTTAAGTTGAGGTTTGCAAATAGTAGGAGATTGATCATCTGATGAAGTTCATTTCTTATAAGATAACTTCCTTAACCTTTTGAACACACCAGATTTCGAAGGGATCAATTCCTTCGAAGATTCAACTACAACCTTCTCCTTAGGCTTCTCAGTTTCTATTATAATCTTCTTAAGAGACTTAGACTTAACTTGTTTCTTGGGGCTTTCATGAACAACATCATCAGCTCCCTTTTTCAATTTCTTAACTTTCTTAGATGATCCTTCATCACTTATTTTTAACAAAATCCCAGTTTCGACTGAAGGATTAACACATTTCAAGTATGCCACCAATACTAAATTTGTTGGATCAATTTTCTTCAGCATCCCATTAGGAATTCGAGCAACATTTGGGAATACTTCTGAATCATCTTCAACAGTCTTTAGAAAATGATACTTCATGAATTCTGCCTTAGCCTCATCAGCAAGAATTAGAATGCCTTCTTTCTCATATACAGACTGAAGAACCAGACTCCGTAGCATGCACACGAAATTCCTTTTACTACATTCGTGTTTTCCAGGCTCTTTATAAACTCTTTCCAAATCTGAGTAGCATTATCAACATTGAGATCATAGTACAACCTTGCTATCATAGCATAGACTTCTATTCTCCCCTTGTCAAGCCCTACACTTTGCCCAGTTAAGCAACGAAGGTATATCCCGAACAAGAAATTCCATATGCAAGGAACACCAGACTTCTTGATGTCACTGATCTTGACAAGTGGTGGCTGATGACCCATCTTGTTAAACAAGAAAAAAATCTAAGCAGTAGTAGGTTAAAAGAATGGAGGTGAATTCGGAATCACCAAGATTTGAGTAAACATCTTCTTTGTGAGTCGAACTCGCTTTTCATTCACCAGATTGAATGTGATTACATCAGTGGCTTTGTTGTAAGATGCAGTGGAACCAGCCATTAATAACCATGACATCGGGACATCAAAAGCATTAAACATCGTAGTTGAGAGACCTGAATGTTCAAGAGCAACAATCAGCATTTTGAGTTCTTCAGGATACATTGACAAATCTCCTTCAACCTGAGAGTTTGTGCTTTAAATCTTCATAATTGTTCGAGATGCAATTTCCTCAGTAGTGTTGGTTGGAGCAGCAGCCATTGTTTTGGGTTTTGAGAAATTCTTGAAGAATAGAGAAATTTAGGGCTTTTTAATCGTCTGATAATATGAACGCGTAATTATAAAAGGAAATAATAACTTCTTTTTATATGTATCCCCAATAGAATTCCAAACGTTTGCTTTAAAGAGTAAGCCACGTCTGTCCTTGAAACTCGCACCATTAGTTGTAATGTGTACCATGTCAGATAAAGTACCTTGAAAGTCGGACCATGTTGCCAAACCGTCACATCAAACTGTTCGTGAGTACCAAGTGGATAAGATCAAAAACCTTCTGCATGGAGATTAGGCTCTTTTGTCTTTGGGTTTAGAAATGAAGTCATATGCCAGACTGTCGAAATCACCAGCCTGAGTTGGTAATACTCAGAACCTCAAGGATCTTGTGAGTGTAGTGTGCCAATAGAATAAGATAAGATGAAAACTAACGAAAATTCGGGATATGTGATGTCGAAAAATAAAATTTCGACAGAAAGGCAGTTAAACCCTAGGCAAAGGTTGCTTCGTTAATTATCAAGAGAGATAATCAATAGCTTGTGTGGTTTCCCATGAATTACAATCGAATACTTATAAAGAAGTATCGAAGGGCTTCTTTTACAAGGCTTCATGGGTGGCTTAAAATTTTCGTTACATATCATCCTAAACATAAGGTGAGTAATCGTAATAGAAATTACTTGTGTGACCAGTGTAGTCAGTGAGAAGTATGCTTTGGATTAATTTGAAAGTGATAATTGAGAGAATTGATACTCACACGTAAATCATATTCAAAGAAAAACTATTTTTAGCTGGATCCTGTTGGGTAACAAATGTCGTGGGCTTCGAACATTTGATCAAGACCACTCATAATGAAAGAATATGATTTGGAGTATCGAAAATTTGGTACTGAAACAAATGTTTCATGAAAATATAGAACATAGTTCCCCGTCTATTCCTTAAAATTTTAGAAAATTGGGTTTCACTTTCATCACGACTTCATGAATTCAGATCTTAAACACAACGTTTTGATATGTACAAGTCTTGATTGGTTTAATCAAAGACCTCTTGGACATATGTCATTGTGTGTGGTATGTGTTAAGAATTTTGAGATGAAAAAGTTTGGTTTACGAATCGAATGTACCTCTGCTATGTATGGACCAAGCAGAAAACTCTTAACTCAGATGAGAAAAGTTAGGCAGCTCAGTAGACTAATGTGAATGCAAGCCTGATTGGGAAGAAATTTTCATGATGAAAGATTTCATTAAGGCTTTCGAAATCACACATTGAGTCAATAGAGGCTTGGGTCGACATGCTGCAGGATGCTTCTAGGGACATTCTAACTAGTACAAAGTTTCGAATCTTTACCTTACCCTAGAAACGCAAGCATGACCCTT
This sequence comes from Lactuca sativa, assembly GCF_002870075.4. NCBI lineage: Eukaryota > Viridiplantae > Streptophyta > Magnoliopsida > Asterales > Asteraceae > Lactuca > Lactuca sativa. The sequence continues at coordinate 38,033,173 of NC_056630.2, read as the reverse complement.
GTAAAACTTCCTTGGAATCTGCACTAAGAAAGAAAAGACAAAGTACAAAATAACAAAAATCTTTTTGGATTTTATATTTTGCAAAGAAGAAAAATATTTTTTTGATTTTGAATTTTTCGAAAGAAAAAAAATATTTTTGGTGTTTTTATTTTTTTTTTAAAAAAACACAACTAAACGAAACTATTTTTGGATTTTTCAAATTTTTTCTAAATGAAATACAAATGAAAATTTAAGAGTGTATGAATCTAACGAAAATTATCTTTCCAAGTTGTCGAAAATGAAGCGTATCGAAGCGTTGAATGTGAATAATAACCTCTGAATGGTTAATACTATCAGCCTCTGAATGAATCATTACTGCCTCTGAATCGACACATTTGCTTATCACTTCTTTGTCATTCTTTCGAAATTAGTCCTGGAACAGAACTTGCTTCAAGCATTCCCAACCTTGTCAAAATTCTAACAAATGATTTTTCGTCCAATGGTTTTGTAAAAATATCAGCAAGCTGATCAGTTGTTTTTACAGAATGAATTCAATGTTTCCATCTTCCACATGATCCTTGATGAAATGATAACGAAGTGCAATGTGTTTTGTTTTCAAATATTGTACTGGATTATGAAAAATACGCATAGCACTTTGTGAATCACAATATCATTGACATGAATTTGAACAAGCATTAGATGATTCTCAACTTTCTTTCGAAATAATGTGGGGTCAACTGATCCTTGTTTAAATTTCGACTATTTTAAAAAATTGGTAAGAGTTGCATATCAGGCTCTTGGCGCTTGTTTAACCCGTATACAACTTTATCTAAAATATATACATGATCAAGATATGTTTCATCTACGAAACCTGGAGGTTGTTCAACATAAATTGTTTCTTTGAGTTCACCATTGAGAAAAGAACACGTCACATCCATTTGATAAACATCAAAATCTTTGTGAGCTGCATAAGCCAAAAATATTCGAACAGCCTCGAGTCTTGCGACAGGGGCAAAGGTTTCTTCATAATCGATACCTTCTTGTTGCGAATATCCTTTAATAACTAATCGTGCTTTATTTCGAACAATATTTCCATCCTTTTCGGCTTTGATTTTGAAAATCCATTTTAGTCCGACAATCGAAACATTTTCAGGGTTAGGAATTAACCTCAAAACCTTGTTTCTTTCGAACTCAGCTAGTTCATATTGCATTGATACAACCCAATCAGAGTGATCCATTGCAACCTTAACTGTCTTTGGTTCTATTTTCGAAATGAAAACATTAAACATGCAAAATTTTTGATGAGTATTCAGTACCTCAGTCTTTGCACGAATTTGAGCTCTAGTCAAAACTCCATCTTGTGGATTTCTAATGACTTGTTCTTTTGGATGATTTCTTGTCCATTTTTCCAATGGTGGATATGCTGGATCAAAGTCCAATGGTGCATCTTCGTACATTTCTTCATTTTTGGATCCTGTAACAGAATTATTATCATTTAGTTCATGAAATTCATCGTTTTGATCAAGATTTATCGTTTCAGTATCATTATGCTCCCTCTCAACATAATTGTCATTCTGATGCTCCCCTTCGAAAACATCATTCATACTTCTCTTCTCCCTCTCGAAAGGATGCTCCCCCTCAACATTTTAGGGTATATGCAAGTTCTCCCTCTCCACTTGTGCATCTAGCATACTTTTGCCATTAGTAGTTGTATCTGATGTGATTGTCGAATCATCAGTATATTTTGAAGATTCAGGAGTTTGATTATCAGCAACATTTACTTTAGTATCAACAACCTTGTTTGGAACACCAAAAATTAAATCGTAATCAAAATCAGATGAATTATAATTTTCAGACTCATCATTTGATTCATTGAGAATTGGTTTTTGTTCGAAACATTTTTCAACTTGTTTCACATAGTAATCGTCAAAGTGAGATTAAATGTCTCTTCAACTTTTTGTGTTCGTTATTTTAAGACTCTGTATGCAACCGAGTTATTTGAATATCCCAAAAATATCCCTTTATCAGCCTTAGGTTGAAATTTCGAAAGATTATCTTTGATGTTCATGATAAAACACCTGCAACCAAAAACATGCAAGAATTTGACATTAGGTTTTCGGTTATTTATGATTTCATACGGAGTTATATTAAAACGACGATGAATGAAAGATTGATTCTGAGTAAAACATGTTGTCGAAACTGCTTCTGCCCATAGATATTGAGGAAGATTCACATATGTCAACATTGTTCGTGATGCTTCACAAAGAGACCTATTCCTTCTTTCGACCACACCATTTCGTTGTGGTGTATATGGTGAAGAGAACTTATGCGAAATTTCGTTTTCTGTTAAGAATGAATCAAGAACATTGTTTTTAAACTCTGAACCATTATTACTTTTGATTTTTCGAACTTTCTTCTTTAGGATCGTCTCAGTTTTCTTGATAAATTCGATCATTGTTTATGCGACTTCATATTTTAACCAGAGAAAATACTGATGGGTTTTGGTCATAAGAACATCCTATATGCTCATACAAACCCTAATGCTTGGATCTAGGTTTCTCTATTGTACATGCAAGTTATCCAAGAGTATAAACCCTAATTTTAGCATACAAGTAATCATATTAACATAAGAATGGGTTTAAGACATTACCTTGATTGTTATGTAGCAATAACAATCCAATTCCTCCTTGTATTGACTTTAGAAAGCTTAGAGTCACAAATGTCACTCCTCTAATGGTTCACAAACACCAAGAGCAAGAGGATGAAGAGGAGAGAGGATGGAGGCTGCCCTAAAACGTGTGAAACCCTAGAAGGATGCTTAGCCACGTTTTTGGGTCATAAGGGATGTATATATAGTTAGGCTATTAGGGTTATCTAACAAGGAAACCCTAAATTGGATGCTTAAGCCCTAAGCAACCCATAGATTCCTTTCCTTAAGGCCTTGGATGATTTCCTCATGGGCTTCCCCATAGAATTCGTCCACTCCTTAATATAAGACAATCCATAGCCCAAATTGCAATTATCTTATAATTTCAATTCTAGTCCCTTAAGTTTAATTAATCTCTTTTAGTCACAAACTTAATTCTTATTAATTCTTGACTAATCTTAATTAAACAATATGATTTCTCCTTTAATATATTATTCTCATAATATATTAATAAATCATATTTAATCCTTTCTCTCCATAATTCATCCTATCAAGTTGCTTTGGTGAAGGCAACCCAAAAGGACCATGCACCATCGGGTCAAGTACACACCAAAATAGTTATGGACTTAGACACTAATCCAACAGTCTCCCACTTGGATAAGTCTAATAACTATTATGCGTATGACTTCAGATCCTGATCTGCAATCGTAGCTTTCCAAAGCCGCTGTCAACTCTGATCCTATCAGATACGCGTGTCCTTTAGATAAGGGATCATATATACCTCCATTCTAGATATCGTATGAGATATGATTTCAAATCATTCTCTTTGTACTATTTCTCGACTTCCGATTTATGACGACTGACTAATTGAACAAATCAAATTAGCCCTAGCCCGGCCGAGCATTTATGTTTGTCATCACTAAATCATCGAGGGGCCCAAAGATATCGCTTTTATTCTACTTTGAATAAAAGGAACGGATAAACTTTGATTCAATGCTCGCTTGCACTCACTCACCGAATCACACACAACAATATGTTTTATGACACCAAGTTACTAGTGCGTTTACATATTATCAATGTGCAACCGATTCGCAAGATACAACTCACACATCTCGGTTTCAAGAATATAAGATGTTATCGTCTCACCAATTACTTATGATACAATTCACGGAGTGATCCAAGTGAGCGTGGGTTTAATCCAATGCTCAAATCATATTCATAAGTACTCATGAACGTTGCAGCAAACATTTGCTTATGTCTAATACTCTTTTAGACAATCCACACACCAATTCATGACAATCTTTATTCATACCTACTTCCAACATATGAACGACTGTGGCCCGTTCGAATAATTTGACTGTTCTAAACCAATTAAATTATTCAGGAAGTCAAAACATGCAAAGTGAAACACAAGAATAATACTAATCCCATATGGCCTCAAACCTTTGAGCATAAATAAAACACCTTTTATTTATCACCATATCGATCACTCATTATTTGTTGTTTCGGGTAATCAACTTCATAGTTGAATCATTACACTTATCCCATGCTCTTATCATGCACACAATGTTTAATTATGGTTCTTACTTTGTGAAATATATCAAATGAACACATTTTCAATCATACTCATTTCACAACTCCAAATCCTTTTTCATAAGTGAAAGAATACCAAATTCTTGCCACTTATAGAATATGCTAGATTCTAACATTTTATGCAACGATCCTTTTGTAATATTACTGCACCAAAGTCACAAAGACTATTGCCAATGAAATTACAAAGTCCTCTATCGGAGATTGTTACAAGAAAATTCCATAGATGTGATGTCTCTCACTCAAATTACATTCCTTTGAACATCCTTTTGCATAAAAGTTTCTAATCTAGACATAGATTTTCAATATTCAATTCCCAATATGGACATGTTTCCATATTTTCCATATGACAACTCATTCTTAATAGAATCTTTTCTATTTATAATAATGTCTATATGGTCCATCCAATATGGAAACATTTCCATATTTTCCAATACTATACTTCCAACTACTCACAAGCGATCAATCCTCGACGAACTTTGGATTGTCCTTTGATAGTTGTTTAATTATTTTGGTCAAAACCAATTCTTGTCCCTTTTCCCTCCAAATGCGCTAGACATTTGGAAAATTTTAGAATGGTCAATTGTTATAGCATTTGCAATCAATCCTATACTCGAAACGTATGGGACACGATGCATAATGTCTTACATAAAGATATGATACTTTATCAATCTTCTGCCATAATATTTTATTTGCTATGTTCTCAAAATTCGAACTATGAAGAGGAATGCCGTAATCATAGTCAAAATTTGAGAACACACTATGTACCTTTGACTAAATTTATTAACATTCCATAACCTAAGCCTTTAGATTTGAAAAGAAGCATAATATTCTCTCCCTTAATTATAGCAAAACAACTATTCCATCCTTACAACTTTGCAAAGAATGACTCTTGTTTTCTATAATTAATATTGCCAACTTGCAATACTTTCCTTAATAATCATACAATCATAACGTTTATGCTCCCACTATCATGATGATTATTATAAAACATAACACTTATACTCCCACTAGCTTCGACATGTATTCATAAACATCTTAACTTTCAGAAAAACAATACCTATTGAATTTCTTAAGTCCATGTTTCTAATACTTAGTGCTTTGATAATCTTTTATCAAAGCTTCTTGAAATTATACACCTTTGTCTTAGATAGTTCATATGTGTGTCTAAACAATTAAGACTAATTGCCAAACCTCACAACTCAAATCATGGAAAGGGATACCGTAACCATAATCGAATTTGAGAATGCAATTTTACAATCACTATTTTTTTAAAAATCTTTCTTAGTGAAAGCATTTCCTCACAATCATTTTCATGAAGGAGGAAATCTTATGACACTTAGATTTAAACAGTGTATGTGTTCCTATCCATGTGAATTTGTTAAAACCAAAGTTTACGACAAATTCAAACTCATATGGACCGAACTTTCTTAATCTTGATTTCTTGCCTTATGGTAGCACAACTGCCCACCATGTCTTCCAAGTAGCTGAGCAGTTCATCTTTGCCTATCAAAGTATTTTCCATTGATCAAGGTCCTTGCCTTTTATGCATTCAAACGAGAACTCATAGGACTCATATGCACAATTAACTCAATTGGAATGGCATGGAAAACAAAATAGTGTCAACACGATAGGTTGTAAACCTCAACTTGTGTGCTAGTGATGACCGATAAGGTTTATTTGATTTGTTCTTCAAACCTTTCAAGACCATTAAGACTCCCACTGACTCCTTGACATATAAGATTCTCTTGTCAATAAACATTTCTTGACAACCAAATATTCAAGAGTTAGTGTAGTTTTTTTTATCAAAACATAACACTTCATAAAATGGTCCTAGTTGGTCTTTGTCTTATCCAAGACATCACAACTTTCCACATTTGATGAATGTTAAAACCCTTCTTAATACTTGTCACTTATTGCCACAATCTTAACTTTAAGACTTGTTATTGGAACGAAGTATGATTGACTTTTTGATTTAACCATTTCTTCAATTCGTGATTCCTCTCCTTAGACATACAATTGTACTAAGACTCACTTAGAGGATCAATTGAGATATGGTTCTTAATCATTAAGACCTATCATAAAGCATAAAAGGTACTCTTTCTTCTTCTTAGAATGGAGAAACTTTTATCTTTCTGCCTACTTGATTCTTCTTATTCGTTTTGCTATTGATTCAAACCTTTTTTCAATCAATTCAGAATTACACTTAATCTTATGAGTATAATCATATTTACTAAACCTTTAGTAAATCATGACGAATATCTTTGTCACTCTTATGGTGAACTTGATTAACACACAACTTTGTGTGCTCGATCTCCTAGTCCTTCACTTGACACTTTGTCAATGAATTAGTCTAATTTCCAAATATGAAATTTCCCATTCATCATGCAACCAAGTTGCGTGATTCCAAATTTCTATCCAATTGAAACTTGGGCGATGAGAAACTCTCCCTATTTGGTAAATTCTTGATATTTCCATAAATAAGAATCATATCTATTCGTTGTAGAAATATGCATACATCAATTTTCATAATGATTTCATTGCAAGGAAATAAACAAATAAATAAATAAATCAAACAAAAAAATTATTTTATTTATAAAAGCAGTAGAAAACATTTGTCCTTACAATGAAAAACCCATTGAAAACTATGTATTTCAAAAGGAAAATTTCTAACAACTCTATCATAACTATCTAAGCTCAAAATCTAATCTTCAAGTCCATGCTATCAAGATCCATTCCTTGTGATTAGATTCATCTTGCTCTTTCACCAAGCTTCCTTTCTTTTTCACCGATCCTGCAACACATTCAAATGCAATCTTATCACATCATGTATTAAGAATCAATGAATAGGAACTTAACGGAGTTAGATAGTGGATTTTTACCTGAAGCGCAACCATTCTCTTTGACTCTCCCATCTTTTGGACTCTTCAGGCTCTTTGGGCAGACTTGTATCCAATGCCCTTTCTTTTGGCAGCAAACGCAGGTCGGTTCTCCTAGAACGTCCTCGGAAGCATGGTCGGTTGACTTTCCCAACAAATACGCTCCATTGCTTCGCCAAATCATTTCTGATTCAGCAGCAATGAGCATGTAAGTTAGGTCAATGAGGTTGTCTTCATGATCCATCATATAATACTTTCTTTTGAACTCATTATATGATTCAGGAAGTGACTGCAAAACCCAATTCACAGCCAACTCATCTGGGAATGACGCACCCAACATTGTCAACCTATCAATGTGTGATTTCATTCCTAGAACGTGGGCACACACGGGTTTACCATCTTCATGTTTCATTTCCAATAGGGCTTTAGTGATATTGAACCTTTCAATTCTTCGATCTTGTGGGTTAGGGAGAACAATTGGAGGAGGTGGAGGAAGTGAAGCATGATTTCTTGTTCCTCGATCGAATCTTGGAATACCATCTTCATGTGGAATACTCATATATATATATATATATATATATATATATATATATATAAAATGTTTGACTTTTAATGTTATATATAGTATAGGGTGTATTTTACACTTTTAAAATATTAGGTGGTCAAATTTAACGATTATACTTTTAATTCAATTAAATTGTAAACCTAAACTTTTATGGATTTATTAAACCTCTTTTAATTATACACCTTAATTAATTAATAAAACCATAAGGCTGTGATTTGAACTTTTTCAAAACAATACTAGGTCTTTTTTTTTTAGAATTTAACATTCCTAATTAAACCTTTAATCAACTATTAAATTCCAAAACTTGAGGGCAAGTTTTGAAACATTTCAAAACATTAGGGTTTAGAATTTAAATATACATCAAAATTAAACTATTAATCAAAATTTAAATTCCAAAACTTGAAGGCAAGTTTTGAAACCTTTTTCAAAACATTAGGGTTTTAACTATTTAAATTTCAAAACAACAAAACTTTTGGGTTCAAATTTAAACTATTAAAACCTAAAGGGGAAAATATGAAACTTTTCAAAGCACAAGTATCAAATAACAAATAATCTAAATTAACATTTAATCACATAATTATCCATATTTGATTTATTTAATGATTTCTTGCAAAACAATTTACCAATTTAATCAAAATAATTAATCAATTATCACATAAGGAAACAAATATTTTATTAATTGATAAATATCTTTAATTAGATCAAGAATATAGTCAAATATATCATAAAATCGGATTTATATTGACCTAATATGATAAGGCAACTATCCTTAAGCAAAAACAGCAAGAAATTCCGGTTTTCCCTCCATCTGACCAGCCGACTCGCCGAGTTAGGAATGGACTCGTCGAGTCAACATGAACTCGGCGAGTTCATCTATGGACTCGGCGAGTCCAGCCCCCAGAAACACAAAAACCGAATTTTTCAATCATACAAAGCATCAATACAATAGAAACCAATCTAGGCTCTGATACCACTGATGGGTTTTGGTCATAAGAACATCCTATGTGCTCATACAAACCCTAATGCTTGGATCTAGGTTTCTTTATTGTACATGCAAGTTATCCAAGACTATAAACCCTAATTCTAGCATACAAGTAATCATATTAACATAAGAATGGGTTTAAGACATTACCTTGATTGTTATGTAGCAATAACAATCCAATTCCTCCTTGTATTAACTTTAGAAAGCTTAGAGTCACAAATGTCACTCCTCTAATGGTTCACAAACACCAAGAGCAAGAGGATGAAGAGGAGAGAGGATGGAGGCTGCCCTAAAACGTGTGAAACCCTAGAAGGATGCTTAGCCACATTTTTGGGTCATAAGGGATGTATATATACTTAGGCTATTAGGGTTATCTAACAAGGAAACCCTAAATTGGATGCTTAAGCCCTAAGCAACCCATAGATTCCTTTCCTTAAGGCCTTGGACGATTTGCTCATGGGCTTCCCCATCGAATTCATCCACTCCTTAATATAAGACAATCCATAGCCCAAATTGCAATTATCTTATAATTACAATTCTAGTCCCTTAAGTTTAATTAATCTCTTTTAGTCACAAACTTAATTCTTATTAATTCTTGACTAATATTAATTAAACAATATGATTTCTCCTTTAATATATTATTCAAATAATATATTAATAAATCATATTTAATCATTTCTCTCCATAATTCATCCTATCAAGTTGCTTTGGTGAAGGCAACCCAAAAGGACCATGCACCATCGGGTCAAGTACACACCAAAATAGTTATGGACTTAGACACTAATCCAATAAATACACCCAAGTGAATCATAAAAAATCATCAACAATAACCAAAATGTACCATGTTTTGTTGAGTGCTTCAACAGTTGAAGGTCCACAGAGGTCAATATGAAGAAGTTGCAACGGTTCAACAATTTTCGAATCTATGGCAATTGCATGCCCTTTCCGATGTTGTTTTCCTTATTCGCAAGCTGCACATAAAGTATCATTCTCAAACTTTAAAATAGGTAAACCTCGAACAAGATCCTCTACCACCAATTTATTCAGATTTCGAAAGTTTAAATGAGATAAACGTCGATGCCACAACCAGCTGACATCAGTTGGAGCTTTCGAAAGTAGACAAACTGAGGGTTTCCCAACAATTGGTTTGATATCAAGGGTAAACATATCACCATATCTTTTTGATTTCAACAACACTTCCTTCGTTTCAACATTGGAAATGGTACTTCATTCTTCATAAAAAACAACTTGATTGCCAGTGCCCACAACAAGTTGTGAAACACTTATCAAATTATGTTGAAGACCTTTGACATAAGCAACACGATTTACAGTAAACTGTCCATTCGTTACTTTCCCATATCCTTTTACTTGAAAATTGTGATTGTTCCCGAACTTCACAACACCAACATTTTCCAAACTTCTAAAATCTCTCAAATTCTCCTTTCTTCCAGTCATGTGACATGAGCAACCACTATCAATGTACCATTTCTCATCATATTGCTCGTCACACAATACCTGCAATTATTAAAAGAATTTAGGTACCCAAGGCTATTTGGGTCATTGGTTATTAGCTTGAAAAAGTGAATAAAATTTAGAACCTAAAGCCCAATTTCGAACTTTGCTCTTGAAAGTATCGATTATGTCAACATCATTAGTTAAAGATATCAAAACATAATTTTTCGACGGTTTTGGACTTTCACTGACTTTCACTTCGTTCTTCTCAATATGTTGTAGTTTTGAGATCGGTATCTATTTCTGAACTGGAGTGTTCGATTCTTTAGAAGATGAACTTCCAGATGAAGAGTCATGCAAATACTGTTCATAAGCATCTTTGATCTGATTTTGAGAAAACTTTCTCGATTGATACTTTTTCCTCAAGCCAATGATTTATAGTTTGCACCTCAGAAGAACCTTTTGTGTACGATACTTTATTAGCTTTGTGCGCGGATGGATTTGGAAAATTAGGTTTTCGTGGAGTAAATTTCGCAGATGGATGGAGTTTATTATTCACAAATGTTTGATTGTTCGCAAAATTTCAAACATTCTCAAATTTTCGAACATTCTCAAATTTTCAAATATTGTCAAATTTTCGAACATTGTCAAATTTTCGAATATTCTGAAGTTGACGAACATTTTCAAAATGTCGATTTGTTGCATGAATATGTCTTTTCGAAGAAAAGTTATTTTGTTCATTTGTTGGTGTGGGATAGAAAGTATTTGGAGTTGAAAACGTTTGTTGATTTTTAGTATTGGAATTCTTTTGTTGATTATTTGTTTTAAAAGTCCTTGAGGATGTTGATTTTGAAAATTTCGTTGAAATATCTTTTGGTTTCGAGTTTTGAGAATCGGACGAAATTGATTGAGCGAGATTTTTCTTTTTATCTAAATGAGTTGAAAACTTTGACTGGCCAGATTTAGATACTCCATTTTCAGACATTTTCTTTATTGGTTCATTTGATTTCTTTTCATTTGACACTACTTGCCAAAAAAATTCTTTCTTGCATGTCTTTCCGAGATTCCGTTTTCTTTCGAAATTTTTTCCACTAGATCTTTAAATCTTGTGAAGTGAGTTTCACATTCTGATTTGTTTTAAACAAAATCTTGTTTTAAAATCTTGTTTGCATTTTCTTGTTTTTCAACCCATTTTCTTTGTGGTTTTTGTCTTTGAAAAACATACAAATTCTTTGTTAGATTGTTTTCGATAGTGCTTTTGTTTGAATCCTTCGTCTGATGTTTTCTTGTAATCTTCTTTGACTATTTTGTTGAACTCTGGTTAATTTGTTGTTTTCAATATTTCCAGTAGTAACAAACACTTGAAACGGAAATACAACTTCATCTGAAAACTTAAAATTTGGATACACAAGTGTATTTGTTTCCAAATAATGAGCACCTTTTTCAGATAAGACTTTGTCAAAATTTTCAGTGTCTCCAAACACTTGATCAACAACAACTCATGGAATGGATGTTTCATTCGAAACATTATTTTCTGGCTCGGAATTGTTCAACACTTCTTCTTCATTCTCATCATCACTACTATTCGTTTGCTGTCTCTTACACTCACATGATCAAAGTCACAAACATTCGAAGTAGAGGGTCTATCAGTGTCATCCTCAACCATCAAATCATCACAAATTTCTTTACCTTTTGACTTAGATGTGACATCAATGACAAATAACTGAGAACCATCGATACTTTCCTCCTCCTCGATTTCACTGATTTCGCTAAAACTATTAGAATTATCATCGATATAAGAAAAATCAGATTGAGAGTCAAGTTTCGAATTCTTAGTTCTTTTCAAAATTTTGATTTGTTCACTTTTCGTCAAAGTATCATTCACTATCTCAACAAGTTCATCAACATTCAAATATTCGTCTATCTTAACAATACCATAAACAAATCGATTATCAGGCACTTTATCGAATTCTACTATAGTTTTCTCACAATTATAGGACAATCTATCAACTTTCTCTATATGAATCTGCGGTAGTAGCCAGCGAGGCCTAGAAATTGACGAATTTCGGTAGGCATCTTCGGTGCTGACCCGTTCTCAATGGCTTTAATTTTCGAAGGGTCCACGTGGATTCCTTCTTCACTAACCACATGTCCTAAGAATTCGACCCTTCGGATCCAAAATTCGCATTTAGAGAACTTTGCGTAGAGCTTCTCTGTTCATAGGGTTGTTAGGACTTGTCGCAGATGATCACTATGTTCCTCCTTACTTCGAGAGTAGATAAGTATGTCATCGATGAAGACGATGATGAACTGATCCAAGTAAGGACGACATACCCGATTCATTAAATCCATGAATATTACGGACGCATTGGTCAATCCGAAGGGCATCACTACGAACTCGTAGTGTCCGTAATGAGTTTGGAAGGCTGTCTTCGGAACATCCTCCTCTAATATTCGCAACTGGTGATACCCGGACCTTAAGTCAATTTTTGAAAAGTAATTCGCCCCTTGCAATTGGTCAAACAAATCGTCTATGTGAGGTAGAGGGTAACGATTTTTAACCGTTAACTTGTTGAGCTCCCTGTAGTCGATGCACATACGCAACGATCCGTCTTTCTTCTTGACGAACAAGACCGGTGCTCCCCAGGGTGAGAAGCTTGGTCTAATAAAACCCTTGTTGAGCAGTTCGTTAAGTTGACCGGAGAGTTCCTGCATCTCAGCTGGTGCTAGACGATATGGAGATTTGGCTACTGGGGTAGCTCCTGGAACTAAGTCGATTCTGAACTCGACTTGTCGTTGTGGAGGTAATCCTGGTAGTTCTTCTGGAAAGGTGTCAAGAAAGTCGCGTACTATGGGAATGTTCTTCAGGTCTTTGGTTTCTTGGCTCGTATCACCAACGTGTTCAAGGAATGCACGACATTCCTTACGTAAGTACTTCTGAGCTTGAATACTCGAGATGATCCTAAGGCTCGTGTCGGGTTTGTCGCCATAGACTACTAGGGTTTCGCCAGACGGCAGATTAAGGCGAATAGCCTTTTCATAACACATGATGTCGGCACGATGCAGACTCAACCAATCCATGCCGATAATGACGTCGAAACTTTTAATTGAGACTGGCATGAGGTTGATTGTAAATGAATGGTTATCTAGAGTTAGAGTACACCCTATGTATATACTGCTAGTCCTGTCATTCTTTCCGTTAGCCATTTCTATAGTGAATGGTTCTTTAAGTTTTTGTGATTTTTGCTTAATTAATTGAGCAAATTTTTGGTTCACGAAACTCCTCTCCACTCCACTATCAAATAGAAAGCATGCATAAGAGTTATCGACGAGAAACGTACCAGTGACCACTGTGGGGTCGGCAACCGCTTCCTCGTGGCCTATGGCCAAAACTCTGCCTACTCCATCGGCACTCCCTGCCTTCGGGCAGTTCCTCTTGTAGTGGCCCACCTTGCCACAACCGTAGCAAGCCTGGTCCACACCAGCGTCGGGGACTTGGTTGATTGGCCTCGCCAGAGCTTTACAGAAACGGGCAGTGTACCCCTTCCTATTGCAGTTGGAGCACTGGAATTCCCGGTAGGGTCCATTATGGTGGAAGTTTCATTTGTTGCACTTTGGCAAGCTTCCAAAGTACTGCTTTATCGGAGAAGCAGCAACAGGTGCTATCGCGGCATGAACCGCCAGAACCTGCTGCTTTTTGGCAGCTTTTTCTTTCTTCTTGTCATCCCAGAACTTCCGCTTGTTGTCAGCGGCTTTAGAAGGTTCGGACATGGCTAGGGTTGTTGTTAATGACGGGATACAGACCCCATGGTCAATGAGCCATTGTGCCAATCGCTTGGCACTATCAAACATAGCGGGGTTTGAGGATAAGACATTTCCCTGAAATGGAGGCACTAGCCCCCAGATGTACCTCTCTATTTTGTTTCCCTCCGTGGGAACCACGTTGGGAAAGAGCGCTACCAGCTCACTGAATCTGGCAGTATAGGAAACTATGTCAGATCCCTTCATGGTTAGGCTCCATAGTTCTTGTTCTAACTTCTAGATCTCGCCCCTCGGACAGTATTCCTCAATCATGAGGTCTTTCAACGTTTCCCAACCCATATAATTTGCCACTATCAGGGTTAGTGACTTGACATGGCTATTCCACCATGTCAGAGCTTTTTCTTCGAAGGTGCGAGCAGCAAACTTAACCTTGATCCCTGTTGGGCAGGAGTATATCTCGAAGATCGACTTCGTCTTTTCGAACCATTGCAAGAGGGCAATGGCTCCGCCAGTCCCTTTAAAGGACTTAGGTTTGCAATTGGTGAAGTCCTTGTATGTGCACTCTCCCGAGCGCACGAGGATTTCACCTTGAGTAGAATTAACAGGAGTTCCACCTCCGCTGGCACCGGGAGAGTGATACTGAGCCATGGTTGTTGCCATAGCCGCAGCTACTGCAGCATTTAGAGCCACCGTATCGATTTGTGGAGGAGGTGGTGGTATTGGAGTTGGAATAATCGGAGGATTACGCCTTGTCGACTTACGGGGAGGCATCTTTCAACTATAAGTTTATAAAGATGAACATGATAGTAAGAATCAATTGTAAGCATAGTGAAAGTGGTCCATAGGCTAAATAGCCAAAGTCCAACAGTTGAATGAGTATTTGTTTTGAAATAGAGACACAATAGAAGTGTAGAGAGACACAAGAGTACAACTTTACCAACAGGTTAGATATCTGTCAATATTACTGGTATTATTGATGTAACAAGTTCGAGAAAAATGACCTAAGAGTAGGTCTTACATCAAACCAAGATGGGAAAATTTTGACAGAAGTACGACCTAATCAAGACGTAACAGATCCAGAGTCTTTACAAAGATAGGAAATTAAACTAGAGTTTTACATAACAAAGTTATATCCAAAAGAGAGAGTTGAGTAGGCTCTATCTACGACGAGAACCACTAGAATGAGTCCTTATCTCTGACAGACGGTGCTCCACGTCTCTCTTGCGCCTTTCAGACATTTCCTGACGAGCTCGAAGTTCCCTGACTTTAGCTTAGGATGCAGCTAGCTGTTGCTGCAGAGCTTCATTAGTTCTCCTAGACCTTTCCTTAGCTGTTTCGAGATGGCGAATGCGGACCGTGTTAACACCAGAGTTGGCGTCAATCTCTATGACTCGGTCGATGTCTGCCCGCCCTTGCTCGTCGTTCCAAGCAATGCTACGGACCATGATGGGCAGGACTCGGTCAGCCGAGCCACCCTCGCTTAGGTTGTAAAAGCTTTAGTCCCCATTATAAGGTAAAGGTTGACCCTGTTCATCACTCCAACGGTTCAAGTTTGTCGCCCACAAAGGTGTGGGACCTTGAAACACTGGTTGGGGGTTGAGATTTGGGACTTGACCATTTTGGGGTAGGTTGTTGACTTCAGGCTCGGAGTCATAACCATCAGAAAATCCTTCTGCAAGGTGATCATCCAAAGGGATTGGATGTTCATCTTCCGGCTCATCTTCAAGCCATCCAACATTGCCTTGATTTGGGAAGTACGGGTCGCCAGGAGGATGGAATCCAGCCATGATATCTACATGATAAAAGGGATATAAGAATCTTATATAAATAGACGTACTGCTTAAGATAATTATAAGATGATTTTTATTAGTTACTTCAGTACTTGCATAATGCATACCAATTATATGTACTCAAAATAGGATAGACCTTCAAATAAGTGACCCTAACTCTAAACCCACAACCAAACAAGGAACAGGGAGTAAAGCAAAGATCACAGATTCTCAGTCTATGACATCTTAGTTACATATAACCTTAGCGTATCCACTTAGCAACTATTGACCTACTAATAAAGACCTTTTTAGTTCTCAGATAAGAATTTTAGTAACACAAAATACTCCTATAGTATTTTAGAATTATGTTTTGTTCTAAGGTTTTCATTGTAGTAGTGTTGGTAAGTTTTTAGACTTGTTGCCATATCACAACCATTCTTGGGCATATGCTAATCACTTCCCTGACCAGCATAGTTGATCAGGCTATTCCATTCCCAGAACTGACCATACATCCCCGAGCGTATTTGTGATATTCAACAATCGTAATACTTTTGTTCTGTCCTAGTGACACTGTTTTTAGTATGAATGCAGGTTTGTATACTTAGTTAAATATTTTATTATTTAAAAGTATAAACTCTTGGTCAGAGTATTTTAATCCCATTGTTTTTAAAGTTTGTATATCTTTTATGGGTTGATATACTCAATTCACTATAAACAATGCTCTGATACCAATTTGTCACACCCCAAAACCGGAACGGCGGAAACGTTCTGGGGCGGAGGACGTCATGTATAGTATCACAACACAGAATAATAGTAAACAAGCAACAACATCATCCATTGCATTAATAATGTATTTTAATACAAGTGTTTTCTGTATAGTTTATAAGACACCAAAAATATGAATCAAAATAAAATATGAGTCTTGAAAGTGCTCCATCTTCTCATGAGTTGGCCTCGGTACCTGTCTACTAATGAACTAAGAATACAAGTTATTTTGAAAGAGTTTATCAGCTTTAAAGCTGGTGAGTTCATAAGCATTTTAGTGTCATTGTTTGTATGAAAATGTTTGTAAGTGTTTGAATGTACGAGCTTGTAAATGTTTGTAGTAGTTGTTTGTATCTCCTTGAAAATCCTATATTTTCTACTAAAAGTAGCCTTCTACCAAGGCATCAAATGTGGTGTATGTTTGTTCATTGTAAAAGTGAGTATTCCTCCCAAATATGACCATCATTAGTAAAATATAGTTTGTACATTACTATTTATGTGAAGATC
Source organism: Lactuca sativa (assembly GCF_002870075.4). Lineage (NCBI taxonomy): Eukaryota > Viridiplantae > Streptophyta > Magnoliopsida > Asterales > Asteraceae > Lactuca > Lactuca sativa. The sequence goes on along the minus strand of NC_056630.2, from coordinate 38,016,276 downwards.
ACGAAGTAAATGTAACGGGGAAAATAATGAAGTATTGTAGTATTATGTAATAGTAACTACTGTTGTACTAACTACCTTAAACCAGTTGTTAATTAAGGTATAATGTGATATAATTGTAACCATACTTGATCGACCTAGTAAAACACGAACCTCGAAGACGTCGAGATGGTATGAAATTCATCACCCGAAGACCTGCAGGTCCCACTATAGCTAGCAACAAGGTGTAGGACGGTCAGTCCAGTATAGATCTATACACGAATTCATGCTCTCCTTTTCGAAGACTCTGGTTACAAGACGATCCATAACAGAGATTCCATGCCTCGAAGTAGTCCCTCACATTTATGTTATACTGTGTATGTGTTGTATATACCAATGTAGTGAATGCCCTCTCTAATTCTCATCACAATATGTTCTTTTGTATAGTATATAGTGTATATGAATTGTATGTACTAGTCTATGTTCTCTTTGTATAGTGTATAGTATGTTCTCTCTGTATAGTGTATAGTATGTATCGACTCATGTATGAACTGACTCTATGTATGTTTCATTGTACTAGAAATTAGTAAGTAGTATATCTCTAAACTATACATATTACAGTTTACTAGAACTGTTGTTTGAATGACTTAGAAAGCTTATACACCTTTGCTACTCCAAAGGTGTTGGAACTGAAGTAAAAGCTTTATATCCACACATATATACATAATATATAACTAAGGATTAAACGACATTCGGACAAACAACCGAGTACTCTAATTCCACAACCAAACAAGGAACAGGAATTAAAGCGAGTTATCAGTCCTAAGTCCTTCAAACCTTACTTATATAAGTATATATGTACTGGACATGGGTTTGACAATATATAAGTTTAAAGAATTGGAAATAAAGGTTTGGTAACTAAGATCAAGTTTTCATAAAGAGTTTTAACATGTAAAAGAGTTTGATAATCATTTTGAAGTAGTTTTGTTGACAAAACAGTTAAAAGTACAATAAATCCATTTGTTTGATAGTTATAAATCACATGTGATTGATATTATAACTATAGTGATTCAACTTGTATTCCCTTCCTAAAAGCATTTAAAAACATTTAAAAGGTTGATTAAGGGGGTATGAACTCACCTGTAGTGAGTCATGCGACTGTAAGATCGGTTTAGGAAGTTGAGTGTCAATTGTCGACTTGAGCACAAACAAATCCTATTAACCATATAATGACATATATATATATATATATATATATATATATATATATATGTGTGTGTGTGTATACAATTAGTGCTTGTAACAACTAATTATTGAATTGGGGCCAATTTAGGGACAAGTAAACACTTATTTTGAAGTGTTACAACCATATATGATTATATATAAAGGTTATATGGCTATAAAAGGGAGTGTATGGTCAAAATACACCATTTGTGTGTGTGTGTGTGTGTGCGGCCAGGGTGTGAGGCCATTGTGTGTGTGCGGCTGCACACTTCCCATGAAGTGTGTCAAAACATATTTTAAGGCCTTAAGACTCATCTAGGAAGGTTTCTTACTTCATGCTCTATCCTTATATGGAGTTCATTGCCATTTTAGGACCTAAAAAGGGTGTGTGTGGTTGCACATGGTGTGTGCGGCCGTACACACCTGAAGATCATGATAATTGGCGTTTTTCATGCATATCTTCAAGTGTTCTTGGCATATAACAAGTTATGATAAGTATATGACTTTATAGAGGTTTGAAAGGGTGAGTAGGGTCCAAAACTAGTGTGTGTTCTTGGCGTTCTTGACTAAAAATGGATGTTTTCAAGGATCAAAGTAAGGGGAAGGCTAGTTGAGGTCGTGTATTAATGAATCAAGGAAGCAATACTTACTTGATTTGAAGAGAAATATGGATGATACTTGAGAGAAAATGAGTTCCAGCTTTGAAGGAGTGGTAAAAGTGTTCAAAAATGACTAAGAGTCATATTTATAGTTGGGAGTGTGTGGCTGGAATGGGTGTGCGGCCGCACACACCTGTGTGTGGTCGTACACTCAAGTGTGCGGCCGCATACTCCATGTGTTGGAGTGTTTGGCCCGAGTGTGCTTGATATGCATCGTGTTATCCCATTTGTAGGCCCCTACCTTGATTGTACTAGGTTTAGAACACTCAAATAGACCCTAAACAGTGTTAAAAGATAGCAAAATGAGTCTAACTTTGATTGAATTGATCTATTGTACGAGATAGAAATTTTGGGTTGTCACACCATCCCCCCGTTAGAGGGAATTTCGTCCCGGATTAGAGTTTTAAGCAATTAAGTAGATACAAATAACTAAGTGAACAGATGAGGATATTTCAATTTCATTTGACCCTCGTGCTCCCAAGTGAATTCTTGTCCTCGCATGGCATTCCCGCGAACCTTCACTATTGGGATGCGGCTTTGCTTCGTCTGCTTGACTTTTCGGTCCATGATCTCTACAGGTTCTTCCATGAAGTTAAGACTCTCGTTGATCTCGATCTCGTCGAGCAGGATTACAAGAGTCTCATCGGATAGACACTTCTTCAAGTTCGAGACATGGAAAGTAGAATGTACATTGCTGAGTTCGTGGGGTAGGTTGAGTTTGTAAGCTACAGGGTCGATTCTAGCGAGAATCTCGAAAGGCCCAACATATCTTGGATTTAGCTTTCCAGACCTTCCAAAGCGTATCAAGCCCTTCCAGGGTGGACATGTAAACTTCCCTCGTCATCATATATCAAAGTCTGGGTTTATAAAGCTTTCATTAGACGAGAGACTCATGACAAGCTACAATCCAGAAGTGAGAAGTGTATTTTGATTGGTTACCCACAAAAGTGTTTTGGATACTTGTTCTACAGACCTAGTGAAAACTTGGCCTTTGTATCACGAATAGGAGTCTTTCACAAGACGAAGCTCATATGTAAAGAGGACAGTGAAAGCATAATTGAACTTGAAGAGATTCAAGATTTAACCAATGAAAGAACCTTAGAAGAAATTAGCACTCAACCAGACGAAGAAATTCTAGTTGAGCCAGTTGACAATTCATTACCTCTTAGTTGTTCTAGTAGAGTTAGCATGCCACCAAGGTTCTATGGATGCAATATAATGTCAGATGGTTATACGTTTATAAGTGATCAAGCACTGGTAAATTTAGATGAGCCTGCTAACTACAAGGAAGCGATGGCAGGCCCTGGGGCTTCAAAGTGGAAAGAGGAAATGGACAGTGAGAGCAAGTCCATGTATGACAACCAAGTTTGGAATTTAATTGATCAAGAACCTGGTCAAAAAACAGTTGGTTGCAAATGAATCTTCAAGAAGAAGACCGACATGGATGGAAATGTGTACACATTCAAGGCACGACTGGTTGCGAAGGGCTTTACTCAAATGCCAATATAAAATCTATTAGGATAATGTTCACCATAGCTGCCTTTCATGATTATGAAATGTGGAAGATGGATGTCAAAACGACTTTCCTTAATGGGAAGTTGGTTGCAAATGTTTATATGAGTCAGCCAGAAGGTTTTGATGATGCAAAATTTCACAATAGAGTATGGAAGCTTGAGAAATCCATATATGGATTGAAACAAGCGTCTCGTAGCTAGAATCTTTGTTTCCATGACAACGTCAAAGATTTTAGTTTTTCTATAAGTGAGGATGAGTCTTGTGTGTATGTCAAAGCTAGTGAGAGCATAGTAACTTTTCTAGTGTTTTATGTTGATGTCATACTACTCATGGGAAACGAGGTTCCAACTTTGCAAAAAGTGAAATATTGGTTTGGAAAGTGTTTCACTATGAAGGATCTAGGAGAGGCTGCCTACATTCTCGGGATAAGAAATTTGAGAGATAGAATGAACAGAATATTTAGACTTAGTCAAAGTACATACGTGGACAAGGTACTAAAACGGTTTAGTATGGAAAATTCCAAGAAAGGAGAGATACCTATTCAGAGCAAATCCAAATTGAGTAAGATTGAAAGCCCAATACAAATGAAAAGATAGTTGATATGAGTCGATTCCCATATTCTTTGGCTGTAGGATCGATCATGTACGCTATGACATGTACTCGCCCTGATATTTCCTTTGCTTTAAGTGTGGTCAGTCGCTATCAGGGAAATCCTAGCAGAGCTCTTTAGACAGTAGTTAAGAACATTCTCAACTATCTACGAAGGAAAAAGGATATGATTCTAGTCTTTGGAGGCAGTGATACATTAAGAGTGACTGAGTATAGTGACACTGGCTTTCAAACAGATAGAGACAACTTTCATTCTCAATATGGGTGAGTTTTCACAATAAATGTTGGAGCAGTTACTTGGAAAAGTTCCAAGCAAGACACAATGGTTGATTCTACTTGTGAATCAGAGTACATAACGACAAGTGAAGCATCAAAGGAAGAGACTTGGTTGAAGAACTTTATCAGTGATCTTAGAAAAGTTCCAACCATTCAGTATCTAATGGAACTTTTCTTCAATAATGAAGGTTGGTAGATTTAACCAAAGAACAAAAGATCATGACAGGTCAAGACATATCGACAAAAGTACCGTTATATCAGACATAGAGTCGAAGAAAGTCATCTCATAGTGAAGAGAGTTTTGTCATAATGTAGTCATGCATATCCTCTTACAAAGGCTCATAGTAAGATTAAGTATAATAAGCATGCTAGGATGAGTTTGTGTATTGGTTTAAGAGATGAAATTAGTTTTACTAGTTAGATGATTAGTTTAAAACTTGTAATAAAATAAATGTAATTCATTTTTGGTGACTAAATAAAAGAGATTATTGATGAGTTTGTGTATTGCATTTGTTAATTATTTATTCTTCTGTTTCATTTTGCATGTTTTACTTCCAGAATAATTTAATTGTTCAAATTCCACGGTCACTCATACTTTGAGAATTAAGTAGTGAATTAATGTTGTCATGAATTGGATTGTAGATTGTCTAAAGGAGTTAGACATAGCAATTGTATTGCTACAACATTCCTGAGTACTTAGAAATGGATATTTAAGTATTGGATAAACCCACGCTAATAGAATTACTTCATGTATTATATCACGAGTAATTCTGAGACGATAATATCTTCTATTCTTTAAAAAAATATATATGAGTTGTAATTTACAAGTCGGTTACGCATTGGTATTGCGAAAGTGCGCCAGTAACATGATGCTATAAAACGTAGTAGCATGTATGATTTGGTGAGTAAAGGATACAAGCATATTAGTCAAAGTTTATTCGTTCCTTTTGCCATAATGGGAAAATAAATATCTTATTTGCGCCCCTCGGTGATTTAGTGTTGACTTATAGTGTTGGGCCTAACCAGGACTCAAATGATGTGTTCAATGTGAAGTATTATGTCGTCGTCACAAATAATAAATCGGGAAACAAAACTTCGACAATGAGATTGATTCTAATCCATGTCTCATTTATGTATGATATTTAGTAGAACAGAGGAATATTTGATCACTTACCTAAGGACCAATGTTTGTTTAGTTCAGAGTTTGGCGGTTGCTTTGGAAAGCACACTTTGCTCTTTAATTTGGAAGTTGTAATTTAGTTATATACTTATTCAAGTGGGAGACTGTTGGATTAGGTGTCTAAGCTATTAACTAAATTGGTATAAACATAAATTATAAGAAAAGTTCTTTTGGGTTGCCCTCAAACCTAGTAAAACATTGGAATGTTATTTGGAGAGAGAGAGACTAATTTATTCATTTATTATATGATTAATAAATTAATTAGAAATAAAAATAACTAATTCATTAATGTATTATGAGATTAATATATTAATTAGAAATTATATTGTTTAATCATAAATTAATTGGAATTAATTTTGGGATTAATTGGATTAATTGAAAGTAGAAGGACTAAAAGTGTCAACATCTAAAGGTTGAACATTGACTGATTCTAGAACCTCACTAGTAGAGGGGACGGTTCTAGAGGGGTTAAGGGGCCTTTTCTAGGGTTCTAGGAAGCTTAGGATTGTTTGGGGGGAAAGAAAAGGGTTAGAGTTATCCAAAAGGAAACTTAGCTTTCATACACCTCCTTAAGCCCTATAAGTACCCCATGGCTTAGGGATTTCAGAATTCACTCTTATAAGAAACCCTTAGATCCAAAATTTATACCTTCTACTCTTCTCTATTCAATAGCATCCAACTGCTAGGGTTTGAGTGTGAGCCATCAGAGACACGAGCTTTCTAGTGTTGGCTTTCTGAAGTTCTACAAAGAAGGATTACTAGTTTATCTGCTATAATAATCTAAAACGTATATTTTCTATTATCCCTTCTCCTAAATAGAAAATAGGAATGTACTTTGGTGTTCTTAAATTTAAATTGTTGTTTGCATATCATAGTGAGAACAAAGATACTTTAGGGTGTATACGAACTTAGTGTTTTAGGTTTTTCCGCCAAAAATATAATTTTTGCTACCTATAAAACCCATCAGAAATGACTCTCATGATCTGAAACAATCATTAAGGGAAGACCGTAAAGTCTTACTATCTCCTTCATGTAGACATCTGCAAGCTTATCCATAAATCATCTCTCATTGGCCGCTATGAAGTGTGCACTATTTGTAAATCGATCCACGGTTACCAAAATCATGTCATGACCATTCTTTTTTCTGGGTAGCTTGATCACAAAATCTATTGTGATGTCCTCCCACTTACCCATGGATACAAGAGAGGGCTCTAAACTCCCATACGATTTCTGATGTTGCGCTTTAACTGTCGTTCAGGTCACACTCTCAGATGAGTAGAGTACAAGGTCTTGTAAGCTTCTTCCATGAGAAGATCTCTCATTCCTTCCATTTTAGGCATCCAAATCTTGTTTTGGAATACTTTCAACCCTTTTCCATTTGTACCAAAATCCAACATTTTGCCTAAACGCTCTTCTTTTTCATTATCCCCTTCCAAAGATTTTTCCTGAACTTTCTTAATACTCTATATAATTGTTGAGACAATCTCAATTCTCAATGCCCTTGGCTTTTTCCCATCCAAGTTTATCTTTCTACTCAAAGCATCCGCTACAGCATTTGCCTTAAAAGGGTTAGTAAAGTATCTCACTATCATAGTCCTTGAGTAGTTCCATCCAGTTTTGTTGTCTCATATTCAATTCCTTTTTAACAAATGGGATGCAGAGTGTAACAACCCGGAATTTCCATTTATTTTAACGTCGTAATTAAGCACGTCAAAAATTAGCCTAATTTATCCCAAAATATTTTTGACCGGATTTAAACCCGTTGGAATATTTTAAATAATATTCGTCAAGCGAACCAAAAATAAAGAGGTAAAATTTAAAATTTGTCGTGTTTAACGGAAGTCGTGAAAAACCTCGTTTGCGGTTGGTGCTGGGTGGACCCCCACCCAGGCTGTAAACTCAACCCTATATAAGGGTTGAGTGGGTTTCATTCCAACCTTTTCACACCTTAGGAGCCTTCTCTCTCTCTACTTTCTCTCTCTACAAATCGGGTTTTGGTCAAAAGTCGCCCCTTCGAGCTTCAAAATGGTAAGTTAACCTTCCTAGCTTGTTGTTTAGCTTATCACACTTGCAAATTCGTGTTTAAATCACCCAAAACCCTCAAAATCATGAGTTTACGGCCCAAGAACACTCTTGGACCGCAAACACTCATAAATGGGGTTTTGAAGCCCCAAACCCTTCCAAACCACTTCTAATGCTTAGCAATGACTTAGGGGATTGCACGAATGGACTTAGAACACAAAAATCTTAACATATGGGGAGTAAACATTAGTTTACGGCCCAAGAACATTCTTGGACTGTAAACACACCTTCAAGGACCATAAACACCTTTTTGGATGTTAAATTGTCCCTTAAACACCTACAAAAGCTTCCATGAGTGCCTAGAACCTTGTATTCCTTCATGTGATGCACCAAAACATGCCCAAATGAGCAACACTTGAGTTTACAGTTTGGGAAGGTCTCCCAAAACCATAAGCACCTTTCCAAGGTGTTTAAGTGCCTTTAACACCTTCCTATGCTCATATAAGTGACTAGAACCTTGCCTACATAACCTAGAACCACCAAAGCACAAAAGAAATGAACAAACATGAGTTTACGACCGTAAACTCATGTGATTTACGGTCGTAAACTCCCAAGGGAGTGTTCCAAGGACCGTAAACTCCATAAAGTGTCCATTTTGAGCCCCAATCACTTCCATAGCCCTTGAATCAACTCTAGAACCCTTATTTGTCAAGAATGAAGCCTTAAAGCACACAAATGCACCATTCCCATGAGTTTACGGTCGTAAACTCATGGGGGATATGGTTCCAAAACCGTAAACACCCTTAGACACTACTATTTGAGGAGTAAACTCCAATGTGAGTCCATACACACCTTATATGCAACCCTTGGTACTCTTAGCACTTGTAGCAAAGTGTTTTTATGTAGTAGGACATATTTACTTGCTTAATTAGTTATTAAATGACTAATTGGATACTTAAATGTATCATTACATGTTAAATAGGATTCGCGTGTGTGGTCAAGTCATCACTTGACACTTAGCATCCTATACCGTCCATTCATCCGAATCGCCCACGACATGTGAGATCATACCCCTGAATTAACCTTTTAAATGATTTTAACTGCTTTTATAGGGGGGGATACAAGTTGAACTGTACAGTTATTAGATAAATCACATGTGATTAATACTTGTATAGCAAAATAGATTTTGCATGTTAAACTGTTTATCTAGATTAAAGATTTCCTCGTTGGGATGTGGTCTGGTGGGTATCGGTTATCCATCCGAAGGTCGTTTAAACATTAATTATATATCATGTATACATGTATGGACATAAAATCTCTCTCTCTCTCTCTCAACCAGTTCATCGCCTTGAGTAGTACAGGCATCCTTCTATTATTCATGTTTCTGGAACCCTAGTAACTATTATACGAATAGTTAGGAGAATCTATCTCTATCTCTATCTCTATCTCTAACTCTATCTCTATCTCTATCTCTATTTCTCTCTATCTCTATTTCTCTTTTACTTTAGAATGTGACACACTATTTCCTTCTACGACGTTTCATTGTGCCAACACCGTGTAACCAGAGTCTCCGGGAAGGAGAGCGAACATCATGTGTATAGATCTATACGAAGCTGACACTCCCACACCCAGACTACTAGCTACAGTCCGCGCCGGTAAGGCCCATGGGTGACATAATGCCGCTACCTCTATGCGTGACCTGGAGGGTCATCAGATGCTCTATCGTCGATCAGCATGGTTACATACGGGTTCACATTCACCTTTTTTGTTTAGACTTTGCTAGCTGTATCGTTCACTCGATACTGTCTGGAGTCTGTATTTTCTTGTTTTAGACTTTGCTAGCTGTATCGTTCATTCGATACTGTCTGGAGTCTGTACATCCTTTTGTTAGACTGAGCCAGGCGTATCATTCATTCTATACTCTCCTGGAGTCTATGTTTTCTGTTGTTTTAGTCAGCAGTGTCACTGTTGAGGTATATATATATTATTTTCCCCTAGTATTTTCACTTATGATTTTCTCATTACTCTTTTAAATTCAATTATGTATTTGGTAATGATAGTAATTTGGGGAAAACTACTCCTTAAAACATAAATCGGTCGGGTCTTGGTAGAAGACTGCTTTTATTTAGAAAATATAGGATTATCTGGAAAGGATGCTATTACACCATAGATTCTAAACTTCTATCTTTCATAAAGTTATTTTGAATAAAAATGCATATTTATACTAATGACACTAAATACTTATGGACTCACCAGCATTATAAAATGCTGATACTAGCTTTCAAAATAACTTGTATTCTCAGGTCAGCGATAGACATGTACATCCCGGGAGCTTTGCGAAGTCAGTCTAGAACCAAGCTGCATCTATACTATTCCTTGTATTTCTTGATGTTGCTATGAAATGTAAATTATGTAAAATTATTACTATTAATGAAATGGTTGTTGTACTTTGATTACTATACTGCATATGTTGTGATACTTGACATGACGTCATCCACCCCAGAATGTTTCCGCCGTTCCGGTTTTGGGGTGTGACACAGAGACTCTTATGATTGGTGTAGAGCTTACACTTTGTGACATAAAGATAATGCCTCCATATCTTTAATGGAAATAATACAGTTGCCAACTTGAGATCACAAGTGGGGTAGTTTTTCTTGTGTTCTTTTAGTTGTCGAGATAGATATGTGTTAGATGCATTTTATATGCATCTATAAGCACATTTTTTTCAATATCTTCTTATAAAATGCTAACCATTTCCCTTTTTATTATAAATTGTGTGTTTCTCATTATTTTCACAAAATGCATGTATTACTCACTTTTGTTATGATTTTTAGGGCAAATTAGCAAGGATTGAGAATACGACACATTGAGGACGCATTTGAAGGATGCTGAGGAATGCTTGGAAGCTGCTTTAATCAAGAAACAAAGACGTATCGGTCAAAATACTGATCGAATTATACCAAAATTCGATTGAATTAATGTGTTGAAGTGTTATCATCTCGTTTTAAGTCTAATAATAGAAAATAAAACAATTTTGATCGAATTCTTCCCAACAAATTTAATCGAATAAATGTATCAAGGTTTAGAAATTCCAAAAAGAATATGTAAATGCTTAATTCGATCATAATTCGATCGCATTTCAAAAAAATTGATCGTGACTGAAAAAAATTGATCAAATGTGTACCCGGGTTTTATCTGGATGTATAAACAAGCCCTCTTAACATTCTTAAAACCCTAACTTCGAACCAGAGGCGATTTCAAGGTGCAGAAAGGTCATTTTCTAAGGATTTTAAATGCAAACAAAGATTTGGAGATCATGATTCGATCTGTACCATCTGTTTAGTAAGATTAGGCATCTAGAACTTACTTTCATCTTTTGTAACCTGTTTTTAGCCATGTCAGGCTAAAAACCCAAGATTTTAGTTTCGAAAACGACTCGACTTTTCATGCAAGTAATCATTAGGCATGACTTTTGATTGGTTTCATGCTTAATTGAACGTTTGATTTCAATTCAATTTCTATTGGCCACTTTAATTGTTACATAATCATTCTAGTTAATTGATTTATCTAGATCCGTAAATGTTTTTATTAATCAGTAAAAGTAACAAATATTAAATTGGTTCTATTAGGATTAACTCTAATATAAACTGATCAGATAAGTCTTCATGCTTTCGAGCTTATGAGAAGTATTGACTTTACTCGGAATTTTACATCGTGTCTAATGCCACGTTTCTAAATTAATTAAAATCTTATTTGGTTAATTCAGACAAAAGTAAGGTTTAATTCAAAGAGCGTGTTTTGGTTAATGATTTTAGTAAAATAAAATTGTTAGTGTTTATTAAATGATTTTCAGTACCAGTTTAGATAGTACACAACTCAATTATTGTGTTGAAAGATATTTACATGATTAAGAGACTTACCGCGAAACTGAAATAGCTTTTACACTTTGAATTTACTCAGGTATTTAAGTTGTGTTTTTTCTTTTATAGATTTTTGACCATTTTAGTTTTATTTATAAACAAAATCCCCCCATTTAAATTTATATTAAATTAGTGTATGTCTTACGCAAGAGAGGCATAGACCTTCGGACATGTCCCTGTAGGTTCGACTCTGCTTTCCTACTACCCCGTAGTGCATTTGAGCAGTATTTTTATTTATATTCTTTATTTATTCAAGTAGCAACACGCCTCTAACAAATTGGCGCCATTGATGGGGACACAGCAAACACTAATTGTTTTATGCTAAGATCTTCACGTATAGGTACTCAACTACATGTTGATCCTGAAGTACAGAAGATAACAAAAAAAGTCAGAAAAGAAGCACTTCAGCATAAAACGTTACATGGTTTTTTCACATCAACATTTTCTCTAGCTTTAGAGAAAACAAATCCACAAGTTAGTTCCTTATGGAACGAGTCGGGGATAACCTTTACATCCTTTCCTAAAGCACCCTCATCCTCGCCTACCCACAGTTCGTTCAAAACCTACTCACCAACACCATCCGTTAAATCTGTAACACCTGAACCATCTGATTCAGATACCAAAATAGAACTAGCCATGAGCGAACACGGAGCCAATACTAAAAATACTCTTAGAGAATAGGCAACACAAGATGTTACATAACAACCTTTGTGTATTACCTTTCCAGAAACTCAAAACTTTGAGCTGAAGTATGGTTTAATTTATCTGCTCCCAACAGTTTGAGGCCTTGAGAACAAAGATATGCATAAATTTCTCAAGGAGTTTCATGTAGTATGCCCTGGGATGAAGCCACACACTATCACGAAAGACCAGTTCAAGTTAAGGGCATGCCCCTATTCTATCTAAGTCGCAACAAAAGAGTGGTTGTATGATCTCCCTTCTGGATCAATCACTACATGGAACAAGGTGGCTAAAATTTTCCTGGAAAAATATTTTCCATAAGCAAAAGTGTCCAAACTTTGTTGAGAAATACTTGCCATAAATCAAGGAAAAAGAGAGGCCCTTCACACTTATTGGGAGTGTTTCAAGAAGTTGATGGTCTCATGCCCGCAACACGGGATCAGTACCTATCAGTTATATCAGTGCTTCTATGAAGGCCTGACCCCAATGGAAAGGAGACTGATCAACGCTTCAAGTGGTGGTTCACTTGCAGATATGACACCAACGAAGATCATCGCATTAATAGAGAAGCTAACAACTGAATCAAAACACTCAACAAATGAAGAAGAATGGTATCCAAATCGTCCGCGAGGAGTAAAGTAAATCAACAATGCCCACCATGAGTCTCAGATTTCACAAGTAACAAAGGTTGTTATTTTACTGATGAAAGAAAATGGTGTTAAACCAGAGGAAAAATCTTGTAAGATATGCGTGAAGACTGGGCAACCAATAGACATGTTCATAATATTGTAGGAAGACACTGAAGCTATCCAGGCCATGGGAGGTTATCAAGCACAACAGAGACATTTTGATCAGCCGTACAACAATCAAACTTGGGGAGGATTCTAGAAAAACTTTAAACAAAGACCCCAATAGAACGTCAGCAGAGAAATAAGTACCAGCATCCACTTGGCTTTCAACAACAATCTTTTCAGTAAAATCAACATCAACCTAATTTTCAGCAACCACCTGTTCTGCAGCAAGCTAGCAGTTCCAACATGTCTGTAGAGGACATTGTTAAAAGTCTTTCTACCAGTACCTAATCTTTTCAGAATGAGACCAAGTCCAGTATCAAAAATCTGGAGTAACAGGTATCACAAATCGCGAACTCTATAAGCAAGATGGAGGCACAAGCACAAGAAAAGTTCCCATCTCATACTAAGAAAAACCCAAAGCACGACGCTTATGTTGTGACTCTCCGAAGTGGTAAAAACTACAAGGGGCCAGATCGACAAGAAGATGAGGAATAAGAGATTGTAGTCGAGCGGGAATCTAAAGTAACTAAATAGGCACAAAAAAAAGACAAGCATGCTGAAGTTGAGATAAAAATTACTCCTCCTCTTTTTCCCTCAAGACTGAAAAACACGAAAAAAGAGAAGGAAAATAGAGAGATTGTGGACTTCTTAAGAAAAGTTGAAGTAAACATCCTACTTCTAGATGCTATAAAACAGCTACCTCGGTATGCCAATTTTTTGAAAGAACTGTGTACTTCTAAAAGAAAACTAAAAGGGAATGAAACAATTAAGGTTAGCGAAAACAATTCAGTTGTTTTACAAAAAATGTTACCCCCGAAATGCAAAGATCCAGGAGTATTCACTGTTCTTTATAAGTTGGGGAAACTTATAGTGCCACATGTCATGCTGGACTTAGGAGCCTCAATAAATGTTTTACTTTATGTAGTTTTAAAACTATCGAGGTAGCACCAATGAAAAGAATGAGAATGAGATAAGAGTGAAATATCCCCATTTGGGCCTCGATGGTGTTTCCATTTGACAAGAACCAATTCCACTTCTTTATTATGCAATTTAACCATTTTCTCGTTTATAATCTTTCGGGCTCTTCTACATATCTTAATTTATTATCCAGTTTCACCTCGGATAACGGGACCGTTTCATCATATATGCTTAAACATTTACGCAGATAACTCACATGAAGCACATCATGAATATCTGCCAAATCTTCTGGAAATTCCTAATGGTATGCTTGCTTACCAATTCTCTGGATGATTTTGAAAGGTCCACCAAATCTAGGACTCAATTTTCCTTTTTTCCCAAATCGCATAATGCCTTTCCATGGGGATGCCTTTAGCATAACGAATTCATCCACCTGGATTTCTATAGGTCGTCTTCTCTTTACTGCATAGGACTTTTGTCAATCCTGGCCCGCTTTCATTCTTTCCCATACAATTTGAATCATTTCAGGACCACTAACGACTTTCTATCCTACAACACGCTAACATAATGGAGTACGACATGTACGCCCATATAGTGCTTCATATACCTTTAGTATATTTTCTACTGTTTTGATTGTTCTCTTCGTCTGAACATCTGTTTGGGGATAATAAGTTGTGCTGAGAGTGACATGGGATCTCAATTCACATTGCATACTTGTCCAAGAATGAGAAGTGTAGCTACTATCACGATCGGAAATAATCTTTAGCGGCACACCATGTCTCGCAACAGTTTCATCCAAGTATACTTGTGTGTATTTCTCCATTGGATATGTTTCATGCATGGAAAGAAAATGCGCACTCTTAGTTAGTCGGTCGACCATTACCCAAATGTTATCATTTTGTCTAGTAGTCTTTGGCAATTGGAGCAGCCCTAGACATAAAGCCAGTTTAGAATTCTATTTGCCTATCCGGGGGAAGTCCAGGCAAATCATTGGTGAAAACGTCAGGATATTTATTAACAACGGGAACATCATTTACAGTTTTCTTCCCCTCTTTTGAGATATTAACTGTATAGATAAGTAGAATACTCCTTTGATATAAGTTTACGAGTTTTTATGAAAGAGATTATTTTTAAGATTTTAAGTCTTTGTTTATCGAAGACATAACATAGAATCCTTCCCATGGATAGGGATGTGTACCATCTTTTCGTACGCCGTCTTGTTGGCTTGAGGTTGGGGAAAAGCAGTTTATGGGACCCGAGATAGTCCATCAAACTGCTAAAAAGTTGAAAATAATTAGGGAGAGAATGTTAGCAGCTCAGGATCGTCAAAAGAGTTATGCTGACAAGAAAAGACAACCGGTGACTTTTGAAGTTGCAGATTCGGTTTTACTTAAATTCTCGCCATAGAAGGGACTTATAAGATTTGGTAAAAGGGGAAAACTGAGTCCGAGGTTTATGGGACCATTTAAAGTTCTTTAGAGGGTTGGGAACCAAGCTTACAAGATGTAATTACTCGAAGAACTAAATGGAATTCATAACACTTTTCATGTTTGTTATTTAAGGAAGTTCACGGGAGAAGTTCCCGACATGATTCCACTTTTGGAATTGAGAACTGATGAGAACAAGAGGTTAATTGAAGAACAAGAGGTAGTCGTTGACCAAAAGACTAAGAAGTTGCAACGTAAGATGGTCGAATTAGTGCTTGTCCGATGGAAACATGTGAGTGGGCCAAATCTCACCCGGGAGACAGAGAGTGACATGATGAGTCACTATCCGCACTGGTTTGTTGATGTGTGATTCCAGGGACGAAATATCATCCTAAGCTGGAGAGAATTGTAACGCCTGTGTTTTTGGGCTAGGCATTAATGTTGATGTAATACTCTAGGTTAACCTTTGTAACTCATTTTGAAATAATAAGAATGCATTATTTGAGTATTATATGTTTTACGCTTAATTGTGTGACTTAAATGAATTAAGAATAAAAATAAGCATAATAATAAAATATTAGATAAGCCCAATATCTATGAAGGAAGTTGTAATGGTCATAAAAAGGGTTCCGGATATATAAAGAATGTCGAAATCCGAGTTATAACGAAGAAATTATGATATGTCGAATTTTCGTGACAGAACCGGTACGACACTGCATGATGTAAATAGTGAATTTACGATAGAGCGATATTTAGCCTTAGTGATTTAAATGAAAGTCGTAGAATACGTTAAACCGAGAGCGTCCATAAAAAGAACGTCTAAATTTGACTTCGTATGAGGAAGTTATTATTTTTCTAAGTTTTGACTTAGCTGTATGCAGCCCAAAACTCGAAATTGAGATCGAGTGATATCTGGCCGAAACAATCTGAACAAGAATCGAAGATCTCGTCGATAGTAGTCCAACGGTGAAAAGACAGACGAAAACGGACGTCGGATGAAGAAGTTATGAATTTCTAATGGAGTTTTCCTGTCCCGGCGTACTAAAAATAATATAATCAAAATTAATCAAAATTAGCCGACGGAGTCTAAACGAAATTTGTAGAGCATAGTCTCACCTACGCATGGATATAAAGAACGTCAAAAATAGAGCTCGTTTGCAGAACTTATGAATTTCTGAAGTTTTTAAATAAATAAATAAAATTATAAATTCGGAAGCTTATCCGAAGTCGTGACTCCTCTTGTCTTATCCACCCAATACGCCAAGCGTACTAGGCGTACGCCCAACGTACATGTCGACAGCGGAGTACGCCTAGCGTAAATCGGGGTTCAACCCCTATAAATAGAACTCAAGGGTTGCCGATCTTTTTGCTAATTTTCCACTTCTCCCCCCTTTTTCTTTCTTCTACATGGCAAGAAATACCCCCCCCCCCCCCCGAAGCCCCGAAGATCCCGAGAAAAAAAGAGTTTCCAAGTTGAAGCTCTGTCCACGAGAAGCCCGATTTTTGGAAGATATCCCAGTTTCATCGAAGATTATTATTTTAAGAGCCGCAGTGTTGTCCAGGCATCGTCTTATCAAGTGACTGTATAGTTGTTTTCTTCTAACACATAGATATGAATTATTTCTCTATAAAATACGTGCTATGTGTTTATATATTATCTGTTATTTGGAATGAGTATTGAAGAAATATATTATACTGGTTTTGAGTTGTGTATGAATATATATATATATATATATATATATATATATATATATATATATATATATATATATATATATATATATATATATCTACAAAAATGTTGGGTAAAGCAAGGGTAGAGAGTTAATGCGTGATGAAATAAAATTAATGAGAGGCCTCGTTGTGATTGTGATCTAGTCATCCAGCAGACTATGGATGACGACCACGGACTTTTCTAGACAGTTCAGTGAAACGCTGGCATGCTCATAACCTGTAGGTGTAGTGAACTTGGGTGTTCATTTGCTGTATTCTATCCCCTCATGGTTGCCTTAGGACATTCATTGCTGAGGAAACCCCTTTGCAGTAGTGTTCGTCCCAATGAAAATTATAGATTAGGTCCCTTGTAATAGTTATTGTCATAGGGACGTAAAGTGAGGATAACGGGAATGGGTAATCTGGTTATTATTGGTTGGTGAAATTAAATATAACTATTTATTGTGGGTTGAAAACCCTATATGCTCACCAGGCTCCCAAGCCTGACTCACTCAGTTTCTTTGTATTACAGGCAGAGGCGCGAGAGCATAAGTTAGGGAGCTTGTGAAGATGTTTTTGTTTATAGACAAGTAGTTGTATATAACTGTGTACGGTCTATGTTTTATTGTTTATGCTTTTGTGTCTGTATCGGAACATGACATCCCGAGTTTTGATAGATAATGAAAATACATTTCTTTAAGAAATGCTTTGATAAATCTTATTTTATCATGTAATGTTTTGGGGACAAATTCCACAACTCTTTTTAATCAATGGATTTACTCTGAAATTATTTTAAAAAGAATAAATGAAACCGGTTTTTTCTGGACGTGATTTTGGAGATGTCACAAAGGGTTTCAACTAGTCAATAAAGTTGTACATAACTTACTAATTCATACCATATGACTTAAATCTAATGTTACTTGCTAATTAAAATTATTATTTTATAGAAATAAATATTTTCCATTTTAATTATAAGAGTTTATTGAGTATTTATTAAAACCAATTTCTAATAAATAATCAATTGTATCAAGTTGTTGTTAGTGTGACCTATTAGTACCATATGTTAATTAGCAATATCACTTTAATATGACTCTTGAGCATACTAGACCTTTCAAGGCCATGCGTGCTGCGCACATGGTCGATGTGCTTGCCCTGTTGTAGTGTCATGTGTCTGATTCTGGTCGGTGTTATGTGGCGCCTTCTAGAAGCATGTGCATCGCGCACACGCGCATGCCAATTTTCTGATTTTCAAAATTAAGTAACTTCTTCATACGAGCTTCATTTTTTACGTTCTTTTTATCCACGGAAATCTCTCGTCACAATCTTCAACTTTTATTTAGACTTCGTCGGTTAATTTTGAATTTATTTATTTTAAGCATGCCTAGATTGTTAAAGCCTGTATAAAATTCACAACTCGCTCGCCTGGCGTCCGTTTTTTTACTGTCTTTATATCTCTGAACTCTTATTAACTAGATCTTCAATTCTCATTTAGATCATTTCGGCTAAAAATTGACTGATTTAAAATTTGATTTGTGAGTTGTATATTGTTACTCTGAATCTTTGAAAAATCATAACTTCCTCTAATGAAGTCATATTTGGACATTCTCTATATACACGCTCTTGGTTTAATGACTACTACGACTTTCATTTTGATCACTAAGGCTAAAAATTAACATAACAAAAATTTACTTTTTACGACACACGTTACCATATCGGGTCGGCCGTGAAACTTCAAATGATCATGACATCTTTGTTATAAGTCGGATTTAAGTGTTCCTTATATCTACGGAATCCTTATCACAAATACTTGAACTTTCGTCAAGGATATTCATCCTAATTATTATTCGATTTTGACGCGTATTTTATTTCTGTTTTATTATATTATAATAAGCACGTATATTACATAAAAGTATATATAAGTCACGTAATATACAAATAATTTCCTTTATTACATCAAATAGGCTACCATTTTTTACTCTGACTATTACATCATTTCATTAATGCCTAGCAGGAAACATGGGCATTACAGAAATCTTGTTGTCGATGATGAACTTTTTGATCCCTTCTCTCATTCTCGTTTTCTGCCCCCGTTACTAAATCAATGATTTTCTGAAACAATTTTTCCGACTATGCAACGAACCTTGGAATGAGTTTTGATATTGGTAGTGATTTTCTTGAACAATTTTCTGATTTTGGAACTATATGTTCTGTTATTCTGTAAGGTATGTAAATATCGCCCCATCCCAAACGATTCTTTTATGTAAATTGTTAATTGCTACTAATTTTGTTGTATACATATAATTTTGAATAAGTAGATTAATATGATATTTTAGGTTATGTTATAGTTTTCATATAGTAATATAAGGACTTCATGCCTCCTTTACATCTAACTTCAACGACGTTGTTGAGCCATCCTACGATGAAGGCGTAGGCGGTGCAGGCTCCATAACCAAAGTTATTGGACATGTTACACCGCTAATAATATTCCACTTGATCAAGATATTTCCTTTCATCATGAAATGCGTACTGTACGATCCATCTCTTAATTAATTCCAATTTTGTCAAAATGTAAACAGACCAGAAAGAGATACAGTTAAAAGATTTTAAACTGGACTTTTCACATGCAACTACTATAAGTTATATGTCATCCGATTCTGATTTTAGTGATAATGATAGATCAGTTAAAGGTGTTAAAGGTATTGATACTTACCAGATCTCTTGTAACGACGTAGATTTTCAAAACAATTTTTCATTTTTCAAACAACATAATTATCATTTAAACATTCTCAAATCTCATATTCAACAATTGTCATCAAATAAAACATATCCCATGATCACAAATGAATCCTCGGTATGTGTGTACGGATCATGCCGGCGCCTTCCCGCGATCATCACTAGTACCTGAAACACATAACACATAACACTGTAAGCATAAATGCTTAGTGAGTTCCCCAAAATACCATATACAACACATATTAGCCACTCGAGGCTATAACTCTGTATGACCCTCTGGTCAAAGTGTCTCAGTAGGACCCTCCAATCCCATAACTCTGTGGACCCTCTCGTCCTAACTCTGTGGACCTTTCGTTCCTAACTCTGTAAACTCTGAATCACATATAGCACAAAATCACAAAGATATCACATCATATAATAGCACACAACATACTCTGTCACATAACTCTAATTACCACTCTAGGTAAAGTATAGTGAGAAGACTCACCTCGGGTAACTCGATAAATCTCGAACTCGGTAATACTGGTCTAGCCTCCGCCTAATCACATGGAACAATTACTCTAATCAATACAACTCTCAAAGGCTAGAGTAAACCCTCTATAAGTTCTCTCAGAAGGGAAAAAGGCCATTTTACCCCTCCAATGGCTCAAAAGTCCAAACATTGACTAGACCCAAAAAGTCAATGGTTAACTTTGACCAGACTCGTCGAGTGCACATAAGTGACTCGGCGAGTCCAAGTGTGTCCTCTATGTCTATCAACACCTCACTCGACTCGTCGAGCGAACCTCCCACTCGATGGGTTACCACTGGTCCTGAATCGCGGGGCAACCCGACTTGACTCATCGAGTCCCCTTATGGACTCGACGAGTTCCCTCCATGGCAACACTCAAACAACCTTCTGAGATCAGATCTGCTTCTCCAACTAGTAGATCTAACCTTCAGCACCCAAAAGTCACGTAAAGGTTCGAACTTTAGGCCCATGCATCACACTATCATCTCTATATTCCAAAATAACCCTTTATATGATAACCTAGGCCCCAAAACTCATAAAGGATTGCATAAAGCTGAAGAATAGGGACTCTCTGGACCTCTCAAGGTACAAATCTGATAATATTGTCACAAGGGGACATCACACACACTAGATCTCTTACCAAAAGTGAAGAGAAGAAACCCTAGATCCATGAAATCTATTACTCAATGAAGATAGACATGAATCCTTACCTCCCACAGCAGCTCTGAACGAAATGATGGAAGATTTGAGTCCCACAAGACAGCCTAGCTCAAAATCCATCCTCCCCCTTACTAAAACACACCAAAGAATGATGAAGTAGCCCTCCTCTTGCTGTACAAGCTTTCTCTCTGCTCTCTAGGGTTTCTCAGGGGTGTAGTGCCCGCAAATGAAGGCCATAAAGGCCTTTAAATAAGGCAATATCCCAAAGATTTAGGGTTTCTGCCGACAGCACAGACTCTTTGAGTCACCTAGCCGACTCATAGAGTCCATTCATTAATCCAGTCAGCGAATCGCGATCCTACTCGACGAGTCTATGCGTCAACTCGTCGAGTCCCTCTCTTTAACTCAAAATAAAAGGTTAAAATAAAATACTTGGGAATCCGGATGTTACAATTCTCCCCCACTAGAATCAGACTTTGCCCTCGAAGTTTTGCTCTGCAAACAACTCTGGATGCTGCTCCCGTATCTCCAACTTCGGCTCCGAATTCAGCTCGGACCCTCTTCGATGTTGCCACTGGACCTGAACCAGGGGCACCTCCTTGTTCCTTAGAACCTTGACCTTTCGATCCCGGATCGCGATCGGTCTCTCAACATAATTCAGGCTCGCATCCACCTGAATATCCTCCAGCGGCACCACCGCCGACTCGTCGGCTATACACTTCCTTAACTGAGACACGTGGAAGGCATCATGTATTTGACTCAACTCCGCCGGTAGATCCAAACGATACGCTACTCTGCCCACCCTCGTGGTCACCCAAACAGACCAATGTACTGGGGTCCCAACTTGCCCTTTTTCCAGAATCGGATCACTCCTTTCCAAGGAGATACCTTCAGGAGAACGAAGTCTCCCACCTGGAACTCGAGCTCGGATCGTCGCTTATCGGCATATCTTTTCTAGCGACTCTAAGCTGTCAACAATCTCTGTCTGACCTGCTGTATCTGCTCTATCATCTGAAGCACTATCTCGGTGCTACCCATCAATCGCTGCCCCACCTCTCCCCAGCAGATGGGAGTCTGACACCTCCTCCCATACAACAACTCAAAGGGAGGCATGCCAATACTCGAATGGTGGCTGTTGTTATAGGAAAACTCAGCCAATGGCAGATACTGTTGGGTTTTGAGCATTCTAACACTCCTAAGTGTACATGCAACCCTCAATACCTTGGATCTATGTTTTCTCTATTATACATGCAAATATGAACTTTCCTAGGTATTCATCCTAACTAACGTAATAACATTGATTCATATGAATATATCAAGTTAGAATTACATACCTCTTTGATGTAGAATGTCTTCATGAAGCTTGAGTGCCTAGTGCCCCAAGTGTAACAACTCAAATGGTTCACAAAACATCATATATAGTGTCACAATTAGGGTAAACCCTAATTGTCATGGCTTTCCATTTCCTTGGATCCATGGGTTCAAATACACCATGGAGCCTATGGGTTTTAGCCCAACTTGGTAATCCATGGAGTCTTAGCCCACTATATAAGTATGGATGAATTACTAAATCAACCCATATATTTAATTAGTCTTCTTTTGATCACTTAATTAATTCTTGATCAATACTAATTAAATAATCTTATTAATATATTAAAACTTATAATATATTAACCAACCTTAAGTGTTATTTCTCTCATTATAGTCTATCCAAATGCATAATGCCATGCAACCCAAATGGACCATGCCGGGTCGGGTCAAGTCTTACCAATTATAGTTATGGACTTAGACATTAATCAAACACTCTCCCACTTGGATAAGTCTAAAACTATTATTGCAAGTATGACTTCAAGAACCGACTGGCAATCGTAGCTCTCAAAAGCTTCTGTCAAACTCTGACGTTGTCGATGATCTCTGACCTTTGTCAATGACTTGTCCATTAGATAAGGGATCATATATTCCTCCATTCTAGATATCATATGGAATGAGACATGGATTATAATCATACTCTCTGTCCATTTTTTGTTTCCCGATTTCCGATTTATGACGACTGACTAATTGAACAAATCAAATCAGTTATGGCCCGGTCGAGCACTTACATTTGTCATCACCAAATCATCGAGGGGCCCACATATATCGCTTTTATCCCAAAGGTAAAAGGAATGGATAAACTTCGACTCATATGGCTTGTTCTACTACTTGTTGAATCATATACAAAGGCATGTTTTATAACATCGAGTTACCAATGTATTTTCGTGCAATCAATGTACAACCAACTCATAGTAACAACTCATATCTCTAGGTTTGAAGAATATAATATATTATCATCTCATGATCACTCGTGATAAAATCCATGAAGTGATTCCAATGAGCGCGGGTTGAATCCAATACTCAGAACTTATGAGCACTCATGAGTGCTGTAGCCCTTTGTCCAACATCTTAGACCTCTACAAGCCAACCCATGACAGTCTTAATTCATATCTACTTCCAACATATGACCGACTGTGGATGGTTTGAATAACTTAATCATCCAGAACAATGACCTAGTTATTCAGGAAGTTAAAACTTGCAAAGTGAAACACAATAATAATTGAATCCAATATGGTATCAAAACCTATGAACATAAATAAAACACCTTTATTTATCACCATATGATTACACATTATTCATTGTATTCTATTTTAGCTATCAACTTTATTCTTGAATTTAAAACAATAGTTGTCCCATGCTCCAAGCATGTACACTATGTTTTCTAAACATTAGTCATGCCATACACCAAGTATGCATACTATGTTTGTCTATGATCTTTACTTTGTGAATTAGATCAATTGAACATAACTCCAATGATCCTCTTTTCACAGTCCCATATCGTTACTGCAAATGCAAGAATTCCAAATTCATGCCATTTACTGAAATCTGTTAGATTCTAAACTTATATGCATGGATCCTCTTGTAATGATTATGCACAAAATCACAAGGACTTGACAACAAACATCACAAAGCATTCCAAAGGAGATCAACTCCTTGGAAACATCCTTCTTGCATTAAGTTTCCTAATCTTACACAAATTGAATAATTTGAAACACTTCCATATTCCATTTTGACTACCACTTCTGAACAAGAGTTGCCTCCTTACAGATTATGTCAATATGGTCCTTCCAGAATTAACATTGTACTTCCAACTGTCCTTGAGCAACCAATCTTTGGTAAACCTTAGATTGAACTCGACAATTGTTTAATCCTTTTAATCATATCAAATTCTAGACCTTTTCCCTTCTTAATGCCCCAGGCATTTAGAAAATTTTAGAAAGGATGAATATAGCACATGTAATCGATCCTATATCCGAAGCATATGGGACACGATTCATGATGTCTCACATAAAGACTAAACCAGTCTTTTGCTATAACATTTCCATTTCTATTTGCCAAGTTCTCATAATTCAAATTATGAAAAGGGATGCCGTAATCATAATCGAATTTTAGAACGCAAATAATGGACCCATATATAGAATTTCCTTATGTTGAGCCATTCCAACATGAAATTCTTATATATATATCCTTGACTAAATACGATTAAAACCTCAATCTAAGCTTTTAGATTTGAGATGGAGTATAATTTCATCTCCCTTAATTATAGCAAAACAACTTTTTCCCAATTGAAACCTTTTGTTTTCTATAATTAACATTGCTAACTTGCAATACTTATCATAATTATCATGCTCCCACTAACATGATGATTATTAGCATAACACTTATGCTCCCACTAGCTTTGACATGTACTCAGAAATCAGCTGGACTTCTAGAAATCAATACTTTATTGACTTTCTTACCAAAGTTCATATTTCTGATACTAGATTGCTTTGATAAAACTTTATCAATATCATACACCTTATCTTAGATAGCTAACCGGTGTGTCTAAATAATTTTAAGAACTATGAAAAGGGATGCCGTAATCATAGTCTTGATTGTTTAGACCTTTGCTGCTTCTCATAAGTCCATGTTAGTCTGCCGGTAAACCACACACGCTCCACTAACGACTTTGAGAATGCAAATATCACAATTGCTATCTAACTAAAATCTACTTAGTGAAAGTGTTTCCTCACCATCATTTTCATGAATCAGAGAGAAACCTTATGACACTTAGATTTAATGGTGTATGTGTTCTTATCCATGTGAATTATCAAAACCATAGTCACAAGACAAGGATAATGATAAATCCAAACTCATATGGACTGAACTCAATCTTAATTTCTTGCCATCTGGCAGCTCAAGGGCCTGCCATTGCTTCCAAGTTGTTGTGCAACCAATTGAGAACTCTAAGAACTCATATGCAAAGCCAACTTTAATTGATATGGGCACATAATATGTCAACACGATAGGTTATGAACCTTAAGTCGTGTGCTAGTGAAGAACTTCAGGTTTTATTCTTGATTAGTTCTTGAAACTTTCAACACCTTTAAGACTCCCACACTCCTCTTGACATATAAGAATTTCTTGTCAGATATTCAAGAGATAGTGTGGACTCTAATCAAGACAAACACTTCACACAATTGGCCTTAGTTGGTCTTTGTTTTATCCAAAACATCACAACTTACCAATTTCAAATGTATAAGAGTATAAAACTTTTACTCTTACATTTGACATGTGTTTTAAACCTTCTTTAAGACATGTCACTCAAGTTACAATCTTGGAGTATGACTCTAAGACTTGTATTGGAACAAAGTATGACTCATCTTCTTGATTTAACCATTCTAACAATTCAAGATTCCTCTTCTTAGTCATAAGAATGCAATAAGATGACCATAGAGGATCAATTTTGATATGGTATCTTAATCATTAAGATGATCATAAACATGATACTAAAGTACTCTCCCATCTTTTCAGATTTGAGACACTTTTACCTTTCTGCCTAAGTTGATTTTTCTTATTCGCTCTGCCATACATTGGAACCTTTTCCAATGTCTCAGAATTACACTTAAGCTTGTAAGTATAACCATATTTACTGAGCTTTAGTAAATTATGACGAATAATCTTATCGATATTTTGTGGTGCACTTGACCAGTGCAAAAGAATGTGTACTCGATCCCTTAGTCCTTCACTTGACTCACATACACATGTGAACAAGGAACTAGTCTTACTTTTCCAAAGATGAAAAATCTCATTCATAATGCTATACAACTTGCATGATTCCAAATTTCTATCCAACTGAAACTTGGGTGATGAGAATCTTTCCTTATTTGGTAAATTTAGACATTACCACAAATGAAAGAATCAATTTCATTTTCCAATATTGCTATCAGTGGAATCTTATAAGCAACAATTTTCCACAAACGCCATTGTAAGGATACATGAAATAAATAAAATCAAAAATTTCCTTTTATTTTAAAACTTTGCGGAAAAACTTATCCTTACAATCCATGTGAAAACTTGTTATCTATTCCTAAGCAATATCTCATAACTCCTAAGAAGTAGCTCAAGAATCCGATCATCAACCTATGCGATAGAAATCCATCTACGCGATCAGATTCAACATATTCTTTCTTTAAGTTTCTTCACTTTTCTTTGATTCTTAAAACATCACCATGTGACCCAGTCACATCATGTATCAAGAATCTCATAATAGAAACTTAGCAGAGTTAGATAGTGCACTTTACCTAAAGTATAGTAAACTTATTGACTTTAACATCCTTACGTAAATTTGGCAGCTTCGCAACCAGTGCCCCTTTCTTTGGCAATGGAACCTTGATAATGGGACTATCTCAGACTTAGCCTCTCTCTTTACCATTTGGTCAACCAAGTTGACTATGGCCGATCCCTTTCTATTGGGAAGAAAGAGCTTTACTAGATATTCAATGTCATCATTGTCAATGTCCATACAGTTTTAGGAAGTTGATCTTAGCAAATAAATAATATCATTAAGGGTCTTGTCATAGTCTGTTTCATAGGAGTCCCAAAGGAACTCACTATGTGACTTAGAAAGTGATTGGACATCCAACTTTCTCAAGACTTTGACACCCAACTCTCTCGGCTTGTCAATATGTGACTACATCTCCAAGATGTGACCACACATAGACCTTTACTTGCGAATAGGGCTTGAGTGACCTTAAACTTTTCAAGAACTTATGGGTTAGGGAGAATAATTGGAGGAGGTGAAAGAAGTATGATTTTCGTGGGACATCATCTTCATTTAGGAAAGCTTGTTTCAAGAGATTTGGGAAGATCATAAATGTCTAAAACAGACATCTTTTTGGGAGATGTTAAAGATAGTTGATTAAAAGTCCTTAATATAACACCCAATATGAAATATTAAGGCTAGGACCCAACACAATACTTTTATAACTTGGAAGAGAGATGTCATAATCCAAGCTATAAAGTATTTGAAGGAAGGTTAATGACGATTCACCAATTGCCACCAAGATAAACGAAATGTATTATTAGGTTTTAATTGGTTTTGAAACTCCTAGATTCTTTTGAGATTCATTGAACTTTTCAATGGCATGTTTCAATGTCGAGTGTGCCCTTCAGGTTTTGTAACTGGGATGCCGAGGATCACAAAACAAGGTGTGAAGTAACCATGCAAATATACTTGGTACCCTTAATATATACCCCTTAATCGATGTGCCGGTTAACCACACACGCTCCACCGATACTATGATAAATATTAAGTTACCCTTTGCCTACCTTGTTAAATACGAGTTAGTGTGCCGGTTAACCACACACGCTCTACTAGCCGACTTAAACAAAGTGCAAAGTGTAATTTCATGGATTAGCACCTTATTCACTTTTTCCTAAGTAACTAAGATTAGGTATTTATAAAAGGTTTAGTTACTTAGTATTTATCATTAATACTTTTAATGAAGGGAGAATTATAGTCCTTGTCCTATCCGTTCGGCTAATGACCCTCCACCAGTCAAGGAAGCGGTGGGTGAGAGTGGACACCCATTAAACTGCAATTTTATAGGCAGTAACCTTATACCCCCCTTATAGACCAGCTTCGTGAATGAGGCCTACTAACGGTAAGACTGAATTTACTCTTATATATATATATATATATATATATATATATATATATATATATATATATATATATATATATATATATTAACTTATAATATTATAAAGTATAAGGGTTGAATTTTAACTCTTAAAATTCTAAGGGCTAACTTGGAATTAAAGTATTCATAAGTGAAAACTTTTTCAAATTCCAAATCTTGAGGGCAAGTTTTGAAACTATTCAAAACTAATTAATTCCATAAGTTATGTGTTTAAAGTAGTTTTAATTAAAAAACTCTTCAAGTTCCATAACTTGAGGACAAGTTATGGAAGACTTTAAATTATTAAAGAATGTAACTTTTCTTTATTTTGTAACTTATGGAATTAATTAAGGTTACACATTATATTACTTAATGAAGTCACTATTGAACCTCCATAACTTGAGGACAAGACTCTTCATTTTTTGTAACCATTGCCAACTTTTATGAGTTTTATGAAACTTAAATGTGACTTTTCATATAACTTGAGGACAAGTTACAAAAACACATTTTAGAATCAACTCTTAGATTAAAATGGATTGAAAACACATAATCAAATAAATTTTCTATTAATCTAAGCAACTCATAAGAACAAGATAATTCAAATCAAACTTTTTCATGTAATTAGCCTAATCACTAAACTAATACAAAACATGAATCTATTGACAATTATCTTTGAAATTGGATTAGCATGAACATTACCACATCAAAAACAAGTTTATAAGTCCAAAAACAGCTTAGGGTCATGTTCCTAGTCCATTTCTGGCCAAAAAAATCGAAAATATGTTGTCTGGGGCTCCTACTCGTCGAGTGTAGCAACCTACCCGACGAGTAGGATGAGTTTTGCCTTGGACTCGGCGATTTCATCAGTGGACTCGGCGAGTCTAGTGCCCAGAAAGCCAGAAAATCGATTTTTTCAGCAATTTGCATCAAGTATATATAATTGAAAACAATCCTATGCTCTAATACTACTGTTGGGTTTTGAGCATTCTAACACTCCTAAGTGTACATGCAACCCTAAATACCTTGGATCTATGTTTTCTCTATTCTACATGCAAATATGAACTTTCCAAGGTATTCATCCTAACTAACATAATAACATTGCTTCATATGAATATATCAAGTTAGAATTACATACCTCTTTGATGTAGAATGTCTTCATGAAGCTTGAGGGCCTAGTGCCCCAAGTGTGACACCTCAAATGGTTCACATAACATCATATGCACTTGGAAAGACTTGAGAGAACATACACACTTCATGAAATCGGCAAGCCCTTTCTCACACACATAGTGTCCGATTTTTCCCAAGAATATGATCTTTATATAGTGTCACAATTAGGGTAAACCCTAATTGTCATGGCTTTCCATTTCCTTGGATCTATGGGTACAAATACACTATGGAGCATCCTATGGGTTTTAGCCCAACTTGATAATCCATGGAGTCTTAGCCCACTATACAAGTATGGATGATTTACACAATCAACCCATATATTTAATTAGTCTTCTTTTGATCACTTAATTAATCCTAAATTAATTATTTATCAATACTAATTAAATAATCTTATTAATATATTAGAACTTATAATATATTAACCAACCTTAAGTATTATTTCTCTCATTATAGTCTATCCAAATGCATGATGCCATGCAACCCAAATGGACCATGTTGGGTCGGGTCAAGTCTTACCAATTTTAGTTATGGACTGAGACATTAATCCAACAGATACGTGACCTAACTCCCTTCGAAGTCCAAAACACATGCTCAAAGCATGTCCTCGAGTGTCTGAATCATTCGCTCACTCTGACCGTCCGTCTGTGGGTGGTAAGCGGTACTGAAATGAAGCCTCGTGCCCAACTCCTCATGGAACTTCCTCCAGAACCTGGAAGTGAAACGTACATCTCGATTAGACACAATCGAGATCGGCACTCCATGACGCGATACCACCTCCCTCACATACAACTCTGCCAGCCTCTTAGCGGATGAGCTCTCACTGATAGCAAGAAAGTGAGCGCTCTTTGTCATCCGGTCGACGATCACCCAAATTGCATCGACACCCCTCGCGGTCCTCGGCAATTTGGTGATAAAATCCATAGAAATTTTTTCCCGCTTCCACTGGGAAATCTCAAGTGGCTGTAACCTGCCATGCGGACGCTGGTACTTGGCCTTAACCCTGCGACAGGTCAAGCACCTCTCAACGAACCACGCTACATCCCTCTTCATACAGGGCCACCAATATTCTCTTTTCAGGTCCAAATACATCTTAGTGGCCCCGGGATGGATCGAGAACATCGACCTATGCGCCTCCTCCATCAGTATGGTATGTTCCCCGCCCACGAATGGCACCCAAATCTGACCCTGAAAGGTCATAAGCCCTAGGCTATCAGTTTCGAACTCAGATATCTGCCTGATCACCCACTCTCTCTTGCGGTTCTCCGGTCTCACCGCCTCTGCCTAGGCCCCTTGAATGGTATTCAACACCAGAGTCATCATCGTCAATCTCATACAAATGTCTCGTATCGTTGCACTCTCTGCCCTACGGCTCAGGGCATCGGCTACCACGTTAGCCTTGCCCAGGTGGTACAGGATCTCACAATCATAATCCTTTACCACATCCAACCATCTCCTCTAGCGCATATTTAGGTTGGGCTGATCCATCAAATACTTCAAGCTCTTGTGGTTCGTGTATATGGTACACCGAACCCTATACAAATAGTGACGCCAGATCTTGAGGGTGAAAACCACGGCCCCCAACTCCAAATCGTGGGTGGGATATCTCACCTCGTGAGGCTTCAACTGCCTCGATGTGTACGCTATCACATGCCCTCTCTGCATAAGCACCACACCCAAACCTGGTATCGATGCGCATAATATACCACAAAATCCTCCATCCCTTCCGGAAGGGCTAACATTGGGGACTCACATAATCTCTGGTGAAGAGTCTCAAATGAGGCCTGCTACTCTAGACCCCATCTAAAAGTCACGCCCTTCCGGGTCAAACTGGTTACAGGAACGACAATCTTGGAGAAATCACTGATAAATCTCCAATAATAGCCGGTCAACCCCATAAAACTCCTGATCTCGGTGGGGGATCTCAGCACCTCCCAATTCATCACCGCCTCAATCTTGTTCGGGTCAACCAATACCCTGCCCTGATAAACGAGATGCCCCAAGAACTGGACCTCTCGTAACCAGAAATCACACTTGGAGAATTTGGCGTAACGCCTCTCCGATCTCAAGCCTCCGAGAATCTCTCTCAAATGCTCCTCATGCTGCTCTCTGGATCTCGAGTACACCAATATACCGTCAATGAACACGATCACCGACTGATCCAACTTCGTCCTGTACCCCCGGTTCATGAGATCCATGAACGCTGCTGGTGCATTGGTGAGCCCAAAAGGCATCACCACGAACTCGTAATGCCCATAACGAGTCCTGAATGTCGTCTTCTGGATATCCTCGTCTCGCACCCTCATCTGATGATATCCAGATCTCAAATCAATCTTGGAGAACCAAGACGCTCCGTGCAACTGATCGAACAGATCATCGATCCTCGGTAAGGGATAATGGTTCTTGACCGTCAACTTGTTCAACTCCCGGTAATCAATGCACATCCAGTGTGAACCATCCTTTTTCTTGAAAAAAAGAATCGGCATTCCCCACGGTGAGCTACTCGGTCAAATAAAACCTTTCCCAAGCAGCTCCTGAAGCTGCGAGGATAACTCTTGCATCTCTCGCGGCGCAAGGCGATAGGGTGCCTTGGCAATAGGCGCCATTCCCGGAACTAAATCGATGCAAAACTCCTCTTGCCTCTCGAGAGGCACACCCGACAACTCCTCGGGGAAAACGTTCGGGAATTCTCGCACTATCGGTACATCATCAACCGAACTCGGCCTCTCCGCGACCACTCGGGTGTCCATCACATAGGCTACAAACCCACTACAGCCCTGCTATAGACTCTGCCTTGCTCTAGCAGCCGAACAAAATGCTGACTCAGGACGGGTACCCTCGCCGTACACCGTAAGCACTCCCCCACTAGGGTCTCGTATGGTCAGCAGCTGTCGCTCGCAGTCAATGACTGCTCCGAATCTACTCAACCAGTCCATGCCTACGATGACACAGACATCCCCCATCGTAATCGGGACCAGATCTATCAAGAAATCAACACCGAAGATCTCGAGTACACATCCTCAAATCACCTCAGTAGCATATATCGCTCGCTCGTCAGCTATGGAAACACGAAGAGGTCGACTCAACACCTCTCGACAGATACTGATGTGCTGACTAAAGGATAACGACACAAAAGATCGACTCGCACCCGAGTCAAATAACACCAAGGCAGGTACAGAACTCAGAAGAAATGTACCTACGCATATCATAATATAAGCACAATATCTCAAACTCAAAATAAATAGATGAAAGAATATATACCAGCCACAACATCAGGCGCTGCGCGGACCTCCTCCGTTGTCAACTAGAAGGCTCTCCCATGAGCCTTTGGCGCCTCGGCCTTCACTGGCCGACTCTCAGTAGCTCATATGACAGCAGGGGCAGATCTCTACGGTGTTCCCTGTGCCGACACCCGCAACTGTGGACATTCGGCCTTCCGATGGCTGGTATGGTTGCAGTGGAAGCACACCGCAAATCCCTTGGGGCAATCCTTAGCCATATGTCCCTCCTTGCCACACTTGTAGCAAGACCCTGCTAGACAAATCCGCTCGTGACTCTTGCCGCACTTGCCACAAGTACGACCCTTCTGGTTCCTTGATATCGAATCGGCGGGCTTTACCCGCTTGGCTGCCGGTTGGGACTGTGCCGGTCGCCGATCCCTCCCTTGAAAGTCTGCCTCCTCCCTAGCCTGAGTCTCGAGCTCAATCTCCCTCTTCCGAGCATTTTCCTGAAGCTCGACAAATGTCCGGTACGTCGAGTTCGCCACGAACTCGCGGATGTCTCTCCTCAGAATACCTAGATATCGACTCATACGTGCCTGCTCCGTAGACACATGCTTAGGGCAAAACATTTCCCTCTCGTGAAACATCCTGGTGATCGTAGTAACACACTCAGTACCCTGCTTGAGGGTCAAGAACTCCTGGGCCAACCATTCCCTTTCTATCGGGGGAATGTACTTATCTCGGAACATAGCGATGAACCTCTCCCAGGTCACCGTGACAAGATCTGCAGAAGTGAAGTGCGCTGTCACGAACATCCACCACTCCTTCGCTCCCAAGCGAAGCTGGTTCAGTGCGAACCGTACCCGGACACGAACATGTGTAGAAGCACCCCTCAATGTCAAAGATCCATCTCATCGCAGCTATCGGATCCTGATCCCATCAAACTCTGGTGGCTTCGTGTTGTTGAACTCTCAGAACAGCAACGAGTCACCCCCCTGCGGCCTGGCAGCAGCAACGGTTGTGGTGGCCGCAACAACAACAACATCAGTAAGAGCAGCGTACAGCTCATCAAAAGTCTCGATCAGCGTGGTCTTGATAGACCCAAACATCTACGGAATCTTAGCCAGGATCGCCGCAACCACCTTCTCATGAATCAACCTGCAGATCTCCTCATCACTAACACCGCTGAACTCAGGTGTGTGGCGTGTCCCAACCATGATGTCTCTTTGAAATACAACATAAAAATATCAGAGACCTGCTCGACCATACTCGCACTCGATAACTCAAACCTACTTGCTCTTCAGTACCCTAAGGATTCTTACTTGGAGTACACACTGATCCGGTGTTTCTAGTAGTACGGGCCCTTATACTACTGTCCACACCGCATCAGTATTCACCCCAAGTCCTCCTCCTACGATCCCAAATTACAAGTACTCTAACCTTGCTACACATAGGCTACTCTCTAGCAGACCTCTCATACGCTCCTCGCTGCTACCTACTTACTCTCAAGCGTCTCATAGCAGCAGAAATCTCCTAGGCTAAGACATCACAAATCAGGCCACTCAAGTCCTAATATGAGTACCTAGCCTACTCTAGCATGCATAACATATCATAACGTATCTCATAACACATAATGTAAGGGTATTTTGGGGAAATCATCGTTCGGGCGCTGGCTGACCGAACATACTGCTCTGTTCTGCTCATCTCAAAACCTTTTACACTTTTTAGAAAAATTGCTTTATTGCAAAAAATTCCTCAAATCCTCAGTTTGAGTTCATATACGCCCGAAGGTGCGTCCGAATCCCTCAAACCAAGGCTCTGATACCAACTTGTAACGACGTAGATTTTCAAAACAATTTTTCATTTTTAAACAACATAATTATCATTTAAACATTCTCAAATCTCATGTTCAACAATTGACATCAAATAAAACATATCCGAAGATCACAAATGAATCCCGGTCTGTGTGTACGGATCATGCCGGCGCCTTCCCGCGATCGTCACTAGTACCTGAAACACATAACACACAACACTCTAAGCATAAATGCTTAGTGAGTTCCCCAAAATACCACATACAACAAATATTAGCCACTCGAGGCTATAACTCTGTATGACCCTCTGGTCAAAGTGTCTCAGTAGGACCCTCCAGTCCCATAACTCTATGGACCCTCTGGTCCTAACTCTGTAAACTATGAATCATATATAGCACAGAATCACATAGACATCACATCATATAATAGCATACAACATACTCTGTCACATAACTCTAATTACCACTCTAGGTAAAGTATAGTGAGAAGACTCACCTCGGGTAACTCGGTAAATCTCGAACTTGGTAATACTGGTCTAGCCTCCGCCTAATCACATGGAACAATTACTCTAATCAATACAACTCTCAAAGGCTAGACTAAATACTCTATAAGTTCTCTCAGAAGGGTAAAAGGCCATTTTACCTCTCCAATGGCTTAAAAGTCCAAACATTGAATAGACCCTAAAAGTCAACGGTCAACTTTGACCAGACTCGTCGAGTGCACATAAGTGACTCGGCGAGTCCAAGCGTGTCCTCTGGGTCTATCAAAACCTCACTTGACTCGTCGAGCGAACCTTCCACTTGACGGGTTATCACTGGTCCTGAATCGTGGGGCAACCTGACTCGACTCGTCGAGTCACCTTATGAACTCGGTGAGTTCCCTCCATGGCAACACTCAAACGACCTTGTGAGGTCAGATCTGCTTCACCAACTAGTATATCTAACATTCTAGCACTCAAAAGTCACGTAAAGGTTCGAACTTTAGGCCCATGCATCACACTATCATCTCTATATGCCAAAATAACCCTTTATATGATAACCTAGGCCCCAAAACTCATAAAGGATTTCATAAAGCTGAAGAATAGAGACTCTCTGGACCTCTCAAGGTCCAGATCTGATAATATTGTCACAAGGGGACATCACACACACTATATCTCTTTCCAAAAGTGAAGAGAAGAAACCCTAGATCCATGAAATCTATTACTTAATGAAGATAGACATGAATCCTTACCTCCCACAGCAGCTCTGAACGAAATGATGGAAGATTTGAGTCCCACAAGACAGCCTAGCTCGAAATCCTTCCTTCCCTTTGCTAAAACACACCAAAGAATGATGAATTAGCCCTCCTCTTTCTCTATAAGCTTTCTCTCTGCTCTCTAGGGTTTCTCAGGGGTGTAGTGGCCGCAAATGAAGGCCATAAAGGCATTTAAATAGGGCGCTGGCCCAAAGATTTAGGGTTTCTGCCGCCAGCACAGACTGTTCGAGTCACCTAGCCGACTCGTCGAGTCCATTCATTAATCCAGTCATCGAATCGCGATCCTACTCGACGAGTCTAGGCGTCAACTCGTCAAGTCCCTCTCTTTAACTCAAAATAAAAGGTTAAAATAAAATACCTAGGAATCCGGATGTTACATCTCTAAGATTAGAGTAGTTGCCATTATTTACATACAAGTATGCCACTTTTTCTCTTACATGCATGCATCTATAGAAGTAAACATGATAATATATTTAAAATAGGAAATGTAACATCCCAAAAATCGAGTTTAAATTTTCATTTTTGATACCAATCCAAAACCATAAGCGTTTACAAATCATAGTTTCCAAAAGTCATAAACATGAATCAGAGTATCCCAAAATCATAATCTTCTAAAAATCCAAGATGATATGCATGATCAAGCCTTCGCCTTGCCCCGGTCATCTGAAGCACTTGAAACATAAAACTAAAACTATAAGCCAAATCTTAGTGAGTTCCCCCAAAATATCACCACACAAACATATAACAACATACATATTGGGTCCACAACCATCAAACCAGATTACCCAGACTCCACAAAATGAGTATGCTTGCCTTTCTGACCCAGAATCAATGTCTAGATTACTCCCAAGCCCAGATAATAAGTTTGGTTTGGCTTACTGACCCTCAACTTATGTTTGGCTTGCTCCCGAGCCCACATCATAAGTCTGGCTTGCCTTTTCGGCCCACAACTTACGTCTGCATTGCTCCCCGGTTTGTTGGCTTCCACATAAAGCAGCATTGCCTCAACCCAGCCATACCATGTCGACATATACATAACAAATAGCATATATTCAACAAACAAATAATCATATAACCAATCAACAGATACAAATACAGATCTACATATCACTACTGCATAACAACATCCTATATACCATGTAACGCCTGTGTTTCTGGGCTTGCCATTTTTAGCAATGTAATAGTCTAGATTAACCTTTGTAACCCGTTTTGAAATAATAAGATTGTGTTATTTGAGTATTATGTGTTTTGTGCTTAATTGCTTAATTATGTGGTTTGATTAATTAAGATTAAAAATAAGCGTCGAAATTTAAGTGTAAAAAAAACTTGATATCTTTGAATAATGTTGTAGTAGTTGAAACGAGGTTTCCGAATATATATAGAACGCCCAAATCTGACTTCGTATGAGGAAGTTATGATTTATCGAAGTTTCGGCTTAGCGGTGTGCAGCCCGAAATACTCGATTTGAGATCGAGCGGTTTTTAGCCGAAGCAATCTAAACGAGGATCGAAGGTCTCGTTGTTGGTATCGAAGCGATAAAAAGTTAGGCGAGAATGGACGTCAAACGAAGAAGTTATGAATTTATAACGAAGTTTTTCTGTCGCGGCCTATTAAAAATAAATAATAAAAATAAAGTCGAAATTAGCCGACGGAGTCTAAACGAAATTGTAGAGCGTAGTCTCACCTTCGCGTGGATATAAAGAACGTCGAAAACAGAGTTCGTATGCGAAAGTTATGAATTTCCGAAGTTTATTAAATATTTTGTAATTAAAATTAATCTTTAATTCGGAGGCATTATCCGAAGGAGTCACCGGTCTGATCCGAGGTACACCCCGCGTACTCCGAAGGTGTCGACACTCGCAGCAAGTGGCTCGAATCACGCATGCAATGACGATTTCGGAAGCAGTACGCGCCACGTACTGCAGTACGCCCCGCGTACTCCGAGGCTCCAGTCTCCTATAAATAGGATCCGAAGGCAGCCGAGTCTTTTGTTCATTTTCTCTCTTCTCTCTCCCGTTTTGCATCGTTTTGCGTGCTAGAAATATCCCGAAACCCCGGTATCATACTCAAGCCCCGAGGCAAGTCCCGAGATCCCGAAGATCCCGAGAAGTGCAGTTCCCGAGTCGAAGCTCTGCCCGCGAGAAGTTCGATTTTTGTGAAGATCTTTCAGATCTGCTGAGGATTACTACTTCTGCAAGTCGTAGTGCTGTCCGATCATCTTCTGATCAAGTGAGTGTATACTACCTTTCATAAACACGATAATAATACAAGTTTGGTTCGAGTGTATTAAGTATATTGTTGTTTATAGGTGTGAGCGTGTAGTTACCTTCTTCTAACACATAAATATTAAGTATTTTCTATAAAATACGTGCTATGTGTATGGTATATTATTGTTTATATGTGTGAATGTGTATTCACTTTCTTCTATCTCATAGATATGATTTATTCTCTATGAGATATGTGTTATGTGTGTGTGTGCCTCATCTGTTATGTGGAATATGTATTGATTAAAGCATGCTATACAGGTTTTCAAAACTATGTATAAAAATGTATATTTTATCTACTAATATGTTGGGTAGAACATGGGTAGATAATTGGTGTGTAATAAACAGATGAGAGGCCTCGTTGTTGTTTGATTTAGTCATCTAGCGGAGTTTAGATGACGACCACGGGCTATTCTAGACAGTCTTGTGGAAACATTAGCAGGTTCGCCACCTGTAGGTGTTAATGAACTTGGGTGTTCATTCGCTGTACTCCATCCCCCTCATGGTTGCCTTATTTGACTTATATTGCTGAGGTACCCCCGAAGCATGTGTTGTCGCCCCGATGAAATATTCTTAGACTAGGTCCCTTATGTTAGTTGTTTTAGGGACATAAAGTGAGAATAACGGGAATGGGTAATTGGGTTATTGTTGGTTGGTGAAAATTAAATATGATTATTTATTATGGGTTGAAAACCCTATATGCTCACCAGGCTCCCAAGCCTGACCCACTCAGTTTTAATTGTATTACAGGAAGTGGTGCGGGGGCATAAGATGGATGAACCATCAAGTTGTTTTGTTTACAAGTCTGTATATGTATATATTTGTTGAATGACTTGTAATGTTATCGTTTATGCTTATTGGTCTGTATCGGAACATGACACCCCGAGTTTTGATTATATAATGAAAAATACATTTCTTTTATGAAATGCTTTGGTAAACATTGTTTTATCATGTTTTGTTTTTGGGAACAAATTCCGCAACTCTTTCAAATCAAAAGGATTTACTCTGAAAATATTTTAAAAGCATAAATGAAAATCGGTCTTTTCTGGCCGAGATTTTGGGGATGTCACAGTTGGTATCAGAGCATTAGTTTAAGCGAACTAGGAATTTGTAGGATTTCTAGACTTCAACTTAGAATGCTAAGTGAAATTTTTAGATGTGTGTTTGTTGTGTTTTAGACACGAGCACTAGTTTATTTTAGGGAAGTTGCCTAAAATGTTTTATGTGCTAAATGTTATATGTTGCCATATATGATATTATTTGTTCGGATCTATGGTCTGTTGCCGACCGGATCTAGAAACCTTATGTGTGTAGGATTCTAAGCGTACGTCTACGATATTAGAATTAGCATGTAAACGTTTCGGTGTGATAAGGAAGATTTGAATATCTATCATGATTGAAGGTCTAATTTCACCTTATTCGGTGTGTAGATCAAAATGGTGAGAACAGGAAGTGGAGTTGGAAATGCTGATGAAAACAGGAATCAACCACCAGTGATTGAACAAGTACCTGTCGTAGCAGCAGCACCTGAGCCAATAACCATGGCTGGTGTGCAAATGATGATTTAGACGATGTTGGATCGTCAGATCGATGAAACTAGACGGTTGCTTCAACAGAATCGTGAAGAACTGTCAATTCGTGTGGAAGAGCCTGAATTAAATGAAGGGCACTCAGAAGGGGGAAACTTCAGTGGGTCTATTGGTCAAGCCAACCCACCGATAGTTAGGCAAGATAACCATGATGGAAGGAATGATGGAATGGGATGCAAGTACAAGGACTTTCTAACTTGCAAACCATCAACCTTCAATGGAAAGGAGGATCCGATTGGGATTATGGATTGGATCTCCGAAATGGAACTGGCCTTTATGACTTGTGGCTGCAGAGGTCAGTTGCAGACTATCTATGCCATGTGTCAGTTCCGAGGTGGAGCCGTTCGTTGGTGGAACACTCTAGGGAAGACGTTGAGCCCTAATGAGCCACTGCAATTGTCATGGGCAGAATTCTTGGCGCAGTTCAAGCGCAAGTTCTGTTCGGCTCAAAATTTGTTGGAGTTGGAGAACAAGTTCCTGACATTGACGAAAGGCAGCATGTCAGTTGATGAATACACCAATAACTTCACCGATAAGATGGAGTTTGCCTTGCGTATCATCCCAGACGAGTTGACAAAGGTGGACCGGTATACGAAGGGACTCCCATGGGAGTACGAGGTGCCAGTACGTCAGGCGCTTACTCTAGAGGCAGCTATCTGGGCTGCCAAGTCTGTTGAGAACATGATTAAGGGAAGAACCACCGTCAAGGTTGAGGTTGGTGAGAAAAAGGAAGTTTGAGGGAACATCTGGTTCCGGTAAGAAAAGCAAATTTTCGAAATCTGATTCAAAAAAGTTTGGAGGAAAAGGAGGCGAAGCGAAGTGGTGTGATAAGTGTAAGAAAAAGCACTTTGGGAAA
This sequence comes from Lactuca sativa, assembly GCF_002870075.4. Taxonomy (NCBI): domain Eukaryota; kingdom Viridiplantae; phylum Streptophyta; class Magnoliopsida; order Asterales; family Asteraceae; genus Lactuca; species Lactuca sativa. The sequence goes on along the minus strand of NC_056630.2, from coordinate 37,976,265 downwards.
TGTAGCGAGGATGTGACCTGCTATAAGTGTGGAAAGGTTGGACATTTTGCCAATGAATGTCCGAACAACAAAAGGATGTGTTTTGGTTGTAATGAAGAGGGGCATATTTTGAAAGACTGTCCGAAGAAGAAGGAGGCAGCTAGGCCCAACATTCCACCAAAGCCAAAGGCGAGAGCCTTCCAGATGACACTTGAGGCTACTAAAGATGAAGCTGATGTCGCTTCAGGTACCTTTCTCGTAAATGAATTACCTGCTCAAATTTTGTTTGATTCTGGAGCCAACTACTCCTTTATTTCGCATGAGTTTGGTAGGAAGCTAGCTTTGCCTGTTGATAGACTAGATGATGCTTTATTAGTCGAAGTAGCTAGTGGCAAGTTTGTACCTGTTAGCCATCGTATGAAAAACATCTTAATCGACCTTAATGGGAATAAGTTTCATGAGGAATTATTGCCTATCGAGCTTAATGGTTTCGACATCGTTTTGGGAATGGATTGGCTTAGCGCCAATGATGCCGAAATTTTATGCAAGAAGAAGATAGTTAAAGTAAACCCGCCTGGGAAGGATTCATTTATGGTGTATGGGGACAAACGGCGAGTGAATTCTGGAATCATTTCCCTAATGAAAGCCAAAAAGTGTTTGACCAAGGGATGTACATCATATTTAGCATTCGTGATTGATGCTAAGAAGGGAAAGAAGGTGATGCAGAGCATTCCAGTGGTGTGTGATTATCCGGAAGTATTTCCCGAAGATCTTCCTGGATTACCACCTGATAGACAAGTAGAGTTCAGAATAGACTTGTTACCAGGAACCACGCCAATAGCAAAAGCACCTTATCGATTAGCACCGACGGAGATGAAGGAGCTAATGATGCAACTTCAGGAGTTATTGGACAAAGGTTTCATTAGACCTAGTTCATCGCCCTGGGGAGCTCCGATGTTATTTGTGAAGAAGAAAGATGGAAGTATGAGAATGTGCATCGATTACAGAGAGCTGAACAAGGCAACAATAAAGAATAAATATCCGTTGCCAAGGATTGATGACCTATTTGATCAATTGCAAGGTTCGAGCTATTTCTCGAAGATCGATCTAAGGTCAGGATATCATCAGCTAAAAGTAAGAGAGCAAGATATCGAGAAAACTGCATTCAGAACTAGATATGGACACTACGAGTTCTTGGTTATGTCGTTTGGACTAACCAATGCTCCGGCAGCGTTCATGGATTTGATGAATAGGGTTTGTAATCCTTTCCTTGATAAATCCGTGATAGTGTTCATAGACGACATTCTGATTTACTCGAAAAGCCAGGAGGAACATGGCAGACACTTGCGAGAAGTGTTAGAAGTTTTGAAGAAGGAGAAGCTGTATGCAAAGTTCTCCAAATGTGATTTTTGGATTCGTGAAGTCCAATTCTTGGGTTACGTGGTCAACCAAGAAGGGATAATGGTTGATCCAGCGAAGATCGAAGCTGTGATGAAGTGGGAACAACCGAAAAGTCCCACGGAGGTTCGAAGCTTTTTAGGATTAGCCGGATATTACCGAAGGTTTATCCAAGGCTTTTCTTCGATTGCTACTCCATTGACAGCTTTGACCCACAAAGGAGCTACTTATGCTTGGAGTGATAAGCATAAAGAAACATTCGAGAAGCTAAAGAAGAAGCTATGCGAGGCACCGATACTTTCTCTACCCGATGGAGTTGAAGACTTCGCTGTCTATAGCGATGCGTCTGGGGTTGGATTGGGTTGTGTTTTGACCCAAAGAGAAAAGGTGATAGCATATGCATCTCAACAGCTGAAAGAGCATGAAAAGAATTACCCGACTCATGATTTGGAGTTGGCAGCGGTAGTTTTCGCTCTGAAATTATGGAGGCATTACCTCTATGGCACGAAGTGCAAACTTTTCACTGATCATAAGAGTCTCCAATATCTCTTTAATCAGAAGGAATTGAATATGAGGCAACGATGTTGGCTAGAATTACTTAAGGACTACGACTGCGAGATACTTTACCACCCCGGTAAAGCTAATGTTGTTGCTGATGCTCTCAGTCGGAAAGTCAATCTTGAAAGGAAAAGGCCAAGAGCGTTGAGAATTGAAGTTGTCTCGACTATTGTGGAAAGTATAAAGAAAGCTCAAGAGGAAGCTTCTGAAAAGAATGACCGAAAGGAGGAACGTTTGGGCAAAACGTTGGTGTTCGGTGTAAACAGTCACGGACTGAAGGTGTTCCAAGATCGGATTTGGGTACCTAAGTCCGGAGGCATTAGAGGTCTTCTGATGGAAGAAGCTCACAAGACCATGTACTCGATTCATCCGGGTAGCACTAAAATGTATAGGGACCTGAAACCCTACTACTGGTGGCCGACGATGAAGCTTGATGTTGCAAAGTATGTGGCTGAGTGTGTGACTTGCGCGAGAGTAAAGACACAACATCAGAAACCGTATGGGAGTTTAGAACCTTTGCCTGTGCCAATGGGTAAGTGGGAAGACATTGCTATGGATTTTGTCACTAAATTGCCCAGAACAAAGAATGGTCACGACATGATTTGGGTGGTCGTTGATCGATTCACTAAGAGTGCGCATTTCATAGCGGCCAAGGAGAAATGGTCTATGGAGAAGCTTGCGAATTCTTACGTGAAGGAAATTGTGAGGCTTCACGGTGTTCCGTTAACGATTGTATCGGATCGTGATAGCCGTTTCACCTCAAGGTTTTGGAAGAGGAAATGGGTACCAAGTTATGTTTAAGTATAGCTTACCATCCGCAGACTAATGGTCAGAGGGAAAGAACAATACAAACACTTGAAGATATGCTGAGAGCATGTACCTTGGAATTCCTAGGTAATTGGGATGAACATTTACCATTGGTAGAATTTTCCTATAATAATAGTTTCCACTCGAGCATTAAGATGGCACCTTATCAAGCTTTGTATCGACAGAAGTGTCGTATACCGTCTTGTTGGCTTGAGGCTGGGGAAAAACAGTTTATGGGACCAGAGATGGTTCATCAAACTGCTGAAAAGTTGAAAATAATTAGGGAAAGAATGTTAGCAGCTCAAGATCGTCAAAAGAGCTATGCTGACAAAAAGCGAAGACCGATGACTTTTGAGATTGGAGATTCGGTTTTGCTTAAAGTCTCGCCATGGAAGGGACTTATAAGATTTGGTAGGAGGGGAAAGTTGAGTCCAAGGTTTATTGGACCGTTTAAAGTTCTTCAGAGGATTGGGAACCAAGCTTACAAGCTCGAATTACCCGAAGAAATGAATGGAATTCACAACACTTTTCATGTGTGTTATTTGAGGAAGTTCACGGGAGAAGTTCCCGATATAATTCCAATTTCTGAATTGAGAATTGATAAGAACAAAAGGTTGATTGAAGAACCAGAGGCAATTGTTGACCGAAAGACTAAGAAGTTGCGACGCAAAATGGTTGGGTTAGTCCTTGTCCGATGGAAACACACGAATGGGCCGAATCTCACCTGGGAGACGGAGAGTGACATGTTGAGTCGTTATCCGCATTTGTTTGTTGATGTGTGATTCCGGGGACGGAATCATTCTAAGGTGGAGAGAATTGTAACGCCTGTGTTTCCGGGCTTGCCATTTTTAGCGATGTAATAGTCTAGGTTAACCTTTGTAACCCGTTTTGAAATAATAAGATTGTGTTATTTGAGTATTATGTGTTTTGTGCTTAATTGCTTAATTATGTGATTTGATTAATTAAGATTAAAAATAAGAGTCGAAATTTAAGTGTAAAATAAACTTGATATCTTTGAATAATGTTGTAGTAGTTGAAACGAGGTTTCCGAATATATATAGAACGCCCAAATCTGACTTCGTATGAGGAAGTTATGATTTATCGAAGTTTCGGCTTAGCGGTGTGCAGCCCGAAATACTCGATTTGAGATCGAGCGGTTTTTAGCCGAAGCAATCTAAACGAGGATCGAAGGTCTCGTTGTTGGTATCGAAGCGATAAAAAGTTAGGCGAGAACGGACGTCAAACGAAGAAGTTATGAATTTATAACGAAGTTTTTCTGTCGCGGCCTATTAAAGATAAATAATAAAAATAAAGTCGAAATTAGCCGACGGAGTCTAAACGAAATTGTAGAGCGTAGTCTCACCTTCGCGTGGATATAAAGAACGTCGAAAACGGAGTTCGTATGCGAAAGTTATGAATTTCCGAATTTTATTAAATATTTTGTAATTAAAATTAATCTTTAATTCGGAGGCATTATCCGAAGGAGTCAACGGTCTGATCCGAGGTACGCCCCGCGTACTCCGAAGGTGTCGACACTCGCAGCAAGTGGCTCGAATGACGCATGCAATGACGATTTCGGAAGCAGTACGCGCCACGTACTGCAGTACGCCCCACGTACTCCGAGGCTCCAGCCTCCTATAAATAGGATCCGAAGGCAGCCGAGTCTTTTGTTCATTTTCTCTCTTCTCTCTCCCGTTTTGCATCGTTTTGTGTGCCAGAAATATCCCGAAGCCCCGGTATCATACTCAAGCCCCGAGGCAAGTCCCGAGATCCCGAGAAGTGCGGTTCCCGAGTCGAAGCTCTGCCCGCGAGAAGTTCGATTTTTGTGAAGATCTTTCAGATCTGCTGAGGATTACTACTTCTGCAAGTCGTAGTGCTATCCGATCATCTTCTGATCAAGTGAGTGTATACTACCTTTCATAAACACGATAATAATACAAGTTTGGTTCGGGTGTATTAAGTATATTGTTGTTTATAGGTGTGAGCGTGTAGTTACCTTCTTCTAACACATAAATATTAAGTATTTTCTATAAAATACGTGCTATGTGTATGGTATATTGTTGTTTATATGTGTGAATGTGTATTCACTTTCTTCTATCTCATAGATATGATTTATTCTCTATGAGATATGTGTTATGTGTGTGTGTGCCTCATCTGTTATGTGGAATATGTATTGATTAAAGCATGCTATACAGGTTTTCAAAACTATGTATAAAAATGTATATTTTATCTACTAATATGTTGGGTAGAACATGGGTAGATAATTGGTGTGTAATAAACAGATGAGAGGCCTCGTTGTTGTTTGATTTAGTCATCTAGCGGAGTTTAGATGACGACCACGGGCTATTCTAGACAGTCTTGTGGAAACATTAGCAGGTTCGCCACCTGTAGGTGTTAATGAACTTGGGTGTTCATTCGCTGTACTCCATCCCCCTCATGGTTGCCTTATTTGACTTATATTGCTGAGGTACCCCCGAAGCATGTGTTGTCGCCCCGATGAAATATTCTTAGACTAGGTCCCTTATGTTAGTTGTTTTAGGGACATAAAGTGAGAATAACGGGAATGGGTAATTGGGTTATTGTTGGTTGGTGAAAATTAAATATGATTATTTATTGTGGGTTGAAAACCCTATATGCTCACCAGGCTCCCAAGCCTGACCCACTCAGTTTTAATTGTATTACAGGAAGTGGCACGAGGGCATAAGATGGATGAACCATCAAGTTGTTTTGTTTACAAGTCTGTATATGTATATATTTGTTGAATGACTTGTAATGTTATCGTTTATGCTTATTGGTCTGTATCGGAACATGAAAACCCGAGTTTTGATTATATAATGAAAAATACATTTCTTTTATGAAATGCTTTGGTAAACATTGTTTTATCATGTTTTGTTTTTGGGAACAAATTCCGCAACTCTTTCAAATCAAAAGGATTTACTCTGAAAATATTTTAAAAGCATAAATGAAAATCGGTCTTTTCTGGCCGAGATTTTGGGGATGTCACATACTAGGACACATATCTATCATATCCATACAACACAATAACATCCTCTATACCAGGATACATAACCTAGTAGGCCGACATTGGTGCCTTCGACCCACATGTACAATGAGGAAAACTCACCTCACAATCTGACAAAATATTTGAACAACATGTTTCTTTGAATACCAACTCTACAGGTCACCTATACAACATATAGTGACCAAATAATAAACCACAACTCAAAATACCAAAAATGCCCTTAAGTCTAACTTGGTCAAAGGTCAAAGTCAAAAAGTCAAAGAATTCAAACTGACTGAGTACGCTAACCATACTCAGTAACTATGCACGGCATAGTGCATCCTTGACCAAAACACGAGACCTTGACCAGGTACGTATAGCGTACCCTTGGTACACCTAAGGTACAACATTTGGACAACCTCCTTCTCATTAAGTGCTTATTCCTTAACGCCTTTCCATCCAAACTCAGATCTAGATTCAAAACATCGAATTAAGTCATAAAGTTTCCACCTTTATGACTTTCCTTGGCTAGAAAAGGCCGAAAAGCTAAAACCCTAACTTAATAATCCGTTAAGACATCCTGACTCTTGTAAGGGATATAAGGACCAACATCTCATTTTTATGGTTCTTAATAGCTCCATAATGAATAAAGTTTCAAACTTTATCCATTAGGATGGTCCAAACAACCAAGATCTAGTATTTAAGTCTCAAAGGGACCAAAAATGCATCTTTCTCAACTTAATACATTAATTCGAAGTCTCCAAACTTCATATGTGAATCAATATGATGTTTAGATGAATGAGGTTTCAAACTTTATCCATTACAAGGTCACAAACTTTCAAGATCTAGACTTTATGCACTAAAGTGACCAAAAAGCTCATAACACCCAAGAGTGGCTAGATCTAACAAATGCATCCTCAAGATTCAAGCTTTATACCTTCTAGGGTTGAGAAAAGCAATGTAGGCTCTGGATCCACAAGCTTGAACTACTATTTCATCCAAAATGCACTCAAAACACATAAAAAGACTCAAGAATTGTTTGAGGGGGCTAGGGTTTCGAGTTTGAGGCTCAATAGGGTGGAGGCTGATGTTCAGAAGGACCCCAAGGGGTTAGAGCCCTTAAATAGAGCTCAAAACCACGAAAATAGGGTTTTCACTCTACAGCGGTACACCCAACTTACCTAAAATTACGCCAACATAATGCCCTAAACATGCGACTCCTCAACCTAGTACGCCCAACATACTCCTAGTGTATGTACATCGTACTACCACCCGCTCTTCTTCCAGCTTAACCTCAAGCAACCATAACCTCTTCATTTCAACTCCGATTTTGGCGTTCTTTATATGCACAGAAAGGTATTGAATAGCCCCAAAATCCTATCTAATTGCTTTTAACTTAAAGCATACTGAACTGAAATCCGTATTCCTAGAAAGAAGTCTTAAACATCATTTTTCCTATTTTACCCTTTGACTCCAAAACACAAAACAAGTGCTCGGATTGCATAACCAATATTATCAGCATCTAATAGGGTATAAACAGTATTCCTTTGAAGCCCAAGGTCTTTACTTGATCCATTTATGGTCCATAATCACGAAATAAGAAACTTCTCGAAACATGATGTTACAAGAAATGTGTTTGATCTTGTATGAAATGATCTTTCTAGATCTAATCCAAAGTTATTTATTGCCCAATGGAAAATAAATTTACTTCAAGTGATATGTTTCAGGCAAGGTAAAAGACAATGGTTTATCTGTTATTTTCTTGTGTTACTTTGATATTTTTATGAATTGAAGGTAATATCTTTGGTGTACAACATCAACATCACACGAGGTATGAAGCAAACCTTATGACATGCATACTATAAGATTCTTATCTGAAGATATTAATATTGATTTTATCCATTCATGTTGTTGTTTATGGAATGCCTTTAATATGTATTGATTTGTAACTTATGTGTAAACCATTGAAGGAGCACATGCTAAGAAAATATGGGCAATATTCTTTCATAATCGAATTTTTAGTATATTCTTTTAGAACGAGGAAGACCAATATTCTTTCAGAATAAGGGAGGGTGATGTTCTTCCCATGCAAACACATACAAAATAAAGACTTGGAATCGAGTTCAAGAATAAATATATTCTACTAAGAATTACATTCTGGCGATAATACATCACTTTTTCGTAAGAATAATTGGATTCAAGTCAATTATTTGGACCATTGAAGAATATCAAGTGTATTTGTTCAAGAATTATATATTTAAGAATGCTATATTTGTTTAAAAATATTATTCATTTTTAGGACATTCTATTATAATAAAATCAAAATATATAATGCTATTATTTTGTAAGAATATATATATATATATATATATATATATATATATATATATATATATATATATATATATATATATATATATATATATATATATATATATGAATTTGTATTTAAGTTCGGATGTCTATGAATATATAAGAAATTTTGTTATTACTTAATAATATTCTAACATAATAACATTATCATAGAACATCATTCTAAGAAAATGATATCCTGATAGCATAAAATCATTATTTTTACAAGTTACGGAAGAATTGAAACCGAATTAATTTAAACAAAATCAGATTTTATAATCAAGAGAGTTATTTATTCCCTAAAATTTGAGATATTCCTTTTTATTAATTTATCTTAATTGACTAAAATACCTTTACAATGAAATTTGATGGTGTTTTTCTATTATTTTAATTTAATAATATTTATTAACCAATTTTTTAAAATAACTAAAATGATTGGTCAATCAACCATACATCCATATAATACATAGCATCCATACTATAACATATATATATATATATATATATATATATATATATATATATATATATAAAGAATTTATGGTTCCATAGTTTTAGGTTTGAAAACGTTTTATGTCAAACAATCCTATTCGTATTGTTATCCAGTTGGAAATCAACGTCGTCAGACCCGGAATCATACGCTCTGAGCACCAATCAAAACACCAATTTGTATTGACACTACCAATATTACTTTCAAAGGAAAACTTCTTCTACATTCTCATTCAAAATAGCAACATGGGTAAATAAAATAGTCACACTTCTCCTAAAAACTTGGAACGTCTACTTACTAATAGATAAGCCTTGAAAGCCCTATCCTTGGACGATTTCAAGATTCCTTATCCCTTGAATTTGTCCAAACTATATCTAGGGTAACCATTGCCCTACTTTGCAACTATCATATAATTACAATTCAGCCCCTCTAGTTTAATTAATTACACTTGATCACAAAATTAATTCTTAATTAATTATTGACCAATATTAATTAAAAAATATGATTTCTCCTTTAATATATTATTCTTATAATATATTAATAAATGATAATAACCTCTTTCTCTATTTATTTCTCCAGTCAAGTTGCTTTGGTGAAGGCAACCCAAAAGGACTATGCACAACCGGGTCAAGTACTTACCAAATATGGTTACGGGCTTAGACACTAATCCAACAGTCTCCCACTTGGATAAGTCTAGTAACCACAAATGAAAGTACAACTCGATTAGCAATCGTATCTCTCAAAGATGTTGTCGAACTCTGATCTTATCAGTAACCTGTCCTTTAGATAAGCGATCGTATAGTCCTCTGTTTAGATATCGTGCGGACAATCTCATGAAACGTTGTCATACTTATTGTCCAACAGTTTGTTTCTCGATCTCAGGTTTATTTGACATAGAACTTAATTGAACACATTAATTCAGTCCTGACCGAGCCCGTCACATAAGTCAAATTAAATCATCAAGGGGCCCTGATAGCGCTTTTACCCTTTTAGGATAAAAGTAACAGATAAACTTCGACTTATAAGCATTTACTATTCATTAATCAATTATACACAACAATGCGTTTTATGACATCAATTTACTGATGCGGTTTCGCATTATTAATGCACAATTAATTAGTAAACAATAAACCATATATCTTGATTTTAAGACCATATGATATTATCGTCTTGCGATCACTTGTGGTACATTCCATAAAGTGATTCCAGCAAGCGCGGGTTTATTCCAATGCCCAAACCTTTTTCATAAGCACTCATGAATGTTGTAACAAACCTTTGTTATGTCTAATACCTTTCAGACAATCTACACACCAATTCATGACAGTCTTCATTCATACCTACTGCCAACATATGAATGACGGTGGACCGTTTGAATGATTCGATTATTTTTAATAAACTCAATCATTCTGGAAGTTAAAACATGCAAAGTGAAACAATAGTTAAACAATTAACATAATACAGAAACCATTAAATAATACTCCTTTATTTAATCATCAAATGTCAATTACATTTATTTATTACAAGTTTCCAAACTATCTAATCCAAACTAACATCGTCCTTCAGCCTAATGCTCTTAGCGTGCTGCAAGTGCTTAACCCTACTCAGTCCCTTCGAAAGCGGATCTGCTGGGTTATCCTCTGACGATATCCTCTTAACTACGAGGTGTCCTTCTTCTACTCGATGTCTAATAAAATGATATTTTCTGTCGATATGTCGAGATCTACCATGATCCCTCGGTTCCTTGGTCAAGGCAACCGCTCTTTCATTATCACAGAAAATTTCCATAGGCTCCTTTATGGCATGTACAACCCCAAGGTCTCCAATGAAGTTCTTCAACTATATCGCCTCCTTTGATGCTTCGCTCGCTGCAATGTACTCTGATTTGCATATTGAATCAGCTACGGTTTCTTGCTTGGAACTTTTCCAAGTCACTGCTCCTCTATTAAGGGTAAAGACCCAGCCCGACTGCGAATGGTAGTTATCCCTGTCGATCTGGAAGCTGGCGTCACTATACCCTCGCACCTTTAAGTCATCACTCCCTCCGAGGACCAAAAACCATTCCCTGGTCCTCCGAAGGTACTTAAGGATATTCTTGACCGCGGTCCAATGCGCTCTGCCAGGGTTCCCTTGATATCTACTGACCATGCTCAAAGAAAAGGCCACATCAGGGTGAGTACAAGTCATAGCATACATGATTGAGCCAACTACGGAAGCGTAAGGTACTCGGCTCATCTCTGCTATCTCGGCTTCGGTACTCGGACTTTGAGTCTTATTCAACTTGGCATTACTTTGTATCGGTAATTCTCCCTTCTTCGAGTTTTCCATACTAAAACGTTTTAGTACTTTATCCAAGTATGTATTCTGACTAAGTCTTATTCGTCTCTTACTTCGCTCTCTCACTATCCTTATTCCCAAAATATAGGAAGCCTCTCCGAGGTCCTTCATAACGAAGCACTTCCCGAGCCAGGGCTTAACCTCCTGCAGAGTTGGGATGTCGTTTCCTATGAGATGTATGTCATCGACATACAAAACGAGGAAGCTAACTATACTCCCACTGACCTTGACATATTCACATGATTCATCTTCACGTCGTACAAATCCAAACTCTTTGACTTTCTCATCGAAGCAAAGATTCCATCTGCGAGATGCTTGCTTAAGTCCATAAATGGACTTCTCAAGCTTGCACACTCTATTGGGATGCTTCGTATCGACAAAACCCTCTGGCTGAGCCATGTAAACATCCTCATCCAACTTCCCATTAAGGAAAGCGGTCTTGACATCCATCTTCCATATCTCATAATCATGAAATGCAACAATGGCTAGCATCACCGTAATAGACTTTATTTTAGCAACTGGCGAGAAGGTCTCATCATAGGCAACTCCGGGAGTTTGAGTAAAGCCCTTCGCAACCAATCGCGCCTTATATGTGTGCACATTCCTATCCACGTCGGTCTTCTTCTTGAGGATCCATTTGCACCCAACCGTCTTACCTCCGGGCACACTGTCAACCAAATTCCAAACTTGGTTGTCATACATGGACTGAATCTCATTGTCCATCGCCTCTTTCCATTTTGTAGACTCTGGGCCTGCCATGGCTTCCTTATAGCTATTAGGTTCATCTGTATTTATTAGTGTACCATCACTAATATACGTGTCCCCTTCAGTAGTAATATGAAAACCATAAAACTGGGTTGAAATCTAACTCGTTCGGAACGTCTAAGAGGTAAGGACTCGTCAATCGGTTCAACCGGAGTTTCCTCCTCGGGTTGAGCGCCAGCGATAGAGGTTCCTTCATCACTCGACTCTTGAATCTTTTCAAGATCGATTTGCCTCCCACTGTCTCCTTGGCTTATGATTTCTCGCTCTCAGAAAACCCCTCTCCTCGCAACGAAGACAACATTGTCACTCGGTCTATAGAAGAGATATCCAAAGGATTTTTGTGGGTAGCCGATGAAAATACATCACTCACTACGAGGTTCAAGCTTGTCATGAGTCTCTCGTCTTACGAAAGCCTCACAACCCCAAACCTTGATATGTGCCAACGAGGGAGCTTTCCCTGTCCACATCTCGTGAGGTGTTTTAGCAACCTTCTTTGTCGGGACTAAGTTAAGGATATGGGTGGCAGTTTCTAAGGCATACCCCCATAATGAGATAGGTAGTGAAGCACGACTCATCATGGAACAAACCATGTCCAACAGGGTTCGATTACGCCTCTCTGCCACACCATTTAACTGTGGTGTCCTAGGTGGCGTCAATTGCAAAAACTATTCCGCATTCCTTGAGATAGTCGTGGAACTCAAGACTTAGGTACTCTCCTCCTCGATCGGATTGAAGCATCTTGATTTTCCTGCCCAATTGATTCTCCACTTCATGTTTGAATTCTTTGAACTTTCAAACGTTTCTGACTTGTGCTTGATTAAGTAAATATACCCATATCTACTATAATCATCGGTGAAAGTCACGTAGAGGCGGTTTGCATCCCTTGTGGTCGATCTAAAGGGCCCACACACGTCGGTGTGTATGAGATCCAATAAACCCTCACCCATTTCACAAGTGCCAGTGAAGGGTGACTTAGTCATCTTTCCAAGTAAACAAGACTCACACGTGTCATCGTCCTTAAGGTCGAATGACTCCAACACTCCATCCTTTTGGAGTTGGGCTATGCGTTTCTTGTTGACATGTCCAAGACGACAATGCCACAAGCATGCTTTATCCACACTTTTGGAAGAATCCATACACAATACATCATTTCCTAGGTTATCCACAACCATAACAGTTTCATAAATTCCAATACAAGGCAATGCTTCAAAATATAAATCACCATTTAGATAAGCATAAATCAAACCATTCTCATTATTAAACGAATATCTAAATCCTTGTTTAAACAAACCATGAAATGAAATGATTTTTCTTGCCATATCTAGCGAGTAGCAACAACTATTTAAATCTAAACCTAATCCATTACTAAGCACTAGAGAATACACTCCAATCTTGGTGACAGACGATGATCTTCTGTTCCCCATGATTAGATCTATTCTTCCATGCTCCACATCCCTATTTCTTCTTAGTCCCTGCAAATCAGAACATATGTGATAACCACATCCTGTATCAAGAACCCAAGAAATAGCATGCGATGAATCATTAGATTTAATTATGCAAATACCTGCGAAAGATGGCTTGATCTTCCCATCCTTGATGGCTTGCAGATATCCCGGGCAACTTCTTTTTCAATGCCCTATTTTGTGGCAGTGGTGGCACTCTCCTTTGGGTTCGAGTCGGGCTTGGCAGGACCAACTTTGGTCCCACTAGAAGAGGAACCATCTTTGAACTTTCCCTTGTGGTGGCTCTTTGAAGGAGCCTTCCTCTTCTTGCCCCTCCCTTGCCCAATAGCCAAAACAGGAGCAGCGGGTGGAGTGGGAGTTAATGCAATAGACTTGTCCTTGAGGTTGCTCTCAGTAGTCCTTAGGAGCCCTTGGAGTTTACTTAGGGTGACCTCTTCCTTGTTGATATGGTAGGTCATCCTAAATTGGTTGTAGCACGAGGGCAAGGAGTGAAGAACGATGTTGATTGCCAAATCTTCCCCAAAGTTAACATTTAACTTGCGAAGACGATCAACATATTTTTGCATCTTTTGCAAGTGCACGGTTAGAGACTCTTCACTTCCCATCTTAGCGGTGATCATGTTCGTGATGATCTCATAGCGCTCTTGCCTTGCGGTTTGGTGGTATCTCTCCATCAAGTCTTGATGCATTTCGTACGGATACATGTCCTCATAGGACTTTTGGAGTTCGGGGTTCATTGTGGCTAGCATAATGCAATGAACTTTCGTTGCATCATGCTCATGGGTCTCAAAGATGGCCATTTCTTCGGGAGTAGCGATTTCCGGATTGATCTTTTCAAGCTTCTCGTCGAGGACATACTCTTTGTCCTCGTAGCGAGCAATCGTGCGAATGCATCTTATCCATTCGCTAAAGTTCGATCCATCAAATGTCACCTTTTGACATAGGCTCATTAGCGAGAATGAGCTAGCAGCAACGTTGTTCACGTTAGACATTTACAAATAGAAAGGAACAAAGTTTGATTAGAATTAAATCCCTAATTAAACACCTAAAATGAAAAATTAGGGCTAGGACCCAACAACATTATTTACACATTAGAAAAGGGATGCCGTAATCCAATATGCAAATAATTTGGAGGTAAGTGAATGACGATTCACTAATTCTTCACCATGAAAAACATAAAGGCTTAAGTTTTAAATGTATTGAGAATTCCTAGATTTCCTTTGAGATTCATTGAACTTTTCAATGGCATGTTTAAATCTCGATATGCCCCTCTCGTTTGTGACTGGGATGCTGAGGATCACAAAGTGGGTGTGAATAACCATGCAAATGTACATGGTGCCCTCATTGTTACAGTCACCTATTCGATGTGCCAGTTAACCACACACACTCCATCGAACTATGACTAACAATGAGTCACCCTTTTCCACCTTTTCTTAGAACCAATTAGGGTGCCGGTTAACCACACACACTCCACTAACTTCTTAGCAAGGGTGCAAAGTGTAATTTCATGGGATTGCATCAATTCAATTTTTCCTAAAGTAACTAGGATTGGGAATTTGAAAAATGTTTGGTTACTTTACATTGATTCATTATACTTATTAATGAAGAGAGGATTGCCCTATCCTACCCGTTCGGCTAACGACCCTCCACCAATTAAGGAAGCGGTGGGTAAGAGTGGATACCCATTAAATGACCATTTTATAGGCCATAACCTTATACCCCCCTTATAGATCGGCTTCTTGAATGAAGTCTACTAACGGTAAGACTAGCATTTTAGTTATACATATATATTTATTAATCTTGTAATAATATAATAGTATAGGGTGTATTTTGAACATTTCAAAATACTAGGGTTTTAATCTCAATTTAAAATTTTCGAAATTTAAGACCTTTTAAATTAAAATTTTAAATATTAAAACTCTTGATTTAATAATTATCTTGAATTAAACTATTAATTTAAATTATTAAATCATAAGGGATTATTAAATCATAAAGGATAATTACCATTTAAACAATTAACTTATCCTAGTCCCTTTAATCCCTCTAAATTTCGAAAATCATGGGATGGGATAATTCAAAATTTTTAATTACCATATTTAACCATTAAAAGATAATTACAAGATATGAGATTATCCAAATCCCTAAAATTTAGGATCTTATCTTGGGGAGAAGGCTAATCTCGAAAATCCTAGGGTTTGCAAACCCTAGATTTCGAAATCTTGGGACTTAAAGAAAGGATTAGAAAAAACCCTCACCAAAATTTCGCAATTTAAGGTTTAGGAACCCTAATCTCGAAAATCTTGCCTCCTAGGGTTTATTGGCTACAAACCCTAATATGTCAAGTTCATACAATTGTATAATACTAATTGAAAACAAATTAACCAAATTCTCTGATACCACTTATGGGTTTTGTACAAACAATCCTATGTGTGCATGCAACCCTAGATTTGGATCTATGTTTTTCTCTATTAGATACATAACATTATGAACACATGAAGAACCCTAGCATGTTCCTAGTATTTTAGAAATTCATATAGTAGGATAGATCACATACCTCTTGTTGTTATATTGCAATAACAACTCAAATCTTCAAACCCTAAGTCTTGAAAGCAAGTACCACAAGTGTAGTAACTATAATGGCTCACAAACATCACAAGCAAATGGAGAGGCAGAGAGAGAGAAGAAAGGAGGTAGAAATCAGCTCTAGGAACCCTAGGGATCATGTGGACAATTTCTATAGCCTTAGGGGTATTTATATAGGGTAGAGATTAGGGTTTCAGTCCTTATCCTTATCTAGTTGCTTGCCCACCAAGTAACCAAAAGATAAGCCTTGAAATCCCTATCCTTGGACGATTTCAAGATTCCTTATCCCTTGAATTCGTCCAATCTATATCTAGGGTAACCATTTCCCTACTTTGCAACTATCATATAATTACAATTCAGCCCCTCTAGTTTAATTAATTACACTTGATCACAAAATTAATTCTTAATTAATTATTGACCAATATTAATTAAACAAATATGATTTCTCCTTTAATATATTATTCTTATAATATATTAATAAATCATAATAACCTCTTTCTCTATTTCTTTCTCAAGTCAAGTTGCTTTGGTGAAGGCAACCCAAAAGGACCATGTACAACTGGGTCAAGTACTTACCAAATATGGTTACGGGCTTAGACACTAATCCAACAAAAGCAACATCAAAACAACAGCCAACTAACCCCTATCTAAACTATTCTAAAAATCTACAAAATAAACGTGGCCTACATGGCCTTTACTTATTCAAACTCTTAGAGAAAAAAAAATAAAACTACAAGGAGTAAAATACCCCTAAAGACAATTACTTGATTTTGACTCGGTTTGGATTAACACCAACACTCCCCCTTTAATCCAAACTATTCCTGCTAAGCTTCTTTCTTTCTATCACATACTTTGGTACTCAGCCTTTCTTTCTCAGGCAAACCACCGATCTGTTGGGTTTTTATTCAAAAATCTGGTTTCACAACCGATAAAAAATGACAATGGAAGATTTAAAAAATGTTGAATAAAACTAAAACTATTTTACCCACCAAGGATCATTTTACAAGAGTTAGAAAGATTAAGACAACCATAGAAGGGAAAACATAACAACCTTTGAAGACTTTGATCCTCACAGGAGGTTGGAAATTGATGAAATATGGCATGAAACTCTAAAACAAGAGTTCTCTAGAAATATCCACCAAGCAAGAGTAAAACCATCAAAATATACTAGTATACACTTGTGATTTGTTGTTCATAAGCCTTTGAAATATATCCCAAATATATGTTCAAAGGTGAAGCAACAAAGAGACTTTGGCTAACATCAAAATACAAGAGAATGGAGGAAAAGAAGAGTCTTCAAATTCCGAAATTTGGCAACCCCTTGGAGCCCCTCATGCTCACGGCTTTTCCTTCAAAAGAAGAGAGAAAACTTATGCAAAAACTTGTTTCAAATGTCTTCCATGTCCTTCCTTATATAATGACCAAAATGTGAAAGGGAGACAATAAAGCAAAAGTATGGACAACTTTGTTCCAAGCATGACATGAATTGATTAAACAATTCAAAAGAAGACCATGCTTGGTCTCCCCTTCATTTTTCGAAAAAGCTAGGCACAATAGAAGACAAAAGTTGTCTCATGACTAGTTTATATATACATGTTATTTATATAAAAGTCAATCATTTTTTATAAAGAATTCCCAACATATATATATATATATATATATATATATATATATATATATATATATATATATATAAATATCTCATTTTATATAAAACTATCTTTTATATAAATTGTAACTAGCTTATTTTATATAAAACTACCTTCTATATAAATTGAACTAGTCTATTAAGATATAAATATAACTTATAAATAATCATACTTTATAATATATTTCATAAATTGATATTTCTCCAATAAATATTATTTCGACAAATAATAAATTCTCAATTAGTAAAATATTATTTCCATGAAATAATAATTTTTCAATTAAAAACAAGTTTTGATATATTTATTAATGATCAAATTATATTAATAAATATACAATTGACGGTAACTTGCTATATGATGTGACTCTATAGGATCATATATTATTAACAATATCATTCTATAATGAGTCTTGGGCATACTAGATCTTTCACGATCTTGCTTACCGCCTTTGGTCTCGGTCTTCTCGCCATCGCTAAACTTTTCCGGAGACGGGCTTTAGCAGTCTTTGCTGGAATTTTTTGCTTTCTCGGGCCTTGCTTCTTTTCTTTCATCCTTGATTGCTGCTTGTTTCTTATTTCTTGCTTGCTAACATACAACAACCTTCTACTCCTACGTATTTCTTCTAATCAATAGATGTGACCGACCATGCTACTTGCTTTCATTCATTCTCCTGATCACCAAATGTGGCCAGCCTTGGTGCTTTCTTTCATTTTTATTGTTTGCTTTCTTCCTATCGACCTGCTTGCTTGTTTTCTTCCTCAACAACCGTCGGCTGCCATCTCTAGGATCGAACCACCACAACCGGACCTTCATCTGTCAACACCATTGTGAGCCATTAACGCCACAACAGAACATGAACATATCACAACCAAGAACCGCCCTTGTTAACTCTGATACCAAGTGTTGGAAATCAGCCTCCTCGGACCCGAAATCACACTCTAAACAATCAAAACACCAATTTGTATTGACACTAGTAATATTACTTTCAAAGTAAAACTTCTTCTATTATACTATCATTCAAAACAACAACATATGTAAATAAATAACCAAACTTATCCTAAAAACTTGGAACGTCTGCCTACTAATAGTCTACTTAGTCAAAGCAACAAAACAAAAGTCAACTAACCCATATCTAAACTATTGTAAAAATCTCCAAAATAAATGTCACCTACATGACCTTTACTTATTCAAACTTTTAAAAAAATAAAGAAAACTACAAGAATGACTAAAATACCCATAAATTTAATTATTTGATTTTGACTTGGTTTGGATTAACACCAACATATCCTATGTCGAGTGCAAGATAGAATAAGAAATGGTTATTTGTATTATAAAAAATGAGTAAGTTAACGCTTACATTAAACAATCCTAATTCTTCCTAGTTGTAACTAAAAAGGTTTTAAACTTGCTTATATAAAAAAGAAGGGTCAAGTAGCTTGGTTCTATCAGATACATGTGCTTGCCTATGTTTTAAAGTTAAGATTTTCATATAAAAACCGGATTTTTAGTGGTTGGATAGGGCTGGTTGAACCAGATTTTTGGTAAACCGGCTGGTTTTTATTGATTTAAAAACAAAGAGTTTTTGAGCTGAGAAAGAAAACCAGTGACCGTTTTCCGGTTCAACCGGTTAGTTTGGTCTAGTTTTTAAAATCACGCATTTGTGTAATTCAATGTACTTGTGAACAGGGCCGGATTTAAGAGGGGGCAAGGTAGGCAGCCGCACATGGCCCAAAAAAAATAGAGCCTTAGGTTTGGTCTTATTGTTTATTTAATATTTATATAAATAATAAATTGTTCAAAGAAAGGCATAAATTACTTATGGTCCAAACGTAAGCGTCGCCCTTCAAGTGCGCGTATCCAAACTATTAGGGCTGGAATCCCTTCAAGCGTGTCTGTTCTTTTTAATTGTGTTAACTTTCTTTGTGTGCTTCTACTAAATTCTCGTGTTTTTATTTTTTATTTATTTATTATTATTTTTTTTTTTTTTTGCATCCATTAAGAACAAAATTGCAAGATTTATCATGTAATATTTTAGTAAATCATTAAGTAATTTTGTAAAAGATTAATTACTTTATTTTTATTGACTTTTAATACACTATGCATCCATTTGTTTCACTAATTTATAATGACTTCCAAAAAGATAATGATAGTGACGAATTCTAGTTATCAATAGGGAATCGTTGAACGGTTGAAGAAAAAAAGTAGATTTTTGTCACATTTTACTAATGACCAAACTAACATTTAAAATCTTCATTTTACTAAAAAATTATATCTTTAGTGAAATTGTAGTATAAAATATCCGGTCCGGAATAGTTAGTCGATACTCATTAAAATACTATGATTTTGCTATTTTTATTGCTATCAAGTTTATCGTTGTTTTATAAAAAAAAAAAAAAAAAACAGCTTATGTAATTCAATTCGTTCCACGTTAAGAACTAAGGGTTTTTTTTCTTCGGTTCGTCCAGGGCATTTGAATATTCAGGAGTCCTGACCCTGCTTGTGAAACATCATTTTTATAACCTTTTACCGTAATAAATCCATGTAGTTTTATGTAAAAGACGATCTTCTACAGAATCAAACATTTTTAATTAAGGCAGTTTTATGTGAAAGATCTTCTAAAGAATCAAAACATTTTTTAATGAAGGCTTTTGGTTAAGCAAAGTAACCCTAAAAACAACTAATAACGCCTGCTAACTCAATTTTACAGTTGACGCATAATTGTGGTATTAGGAAGCGTTAAATGTAAACCTCTTTAATTAGTTTACTCAGTGAACACATGTAAGCCAATAAAAAGCTTATTTCTTTTTGTTGGAGAATATTGTTATTAGAAGAAAAAGATTTGCTCATTTTTGAGCGTACGAAAAGATTTCCAAATCTTATATACAGAAACAAGACCAAATAAATAACCATGATACTATATTTGATATAGAATAAAGCTATATATCAACTGTCATAAAACTAGTTCATCTTGAAACGGATTCGAATATTGTTGATATCCTTTGTGAATTTGATGATGTGTTCCATTTTTCATTACCTAAAAACCTCAAATCCTGCAACTTTTCACACTTTCTCTTAGCTTTTCTTTAGGTGGGTTTCATATAGCTTTTGCACACCTCTCACTGTATCTATGTGGTAGATAGAATCTTTAGAGTGTGATTGATTTTATGCAAACAAGAAAAGACCCATGATATGTTGGTTTTTCTCTCATCATAATCGTGACAGAGAGCTTGTGGTTGAATAATTATGGCTAACCACCTTTTCCAAGGTCTAAATTCTCTAATCCAGCAACATGTCCAATTCTCATTGCGTTGTTTACAAGTGATCTTCTGAAAAAAAGGAATACTACACTGTTATCAAGATGACCCTCCAGTCCTCCACCCCTCTTAATTATTTAACCCTCTAATTCACTATGCTGTCTTCTCTCTCTATACTACTCTCTCTCATCATCATCATCTTAAATAAATAAACACCCATCTCCCTTCTTCCTCTCTCAAACATCTTTCTTTATATGTGTATACCGTAGTGTTTGAGTGTGTGCTTTTATGGTATTAGGGTATTTCATACTCCCGACTTTAATTCATGGCGGTTTAATAAAGGGCTTCCTGCAGATTTCTTTGGCATTCTGTCCACCTCCCTATTCATTGATCAAAGCTCACTATAGGAAAAAACATAAAGTAACTATAGTGCGTGTGTGTGTCTATGTGTGTAATTAGGGTTTCGTTGTTTGATATGAAGAAAAACAAAGAATCTAACTCAAGATTTTTTCTTCTTCTTCTCTCTCTCTCTCTCTCTCTCTCTCTGTTGCAACTAGTGGGTAATTTAGTCCGGGAGGTGGGCATACTGTCAACGGAGCTCTGTTGGTATCTCTTTGTAAAACCGTCTTGAATCTTTTCTCTATATTAGTCTCCAACAGTCGTTATACTATTCACCAAGAAAACGAACTGTTACATATCATGGCTACTGTGAGTTTTGTGTGTATGTGTGCTTTCTATGCTTTTGGTTTTGACCTATTGGATATAGTTGAAGCCATTATGCTTTTTGCAGTACTGGGGTGATGATTCATTCCCAAAAGCAGAGATCTTTGTGTTGATCATCATCATCAAAAGCACAACACTTGCTTTTTACCGTAAGTCCTTCCCTTTGACCCTTTCAACTTCAAATCAAAACCCTAGTTTATATATATATATATATATATATATATATATATATATATATATATATATATATATATATATATATATATGTTTCTGATGGGAACTTGGTCTTCTGAACTGTTTTGTGCAAGTTAAGTGTTTAGATCTTAAAATTATCTGATGCCTGTTTGATAAACGGCTGTGAAACATGGCGAGACTCATTACTAGTGTTTGTTGCAGATTCAAGTGTGGGATTCGAGTATATTTGTTTAAATATATGTCTTTGGGTTCTTAATATATTTTGGATTGCATTTGGAAGTTAAGATCTTTGTGTTAAATCATTGGAATATGTTTTTAATGCGTAGATTCTAGATATAAACATGTCATGTCTGCCAGATATAAGGTGACTTCTGGTAACATGCATTATCTCTAGTAAATGATTACCATTTTGAATGTAGTTATCCATAATGGAAAACGCCAAAAGTAACAAGTTTGTTTTAGAAAATTCTAAAGCTTCATAATCATATACGTAAGTATATATATTAGATATAATCAGTCGATCGAAAGACATGGATGTTGTAGTTTGGTGTGGAGCATATGTTTAAGGTTTTTAGTGAATAATATGGGTGTTGTACTGCGTGCATTAAGAGTTGTAACCCTATAATGATTGGTAGGAAATTTAAGGTGAGAGATATTTAAGGATTGTAGTAGCATTAATGAAAAAGGAAGAAGATGGTGCAAAAGGGATGAAGAGGTGGAGGTACCACCAGCACCAGTTTTGTCAGTCAATTCATCATCATTCACTTGTATCAGTTGTTATGTGTTTGTGTGTATGTATATTCTTTTTGCTACTGTCACTCATCATTTAATGACTTCAATTTTTCTACGACATCAAAAATCAAAGAGTTGTATTATAGTATTAATTACGTGGTTGGTAGATTTATTTACAATAAATGTTATTAAAAAGGATTACCTAACAAGTAGACAACAAGTAACAATCAACAAAATTGTTTTATTTTTTATTATTATTTTACGATAACGCTCCCTGGAGCCTCCTACATTGATTGTAATCAATCATATATCCACATGATCACTTTTTCATTATCGTTGGTCGAACGGCCTACCTTAAAAAAGTTTTCTACGAAAAAATATCATATATATAAAGTTGTTACGCCTTCCATGTAGTTTGTTATTTTGCTGTACGTGTTAGTTCGAAGTCTTTGCACCTCTCTCTCTCTCTCTCTCTCTCTCAATATGCATAAGAATGAAGTTCTCGTGGAAATGGAGATTGATTAAATGTCTAGGGATCTTATGGATAATTATGTTGGGATTCTCAGCACAACAGGCGTGCATCAACTTCCAAGCCGACATGGTGATTAGATCTTTGTTTATCGATCTAATCTTTGGTAAAAGGTAAATTCGTGTTTTTAGGGACGGATTAAGCTTGGTTGAATAGTGATGGAATTTCGTTAAGATATTGGTGTCTTAATTCATTCATTTAGGTGGGCGTGGGGATGTCAAGAGCTTGGCAACGGTGATGTGAAAAATGATGTGGCATGGAAACACTACATTTTGCATACGAAGGTTTTATGTCTTCCTTGGTAAAATCTTGTTTTTCTCTTTCTTTGTCATTGTGTTGGAGAAGGCGACCGAAGTGGAGTTCGACACCCCTCTATATGACTCCCTCCACTCTTACGGTTGCTACCAAATAAGGGAAGGTGGTGTATATGATGAGCTTCAAGATGCTTTTTGACATGACTAATCGGACACTATCAAGGTTTTTGTGGGTGCGATTCTTTTTGCGATTCATGTTCTAGAGATTTCTGCCCTGCATTTAAAGAGGAAGTTGCAAAACAAGATGATGATGTTGTTGGAGATGGATATGTACATGTTTTAATACATCGATTAGCTATGAGCTAAATAACTATTGGAACCGAATCGAACTAGAATAGAAATTCAAGGGGAACTGGAAGTTGGGTTAAGTTCTTACCGTCATAATTTTTTTGTACGAGCTCAGAATGAATTGATATTTTCTAGGCATTTAGTCATTGGTTTTGGCTACATTTTAGGTTCTAAAAACATCTTAATTGGTTAAGAATTAGATGAATTTCTGTTTTTAGGGTTGGTTTTATTTTGTGTAAAAATTTTACTCATCTTTAAATAGCTATATAACTTTTTTCATACAAGTTTGGAATGCGTTGATTTTTAAACATGCAGCTTGTTCAGTCGATTTAGCATTATGTTTATTTGCTAATATAACAAACGACCATTTCTTTGTCTAAGATGTTATTTTGATGATTATTTAAATTATTCGTTATATGATAAAAGTTGATGAAAATTGTAAGATTGAAAGGTGAAATACAAATGTGTTGGACAAAAGGGACAATGTTATGCGCAAAAATCATGTTGTGGGATAGATTGACATTACCTAAGTGTTTTGTTTTGGTTGCTCCGATTCAGGCGATTGAACGAGATGTGGAAATAAGATAGACCTACAACTTTCATGTCCTGTGCTATAACCAATTCCATCGTTATCATTGCGGAAATCAGAACTGAAGTTGGATTACAAAGGCTATGGAATCCGAAAATCACATGCAAAACCCAAAATCCTACATTGTTGTCATTCCAAAAAACTATATCGCCCGCTTTAAAACCCATTCAACCATACCATATCATTGCAAAATCTAAACCTACACACATACATTCCTTTATCACGTAAATCTCACCATGTATTTTTTTTTCTCCATGGCATACACCCTGCCAGTTTGTCGCAATAGATGAAGGATCAAACCCTAATCTAGGGTTTATACGAATTTTACTAACCGGGGGTAGAATTTTGGTTATGGAGAAAAGAGATGAGTGGTGGAAAATTTTTACAAGGTAATCAACAGCTCTATGGTTTACCCATATCAGTCTATTTATAGATTGCAGATAGAATCCTAGACGGATTCAAACTCTTAAAATTAATCCTTATCTAATTCAAACACGCCTTCTCCTTATAAGGAAGCCTGTCATTTTCGTCCATATCAGAGTCTCCAAAAGCTTATGGAATATTCTAATTAATTTCTTGGTTTAATTAATATTCAAATTCTTGAATTAATTAAAACCTTTTAAATAAATTATAGTTAATTTATTAATCCTTTAATAAATTAACAACTTATTTATCTCTATTTTCTTATTGTTATTTAGGTGATGAGGTCAACCCAAAAGGACCTTGTTATTATTAAAAATATTATCAAAATGGTTAATGACTTTGGACACTATTTTCAATAGTCCCGCATTTGGAAATAACGTTAACTTTTTCGATCAAAATATTGCACTAACAATCAACAAGGAGTAGTCATCCAATGCAACTGCCAAATTCTTGACATAGTCAAGTTTAGCCCTTAGATAAGTGATCAATTATTCATTTGTTCTAGATATTTGTATGAACTCGAGACATGTATATATAAGGGTCAATCTCATAGTTCAACATTCTGTTTCCCGATAAATATTTGTGACGACTACATATGACTGTTAAATTGAACAAATTGATTTTAGTCGGGACCCGACCAGGCATATTAGATGTCAACGCCAAATTATCGAGGGCTGAAGAATATTGCTTCTCATGAAAGACAAAAAGAATAAATAAACGTTGACTACATAGTTTCTGTCTACTGTTTCTACGTAGCCTCCTGGATCCCTAGTAGAAATTTGTGGCCCCTTATTCTAATGCAGAAACAGAAAGGCACGTTGCAAACAATAGAGAAATGCTAGGTTAGAAAGCGATGCCGAGGGATGGACCCCAATATTTCTATCTGATGCCTAAGTTGGATGTCAGTTTGAAGTATTACTAAACTGTATGTGGTGAGAAAGTTCTAACCTTACCAATGTGTATTGGGGTTATTATATATAGACGAGAGAGTTCGGATACTTACTTCTTTGACTAGGTTATGCAGTTTTCCATTGGATGCAAGGGATGCACCCTTAAATATAATTGTATTGCATTTTTCGTGTTTCCAGGGATGTTGTAACAGCTCAAATTTCAAACCATTTTAAAAAAAAATCTCAAAACATAGTTAATAGCATCAAACCATGCCAAAAATGTAATTTTCAAATACAAAATATCATGAAACAAAGTCAAATATCCCAGAATCCACATAAACTCTAATCATCAAGCTGGTGTGTACACTCATATCGGTGCCTTCCTGCGATCTTATGAGGTACCTGAAACACATTTAATCAACACTGTAAGCACAAAGCTTAGTGAGTTCCCCAAAATACCATATACACAAATAATTAGCTTCTCGTGGATAAATCTCGATAAGGACCCTCCAGTCATGTGTCTCAACGAAGACCCTCCGGTCTCACGTCTCGGTATGGACCCTCCGGTCGCAGCTCAATAAATACACAAAATAACATAACATCATAAGTCACAAAGACAGAATGCATAATAACACATAAACAGATAAGACCCTCCGTTCAGTAATAATTTAAGATCTTCCAGTCCATAACATGAATAAGACCCTCCGGTCACACAAAAGTTACCACACAAGTAAGTATAGTGAGAGGATTGACCTCTCGCTGGAAAGGAATCAATCTCGCACCCGAACTGCCGGTCCAAACTCCGCCTAAATATGTGGCATTCATCTCTAATAAATAAATAATACTAATAACCCCAAAATGCTAAACCGAGTCTCTCTACAAAATCTCAAGAGGGTGAAATACCATTTTTCACCTCCTCGGCCAAAAGTCCACAAAATGGCCATAAGCTCAAAAGTCAAGGAAAGTCAACACCCAGCATGCACGTTCGGCGTATAGCCCTCTACGATGGGCGTACAACGAACCATGCATGCATCGGGGGTTCTCAATGCTATGTTACGTGTAGCTGGGAGTACGCATGGCGTACGTCTCAGATTTCCACTCTTCACTTCACTTGGTCTTAATATGTTAAGACAAATGCTACAACTATAGATCTGAGCTGAATAAAGCCTATTACTTCATAAAGTCATGGACTTTAAGCCTTAGCATGGTTGGAAAAGTCCCAAACTCACAAACTCTAACCTTTTCAACACAAAGGTCCACATAACTAATGCATGGAGAGGTTTAGACGACCAAGTTCCCATTTTTATGAATCTAGACAACCAAATACACTTAAAAGGACAGGAGATATGCTCTGGAGTTCACAAAACCCATAAAGCTCCAAAATTGGGACATAAAACTCTAAAAATGGACCCAAAACATGAACTAACACAACAATGAGCAAGTTTCGAACTTGATACCTTTGGAAGGTGCACCAACAAGAGTAGAACTCAGATCCAAGAACTAGAAGCACAATCTATCCTTCCTTCAAGGCTCCTTCTTCACCAAAAGCTTCACAAGAACACTCAAATGAGCCACAAACACTCACACAGGCTAGGAATACGAATTGAATTAGCGTTTGAAGGAGATTGAAGGCTGGAAATGGTGGCTGGAAATGAGGCCATCATGCTCCTTAAATAGGGGCACAAAAGGGCATTAGGTTTTACTCTAAGCCTAGTACACCCAATGTACCCTCTAGTACACCTAGTGTCCTAGGTGTCCTCCGCGATCATGCAAAGTGCATGAGTATGCTATGCGTACACATGCATACGCCTCGTGTACTCAATTGCCACCTTTTCTCAATAAGGACTAGTCTTGACAAATACATAAAAGATTAAGCTCAATGAATTATACCTCTTTTTGGGATGTTACATATGTTGCATAAGGATTTGTATGGATGATCTTCTTATTATAATATACTCCCTCTATCCTATATTAATAGTCCATGTCTCCTTTTTGGTTTGTCCCAAAATAATAGCCTACTTCTAAAAATAAATATCCCTTTTACCAAAATACACTCATTATTAGTTAACCTGCCATGTAATTTAATACAACAAAAGCATGGAATTAAATGCAACAAAAGGGTACAATTTTCATTTCATTTAATAAAGTCAGAGGTAATTAATGTTTTCTTAATGTATGTATTTTTTGTCCATGGATAATAATTTTGGGATAGAGGGAGTATTGTGTTGCGAGTTTACACAATTGGTTTGCATTCGATAAGGAGAATCGACTTAGTAAGCTATGGGGTTAATGTGTTGAGTTGTCCTATTTTAATGTTGCTATATCACCTTTGTATATGGGCTAACCCCGATACAACATTATCTACTAGTCATATCATACATGGACATACCCTTTATGACTACCAGTTATGAATAGCGTTGGAGCAGACCAATGCACAACATATTTCATAAGTAAAACCCGATATGTATCTCATTTTAAAGAATAAAAGATATTATCATCTTAGATTTACTCGTGACTAGATCCATGAAGTAATTTCTAAGTGCAGGTTTTCCCAATACTTAAAATCCTCATTTTAAGTACTTACGCAGTGCTAGCTCAATCTCTTATGCAATGTCCAATCTTGTATGGTCTAATCAACTAACACTCATGACACTCTTAAATTCCAATTACTCATTCCCGAGAGTATCAACGACAATAGAGTTTTGACCATAATTAAATTTTCTAGAAGTGCTTTGAAAACATGCCAAAGTAAAACACAGTAATGAGTAACACAAATTTGCTTGCAACAAATCCTCTTTATTAAGTCTCCAAAAATAAATACCAAAATGGTTACAATTCATATTTTGATATGTTTCCAAATTAAAACAAACTATTAAGTGTTCTTAAGTTAAATAATTTTCAAATCAAATGCCTTGTGATCGAGTCTTACTATCAGACTTGTTGACTTAGCGAATGGATCAAGAAGATTTCCTTTCAATATGATTATATCGACCATGATGTCTTCATATTCTAACAACTATCAAATGTGATGGTACTTAGTGAGTATACATCATATGAGCATGCATGACTTGGGATCCAACTTGAGGTAATTTCACCCTTTTAATCACAAGAACCTTCAAAAGTACCGTCAATGATTAAATTGTAACAATGATGTCATTAATGAATATCTTTTAGCCACATAGTTTCTGTAACGCCCTGTTCCGAATCATTTCCTAATGCGGGGCGGTGACCCGAAGACCGAGTATCGTTAGGCTTAGGGCCTTTGAGGAAAAGATATTTAGACCCATTTGGGTGTAGGCAATGTAATTTGGATGATCCGGGAGTTCGGTTTGTGTTTTGGAGTCAAGTGGTATTTCGGTAGAGTGTCCGTTTGGGCTTTTATGGAAATTGGATTATTATTCAGGAAGTTTTAAGGCAAGTATGAGTTCATTGAAGTGTAAACCTTCTCATTACCTCTTTGTGTATATAAGTATCGTCCTAAACGGAATTATAACGAAGATGTTATGGCCTTTGGAAGATTCATGGGTTTAGGGTTAAAAGAAGTACGCAGAGCGTACACATGTGTATGCATGGCGTACTAGTGCTAAGGCAAGTACGCAGCGCGTACAATGGTGTATGCTGGGCATACTAAGAAATTTGATCGCGGGTGCCATAGTGATTTTCACAAAAGTACTTACTAATTTTAATATTTATAACCTAACAAACTTAACTAACTATGCACTTATAGGCAGTGTACCTAGTCAGATTACAATATAGCTTGGGTAAGTCGGGTGTCGATCACAGGGAACGGTGTTCTAATTAATTTACTTACTATTAAATTAACCTAATTTATTAACAAGTTTAAAAGGGGTTTTACCTGATTTTACAAGATCAGATGAACTTAAATTCAAATTCAATAGATAAAAACACACTCTTGTTTAGTTTGAATCCACTTCTCCCTTATGGCTAGCTAATGATTACGGATTATTAAGTTGGTTTTTTTAGTTGTATTAGTAATTTAGTTCTAACTTTACCAATAATTAACTAATTCATGTCAAACCATGTATGTTCACACATAATTAAACACAAAACTAATTATGAATGTAAATATGTTATGTAAGATTTGTTGTATAAACGCAATCATGGTCACAATATACGTTCTCTTGCACAGCTAAGCTTATTTATTCTAATTACTAACTAAGATTGGTCAATCCTAGCTCTAACAATTCAATGTTCACTAAATCATTAGGTAAACAGGTTCATGCAGTTTAATGGTCACTAAGCTACACAGAACATGCAATCAAGCAAATAGATAAACAAATAATAGCATGCTAGGTTATTCAAATCAAACACAAGCAATTTTTACCAACTAAACTTAATCCATAAGCATATAACTATTCATAAGTTTAAAGCTTCATCTAGCTAAACAAGAGTAGCTAGATTCAGCTGCTCATCATAGCAACTAAACCAACACGGCTAAAAATAATGAAAGACATGTTCTTATTTAACTAAAATATAAACCTTTACTTCTTTTGGTGTTGAAAACCCTCTTCCAGAACCTTTCTTTCGCTCTTAATCGTCTCCTGGAACTCTTTTCGTCTGCCCAAAAGCTTCTCCCTTTCGTAATAATCAGGAGGACTTATATAATCCTCAAAAACCCGCGCCACGTCGTGGCCAGATGCGCCACGTCGTGGGATTCAAGCAATTCGTATCCTTCAAGGAAATCCTCAGCGTCGCGATGTTTATCTTCTGGAACACCCGTGCCACGTCGTGAACTTCATCGCCACGTCGTGAATTGAGTGTTTATCATGAATTTATTATTTTCTTGTCTTTCAAGCCTCCCATGTTCCACATTTTGGCACTTTTGGTCCCTCTCTTCGAAAATCCTTTATATTGACTGAAAATAACAATTTAAAGTCATAAGTATCATTATTCTAAACATATTATCAATTTATTAATAAAAATGTACTTAAATATTGCCTAAAAATAAGTATAAATATGGCAATATCAAAATACCCCACACTTATGCTTTGCTTGCCCTCAAGCAAATTTAAACTTAATTCTTAATTACTAACACCACACGGAACAATCCAACTCTAGTTCAGCCATTATGCCAAGACCTCAACACATGCTTTTGTGTCTAAAATTTTCCTAAAGTACCCCCCATACTTTAAATACTCACAATCTTCATAAACACTCGCCTACTTTTTCCGAACAATGCTCATTTTATGCAACCCTATGAATCCATCCTCAGAAAACCTCCTTATCCTCAAGGTATTTTTAGTTGAGCAACCTAAGCATACATAATCTAGAATTACAAATTTTCGATACCACTATGGAGCTCTTTTGAAATTCTTCATTTCTTTGGCATTTGATCTCTTTGAATTCACCACCTTATCATCCCTCAAACCAAGCGGGGTTGTGTTTTTGTTCCATGATTTCACTAAAATAAGGGAGGCCACAAATGCACTATAACGTATATTGGCTCAACTAAACATTTGAACTTTCATCGGCTCATCCCACATAATACTAGCAATTATAGCTCAAATTATTATTACTAGATTCAATTATTAAAAATTCAAAATTTTCAATTTTTTACTATCAAATTCTATGATTATCTAGCAAATTTTTACTTTTTCTACCCCTACCCCACACTTATTCCATACAATGCCCTCATTGTATTCATAAAAATAAATCAAAATTAAAGAAAAGAGAGAAAAAGGAACAGACTCCCCTGGGATAGTGGCGTGAGCATCTCCAAAAGTGTGGAAAACGTGCAATTGGACTTCCAAAAATAGAAACTCGTTGTAGAACTGGTTGAATATGTAAATAAACCACGAACATGACTTGAAACTTCAATTCTTCAAAGTGGGTGTTTGTAAGTAAAAATGTGGGCAATGATAAACTGGGTTACGTCGTGGCAGGTGATTGGCCACATTTTGATATGGGTTGAAAACGCGAACACCAAAATGCTGAATTTCTACAAACTGCAATAACGCCATGATGTGGCATTAAAGATTCCATGTCGTGGAAATTGGACATTAGCAGAAAATGGCTTATTTGTTTTATTTACTCTAGCAACTTTGACCAATGGCTAATTGGTTTCAGACGCTTCTATGCAAATATATTTCCCAACTGTAACCTCTCTCCTATTATACCCCACACTTATCTTGAATTGTGGGTTCCAACTCACGACTCTAAGCTTCCTTGACTAGACAAACACGACTCGAAAGTTAACCTTTTATGCTCCTTAGAATTCCAATGCTAATCTGAAAAATGGAACAACCCAAAAGAAAGAAAAAGTAACATCATAGTTCAAGAATGTTTTACATTACACACCAAATTCAAACACAAAACAAAAACTACTCAAAAACAAAAAGAAATAAAATCAATCATCATCTTGATCTTGTGCTCCACTTGGCCCTGCCCCGTCATTCTGCGGACGCCATAGCTCCTCCCATGTCGGAAAATAGGGATACGATGGTGGCATAGAAGGTGGTCGGGTCACACCCAAATGCGAATAAATACCCTCAGTAAGTTGGGTATGGTAAATGGCATGCCCCCGCAGATTATCCAAATACGTTCCCACCCGACTCTGAAAAGGGTCGGTGGGCACTCCCTGCACATACTGCGAAGCAGCATGTTCTTTCTCGACTTCACCACTAGCACGCACATTCCGACGCCGCGGTCTGGCTGGTGGTTGCTGTCCTGGCTGCACCTCCTCCTGCTCGTCATCTATCAGTGGTATAACAAAACGACCCTCAATATTCACCACCGCTCGCATAACACCCAAGACTTGAATGGTCAAGTCTGTGTTCGGGAATCGAGTAAGATTCCTCACAAAGTCATGGGTCAAAATATGATATGACCTAGCCAGGCGAGTAACCAAATACCCCCCAGTAATCGGGCTCCCAGGCCTAGAATTGGCCGCTTTCTTCCCTATGAACCTCGCCAAAATTTTAGGTAAATCACAACAAACTCCCGGGGTAATAAGAGTCCATAAATAAAATAGATTCTGAATGGGGACTTTATCACCATGATGCTTGTGATTTATTGAAAAAGTGATAAGGCGGTGCAAAAATCGGAAAACGGGATTCCAAATTTGTGACTCACTCGAGTCACGATTGTTGTACTCATGGTTAGAAATTCCCCGCCAGAACTGCACATCCATAGTACCGGGAGCAAAATCTCAAACACATCCAAGCAAGAACGGAATGAAAAACGGAGATTGCGTCTCCACTTCTGTATAGAGCCCCATACGCCAAGCAAATTCCCGAAGACTACACTCTCGATATACACCACCCAAACAAAACACAAGTGCCCGGTTGTAGGTGAAATCTAGGGTGCGTTCCTCGAAGAATACGATAGAGAAAAACTCCACCGATAATTCCCGGTACACGGGTTCTTGAATGGCAAATAAATTCCTCCACCCGTGACAAGTGAACGAAAATTGATCTCCAACATAAGTCTTCGACCAATAACGTTCCAACTCCGCTACCATTCCCACTCCACCAAGCCATCCCCAATCGATAATTGGGGCTATTGCAAACTCCCTATTATACAACCATCCAAGCCGATTCTCGTACGTAGTTAGCAACGGTCGGGGAATGTTTTGAGGAAACTGGTATAAGGGATGTATGATTGCTACATCTATCGGGTTTTCCTCCTGTGGAACAGCTCGTTGTGGTCCCATTTCTGCATACAAAAGCAAACCAAAGAAGTAAACATCCAAAGCATTAAAACATATTAACCAGATCTGCCAGAAGTCACGACGTGGCCAGGCTACGCCACATCGTGGGCCGTAGTCGCAAACAACTTCTGGATCGGTCATTTATAAGCGATTTCTACCAAAATTGGTGCTTGGGATTTGTTCCTATGGACATTTAAATGACATGCAATCTAAAATCAATCACTAGATTCAACCAATTTCGTGAATCATACAAACCCTAACCATGAAAACTTGAAATTGGAAGAACTAACTACAAAATAATGAGTAAAACACATACCAAGTAGATTAATTGGCAAGATCTTGCAAGGAAATTGGAAGTAGATTAAGAAATTGGCTGTGGGGTTTTGTTGTTCCCGTTCATGCGGCAGCTTCTAAATATGTTTGGGGCTTATTGGTCAAAGGGTTTTAAGGAAATGGTCCCCCTATTTTTAAAGGCCACGACGTGGCTGGCTATGCCCACGTCGTGGACCTTGAATCTGCTTTATAGTCCCGTGTTTCCATTTCGACCCACGACGTGGATGGCTATGCCCACGTCGTGGAAACTGCCAAATGCAAAATTTTAGTAAACTCTAACATATTAACTAATTACTTTGCATTTCATTCCTTATTTAAAGTTCCCCACAGCTAATTCTTTACCAATTATTAGTTTTTAGATGATGAATTGATGTCTTTCCTAATTAAAAGCTAAAAAAATTTTAAAAAGAAAAGAAAATGCAAACCAAACTCGGGTTGCCTCCCGAGAAGCGCTTCTTTTTCTTGGAGTCTTGAGTTGGACTCTGTGCCTTCTACGTTGAATCTTCGGAAGAGTCTACCACCAGGATCTTTTGTTCCTTGAACCGCCGTTTGTAATCTTGAACTCTCCTTTTATACGCCTTCTTTGAATTCTCCTTTTTAGCTTTTCCATCTTCTTCAAGCTTGCGTTTTGTGCCCTTCGTTTGTTCCTTGCACTCCATAGCATTCTCCTCTTCTTTCACCACTGGCTTTGTTACTCTTGAAGTGACCTCCTCTTCATCACTTGTCATTTCCTCATCCTCTTTGCTCACCCAAGAAGGCGGACTCTTGTAAGCTATGACTTCAATCAAATATGGAACAGATGCCCTCGGTTTTGTCCTCTTGACTTGATGAATTGCCTTTATCTCTTCTTCCATAAGCTTTTCCAGTTCTTCTAGTTCATTCTCTTCATTAATTGTGAACAACTCTTCTTTATCTTCTTGAAAGTCATCTTTTATCCCAAAGACTTCTTGTTCATCTCCAACCCTTAAAGTGAGCTTAGACTCGCGGATATCAACAAGGGCTCCAGCAGTGTTAAGCAATGGCCAACCAAGGATTATTGGAACATCCGGATCTTCTTTCATGTCTAAGACTACAAAGTCTATTGGAAAAACAAATTTTCCAATTTTCACCAAAATATCCTCCATGATGCCGCAGGGTTATGTCACCGAACGATTCGCCATGTGAATCTTCAGTTTTGTAGCCTTCATCTTCTGAATCTCTAATTTTTTATAAAATGAAAAAGGCATTAGATTAATGCTAGCCCCAGAATCGGCTAAAGCATTAACCTTCATTTTATTCCCAAACTCACATGGAAGAGTGAGGCGTCCAGGATCCCCCATCTTTTCTGGTGTTTCTCCCAACACAGCTTTTGAAGTTTGTTCACTTAGAATCACTGTAGACTGCTTCTTTAATTGACTTCGGGTGTCTATCAAGTCTTGCAGTAATTTCTGGTTCTCGGGAGCTTTGGATAAGGACTCGACAAAGGGGGTATTAATTGGGATCCCCTTCACATGCTTTACAAACTCTAAATGCTCCTTCTCCAGTTGACTGAGTGTAGCTCGGGTGGGAAATGGCAAAGGTGGATGATAAGCTGGAACTGGTTCAAATTTTTTTTGATCAGACATGCGCCACGTCGTGGCCAGAGGAGTGCCACGTCGTGGCGAGCCTGGTTCGGCAATTTTTCCACTTTCGATCCTTGATTTCTTAGGCTGCTGCGGTTCTTCTTCCAATGCCTCCAGGAACTCAGATATTGCATCTTCTTCAGTATCGATGGCCATTACGTGAGATTGGGTCTTTACTTCGGGATTCTTTGGGGACAATTTTTCATGAACTAGAGTGGCTAGTTGACCAAATTGTACTTCAAGGTTATGGATGGAGGCTTGCTGGTTCTTTATCAAAGTTTGTTGTTCCAAAATGGCGGAATCAGTGGCATCGTGTCTCTTTTCCGAAGCCTCCATAAACTTCATCAAAATGGTCTCTAGGTCGGGTTTCTTCTCAGCCGGTGGCTGCTCCTTTTGATAAAGGACTCGACCTGTCTGCCTATATTTCTCTTCTTTTTGCTTCTTATACTCTTCATATGGCAGCCACTCCTTCTTCGGTTTCCTCCAGTCCTCATCAAACTTATCCCCACTAGAGTAGCATACTTGAGCTTTTCTGTTCCCAAACTCATCTACATGGCAGTCCTTGGTCAAGTGTGGACCACTACATCTCTCGCACCCCACTCTTATGGCATGTATCGACTGGTCCATTTATGTTATCCTGCGATCCATGTTATTCAGCATGGACATGACAGCTGCAATTTCTTCAGTTTGGGCCCCTCCACCGCCTTTGATTCCAACTTGCCTTGGGTTGTGGTATTCGCGAGAGTGTTTCGCGAATTCTTCAATTAGCTCCTTGACCTCCCTTGGATTTTTCTTTGTCAACGGTCCTTGAGAATCAAGGAGTTGTCTTGTCATCACATTGACCCCATCATAAAAGATTGACATCTCTTGTTGCACATTTAGGTCATGTTGAGGGCAATTTCTGAGCAAGCCCTTGTACCGCTCCCATGCTTTGTATAGTGACTCCACCGGCTGTTGCTCAAAGTTGGCTATTTCCTTCTTGAGTTTGGCTATCTTGGATGGCGGGAAAAACTGGTCCAGGAATTGCTCACGCATGTGAGCCCAAGTGGTGATTGTACCCGGTGGGAGTGCTTTCAACAACTCCTTAGCAGCTCCTTTGAAAGTGATGGGAAGCATCCTAAGCAAGACTGTGTTTCTGTTGACATTTGGGACATTGAAGTAATCCGCAATGTCGTTGACTTCATGTAGATGCTTAAAAGCATCCTCATGATCTTTCCCGAAAAATGGGATGTCCTTCAGTGCGGTCAATATGTGTCCCTTCAGCTTAAATGTGGCAGTGGCAGGTATTGTGGGGTGGACTAAACCGGGACCCACATCTTCTCGGATCCGCTTCTTGTAAGCTCCCATGGACATTTCCTCAATCGCTGCCATCTCGTTCCTTGGCTCGTTCTCGGGTTCGCTCATGTGTTCTTCAAATTCTGGCTCGGTATCGCTTTCGGACTCGGTCTGGACGGGTGTATGATCCGAATTCTCAAGATTGCTCTTGTGCTTTGCTGATGAACTTGACTCTCTTGTCTTCTTTCCCGACTTCCTAGAAAAAGCTGACTTCAATTCTTGCAAGGGCGTCTTTTTCTTGTGAAGTGCAGACTCAGGGTCTTCAAGTGGTGGCACCAAGTGTATGTTTGAGCTTCTGGTCATGAACTCCTGCAACTTGCTAAACTAAAAAAACAT
Organism: Lactuca sativa; assembly: GCF_002870075.4. NCBI lineage: Eukaryota > Viridiplantae > Streptophyta > Magnoliopsida > Asterales > Asteraceae > Lactuca > Lactuca sativa. Next base: position 37,939,675 of record NC_056630.2, on the reverse strand, counting down.
AAAACTGGACTAAAATAAGAAAAACTAATTTCAAATAAAAAAAAATTCTAGTTTTTAACTGTCCACGTCGTGGCCAGAATAGTGCCACGTCGTGGACTCTGTGAATAACAGAAAAATTATTTTGCTGAAAGATTAACTTTTTGTGGGTTTTTACTTCACAAGAAGGATCGATTAATTTAATGCAAATAAATGAGCTAAAAACTAAGCCGTTCCCCGGCAACGGCGCCAAAAACTTGATGTGCACAAAAATACTCACTAATTTTAATATTTATAACCTAACAAACTTAACTAACTATGCACTTATAGGCAGTGTACCTAGTCAGATTACAATATAGCTTGGGTAAGTCGGGTGTGGATCATAGGGAACGGTGTTCTAATTAATTTACTTACTATTAAATTAACCTAATTTATTAACAAGTTTAAAAGGGGTTTTACCTGATTTTACAAGATCAGATGAACTTAAATTAAAATTCAATAGATAAAAACACACTCTTGTTTAGTTTGAATCCACTTCTCCCTTATGGCTAGCTAATGATTACGGATTATTAAGTTGGTTTTTTTAGTTGTATTAGTAATTTAGTTCTAACTTTACCGATAATTAACTAATTCATGTCAAACCATGTATGTTCACACATAATTAAACACAGAACTAATTATGAATGTAAATATGTTATGTAAGATTTGTTGTATAAACGCAATCATGGTCACAATATACGTTCTCTAGCACAGCTAAGCTTATTTATTCTAATTACTAACTAAGATTGGTCAATCCTAGCTCTAACAATTCAATGTTCACTAAATCATTAGGTAAACAGGTTCATGCAGTTTAATGGTCACTAAGCTACACAGAACATGCAATCAAGCAAATAGATAAACAAATAATAGCATGCTAGGTTATTCAAATCAAACACAAGCAATTTTTACCAACTAAACTTAATCCATAAGCATATAACTATTCATAAGTTTAAAGCTTCATCTAGCTAAACAAGAGTAGCTAGATTCAGCTGCTCATCATAGCAACTAAACCAACACGGCTAAAAATAATGAAAGACATGTTCTTATTTAACTAAAATATAAACCTTTACTTCTTTTGGTGTTGAAAACCCTCTTCCAGAACCTTTCTTTCGCTCTTAATCGTCTCCTGGAACTCTTTTCGTCTGCCCAAAAGCTTCTCCCTTTCGTAATAATCAGGAGGACTTATATAATCCTCAAAAACCCGCGCCACATCGTGGCCAGATGCGCCACGTCGTGGGATTCAAGCAATTCGTATCCTTCAAGGAAATCCTCAGCGTCGCGATGTTTATCTTTTGGAACACCCGTGCCACGTCGTGAACTTCATCGCCACGTCGTGAATTGAGTGTTTATCATGAATTTATTATTTTCTTGTCTTTCAAGCCTCCCATGTTCCACATTTTGGCACTTTTGGTCCCTCTCTTCGAAAATCCTTTATATTGACTGAAAATAACAATTTAAAGTCATAAGTATCATTATTCTAAACATATTATCAATTTATTAATAAAAATGTACTTAAATATTGCCTAAAAATAAGTATAAATATGGCAATATCAAAATACCCCACACTTATGCTTTGCTTGCCCTCAAGCAAATTTAAACTTAATTCTTAATTAATAACACCACACGAAACAATCCAACTCTAGTTCAGCCATTATGCCAAGACCTCAACACATGCTTTTGTGTCTAAAATTTTCCTAAAGTACCCCCCATACTTTAAATACTCACAATCTTCATAAACACTCGCCCACTTTTTCCGAACAATGCTCATTTTATGCAACTCTAAGAGCTTAGAATGATGGATCTTGGCCTTTGGGGGTCCTATGTTCATAAAAATGTCATCTGATGAGTTATTTTGGACTATGCATGAGTTTGGATTTTATTATGGATGTTATTAAGGATTTGGTCCCATTAATCTAGGAAAAGAGTAAAGTTGCCAGCTTTACATGTTAAGACATCTCATTAGGGTCATATATGAGTTTGGAAGTCATTGGCTTGCCCATTAAGAGCATAATATGGATCTTTGGTCCCTGATGAGTATGTTGGGCGTACGCATGAAGTACGCTCAACGTAATGAAGGTTTTGTGCTTTAGTCGTTTGTACTATGAGCTTCGAGGTTGAGTATGTTGGGCGTACCATTCTGGTACCAGGGGCTTACTCCCTAGTTTTCCATTTTGGTCTTTTTGAGATTGGGCCATTTTGGGCCATTAGACTTCTGACATTGGGTCATGGATGGACTTAAGGTTTTCTTAGAAGTAGGTCCATGATGGTTTGAGGCCCAATTGGGTTATTGGTCCATAATGGGTTTTTGTTGCTTTTGATGTGGGCTTTGGGTTGCCATTTTGGTCTTTTGTGCTTTTGGGCTTGACTGTGGTTATGGAACAAGTGATAAAAGGGTAAAATGGTATTTTACCCTTTAGGAGGTTGGTTTATTAAGTGGGCCTTGAATTTTGGATTATTGGGTTAATTATTGATTAATATTGTATTAATTGTTAGTTGGTGCAAGGTTATCCAGTTCAACGGTCCGATCAGTTATTTGATTATTAGTGGATTGAGGTGAGTCTCCTCACTGATTTTAGCGGGTCGAAGGCACCAATCTCGGCCCATGGTTTATATGTTAGGATGCTAGATGTCTGCATGAATCTTACATGTGTTATGTGATGGTATGCTTATGGGGCAAGGCACGATGCCAAGCGGGGCCTAATGAGTATATTGTATGCTAGTTATCAATATGTGTTTTTATGCTTCCCGGGCAAGGCCTGATGCTAGGCGGGGCTCGATGATTGTATGGTATGCTAATGTCTTTGTGATTACCGCATGTGCTAGTATGATCATATGTTTATAGGATTATATGTATCGGGCGAGGCCAGGTGATTGACAGATATGTAAACTGAGTTGGGCTCGATGTCGGGCAGGGCCCACTATATGTTTATTATGTATGGTATGTAGTATTTTGGGGAACTCACTAAGCGTTGTGCTTATAGTTTTTATGGTTATAGTTTCAGGAACTTTTGGTTCGAAAGAGAAGGGTCCGACTTGATCGCATCACATCCACCCATGTTTACGCATATGATGATTTTGGGATTGAACTCTGATAACTATTTTATTATAAAAGTAATTTTGAATATTTGGTTAGGCATATATTGAATGTTGACTTAAAGATAATTAATGTTTTGGTTGAATTAAAAATAAAATTTTTACCTCATAATTTGGGATGTCACAGCATTCTAACTGGTTGCAATATACTTTAACATGCCATTTTTTTTGTCTACATATCTTCTTGACCTCTTATGTGTGGGTCACGAAGACCACGTGCAGACTTTAGGCTTCGCATATTGTTTTTTTTTAATATTACAGACGTAAAAATGTATGTGCGTCCTCTTCTTGAGGCAGATGTGGAATAGAGTCTTCAAACCTCTTCATACATCTTCTAGCCTAGCTAAACACACACATATATGTTTTTTTTAGTTCTATTTATTCCAACTATATCTACGATAAACAATTTGCAAAAAAAGGTTACAATACCTAAAGAAAAAAGTTCGATGACACAATCATGGGATTTGTGGCAAATTTATAAATAAAGATTTAATTACAATAATGGTCGTTGAAACTGTTTATATAGATATGAAAAAAATATATATATTAACATTGTCTTATATTTTTTGTGCCAAATTTTATAAAACATTATCTAATGCACTATCATTCATTTCTTGGAAAAAATATTTATGTCCAATTTTTAATTTATTTAACTGAAAAGTAAAATGAAAATTTTAAAAAATTTCATTTAAAATCAAAGTTTACTTTCATCTAGTTTATGTGTTAAATTCTATTATCCTTAATTACAATGTGAAGAAAACAATAAACAGAGAGATCCAAAATTGGTTCTTGATTTATGAATGAATATTGCTAACGTGATACATGACGATGAATATGAGAAAACTACAAAGGAACAAAATAAACACAAAATAAGGAAACATTAAGCAAAAATCGGTGGACAAAAATAGAGAGGTTAAATTAGGAAACCAGTAAAAACTAATCCAATACTCCCCCTCAAGTTAGAGTATGTAGGTTCATAATGCCAAACTTGTCGAGTAAGAACTTAAACTGGTACCCGCTTAACGTTTTCATTAACAAATCAACAATCTTGTTACCCGATTCAATGCGTATGGGTTTTATTTCATTGGATTCAACACGTTCCCGGACAAAGTGACAATCAATTTCCACATGTTTTGTACGTTCATGGAATACTGGATTGTTAGCAATATGGCGAGAAACTTCATTGTCATAGAATAGCGGTGTCGCTACAGATTGAGCAGTATCAAGTTCATTAAGCACCCAACGAAACCATAAGATTTCACTAATGGTAGAGGCCATTGCCTGATATTCAACTTTGGTGGAGGACTGAGAAACCACCGACTATTTCTTTGACATCCAAGAAATGGAAGCCCCACCTAACAAGAGGAGATAATATGTACGCGAACGTCTGGAAAATGGACAACCCATCCAGTCGGAATCACAATTAGTCACCAGACCCATGCCCCCACATTTAGGCAAAATAATTACTTGGCCTAATGTGGTCTTAAGATAACGGACCACCTAAATGGTTGCATCAAGGTGTGGTTGTCTTGGGTCGGCCACAAATTGGCTGAGTAAGTTAACCGAGTAGGCGATAACGGGTCTCATAGCTTGTAAGTATAAGAGGCAACCTATCAATCTCCGATATTGCCTAACGTCAACACGAGGTCCTTCATCCCCTTTATCCAGTTTTAAGCCTTGTTCCATTGGCAAGGAACTGGGTCGACAACCTTCTAGACCCATGTCACGCAATATATCCAAAGTGTATTTCCTTTGGCTAAGCACAAGACTGTCTTTTGTCCAAGCGACTTCAATGCCGAGAAAATATCTTAAATGACCGAGATCTTTAATCGTGAATGGTTCGTTAAGGACAAGCTTGGTGTCCTTGATCTTAATCATATTATTCCCAACTATTATGATGTCAGCGTAGATAAGAGTGGCTACCTGGTCCGCACCATGTTTGTAGACGAACAAAGAAGGGCCCACTACTAATTGTTTGTATACCATACCAACCAAGGAACACGTAAACTTGTGATACCAATATCTTGATGCATGCTTAAGGCCATACATAGATTTGTGAATTCGACACATACATCGGTCGTCCTCTTTCATGAATCCTTGCGGTACCTTCATATAAACTTCCTCGTCCAGATCTCCATGCAGGAACGTGTTGTTTACATCTAATTGGTGTGTGATCTAGTCTGTCTTTACAGCCAAAGTAAGGAGGGTGTGCATTGTTACCAATTTGGCAACTGGTGCAAAAGTATCATGATAATACACACCTTCTAGTTGAGTGTATCCTTTGGCAACAATACATACCTTGTATTGTTCGACTTCACCATTTGGTTTAAACTTGACTTTGTAAACCCATTTTGAATCGATTTCTTTCTTTCCATTGAGAAAATTTTTAAGTGTCCAAACGCTATTTTCTTGAAGGGCTTTAATTTCCTTTTTCATATCCTCACGCCATTTAGGATCCTGTGAAGCTTGTTTGAAATTATTTGGTTCATGAAAGGATTCAATGGCCAAAAGGGAAGCTTTTTGATTAGTGGTAAAATTCTCATATGAAACAAAATGAGCTAAGGGATGTACCGTAGAGATTGCTTGATTGGATGACGGGTTTGTGTGATTTACCGAGGGAGGAAGCTTAACCAAATAATACATGAAACGTTGCGGCTGGGTTTGAACCCGTGTGATTCGAGTGCTCGTGGTGGGCTCAGGTGGCTGATTAATAGGTGGTTGGTTGCCCTCTAGCTCAGGTTAATGGTGGGTTTGTTGGGTTTTATGTACTATAACACTCTTATGGTGCACATGCAACCCTAATGCGTTGGATCTAAGTTTTCTCTAGTTATACATGTAACAAAAATTATCCAAAGCATGAAACCTGCAACTAGCATACAATTTGATATTTGAAACACAAAATTAAGTAGAAGAATACCTCTTAGTTGTAGCATGTAGAATTTGTCCTTTCAAGAGCTTAGCACCTCAAGTGTGATGCCTCTAATGGAATCACATGTAAAAGCCCGGATTTCCAGGTATCTTTTATGCTTATATTTTTGGAGTTTTATGAGGGGACTCGGCGAGTTGGAGCTCAAACTCGCCGAGTAGGATCGCGGTTCAGGACGTGGGTTCGCGCCTGGACTCGACGAGTCCAAGGAATGGACTCGGCGAGTCCTTGCTGTTTAATGAAACCCTAATTTCTGGGTCCTAAGCCCTATTTAAAGGACCTTATGGCCCTTCATTGCGGCTACCTTGATCTTGAGAGCACCAAAGCAGCTGAGGGTTCTTGTGAGTGAGATAAGAGGCCATTGTTCACCAAATTTGTGTGTTTTTGCAAGAAAGGAAGAGGAAAGTCAAGCTAGAAGAGTTGGGGAGCTTGGATCTACTTTCATTTCATCAGAGGAGGCTTCTTGAGGTATCATTCAGAGCTTATTTCCGTATTTTGTTGATATGGTCAAATCTAGGGTTTCTTCATGCCTTATTTGCTTTGTATTTGAAGTGTGAGAGGTCCCATGGGGATATGGTGCTTAGATCTGGGCCTTAGTAGGTCCAGAGAGTCCCTAATGTCATGCTTTATGTCCTTCCTTTTGGGTTGGAGGCTAGGGTTGCCATTTTAGAGGTCATTTCTCCAAAAAGAGCCTTGTAGGTGTTGTATGGTAACCAAGACATGAACTTTACGTGATGAATGAGCTTAAGAGGGCTAGATCTATGAGTGGATGGAGCGGATCTGACCTCAGAAACTAGTTTGAGTTGATGCATGGCATGGACTCGCCGAGTCTGAAGAACAGACTCGGCGAGTAGCATGAAGATTGTCGTTAACCACTCAGCGTGTGGTCCCAACGAGTTATGGGTTGACTCAGTGAGTCAGGGAGAGTTAGAGAGGGTTGACAGATGGACTGAGTCGAGCTGGAACTCGCCGAGTTGTTCTTGAGACTCGAAGAGTTGAGTCGTGGTGGCCCCGCGATTCATGCCAGGTGGAACTCGTCGAGACAGGGGAGTACTCGACGTGTCAAAAGAGAATCCTAGAGAGTTGGTGAATACGTATAGACTCGCCGAGTCGCCCTAGTGCACTCGCCGAGTCCGGTCAAAATTGACCGTTGACCGTTGACCAGAGTTGACCAGTGTTGACTTGATAGGGGTAGTCAACCTTAGTGGTAAAAGTGTTAATTAGAGATGTATGATGTTATAGGAGGATTATAGCTCGGAGGATCGAGCACGAGTGATTTCTCGAATTCGCGGGTTATCGAGATATACGAGGTGAGTCTTCTCACTATACGTTACCTTGAGTAGGTAATCAGAGTTATGTGACAGAGTATGTGTATGTTATGTGTATGTTATGTGTTGTACTGCATGATGTCTATGTGATTTATGCTGTGCATGTTTATAGAGTTGGAACCGTAAGGTTCCCAGAGTTAGAACTAGTGGGTTCATAGAGTAGGGCCTACGGACCCACAGAGTTATAGCCTCGAGTGGCTAATATGTGTTATGTGTGGTATTTTGGGGAACTCACTAAGCTTTGTGCTTACAGTGTTAGTGTTGTTTGTTTAAGGTACTAGTGATGACCGTGGGAAGGCGTCGGCTTGATCTGTACACACGCAAGGGATTTTTATGCGATATGATCTTGGGATTTTGTATGATGTGAATTGAAGATTTAAACTCGATGTTTATGAAAATTAAATGAAAAACGTTTTTATATTTTGCGAAAAATTATTTTGAAATTCACGGTGTTACAAGTTGGTATCAGAGCCTTGGTTTGAGGGATTCGAGTACACCTTCGGGCGTATTTGAACTCAAACTGAGGATTTGAGAAGTATTTTCAAAAAGAGTAAAAGATTTTGAAAAGAAACGCAGAGCAGAGTTGTGTGATTTCCCAAAATACCCTCCTGTTATGTGCTATTGATATTGATATGATGTATTCGCATGCTAGAGTAGGCTAAGTATTCCTATTAGGACTAGAGTGGCCTGATTTGTGATGCCTTAGCCTAGGAAGTGGTGAGCTGCTATGAGATGCTTGAGAGTGAGTAGGTAGCAGCGAGAGGCTTATGAGGGATCTATTAGAGAATAGCCTGTGCATGATAGAGTACTTGGAAGTTGGGATCCGAAGAGGAGGACTTGGGGTGTATTCTGAGACGGTGCGGACAGTAGTATTGGGCCCGTACTACTAAAAGCACCGGAGCGGTGTACAGCCCAAGTAAGAATCTTTGGAAGACCAAGGATCAAGGAGGAATGAGTTGTCGAGTGTGAGTATGCTCGAAGGGGTTCTAATTTTTCATATGTTGTATTTCAGAGGTAGATCATGGTGAGGACATGTTTGATGCCTGAGAGCAGTGATACCAGTGATGAGGAGATCCGTCGGATCATCCACGAGGAGGGGGCTGCGGCCATCAGGGCAGAGATACCAGAGATGTTCGGGTCTATTAAGACCACGCTGATTGAGACCTTTGATGAGCGTTATGCCGCTCTTTCTGAGGCTGATGTTGCAGCGGCCACCGCAGCTATTGCTGCCGCGAGGCCGCAAGGTGGTGATGCGTTGCTGTTCCGGGAGTTCAGCAACACAAAACCACCAGAGTTTGATGGGACCCAGGACCTGGTGGCAGCTATGAGATGGATTTCTGATATAGAGGGGTGTTTCTTCACTTACTCATCTCCTGAGCATTTGAAGGTTCGGTTCGCGCTAAACCAGCTTCGCTTGGGAGCGAAGGACTGGTGGAAGTTTGTGACGGTGCATTTTACGCCTGCTGAGCTTGTGGCAGTGACCTGGGAGAGGTTCACTGCCATGTTCCGAGATGAGTACGTTCCCCAGGTGGAGAGGGAGCGTTTGGCACAGGAGTTTCTGACCCTCAAGCAGGGTACTGAGTCAGTTACAGCGATCACCAGGATGTTCCATGAGAGGGCGATGTTCTGCCCTGAGCACGTGTCCACTGAGCAGGCACGTATGAGCCGATATTTGAGTATTTTGAGGCGAGACATTCGGGAGTTCGTGGCGAACTCCTCGTACCGGACATTTGCTGAGCTTCAGGAAAATGCCCGGAAGAGGGAGATTGAGCTGGAGACTCAGGCCAGGGAGGAGGTGGAGTCTCAGGGGAGGGATCGGCGACCGGCACAGTCTCAGCCGGCAGCCAAGCGGGCCAAGCCCGCTGATCCCAAACCAGGGAGCCAGAAGGGCCGCACTTGTGGGAAGTGTGGCAAGGGTCACGATGGAGTCTGCAGAGCAGGATCTTGCTACAAATGTGGCAAGGTGCGGCATATGGCCAAGGATTGCCCCACGGGGTTTGCAGTGTGCTTCCACTGCAATCAGACCGGGCACCGGAAGGCAGAGTGTCCACAGTTGCGAGGGTCATCTCAGGGAGCACCTCAGGGATCTGCCCCTGCCGCCATCAGAGCTACAGAGAGTCGGCCAGTGAAGGCCGAGGTGCCGAGGGCACGAGGGAGAGCCTTTCAGCTGACCGCGGAGGAGGTCCGCGCAACTCCCGATGTCGTGGCTGGTATGTATTCTTTCATGTATTTATTTTGATGTTGAGATATTATGCTTATGTTATGTTATGCGTAGGTACTTTTCTTGTGAATTCTGTACCTGCCTTGGTGTTATTTGACTCAGGTGCGAGTCGGTCTTTTGTATCCTTGGCTTTTAGTCAGCATATCAGTGTTAGTCGTGAGGCGTTGACTCGGCCTCTGAGAGTTTCCATAGCTGATGAGAGGGTGATATATGCCACGGAGGTTCTCCGAGGTTGCGTAGTCGAGATTTTCGGTGTTGAGTTCCCGATCGATCTGGTTCCTATTGCGATGGGTGATGTCTGCGTCATTGTGGGCATGGATTGGTTGAGCAGATTCGGTGCGGTTATCGACTGTAAGCGACAGCTGGTAACCATACGAGACCCTAGTGGGGGAGTTATTTCGGTGTACGGAGAGGGTACACATTCAGGGTCAGCATTTTGTTCGGCAGCTAGAGCGAGGCAGTGTCTACAGCAGGGCTGTAAGGGTTTTGTGGCGTATGTGATGGATACGCGGGTGGATTCAGAGAGGCCGAGTTCAGTTGAGGAGGTTCCGGTGGTGCGTGAGTTCCTGGATGTGTTTCCCGAGGAGTTGTCGGGTGTGCCTCCTGTGAGGCAAGTGGAGTTCAATATCGATTTGGTTCCGGGGGCCGCGCCTATCGCCAAGGTGCCTTATCGCCTTGCACCTCCAAAGATGCAAGAGTTATCCTCACAGCTTCAGGAGCTGCTGGGGAAGGGGTTTATTCGGCCGAGCAGCTCGCCGTGGGGAGCGCCTATCCTGTTCATCAAAAAGAAGGATGGTTCACACCGGATGTGTATTGATTACCGGGAGTTGAACAAGCTGATGGTCAAGAACCGTTACCCGTTGCCGAGGATCGACGATTTGTTCGATCAGTTGTAGGGAGCATCTTGGTTTTCCAAGATCGATTTGAGGTCTGGATATCATCAGGTGAGGGTGCGGGATGAGGACATCCAGAAGACAGTGTTTAGGACGCGTTATGGGCATTATGAGTTTGTGGTGATGCCTTTCAGGCTCACCAATGCCCCGACAGTGTTCATGGATCTCATGAACCGAGTGTGTAGGCTGATGTTGGATCGATCGTTGATTGTATTTATCGATGACATTCTGGTATATTCGAGATCTAGAGAGCAGCATGAGGAGCATTTGAGAGAGGTTCTCGGAGTTCTGAGATCGGAGAGGCTTTATGCCAAATTCTCCAAGTGTGATTTCTGGTTGTGGGAGGTCCAGTTCTTAGGACATCTCGTTAACCAGGAAGGGATATTGGTCGATCCGGCCAAGGTTGAGGCGGTGATGAGTTGGGAGGTGCCGAAGTCACCCTCCGAGACCAGGAGTTTCCTAGGGTTGGTAGGGTATTATCGGAGCTTTATTAAGGATTTCTCCAAGATCACAGTGCCACTCACCAGATTGACCCGGAAGGGTGTTGCTTTTTCATGGGGCCCCGAGCAGCAGGCCTCCTTTGAGACACTTCGCCAGAGGTTGTGCGAAGCCCCGGTGTTAGCTCTCCCGGAAGGGATGGAGGACTTTGTGGTATACTGTGATGCATCGATTTTGGGATTGGGAGCGGTGCTGATGCAGAGGGGGCATGTGATAGCGTATGCATCGAGGCAGCTGAAGCCTCATGAGATGAGATATCCCACCCATGATCTAGAGTTGGGGGCAGTGGTGTTCGCCCTCAAGATTTGGCGTCATTACTTGTATGGGGTTCGGTGTACGATATACACGGACCATAAGAGTTTGAAGTATTTGATGGATCAGCCCAACCTAAATATACGTCAGAGAAGGTGGTTGGATGTGGTCAAGGATTATGATTGTGAGATCCTGTACCACTCAGGCAAGGCTAATGTGGTAGCCGATGCATTGAGCCGCAGGGCGGAGAGCACCCCGCTGCGAGAGGTATGTTTGAGATTGACCGTGATAGCTCCAGTATTGGACGCCATTCGTGGGGCACAGGCCGAGGCTGTGCGACCTGAGATGCAGAAGAGAGAACGGGTTGTTGGTTTGGTTTCAGAGTTCGTTACCGATGGTAGGGGGCTTATGACATTTCAAGGGCGTATCTGGGTACCGTTTGTGGGAGGAACGCGTACCATTTTGATGGAGGAGGCGCATCGGTCGAAATTTTCGATCCATTCGGGGGCCACTAAGATGTATTTGGATTTGAGAAAGGAGTATTGGTGGCCCTGTATGAAGAAGGATGTCGCGTGGTTCGTTGAGAGGTGCTTGACCTGTCGTAGGGTTAAGGCTGAACACCAGAGGCCGCATGGTAAGTTGCAGCCATTGGAGGTTCAAAAGTCACAGAGACTTTGCCAACGATATTTCAAAGTATTCCTTTGGAGATTGATAACAAGAAAATTCCAAGGAAACGAAGTCTCAAATTCAAAATACATTCCTTTGAATATCCTTCTTGCATAAATAGATTCTCAATATCCACTTCCTATTATGGAAACATTTCCATATATGCCATATGACAACTCATTATAAATAGAATCTTGTCTATTCATAATAATGTCAATATGGTCCATCCATTACTATACTTCCAACTACAAGCAATCAATCCTTAGCAAACCTTAAGTATTAAGCACTTTTTGGCCATGCAACACCATAAAGTTGGAAACTTTATGGTCAAGAATGGTATTTGGGGCTTGGATCTGACTTTGGATGTAAGGACTTTCTGTAATAAGATCTTAATGAGAAAAGAGCTGGCTAGGTGCGTACTTTGGGTGTACCAGGTGGTATGTTGTGTGTACGCGGTCAGATCCCAATTGCCTGGTCAACCAGTGAGTACATCGCATGTACAATGGAGTACACCCAAGGTACTCGGCTGGGTCGACTTGGCTGAGTTGACTCGATTGGGTATTGACTTGACTTTTGACCTTTGACCAAGGGTATTTTGGGAATTTTTATTAAACTATAATGGGAAATATTTTGATTACTAGGAGTCAAGTAGTGTCGATTGTCGGAGCAGAGATTCAGACTGTGTTCTGATTGAGAGGTTAGTTTTTCTCACTATACTTACGGGTTGAAGGAACCAAGGCCAACCCATTGGATTGATATCATGGTTTACTTTATGCTGTTATGCTGTAGTGATATGTATCTTGGTATATATGATGTTGTTATGCTGTAGTGATCTGTTAGATCTATATCCTGGTATATTGGATGTTTTTATGTTGTAGTGATCTGTTAGATCTATATCCTGGTATATAAGATGTTTTTATGTTTTAGTGATCTGTTAGATCTACATCCTGGTATATAGGATGTTTCTATGTTGTAGTGATCTTTTAGATTTGTATGAAACCCTATATATGCTAGCTATTAATTTTTATGGTGTATGTTGATATGTGATGGTTTGCTCGGTTAAGGCGGACCAGCTGAGATTGAAGGCCAAAGACACCCAGGGCGGTCCGGATAGACTGAATGCCTGCAAGGCGGACCCATTATGCCGAAGGCGTAAAGAGCAGTCCAAATAGGCCAAAGGCCCGGTGAGGCGGTCCAGTCATGCTGAAGGCTCTGTATGCATGTTATTGTTTGTTATGTTTATGTGATGGTACTTTAGGGGACCTCACTAAGCGTTGGCTTACAATTTTAGTTTTGTATCAGGTACTTCTGAGGACTGTGGCAAGGTGAAGGTGTGACCGTACATATCATTGTTTTTTTGTTATTTGATCTTGCGAGACTCTGATTTTGAATAATGTTTTTTGGAAACAATAGTTATGTAAACACTTTTTGAGTAAATTGGTTTTTTTTCAAAATTTTAAATTTGTTGTGATTTTTGAGATGTTACAAGTTGGTATCAGAGCCTTGGTTTGAGCGAATTGGAGGAACACCCGTGTGAATCCAGAATCAAACTAAGGAACTACAAAAGTTTTAAAAATGATTTTCAAAATAACCAAGGAAGGATTTGATGTGTACGAGTCAGAGCCAGAAAGTATACCCTAAGTTACGACACTATTATTTTATATGATATTGATGGTAGAAGAGCATGCTAGTGATGGGCTAGGGATCTTCAGAAATTGCATGATCCAATTGCCTAATGTATGATTCCCTATAGCCTAGGGTTATTTCTTGCATGGAATTTACATAATTAATGTCGATTCTTAGTGTATGCATCACAATTACACATAACTAAGATTTTATAGCATGAGTATGTTTGGTTTGGCCTTATTTCATGTTCCTTATTTGGTTGTCGCTAAGGGTAGAATCAAATATTTGACTGTCTATAGGATCCAATGTTATGTATGATTAGCATACGCGAGTGCTACGGGGTTGGTGGAAGTTTCATGGGTGAGTATTGCATGAGCAACTAGTTAGAAGAGTATCTTTAGCCACTCTTGTGAGGGCGAGGATAGGATGTATGCGTATCTTGGTTGTGATATTTGTTTGGGCGGTTGTGATGATCGTTGAGACAAATACGGGTGGGTGTGGAAGTAGTATGGGCCCGTACTACTGAACGCATAGGACGCGTACATATCCTAAGGAAGTCACAAACCCCGAGGGTTTGTCTGTCAGGAATGGTTTGGGTTATATGAATTATTGAATTATTATATACTCTGGTTTGTTTTTCAATATGGTGTTCATGCGAGGATCAGGTTCTGGGTCTAGACCAAGTGGCGAGGATGGGCCGAGGATGACTGATGACTAGATTATGGAGGTCATATCCACTAATATGGCTGCTGTTGTCCGAAGATCTATGTCGGAGATGTTTGGGTCTATCAAGACCGCCATGATCGGGCTTTTTGATGAGCGATACACTACTCTTACTAAGGTTGCCACTATTGCAGCTATCGTAGTTGTTGATATTGTAAGGATTGTTGGGGGGAGGGCCTGCTAGTATCAGGACATTGAAAATACGAAGCCCCCCAGTGTTTGAAGGATTCTAGTATCCGATTTTTGCGATGAGATGGTTATCTAATGTGGAGGTTTCTTTCTTCACGTGTTCTTGCGCTGCTGACCAGAAGGTCAAGTGCACCCTAAACCTCATTCGTTCAGGCACGAAGGATTGGTGGAGGCTGATTACTGGCTCATACACTCCTTAACAGAGGGTTGTTGTTACCTGGGTGCAGTTTGCTAATATGTTTCACTTGAGATAACTCCCTTTAGTAGAGAGGGAGAGGCTAGCTCAAGAGTAACTGTATTTGAGGCAAGGGACAGAGTCAGTGACTAAGATCACCAAGATGTTTACTGAGAGGGATTTTTTATGTCTTGAGTTTGATGCTTTTGAGCAAGCTCAAATGACCCGGTACTTGAGCATGATCAAGGCGGATATCCTTCACTTTATGTCCACTCAGTGATTTATAGAAGTCTGCGATGAGGCAGCATATTGAGACGGAGCTCCAGTCGAGGGAGCTGAGGCAGGCCCCTGTACAGTTGCAGCCTGCGGCAAAGTGGTTCAAGCTCGCTGATTCGAGGTGTGGAGGACAGAGGGGTCGCACATGTAGGAAGTGCGGCAAGGTTCATGAGGGTTTATTGTCGATCATCTGTTGGATGATACAAATGCGGCAAGGAGGGGCACTTTGCGAGAGATTTTTGCCAGTCGGGCCCAACACCGAGCTCCAAGATTTTTTACCATTGTGATCAGGTTGTCCATGTGAAGGTCAACTTTTAGTTGCTCACCACCAAGCCGGTGCAGGACCCAGAGCCATCCACTTTGAGGATCATCGATGGGGGCTAGGGCAGGGCAAAGCCCCTGAGGGCTCGAGGTCGTGCTTTCCACCTTGTTGCCGAGGAGGCCAGGGCGATGTCAGACGTCGTTACTGGTATGTTTCTACTTATATTCTGTCAAGTTATTTAATGTTGTGCATATGTTTATGATTATGTTAGGTGCCTTCCTAGTGAACTAGTTACCTTCTTTTATGCTTTTTGACTCGAGTGCGAGTCGATCTTTTTTATCCCATACATTCAGTAGGGGTTCGATATGCCAATTGGGGAGTTGGAGTGTCCGATGCAGGTTTCTATCGCCATTAAACCTGGGTTTCTGCATCCAAAGTTTATCAGGGTTGTGTTTTGAAGATTTTTTGGGTACCTTATCCAGTTAAGTTTAGGATTGATTTGGTTTTAGGTGTGGCTCCAAATGCCAAGGCACCATACCAATTAGCACCACCTAAGATGAAGGAGTTGTCATCTCAGCTCCAAGAGTTGTTAGTCAAGCAATTCGCCGGGATCTCCGATATTGTTTGTCAAGAAGAATGATGGTTTTCATCGGATGTGCAATGATTATTGGGAGTTGAACAAGTTGACGATGAAGAACCGTTATCCCTTTTTGCGTATTGATGACTTCATTGATCTGTTATAGGGTACATCTTGGTTCTCTAAGATCGATTTGAGGTCAGGGTATCACCAGTGATGGTTAGAGAGGAGGACGTCGAGAAGACCGCATTTCAAACTCGTTATGGTCATTACAAGTTCGTGGTGATGCCATTTTGGATCACCAATGTGCCTGTGGTGTTTATGGATTTGATGATTCTAGTTTGCAGGCCAATGCTCGATCGATCAGTTATTATGTTCATTTGATGATATCTTGGTGTATTCCAAGACTAGAGAGCAACACGAGGAGTACCTTCGAGACATTCTTAGAGTCTTGAGGCAGGAACGGTTATATGCTAAGTTCTCGAAGTGTGAGTTTTGGTTATGAGAGGTTCATTTCTTGGGGAAGCTCATTAATCAGGATGTGATTTTGGTCTATCCGGCCAAAATCGAGGCGGTTATGCAGTGGGAGGTCCCAAAGTCTCCTTCGGAGATCAGGAGTTTCTTGAGATTAGCAGGGCATTATCAAAGATTTATTCAAGAATTCTCCATTGGGGGCCTGAGTAGCAAGGTGCATTTGAGACGCTGAGGCAGAAGTTATGTGAGGCACTAGTGTTAACCCTCCCAGAGGATGTTGAGGATTTTGTTGTATTTTGTGATGCATATATCACCAGTCTGGGAGCGATACTTATGCAATGTGGCAGTTTTATCGCTTATGCTTCTCAACAGATGAATCCAATGGGGTTCACTATCCGACTCATGATCTGGAGTTGGGAGCACTAGTGTTTGCTCTCAAGATTTGGCAGCAATATTTGTATGGGGTCCGGTGTCTTATTTACACGGATCAAAAGAGTTTGAGATACCTCATGGATCAGCCAAATTTGAATATGAGGTTGCTTAGGTGTCTTGACGTGGTGAATGATTATGACTGCGAGATTCTATATCACCCTGGGAAAGAGAATGTGGTTGCTGACGCTTTGATTCAAAAGACGACCAATTCCTCTATTGAGAGTTTATGTATGAGGATATCGGTTGATTCTCTGCTTCTTGATCTTATTAGGGAGGCTCAGGCTGATAGAATCAAGAAGGAGAATTGGAAGCAGGAGAGACTCATGGTTGAGTTTGAAAGACTCGCCACTGACAGTTGTGGGTTATTGACCCGATATGGACATGTCTGGGTGCCAGAGTTTGGTGGGATTAGGCATATTGTGCTGAAGGAGGCGTGCTAGTCTAGGTTTTCGATACACCGCAGAGCCACCAAGATGTATCAAGAATTGAGGCTCAATTATTGGTGGTCGTACATGAAGAGTGAGAGATAATCTGGTATGTTGAGAGACGTTTAACCTATCGGATGGTCAAGGCCGAGCACCAAAGGCCGCATGGCAAGCTACAACCATTGGAGGTTCCCATGTGGAAATGGGAACATATCACTATGGATTTCATCACAAAGTTGCCTCAGACGGCTAAGGGTTTCGATGTGATATGGGTTATTGTGCACCGTCTGGCCAAGAGTGCCCACTATTTAGCCATTCGAGAGAGTTCTTCGGCCGAGAAATTGGCCGACTTGTATGTGCGCAAGATTGTTGCTTGACCTGGTATTCCAGTATGCATTGTATCCGATCGAGATGTTCGGTTCACATCTCGTTTTTGGCAGAAGTTCCACGATGAACTAGGTACGAGGTTGCATCTCAACACTACTTATCATCCACAGACCAACGGTCAGAGTCAGCAGACCATTTAGACACTAGAGGACATGTTAAGGGCGTATGTCATAGACTTCGATGGGAGATGGGACTCTTACCTTCCCTTAGCCGAGTTTTCATACAACAAAGCTATCATTCCAGCATCAGCGCGCCGCCTTTCGAGCTTCTTTATGGATGGAAGTGTCAGACACCAGTCTGTTGGGGGGAAATTGATCATAGAGTATTGGGGAGGATTGAGGTAGTTCTTCATACATCATAGCTCATTCAGTAGATTAGGCAAAGATTGTAGTGATGGGTTTTAGGTAAAACAAATAAACTAGAAAACAATTCCTAAGTTCACATGCAACCTACTTTAGATCTATGTTTTAACTATTAAAAATATAACTTTGAATTGAAAAAAAGAACCCTAGAGGAGAGAGGCTATTTTCGAAAATAACTAACTAGGTTTTAAGAGTTACATACCTTTCAATTGTTATAGCAAACAATTGATAATCCTCTTGAACTTGATCTTGATCTTCTTGGAAGCTTAGCACCACAAATGTAATGCCTCTAATGGAATCACACCCAAGAACAAGCAAGAAGGAAACTTGAAGGAGAGAGGGTAGGGTATGCAAAAAATCGGCCTAGGGTTTCTTCCAAGGTAGGAGTGGCCGATTTTAGGAGCTGGGAGGCTCCTTATATAGCTGAGGGATCTAGGATTTTGGGAAAACCCTAATACTCCTTTGCTTGGGGCCTAAGTTAATCCAAGGCCTTATCCAAGCCCTCTTGGATGAAATCCTTAGGGTTACCCCTATAGATTTCGTCCACCTCCTTCCAAGGAAGTTCTGGAGCCTTCCACTCAACTATCTGATAATTGCAAACTAGTCCCTACACTTTATAATTAATACTTTTAACCCGAAAATTAATTATAATTAATTTCTGGCTAACTATTAATTAAACATTATGATTTCTAATCAATATTTTAATCTTTTAACATATTAATAAATCATTTATATTAATTTATTAATCTTATAATAAATTAATATCTCTCCTTTCATAATTTCCTTGTCGAGTTGCTAGGTTTGAGGGCAACCCAAAAGGACTGTGCTGCTATCAATTCAAGTACATACCAATTATAGTTATGGGCTTACACACCTAATCCAACAATCTACCACTTGGATAAGTTTGTAACTATAATTGCTAGTATGACTTCTAAATTTGACCAGCAAATTGTAGCTTCCAAAAGCTGTTGCCGAACTCTGACCCAATCAGTTACGTGTCCTAAGATAAGTGATCACATGACCCTTTGTTCTACTAGATATCCCTAGACATAAGACATGGAATACAATCAATCTCTTTGTACAGAATCTATGTTTCCCGATTTCTGATTTGTGATGATATAGGACTTCTAATCGAACACATCAATTTAGTCATGGCTGGCCCATCACATAAGTCAACACCAAATCATCGAGGGGCCCATAGATATCGCTTTTCCCATTAGGGCAAAAGGAACGAATAAACATTGACTTATATGCTTGTATCTTTTTCTCATCAAACCATACATGACAATACGTTTTATAACACCAAGTTACTGATGCGTTTTCGTATCACCAATGTATAGCCAACTTGAAAATTACAACTCATATATCTCTGTTTCAAGATCATAGATATTATCGTCTCAGTATTACTCGTGATGAATTCCATGAAGTAATACTCTAAGCGTGGTTTTAACCAATACTCAAATCTCACTCTCTGAGTACTCATGAACATTGCAACAATTCTATTGCTATGTCTATCCTTAAACAATCTGCAATCCCATTCATGACAGTCTTAATTCACTACTTACTTCCAAAAGTACGACCAACTGTGGAGGTTCGAATAACCCAGTTATCCTGGAAGTCAAAACATGCAAACTAAAACACAACAATAATACTTAATCCTATATGGCCCCAGACTTGCGAGAGTAAATAAAACACTTCTATTTATCCACCATATTGATTACTCATTATTTATCGTTTAATGTTTCGGATAATCAACTCATTACTTGAATTACAACAATTGTCTCATGCTCCAAGCATGCACACTTTGTTTCCTATGGTCCTTACTTTGTGAAATAGATCAATTGAAAAACTTTTCCAATGATGCTCATTTCACAATTCCCAATCCTATTATTAGTGTTAGAACACAAGGTTCTTGCTACTACTATAATATGCTAGATTTTAACTTTTTATGCACCGATCCTTTCGCAAAGTCATAGCACAAAAGTCACCAAGACTTGGCCAATGAAATTACAAAGTACTCTTATCAAAAAATTGTTACAAGACAATTCCATAGACGCGAAGTCTCACATTCAAAGTACATTCCTTTGAACATCCTTCTTGCATAAAAGTTTCTAATCTAGACACAGACTCTCAACATCCAACGCCCAATATGGAAACATTTCCATATTTTCCATATGACAACTTATTCCTAATAGAATCTTATCTATTCATAATAATGTCGATATGGTCCATCCAATACCATACTTCCAACTACTTACAAGCGACCAATCCTCAGCGAACTTTGGATCATTCTTTGATAGTTGTTTAATTATTTTAGTCAAAACCGATTCTAGTCCTTTTTCCCTCTTAATGCGCTAGACATTTGGAAAATTTAAGAATGGTCAAATATTATAGTTTGCAATCGATCCTATACCTGAAGCGTATGGGATACAGTTCATAAAGGAAAACGTGATACTTTACCAGTTTCCTGCTATAATATTGTCATAATATTTCTATTTGTCGTGTTCTTAAAATTCGAACTATGAAGAGGGATGTCGTAATCATAATCAAACTTTGAGAATGCAATAAATATATATATCCTTGACTAACTTCAATTAAAATTTCTCGGTCTAAGCTTTTAGATTAGAAACGAAATATAACATTCTCTCCCTTAATTATAGAAAACACAACTTTTCTACTCTTGCGAATTTGCAAAGTGAAACCTTTTGTTTTGCCAACTTGCAATACTTAAAATAATAATAATCATGCTCCCACTAACATGATGATTATATCTATCCTAGAGTAACATTTATGCTCCCACTAGCTTTGACACGTATGCAGAAATTAGCTGGACTTCTAGAAACCAATTACTTATTGACTTTCTTTACCAAAGTTCAGATTTCTGAAATGGAGACGCTTTGATAAGCCTTTATTTAAGTTTCTCGAACTCATACACCTTTCCTTAGATAACCCATATGTTTGTTTAAACATTTCTAGAATAAGTCTAAAATGTTCAGAACCATTTGCCATTTCCCACAATTCGAACTATGAAGAGGGATGTCGTAATCATAAACGAATTTGAGAAATACAAATTACATAATGCTATCTTCAAAATCTCTCTTAGTGAAAGTGTTTCCTCACAATCATTTTCATGAAGGAGAGAAACCTTATAACATTCAGATTTTGTGGTGTATGTGTTCCTATCCATGTGAATTTGTCATAACCATAATCATAAGACAACAATTGTGACAAATCCAAACTCATATGGATCGAACTTGTCCATTCTTAATTTCTTGCTATCAAGGGTCCCACTTTGCTTCCAAGTTATTTAGCAGCTCACCCTTATCTTTTAATGTACTTTCCATTGATCAAGGTGCCTTGCCCCTATGCAACCCATTGAGATCTCATAGAACTCACATGCATAGTTGACCAAACTGGAATGGCACAGAAACAATAATATGTGAACACGATAGGTTAGAAACCTCAAGTCGCGAGCTAGTGTTTAATGATAGGTTTACTCTTGATTATCTCTAGAAACTTTTCAAGATCACTTAGACTCCCATTGACCTCTTGACATATAAGATTCTCTTATCAAGAAACATTTCTTGATAAACAAATTTCCAAGAGTTAATGTGTGTTTATATTAAGACAAAGTTTATCCGTTCCTTTTATCCAAAGTAGGATAAAAGCGATATCTGTAGGCCCCTCGATGATTTAGTGATGACACCTAAGTGCTTGGCCAAGCCGGGACTTATTTGATGTGTTCAAAATGTAGTCTGTTGTCAGTCGTCATAAATTTGAATACGGGAAACAACACATAGACATAGAGAATGATTTAGATCCATGTCTCAGTCTATATGATATCTAGAATGGAGGAATATATGATCCCTTATCTAAAGGACACACGTATCTGATAAGATCAGAGTTGACAGCGGCTTTAGAAAGCTACGATTGCAGATCAGGATCTGTAGTCATACGCAGAATAGTTATTAGACTTATCCAAGTGGGAGACTGTTGGATTAGTGTCTAAGTCCATAACTATTTTGGTATGTACTTGACCCGATGGTGCATGGTCCTTTTGGGTTGCCTTCACCAAAGCAACTTGATAGGATGAATTATGAAGAGAAAGGATTAAATATGATTTATTAATATATTATGAGAATAATATATTAAAGGATAAATCATATTGTTTAATTAATATTAGTCAAGAATTAATAAGAATTAAGTTTGTGGCTAAAAGAGATTAATTAAACTTAAGGGACTAAAATTGTCAATTGTATGATAGTTGAATATTGAGCTAATGGACTCCATATTAAAGGAGTGGACGGATTCTATGGGGAAATCCATTAGAAATCGTCCTAGGCCTTTAAGGAAGGAGCCCATGGGTTGCTTAGGGCTTAAGCATCCAAATTAGGGTTTCCTTGTTAGATAACCCTAATAGCCTCACTATTTAAAGAACCCTTATGCCCCAAAAACGTGTTGAACTTGTCATCTAGGGTTTCCACACGTTTTGGGCAGCCTCCTTCTCTTCGCTTCTTCATCCTCTTGCTCTTGGTGTTTGTGAACCATTAGAGGAGTGACATTTGTGACTCTAAGCTTTCTAAAGTCATTACAAGGAGGAATTGTGATTGTTATTGCTACATAACAATTAAGGTAATATCTTAAACCCATTTTATGTTAATATGATTACTTGTATGCTAGAACTAGGGTTTATAGTCTTGGATGAATTGCATGTACAATAGAGAAACCTTGATCCAAGGATTAGGGTTTGTGTGAGCACATAGGATGTTCTTATGGCTAAAACCCATCAGTGGTATCAGAGCCTTGATTGGTTTCTATTGTATTGATGCCTTGTGTGTTTGTTCAAGTTGCAAAATCGAGTTTTGAGCTCCCTGCCTGATGAACTCGGCGAGTACCACAGTGTACTCGGCGAGTATGCCTCAACTCGACGAGTCCAGTGTGGTACTCGGCGAGTTCAAGCGTCAGATGGAGCTATTTTCGGGATTTCTTGCTGTTTTTCTCATGGATACTTGCCTTATCTGTTTTAGATCATTAAAATCCGATTTATACATATTTATGAGTGTATCCTTGATTAAACAAAAAATAATTACCAATTGATTAGATAATAACTTTCTTATATGATTATAGTTGATTATTTGTATTAATTGGCTAAATTATTTTGCAAGAAATTGAAATTAGATCAAATATAGATAATGATAAAATTAATTGTTTAATTTATATTTGATCCTTGTGTTATGAAAAGTTTCAATTTTCCCCTTTAGGTTTTATAGTTTAAATTTGAACTCAAAAGTTTTTGTTTTGAAATTTAAATAGTTGAAACCCTAATGTTTTGAAAAGGTTTCAAAACTTGCCCTCAAGTTTGGGAATTTAAATTTTGATTAAAAGTTTAATTTTGATGTACATTTAAATTCTAAACCCTAATGTTTTGAAATGTTTCAAAACTTGCCCTCAAGTTTTGGAATTTAAAAGTTGATTAAAGGTTTAATTTAGGAATGTTAAATTCTAAAACCATAGTATTGTTTTGAAAAGTTCATATCACACCCTTATGGTTTTATTAATTAATTAATGTGTATAATTAAAAGAGGTTTAATAAATTCATAAAAGTTTTGGTTTACAATTTAATTGAATTAAAAGTATAATTGTTAAATTTGACCACCTAGTATTTTAAAATGTGTAAAATACACCCTATACTATATATAACATTAGAAGTCTAACATTATATATATATATATATATATATATATATATATATATATATATATATATATATATATATATATATATATATGAGTAAAAGTCAGTCTTACCGTTAGTAGGTCTCATTCACGAAGCTGGTCTATAAGGGGTGTTTAAGGAAATTGCCTACAAAATGGCGATTGAATGGGTATCCACTCTTACCCACTGCACTCTTGACTAGTGGAGGGTCGTTAGCCGAACGGGTAGGATAGGACAGAACCTTCCATTATAAGTATAATGAAGTACAAAAGTAACTAAATGTTTTACAAAATTCTCAATCTTAGTTACTTTAGGCAAAAGTGAATTGATGCAATTCAATGAAATTACACTTTGTGCCCTTGCGAAGACGTTAGTGGAGCGTGTGTGGTTTACCGGCACACTAAATGGTTCTAAGCAAAGATAGCAAAGGGTGACTCAATGTTTGTCATAGTTCGGTGGAGCATGTGTGGTTTACCGGCACATCGAATAGGTGACTGTAACATGTGGGGGCACCATGTAAGTTTGCATGGTTATTCACACCCGCTTTGTGATCCTCGGCATCCCAGTCACAAACTAGAGGGGCATATCGAGATTTAAACATGTCATTGAAATGTTTAATGAATCTAAAAGGATCTAGGAGTTTTCAAAGGATTTAAACTTAATATTTTTAGTTTTTCATGGTGGAAAATTAGTGAATCGTCATTCACTTACCTTCAAATGTTCTGCAATTTGGGTTACGGTATCCCTCTCTCGAGTTGTAGAATATTGTGTTGGGTCCTAGCCTTAGTATCTCATTTGGGTGATTTATTAAGGACTCAATCAATCAACTAACTTTAATTTGTTTTCTCCCGTTTTGTAGATTTCAAAGTACGACAACTATGGTCTTTCCAAATCCCGTGGAAAAAGCATTCCACATGAAGATGATATTCCACGATTTGATCGAGGAACAAGAAATCATGCTTCACTTCCTCCACCTCCTCCAATTATTCTCCCTAACCCACAAGATCGAAGAATTGAAAGGTTCAATGTCACTAAAGCCTTATTGGAAATGAAACATGAAGATGGTAAACCCGTGTGTGCCCACATTCTAGGAATGAAAGCACACATCGATAGGTTGATAATGTTGGGTGCGTCTTTCCCTGATAAGTCGGCTGTGAACTGGGTTCTGCAGTCACTACCTAAATCATATAATGAGTTCGAAAGAAAGTATTATATGATGGATCATGACGAAAACCTCATTGACCTAACTTACATGCTCATTGCTGCTGAATCAGAAATGATTTGGCAAAGCAATGAAGCATATTTGTTGGGAAAGTCAACCAACCATGCTTCCGATGACATTCTAGGAGAACCGACTTGCGTTTGCTACCAAGAGAAGGGGCGTTGGATACAAGTCTACCCTAAGAGCCTGAAGAGTCTAGAAGATGGGAGAGTCAAAGAGTATGGTTGTGCTTCAGGTAAAATCCACTAAGTTCCTATTCGTTGATTCTTAATACATGATGTGATAAGATTGCATTTGAATGTTTTGCAGGATCAGTGAAAAGAGAGGAAGCTTGATGAAAGATCAAGATAAGTCTAATCACGAAAAAATGGATCTCGATCGCATGGATTTGAAGATTAGGTTTTGAGCTTAGAAAGTTATGATAGAGTTGTTAGGAATTTTTCTTTTGACTACATAGTTTTCAGTTGATTTTGCATTGTAAGGACAAATGTTTTTCGCTGCTTTTATGAATAAAATAAAATTTTGATTTGACTTATTTGTTTATTTATTTATTTCCTTGCAATGAAATCGTTATGAAAAATTGATGTTTGCATATTTCTACAACGAATGGATGTGATTCTTAATTGTGTTAATAGTGGAAATGTCAAGCATTTACCAAATAGGGAAAGCTTCTCTTCACCCAAGTTTCAATTGGACAGAAACTTGGAATCATGCAACTTGGTTGCACGATGAATGAGAAATTTCATATTTGGAAATTAGACTAATTCGTTGACAAAGTGTCAAGTGAAGGACTAGGAGATCGAGTACACAAAGTTGTGTGTTGATCAAATCCACCACAAGAGTAACAAAGATATTCGTCATGATTTACTAAAGGTTTAGTAAATATGATTATACTTATAAGATTAAGTGTAATTCTGAATTGATTGAAAAAAGGTTTAAATCAATAGCAAGAACGAATAAGATGAATCAAGTAGGCAAAAAGATAAAAGTTTATCTATTCTAAGAAGAAGGGAGAGCACCTTTTATTATGTTTTATGATAGGTCTTAATGATTAAGAATCATATCTCAATTAATCCTCTGAATAAGTCATAGTACAAGTGTATGTTTAAGAAGAGGAGTCAAGAATTGAAGAAATGGTTAAATCAAGAAGTCAATCATACTTCATTCCAAAACTAGTCTTAGAGTTAAGATTATGACATTGAGTGACAAGTCTTAAGAAGGTTTATAACATTCATCAAATGTAGAATTTGGAAAAGGGTTTTCTTATTCTTGCACATTTGAAATTGGTAAGTTGTGATGACTTGAACAAGACAAAGACCAACTAGAACCAATTTTATGAAGTGTTTTTGGTCTTGATAAAAGATACACTAACTCTTGAATATTTGTTTGTCAAGAAATGTTTATTGACAAGGGAATCTTATATGTCAAGGAGTCAGTGGGAGTCTTAATGGTCTTGAAAAAGTTTAAGAACTAATCAACAATAAACCTTATTGATCATCACTAGCACACGAGTTGAGGTTTACAACCTATCGTGTTGACACTGTCTTGTTTCTGTGCCGTTCCAATTGAGTTAATGAGTTCTCAGTTGTACGCATAAAAGGCAAGCACCTTGATCAATGGAAAGTACATTGATAGGAAATGGTGAGCTGCTTAACTACTTGGAAGACATGGTGGGCAGCCGTGTTACCATAAGGCAAGGAATCAAGATTAAGAAAGTTCGGTCCATATGAGTTTGAATTTGTCATAAACTTTGGTTTTAACAAATTCACATGGATAGGAACACATACACCATTAAAATCGAAGTTTCATAAGATTTCCTCCTTCATGAAAATGACTGTGAGGAAATGCTTTCACTAAGAGAGATTGTAAGAAGATAGTGATTGTGAAAATTGCATTCTTAAATTCGATTATGGTTACGGTATCCCTTTCCATGATTCGAATTGTGAGATTTGGCAATTAGTCTAAATTGTTTAGACACACATATGAGCTATCTAAGGGAAAGGTGTATAAGTTTAAGAAGGCTTGATAAAAGAATATCAAAGCATTGGGTATTAGAAATATGAACTTAAAGAAATTCAATAGGCATTGTTTTTCTAAAAGTTAAGTTGTTTCTGAATGCATGTCAAAGCTAGTGGGAGCATAAGTGTTATTTTTATAATAATCATCATGATAGTGGGGGCATAAATGTTATGATTGTATGATTATTAAGGCAAGTATTGCAAGTTAGAAATATTAATTATAGAAAAACAAGAGTTATACCTTGCAAAGTCGTAAGGGTTGTAAAGTTGTTTTGCTATAATTAAGGGAGAGAATATTATGCTTCATTTCAAATCTAAAGGCTTAGGTTGTGGAATATTAATAAATTTAGTCAAGGATACATAGCACGTTCCTAAATTTTGATTATGATTACGACATTCCTCTTCATGTTTCGAATTGTGAGAGCGTAGCACATAAAATATTATGGCAGAAGATTGATAGAGTATCAAATCTTTATGTAAGACATTATGCATCGTGTCCCATATGCTTCGGGTATAGGATCGATTGCAAATGCTATAATATGTTACCATTCTAAAATTTTCCAAATGTCTAGCGCATTTAGAAGGAAAAGGACAAGAATCGGTTTTGACTAAGATAATTAAACAACTATCAAAGGACAATCCAAAGCTCGCCAAGGATTGGTCGCTTGTGAGTAGTTGGAAGTATAGTATTGGATGGACCATATCGACATTATTATGAATAGAAAAGATTCTATTAAGAATAAGTTGTCATATGGAAAATATGGAAATGTTTCCATATTGGGAATTGGATATTGAGAATCAATGTCTAGATTAGAAAATTTTATGCAAAAGGATGTTCAAAGGAATGTACTTTGAGTGAGAGACATCACATCTAAGGAATTGTATTGTAACAATCTCCGATAGAGGACTTTGTAATTTCATTGGCAATAGTCATTGTGATTTTGTGCTATGACATTACGAAAGGATCATTGCATAAAATGTTAGAATCTAACATATTCTATAAGTGGCAAGAATTTGATATTATTTCACTTATGAAAAAAGGATTAGGAGTTGTGAAATGAGTATGATTGGAAATGTGTTCATTTGATCTATTTCACAAAGTAAGAACCATAAGTAAACATTGTGTGCATGCTAAGAGCATGGGACAAGTGTGGTAATAATTCAAGTAAGAAGTTGATTACCCGAAACAACAAATAATGAGTAATCGATATGGTGATAAATAAAAGGTGTTTTATTTATACTCAAAGGTTTGAGGCCATATGGGATTAGTATTATTCTTGTGTTTCACTTTGCATGTTTTGACTTCCTGAAGAATTTAATTAGTTGAGAATGGTCAAATTATTCAAACGGACCACAGTCGTTCATATGTTGGAAGTAGATATGAATGAAGACTGTCGTGAATTGGTGTGTGGATTGTCTAAAGAGCATTAGACATAAGCAAATGTTTGCTGCAACGTTCATGAGTGCTTATAAATATGATTTGAGCATTGGATTAAACCCACGCTCACTTGGATCACTTCATGGATTTTATCACGAGTGATTGGTGAGATGATAATATATTATAATTCTTGAAACTGACATGTGTGAGTTGTATCTTGCAAATCGGTTGCATATTGATAATATGTAAACGCACCAGTAACTTGGTGTTATAAAACATATTGTTGTGTGTGATTTGGTGAGTGAGTGCAAGCAAGCATTGAGTCAAAGTTTATCCGTTCCTTTTATCCAAAGTAGGATAAAAGCGATATCTGTGGGCCCCTCGATGATTTAGTGATGACACCTAAGTGCTTGGCCAAGCCGGGACTAATTTGATGTGTTCAAATTGTAGTCTGTTGTCAGTCGTCATAAATCTAAATTCGGGAAATAGCACATAGACAGAGAGAATGATTTAGATCCATGTCTCAGTTTATACGATATCTAGAATGGAGGAATATATGATCCCTTATCTAAAGGACACGCGTATCTGATAAGATCAAAGTTGACAGCGGCTTTAGAAAGCTACGATTGTAGATCAGGATCTGAAGTCATATGCAGAATAGTTATTAGACTTATCCAAGTGGGAGACTGTTGGATTAGTGTCTAAGTCCATAACTATTTTGGTATGTACTTGACCCGATGGTGCATGGTCCTTTTGGGTTGCCTTCACCAAAGCAACTTGATAGGATGAATTATAGAGAGAAAGGATTAAATATGATTTATTAATATATTATGAGAATAATATATTAAAGGAGAAATCATATTGTTTAATTAATATTAGTCAAGAATTAATAAGAATTAAGTTTGTGGCTAAAAGAGATTAATTAAACTTAAGGGACTAAAATTGTCAATTGTATGATAGTTGAATATTGAGCTAATGGACTCCATATTAAAGGAGTGGACGAATTCTATGGGGAAACCCATTAGAAATCGTCCTAGGCCTTTAAGGAAGGAGCCCATGGGTTGCTTAGGGCTTAAGCATCCAAATTAGGGTTTCCTTGTTAGATAACCCTAATAGCCTCACTATTTAAAGAACCCTTATGCCCCAAAAACGTGGTGAACTTGTCTTCTAGGGTTTCCACACGTTTTGGGCAGCCTCCTTCTCTTCTCTTCTTCATCGTCTTGCTCTTGGTGTTTGTGAACCATTAGAGGAGTGACATTTGTGACTCTAAGCTTTCTAAAGTCATTACAAGGAGGAATTGTGATTGTTATTGCTACATAACAATTAAGGTAATATCTTAAACCCATTCTTATGTTAATATGATTACTTGTATGCTAGAACTAGGGTTTATAGTCTTGGATGAATTGCATGTACAATAGAGAAACCTAGATCCAAGCATTACGGTTTGTATGAGCACATAGGATGTTCTTATGGCTAAAACCCATCACCCAGTTTGCAGCCAACTCCTTGGGAAAGGTCGCACCCAACATTATCAACCTATCGATGTGTGATTTCATCGCTAGGACGTGAGCACACACGGGTTTACCATCTTCATGTTTCATTGCCAATAGGGCTTTAGTGATATTGAACTTTTCAATCCTTCGGTCTTATGGGTTTGGGAGAACAACGGGAGGAGGTGGAGGAAGTGATATAAAGCTAGTCCACGTGGCAGGGATTGATCTTTCACCTTCATTGTGGAACAGACTTTCACTTTGATCAGGAATACCTTTTCCTTTGGATTCAGGAAGACCATGGTTAGATTCAAACATCTACAAAACGGGAGAAATCAAGTTAGTCGATTGAATCCTTAATAAAACACCCAAAAGATATATTAAGTCCAGGATCCAACACAACATTCCACAAATTGGAAGAGGGATGCTGTAATCCAATTTGCAGAATATTTGAAGGTAGGTAAATGACGATTTACCAATTTCCACCATGAAAAACGAAAAAGAAGGTTAAGTTTTAAATGTATTGGAAACTCCTAGATATTTTGAGATACATTGAAACTATTCAATGACATGTTTTAATCTCGGATTATGCTCTTCTATTTGTGATTGGGATGCCGAGGGTCACAAACAAGATGTGAATAACCATGCAAATATGCTTAGTAACCTCATTATCTTTATCATTAACTATTGATGTGCCGGTAAACCACACACGCTCCATCAAAATGACAATTATGAGATACCCATTTCTACTCTTTATTAGTGCCTTTTAGTGTGCTGGTTAACCACACACGCTCCACTAACGACCAATAAAGTATAATGTGCAATTTCATGGATTAGCATACTTTTCACATTTTTCCTAAAGTAACTAGAGTTGGGATTTTGTAAAATAATGTTCTAGTACTTTCTTTAATAACGTTATACTTTTAACGACATGTAGTTGTCCTATCAAACCCGTTCTGCTAACGACCCTCCACTAATCAAGAAAGCGGTGGGTAAGAGTGGACACTCATTCAACTACCATTTTATAGACAGTTTCCTTATACCCCCCCCCCCCCCCCCCCCCCGGTTATAGATTAGCTTCGTGAATGAGGCATACTAGCGATTTGACTGACCATAGTATTATACATATATAATATTTAACTTTTAATTATAATATATATATATATATATATATATATATATATATATATATATATATATATATATATATATATATATATATATATATAAGGTGTGTTTTAAACTTTTAAAACTTTAGGGTTTATATAAAAATTTCGAAAATTAAGTCATTAATTTCAAATTTAAAATAAACCAAATAACTAGATTTAATATTTATCTATTAATTAACTTTTAATTAATTAATTAAATCTTGTAAGGATTATCTAATTAAGTTAAACAATTAATTTAATCCTAATCCATATCCCTTCTAGATTTCGAAAATATGGGGGTCGGATAATTTTCTTATTTTTTCAATTATCCAATAAGGCAACTATTATCCAAAACAAAGAAACCCTAATTCTTCTAGCATATTTCGAAAATCAAGGGAGGAGGCTAGGGTTTCCAAAACCCTAACCCTAATTTCGATTAGGGTTCATGGAGGCTAGGGTTTTTCGAAAACCCTTTGAACCAAAAACCCTAGAAATCGAAAATTTGGCCTTTTAGGGTTTAATAGCTATAAACCCTAATTTGCAATTCAACTATTATAGCAATTCAATTTAAAAAAACAATGGCTCTGATACCACTGATGGGTTTTAAGTAAAACAAATAAACTAGAAAACAATTCCTAAGTTCACATGCAACCTACTTTAGATCTATGTTTTAACTATTGAACATATAACTTTGAATTGCAAACAAGAACCCTAGAGGAGATAGGCTATTTTCGAAAATAACTAACTAGGGGTTAAGAGTTACATACCTTTCAATTGTTATAGCAAAGAATTGATAATCCTCTTGAACTTGATCTTGATCTTCTTGGAAGCTTAGCACCACAAATGTAATGCCTCTAATGGAATCACACCCAAGAACAAGCAAGAAGGAAACTTGAAGGAGAGAGGGTAGGGTATGAAAAAAATCGGCCTAGGGTTTCTTCCAAGGTAGGAGTGGCCGATTTTAGGAGCTGGGAGGCTCCTTATATAGTTGAGGGATCTAGGGTTTTGGGAAAACCCTAATACTCCTTTGCTTGGGGCCTAAGTTAATCCAAGGCCTTATCCAAGCCCTCTTGGACGAAATCCTTAGGGTTACCCCTATAGATTTCGTCCACCTCCTTCCAAGGAGGTTCTGGAGCCTTCCACTCAACTATCTGATAATTGCAAACTAGTCCCTACACTTTATAATTAATACTTTTAACCCGAAAATTAATTCTAATTAATTTCTGGCTAACTATTAATTAAACATTATGATTTCTAATCAATATATTAATCTTTTAACATATTAATAAATCATTTATATTAATTTATTAATCTTATAATAAATTAATATCTCTCCTTTCATAATTTCCTTGTCGAGTTGCTAGGTTTGAGGGCAACCCAAAAGAATTGTGCTGCTATCAATTCAAGTACATACCAATTATAGTTATGGGCTTAGACACCTAATCCAACATGTAGATAGCTTAGATTCAGCAAAATTGTTATGCCGACAAACGTCGATCTGAGTTGGTGTTTTAGGTCGGTGACATGGTTTTGCTGAAGGTATCACCCTGGAAGGGTATAATACGCTTCAGGAAGAGGGGAAAATTGGGGCCTAGTATATCGGGCCATTTCGGGTGATTTTCAGGGTTGGCAAGATATCTTATAGGTTGGATCTTCTGAAATAGCTCAGTTAGATCTACGTCACCTTCCACGTTTCGCAGCTATGTAATTGTCTAGCTGCTGATTCAATGGTTATTCCTTTGGATGATGTTCAGGAGGATGATCTCTTGAACTACATTGAAAGACCAGTGGGAATTTTATATCGAAAAATGAAGTCCTTGTGCAACAAGGTGATATCATTGGTTAAGGTCCAGTGGCTGCATCGGAAGGGTTCGAAATGGACGTAGGAACCCGAGTCAGAGAAGCGAGATCATTACCCAAAATTGTTTGCAACAGCAGACTTCGAGGATGAAGTCTAGTTCAAGTGGGGGAGAATTGTAACATCCCAGTATTGAGGTATTTTCAAATTTCCCCCTTAATTATCAAGACTTATAGTATTTAGCCCTTATGCATGAGAGAGTTAACAAAATGGCCCATAGTGGCATTTTTGTAATTTCGGGCTAAGGCTTAGTGTGTTAGGCGTACGTTGTGTTCGTTGATCGTACATAAGTAAGACGGGCGTACGTGAAGAATACTCAAACCCTAATTTTTAGGATTTGGTCCATATTTAAGCATCTTTAACTCCTCATTTCTCATTCCCTCTCTAGCCTCCAACCTTCATTTCGTCCTTTATAACCCTAATCCACTATGCGTGATCCTTTGAGCTCAAAAGTGTGTGTTTGAGGTGCCTTTGAAGCAAGGTGAAGAAAGAACCATCATCTTGGAAGATCAAGACCTTCTAGATCTAGGAACCTCTCACCTTCAAGATCCATTTTGAGGTATAAAGTTATGAACTTGATGATTCTATGCATAGATCTAAGTTAGCAATGGAGTTTGTGTCCTTTTAGTCCTATTATTTAGGTATTTTGAGTACAAGTTACTCCAGTCCATTTAAGTTGTCCTTTCAGTCATTTTGTGGTGTTTAGAAGCATAAAAATGTGGACTTGATCACTTAATCCTTTCCATGTAAGTGCTACAAGGTCTTAATGGGTTAAGTAGATGAGATCTTTAGTATTAAGCACTTTTTGGCCATGTAGCACCATAAAGTTGGAAACTTTATGGTCAAGAACATTATTTAGGGCTTAGATTAGACTTTGGACGTAAGGACTTGCTGTAATAAGCTCTTAATGGGAAAAGAGATGACCAGGTGCGTACGTTGGGCGTACCAGGTGGTACGTTGCGCGTACGCAGTCATAGCCCCGTCACCTGGTAGTACGCCCAGCGTACTCGGCTGGGTATTGACTTGAGTTTTGACCTTTGACCAAGTTTGACCAAGGGTATTTTGGGAATTTTTATAAATCTATAATGGGAAATATTTTGATTACTAAGAGTCAGGTAGTGTCGATTGCTGGAGCGGAGATTCTAATTGTGTTCAGATTGATGAGTGAGTTTTCCTCACTGTACTTACGGGTCGAAGGTGGACCAGCTGAGACGAAGGCTAAGACTCCTATGGAGGTCCGAATAGACTGAAGGCCTGCGAGGCGGACCAATCAAGCCAAAGGCCCCGAGAGAGGTCGAGATTGGTTGACGGCCTGCTGAGTTGGTCCAATCAAACTGAAGGCTCAATATTCATGGTATTGTTTGATATGTTTATGTCGTGGTACGTTGGGGAACTCACTAAGCATTGACATATAGTTTTAGTTTTGTTTCAGGTACTTCTAAGGACTGAGGCAAGGCGAATGCGTGGCCGTACACATCCTTGGTTTTATGTTATTGGATCTTGGGAGACTCTAAATTTAAATAATGTTTTTGGAAACAATGGTTATGTAAACACTTTTTGAGTAAATGGGTTGTTTTTGAAAAGTTTAAAATTGTTGTGATTTTGGAGATGTTACAATATTGCTCTATTGTAATGACCTGTAGATCTGTCTGTTAACTGGTTAGATGATATCTTTTATTTATATGCAAACATGTTATAGTTTGGGATTGAGGCATTACTTCTTTGTATAAGAGCCAATAGAATGGGGGTATTCCATTCTGATAATTGAGTGGACTCGAGGGTATTCCTGTTTGATAACTGAGCGAACCCATTGTATATTAGCATTCTAGTCCGATGGCTGATTAGGTCAGGGTATTCCAGTCTGATGACTGATTGGACCCACCATGCAATGTTGTATATGTTATGTTGTGTGGTGGTACCTTGGGGGAACTCACTAAGCTTTGGCTTACAGTTTTTGTTTATTGTTTTAGGTATTTCAGATGACCATGGCAAAGTGAAGGCATGATCGTACACATCCTTCGAATATATATTTTGGAGATTTTATGATGTTATGAACTTGGGAGATATTTATATTTGACATTTGAATTGATATGGTTTAGGAATTTAGAACAATGGTTCTTTTAATTTAATAATGAAAATTTTTATCATGTTTTTGGGATATTACATTTTTATTTTAAAGTAATAACTACTTCATTAACAGTCTTCAATAATCACAATATTGTACGAGAAGCATTGTACTAAAGCTTAAATTCCTTGAGAATTAGCCTTTGTCACATTCAATTTCAGCAATATTAAAAGTTACTAAAGTATGTTCTTCGAGAGTATATTGTACTAAAACTCTTATTCTTATCTAAAATTTTGAATCATTCCTTGGAAAACCTCTAGTTGCAAGTCTGATCAATTGATTTCCTCAAGAAATACGCAACCGTGAAGCAAGGAATCAACTTCTTCTTCTATCCTTTTTGTCCAAAATTGAATTGATCATCACCTCTAAACTAAACGGAAGCTTCAATTCATAAATTGTGTGTTTATATAAATACAAATACAATTTTTTTTAATCAGAACATCGGAACCTAATTTAAGCATTTAATCTCCACAAACAAGTATAAAAAGCATAACAAAGGAGAAAAATATAAAAATGTATATGGTAAAACGTAATAGACCTCGTCAGCAAGCTTAGGTTACCCTACCCGCGCTCAACCTTAGCCTTCTTCCCATGTGATCTAGTGTGGTACGTGATGGTTGAAGGAGATGTAGAGGTTGTTAGAGATGGAGGTATACATGTTTCATAAAGATGGTGGTGGTGTCGATTGTAATGGTTGTGATTATGATGGCGGTGGTGGTGTTGATTATAACCGATGAAGATGATGATGGGCATGAAGAAGATGACGATCGCTGGTTTAGGGTTGGTAATGATTATAGGATGATGAAAAATTCCACAACCTGATATGGTTAATTTTCGTAGTTATATGCTTTTAATAAGATTTATTTAATTATATTAAATCACAAGCCCCTTGTGAACAATATCATTTTCTAATTGGTGGAATTTTTTTTCCATTTTTAATATGGTTGATTCCACCACTAGTGTAACCAATGAAAATGGGATCGTGTGTGTCACGGGTTACCTTGTCGATGTTCCCACCACCCCATTCTATCATCCACCGATCTACATCATCTTCAAAGAATCATTTTCATTTCAGTGGGTATCAGTTTCTCCCAATAGCTTCTACCTCTCAAGATTCTTAGCTGCTCGTCGTCTTCCTCTGCCACTAAAACCAGTGGAACATCTCCCCACCTCCGATGCTTCTTCTGATCAGGACTTCTTTCTACAACAAACACCACTGACCTTGATACTCTTTTGAAATTTTACACTTACCTCCCTTATTATCCACCGCCAATCATCGCTTCGTATAGATCGATTCTTATTAAATCTTTCTTCACCTTAGAGATTTGGGAGAAACACAAGAGTATCCATAGGAAGCTGCCTTTCGACGAGGCTATGTTAAATCTCTCGCACTCCTCGAACAACCGGTGCATCCAATCAGCTTCCATCCTCCGTCTCTCAGTCCTCTTTCTGTCTAACCCTACACGCCATCGTCGATGGAAAACCATCCTCAACATTGTTACTGGCTATGCTGATACTTGAGGTGCTTTCATCTTCAATTCCGCTTCTTCTTCAACACCTGATGCCAATTAAGTATCGAAAGAGCTAATCCAGCAGACCGTAGGTGAAGTATTATTTTAGATTTTTATATCTTAATTTCTTCCACCAACAGAAATTGAATGGTAATTTATAAACCCTAGGAAATTGGTTATATGAAATTGACTAATATTTCTTTCATACAGGGTGTAAAAAGTTGAAATTGTTCCCAAAGTTGACTTGTGCGCTTTTTCTACAGTTATGAAAATTTGCGACTTCAAGTAAACAACATTAGACATGTCAACTCATGTGATCTTCGCTACTAACTTTTATTTTTTTTAACTTTTAGTCATTTTGGAACTTATTATCATTTGTTTTTTCAACTAATCAGGACAGAGAAATAGGATATGTTAAAGAAAATGAATCTAATTATTTCATAATAGACAATATGGGAACCATATGTGCTCAATTGATCTATTTCACAAAGTAAGGATCACAGGTAAACATAGTATGCATGCTTGGAGCATGGGATAACTAATGTTATAATTCAAGTATTAAGTTGATTAGCTGAAACATTATATAATGAATAATGTGTAATCAATATGATGATTAAACAATAAGTGTTTCATTTATACTCAAAGTGTTGAAGCCATATTGGATTCGATTATTCTTGTGTTTCACTTCGCATGTTTTGACTTCCAAAATAACTAGGTTGTTCAAACATCCACAGTCAATCATACTTTGGAAGTAGGTAATGAGGTAAGACTGTCATGAATCCAATTGTAGATTGTCTAAAGTGTTTAGACATAACAAAATTTTGCTGCAGTGTTTATGAGTGCTCCTGATGAAAGATTTGAGTATTAGATTAAACCCACACTTACGTGAATCACTTCATGGATTTTATCATGAGTAATTGTGAGACGATAATATCTTATATTCTTGAAACGGAGAGATATGAATTGTTGTTTATGAGTCGGTCGCACATTGATAATACGTAAACACATTAGTAACTTGATGTTATAGAATGTATTATTGTGTGTGATTTGATGAGTAAATAGTGTAAGCATATAAGTTGACGTTTATCCGTTCCTTTTACCTAAAGTGGGATAAAAGCGATGTATGTGGTCCCCTCGATGATTTAGTGACGACACTTAAGCGCTTGAGCAAGTCTGGACTAAGTTTATGTGTTCAACTAAAGTCTATTGTCAGTCGTCTTAAATCGGAAATCGGGAAACAACACATAGAAAAAGAGAATGATTATAATCCATGTCTTATGTCTATACGATATCTTGAGAATGGAGGAATATATGATCCCTTATCTAAAGGATGCGTTGCTGATAAGATCAGAGTTCAACAACGGCTTTTGAAAGCTACAATTGCTAATCAGATTCTGAAGTCATACGTATTAATAGTTATTAGACTTATCCAAGTGGGAGACTGTTGGATTAGGTGTCTAAGCCCATAACTATATTTGGTACGTGCTTGATTTGATTATGAGCATAGTCCTTTTGGGTTGCCTTCACTCGTGCAACTTTATAGGATGACAAGAGGAGAGAGAGTAGAATTTATTATATGAATAATAAATTAGTACTTAAAATGGTATTATTAATATAATACAAGATTAATATATTATTTGGAAATCATATTATTTAATTAGTATTGATCTGAAATTAATTTGGAATTAATTTGGTGATCAAAAGAGACTGATTAAATTAAGGGGACTGATATTGCAATTAACTATTAGTTGCTAGTTGGGCTATGGATTCATAATAGAAGAGAGTGGACAAAATCTATGAGAATGGAGGAATATATGATTCATTATCTAAAGGACGTGTTGCTGATAAGATCAGAGTTCAACAACGGCTTTTGAAAGCTACGACCGCTAATCAGATTCTGAAGTCATACACAATAATAGTTATTAGACTTATCCAAGTGGGAGACTGTTGGATTAGGTGTCTAAGCCCATAACTATTTTTGGTATGTGCTTGATCTGATTATGAGCATAGTCCTTTTGGGTTGCCTTCACTCGTGCAACTTTATAGGATGACAAGAGGAGAGAGTGTAGAATTTATTATATGAATAATAAATTGGTACTTCAAATGGTTTTATTAATATATTACAAGATTAATATATTATTTGGAAATCATATTATTTAATTAGTATTGATCAGAAATTCATTTGGAATTAATTTGGTGATCAAAAGAGACTGAATAAATTAAGGGGACTGATATTGTAATTAACTATTAGTTGCTAGTTGAGCTATGGACTCCTAATAGAAGAGAGTGGACGAAATCTATGGGAAGCCCATAAGGATTTCGTCCAAGGGGCCTTCTAGAAGTGCTCCATGGATTGCTTAAGGCCTAAGCAAGGAAATTAGGTTTTTCACCTTAAAACCCTAATAGCCTCCACTATAAATAGATCTTT
Organism: Lactuca sativa; assembly: GCF_002870075.4. Classification (NCBI taxonomy): domain Eukaryota; kingdom Viridiplantae; phylum Streptophyta; class Magnoliopsida; order Asterales; family Asteraceae; genus Lactuca; species Lactuca sativa. The sequence continues at coordinate 37,900,982 of NC_056630.2, read as the reverse complement.
ATACATGAGAACTCGGTACTTATGCTTCTTTGAATTGCCTTAGCCGAATTCTTCTTCTCTCCTTAGTCATCTTGTTGCATTGGGTGTTTTTTACTACATTAGAGGTTCAATACTTGGGGCACTAGGCTTTCAGAAGTCAAGATCAAGAAGGATTAAACTTGTTATTGCTACAAAACAAGAGAGGTAAAGATTCTAACCCTAATCATATGTTAATTTCGATATATGTATGCTAGTCATAGGGTTGTTGCTTTGGTATTCATAGTTGTATGTTTAAATTAGAAAAACCTAGATCCAAATCAATTAGGGTTACATGTACACCATAGGAATGATGTTATGCTCAAAACCCAACACCTTGTTTAAATTTTGATGATTTGAAGAAATTACTAAGAGTGGCATACCAGACACGTGGAGCTTGTTTAAGCCCATAAACAACTTTGTCTAAAACATAACAATGATCAGGGTTTTGAGAATTGACAAAATCTGGTGGTTGTTCAACATAAACTGTTTCTTCGAGAACTCCATTGAGAAAAGCATACTTCATGTCCATTTGATAAACATCGAAATCCTTATGTGCTGCATAGGCTAAAAATATTCGAACAACCTTGAGTCTTGCGACAGGGGCAAAGGTTTCTTCGTAATCAATTTTTTCTTGTTGAGAATATCCTTTAACTACAAACCTAGCCTTATTTTGAACAATGTTTCCTTCTTTATTAGTTTTATTTTTAAAAAATCCATTTTAGTCCTATCACCGATACATCCTTTGGTTTAGGAACTAGACGCCAAACTTTATTTCTTTCAAATTCAGCCAACTCAGATTACATAGAAACAATCCAATCAGGATCTTCCATATCAATCTTGACTGTTTTTGGTTCAATTTTCTAAATAAAGACATTGAACATGCAAAATTCTTGATTAATATTTATTACCTCATTTTTCAAACAAAGTTGAGCTCTAGTCGTGACTCCATCTTGAGGATTACCAAGAACTTGTTCCTTTGGATGATTTCGTGTCCATTTTTCCAATGGTGGATATGCAGGATCAAACTCTAATGGTGCATATTCGAATGTTTCATCATTCTCTGAACCTGCAATAGACATTATCAGTTGTATCATGAAAAATTTATGTTTGATTATTTGAAATATTTGGTTGATTTTCATTTTGCTCCCCCTCGACAAAATTATCTTATGGATGCTCCCCCTTGACATCAACATTCATTCTCCCACTCTCCCCCTCGAAAGTATGCTCCCCCTCAACATGAGTATTCGAATTCAAGTGCTCCCCCTCCATTTGATTAGTTTGTAGAACTGGCAGACTTTCGTTATTAACTAGAGAATTTGATGTTGAGTTTAAATCTGCATCATCCTGGGTAATTTTCGAATCATCAGTATGCTTTGATGCTTCAGGAACTCGATTATCATCAGCATGAAGTTCAGCATCAACAGGCCTGTCAGGAACACTAAATATTAAATAATAATCAAAATCTAAAAAATTTAAACTTTTAGATTCATCATTTGATTCCTTAAGAATTGGATTTTTTCGAAAGATTTTTCAACTCTTTTAAACTAATAGTCATTAAAAGTTAGATTGAACGTTTCTTCAGTTTTTCGTGTTCGTTTATTCAACACCATGTATGCAACCAAATTATGTGAATATCCTAATAATATTCCTTCATCAACCTTAGACTAAAATTTTGAAAGATTATCCTTGAGATTCATAATGGAACACCTGCACCCAAAAACCTGATAAAATTTCACATTAGGTTTACGGTTATTTATGATTTCATAAGGAGTGATTTTGAAACGACGATGAATAAACGATCTGTTTTGAGTAAAACATGCAGTTGAGACTGCTTCAGCCCAAAAATATTGAGGAAGATTCACATATGTGAGCATTGTTCTTGCAGCTTCGCAAAGTGAACAATTTCGCCTATCGACAACACCATTCTATTAAGGCGTGTATGACGAAAAAAATTATGCGAAATACTATTGTCTATTAAAAATGAATCAAGAACATTGTTCTTAAATTCAGATTCGTTGTCACTTTTGATCTTTCGAACCTTTTTCTTTAATCTTGTTTCAATATGTTTGATAAAGTCGATCATTGCTTGAGCAGTTTCAGATCTTAACTTGAGAAAATATACCCAAGTAAACCGTAAGAAATCATCAACAATAACCAAAATGTATCGTTTCTTCTTGATTTTTTCAACAGTCGTTGGTCCACAGAGGTCAATATGAAGAAGTTCCAGTGGTTCAACAATCTTCGAATCAATGACAATTGGATGACCTTGTCTATGTTGGTTTCCCTGCTCACAAGCGGCACATAAAGTATCATTATCAAACTTTAAGATAGGTAAACCACGTACAAGATCATTTACCACCAATTTATTGATATTTTGAAAGTTCAAATGAGAAAGTCTTCGATGCCAAAGCCAATTGATATTTGAGGAAGCTTTCAAAAGTAAACCTACTGAGGGAATACCAACAATTGGTTTTATGTCGAGCGTGAACATATCACCTTTTGTTTGGGATTTGAGCACTATTTCTTTTGTGTCAATGTTCGAAATAACACTGCCTTCTTCATTAAACACTACTTGATTACCAGTACCCACAAAAAGTTGCGAAACCCTAATAAAGTTATGTTGAAGATCTTCAACATAAGTTACCCTATTCACTGTGAATTTTCCATTCATTACTTTTCCATATCCTTTGACTTGACTCTTCTGATTGTTGCCAAATTTCACTACTCCAACATTCTCCAAAATTCGATAATCACACAAGTTTTCTTTCCTTCCAGTCATGTGACAAGAGCAACCACTACACCATTTGTAATCATATTGTTCGTCACACAAAACCTGCAATCAATGAAAGAATTTAGGTCCCCAAGGTTGTTTGGGTCATTGGTGATTAGATTTTAAAACATTATGAAATGAAGATCCGAAGACCCAGTTACGAACTTTTGATTTGAGACTATCAATTAGGTCTACTTCATTAGTTAAAGGAACATAAATGTAATTATTCAAAGGTTTAGAGCTTCCACAAACGTTCTCCTTTTGCTTCTCCGAACATTTCTCATTCACCTTTGCTTTCGAAATAGGTCTCCATTGTTTTCCTGTATATTGCGAATCTTTAGATGAAGAACTTCCATTTGAAGATTCATTCAAATACTTCTCATAAGCTTCCTTGATTTGTTATTGAGAGAATTTCTTTAATTGAGATGATTTTCCTTTAACTTCAAGTCAATGATAATGTTATTCACATATGAATTTCCTTTTACATACGAAACTTTGGAAAATTGTTTCGCAAGAGGATTTGGAAAATTTGATTTTTTTGGTGTGAAAGTCACTTTTCTTTTATTGTTGATTTCATCAAACTTTTGAGTTGAAACTTTTTGTGAAGAAACATGATTTTCATAATTCTCCGAATTATTTGAAAATCGACTTTGTTTTGAAAAATGATTTTGTGAAAATCTTGTGTGAAGATTTTTATATGAATTCCTTGTTGATTGATGATTTGCAAATTTCTTTACATTTGATGTTTGATTATTAGTTTGAGAAGATGATTTTGCCCTTGAAAGTTAGATTTTGAAAACTCAAGTTGTGGTTTATTTTGAGACAAGACCTATTTAGTTAGAGCGGGATTTTTCTTGTTTTCAATATCCTTTTAAAAAGATGTCTGAACTGATTTAGAATTTTTTTGTTCAGATGATTTATTTAGCAAAACAATTGATTTCTTTTGAGACTCAATAATTTGCCAAAACACTTTCTTTCTTGCTTGTCTCTTTGAAATTCCATTTTCTTTCGAAATCTTTTCAATTTGTTCCTTAAACTCTTGAGAATTAATCTTGAAATGTTTGGAAACATTTTCAACTTGTTTTGGAACTTCATTTGAATTTTCATATTTTTCAATTTCGTGGTTTTTGTCTTTGAAAGATGTAAGAATTCTTTGTGAGATTATTTTCGACAATGCTTTGATTTATAAAAAATGATTCTTTTGACGCTTTCTTGTTATCCTCTTCAACCATGTTGTTAAATTCAGGTTCAATTTTATCACAATTTCCTGTGGTGACAAAAACTTTATTCAGAAAGATAACATCATCTGTGCACTTGAAGTTTGGATACACAATTGTATTTGTTTCAAGATAATGCGAACCTTTTTCTTTCATTATCTTGTCGAATTTCTCAGTTTCATCAAAAACTTGATCATTTAAAACTCTTGAAGTTTCACTATTTGTTTGACAATCTTTGACAGTCACATGGTCAAAATCATGAAATTTCAAAGTTGAGGGTCGAGTAGTGTCAACTTTAACCTTAGAATCATTACAATTTTCTTTGCCTTTAGCCATTGATGTGACATTAATGACAAACAACTGAGAACAATCGATAACTCCCTCCTCCTCAATTTCACTAATATCACCAAAATCATCTTCGATATCAGCATACTTAGATTGAGAGTCAGATTTCGAATTCTCAATTATTTTCAAAATATTTATTTGTTCATTTTTGGTCAAATTATCATTTACAATATCTACTAATTCATCAGCACTCAGACATCCTTCAATTTTCACAACACCATAAGCCTATCTATTATCTGGTACTCTATCAAATTCAACAATATTTTGTTCATAATCATAGTAAATAAAGTCAATTTTCTCCCTTTCGAATACCAAAAAGGGCAAAAGTTTCCTATGTTGGTCCTTGCTAATATCCGATGAATGATGTAACGATGTCAATTTCCCATACAATCTTTTGCCAGAGTTACAATATATATTTCGTTGTTTTAACATCATTTTAATATCTGCATTTAGACTATCCCTATCACACATCAGATTAGTTATTTGCATATCTAGGTATTCTATTTTGATTTTCTTCGAATCCAACATCTTTTGGGTTTCTAAGAGTTGTGTGGTTGACTTCTTAGCATCATTACAAGCAGAAATAAGTAGATCATTAACGTAAGTAATTGATGCATCAAACTTAGATAATATTGAATCATATGCACTAGAGGGAATATTAAAAGATTGTAAAAGAGAGCATACCTGAGAAGTCATTGGTGATTTGTTCGACGATGTCGAAACAAAGCATTTCCCAGTTATTGTCTCTTCCTCTTCAACCTCATGCATAGCGAATATCGCTCCATGGGTAGGATTTCGTGCTTCTTCATCATCTGAGCCAGATAACCAAATCTGGTATGTACCTTCGTCTTCATCCATACCTTTGGCCACTAGTGATAAACCTTTCTCTTTTGCACACACCTCTTCCAGTCTTTCGACATAATAAGCCTCATCTTAGATCTTACTTTTTCTTCTCATCCCTCATTCTCAGCATACATTCATTCGCCATATGATTCGCTCCATTACAATAATGGCAGTCGAATACTGAGTCTCCTTTTAGCTTTTTATCCTTCTTCTCCTCATCAAAACGAACTTCCTTATTTTCCATATTCTTCTCTTCATTTACAGTCTTCGTAGGGAAGTTTCTGTTTCCATCAGTTGTTTTTGACTTTGCATTAAATGGTTTCTTAAAGAACTTCTTTACACGATTGTTAGAGTAAAATGCTACGACTTCGTCATCCGAATTGACAATGAGACCTTCATCCTCAGAATTCTCATTCTCAACATCTTCTTTCTCAGCTTCTCTCCCTTAAATCTTCGATACAAGAGCCAGTGGACCACCAATATTGATTTTCGACTCTTCAGCTATTTCATTCACTTCGGGTTCATGAGTTTTCAACAAATTGTATAGATCATTTTAGGTGAAATAATCAAAACTTTGTTGAGTCTTCACCATCAGACTAACATTTCTCCATTCTTCGCGAAGCCCCATAATGAATGTGAGATTAAACCCGATTACACTTATATATGAGCTCATGCAGACGATAATAATACAGTTCAATGGATTCACCTTCTTTCTGTTTAAACTCTCTTAATTCCACCAGACAATGTTTCACTGAATTGATTTTGGTCTTCTCACTACCTTGATACTTTTCTTTCAAAGTATCCCAAATTTCTTTGGCTGTTTTACAGCTACGTACATAATTATACACAATTGGAGGAGGAGCGCCTCTTAATTCACGCACACACTTCTTCTCGTTCTTCTAAAATCTCTCAGATTGTTCATTGACATTTTGATTTGTTGAAGATGTTCCAATGCTCTGAACAGCAGTAGGAGGACGGACATCACCGAGAATACAGTTCCAGAGTTCTTCACTGATACCGTTAAAGTAGTCTTCCATACGATTAGCCCGTTGATCATAGAATTCGGGAATCAGCATAGGAATTTTGGTTGAAGAACCAAGCAGATGAGAATAGGACGTCATTGTGTTCATGTTGAAATTTACCATTGATGTACGGACAGAATTTCAGAAAAGCTTTAGAAATTTGAAATCTATTGATAATTTTGTCAGAAATTACAAATCGAACACTCGATTATACAACCTAATCGCATAATCGAATCACGACTGGAGATCTAAGAAGATTTTCATAATCAAAAGTGCAGAAGCTTTTGAATCTAGAACAAGACTCAAAATACTTTTGACACGAATGAAAATCGGATCATTGTAGAATGATTCCTGCTCTGATTCCAAATATAGTTGATACATAATCGAGTATGAATTATAGAATCAGAATGATATGAAAACGATAAACACAAGATCTAAATAATATCAGTATGGCTCGTTTATGCTTTCAATGAGTACAAAGTGTTTAGATAGTTACATGAAAGTTCTTATCTAACTCTAATACAGAATAACAATTTATAGGGAACTAGAAAGCACATAAAAAATATAAGTGATTAGACTTGAAAAGCTTCGACACTAAATCACCCTTATAATAACATTACATATTAACAAAACTATTCATTGACCTTCGACACCTCACAATTAATTTCGCCATCAACGTTTTGCTTATTTTGTTTTGAATTTTTTTAGTAAAACTAACTACTTTGTCATTAGGTTAATGCATATTTATTTGTTTTTTTTAGGATATCTTTATAAGGTGTGGAATTACATGAAAGATGGTTAATGTGAAGCCTTGGTCTCATTTCAACACCCTCAAACTTTTTTTTCTATTTCTTTAAACATAAATAAAAAATATGCTCCTAATCTATGACTAACAAACATGTTTAATGTATGACTAACAAACATGTTTAATGTAATCAGTTTAGTGTAACCTAATAAAAATCTTCTCAATTTATCCATTTTTTGGTGTATCCAAAACAGGTTCTTCCCTAGTTGATTGATTAATAGGAACTATAATTATAATGAATAAATTGACTAATGTATTTTTAAACATTGATTGGTTTAGAATTAGTTATATAATAATACAAAACTTATAGTTTATATATGAACTTAATATATATATATATATATATATATATATATATATATATATATATATATATATATATATATATATATATATATATATATATGAGAGATATCAACTAAATCAACTAAGCATGAACACAATTAATTCTTGACAAATCAATTGATATCAAACATGACATGCATCTGAATTTTCTTAAATTTACTCATGACCTGACTTAGCTATTGGCTTGACTTGACATTTGCTGGGTCTCCACAAATGTCCTTTCAACTAAAACCAAGCAATGTTTTATGATAGCTCATTTTAGCCATGGTGTTTTAGACTCTATTCAAATCTTGACAAAGAATTCTGCACAGACAAATCAAATATAAACTGCAAAACAATCGAAAGTTAAACCACATCTTTAAGCATTAAGTTTTAAGACCACAAATCATGTCGAAAGTAATACATTTTAATTTTGCAATAATTATGCTAACACTTCTCAAATCCTTAATCTATAGTATTAAAAATATTTATACCTCATTGAGATTTAGATTGCTCCTCAATTACCTTATTTTCTTAAAAACACAATAATAAAATAAAAATAAAAACATCTTAATAGGGATGTCGAAAAATCTTGTAGGTCCCCGAACTTGTATAGGGGGTATTTGTTAAAAAAAATCGAGAGCATCACAGAAACAAGGTTAACCTTCGTTTTAATTTCGACGATAGAGACGTGGATGGTCAGTCCCGTCCCGAACCCCCATGGGGATAGGGGCGAGAGATGAAACTCCATCCCGTTTACCCCGTTACCAACCCTGTTCCTAAATACCGATTATATATGGGCTGTGGACATTGCCCTAATGGACTTGGCTAATAGTTTCTAACCAATTCCATATATCAAAGTACATGATATAAGGGCCAAACGCATTTTAAGCCCAAAGAAAAAAGGTTATGTATTTAGTCAATGTATCCAAAATCTTTCAACCAAATGTTCATACTAAAATTCCGGAAATAGGATATTCCGATATTATATTATTACTTGTGTTTTATAAAATTAAATACACAAACAAAGTCATCATCTTTTTCAATGGAACCATTAAACTTTGAGTGGGCCATTTTTTCTAATCCGATCTTTTAATCACCATGTAACGTCAAACTTTATCTTCATTTAATTTAATTTCTAAATCATAATTGGCATCACTATGAAAGCTCTATAAATAATGTTTTATCGTTAAATGGTATCAATCATTAAAATCATTCCTGTGTTTTTTTTCACGACCCATTGTTCTCGTACTACCTAAGGATTCGCATCATTATTTCTCATCTATGCCATATCAAAAAGTGGTGTCATCCTCATCACACACAGAGAGAGAGAGAGAGATGTTAAAAAACTCAAACACACAAATTCACAACTTCAATACTTTCCTTATAGATAAGAAGCCGGTGCGTTATACATGGCACATACAATTCAATCCTCACTATAAGTACCTAACTCTACTCTCCATTACAAAATACACATAGATATAAATAGAGAACTAATAATAAAAAAGATATAAATAGAGAACTAATAATCAACGAAGAAAGATGAAACCCTAGCTACGAATCCTAATTTCTGTGAAAGGGAAGAACAAGAGAGATGTGTGTGTGTAAATCTGATTAGAATGAATGAACCACAACAAGTGTCTTCGTTATATATACGGGTCATAGAAGCAACCCATGGATCGAAAGATCCGCGCGTCATACCTACATAAGAATGTAGAAAATGAGGCTCAACCCAAAAGAATGACTGAGATACACAAACAACCCCTCACACCAAAAACCTCTTCAAACCAAGTGTCAACCAAGAATGTAAAGTTGACACAAAATACCCTACAAACAATATAAATAACAACTCTCCAACAAAGAAATAATGAGATTGAATATAAAAAAAAAAAAAAAAAAAATCAACATCCCCCTCAATCTTATTATTAATTTTCTTTTTTATCAAACACATCAATTAAACCTATTTTATTAGACAAAAATTTATGTTGCTTAAAACTTAAGGATTTCGTCAAAATATCAGTATTTGATCACAAGAACTGATCTGAACCATTTTCACATCGCAATTCGAAACTTTTTCCCTAACAAAGTGTAAATCAATTTCAAAATGTTTGGTACGTTCATGAAAAATAAGATTTAACGTCAACTTTATAGTTGAGTCATTATCACAAAAAACAGGAACTATAGTTAAATCTTTTATTCCTAACTCAAACAAAAAATTTAATATCCAAATGATTTCACAAGTATTGAAACCAAGAGCCATATACTCGGATTCGATGGAAGACCTAGAAACAATGCTATGTTTCTTATTCTTCCAAGACACAAAAGAGTTATTAAAATAAATCATATACCCAGACCTTCTTGTAGATAGGCATATTCCTCAATCTGCATCTACAAACGTTTTTAACTCAAAACTATCAGATTTAGTTATTGTAATACCCTCTACAAGACTATTTTTTAAACATCTTAACTATCTAAAGGCAACTTTCAAATGTGATTTTTTTGGTTTATGCTTAAATTGGCTTAAACCCTAAACACCATAGGAAATATCAGACCTTGTAATAGTGAGATAAATCAACTTCCCATTAAGGTTTTGAAACTCAGTTATGTTAACCAACGAATCATCATTTTTAATCAAACCATCATAATTTGTAACCAAATTAGTTTCCAAAGGTGTAGTCACAAGCTTACATCCAACCATACCATATTCATGTAAAAGTTCAAGACAATATTTTCTTTGATTTATGGATGTTACAGTTATTATAATATCTTTTAACTACTCGTGGTACGGGGAATTTGGGTTGAAGGGCCGCATAGAGTTGTTGGATTTCAGAAGTGCTATAATGCCAAAATGGTCCTGCCCTTTGGTTTTTCATGTCTGTCCCTTTCTGTACATACTGGTTGAAAAGTATTATTTAACACTTACAAAATAATATTGCTCGTAAATAGTTACAATTAATATTAGACTAAAATCTAGCGGTAATGATACTACGTTTCATCGAAGGAAAATAGAATTGTTAGAGGCGAAACACTGCCAGAGTTTGGAATCATCACTTTAACAAGTGAGTGCATAGTTACTTTCATCTTACACATAGATATGAAGTATTTAATATAAATTACGTGTTATGTGTGCATATATGCCGAATGAAAAAAATATACATGTTTTATTCGATTTAAACTGTATACGTATTTTATACCTATAATTATGATGCGTAAAGATGGGTAGATTAAAGACGAGATGAGATGAGAGATGAAAGATAAGATGAATGATGAGAGATGAAAGATGATATAGATCATGAGAGGTGAAAGATGATGAGAAGCGATGACCCAAGCGATGGCCCAGTCATCTAGCAAAGTATAGATAACAACCACAAACTATTCTAGACAGTCTAGTGGAACACTAACAGGCTCGTGACCTATAGGTGTTGTGAACGATATTTTCATCAGATGTACTCTAAAAACCCATTGACATGTATTGTAGGTGGACTCCCTAAAATAATATTGTCAATAAAAGAGATAAACCCTGGCAGCTAAGGACTTAGTGCCTAACAAATAACATCGGCAATTATGGACTTAGTGTCTGTTATTTAAACCCTCGCAACGATGGACTTCGGGCCTATTCCTTAGGACAATCCTTAGGAATAAATAAGTGAGTGATAAATGATTCTTAGGGTATATCCTTAAGAAATAAAGAAGATAATGAGGATAGGTAATTGAGTTAATTGTTTAAGGATGAAACATAATAACTTTATTATTGTGGGTTGAAAACCCTATGTACTCACCAGGTTTCCCAACCTGAACCACTCTGTTTATCTGTATCACATGTGTCGATATGAAACTACATTACATTGAGAGATTTAAGGAGATGTAAATCACTAGTGTAATTGAATGTAAGGTCTGTTTATGCTTATGTTTCTGTATTGACGATTACATACCAAAGTTTTAATATAATCAAAATACATTTCTTCGGAAATGCTTTGATAAAATATTTATCATGTTTTCTGGGAGCAAATTCCAAAATATTATTCTTTAAAAAGAATACTCTGATTTTCAAATAAGCATAAATATTTTTTAAAAAATGACCGTGAATTTGGGGATGTCACAAAAACAGATCACAAGGGCCATTATTGTTTAAGAAAAATCAATAGGAGTTGACTTCATTTTGTAAGGAAACACAGATTCGTAAAATTTAACATCCCTAGATACAAAAGAAGAATTAGTGTCAAAACTAAGAAGTTTGTATGCCTTTTTCTCAGCGGAATATCCATGTAAAATACATTTTTGAGCACGTTCAGAATACTTATCACTATTATCTAAGTTTACAGCAAAACATAAATAATCAAACACTCTTAAATGGTCAAAGCTAGGAGTTCATTTAAACACAAGTTCATAGGGAGATAATTTTTTTTTAAAATAGATGTTGATATTTTATTGATTAAAGAAACAGAAGTCAAAATAGCATCTCCCTAATATTTAACAGGACCCCTGATTGAAAAAGAAGTGAGCGAGATACATTGAAGATATGTCTATGCTTCCTCTCTACAATTCTATTTTGTTGTGGAATGTAAGCACATGAAGTTTGATGTATAACACTATTATTAAAACAAAAAGATTTCATTCAGTTATTTATAAATTCATTTCCATTACCAGAACGAACAACTTTAATTTTACACCAAACTGATTTAGTAAAATTTTAGAAAATGACATAAAACAATCAAAAACTTCTTCCTTAGAATTTCAGAGGAAATCCCATGTGGCCCTTGTAAATTTATCTTCAATAGTCAGAAATACTTAAAATCATCAATAGTAGCAACTCTATAAGGCCCCAAACATCTAAGTGAATTAGCTCACCAAGTTCAATTGTGTTATGTTGACTAAGTAAAAAAGATTCGCCAGTTTGTTTCGCCTTGTGACATACATAACAAGGAGGTAGGGAATCATTACCAAGTTTCAATTTATCTTTTAGAGTATTTAAAGCTTGATCAGCAGGATGACCTATTCGACTATGACATGTAAGTTTTGAAACACAACATTTAGGACTAGAAATGTTAGCAGGAATACCTGAGGGTAAATAGTCAAGGTAATATAATCCCCCAGACACCCTATCTTTCTCTACCATCTCCTTTGATAGTGAATCCTAGATTTTACAACTATGGTCGATAAAAACTACTTCACAACTACGATCCCTACAAAGTTTATTTACGGATAAAAGATTAACATTGAAATCAGGAACAACAAACACATCAAAGAGGGTAAGATTTGAAGACAACTGGGAATTCTCAATTTTATTTATTTGAGTAGATAACCTATTAGCATGTTTAAGAACAAGATTAAGCATGGACACATCCACTATATCACTAAGAGGTGACTCAGAAACAATCATATGTTGATTAGCTCTTGATTCAACAATCCAACTTTGGGAGGACTAAGAACTGGCAAAAGAATTAAAGCATCAAAACAAAGGAGTACTTGCCATATTAGTAATTTCACTAGCATCCTCAGCTGTGGCACTATCATTAATGAGATGAAGAAACTTGTTATATTGTTCACTAGTGAGGTAATGAGCATCACTTCCACTAATTAAGTCAGGTGAATGAGGAGATGTACTGCCAGAATTAACAAAAGAAGAATTTATAGTAAATGATTTTGTTGATTATGGAAAATATTGAAGCTGATGTTGGCATTTTCTGAAGGCATTTGAGAAGGCTATCTTTAAGACTATTCTTGAATAATAGGCTTTCTATAAGGCACCATTCCTTCAAAATAATTATAAGAACATGAAGAATCATCAGTTTGAGTTCCAATAGAACATGTAGAATCATCATTTTGAGGTCCAATAGAACAAAGCACCTTCACTTTCATGATTTCAGGAGATTTGCTTTGCGATTCACCACTTGAAACAGTAGATTCGAAGTATAAATTTTTTTGACTCACACGACTTTGTAGAAACACTTGACCCCCACTCCCCCCCCCACCCTGCTCGTGCGTGCGTTAACAAAATCATATGGAGTCACCTTTTTCTCTTAAACGTGAAGAACATCATGAACTTTATCAAGAACACCAAGAACATTAGGAACACTCGAATTTTTAAAACACAATCATCTTTTCTTGTAACATCTTTTTCTTCTTTTTCCATCTGTAATTCTTGTTCCTTTTTTTATCTAAATGATCTTTGATAATACGAAATTACTTCACTAAAGATCCATCATCTTTCAATGTTTTTCTATATCTGAATTCATGACTACGTAAATATGTACTATGATATCTTCCCATCTACATAAACATTATACAAATCAATGAAACTAGAACGCTTACTTTGATTATCCATAACATACCAATGATATGTATTTGGAAATTTAAAATCTGAATCTATAACTTTCATTCCTTGTTTTCTTATTGACCAAAAAAACTTTGAATCTGTCATTGAATCTCCAACAAGATATAGAACTCGAAGAGAGAGAAAATAGATCTGAGTAAATTTCTAGAAAGAGAAAACGGATTTGAGTACAAATCTGAGAATAAAACTTGAATATCTTCTTCAATTTCACTTCTCAAACGCGAATCTTCTGATCAAAGCTCTTGTATATTATGATGGGTTTGATCCATAAGAACTTTCCTATGGGCACATGTAAACCCTAATGCTTGGATCTACGTTTCTCTAATTGAACATACATTGAATCCAACACTTACAATACTAGATCTAATGTAAACAATTGAATCAAATCATATGAAATTGGATCTAGAACAATACCTTGGATTACTTGCTTGATACTTCTTCTTCTTGGAGCTTAGAGTCACAATTGTCACTCCTCTAATGGCTTACAAACACCAACTAGCAAGAGGATGATCTTGAGAAAGAGGAGAGAGTGGGAAATCGGCCCTAGGGTTCCTTGCCTTGCATGAGTGTCGATTTCCCTCACCCTAGGGGTCTATTTATACTATGAGCTACTAGGGTTTCACCTTTAACCCTAATTGAATAACTTAGGCCTTAAGCAATCCAAGATCCTCCTAGATATTAGGCTTGGACGGTTTTAAGGTTCCCAAACCCTAAATTTCGTCCACCCTCATATCCATAAGGATACATAGCCCAAAACACAACTATCACACATTTGACAGTTTATGCCCCTTTATTCAATTAACCTCTTTAAGTCGCCAAATTAATTCTTAATTAATATATGACTTATATTAATCAAATAACATTATTAATCCTTTAATATATTATTCTCATAATATACTAACAATAATACATCTTCTCTCTTAACAAATCATCTTGTCAAGTTACTATGGTGAAGGCAACCCAAAAGGACCATGCACAACCGGGTCAAGTACTTACCAAATATAGTTACAGCCTTAGACACTAATCCAACAGTCTCCCACATGGATAAGTCTAGTAACTATATATGCAAACACAAACCGATTAGCAATCGTAGCTCTCAAAGACGCTGTCAACTCTGATCTTATCAGTCTCCTGTCTTTTAGATAAGGGATCGTACAGTCCTTTGTTTAGATATTTTGCAGACTATCTCATGGAACTTATTGTCCAACAATTGGTTTCTCGATCTCAGGTTCATTTGACATAGAACTTAATTGAACACATCAATTCAGTCCTGACCGTGCCCGACACATAAGTCAAATCAAATCATCGAGCGGTCATGATATCGCTTTTATTCTCTTAGGATAAAAGTAACAGATAAACTTCGACTTATATGCATTTATTATTTACTAATCAACTATACACAACAATGCGTTTTATGACATCAATTTACTGATGCGGTTTCTCATTGTCAATGCACAACCAATTAATAAACAATAAACCATATATCTTGGTTTTAAGACCATATGATATTATCGTCTTGCGATCACTTGTGTCACATTCCATAAAGTGATTCCAACAAGCGCATGTTTATACCAATGCTCAATACTTGTTCATAAGCACTCATGAACTTTGTAGCAAACCTTTGCTATGTCTAATACCCTTTTAGACAATCTACACACCAATTCATGACAATCTTCGTTCATACCTACTTCCAACATATGAACGATTGTGGACCATTCGAATAATTTGATTATTCTTAATAACTCAATTATTCAGGAAGTCAAAACATGCAAAGTGAAACAATAGTTAAACAATTAACATAAGACAGTAGCTTTACTCATAAATAATACTCTTTTATTTAATCATCAAATGTCAATTACATTTATCTATTACATGTTTCAAAACTATCTAATCTAAACTAATATCAACTTTCAGCCCAATGCTCCTAGCGTGCTGCAAATGCTTAACCCTACTCAGTCCCTTTGTAAGCGGATTTGCTGGGTTATCCTCTGACGATACCCTCTTCACTACGAGGTGTCCTTCTTCTACTCGATGTCTAATAAAGTGATATTTTCTGTTGATATGTCGAGATCTAGCATGATCCCTCGGTTCCTTGGTCAAGGCAACCGCTCCCTCATTATCACAGAAAATTTCCATAGGCTCCTTTTTAGCAGGCACAACTCCAAGGTCACCAATGAAGTTCTTTAACCACATCGCCTCCTTTGGCGCTTCACTCGCTGCAATGTATTCTGATTCGCACGTTGAATTAGCTACGGTCTCTTCTTTGGAACTTTTCCAAGTCACTGCTCCTCCATTAAGGGTAAAGACCCAGCCCGACTGTGAACGGTAGTTGTCCCTGTTGGTCTGGAAGCTGGCGTCACTATACCCTCGCACCTTTAAGTCATCACTCCCTCCGAGGACTAAGAACCATTCTTTGGTCCTCCGAAGGTACTTAAGTATATTCTTGACCACAATCCAATGAGCTCTATCAGGGTTCCCTTGATATCTACTGACCATGATCAAAGCAAAGGCCACATCAGGGCGAGTACAAGTCATAGCATACATGATTGAGCCAATTGCAGAAGCTTAGGGTACTCGGCTCATCTCAGCTATCTCGGCTTCGGTACTCGGACTTTGAATCTTACTCAATTTGGCATTACTCT
Source organism: Lactuca sativa (assembly GCF_002870075.4). Lineage (NCBI taxonomy): Eukaryota > Viridiplantae > Streptophyta > Magnoliopsida > Asterales > Asteraceae > Lactuca > Lactuca sativa. The sequence goes on along the minus strand of NC_056630.2, from coordinate 37,884,662 downwards.
GTATCGGAAGTTCTCTCTTCTTCGAGTTTTCCATACTAAAACGTTTTAGTACCTTATTCAGGTAAGTATTCTGACTAAGTCCTATGAGTCTCTTACTTCTTTCTCTCACTATCCTTATTCCCAAAATATAGGAAGCCTCTCCGAGGTCCTTCATAGCGAAGCACTTCCCGAGCCATGACTTAACCTCCTGCAGAGTCGGGATGTCGTTTCCTATGAGCAGTATGTCATCGACATACAAAACGAGGAAGCTAACTATACACCTACTGGCCTTGACATATACACAAGATTCAACTTCACTTTGTACAAATCCAAACTCTTTGACTTTCTCATCGAAGCAAAGATTCCATCTGCGAGATGTTTGCTTAAGTCCATAAATGGACTTTTCAAGCTTGCACACTCTATTGGGATGCTTTGGATCGACAAAACCCTCTAGCTGAGCCATGTAAACATCCTCAGCTAGCTTCCCATTAAGGAAAGCGGTCTTGACATCCATCTGCCATATCTCATAATCATGAAATGAGGCAATGGCTAGCATCACCCTAATAGACTTTATCTTAACAACTGGTGAGAAGGTCTCATCATAGTCAACTCCGGGAGTTTGAGTAAAGCCCTTCGCCACCAATCGTGCTTTATACGTTTGCACATTCCCATCCACGTCGGTCTTCTTCTTGAAGATCCATTTGCACCCAACCGTCTTACGTCTAGGCACATTGTCAACCAAATTCCAAACTTGGTTGTCATACATGGATTGAATCTCGCTGTCCATCGCCTCTTTCCATTTTGCAGACTCTGGGCCTGCCATGGCTTCCTTATAGTTATTAGGTTCATCTAGATTTATTAGTGTACCATCACTAATATACGTATCCCCTTCAGTAGTAATATGAAAACCATAAAACTGGGGTTGAACTCTAACTCTTTCGGAACGTCTAAGAGGTAAGGACTCGTCAATTGGTTCAACCGGAGTTTCCTCCTTGGGTTGAGTGCCAGCGGTAGAGGTTCCTTCATCGCTCGACTCTTGAATCTCTTCAAGATCGATTTGCCTCCCACTGTCCCCTTGGCTTATGAGTTCTCGCTCTAGGAAAACCCCTCTCCTTGCAACAAAGACAACATTTTCATTCGGTCTATAGAAGAGATATCCAAAGGATCTCTATGGGTAGCCGATGAAAATACACCGCTCACTACGAGGTTCGAGCTTGTCATGAGTCTCTTGTCTTACGAAAACTTCACAGCCCCAAACCTTGATATGTGCCAACGAGGGAGCTTTCCCTATCCACATTTTGTGAGGTGTTTTGGCAACCTTCTTTATAGGGACTCGGTTAAGGATATGGGCGGCAGTCTCTAAGGCATACCCCCAGAATGAGATAGGTAGCGAAGGACGACTCATCATAGAACGAACCATGTCTAACAGGGTTCGATTACGCCTTTCTGCCACACCATTCAACTGCGGTGTCCTAGGTGGCGTCAATTGCGAAACTATTCCGCATTCTTTGAGATAGTCGTGGAATTCAAGACTTAAGTACTCTCCTCCTCGATCGGATCGAAGCATCTTGATTTTCCTGCCCAATTGATTCTCCACTTCATGTTTGAACTCTTTGAACTTTTCAAATGTTTCTGACTTGTGCTTGATTAAGTAAATATACCTATATCTACTATAATCATCGGTGAAAGTCACGTAGAAACGGTTCCCATCCTTTGTGGTGGATCTAAAGGGCCCACACACGTCGGTGCGTATGAGATCCAATAAACCCTCACCCCTCTCACAAGTGCCAGTGAAGGGTGACTTGGTCATCTTTCTAAGTAAACAAGACTCGCACGTGTCATATTCCCTAAGGTCGAATGACTCCAACACTCAATCCTTTTGGAGTTGGGCTATGCGCTTCTTGTTGACATGTCCAAGACGACAATTCCACAAAGATGCTTTGTCCATACTATTGGAAGAATCCATACACAACACATCATTTCCTAGGTTATCTACAACCATAACAGTTTCATAAATTCCATTACAAGGCATTGCTTCAAAATATAAAACACCATTTAGATAAGCATAAATAGAACCATTCTCATTATTAAACGAATATCTAAATCCTTGTCTAAATTAACCATGAAAACAAATGATGTTTCTTGCCATATCTGGCGAGTAGCAACAATTATTTAAATCTAAATTCAATCCATTACTAAGCACTAAAGAATACACTCCAATCTTGGTCACAGGTGACGATCTTCTGTTTCCCATGATTAGATTTATTCTTCCAAGCTCCACATCCCTATTTCTTCCTAGTCCCCGCAAATCAGAACAAATGTGGTAACCACACCCTGTATCAAGAACCCAAGAAATAGCATGGGATGAATCATTAGATTTAATTGTGTAAATACCTGCGAAAGATGGCTTGATCTTTCCATCCTTGATGGCTTGCAGATATTCCAGGCAGCTTCTCTTCCAATGCCCTATTTTGTGGCAATGATGGTACTCTACCTCCTTTTGGGTTTGGGTTGGGCTTAGCAGGATCAACCTTGGTCCCACTATAAGAGGAACCATCTTGGGACTTTCCCTTGCAGTGGTTCTTCGAAGAAGCCTTCCTCTTCTTGCCCCTTCCCTGCCCAATAGCCAAAACAGGAGCAGCGGTTGGATTGGGAGTTGGTGCAACAGACTTGTCCTTAAGGTTGCTCTCAGCAGTCCTTAGGAGCCCTTGGAGTTTGCTTAGGGTGACCTCTTCCTTATTCATGTGGTAGGTCATCCTAAATTGGTTGTAGCATGAGGGCAAGGAATGGAGAACAATGTCGATAGCCAAATCTTCCCCAAAGTTGACATTCAACTTGCGAAGACGATCAACATACCTTTGCATCTCTTGCAAGTGCACGGTTAGAGACTCTCCACTTCCCATTTTAGCAGTGATCATATTCGTTATGATCTCATAGCTCTCTTGCCTCGTGCTTTGGTGGTATTGCTCCATCAAGTCTAGATGCATCTCATAAGGATACATGTCCTCATAGGACTTTTGGAATTCAGAGTTCATTGTGGCTATCATGATGCAGTGGACTTTCGTTGCATCACTTTCATGGGTCTCAAAGACGGCCATTTCTCTGGGAGTAGCAGTTTCTAGATTGATCTTCTCGAGCTTCTCATCGAGAACATACTCTTTGTCCTCGTAACGCGCGATTGTGCGAATGTACTTTATCCACTCGCTAAAGTTCAATCCATCGAAAGTCACCTTTTGACAAAGGCTCATTAGAGTAAATGAGCTAGCAGCAGCGTTGTTTGCGTTAGACATCTACAAATAGAAAGGAGCAAAGTTGATTAGATTTAAGTCCCTGATAAACACCCAAATGAAAATTTAGGGCTAGGACCCAACAACATTATCTACACATTAGAAAAGGGATACCGTAATCCAAATTGCAAATAATTTGGAGGTAAGTGAATGACGATTCACTAATTCTTCACCATGAAAAACATAAGCTTTAAGTTTTAAATGTGTTGAGAATTCCTAGATTACTTGGAGATTCATTGAAACCTTTCAATGGCATGTTTAAATCTCGATATGCCCCTCTATTTTGTGATTGGGATACCGAGGATCACAAAGCGGGTGTGAATAACCATGCAAATCTACACGGTGCCTTCATTGTTACAATCACCTATTCGATGTGCCGTTAAACTACACACGCTCCATCGAACTATGACAAACAGTGAATCACCCTTTGCCACCTTTGCTTATAACCAATTAGTGTGTCGGTTAACCACACACGCTCCACTAACTTCTTAGAAAGGGTGCAAAGTGTAATATCATGGGATTGCATCAATTCACTTTTCCTAAAGTAACTAAGATTGAGAATTTTATAAAACATGTTTAGTTACTTTATATAGTTCCATTACACTTATTAATGATGGGAGGTTTGCCCTATCCTACCCGTTCGGCTAACGACCCTCCACCAGTCAAGCAAACGGTGGGTGTGAGTGTACACCCATTAAGCACCATTTTATAGGTAGCAACCTTATACCCACCTTATAGACTGACTTCGTGAATGAGGCCTACTAACGGTAAGACTAGCATGTTTTAACTCATACATACATATATATATATATATATATATATATATATATATATATATATATATATATATATATATATTAAGCTTGTAATAATATATTACTATAGTGTTGAATTTTAAACTTGTAAAATTCTAGGGTTTGAAATTTAAATTATTCAAATTAAACTTTTAATCACAAAACTTAAATTTCAAAACTTGAGGATAAGTTTTAAACTTTTCAAAAACATAAGAATCAAATAGCAAATAATGTAAATCAACAATTAGATTATCTCAATTTGATCTTATTCAATATTACTTGCAAAACAATTCACCAATTCAATTCAAATAATCAATTATTATCATATAAGGAACTTATTATTCAACTGATTGGTAAATATCTTTTGTTTGGTCAAGAATATACTCATATATATGTATAAAATTGGATTTTGATGATCCAAAACAGTTTAGGCAAGTTTCCTCAAGTAAAACAGCAAGAAATCTCGAAACTAGCTCCTTCTGACGCTCGAAATCGCCAAGTTCCTCTTATGGACTCGCCGAGTTGGAGCTACTCGCCGAGTCCACAGTGGAACTCGCCGAGTTCATCAGGCAGAAGCACAAAAATCGATTTTTTTAAGCAACAATCAATCAACCAATGCATCAATTCAATAGAAATCAATCAAAGATCTGATACCACTGATGGGTTTGAGCCATTAGAACTTTCCTATGGGCACATGCAAACCCTAATGCTTGGACCTAGGTTTCTCTAATTGAACATGCATTGAATCCAAGACTTACAATACTAGATCTAATGTAAGCAATTGAATCAAATCATATGAAATTGGATCTAGAACAATACCTTAGATTACTTGCTTGATACTTCTTCTTCTTGGAGCTTAGAGTCACAATTGTCACTCCTCTAATGGCTTACAAATACCAACTAGCAAGAGGATGATCTTGAGAGAGAGGAGAGAGTGGGAAATCGGCCCTAGGGTTTTTTGCCTTGCATGAGTGTCGATTTCCCTCACCCTAGGGATCTATTTATACAATGAGTTGCTAGGGTTTCACCTTTAACCCTAATTGAATAACTTAGGCCCTAAGCAATCCAAGATTCTCCTAGATATTAGGCTTGGACGATTTTAAGGTTACCAAACCCTAAATTTCATCCACCCTCATATCCATAAGGATACATAGCCCAAAACACAACTATCACACATCTGACAGTTTATGCCCCTTTATTCAATTAACCTCTTTAAGTCACCAAATTAATTATTAATTAATATATGACTTATATTAATCAAATAACATTATTAATCCTTTAATATATTATTCTCATAATATATTAACAATAATATCTCTTATCTCTTAACAAATCATCTTGTCAAGTTGCTATGGTGAAGGCAACCCAAAAGGACCATGCACAACTGGGTCAAGTACTTACCAAATATAGTTACAGCCTTAGACACTAATCCAACATATTATTGATGAGAAATGGAACATACAAAGAGACTTTGGTTTTCTCAACCTAATTGATGTTGATACAGAAAAGGAATATTTGTGGGAAGCTTACCCAACAAGCTAAGCTAAAGGCAATATATATATATATATATATATATATATATATATATATATATATATATATATATATATATATAGTGGTTAAATACATCACATGCCAAATAAACTAAGAAACCACTTAAGCATAAGATTCTTCAAGATAGCCTTCTCAAATGCCTTCACAAAATGCCAACATCAGTTTCAATATTTTCCATACTCAAGAATCCCCCCCCCCCCTAAATGTTGAAATTGATGAAGATCACGATTTACATCTTCTTGGCATCTCCCCCCCCCCCCCCCAACTAAATTGAGAGACTCATCAGAACATGGGTTCTTCAAAGAGAAAGGAACGGATCTGAAAAAAGATCATCTTCAAAGAACATGGATCTAAAAATACGAACTCCCCTTTGAAAAAAAAATCTCTCCCCCTTGAATCTTCAACAAATAATATGGAAAGGATCTAAAATATTAAGAAGTTGCAAAATCACCACCAACATACTCGAATCACAAACAAGTTGGCTAGCAAACATGAAAGCTTTCCCAAGGCTAACATGAAACTCCAAAACCCATCAGATCTAAAAAAATCATCTTTAATGTTCGTGCAAATAAGATTTGACACTGAAACATTGCATTATTTAATATTTTGATCATTAACCTCATTCCTGAGTTTGAAATCTTTTGGATACCCAATTAGTTTATGGCATTTTCAATCAAATGACCTTTAATACCACAACATTTTCATTGTAACCCTTGACTCCTAGACCTACTTTGATTTGAACCCTTTTAAAATCAGTAACACTCTTATTAAAAATAGAAGCTTGAGTTTTAGATGTACTACCAGAAATAAGAGACCCATTCTTTTGACGTGACTCCTCTCTATAAATAATATAAAACGCAGTTTTAACATTTGGTAAAGGTTTCATCAAAAGAATATGAATATTCACTTGATTGTAAACATCATCAAGACCATTAAGATATTGCATTAGCTTCATTAGTTTAGAGTGATCATTAAAGTTTGTAGCAATTTCACAAACACACTCAGTTAAAACTAGTAAGACCATCAAATTCTATCCAAAGATAATCAAGTTTGTTAAAATAATCTGAAAGGGATGAACCATTTTGTTTTAAAGAATAAATTTATTAATGAATATTGAAAAAAGCTCAACCATCTTCTTTATTATACGATTCAAACAGTTCATTCCTAATATCCTTAGTTTTTTTAGAGTCATGTCCAGCACATATTGACTCAGAAATAGACCCTAAAATCCAAGAACATACAACTGGATTGGCACGTGCTTATTTAGATGCCTTTGATGATTCAACTTTGTCTAGTTTAAGAGTACCATCTATAAACCTATCTTATTATGTGTAACGTCCAAAAATACGACCCAAAAATTTTTGTTTTAATAATAATAAAAATCATATGCTGATCGTCACATCATAAAACCATGTGTCAAATATCTTAACCCGTAATAAAATGTCATGAACATTTGTGCCAAATCAAACTATGAATCAAAAAAACTCCTAGGAATAAGACTGAAGCTGTGGTGTGTACAATGCCATCATCCCGAGCTCTTCCCTTTACTTGCGGAAGTACCTGAAACCAAAACTGAAACTGTAAGCACAAGGCTTAGTGAGCTCCCCCAAACTACCACATACCATACAATAGCATATAACACATACTGGGCCTTGCCCACTGCATCGGACCGAAGTCCAGAAATACCCAGGGCCTTGCCCTCTGCATCGGACTGAAGCCCGGAAACTGCATCGGACCGAAGTCCGGAACTAACTGGGACTTTGTCCCCTGCATCGGACCGACGTCCGGAACTAACCAGGGCCTTGCCCTCTGCATCGGGCCGAAGCCCGGAAGCTGACTGATCATAACATAGCATAGCATAAACATATCAACTAGCATGAACACATAACTACATACTGCATCGAGCCGTATCCCGAAACACATAACACATAAATCCTGTCTGAGCCACGAAGGCATCAAACATACTAACTACTGCATCGGACGGAAATCTGGAAGCTACTGCTAGCTGAACGGGCCGGCATTGTGGCCTTAGACTCGTTCCTACTGGAAGGAAACTCACCTCGTAGACTCGCTGAGTTCTTCCATGAATGAGTCTAACCTTCAGCTCACTGAGTCCATCTGTCACTCACTGGTTCCACACGACATAACTCGAAAGGAGGAAAAAAGGGGACTCGCGGCTCGACTCGCCGAGTCTGAAGAACGACTCGTCGAGTCGTATACATGCAAACACTATATACTCGATTCTGCTTGAAGCCAGTCTATTCCATTCATAGATCTGGGTTCTTGGGGATTGATTAACACGTAAAGTTTCCAAATTTACGTGTAAATAACATCAAATGAAAGTTTTAAGGTTCAAAGCACACTATAAAAGTAGATCTAGAGCTTTCATGCAAAATGGCTCCATAAAGGTACTAGATCTAAGCTTCTGGAACTCAAACCTAGCTAGATCCGAAGGCTATTCATCTCAATGATTCCTCTATGTTACTACCAAGCCAAGAAATGGTTCAAGAATAGCTTTAATGGCTTTCCAAAGGGGATTTAAGCATCGAAATAGAAAAGGGGTCGAGTTATACCTTACTATACTCTGAAATGTCACAAGGAACTTGGATCTCTTTCTTCTCCTCTTGATCTACCTTCCTTCTTCTCTCAAGATCTTCAAAGAATCACACCAAATCACACAAAATGCTAAGAGGGTTCTAGGGTTTCGAGAATGATGCTCTGAGGGGTGATGGGGGCTGACTTATGCCCCAAAAGTTGATTAAATAGGGTGCAAACCCTTGAAATTAGGGTTTCATCCAGACTGGCAGACTCGCCGAATCCAGAATATGGACTCCTCGAGTTGCCAACTTACACGTGCTCAAAATCCCGACTAAACTCGACGAGTCTGGCTACTGACTCGTCGAGTTCCCCCTTAAAACTTGAAAAGTAAATAAATAAATAAATATCATACCAGAATTGGTGTGTTACATTATGAGCCTTAAGACCTCTCATTATAGCACTATGCCATAAATGAAAATTTTCAATTCTAGTTAACTTTATAGTAATAATAGATGTTATAGGATTATCAAATGATGAACATATAGGGGATCATCAAAATCAACATAAATATCTTTACCATTACCAACGGGAATATCAACAACACCAATCATATTCAACAAATAGACAAAAAGCGGGAAAAAACAAGCAAGAACAACCAAGAATGTGACAAACCAAAACTCTTTCCGTTTCCGTTACGCGATTTCCGTTAATAAAATTTCGAATTTGTTAACTTTTCCGTCAAACATTTTGGTTTGGAAAATAATCTAGTTATATTTAATTAAATTATTTGCGAGTCGGGACCAAAAAAATCGCGCGAAAACCCGAACATCTCGAGAAAACTACATTTTTTGTCTAAAATGGGATTACGACCGTAAACACGTTTACGGTCAGTGATGAGTGGACCCCACCTCACCCCTATAAATACGATGCCTCCGACTTCATTAGGACGTTTCTGGCCACATTCTCTCCTCCTCTCTCTAAGAAAATCAAACTGTAAGCGCTCAAAAACGCATTTAAACTCCGGGAAACGACGAAAAACACCGTTTGGAGCCCTTTGGAACGTCTGGAAACACTCAGCTCGTCGAAATCAGCATCGAAACACCATTTTTTCGAGTTTACGGTCCAACCTTCAAGAATCGTAAACCCTGCTCTTGAGTTTACGGTCCAACCTTAAAAGACCGTAAACTATGTTCTTGAGTTTACGGCCGTAAACTCATCAAGCCTTCAGAAACTGTAAACACCCCTTTTGGTGGTACTTTTGGCTGAAAACTCATTTCTTCGATTCAAGCAAGTCTCGGTAACATTCCTCAACCGAATTCAAGTGTTTTTCTGACACCTTATTTATCGAAATCGCTTATTTAGATACACATACGTATTTATTTGATAATAGGATTTCGTTAAGTGTCGCGTGCAACAACTCGGGAATCTTCTTTTCAGTCAACAACTTCACGCAACAACAGTGAGTTCATACCCCTACATTTTTCAGCATTTTTAATGTTTTCAGGGGGGAATACAAGCTAAATATAAACATTTTCTTGAATATACATAAAACTTATGCAAATCTCATACTTTAAATCCCTTTTGTACTATGTTGAGCATAAGGGACGTTTTCACTAAGATTGCATAGTTTTTCTGGACACGCTATTCGCTACGTTATACATGCAAACTATAATCGGCATAGTTTGGGATTTCTCTAAAACTTATCAAGCATAGAAACTTTCACTATTAAACATATGCATTGGAACAAAAAACGTTTACAGTTTATATCACTGCTTCATCATGATTTTCATAGTTGTAGTTATCACTATATACGTTATACATACGGATTTTCACTACGGTAGAACGCTACTGCACTACATGTAAACTAGATTGTACGATACTGTGAGGCACTACTTCACTACTGTACCCTTAGGTGTACAGGGATAAATCCTACCACTGTATAACCAGAGTCTCCTAGAGGGAGAGCGTGAGATTTGTGAATAGATCTATTCGGGACTGACAATCCCACATCTAGACTGCTAGCTACAGTTAGGCGGGCACGCCTGAGATGTACAAATGTCATTTCACTCAACGCCTGAAGAAAGTTGGAAAGGTCACTAGTCATTCAAGCATGGTTATATGACTCACATTATGTATAAATCCCCTTTAGTTTACCAGCCCGACTTTCTACAGCGGTTTTATTTAAACCAAATAGAACTAAACACACTATGCATACTGGCCGAGCCAGGGTCTTCAGAACCGGATCATTTATGCTACGGTTTTACATATTAAATACTTATGCTTCATGATTAGCTTTAGCTAGTCACATGAGGTAGTATTTTCGCATATCACTACGGTTTTTCAGAAACAAACATTCATGGTTGTATATGAAATCGATAACGCTATGTTTTTCACTAAAGAAAATATCGGATTTTCTGGAGATTACACAAACGTTTCGGCCCGTTCATCAACAAGTTTTCATTACAAATTACTGCTTATGAACTCACCAGCTTTATGCTGATATTTTTCAAACTACTTGTATTCTCAGGAAATCAGTAGACAGGTACTTGCTGGATTTTCGAGGAACTGAAGCATTAAGAGTTTTTAAGTTTTTACTATGCAAAACTATTGGATGTAATTCAAAATAAAATTTCAAACAAATGTAAACGTTTTTTTACTAAAGTACTCACTGTAATGGTTGTGTTGCTATGATTGTTGTTATTCATTGGTTGTGATGCTATACATGACGTCCGCCGCCCACGAACGTTTCCGCCGTTCCGGTTTGGGGGTGTGACAGATTGGTATCAGAGCCCATGTTTATAGAGAACTAGTATACTGAACCTTACGTGGTATACAACTATAAAAACTAAGGGGCCTAAGTGCTCTATACTAAAAGTATACTTTCAAAATATAAGTATTTTTTTATAAGAAGTATACGAGCATGCATACATAACATGATTCGTATCACTAGTAGAGCAGAACAAAAGTATTTGGATGTTGGAACGCTTCAGTTAAACCTGGGTAGTTATGTAATCATGTCTAGGGTGAATATAGCCTGATCAATTATATTCAGTCGAGAGATGACCAACATGTGTTTGGGAGTAACTGTGGTGCTACAGCAAGCCTAAAACTTACCAGAATCATCTCACATAAAATACTATAGGAGTATTTTTGCTAGAGCCAAACTTAGTACGCAGATTCACTCTAAGTATTGCTACCTTTCCTTCCTTAAAGCGATAACTTACTTGTGTTAGTAGCCTTTCTATGAGTATCGCTCAGTAGAATACTTTCATTATCAGGATGAGATATATTTTGTTCTTTTATATATCTCGAGGACTTACCATCCTCTTCTTCCTGATTGTTTCTAGAACAAGATGCCTCCTCGACCAAGACCCATCAGAAGAAACGAAAACACTCCGCCACCACCACCACCCCCTCAGTTCGACCCTGTCATGTTCCAGGCAGCGGTTACTGCCACCGTGACAGCAGCAATGGCACAAGTGAACGCTGGTGGGGATGGAGGTGGAACCGACCCACAAAGACAAGACGGAAGTCAGGGACAACAAAAAGAATGTTCCTACAAGGACTTCGTGACCGCAAAACCCAAGTCCTTCGACGGAAACAGAGGAGTCATCACCCTAACTCGATGGTTCGAGAATATCGAATCCATCTTCGAAATTTGCGCCTGTTCTGAAGCCAACAAGGTGAAGTTCGCCGCTTGCACCTTCACTGAAAGAGCTTTAACCTGGTGAAATAGTCGAGTCACAACCCTAACCCTGCCAGTAGCTAATTGCATGGGTTGGGAAAGATTGAAGGAACTCATGCTGGTTGAATAATGCCCGAGGGGCGAGGTGCAAAAATTGGAGCACGAACTTTGGAACTTGAAGATGAAGGGTTATGACATTGCTGCTTACACTACTAGATTCTGTGATCTAGCACTTCTCTGTCCGGGAATGGTCACCCCAGAAAGTAAGAAAATCGAGAGGTACATCTGGGGACTGACGTAACCCACCAAAGGAAATGTCTTGGCTGCTAGGCCGACTACATTTGAAAGCACCAAGGATCTGGCACAGACTCTGATCGATCATGGAATCGATCTGGAAGAAGTGACAACTATCCCTGAACCCCAAAAGGATAGCGGTGGGAAGAAGAAGTCTGGCAACAAGCGAAAGGGTCAGTCTTCGCAGGAGCCCTCCAAGAAACAACAAACAGTGGCAGTTCATGCTGTTACTGCTCCTGCTGCTGCCCTAGCTACTGTTCCAACCACCCAATCACCTACCGGTGGTTATGTTGGAAAACTACCCCTGTGCAACCCTGCCGTGAGTTGAGTTGCAATAGTTGTGGGAAGAAGAGTCACACAGCTCGATACTGCAAGGTGCCAGCCCAACCCACCAACCAGACTGCGGGAGCAGGTGCTGGTCAAGCTTGTTATGGATATGGAGAGGTTGGGCATTTCAGGAGAAATTGCCCCAAGGCAATGACTGGTGGCAATACAGGGAGTGTTTTGGCAATGGGCCAGAATGAAGCGGTCGCTGATCCTACCATTGTTACGGACGTTCCTCCTTGACAACTCTTATGCATGCTTTCTCTTCGATTCTGGTGTGGAGAGGAGTTTTGTTAGTCATTCATTTAAACACCTAATCAAATGTAAATCCCAACCTCTAATCGAAACATTTACCGTCGAGATGGCTAACGGAAAGAAGGAGAGCACTAACGACATATTCATAGGCTGCACTCTTACTCTAGACAACTATTCTTTTCCCATCGACCTTATGCCTGTATCCATCAAGAGTTTCGACGTCATTATCGGCATGGACTGGTTAAGCTCCAATCATGATGATATTCTTTGTTTCAAAAAGGCTATCCATCTCAATCTTCCCTCTGGCGAAGCCCTCATGATTTATGGTGACAAACTTAGTTTGAACCTTCGTATCATCTCGTGCACCAAAACTCAGAAGTATCTAGGGAAGGAATGTTATGCGTTTCTAGCTCATGTTGTTGATGGGACGCAAAAATTTAAAGACCTCGAGAGCATCCCCGAAGTCTGCAACTTTCCTGATGTCTTTCCTGAAGATCTCCCAGGAATTCCTCCCGAACGACAAGTCAAGTTTCGTATCGACTTAATCCTCGGAGCTACTCCTGTAGCTAAGTCTCCTTACCGTTTAGCGCCAGCGGAGATGCAAGAACTATCCAACCAGCTCAATGAGCTGATCAGCAAAGGATTCATAAGGTCGGGTTCCTCACCCTGGGGAGCTCCGATCTTATTCGTGAAAAAGAAAGATGGATCCTTTCGGATGTGCATTGACTACCGAGAGTTGAATAAGCTGACCATCAAGAACCGTCATCCCTTACCCACGATCGACGATCTCTTCGACCAACTGCAGGGAGCCAATTATTTCTCAAATATCGATCTAAGATCAGGGTACCATCAGTTGCGAGTTCATGAGAATGATGTGCCCAAAACAGCATTCCGAACTTGCTACGGACACTATGAGTTTGTAGTAATGCCCTTTGATCTAACTAACGCACCGGCAACATTCATGGACCTGATAAATCGGGTGTGCCTCCCTTTCTTAGACAAGTTTGTGATTATGTTCATCGACGACATACTTGCTATTCGCAGAGTGAGGACGACCATAAACAGCACTTAAGGCAGGTGTTGGAAACTTTAAGGGCAGAAAAGCTATACGCGAAATTTTCAAAGAGCGAATTCTGGATCAGGAAGGTGAATTTCCTTGGACATGTGATTAGCAAGGAAGGGATACACATTGAACCATCCAAGATCAAAGCGATTGAGAATTGGTCTGCACCAAAGACACCCACAGAAATCCGGCAATTCTTGGGTCTCGCGGGCTATTATCGCAGGTTCATCCAGAACTTCTCCATAATCACTAAGCCTTTAACTACCCTGACGCAAAAAGGGGTAACCTTTAGTTGGGGAGCCAAGCAAGACACAACATTTCAAACATTGAATTAGGCCCTATGTAGCGCATCTATCTTGTCCCTGCCTGAAGGGATAGAAGACTTCGTTGTCTACTATGATACATCCAGTTAGGGCCTAGGATGTGTTCTCATGCAAAGAGGAAAGGTTATCGCCTACGCCTCGAGACAGTTGAAAACACATGAGGTCAATTACAAAACTCATGATTTGGAGTTGGGAGCAGTGTTCTTTGCGTTAAAGATCTAGAGACACTATCTCAATGGAACCAAGTGCACTATTTTCACCGACCATAAGAGCTTACAACACATCTTTGATCAGAAGGAGTTAAACATGAGACAACGACGATGGGTCGAGCTACTCAGTGACTATGAGTGAGAAATTCGCTATCATCCCGGCAAGGCCAATGTGGTAGAAGAATCCCTCAGTCGAAAGGAGTATTCAGGGCGTAAGGTGAAGGCACTAACAATGACCATCCATTCCCATCTGTCCGCGCAGATCAGAGAGGCTCAGCTGGAAGCCTTAAAACCAGAGAGCATGTCAGGTGAAGCCTTGAGAGGAATGGAAAAGAATCTAGATATCAAGGGAGACGGAGTCTATTATTTCAAGGACCGAATTTGGACCCCCAAAGTTTGGTGGTTACAGAGAGGTTTTCATGAATGAGGCTCACATGACTAAATACTCCATTCAACCAAGTTCGTATAAGATGCATCTAGATCTCAAACAGCTCTATTGGTGGCCAAACATGAAAGCGGAGATTGCAACCTACGTGAGCAAGTGCTTGACTTGCGCCAAGGTGAAGGTGGAATATCAGAAGCCCTCAGGTCTACTTCAACAGTCGGAAATACCTGAGTGGAAGTGGGAAAGGATAACCATGGATTTTATCACCAAGTTACCCAGATCTCCGAGTGGGCACGATGCCATCTGGGTAATTGTCAATCAGTTGACGAAGTCCACCCACTTCCTGCCAATCAAAGAAAGCTTCAAGATGGAGAGACTCACACATATCTACATTCAAGAAATAGTTCGCCTTCATGGGGTACCTGTATCCATTATCTCTGACCGAGATAGCAGGTTCACCTCACGGTTCTGGAAATCGCTTTAGAAGGCACTTGGAACTAAGTTGGATATGAGCACTGCTTATCATCCTCAGACCGATGGACAAAGTGAGAGAACAATTCAGAAATTGGAAGATATGTTGAGAGCCTGCGTCATTGACTTCGGCGCATCATGGGACACTTATCTTCACTTGGTTGAGTTTCCTACAACAACAGCTACCATACCAGCATCAAGGTTGCGCCGTTTGAATCCCTCTATGGCCGCAAGTGCAGATCCCCTTTGTATTGGGCTGAGGTGGGCGAAACTGTCACAACCCGAAATTTCCATTCTATATGAACATTATCAAGTCAATAGAAGTTAGAACAGTCACAGTAAATTTTCAGACTTTTCCGTATAAGTTTGAGTATTTCGGGATTTACAATTAAGGAGATATCAGGAGAGTGGATACACTAGGGTTTTGTGCAACTCTGTTATTCCAAAACTCTATTATATTAGAGTTCATTTCGGGAATAAAATATTTTCTGCCAAAAATCCCAGGGCTATATATATAATTCTGAACCATATTCGTTCATTATTTACATTTCCAACTAGAGAAAAGCCATTTTCTCTTTCACGGATCTTCGGGTTTTCATCCCAATCGTGAGTACCTCTCTCTAGTTGTACTATATGGCTTATAATGTGCTTAATAACATCGATTTCATAACAAAACAACTAGATTCGGGAGTTTACCGCCCAAGAACACCTTGGGGAGTAAACTCTTAAAATGATGCCTAGTCCTTTCCCCTTGCTATATAACTACCTTAGGCTTGTATGTTAGGGTAAATAAGAATTGAATTCATCCATGAACACCAAGAGTAAGGTGCTCATAGCCCAAGAAGTTCTTGAACCGTGAACTCCAAACTCAAGGGCCAAAGAGTGCTTTAACCACTCCTAAAACCTTAGACAAATAACTAGATTTACTCCTAGTTGTATCAAGTACCTTAAAACATCAAAGACCCATCCTAAAGAGAGATTACGGCCGTAATCTCTTATGGAAATGGTCTTTGGGCCATGAACACCAATCAAGGGTACCAAAGTGTGCCTAAGGCCTTCATTAGCCTTAGATAAATGTCTAGAACCTATCCTAGATGAGCATGAGACTTAAAAACATAAAAATACCCCTTCCCATATGAGTTTACGGCAGTAAACTCAAAAGGGAATGGCCTTGGGGCCGTAAACTCCTCAAACTTCAAAATGTGATGCATGAAATGGTTTTCTATCTTAAAACACCTTGGTAACAAAAGTATTAGTTTTGAAATGTTTATTAAAATGACATCAAGTCACTCTTAATTATTGTTCAAAACTCTTAGATATCTTACAAAACCATTTTTACCTTCTTGAACAAAACTATATCTATACACTTATGTTCTTATATATGTATTGATGTTATAGTTTTCAGCCTTCATTCAGTTTCCCACACTCTTGTGTAGCAAGGGTGTATAAACTTACTTGAACAACCAATTACCTTCCAGTTACCATCATATGGATAGTTAGAAGATACAAAACATTATTCCTATTACAAGGAATTACATCAGCGTCAGTTCATTCATGAGTCTATACTATACATTATGTAACGCCCGTAGATCAGGGCTAGTCAATTTAAAGACGATAAGCGTCAAAAATGAGTTTCTGATAGAAGATTATTTAGAATAAATAATCTTAACTAGATTATAGTATATGTTACAAGGATTCCGTACATATAAAGAACGTCGAAATCCGAATCATAACGAAGAAGTTATGACCTGTCGAAGTTTCGCGACAGAACCGGCACGACGCTGAATGACGTAAAAAGTGAATTTATGTTAGAGCGATATTTAGCCTTAGCGATCTAAACGAAAGTCGTAGATTTCGTTAAACCGAGAGCGTGCATAAAAGGAACGCCCAAATCTGACTTCGTATGAGGAAGTTATGATTTTTCTAAGTTTCGACTTAGCGGTATGCAGCCCGAATACTCGATTTGAGATCGAGCGGTTTTTAGCCGAAACAATCTAAATGAGAATCGAAGATCTCGTTGTTAGTAGCGAAACGATGAAAAGTTAGGCGAGAACGGATGTCAAACGAAGAAGTTATGAATTTATAACGAAGTTTTTCTGTCCCAGCCTTCTAAAAATAAATAATAAAAATGAAAGTCAAAATTAGCCGACGGAGTCTAAATGAAAGTTATAGAGTATGGTCTGACCTTCGCGTGGATATAAAGAACGTCGAAAACGGAGCTCGTATGCGAAAGTTACGCAATTTAGAAGTTCGACGAGTCAATTACGCCCCGCGTAATTTGAGTACGCCCTGCGTACTCAGGCGGATGCAAGTTGCCTGACCGATACTCGAGTGCCACAGATCGACGCATGCAGTGACGTCAAAGTACGCCCCACGTAACCGAGTACGCCCCGAGTACTGAGTACGCCCTGCGTAATTTGAGATTACGCCCCGCGTAATCCCAGACCCTCAGCCTATAAATAGAACTCGAAATCAGCCATTTTCTCTTGTTCAAACTCTTCCCCCTCTCTAAATTTTGCCTCGATTTGCGTGTCAATCATATCCCGAAGCCCCGGTATCATTCCCGAGCCCCGAAGCGAGATTCGAAGCCCCGAGAATCCCGAAGAGCGTTATTCCCGAGCCGAAGCCCTGCCCGCGAGGAGTCGGTTTTTGTGAAGATCTTCCAGATCTACGAAGAGACACTACTTCTGCAAGACGTAGTGCTGTCATATCATCTTCTGATCAAGTGAGTGTATAGTCACTTTCATCTTACACATAAAATACGTGTTATGTGTATATTTATATATATTGTTGTTTATATGCATGAGTGCATAGTTACTTTCTTCTAATACATAAATATAAAGTATTAGCTATGAAATATGTGCTATGTGTTATATATTAATTATCTATTTGAGATGGATTTGGAATTGATGTTTTTATACGGGTGTTAAATGATTTAAATTGTGTTTGTATTTATATCTACAAAAATGTTGGGTAGAACATGGGTAGATGGAATAGTTGGTGACGATGCGACTTCGTGCCTATTGAGTAAGCCCAGGTGACTATGAGACGTAGTGCCTATTGTGTAAACCCTGGTGACTATGAGACGTAGTGCCAATTGTATGAACCCAGGTGACTATGAGACGTAGTGCCCATTTGTATGAACCCAGGTGACTATGAGACGTAGTGCCTATTGTGTAAACCCTGGTGACTATGAGACGTAGTGCCAATTGTATGAACCCTGGTGACTATGCGACGTAGTGCCTATTGTATAAACCGTGGTAGCAAATGGACTGTATGCCAGTTCCTTAGGTAAACCCTTAGGAATGAATGAAGAAAGTATAATCGATTCTTAGGGTAAAACCTTAAAGAAGATAATGGGGATGGGTATTTGGGTTGATTGTTGATAATTGAATATAATAAATGTATTATTGTGGGTTGAAAACCCTATATGCTCACCAGGCTCCCAAGCCTGACCCACTCAGTTTTCTTTGTATCACAGGTATCAATACGAAGACATAATTCACTGAGAGAATAAAGGAGATGTAAATCATTAGTGTAAATAAATGTAAGTTCTGTTTATGCTTATGTTCCTGTATTGACGATGACATCCCAAACGTTTTAAAATGAATAAAATACGTTTCTTCGAAAATGTTTTAATAACATATTTATCATGTTTTTCTGGGTACAAATTCCGCAACACTTTTATTAAAGAAGTACTCTGATTTTTATAAAGCATAAACAAAGTCGGTCTTTTCTGGCCGTAAAATTGGGGATGTCACAGTTGGTATCAGAGCATTAGTTTAAGCAAACTAGGAATTTGTAGGATTTCTAGACTTAAACTTAAGATGCTAAGTGGAGATTGTGAGATGTGTGTCTGATAAATTTTAGACACGAGCACTAGTTTATTTTAGGAAAGTTGCCTAAAATGCTTTTATGTGCTAAATGTTATATGTTGCCATATATGATATTATTTGTTCGGATCTACGGTTTGTTGCCAACCGGATCTGAAGGTTTATGTGTTTAGGTTTCTAAGCGTATTGTATACGATATTAGAACTAGCATGTAATCGTTTGGAGTAATAAGGTGAAATTATTCGGTGTGTAGATAAAAAAAAATGGTGAGAACAAGAAGCGGAGTTGGAAATGCTGATGAAAACAGGAATCAACCGCCTGTAATTCAACAAGTGCCTGTCGTAGCTAATGCACCTGAGCCGATAACAATGGCTGGTGTACAAATGATGATTCAAATGATGTTGTATCGTCAGATGGAAGAAACAAGACACCTGCTTAGGCAGAATCGTGAAGAACCGTCAATTCAAGCAGAAGAGCCCGAGGAGAATGGAGGGCAGTCTGAAGGAGAAAACTTTAGTGGGATCATTGGTCAAGTCGAACAACCAGTGGTTAGACGCAATAACCAGTATGGAGGGAATGATGGTCGTGGGTGCAAGTATAAGGATTTCATGGCATCCAAACCACCATGTCTATCCGGAAGCCCGACGCCGGTGCAAGTTATGGACTGGGTCTCCGAAATGGAGACTATGTTTGAAAGTTGCGAATGCAGCAACAGGCAGAAGACCGCTCTTGCAATTCCCCTATTAAAATCTGGAGTACTGAGCTGGTGGAAGTTACTGGCCGGTTCGATGCCCAAGGGGGAAGCTAGCAAGATGTCTTGGGAGGAGTTCGTGGTACAATTGAAAATGCAATATTGCTCTGAGCAGGATCTCCTGGAAATCAACAATGAGTTCCAGAATCTAAAGAAGGGAAAATTGAGCATCACTGAATATGCCACAAGCTTTATGGAAAAGATGAAGCTTATTCCATACCTAGTTCCAACTGAACTTTCCAAGGTCAACAAGTTTTCCAATGGATTACCAGCGGACTTTGATCCGATAGTCAAGCAAGCAACCACTTTGAAAGCCGCCATCTGGGCAGCCAAAAATGTTGAAACCCAAATAAAAGAAAAGGGTTTGGAGAGAGCTGAAGTTGGAGAGAAAAGGAAACATGAAGGATCTTCAATAATCAACAAAGAAACCAAATTCCCGAAATCTGGAGGAAGAGATGAAGCTAAGTGGTGCGAGAAGTGTAAAAAGAAACACTTCGGGAAGTGTAGCGAGGATATGACTTGCTACAAATGTGGGAAGACGGGGCATTACGCCAACAAGTGCGCATCCAACAAAAAGGTGTGCTACGGATGTAACGAGGAAGGGCATATTTCTAGAGACTGCCCAAAGAAAAACGCACCACCACAGCCAAGGGCATTCCACATGATCCTCGACGAAGCGAATCAAGAATGAGGAATTTATATCCAAGGATCAACTTATGATGTAGCCAATTAAAGGCATAGTATAGGGTGAACTTGAACTTTTGTGTAATCATTTCAAGTTATATTGTAAACCCTGGTTTTGATATTTATGTGATATTTATGGTTTTAGTACCTGATGTGTTAAATGATTGTGTATTTTTGTATAGTGACTTGGTTCGACTGAGAGACAATACTTGGGACGAGTATGAGTAGGTGTGAAAGGTAGTAGATGCATATACTACCGGAAGCACAGGACTCGCACTTGGATCAGGGAAAGTCACAAGGTTACCAAGAAGCTAGTGATTGATTCCACTTTATTCTGGTATGTCATTACCATTGTTTCAGTAATGACTAGTAAGATGGTTCTTGTTCCGACCCTAGTGGTCATGTTTAAATTTGAGTTCGACTACGAGGAGTATGTTACGTGGTCTAGAGGACCAAGTTAGATGTAACATCTGACTTAAGTCAGAAGGTTGAAGTTAATGCGATTGATAGTGTCGCGCTCGTTGTTAAAAGAAGTTTGTAGGCAGAAATGCTACGTGCTGAAATGTGATTATATCACATTAGAATATGAAGGAAGGTGTATTCCATTTTGGAATTTAACTCTAAGAGACCAAAGTCTAAGCATTACATCATGCGATGAGAGGTCAGTAGAGCACGACCCATCGGTCTGTTACAACAGATAAAGGAAAGTATTTATCCTAAGAAGAAAAAGGAGTCCTCAAAAGGACCTATTTTGTAACTCAAAGGTTACGATTGAAAGCCAACATAGTACGAAGAGCAGGTGCAAGATTGAGCATCACGGTAATTACTTAGGATGGAAGGATGACATATGGAATCATTATACAAGCCCTATTTCGTTGATGATTTCGGGACGTAATCATCCTAAGGGGGAGATAATTGTAACGCCCGTAGATCAGGGCTAGTCAATTTAAAGACGATAAGCGTCAAAAATGAGTTTCTGATAGAAGATTATTTAGAATGAATAATCTTAACTAGGTTATAGTATATGTTACAAGGATTCCGTACATATAAAGAACGTCGAAATCCGAATCATAACGAAGAAGTTATGACTTGTCGAAGTTTCGCGACAGAACCGGCACGACGCTGAATGACGTAAAAAGTGAATTTATGTTAGAGCGATATTTAGCCTTAGCGATCTAAACAAAAGTCGTAGATTTCGTTAAACCGAGAGCGTGCATAAAAGGAACGCCCAAATCTGACTTCGTATGAGGAAGTTATGATTTTTTTAAGTTTCGACTTAGCGGTATGCAGCCCGAATACTCGATTTGAGATCGAGCGGTTTTTAGCCAAAACAATCTAAATGAGAATCGAAGATCTCATTGTTAGTAGCGAAACGATGAAAAGTTAGGCGAGAACGGACGTCAAACGAAGAAGTTATGAATTTATAACGAAGTTTTTCTGTCCCAGCCTTCTAAAAATAAATAATAAAAATGAAAGTCAAAATTAGCCGACGGAGTCTAAATGAAAGTTATAGAGTATGGTCTGACCTTCGCGTGGATATAAAGAACGTCGAAAACGGAGCTCGTATGCGAAAGTTACGCAATTTAGAAGTTCGACGAGTCAATTACGCCCCGCGTAATTTGAGTACGCCCTGCGTACTCAGGCGGATGCAAGTTGCCTGACCGATACTCGAGTGCCACAGATCGACGCATGCAGTGACGTCAAAGTACGCCCCACGTAACCGAGTACGCCCCGAGTACTGAGTACGCCCTGCGTAATTTGAGATTACGCCCCGCGTAATCCCAGACCCTCAGCCTATAAATAGAACTCGAAATCAGCCATTTTCTCTTGTTCAAACTCTTCCCTCTCTCTAAATTTTGCCTCGATTTGCGTGCCAATCATATCCCGAAGCCCCGGTATCATTCCCGAGCCCCGAAGCGAGATCCGAAGCCCCGAGAATCCCGAAGAGCGTTATTCCCGAGCCGAAGCCCTGCCCGCGAGGAGTCGGTTTTTGTGAAGATCTTCCAGATCTACGAAGAGACACTACTTCTGCAAGACGTAGTGCTGTCATATCATCTTCTGATCAAGTGAGTGTATAGTCACTTTCATCTTACACATAAAATACGTGTTATGTGTATATTTATATATATTGTTGTTTATATGCATGAGTGCATAGTTACTTTCTTCTAATACATAAATATAAAGTATTAGCTATGAAATATGTGCTATGTGTTATATATTAATTATCTATTTGAGATGGATTTGGAATTGATGTTTTTATACGGGTGTTAAATGATTTAAATTGTGTTTGTATTTATATCTACAAAAATGTTGGGTAGAACATGGGTAGATGGAATAGTTGGTGACGATGCGACTTCGTGCCTATTGAGTAAGCCCAGGTGACTATGAGACGTAGTGCCTATTGTGTAAACCCTGGTGACTATGAGACGTAGTGCCAATTGTATGAACCCAGGTGACTATGAGACGTAGTGCCCATTTGTATGAACCCAGGTGACTATGAGACGTAGTGCCTATTGTGTAAACCCTGGTGACTATGAGACGTAGTGCCAATTGTATGAACCCTGGTGACTATGCGACGTAGTGCCTATTGTATAAACCGTGGTAGCAAATGGACTGTATGCCAGTTCCTTAGGTAAACCCTTAGGAATGAATGAAGAAAGTATAATCGATTCTTAGGGTAAAACCTTAAAGAAGATAATGGGGATGGGTATTTGGGTTGATTGTTGATAATTGAATATAATAAATGTATTATTGTGGGTTGAAAACCCTATATGCTCACCAGGCTCCCAAGCCTGACCCACTCAGTTTTCTTTGTATCACAGGTATCAATACGAAGACATAATTCACTGAGAGAATAAAGGAGATGTAAATCATTAGTGTAAATAAATGTAAGTTCTGTTTATGCTTATGTTCCTGTATTGACGATGACATCCCAAACGTTTTAAAATGAATAAAATACGTTTCTTCGAAAATGTTTTAATAACGTATTTATCATGTTTTTCTGGGGACAAATTCCGCAACACTTTTATTAAAGAAGTACTCTGATTTTTATAAAGCATAAACAAAGTCGGTCTTTTCTGGCCGTAAAATTGGGGATGTCACACATTACATGTTACATGAATACGCTTACATGAATACATTACATGAGTACCTTTACGTAGATACATTTACATGTATCCACTTACATGAATACTTGTATCTCGATTCACGAGGATGATTTATTAGTACCTTCTGTGTAAATTGTCCTGCCTATCCCAGTTCAACGGGATATCTAGACGGGAGTAACCATTCCGAATCCAAGCTGTTAGCAACAGTGGTTGATGAACATCTACGGATGCCTACGGTTATTACTTATACTAGGAGTACCTTTACGGGACTAACCATTCCTCGGGCCTACTGTTCGCTACAGAGGTTGATGAACATCTATGGATGCCTATGGTTATTACTTATACTAGGAGTACCTTTACGGGACTAACCCTTCCCCCGCCCTGCTGCTGCTACAGAGGAAAATTGAACTATCTACGGATGTTCAAAGGTTATACATTTCGCTAATCGCGATGTCGTGTTAATCCTAATACAAAAGGATAACAATTTCATGAGTACATTTTCCTATTACTTTATTTTGTGATACATTCACGTAAACGATGAGTTAAACTAAGTACTGTTAGTAATAGTCAAAAGAAAGGAAAAACTATCATTTTCACTTACAAAAAATTCGGGTCTTGGTAGAAGACTACATTCCATACTAGTAGGAAATAAGGGATTTTCTAGGGCGTTCATTACTTACATCAACTGTTTCATATAAAGATTTACAGGGCATTCATAACAGTTTTCCAAAACAAGACAATGACACTTAAATACTTATGAATTCACCAGCTTTAGGCTAATACTCGCTTTCAAAATAACTTGTATTCTCAGGTCACCAGTAGATAGGTACGATGGCCAGGTTTTGAGAAGATGGAGCACAGAAAAGACTCGTCTTTTATTATGATTGTATATTTTGGTGTCTTATTACATTGAAAGAACACACATGTATTAAAACTTTACTTTTAATGTAATGGATGATGTTGTTGCTTGTTTACTACTTTACAATGTTGTGATACTGTACATGACGTCCTCCACCCCGGAACGTTTCCGCCGTTTTATGGTTTGGGTGTGACAGATTGGTATCAGAGCATTGTTTATAGTGAATATAGTATATCAACCCATAAAAGATATACTAACTATAAATACATTGGGATTAAAACACTCTGTCTAAGAGTTATACTTTTGAATAATAAAATATTTAAGTAAGTATACGTGACTGCATTCATACTAAAATCAGTGTCACAATGACAAGAACAAAAGTATTACGATTGTTGAATATCACAAGTAAGCCTGGGGATATATGGTCAGTCTTGGGAATGGCATAGTCTGATCAACTATGTTTGTCCAAGGAGTGATTAGCATATGCCCAAGAATGGTTGTGATGTGGTAACAAGTCTAAAAACTTACCAACACAACCATAAAGTAATACCATAGGGGTATTTAGTCTTACTGTAATTATCTTAGTCAGTTCGTCTATTTAGCTATTTCTTATACCCATTTTCTCGCGTAGATTTTAATGGCTGGATTTCACCACGACGATCCGTACTTCCCAAACCAAGGCAACGCAAGATGGCTAGAGGAAGAACCAGAAGATGATCACCCAATCCCTTCAGATGATCACCATGCTGAGGGTTTTTCCGATAGTTCTTACTCGGAGCCTGAATTCAACAACCTACCCCCAGCTGCTCAAAACCCAAACCTGAACCCCCCGTCCCGCATTTCAAGGACCCACACCTCTGTGGGCCACTAACTTGACTAGATGGAGTCAGGAACAGGGTCAACCCATTCCCTACAACGGAGACAGAAGTTTCTACAACCTCACTGAGGGAGGTTCTGCTGACAGGGTCCTACCCATCATGGTTCGTAGAATTTCCAGAAACACGATACTGGGTCAAGCAACTATCGACTGAGTCGTGGAGATTGAAGCCAACTCTGGCGTTAACATAGTCCACATTCGCCAACTAGAGTCTGCTCATAAAAGGACTCTGGTCCGCAATGCAGCTCTGCAGAGGGAACTTACTGAAACTCAAGCTGAAGTTAGGGAACTTCAGGCTCAGCAAGTGAAAGCTGACAGGCGTATAAGGGACATAGAACGTCTACTGTCGGGATCAAGAACTCATGCAAGCAGTTCTCGTCGCCGATAGAATCTCGAAGACTCATCTTTTTGATATAACCTGTTTTATGTAAAAAACTTTGGTATAATTTCCTATCTTTGTAAATCTTAAACCGTTAGGTCTTGATCTAGTCATAGTTCTGTCAAAATTTTCCCATCTTGGTTGATGTAAGGCCTACTTATAGGCCATTTTTCCCAAACTTGTTACATCTGTAATCCCAGTATTATTGACAGATATCTAATCATATGGAAATTATTATCCAAATGCTATCATCTTCATATAGTCATACTATTCATGTTGTTGTTGGACTATGGAGAGTTAGTCCATGAGACACACTCATTATTCATTTATTCTTATCCGTGTCGTTATCTTTTAAACATATAGTTAAAGATGCCGCCACACAGGAATCCCAGGCGTAACCCAAACAACGCAACACCGATACCACCACCTCAACCTCCTCAACCACCTTCTCCTTTCGATGCCACTATGTTCCAGGCAGCTTTCACAACAGCAGTTGCAACTGTTGTGTCAGCCATCAATGCTCCTGTCCCTAGTGGATCGGGAACAGGTGCACCTCCCTCGAACCACGGAGAAAGCCATTGACATCCCCGAGAATGCACCTATAAGGACTTCACGAACGCCAAACCCCGCAGCTTCAATGGAACTGGTGGGGTTATGGTGTTAAGGAAATGGATTGAAAAGATGGAATCTGTCTTTGAAATTTGTGCTTGCCAGGAGGGCAACAAGGTCAAGTTTGCAGCTTGTACCTTCTTTGACTGAGCACTAACATGGTGGAATGGCCATGTTAAGTATCAGAATCTAGTGGTGGCATATTCCATCAGCTGGGAACACTTGAAGGACATGCTGATGATGGAGTACTGTCCTCGGGGTGAAGTGAAAAAACTCGAGCAGGAACTCTGGGGTCTACAAATGGTTGGATCCGACATATGAACCTACACAAATAGGTTCTGTGATCTGGCAATCCTATGCCCTGATATGGTTGCTCTCGAGAGCAAGAAGATAGAGAGATATATCTGGGGACTGTCGCCCCAGATCCAGTCAAGTGTGTTAGCTTCCAATCCTGTCACTTTTGATAGTGCCGAGGAGCTGGCACAATCTCTCATAGATCACAAGAAACCTCAGAACCCAAAAATCCTTGCACCCGTACCCCAAAAGGTCAACGACAACAAGAAGGGGTGGAACAAGAGGAAAAGAGGGGCTTCGCAAGAATCCTCCAAGAGGCAACAACTTGTGGCAATCAATGCTGCCACGATAACTCCTGTTGTCCCTGCGAACCCCTTACCAGCAAAAACTTATGCTGGAACTCTCCCGAAGTGCAACAAATGCAGCTTCCACCACCACGAACCTTACAAGGAGATGCAGTGCTCTAACTGCAAAAGGAAGGGGCATACATCCCGTTACTGCAAGACTCCAACAGCTCAGGCCACCCAGGTTCCTAACGCCGGTATGGGCCAAGCTTGCTTTGGTTGTGGCGAAGTGGGCCACTACAAGAGGAACTGCCCTAAAGCGGGGATGGCTGGAGGAGTAGGAAGAGTTATGGCCTTGGGCCACGAGGAAGCGGTAGATGATCCTACGATAGTTACTGGTACGTTTCTCCTCGATAACTCATATGCTTGCATACTTTTCGACAGTGGAGCAGAGAAAAGTTTCGTAAGTCACAAATTTGCACACCTGCTTAAGCAAAAACCATGTGCATTAGATAATTCATTCACGCTAGAAATGGCTAACGGGAAAACGGAGAGTACTAACTGCATATACGTAGGTTGTACTTTAACTTTAGATGGCCATACTTTCAAGATAGACCTCATGTCGGTCCCAATTAAATGTTTCGACGTTATCATCGGCATGGATTGGTTGAGTCTTCTTCGTGCCGACATCATGTGTTTTGAAAAAGCAGTTCGTCTTAACCTTCCTAACAACGAAACCTTAGTTATCTATGGCGACAAACCTAGTACGAGTCTTCACATCATTTCGTGCATTCAAGCCCAGAAGTGCTTGCGAAAGGAACATCATGCATTCCTCGCACACGTCGTCGATACAAGTCAAGAAATGAAAGACATTCGGAACATCCCAGAAGTACGCGACTTTCCCGACATCTTCCCAGAAGAACTTCCCGGTTTACCACCATAACGCCAAGTCGAGTTCATAATCGACTTAGTGCCAGGAGCTACTCCAGTAGCCAAATCTCCTTATCGTCTGGCACCGTCCGAGATGCAGGAACTTTCCAATCAGCTTAAAGAACTTCTCAAGAAGGGATTCATTAGGCCAAGCTTCTCACCATGGGGAGCACCGGTCTTGTTCGTCAAGAAGAAAGATGGATCGTTTCGCATGTGCATCGACTATAGAGAACTCAACAAGCTTACCATTAAAAATCGTTATCCTTTGCCCCGCATTGACTATTTATTTGATCAACTTCAAGGAGCCAACTACTTCTCGAAGATAGATCTACGATCTGGATATCACCAACTACGAGTGCTAGAGGAGGATGTTCCCAAGACAACCTTCCGAACTCGTTATGGACACTACGAAGTTGTAGTGATGTCGTTCGGATTAACTAACGCGCCTGCAGTATTCATGGATCTGATGAATAGGGTGTTTCGTCCGTACTTGGATCAGTTCGTCATTGTTTTCAATGATGACATACTTATCTACTCTCGAAGTAAGGAGGAACATAGTCAACATCTTCGTAGTGTCTTAGAAACATTGTGAGTGGAGAAGCTCTATGCGAAGTTCTCCAAGTGCGAATTTTGGATCCGAAGAGTCAAATTATTGGGTCATGTTGTTAGCGAAGAGGGTATACACATGGACCCTTCCAAAATCAAGGCCATTGAGAACTGGTCAGCACCGAAGACACCTACATAAATTCGTCAATTTCTAGGTCTCGCTGGCTACTATCACAGGTTCATTCAGAACTTCTCCCGCATAGCGAAACCTCTTACAACACTGACCCAAAAGGGCGTGGCCTTTGACTGGGAAGAGAAACAGGAAAGAGCGTTCCAAACGCTCAAATGAGCCTTGTGCACCGCACCAATACTATCCCTCCCCGAAGGGATAGAAGACTTCGTTGCCTATTGCGATGCATCAAACTAAGGACTCGGATGTGTTCTGATGCAGCGAGGTAAAGTCATAGTCTATGCCTCGAGACAGCTGAAGACACATGAGGTTAACTACACCATCCATGATCTTGAGCTAGGAGCAGTTGTGTCTGCTCTGAAGATCTGGAGACACTACCTATATGGTACAAAAAGCACGATCTTTACAGACCACAAGAGTCTACAACACATTTTCGACCAGAAGGAGCTCAACATGAGACAACGACGGTGGGTTGAGCTACTCAGAGATTACGAGTGTGAAATTCGTTATCATTCGGGTAAAGCCAATGTAGTAGCCGACGCCCTAAGTCGGAAAGAATATGCTGGTCGTAAAGTCAAATCTTTGACTCTAACTATCCATTCACACTTGCCCACGGAAATTAAGGAGGCTCAGCTCGATGCTTTGAAACCTGAAAATGTGGCAGGTGAATCCCTTAGAGGGATGGATAAGAACTTGGAAGTCAAGGGTGGCGGAGCCTTATACCTCATGGATCGGATCTGGACACCGAAACACGGTGGCTTCAGAGACTTGGTCATGACCGAGGCTCACAACACTCGTTATTCCGTCCACCCGGGTTCAGATAAGATGTATCTGGATCTTAAAAAGTTATATTGGTGGCCTAACATGATAGCAGATATTGCTACCTTCGTAAGTAAGTGCCTTACTTGCGCGAAGGTAAAGGTCGAATACCAGAAACCCTCTGGTCTTCTACAGCAACCGGAGATACCAGAATGGAAGTGGGAGTGGATCACTATGGACTTCATAACCAAGCGGCCCAAGATGACGGATGGACTTGATTCCATATGGGTCATCGTCGATAGACTGACCAAGTCTGCACACTTCTTGGCAATCAAAGAAACAGACAAGATGGAGAAACTTACAAGAACTTACATTAGGGAGATTGTAAGACTGCATGTTGTTCCCTTATCTATTATCTCGGACAGATATAGTAGATTCACCCCGAGGTTCTGGCAGTCACTACAAAGTTCCCTAGGAGCTAGGTTGGACATGAGTACAGCCTACCATCCACAGACCGACGAACAAAGTGAGAGAACTATCCAAACCTTAGAAGACATGTTGCGAGCATGTGTGATTGACTTTGGAAAAGCATGGGATACCCATTTACCCCTTGTCGAATTTTCCTACAATAACAGTTATCACACGAGCATAAATGCAGCTCCATTCGAGGCCCTCTATGGCCGAAAGTGCAGATCCCCTATGTGCTGGGCTGAGGTGGGTGATACCGAGTTAGCTAAGGGACGAGTTCCCGAAAGCACTCTCACGGGTCCAGAGATCATTCGGGAAATGACAGAGAAGATCGTTCAAATTCGTGAATGATCAAAAGCCTCTAGAGACCGATAGAAAATCTACGCTGACAAGCGAAGGAAACCGTTGGAATTCCAGGTGGGCGACCGAGTTCTATTAAAGGTCTAACCCTGGAAGGGCTTGATACGCTTCGGAAAGCGTGGGAAGCTCAATCCAAGATACGTAGGGCCTTTCGAGATTCTTGCCCGAATCGGCCCCGTAGCTTACAAACTCAACCTACCGCGTGAACTCGGTAACGTACATTCTACCTTCCACGTATCGAACTTGAAAAAGTGTATGTCCAACGAGACTCTTGTTATTCCACTCGACGAGATCGAGATCAACGAGAGCCTCAACTTCGCGGAGGAACCATCAGAGATCATGGACTGAGAGGTCAAGCAAACGAAACAAAGCCGTATCCCGATAGTGAAGGTTCGTTGGAACGCAAAACGGGGACCTGAATTCACTTGGGAACGAGAGGATCAGATGAAACGGAAATACCCTCATGTTTTTCCTTAGTTACCTGTAAATACTTTATTTGCTTAGACTTTAATTTCGGGACGAAATTCCTTCTAACGGGGGGATGATGTGACAACCCGAAATTTCCATTCTATACGAACATTATCAAGTCAATAGAAGTTAGAACAGTCACAGTAAATTTTCAGACTTTTCCGTATAAGTTTGAGTATTACGGGATTTACACTTAAGAAGATATCAGGAGAGTGGATGCACTAGGGTTTTGTGCAACTCTGTTATTCCAAAACTCTATTATATTAGAGTTCGTTTCGGGAATTAAATATTTTCTGCCAAAAATCCCAGGGCTATATATATAATTCTGAACCATATTCGTTCATTATTTACATTTCCAACTAGAGAAAAGCCATTTTCTCTCTCACGGATCTTCGGGTTTTCATCCCAAATCGTAAGTACCTCTCTCTAGTTGTACTATATGGCTTATAATGTGCTTAATAACATCGATTTCATAACAAAACAACTAGATTCAGGAGTTTACCGCCCAAGAACACCTTGGGGAGTAAACTCTTAAAATGATGCCTAGTCCTTTCCCTTTGCTACATAACTACCTTAGGCTTATATGTTAGGGTAAATAAGAATTGAATTCATCCATGAACACCAAGAGTAAGGTGCTCACAACCCAAGAAGTTCTTGGACCGTGAACTCCAAACTCAAGGGCCAAAGAGTGCTTTAACCACTCCTAAAACCTTAGACAAATAACTAGATTTACTCCTAGTTGTATCAAGTACCTTAAAACATCAAAGACCCATCCTAAAGAGAGATTACGACCGTAATCTCTTATGGAAATGGTCTTTGGGCCATGAACACCAATCAAGGGTACCAAAGTGTGCCTAAGGCCTTCATTAGCCTTAGATAAATGTCTAGAACCTATCCTAGATGAGCATGAGACTTGAAAACATAAAAATACCCCTTCCCATATGAGTTTACGGCAGTAAACTCAAAAGGGAATGGCATTGGGGCCGTAAACTACTCAAAGGAGTGTCTTAATGCCCTAAACTCTTCCATGGATTGAACCACCAAGTAGAATTGCTTCTAGGGATCATGTAACACTTCAAAATACAAAATGTCATTAAGCTTAGGAGCTTACGGCCATAAACTCAAGGGTTTACGACCGTAAACTCCTTGTGTGAGGTTTATTGGAGAGTAAACTCATGTATAGGGTCCTTAGGAACCCTAAACCCAATTGCCTTATCCCACAACAACTTAGATGAAATCCTTAGGGCTTATAACACTTATATAAAGTGTTTATCATGTTCTAGGATGTCTTAACATTTACAATTAGTAGTTTAAGAATAATTGGGTGCCTATATGTGTGATTATATGTTCATTAGGATCATAGTGTGTGTACAAGTCCTCACTTGACACCTAACAATCCTTCACCGTTCAGTTCATCCAAACCACCATCTTCAGGTGAGTTCATACCCCTTAATCAATGTTTTAAATGATTTTAAATGCTTTAATAGGGGGGGATACAAGTAGAAAACAATATGTTATTAAATCACTCATATGTATTTTATAACTGTGTTTTCATCCAGTAGATTTCACATACTTCAAAATGTGATGCATGAAATGGTTTTCTATCTTAAAATACCTTGGTAACAAAAGTATTAGTTTTGAAATGTTTATTAAAATGACATCAAGTCACTCTTTAATTATTGTTCAAAACTCTTAGATATCTTACAAAACCATTTTTACCTTCTTGAACAAAACTATATCTATACACTTATGTTCTTATATATGTATTGATGTTATAGTTTTTAGCCTTCATTCAGTTTCCCACACTCTTGTGTAGCAAGGGTGTATAAACCTACTTGAACAACCAATTACCTTCCAATTACTATCATAGGGATAGTTAGAAGATACAAAACATTATTCCTATTACATGGAATTACATTAGAGTCAGTTCATTCATGAGTCTATACTATACATTACATGTTACATGAATACGCTTACATGAATACATTACATGAGTACCTTTACGTAGATACATTTACATGTATCCACTTACATGAATACGCTTACATGAATACATTACATGAATACGCTTACATGAATACATTACATGAGTACCTTTACGTAGATACATTTACGTAGATACATTTACCTATATACATTTACATGAATACTTGTATCTTGATTCACGAGGATGATTTATTAGTACCTTCTTTGTAAATTGTCCTGCCTATCCCAGTTCAACGAGATATCTAGACGGGACTAACCATTCCGAATTCCAGCTGTTAGCAACAGTGGTTGATGAACATCTACGGATGCCTACGGTTATTACTTATACTAGGAGTAACTTTACGGGACTAACCATTCCTCGGGCTTACTGTTCGCTATAGAGGTTGATGAACATCTACGGATGCCTACGGTTATTACTTATACTAGGAGTACCTTTACGGGACTAACCCTTCCTCCTCCCTGCTGCTTCTACAGAGGACAATTGAACTATCTACGGATGTTCAAAGGTTATACATTTTGCTAATCGCGATGTCGTGTTAATCCTAATACAAAAGGATAACAATTTCATCAGTACATTTTCCTATTACTTTATTTTGTAATACATTCACATAAACGATGAGTTAGACTAAGTACTGTTAGTAATAGTCAAAAGAAAGGAAAAACTATCATTTTCACTTACCAAACATTCGGGTCTTGGTAAAAGACTACATTCCATACTAGTAGGAAATAAGGGATTTTCTAGGGCTTTCATTACTTACATCAACTGTTTCATATAAAGATTTACAGGGCATTCATAACAGTTTTCCAAAACAAGACAATGACACTTAAATACTTATGAATTCACTAGCTTTAGGCTGATACTCGCTTTCAAAATAACTTGTATTCTCAGGTCACCAGTAGACAGGTACGATGGCCAGGTTTTGAGAAGACGGAGCACAGACAAGACTCGTCTTTTATTTTGATTGTATATTTTGGTGTATTATTACATTGAAAGAACACACATGTATTAAAACTTTACTTTTAATGCAATGGATGATGTTGTTGCTTGTTTACTACTTTACACTGTT
Organism: Lactuca sativa; assembly: GCF_002870075.4. Classification (NCBI taxonomy): domain Eukaryota; kingdom Viridiplantae; phylum Streptophyta; class Magnoliopsida; order Asterales; family Asteraceae; genus Lactuca; species Lactuca sativa. The sequence goes on along the minus strand of NC_056630.2, from coordinate 37,851,050 downwards.
GTGATACTGTACATGACGTCCTCCACCCCGGAACGTTTCCGCCGTTCTACGGTGTTGGGGTGTGACAGACACGCAGCTACCCAGGGGTTAAATCCCCGACAGTACTCTCACTGGTCCTGAGATCATCCGAGAGACAACTGAGAAGATTGTACAAATCCGGGAACGACTAGAAGCCTCACGACATAGACAAAAGAGCTACGTCGATAAGAGACGAAAACCCTTGGAGTTCCAGGTTGGTGACCGCGTCCTTCTGAAGGTCTCACCCTGGAAAGGCATGATACGCTTTGGAAAGCGTGGAAAGCTAAACCCAAGGTACATTGGACCGTTCGAAATCCTTGCTAGAATCGGTCCCGTAGCATACAAACTCCATTTACCGTGAGAACTCAGCAACATCCATCCTGTTTTTCACGTATCAAACCTAAAGAAGTGTCTGTCCGATGAAACACTTGTGATTCCTCTCGACGAGATTGAAATCAACTAGAACCTCAACTTCATGGAAGAACCTGTCGAAATCATGGATCAGGAAGTCAAACGAACGAAACAAAGTCGCGTTGTGATAGTGAAGGTCCGCTGGGATGCCAAGCGGGGACCTGATTTCACTTGGGAGTGCAAAGATCAGATGAAACAGAAGTATCTGCATCTCTTTTCTAATCCATGATTTCTATTCTAGGTTCGAATTTCGGGACGAAATTCCCTCTAACGGGGGGATGATGTGACAGCCCGAAACTCTTTCCATTTCCGTTATGCGATTTTCGTTAATAAAATTTCGAATTCGTTAACTTTTCCGTCAAACTTTTTGGTTTGGAAAATAATCTAGTTATATTTAATTAAATTATTTGCGATTCAGGACCAAAAAAAATCGCGCGGAAACCCGAAAATCTCGAGAAAACTACATTTTTGGTCTAAATTGGGATTACAATCGTAAACTAGTTTACGGCCGTAAACTGGTTTACGACCGTAAACACGTTTACGGTCAGTGACGAGTGGACCCCACCTCACCCCTATAAATACGATGCCTCCGACTTCATTAGGACGTTTCTGGCCACATTCCCTCATCCTCTCTCTAAGAAACTCAAACCGTAAACGCTCAAAAACGCATTTAAACTCCAGGAAACGTCGAAAAACACCATTTGGAGCCCTTTGGAACGTTTGGAAACACTCAGCTCGTCAAAATCAGCATCCAAACACCATTTTTCCAAGTTTACGGTCCAACCTTCAAGAACCGTAAACCCTGTTCTTAAGTTTACGGTCCAACCTTCAAAGACCGTAAACTCTGCTCTTGAGTTTACGGTCGTAAACTCATCAAGCCTTCAGAAACAATAAACACCCCTTTTTGGTGGTACTTTTGGCTGAAAACTCATTTCTTCGATTCAAACAAGTCTCGGTAACATTCCTCAACCGAATTCAAGTGTTTTTCTGACACCTTATTTATCGAAATCGCTAATTTAGATACGCATACGTATTTATTTGATAATAGGATTTCGTTAAGTGTCGCGTGCAACAACTCGAGAATCTTCTTTTCAGTCAACAACTCCACGCAACAACAGTGAGTTCATATCCCTACATTTTTCAGCATTTTTAATCTTTTCAGGGGGGAATACAAGCTAAACATAAACATTTTCTTGAATATACATAAAACTTATGCAAATCTCATACTTTAAATCCCTTTTGTACTATGCTGAGCACAAGGGACGTTTTCACTAAGATTGCATAGTTTTTCCGGACACGCTATTCGCTACGTTATACATGCAAACTATAATCGGTATAGTTTGGGATTTCTCTAAAACTTATCAAGCATAGAAACTTTCACTATTAAACATATGCATCGGAACAAAAAACGTTTACAGTTTATATCACTGCTTCATCATGATTTTCATAGCTGTAATTATCACTATATACGTTATACATACGAATTTTCACTACGGTAGAACGCTACTGCACTATATGTAAACTAGATTGTACGATACTGTGAGGCGCTACTTCACTACTGTACCCTTAGGTGTACAGGGATAAATCCTACCACTGTATAACCAGAGTCTCCTAGAGGGAGAGCATGAGATTTGTGAATAGATCTATTCGGGACTGACAATCCCACATCTAGACTGTTAGCTACAGTTAGGCGGGAACGCCTGAGATGTACAAATGTCATTTCACTCAACGCCTGAAGAACATTGGAAAGGTCACTAGTCATATCAAGCATGGTTATATGACTCACATTATGTATAAATCCCCTTTAGTTTACCAACCCGACTTTCTTCAGCAGTTTTATTTATACCAAATAGAACTAAACACACTATGCATACTGGCCGAGCCAGGGTATTCAAAACCGGATCATTTATGCTACGGTTTTACATATTAAATAGTTATGCTTCATGATTAGCTTTAGCTTCATATGAGGTAGTATTTTCGCATATCACTACGGTTTTTCGGAAACAAACATTCATGGTTGTATACGGAATCGATAACGCTACGTTTTTCACTAAAGAAAATATTGGATTTTCTGGAGATTACACAAACATTTCGGCTCGTTCATCAACAAGTTTTCATTACAAATTATTGCTTATAAACTCACCAGCTTTATGCTGATATTTTTCAAACTGCTTGTATTTTCAGGAAGTCAGTAGACAGGTACTTGCTGGATTTTCGAGGAACTGAAGCATTAAGAGTTTTTAAGTTTTTACTATGCAAAACTATTGGATGTAATTAAAACTAAATTTCAAACAAATGTAAACGTTTTTTTTACTAAAGTATTCACTGTAATGGTTGTGTTGCTATGATTGTTGTTATTCATTGGTTGTGATGCTACATATGACGTCCGCCGCCCCCGTACGTTTCCGTCGTTCTGGTTTGGGGGTGTGACAAAGAAACAAAACAAACTCAGACAACTGTATTGATTATAAGCCCAAATGGTCATCATGGTATGTTGGGGCCCAAGAGAACCAACACAAAGTCAAAAAACCGTAACACATGAAACAAATAACAAATGTACAAAACTAATTGGTGTACTCAAGAAAACTAGGATCTCCCACATCTACAACTAAAAGAACTGAAAAAATGAATAAGAAACGTCTCACAAGGGTCCTTAAAGACACTTTTGGAGAGACTGTATCTTTTGGTTTCATTCCATCTTGAGTTATTCTAGTGATGAAATCCACTCTCAAGAGACTTAACCAGAACTTCGAAAAGAGGTTGTCCAATCAAAGTTCACAACCACAACAACACCTCCTAAGAACAGACGAGGACTTCAAACAAAAAGCATATCATGAAATAGAAAAAAACAAACTCGCGGTAATCAGAACTAGACAAGTTTTAGAAAAAAACTAGTTCCAACGCAACAAGTGTATATATACAAGGAATAAAACCAAACCCTAGATATGAACAGGAAAATTCATATCTACAGGATTAATTGAAAAAGAACAAAGCAGATTAGATATCCAAACCTTTACATCAACGAAAACTATGAGAATCACCGTCAGTCAGTAAACAACATCTTAAGCCACCATGGTTCTGATACCATGTTAAAAAATGATAAAAACTCAAACACACAAATTCACAACTTCAAAAGTTTCCTTGTAGAAGAGTAACAAGTTCGTTATACAAGACACATACAACTCGATCCTTACTAAAAGGACCTAACTCTACTCTCAGTTACAAAACACTTATAAAAAAAAAAAGAACTAAGAATCAGCAAAGAAAGATGAAACCATAGTTATGAAACCTAATTTTTGTGAAAGGGAAGAACGAGATAGAGAACTCATAATGTGTGTGTCTGTAAATTTGAACGGAATGAATGAACCACATCAGTTACCTTCGATGTTTATCTTGGTCATAGAAGTAACCCATGGATTGAAAGATCTACGTTTCATACTTGAATAAGAATGTAGAAAACGAGCCACAGCCCAGAAGAATGACAGAGATACACAAACAACCCCTTATACCAAAAAAGTCTTCAAACCAAGTACCAAAAAAGAATGTGAAGTTGACACAAAATACCCTGCAAACAATATAAATAACAACTCTCCAACAAATAAATAATAAGATGACAAAATTTCACAATTGGTCTCTGTGGTTTACAGAATATTGCACTTTGAGGACTTCCTAGCAAAAATTCACACCACTGGTCCTTATGGTTTCAGTTCATTACGTGATTAGTCCTTGACCCTAACCCCGTCACTTTTGTACCGTTAGTGCAGGGGTATTTTTGTCTTTTCATTTAGCAATCCTTCATCACCAAAACTAGGTCGCCTACGTGACATAGTTGTGTATAATATTCCTGACAGATTCTGGATACAAAACTAGGTCGCCTACCTGACATAGTTGTGTATAATATTGATATTTGATATGCCAATACCTACGTGATGTGTCACTTGGCCATTGCGTGTATACATATATTTTTTTATCATATCATTTGAATTTAGTGATAATAACTTTATATGGTAATAAACCATATTCCATGAAAACATTTAGTCATTTTTTTGTATATGATTTACCATAAATCTTGCATTTGTTGTTCAAGCAACATTGTGTTAAGCGTAATTGCAGTTCTCATCTTCATATCTGGCGAGATGAAGCGCAATGAATCAATTCTAGTAAAAAACAAATATAAATTTGAAACTCCACGTTTTTAAATCAAGATATGAACAAAAACAAACATGAATCTGGTGAACCTGCCAAATGAACACACTTGATAGCATCTACTAGTTTCCTACAATAAGAGGGCTTCCCATCGTATTGTGGCACTTTAGAAATTTTTACCTTCGAAGAGTTTGATGGGAGCATGAAATATGTGTGTAGTGTTGTTTGATATACAAATCAATAATTCTGTGTACACCTACATATTTGTTTAGGTGAATGATGTCGTTGACATTAGTCAAAACAATTAACCTAAGGTCTAGGTCGAAGTTTGGTTTCTTGAAATGGTAATACAACATTCATTCCCAAATGTAATATATCTCTTTCACCATGCCATCGAATGTATGTATAGAAAAGTAGTCTAACATCTACTACATCCATAAACTTGATTTTACCTTTGGTGTGGTAATCAATGAATTTACTTCACATTAGAATAGATTATATTGTGTCCTCTAGGAACATATAAAAATATGAACCGTGTTCAAAAAGTGTAATCACATCAATCTTACAAAATTAATATCTCAAATTCAACACTAATACTTACTATAAACATGATGAACATAATAGTCATGCTTTTCATGCCTAAGATTCCACATGTTAAACAACATTTTTAACTTAAACAATGCCAAAAGAGAACACATGCCAATATATTTTCTAGTGCTTTTGATCTTGCAGTCTTACAAGTTGACTGAGGAAGAAAAAGACGAACATGTGTTACCAAGGCCAATGGACGATTTTTATAATGGGGGTGAAAATTATACATTACAACCCCCAAGGACACTAATGAAATACCAAATTTACCCTTGTGTACTTCTTGCTCGATTAAAGATAACATATTCACTTAAATGGTGTTAAGGGCAAGGACTTTTCATGGATCAAAACATGCTCATGTGGGTGTTAAAAGCTAAACTTGGATTTATTCCAATAGTTATTATTTATGGTTAGAAATAACAAGAATCCTCAAATAAGTTAACATGCTACTTTATGTTACCATAGTTGAAAGACACAAATCTCAAGCGTACATTTAACTCACATATACATATATCCTACATACATCTATAGTCATAACTAGTTGAATGTTAATCTCTCTAAAGCCTCTTCAAGCCGATCAATATTGCTCGTTGAACTGAAAGATGATCGTCTTTTCCCCGGATTTCTAGTCGTCAAAGATGAATTACCAAACGCCGGTCGTCCCACCATGGAAGACGACGATGAGAAGCCATGAAATCTCGGCCGTTGAAGATGAACACCAGCCTCCATTGCAGCACGTTTCTTGGTAGCATCATCTACGTATAACAGATCATCAATCCTCGCCATTAAATTAAAAGCTAAACTTTCAATCACCCGAGAATAGCTCTCCACAATCGCCTGCCCTACATCCTGCAAATTAAAAAAATTGGAACCCTAATTATAACCCTGTTTATCTAGATTAAGCAAGAAAAGCGAAAGAAAATACCTTGTTGGATTGAATCTTATCAAGATCCAACCTCGTTCGTGGAAGACCAGGGAATTGGAGCTTTAAATTCTTCAAAATGGTGTTTGCCCTTCCCGAAAGGACTTTACTTCGTTCTTTATCGCCTTTTACGTTACCTGTCCATAATAGCTTCCCGTTTCCATGGCTTTTTGAGCTTTTTTCTGTCCAAATGTGCATCGCTGCTTCGATTCTGTTTGCTATTTGAAGAGTTGTGCATTCCGACGACATTTCCAGGTAATCAATTAAGGATTCCGGCGAGAATTGTGTAGTTGTTATATAGTGATGAAGAGTTTCCCCTAAACAAGCTTTCGCACTCTGAAATAATCGGAGAATTAAACATTTGAAACGATGATAGGAGAATTGTGGAAGATAATTGAAATCGTTGTATGTACCTTGGGTAATGTCTCCAAGTAAACTTTAGGAACTTCCATTTGCGAAAGAACATTGTTATTGATTGATGCAGCAGCTTTGAAGACTTGATTGCTACATTCCCGGCATTGATGCAATTTCTTCACTGTTTTCTCCGACAGCCCTTTCGTCGGAACTTTTGGGAACGGCAACCACCATTTCTCTTCATACTGAATCAATGGGCTATCGGATAGTGAAGCGTTAGAATGTCTTCGTTTAACGTTTCCGCCATGATCGGAAACGACTAACCCACGATCAACGTAGCAGAACTCTGAATCGTGGAATCCGTCAAGCATGGTGACAAGCATGGCGTCGAGTTTTTTGAGTGCTGGAAGATTTATGTATAAATCGGACCTGGGTCGGGTCACCATAACCTCGAAGGTGCCTCCATCTGGGAATTGTTGGAACGATGGAGTAAGCTCCACGATGGAATCACTTACTGATAGAAGCCATTCCATCTCTTTTCTCCACTTCGACTTCATTTGTGGACTCAAGGGTTCCAATTTCCATAGATCCCCAAAAACAGTAGCTGAAACGAAGAACGACATCATCAGTCATCACCATTGTCAAACAGAGAAATTTTGTAGACCTAATTTGATTGTTGAGTATGAAATTTTCACAAACCAGAGAGATGTGTAATGGCATTGGAGATAGCAAGAGCAGTACAAACGCCATTTCCTCTTCCAGACATATCTTCTCCGAGCAACAGCTTAGAAAATCTATCTTTCATCAACTGAATCTCTGCAGATTACATCATAATTCACGAATTAGAAACGGAAAAAGCTGCAATTCCACAGTAATTCAACTTTCCCGTCTTTGAATCATCATCAAAGTACTCCCTCTTTGCTTTTGAGGTCAAATCATAATTGTCAACTTTAAATTTTGTTCAATTGGAAGAGAAGTGGTTCAAAATCAAAACAAAATAAGCTAAAATCTCAAGTTTGAGGTCCCATAAGGTGTAAAAATGATAACAAAATGGATCTCTGTTTACATTGCAATTATGACACTCTCTTTTCTCTTTTACAGAGCACAGCAACTTTTGATCTTCATAAACTCGAAATTGTTAACATTTCCAAACAGACATTACCAGTTAGGTTTTCGCTCCCAGCTTTCCCCAAGTAGTTCCCCCCAGCGACCGGCGGCTTGGTCGGAGAAATGGCCGGAAGGTACGAAGCAGACTGAGGTCCTACCACCGGTGGGGTACTGCGAGAAGTGGAAGCGACCGGAGAATCAAAAGAAGAAGCCCCACAACTCTCCGTTTCACTAACGTCGGCACTAAGACTATAATCGTCAAACCTCTGGTTCCGGTGATCGGATTCATCGCCGGATGATAAAACTTCCATCGATGGAATTGAAGCAATGATTTGTTAATTGGAATGTGGTGTATTTGGAGTAGTGAATTGTTGTTTGTATGATTGGGGGTGTGATCGGAGGTGAGAAAAGGAGAGGAAGAAAAAGCGTTAAAGCAAAGGTGGGGATGTTCTTTACAGTTAAGTGTGTATCGTAACGTCAACATGGTGTTGGGAGATGGAGGGAGGGAGTGGCCCCATCATGCCGGGGACATAAATATTTGCTTTACGACGGTGGTACACCTTCGGTTATCATTATTATCGATATATTACTTTTTTCCATTTTTGTTAATATAAATCATTAATAATAATAAATTAAGTCTAAAATAAAATTTTCATTAAAGTATTATTTTTTGTCTTTAAGTTAAACTCAAAAACGTTATTGTAAATAGTTAATGCCAAATCATACAAAAACATTTAAATTTTATGGCTTATTTGGTTGTGGTTATTATTGAGAATATTGGATTATATGGGTAAACGCATAAAATTAGGGGTGAACATTTAGACCGGATCGGATCCAACCAATTCTTGGACCGGACCGGTTTCGAAGAATATCGTGGACCGTGGATCGGACCGGATGAGTCTTACTGGGTCTAGGTTTTTCAGTTCTTGGATTCGCTTGGACCGGTGCAACTTTACATGCATAAGGTACAACTTGTTAAAATGCATTTTTAGGTTTGATAAAACTCGTTAAAACGAATATGTTGTTGGGTTTGATATGTTACAACTCGTTAAAATGAATACTTTTTGGGTTTGATACAGTACAACTCTTTGGGTTTGATACAGTACAACTCGTAAAAATGAATATATTTATGTTTCTTATGTCATTTGGACCGGTTAAACTTTAATTGTTTATACTTTATAACATTTGTTTGAACGATTGTAACTCATTGAATATAACATCAAAAACAACAAAATTATAGTGTAAAATCATCTACAAAATCTAAATTACATGTTGGAAAAAATCATTTGTCGATCCGACTTAAAAACAAATGAGATATATGCCTGTTTAAAGAATTTCACATAGTACAAAAGTTTAAATTTCTTGCTGAAAAGCTGAAATATTCCAGCCTTGATATCTCATCTTTGAAGGATTGAAAGTAATCGAATATAACACCAAAAACAACAAAATTATAGTCTAAAATCATCTACAAACTCTACATTATGCGTGGGAAAAAACATTGAAGAGCCCCGATTATTATGACGGATGCGGAATAGTAATGATTAATGTGAATCAAATCATATCAAGAACACAAGAAGCAAACAAAACGGTTTAAGCTCTCATTAATCTAGCAAAATATTACAAAGTGGATCATGTAATAATTCTCTCACTAGACTATTCTCTCATATGGGCTCTTACATAAATGGGAGCTACTTACTTCCTATTTATAGGAAAAGCACAACCCATTACACAATCAAAGAGGGTAAGCCAACATCACATCCAAGGAGAATTTTACACCCTAACATTCTCCCTCTCAAATTTATGATTGGAGGTCCCAACTTCAATATCCAAACGAGCTCCAACCGATCAAGACCAACTTCCCCTCGAAGTAACATCGATCTTCAAATCCGCTTTGAAAAAGAATATCCAATAATCTTTCAATACCCATTTCAAATTTCTCCCCCTTTTTATAATCAACAAATGTTTATAAAACACACAAGGGTATGAGAAACGCTCGAAGAATAAACCATACGAAACTCCCCCTCGATGTGTGACAAAAATGAAACTCTTCAGTCCGAGAAAATCCAAAAAAATACGCTGATGTCTTTAAATGTTTGACTTCCCAGACTTGAAAATGAACACACATTGTTTATATACCATGAAAAATCTTGCACAAAAAACAATCACGAAAAGCCGAGAAAGATCTTCAAAAGTTGTGAGAAATTCAACTTTTGGGTGAAAGTTGCAAGAATTTCGAAAATTGGGTACAAAAACCCATTTTTGCAAGTACTTCAGGGAACAATTGCAAAAAGTCAGCTTCAAATGCGAAACTTTACCCCAAATTTGAAAGTGGTTATAAAGTGCATTTTCGCATAAATTCAGGGACTGAATCTGTAATATTGCCAATACATTCACATATTGTAAGTATTTCATCTTCTAGGTGTATTCCGCCAATTTACTGAATTCATAAGGACCATATGCGAAACTGTCAATCTCTTCCTCCCCAATCGTTTCCAGATGCAAAATAACGAGTAACAACATCGACAATAGGACTCTCGACTCGAAAGAACAAACAATACCGTCGAAATCACTTTCGACTCCAAGCAAGTTGCTTTCGACTATTAATCCCAAAATACATTCGAGACCATATGCTTTCGACTCACAAGCTCTTTGAACATTCGACTCCAACAATTTCCAAGTCAATTTACAATCGAGATAAATAGATTCCCAGTACGATTTCTTAACAGTCGAACGATCAACCTTCACAAAATCGAAACCTCTTGATTCGAAACTTCATCTATCAATTCCAATCTATTTATTTTCGACTTCTATTTAATTTCCAGTATGTCCCAACATTCGATTCTTACACTTTCGTTCTCGATCCCAAGAGCCACTATCGATTCCTAAGTCATTTGACTTTCGAATCTCAACTGTGTGGCTTTCGATTATGGAAGTTCGAACCAAGCGAATACCAATGGAAATCGAGATTAAAAGCACATTCGATTCCAATATCAACAATCATCAGTCTTCGCATTCCATCATCTTCTATTCAAAATCGATCATCCAAAATTAAACCCGCTATCGAAATCGAAATCCATTCAATCAATATTGATATCGAAATCAAATATCGTATTGAGACATTGGACTTTCGTCCATTTAACCACACTTGAAAATTCAAATTCTAGAAATCTATATCCACACTCAACATACAAAATTGAATTGATAATGAGATTAAATCACTATCGACTACAAATCCTTCAAACATTCGATACGAAAATCATCCAAAATCAATTACAAAATTCGATCCCTTCAATCGAAATCATTATCGACTTTCCAAAACACGTAACATGAACACCGAAAGTAAAGTTTGACTATTCGGTTTGAACATCTTCCCAATCGATTCCAACTCAAAAATCAAAATTAAACTCACTCAAAAATCAAAATCAAACTCACAAATCATCGATAAGGAAAATCAACCATTCGTAGAAAGTTATGAACCATCTTCTTCAATCAAACCCAAGTCTTAGATTCCGTTATCCTCCAGATAAAATCGAAATCCCGCAATCAAACACAAGTCAAAACAAATGTGAGTCTCAATCGAAATCATTACTGCAAGACCACTTGCGAGACCATTTGTGAGACTAGTTTAGATTCAATTGTACAACCATCACTGCTATTGGGAAATCAAATCCATATAATTTTTTATTGTGTGAGGACTCGATCTACTTGACTAGGGATGAGCATAACTGGGTACCCGCCTATTTTAGATGGAACCGGAACTGCTCCTGGAAACAGAGGTTCTAAAGTTATTGGTATTGGAACCAGAACCGCTTACACCAGTTCCTAGAAATTTGGAACCGCTCCCGGAACCGCCAAGACCGGTTCCGGTTCCGGATACCCGGTTTTTTGAATATTAATTTCTTTTATTTTATACATGCCATTGAAATTAACTTTATAAGCAATAGGAGTTCAAGATATAAACTAAAACTATTAAAAAACTTGATCTTAAAATAGCAACATGTAGGGAATTTAACAAGTCAGCAAGAAACTACAAAACAACAAAACATAAATAGTCTCAAACCAACAAACAACACAAAACAACAGCAATGGTGTCGCGTAATCCCTTGATACCCTGATTCCAATTACAAAACCCTTGAGGCAAATTGCATAATATGCATCCAAAGCTTTTTTAGTTTTCTCTGCCTCTTTTATGACCTTATTTGGCAACTTAACTTGTAGGATACATTGCACCTTGTACCACCCATGAATGGATTAATGAACAATGTCCTAACTAAAAGTAATGGAATCAAATTTTATGGATCAAATTAACAGAATATTTGATTGGGCTTGAAAGATTAAACGAAAACGAAATTGGTTTCGAATTTTCAACAAACATGAAACATCCCAAAAATACAGTCCAAAAATTTCATTTTTAAATCATTATCAAAACCATAATTACCATTCGTTATATAAAACGTATGTTACGATACTTAAAACATCATAGCAAAATAAGTTTCAATGTATCCAATTCACATATCAAATATCAGAGTAATATCCCAGGCTAAAGAAACTGCGATGTGTGTTATGCTAATGGAAGTACCTGAAACCAAAACTAAAAACTGTAAGCATGAATATTAATGAGCTCCCCAATCTACCACATACCATACACATAATCACATAAAGCACATACTGGGCCTACCCCACTACATCGGGCCCCGCCCCGCATCGGACGAATCCGGCATCAGGCCCTGCCCGGCATCGGACTGAAGTCCGATATATAAAGCATATAAACATATATAACATAAACACATAATATAGCACATAACATACGTCGGGCTTGCCCCGACGTCGAACCGAAGTTCGGAAACACATAACCAAAACATGCAAGAATCACGAAGACATCAAGCATACAAACATTCCTCGGTTGTGCCCCGGCATCGAACTGAGGTCCGAAACTACTAATATCTATATGGGTCGGCATTGTGGCTGTAGACCCGTTCCTACTGGAGGAAAACTCACCTTGTAATGTTGAACGTCGAATGTCGTGGGAAGAAACCTCTAGCAGCTGCTCCGGTGACTGCCGACTATCAATATCATAACAAAACTTAATCAAAATTCCATAGTACTTCCTAGGGTAAAATGACCATTTTACCCCTTGATCTAAAATTGGACCATACCCACAGCCCAAACCCATCTTATCCTTCCCAGCCCACCAATGACCCATTAAAGGCCCCTAATGGCCCAATTTTCCAAATTGGGCCCAATTCTACAAATGGTACTCGCCCCAAGCCCAATAATACTTAGCCCCAAAAATGATTAGTTTTGAGTGGACCATTAGGGCCCAAATACTATAATTCTCAGTACTGGGCCCAAAATCCGCTCCACAGTGGGCTGTGGGGCCCAACTGTTCAGGCCCAATAGCCCAAGTTCGTCACCCTGCATGCGTACGCGCGGCGTACTTGACCGTACGCTGGCCTTGACCAGAAGTGGGAAACTGACCCAATACACACAGCATACAAGGATTACGCCCAACGTACTGGCCAGTTTCCTAGGGGCTCGATGTAACGCCCGCAGATCCAGGCTAGTCAATTTAAAGACGATAAACATCAAAAGTGACTTTTTGATAAATGATTGTTTAGAATGAATAATCTTAACTAATTTGTAGTGGTCGTGACAAGGGTTCCGAATATATGAAGAATGCCGAAATCAGAGTTATAATGAAGAAGTTATGACTTGTCGAAGTTTCGCGACAGAACAGACACGATACAGCGCGACGTAAATAGTGAATTTACGATCGAGAGATATTTGGCCTAAGTGATCTAAACGAAAGTCATAGAATACATTAAACTGAGAGCGTGCATAAAAAGAACGTCTAAATCTGACTTTGTATGAGGAAGTTATGATTTTTTCGAAGTTTCAACTTAGCGATATGCAGCCCAAAGTTCGAATATGAAATCGAATGGTTTCTAGTCTAAACAATCTAAACGATAATCGAAGATCTCGTCGATAGTAGTTCAACGGTAAAAAGACAGACGAAAACGAACGTCGGATGAAAAAGTTATGAGTTTATAACGGAGTTTTCCTGTCCCGGCCTACTAAAAATAATATAATAAAAATTAAAGTCAAAAGAAGCCGACGAAGTCTTAACAAGAGTTGTAGAGCATAATCTCACCTACACGTGGATATAAAAAATGTCGAAATCGGAAATCATATGCGAGAGTTATGATTTTCTAAAGTTCGAGGAACGCATCCCAAAGGGGGAACGCCCCGCGTTCGGAACCCAGAGCCTGTCCCGTCGCCAGTCAAGTCCGAAGTTTGTAAGCAATGACGCACAACGGAACATGTCGCGTTCGTTCAGGGAACGCGCTGCGTTCGAAGGCCAGACCCCTCTTATAAATAGAAAGTGAGGGATGTCGTTTTTGTTTGCCAAATTCTTTCCTTTCACTCCCTTATTCTTCCTTTTTCTTGGCAAGTTGTACCCCCGAAGCCCCCGTATTAATCCCGACACCCGAAGCAAGTCCCAAAGCCCGAAGATCCCGAGAAAAATAGTTTTCAAGCTGAAACTCTGCTTGCATGAAGCCCGATTTTGGAGAAAACATTCCGGTTTCAGCGAAGAATCTTATTTTAAGAGACGAGGTGTTGTCCGATCATCATCTAATCAAGTGAGTGTATAGTCCCTTTCAAAAACACGATTTTAATAAAAGTATTGTTTGAATGTATTAAGTATATGTTTGGTGTGAGTGTGTGGTTACTTTCTTCTAACACATAGATATGAAGTATTTGCTATGAAGTATGTGATATGTGTTTATACATTGTTTGTTTACTTGAGATGGATGTTGAATTAATGTTTTATACAGGTTTTAAAAGATTTAAACTGTATATTTGTTTGCGTCTACAAATATGTTGGGTAGAACTTGGGGCTCGATGTGTTCATTAAGTTTTTTTGAACTAGATGTGTTCACTTGGTGTTGTTGGACTAAGTGTGTTCACTAAGTGTTTTAGAACTAAGTATTCACCAGATGTTTTGAATTAAGTGTTCACTAGTAGTGTTAGAACTAGGTGTTCGTTAAGTATGTTGAACTAAGTGTTTACCGGTTGTAATTTGAGGACCTTGGCAGTGGTGGACTTTGTGTCAATTCCTCAGGTCAATCCTTAGGAATAAATGAATAAAGGATAGTTGATTCTTAGGGTAAATCGTTAAGAAATAAAGGAGATAATGGGGATGGGTAATTTGGATTGATTGATTTATTTATTTATTGATGATTAAATATAATAATTATATTATTGTGGGTCGAAAACCCTATATGCTCACCAGGCTCCCAAGCCTGACCCACTCAGTTTTCTTTGCATTACAAGTAATGGAACAAGAGTATAAGTTGGTTGACTCGACGGGAGATTTTGGATTATAGACCAGTAGTTGTAAATAACGGATGTAAGGTTTAATTGTACTGTTTATGCTTTTTGGTTTGTATCGGAACATGACATCCCGAGGTTTTATTATTAATGAAAAGTACATTTTCTTTGAGAAATGTTTTGATAAAGTTTTATTATATTTTGTTTGGGAACAAATTTCGCAACTGTTTTCTTCAAAAGATTACTCTGATTTTAAAACAAAGCATAAACAAATTGGTCTTTTCTGGCCGTCAAATTGGGGATGTCACACTCGATTTGTGACTTAATCATTAAGTCCTCACGTCCAAAATGCAGATCTAGGTCCTTAAAGACATCTGAGTCCATAAAGTTACAAACTTTATGTGCTTGCATGCATGGGTAGGGGCCAAAACATGATTTTGGTTCTATAGCAAACTTTAAGACCATCAAACACTTGCATGGTTGGGTCTCAACCAACCAAATCTAATTTTTATGACGCTAAGTGCTTCTAAGGACTCAAAAGGATAGTTCTTAAGGTCTGAAACCATCAAGATACAAGAAGGCCCAACAATGGAGTCCAAAAGTGACACAAAACAACCCCAAAATCAAATCTAAGCAACAATAATCAAGTTTGGAGCTTGATACCGCAAATGAGTCAGAAATGATGCTAATCCCCTGGATCTACAAGCGTTCTCCAACTTCTTGCTCCTTTTTCAAAATTATATCTCTTTAAAACCTCCGAAAACACACCAAACACTCCAAAATGATCTCAAGATACAAATAAGAGGGTTAGGGTTCGAGATGGACACTGAGAGAGCAAGGTAGGCTGAGAGGATAATGATGTTGGGGGCTATAAGTTGTTTAAATAGGGTGCAAACCCTAAAATTTTAGGGTTTGCATCTGAACACCTTACGCCCCGCGTACGCATGGGTACACCCAACGTACGCATGGAGCCTCCTCGATGTGCGCCTCTCCTATGTACATCGTGCGTACACCTTGTACGCCCAGCATACGCCTTAAATTTTCCATTTAACGAAACAAAAATACAATTGACTTAAATAATAATAATCATAGTACGTGATGACTTCCGGGCATTACAATCTTCTCCAATTATTTTAGACTTTGTCCTCAAAGTCTACTACATCTGAAAACAAACCCGGGTAGTGCTCCCTCATCTCCTCCTCAGGCTCCCACATCCACTCAGAACCCTTACGGTGCTACCACTGCACCTTCACGAGCTGAACCACCTTGTTCCTTAATGTCTTCGTCTTCCGATCTAAAACCGCAATGGGTTTCTCGACGTAATTCAGACTGTCATCAATCTAAATATCCTCCAAGGGTACGACTGTTGAATCATCCACTAAGCACTTCCGTAACTGGTCAACATGGAAAGTGTTGTGGATCTGACTAAGCTCTGCCGGAAGATCGAATCGCTAGGCCACCTTGCCCACCAGGATATGACCCTGAAGGGGCCGATAAACCTGGGGCCCAGCTTGCACCGCATCCGAAACCGGATGACACCCTTCCAGGGTAACACTTTCAGGAGGACCATGTCACCCACCTGAAACTCCAAATCTGAATGCCGCTTGTCAGCGTTACTCTTCTGTCGGCTTTGAGCTATATGAAGCCTACTCCAGACTTGTTGGATCATCTCTGTAGTCTTGAGCACCACTTCGGTGTTCCCCATGACCCTCTGACCGACCTCGCCCCAACATATAGGGGTCCTACACTTCCTCCCGTAGATCATCTCAAAGGGAGGTCGGTCTATGCTAGCGTGGTAACTGTTGTTATACAAAAATTCCGCTAATGGAAGATACATACCCCAACTACTACCAAAACCCAATACACATGCACGAAGCATGTTCTCGAGAGTCTGAATCATCCTCTTGCTCTGTCCATCCATCTGAGGGTGGAAAGCGGTGCTGAAATGAAGACGAGTACCCATCTCGTCATGAAACTGTTTCCAAAATCTAGACGTGAAGCGGACATCCTGGTCTGAAACGACCGACACTGGCAGTCCATGGCATGCCACTACCTCTCTCACATAGACATCGGCCAGCTTCTCGGATGATATACTCTCCTGAATCGGGATGAAATGATCACTCTTTGTCAACCGGTCCAAAATAACCCATATCGAATCCACCCCACGCGCGGTCCGGGGAAGCTTTGTGATGAATCCATTGTGATGTCCTCTCATTTCCACATGGGGATATCCAACGGCTGCATCTTTTCGTGGGGCCTCTGGTGCTCTACCTTGACCTTCTTGTAGGTCAAGCATCGCTCTACGTAACAGGCTATATCCCGTTTCATGCAGGGCCACCAATAATCGGGGCGAAGATCCCGATACATCTTCGTCGCCCCGAGATGGATGGAGAACCTAGACTTGTGGGCCTCCTCCATCAATACCTGTCGTACACCTCCCCAATAGGGTACCCAGACCCTCCCATGCAGGGTCAACATCCCACGACTATCATAATCAAATGAGGCCACCTGGCCTATAATCCTCTCACACTTCCGGCGCTCTTCCTTCATACCTTCAACCTGGGCCTCTCGAATCTGCTCCAGCAGTGGGGTCATCACTGTCATCCTCATACATATGTCTCGTATCGGAGCCACCACCTCCTTGCGGATCAGGGCATCGGCCACTACATTGGCCTTGTCGGGGTGATAAAGGATATCACAGTCATAATCTTTCACCACATCTAACCACCGACGATGCCTCATGTTCAGATTCGGCTGGTCCATAAGGTACCTCAAACTCTTGTGGTATGTGTAAATGGTACAATGAACCCCATAAAGGTAATGCCACCAGATCTTAAGGGTGAAAACCACAACCCCCAACTCCAAATCATGCGTCAGATAGTTAGCCTCGTGAGGCTTCAGCTGCCTTGAAGCGTAAGCTATCACGTGATGCCGCTGCATTAGAACTGCACCCAAACCTGTAATCGATGCATCACAGTATACTACGAAATCCTGTACACCCTCGGGCAGAGGGAGAATCGATGCCTTGCACAATCGCTGAGTATCTTAAAGGCCACCTGTTGCTCAGGCCCCTAGTGGAATGTCACTGACTTCTTGGTCAGTCGGGTCAGTGGGACAGCAATCTTGGAGAAATCCTATATAAATCTCCTATAGTAACCCGCTAGCCCAAGGAAAATCCGAATCTCAAATGGAGACCTCGGAACCTCCCACTGCATCACGGCCCCTATCTTGGCCGGATCGACCAAAATACCCTTCTGGTTGACAAGGTGCCCCAGAAACTGCACCTCGTGTAACCAGAACTCGCACTTGGAGAACTTTACGAAAAGTCTCTCCCTCCTCAAGGTCTCTAGCACCTCCCTCAGGTGCTCTTTGTGTTGCTCCTTAGTTTTAGAATAAACCAAGATGTCATCTATAAATACTATCACAGACCGGTCCAACATCGGCATGCATACGCGGTTCATGAGATCCATGAACGCGGTTGAAGCATTGGTGACCCCAAACGGCATCACCACAAACTCATAATGACCGTGACGACTCCTAAAAGTTGTCTTATGCACATCGTTGTCCCTGACTCGCATCTGGTGATATCGTGACCGCAGATCAATCTTGGAGAACCAAGATGCCCCTGAAGCTGGTCAAATAAGTCATCAATCCTCGGGAGTGGGTAACGGTTCTTCACCGTTACCTTGTTCAACTCCTAGTAATCTATTCACATCTGGAGCGACTTGTCCTTCTTTTTCACAAACAGGATCGAGGCTCCCTAGGGCGAACTACTAGGTCTGATAAATCCCTTATCCAGAAGCTCCTGTAGCTATGTAGACAACTCTTGCATCTCGGGAAGAGCTAGCCGATACGGTGCCTTGGCTATCGGTGTCGCACCAGGGACTAGGTCAATTCTGAACTCAACCTGTCTCTCCAGAGATATCTCAGGTAGATCCTCTGAGAATACGTTCGGGTACTCTTGCACTACCGGTACATCATCTACTGTCACCTTACCCTTTTCTCAGGTATCCATAAGATAAGCGACATATATGGGGCAACCTTGCTGAAGGTAGCGCCTCACCCTCGCTGCGGAACATAGAGTCAATCCACTATGCGGTCTCTCGCCCTGAATCACCAATCCTCCCCCACTAGGAGTCCGAACTCTCACTAGCTGCTGCTCGTAGTCAATTACTGCCCTATTGGGACTCAGCCAGTCCATACCCACAATAACCTTGTTCCCTCGAAGGGGAATAAGAACCAAGTCCACCGAAAACTGATCGTCAAACAACTGTAGTATACATCCCCGATGAACCCTCGCAACCCTTAATGTCCTATCATCCGCTATCTCCATGTCCAGTGGATAGTCCAACTCCTATGGAGCTCTGCTAAATCGCTTGCTAAGCACGAGCGAAACAAAAGATCGGGTAGCCCCTGAATCAAATAGTACCATAGTTGATATACCGTTCACTAAGAACGATCCTATAAACAAGCATGCAAATATAAGCAATAATCATAGATAATAAAGAGATAATGGAGAAGATACATACCTGTGACGACATCAGGAGCGGCACGTGCCTCCTCTGCTGTCAAGTGGAAAGCTCTGCTCTTCGCCGCTGGCACCTCCGCACGGCCCTAACGGCCATCTGTAATCCTCAATGTCGCAGGAGTGGGTTCCACCACCTGCCCTGTTGTTGCTAGACTCGAAAACTAGGACCTCTTGTGGCCCCTCTGATTACAGTGGAAGCAAATCTGATCAAATGATGTCGTGATGGTGGTAGTAGCTGTATAATCTTGGCTCACATGACCAGTTCGGCCGCACTTGAAGCAGCCCGAACTCCCTGCCCTGCACGCTCCCTCGTGCAACTTGCCGCACTTGCCAAAATGGTTGCAGTCCTGCTGACTCCTAGACCTCTAATCCGACACCTTGGGCTTCTTTCCCGAGCCCTCCGCGCTAGACCCCGACTCCGGCTTCCTCTTTCTCTCCATCTCCAAGTCAATCTCTCTCTCACGAGCCCACGCTATCATATCCTCCAGCGTTCTCTAGCTGGATCGGCTCACAAACTATCTGATATCGCTCCTCAACATCTCATGATATCGGGCCTTTTTCATCTCCTCATCCGCCACATACTGTAGAACGAGAAGGGCCCTCTCTTTGAACTTGGCGGTAATCTCCGCCATTGTCTCAGTCGTCTGTCGGAGGTCCTGGAACACTCTGGCAAGTTGTTGCACCTCAATAACAGGTGTGAACTCGGCCTTGAGCATAGTTGTGAAATCACTCCAGGTCATCGCATCCAAAACCGTGTCATTACCAATGGCTTGTTTGACCTCCTCCTACTAATCGTGTGCCCTGTCCTTCAGGAGACAGGACGCAATTCGAACCTTGTCCCCCTCGGGACATCTGCTGGTATGGAAGGCATTGGCAACCTCAGCTAACCACCTGCTTCTAGCTATGGGTGTCACACCCCCAAACCAGAACGGCGGAAACGTTCGGGGGCGGATGACTTTATGTGGTAGCATAACAAATGAATACATAGTAAAGAAAGCAATACAACCATCATATATATAATCGAAAGTTTACATTGTTTAAAAAGTACATGTTCAAAACCAATTACAATATGATGCCAAAATATGAAGTTAAACTGCGACGCAACGTCCCTTCTTCAAAAGCTGTTTGATACCTGTAATTACTGAATCCCTGGGACATACAAATAGTTTTGAAAGAGTAGATCAGCATTTAAGCTGGTGAGTTTCATAAGTATTAAATGACAATGTTTGTATGAAATGAAATGTTTTGTTTTTGTTTGTTTGTTCCTAGAAAATCCCATGTTTTCTACTAGCATAAATGTAGCCTTCTATCAAGACTAATGTTTGTTTCTAGAAAATGTATGTACATGTAAAATATCCAATATGTTTGAAAAACCTCGTAAATCAATGTATTTTTAATACCCCATGTGAGTTTTATAACCATACTATTGACTCGGATTGCCTATACACAACGTTCTTCAGGCGTTGGAATGTTATGACGTTTGTCACCCCAAATGGTGGACTGTAGCTAACAGTCAGGGCGCGGGTTGTCAAGCCCGTATAGATCTATACACAAACACCATGCTCCCTCTCCAAGGGATTCTGGTATATAATACAGGACTTGAAATGTGTACTCGAACGTACGTGAAGTTAATGTCTCACAAAGCTTAGTATAAAAACATATTTACGTGTTAAAATGTTCGTTTGTTCTTGTATATGAAAGTGACTTCTTGAAAATCGTGTTTCTAGTATGTAAAAGTTAGTAATGTTCTCGTAAAACTATACCTATTATAGCTTTCTAAAAGTGTGTCTCGTTTGTTTAGAAATCCCTAGAAAATGAACCACTTGTTATGAAAGTATAGATTTTTATAGTGTCTAAGTTGGACACATATACATGTAATCTAAGCAGAATGTTTAATTTATACATATATGACAACATTTTACATTTCAAAAGATATAATGTTATCGTGATATATTTTACATACGAAAGTTCCCTATAAAGTTTATAAATCACATATGATTCTGTTGAATAAAAGTGTATAATAAAACTTTATATAACACACGATAATAATCGTGTGTTTTACTTGTATTCCCCCCCCCCCCCCCCCTGAAAGCATATAAAAGCATTTATAGAATCTTTAAAAGGGTTAATTAAGGGGTATGAACTCACTTGAAAGATCGAAGAAAGGCGAGATGAAAACCGGGCAGAATTTCTTCTCGGAAAAATGGATTTTCTCGGGATTCTCGGGAATCTCGGGAGTACAAACGACCTTCGGGACTTGAGCAAAGTGACCGGGGCTTCGGGTTAGCACGGGCACGGAAAACGAGGCAACAACACAAGAGAAATGAGAGAGAATGGCCCTTTTCTTTGGAACCCTCGCATCCCTTTTATAGGGGGTGGGAACCGCCTCGGTACGCTGGGCGTAACTCGGATCGACTTGCTGACTCTTCCTTCGGATAATACCAAGATTAAATAATAAAATTTATATTTTATTTATTTAATAAACTTCTAAAATTCATATCTTCTTCATACGAACTCCGTTTTCGACGTTCTTTATATCCACGCGTAGGTGAGACTATGCTCTACAACTTTCGTTTAGATTCCGTTGGCAAATTTTGAAATTATTTTTATTATTTATTTTTAAAAGGTCGTGTTAAGGAAATTTTGTTAGAAATTCATAACTTCTTTATCTGACGTCTGTTTTTGCCAGACTTTTTACCGCTGAAATACCGTTGTCGAGACCTTCGATTCTCGTTTAGGTCATTCCGGTCAAAAGTCGCTCGATTTCCAATTTGAGTTTTTAGCTGTCTGTCGCTAAGCCGAACTTTGAAAAATCATAACTTCAATATACGAAGTCGGATTTGGGCGTTCTTTTTACGTACGATCATGGTTTAATGACATCAAACATAGTAGGTAATTTAAATAGAAACTTTTTGGACATTTTATTTTCGAAGTAAATTTCATTATCACAAAAGTTGTTACAATACTTGACTTTTTAGGTCATTACATAGAGTTGAAATATCGGGTTGTCACAATGGGGTCCCAAGCCCCATGATAGTCAGGAGCTTAACATGCCCTGAACTCCCTGAAAGTCAAAGTGCGCGACACCATCATGGCCACCACCTCAGTGCGGAAGACACTCAACTTCTCGTCCAATAGCTCTAGAATACACTCCTTGATCGAGCCGAAGATCACAGGAGTCTACTTAATGATGCTGCACGTGATCTCAGAGGATATGAACTCCCTCGTCTGGTCATCTAGCTGCTCAACTCTAGAGCCCGGACCCTCACCGGCACCTGAACTGCCTACTGCTGGTCTTAGGCGTTGAACCACCATACTGAAACATAACATAAAATCATCAGAACTCATTATTCTTTAGGGATCTACTTATAGAATAAGGTTCCCGGATTCATCTCAGCCCTCCTTGATTGGAGTACGAATCCTCTACTTCCATTAGTACGGGCCCATAATACCTTCCATATGTATCCGTACTTTCCTCAAGAACCGCATTGACTCCACCAAGTCCCTTCTACTGCTACTGCTCTCTGCTACTCTTATCCTAGGCTTGCCTAGGGTAATCACCAACTCAATCTCTGCCATCAGCTGCATAAGAAGTCCCTGCTTTCTTCCCCTAACTAGCTCACGAATACAATTACACATTACTCAAACTAGATAATTCTTCGAATGAGAGATCCTACCCTACAACGGTTGGACTCAAACAAGAGCTGCAAAATAGAGATAGACCTAACCTTCTGAAATTATTTAGTCCTTGAAATATATAACTTAATATATCCATTTACTAGTTAGTGAAAGACAACTAGAACTCCTAAAAGCATAAAGCAAGCAGCATTCGAGCATTGAGTAGACATAATCAAGCATATACTTCTCAGGCTATCATACTGACTAATTTGTACTGGCATGCAGTTCTCATAATGATGATACACGTATAATAGGCACATAACGCATCCTTCCTAGAATCCTTAGTCCTAATCTAGCATGCAGTTCTCATAAAGCTGATACACATATAACAACATAAACTTGTATGGGTAAATTGGGGGTACTTACTTGAGCTCGGCTGATTGCATGCACCACACACTTTTCTCTTTTCAAAGTTCTTTTCGTTATACTTTTTCTAAAATTGTTTTCTTTTCTCAAAAATCCTTTTATAAAGAAATGGTTTTTCTTTTGAAAATTCTATACCAATTCCTTAGTTTGAGGTCAGACACACCCGAAAGCGTGCCCGAATCCCTCAAACCAAGGCTCTGATACCAACTTGAAACATCCCAAAAATACGGTCCAAAAATTTTGTTTTTAAATCATTATCAAAACCATAATTACCATTCGTTATATAAAACTTAAGTTACGATACTCAAAACATCGTAAAAAAATAAGTGTCAATGTATCCAAGTCACATATCAAATATCAGAGTAATATCCCAGGCTAAAGAAAATGCGGTGTGTGCCATGCGATTAACCCGAGCCCTTCCCCTTGCTAGTGGAAGTACCTGAAACCAAAACTAAAAACTGTAAGCACGAAGCTTAGTGAGCTCCCCAATCTACCACATACCATACACATAATCACATAAAGCACATATTGGGCCTAGCCCACTACATCGGGCCCCACCCGACATTGGACGAATCCGACATTGGACCGCAGTTAGGTATACAAAGCATATAAACACATATAACATAAACACATAACCTACGTCGGGCTTTCCCTGGCATCGAACCGAAGTTCGAAAACACATAACCAAAACATGCAAGAATTACGAAGACATCAAGCATACAAGCATTCTTCGGGCGTGCCCCGACATCGGACCGAGGTCTGGAACTGCTAATATCTATACAGACCGACATTGTGGCCGTAGACCCGTTCCTACTGGAGGAAAACTCACCTCGTAATGTTGAACGTCGAATGTCGTGGGAAGAAACCTCTAACAGTTGATCCAGTGACTCCCGACTATCAACATCATAACAACACTTAATCAAAATTCCATAATACTTCCTAGGGTAAAATGACCATTTTACCCCTTGATCTAAAATTGGACCATACCCACGGCCCAAACCCATCTTATCTTTCTCAACCCACCAATGACCTATTAAAGGCCCCTAATGGCCCAATTTTCCAAATTGGGCCCAATTCTACAAATGGTCCTTGCCCCAAGCCCAGTAAATACTTAGCCCCAAAAATGATTAGTTTGAGTGGACCATTAGGTCCCAAATACTATAATTCTCAGTCCTAGGCCCAAACACCGCTCCACAATGGACTATGGGGCCCAACTATTCAGGCCCAACCTCCAAGGCCCAAAAACCCAAGTCCGCCACTCTGCATGCGTACGCGCGGCGTACTTGACCGTATGCTGGCCTTGACCAGAAGCGTGAAACTGACCCAGTACACACAGTGTACAAGGATTACGCCCAACGTACTGGCCAGTTTCCTTGGGGCTCGATTTGTGACTTAATCTATTAAGTCCTCACGTCCATAATGCAGATCTAGGTCCTTAAAGACATCTTAGTCCATAAAGTTACAAACTTTATGTGCTTGCATGCATGGGTGGGGGCCAAAACATGATTTTGGTTCTATAGCAAACTTTGAGACCATCAAACACTTGCATGGTTGGGTCTCAACCAACCAAATCTGATTTTTATGACCCTAAGTGCTTCTAAGGGCTCAAAAGGATAGTTCTTAAGGTCTGAAATCATCATTATACAAGAATCCCCAACAATGGAGTCCAAAAGTGACACAAAACAACCCCAAAATCAAATCTAAGCAGCAATAATCAAGTTTAGAGTTTGATACCTCAAATGAGTCAGAAATGATGCCAATCCCATGGATCTACTAGCTTTCTCCAGCTTCTTGCTCCTTCTTCAAACTTCTATCTCTTCAAAACCACCCAAAACACACCAAAATCTCCAAAATGAGCTCAAGATACAATTAAGAGGGTTAGGGTTCGATATGGACACTAAGAGGGCAAGGGAGGCTGAGAGGATAATGATGTTGGGGGCTATAAGTTTTTCAAATAGGGTGCAAACCCTAAAATTTTAGGGTTTGTGATAGCTTATTTTATTTCTTTATTTTTTATTATTTTATTTTAGATTTTTAGCTCTTTTTATTAGTATTGCATTGTATATTTTATATTTTCTTTATCATGGATCGTATCAGGGACTTTTTATTTTGCATGAGGAATTTTGCAGGGTTTTGGAGCTCATTGCAGTTGCAGTTTGACTGGAGTTGGGCTTAGTAGGATTTTCGATGCATTATTGGGCTTGGCAGATCCACCAAAGGAGATTTGGGCTTAAAATGCTAAAGGCTTGGATGAAGTGGGCTTGTGAAGATGGATCATGGATTGTTAATTTGGGCTTGGAGCATCCATATTTGAATTTAAAAGATGATTGGTTAATTTGAAAGATGTGGGGTATGGAGGGGGCCAAGGGAATCTTTGGTAGTGGGATGGTTAGTGGAGGAAAAATGAGCCAATAGCATTCCAACAACACTTGCATGGGTGGAATCTTTGTCGCGCGGTTACCCGCGCAACTGCCCAGTTTTAGGCATTTTGGTCATTTGGCACACCATTAACTTGGGGGATTGGATCTAACAGCTATGACTTCGATTTAACACCATTGAAGACCTGGAGAAGCGATTTTGAAGCTCAAGACTCATTTCTTTTCATCTTTCCAAGTTATTGGTAGTTTCTTTATGCAATTAGACTTTTGTGATTGTTGTTCTATTGCCATGAGTGGCTAAACTCTCAATTTTGGTTAACTTTGGCTAAAAACCCTTGAATGTTTGTGGGTTTTTGAAGGATTTATGTTTTATTATCAATTATCTCATGTTTATGATTCTAGTTCATATTTCTTATGCTTGTTTGATACTTTAATCATGAGCTTGGTACTTGAATGAGCAATTGTTGGTTTATTTCTTTGGTTTTGCATTGAATCATTGAATTTACTTAGAACAAGAGCTTTATGATGGTAGAAATCATTTCTAGATTATGAATCATAGCTCCTTTATGGATGTGTAAGCATTGACACCCTCTAAGAATTATGGATTCCTTCATTCTTAAGGCTAATTAACTTCTTGGGTTTAATTGCTTCAATTGGATCTTTGATTTTGATTGAGAAGGTGTGTTGTGGGCTTCCCCAACCTCCATACTACCTATGAGGAATCTTGGCACATCATGCGTCATGATTGCTATAACCAATTTGGGATGAATGATAAGCTTCGTATTGAATCCTAATGATAAACACACAAATGTTCATTGTGTTGAATTGCATTGGTTAACCAATTGTTCCCAACATTTGAGCATCTCACCATCTTGCTTAATTGCAAGATTTTTAGTTATTCAAGTCTTTTCGTTTTCAAGCAATCACAACACCCCCCCCTTTTAGTTTAATTGTAGCTAGTTAGTTTATTTGCACTAGTTCTAATAGATTGCATTAGTATTTGAATGCAACCATTTCCCCGAGGATCGATACCCCTTTTTACCATTATATTACATTTTATTTGCAAACAAAGGGTGTAATTTGCTTGGTGGACTTGACATCCCACCCGTTTGCATTTGAACACCCTATGCCTTAAATTTTCCATTTAAAGAAACAAAAATACAATTGACTTGAATAATAATAATCATAGTACCTGATGACTTTCGGATGTTACAAAACATGGATAATTCATCTTTAGATCTTAAAAAAATGAGGTGTCGAATTTAACACGATCTTTTTGGAATCTTTTTGAGAATTTGAGAAGCCTCCTTGAAAAAAAAAATTCCATTTGCAATAAACAAATTGAGCATGGAAGATCCAACATCAAATCCTTTAGAATGACATGAACTTCTAGGTTCTTTGGTTGGAACTAAGAAATTTCCAAATTGCTCATTGTACCACCCATGAAGCTTCTTCTCATTTTTCCAAGATCTAACTTCATCTTCACAATGAATTTGAGAATCTTAACCAATTTTGGCTTTGAATTTTGATACCATAGCAACATTTGATGATTGTTCCTTAGGAGTCCAAATATTCCTCATTGATTTCGGCATCAAAACAACATTTGAAGAATTTTCTTTAAAAACCCAAATTTTCTTGGTTTTACTTTTTTTTTTCTTCTTCTTCTTTCAACTATTTGGATCTATAACATTTGAATCCAAAAACAACATCATTCTTCACAACTTCAACTTTACATCTTTGAATCAAATCTTTTGGGTTTTGATACATTTGGACATCTTGGATTGAAGGCTTTCTATATGGCACCATTCCTTTAAATGAATCACGGGAATACAAACAAACATCGTTTTGAACTCCAGTTGAGCAAAAAACTGTCACAACTTTATGAGAATCGCATTGAATTCCCTTGTCTTGAACATCATGAACATTCGGGTAAAGTGCAACCCAATTGACACATATTTGCATTCATCAAGACAAATTCCTTTAATGACTTCATCTTCATTCTTCTTCCTTCTTCTCTCATGATAAGTGTTAAGCAAAAGATTAAGCAACACTTTTTGATTAACATGATCAAGAGGATAACCAATCATCTTTCCAATTTCATATCTTTTTCCACAAGAAATGAGTGAGTTTTGTTTAAAATACCCGGTTGTAAAGTTATTGATAAGTCCTTCGAAACTATATGGATATGGATCATCTCCAAGAAATACAAACCATCTTTCACAAGATTCTCTTTCCATTTCGAATAAAAAATGAAAAGATCACAAGAACTTTAATTTTTCTAGAGAGAGAAAGTGAATTCGAACGAAACTCTAGAGAGAGAAAGCAATTTCGACATGAATTCTATAGAGAGAAAGGAAAAATCACATGAATTCTAGAGAGGGAAAATCGAATTTGAATCAAGATCAGAGAATTAATTCGATTTCTGTAACGACCGGAAAATTTCAACAAATTTAAACTTTTAAAAATGATCCTTTTACTAATAAAATGTTTACAAAAATGTTGTTCTCAAACATTATTTGAAAATCATAGTTTCCCAATATACAATCTGTTGTAAAACCAAGGATGTGTATGGTCATGCATTCTCCTAGCCACTCTAATCATCTGAAGAACCTGAAACCATAAACAAAATTGTAATCACAAAGCTTAGCGAGTCTCCCCCAAAATATCACAAAGCAAAAAAAGCATAAACACAAATACTTATGCCTGGCCCAATCAGCCTCGGGCTAGAATACCAGGCATGTGCACGATGGGTCCAATCATCCTCGGGATGGAATACCCTCGTATCATAAGCATATTGGTCCAATCAGCCTCGGGCTGGAATACCAATATGTCGGGTCCAATTAACCATCGGGTTGGAATACCCAGGGTTTTTTGGCCTACCGCCTCTTGTAATTTCATAATGTAATAGTTTAGCTCAACTATTGTAACTTATTTTGAAATAATAAAAATAAAAATTTATTAAGACGAAAATAAGCGTCAATAATAAATTGTTCAATAATCATAATTGGGATGAATAAAGTGGTAGAGATTGTAACAAGGATTCCAAAAATATAAAGAAAACCAAAATCCGAGTTATAACGAAGAGATCATGACCTATTGAAGATCCGCGAAAAAACCGGCAAAACACTATTTAAGCATAAAAAGTGAATTTTCAATAAAATGCTTTTTAGCCTTAGGTATCTAAATGAAAGTTTTAGTTTACGTTAAACCGAGAATGTCCATAAAAAGAACGTCCAAATCTGACTTCGTATGAAAAATTTTGATTTTTTTAAGATTCGACATAGTAGTATACAACCCGAAATTCGAGATGAAGATCGAATGATTTTAACCCGACACAACCTAAACGAGAATCAAATGTCTTGTCAATAGTAGTACAACGGTAAAAAGACAGACAAAAACGGACATTGGAAGAAGAACTTATGAATTTTTAACAGATTTTCCTGTCGAACTTTGTTAAAAATAATAATATTAAAAACAAAGTCAAATTTATCCGACAGAGACTAAACGAAAGTTGTAGAGTAAAATATCACCTATGGGTGCATATAAAGAACGTCGAAAATGGAGCTTGTATGCGAAAGTTATGAATTTTGGAATTTTTGGGCACAAAAACCGAAAAATCATGAAAACCGGGAATTTTCGCGTGGCTAGGAACCGGCAACGTCACCTGCTCTCGCGAGCTGCCCCGTGTTCCGACCAGATGATGCGTCCGAAAGTGCGGCCCAATGAAGATCAGATGTGTGTCGCACCCGTGGAGCATCCGAGCCAAGACAAGTCGCGCCTGCGAGCCTTCGACGCGTGTTCCCTCCCTTCGCATGCGAGGCGACGCGTGTCCCTCTTCTCCCCTTCGGTCCTAACCCTCGCACCTATATAAAAGGGTGCGAGATTTCCTGGTTCCTTCACCATTTTTACTCCATTTTCTCACCTTTTTCACTCATTTAAACTTCCTTACAACGCCCCCCCCCTCCCCTCGCGAAGTCCCGGTAATATATTCAACACCTGAAGAACATTTCGAGACACCTGAAGCCCGTAATAAAAGAGTTTGCCGGTTTCTAAACCCGACTCTTGCAAAGCTCGGTTTTCAACAGTAAAGCCTTTTCTAGCAACGAAGTGCTGCTCAAATCACCACTACTATCATGTGAGTTCATACCCCTACATTTTTATGATTTTTAACTATTTTAAGGGGCAATACAAGTGACACGCAATAAAATTTGTGTTAATATCTCAAAAGATTTTTAAATGTTTTAGTATATTTCAAATTGTTATAATTGTTAAAATTAAATATTTATATCTATGTAAATTATATAATTTGGATTTAGAAGATTTAAAATATGTAATTTGACACCATTTCCTGTTCCTTGTTTGGTTGTGTGTAACGCCCGTATATCCGGGCTAGTCAATTTAGAGATAATGAGCATCAAAAATGAGTTTTTGATGGAAGATTATTTGGAATGATTAATCTTAACCATGTTGTAGCATATGTTACAAGGGTTCCGTACATATAAAGAACGCCAAAATCCGAGTTATAGCGAAGAAGTTATGGTCCGTCGAAGTTTCGCGACAAAACTGACACGACACTATGCGGCGTAAATAGTGAATTTACGATTGAGGACTTTTTAGCCTTAGTAATCTACACAAAAGTTTTAGTATACGTTAAACTGAGAGCGTCCATAAAAAGAACCCCCAAATCTGACTTCGTATGAGGAAGTTATGATTTTTCTAAGATTTGACATAGCAGTGCACAAACCGAAACTCGAATTTTAGATTAGGAGGTTTTTGGCCAACACAACCTAAATGAGAGTTGAGGATCTCATTAATAGGAACTCAATGGTAAAAAGTCAGACGAAAACGGAGTCCGTATGAAAAAGTTACGAATTTTACGCGGACATTTAACAGTGTAATCACCTCATACTGTTAAATTTAAGATCGGTTGAGAGTTAGCCAACAGAGTCAACTAGAAAGTTTAAGATCTTAATTTTTACCTACGCGTGGATATAAAGAACGTCGAAAACGGATCTTGTATGCGAAAGTTATGAATTTTTGAAAATCGGTTGATTTCCACCCTGTGTGCGATGCCACGTGTCAACACCAGGCTATGCCTAGGTGTCTCCAGCTGGCTCACTACGTGAGCGTCAATGACTCACGATGTGAGTGACCCTCCACCCCCTATAAATAAGAGGTGAGGCCTTCATTCTTCCTCACACCTTCCAACTTCTCTCTCTCTCTCTCTTTCTCTCTCTCTCTCTAGAACCTCTTTCGAAGCCCTAAACCCCCCCCCCCCCCCCCAAAAAAAAATCCTAGGGAACCCCCGGAGCGCCTGACGACTTCGAAAAGAAGACTAGAAGAGCTTTCGGCTCAGAACCCCTGCTCCATCGAAGCCCGGTTTTTGATAAAAACCCGCTGTAAGTGAGATACACCTACCATACTTTGAATATAGCTTATATATAAATATTATATCGTTATAGATAATATTTATCAGTGATTCAAAGTTGTTATACTGATTGATCTACTTACGGGAATGATGTCTGGGTTGTGATTTAGTGAGGTGTTTAAAGTGGGATTTCCAAACAGTATACTTCGTATACCAAACAGACCCTACCTACGATATGATCCTATATGGTTGTTCCTTACTTGATAGATCATGAAAGTAGACTTTGATTTAATGATGAATCTAGACTAATAATTAGTCGCAATAAATATTAGACTAAAACTTAGCGATAATTATGTTAGGTTTCGTCGAAGGAAAGTAGAATCGTTACAAGCGAAGCTTTGCCCGAATTTCGAATCATCATTTTGACAAGTGAGTGCATAGTTACTTTCATCTTACACATAGATATGAAGTATTTTATATAAATTACGTGTTATGTGTGCATATAACATGTATACTTGCTATCTATGTTGGATGAATGATTTTATACATGTTTTAAAAAAGTTAAATTGTATATGTATTTTATATCTACGAATATGTTGGGTAAAACATGGGTAGATGAATGATGAGAGATGAAAGATGATATGAGTGAACATTGGCGACTATGAGACTTAGTGCCTAAGCCCTGGTGACTATGAGACTTAGTGCCTAAACCCCGACGACTATGCGACTTAGTGCCTATTGTATAAACCTTGGCGACTATGAGACTTAATGCCTAAACCCTAGCGACTATACGACTTGGTGCCTTTTGTATAAACCCTGACGACTATGTGACTTAGTGCCTGTTATACAAACCTTGGCGTCTATGAGACTTAGTGCCTAAACCCTGGCGACTATGCGACTTAGTGCCTGTTGTATAAACCCTGGCGACTATGAGACTTAGTGCCTAAACCCTGGCGACTATGCGACTTAGTGCCTATTGTATAAACCCTGGAGACTATGAGACTTAGTGCCTAAACCCTGACGACTATGCGACTGAGTGCTTGTTGAGTAAACCCTGGCAACGATGGATTTCGTGTCGATTCCTTGGGATGATCCTTAGGAATGAATGAATGAGGAATAGTTGATTCTTAGGGCAGATCCTTAAGAATAAAGAATATAATGGGGATGGGTAATTAGGTTAATTGTTTGATGATTAAACATAATAATTATATTATTGTGGGTTGAAAACCATATGTACCCACCAGGTTTCTCAACTTGACCCACTCAAGCTTATTTGTATCATAGGTGTCGATATGAAGCTACTTTACACTGAGAGATTTAAAAGAGATAAAGATCACTAGTGTAAATGAATGTAAGTTCTGTTTATGCTTATGTTTCTGTATTGACGATTACATCCCAAATGTTTTCAAATGAATAAGAATACATTTATTCGGAAATGCTTTGATAATGTATTTATCATGTTTTTCTGTGAACAAATTCCAAAATTTTATTAAAAGATATACTCTGATTTTTATAAAGCATAAACAAAAATCGATCTTATCTGGCCGTGAAAATGGGGATGTCACATTGTGGGCTTGGGGTAAAGTTACTTAATAAAAGATCTACTTAATCACAATTATATATATATATATATATATATATATATATATATATATATATATATGTGTGTGTGTGTGTGTGTGTGTGTATTACATTTATATAAAAATGGTTTTCAAACTATTTGATAATACATGGGTACAAACAAAGAATTTCATGGAATAACAGTATTACATATTTTTACAGTAAAACAAACAGCTAAACTATAATAGGTATAGTTTATAGGACTCAATCATTGGTTTCCAGTTTCAAAGTACATAACAAGAAAACTAAGATAGTACTTAAAAGAATACAAATAGAATACATGATGGAAAACAAGCAGAGAACATTATCTGAAAACAAATAGAATACTTTACTAAGAAACAAACATATAAAACTATATTTTATATAGTTTATTAAACTTACTTTCAGTATAGTTATTACAAAGTAACTTTTTATTATTCAACATGTAATCATCGATATAGCACTTCTGAGACACGCTTCAAGTACTTATTTAAGTATATAACAAAAGTCCTGAAAATTATAACCAGAGTCTCCTTGAGGGAGAGCATGACATTTGTGTATAGATCTATACGGGACTAGCAATCCCGCACCAGAGTTGCTTGCAACAGCTAGGTCGGCTGACCTGTGGTGACAACTGTCGTACCATATCTCGACACCTGAAGAACGTCGTGTTTTAGGCGATCCTAGGTCATCAAGCATGGTTATGATAACTCACAATTTGGTATTGAATACTGCAATTAGTGTATGAATAAGAAAACAACTTCATATAGTTTTATTGAATAATGAAACTATAACACAATATTTTACAAATGGTAAACCTAGACTTCTACAGAGAATTTATAATAGTATAAACTACAAAATACTATTTTCTTACAAGGAAAAGATTCATCTTATAGTTTTATGTGAATTAAAACTATATGATACCAGTTCAGAACACAAATACATATACAACAGAAAATATATGATTTTCTGGGTGAATATAATTATCTTTTTAAGAAAAAAATGACAGAGTTGTTTTACAAAAATACTTATAAACTCACCAACTTTATTGTTGACACTCTTTTCAAAACTACTTACATTTCCAGTAAATTGTTAAACATGTACCCACAAGTTTTGACGAAGACAGAGTTCCATATAATTATGTCTTTTAATTATACTTTTTGGTGTCGAATATTCAATGATTTGAACGCGAATGTAAAGTTATGTTTTATTAATGTAATGAATCTTGTACTTTAATTACTATTGTGCATTGTTGTGATACTACACATGAAGTAATCCATCCCCGAACATTTCCGCCGTTCCGGTTTGGGGGTGTGACACCTTAACCCTACCGCTCCTCCCGAGCCTCCGTGCCTATGGCTTACAACTGGCCCGCACCGGGTATCTTGGATTACCGCACAAAGCAGGACCGCCTCAACCCCACCAAACATAATATGTCAACATATAAACAATCAAGATCAAGTAGGCATATAATACAGGCAAACAACAATCATACAGATCATTACAGCCTACTAATCTTTTCACAACATGCAGTCCCACTACCAGCTAACCCTCAAAGAATGTGTAACCATGAGTAACCAGAGGTGAGATAGCTACCCGAACAGATGGTCCTACTCTAGAGCTACAACCAAACAAGGAACAGGAAGGAGAGCCTAGACCAAGAGTTCTCAGGCTATCCTACACAACCATCGACAGTCCCTAAAGGCACTCCATAGATGATAACCAGCAAGCACAGATAACATACAGTTCTACATGTTATTACCACAAAGCAACATACTCAATATCAGGAGATAGATCTAACAGATCACTATAACATAGCAGCATACTCGATACCAGAACACAGATCTAACAGATCACTACAACATAACAACATACTCAATACCAGAACCTAGATCTAACAGATCACTACAACATAAACAACATACTTAATATCAGAACACAAATATAACAAATCACTACAGCACAACATCATACTCAATATCCATAGTCCAAGGAATGCATGACTGTATATACTCAGAGGTACGATATTCACCCGGACAGGGGATCCTACTCTAGAACTACAACCAAACAAGGAACAGGTAAGAGAGCCTAGATCAAGAGACCTCAGTCTATCCTACATGACTATATACAATCCCTAAGGCATCCCTGTACTAGCAGATAACCAAAACTAGTGGGCCGACATTGGTGCCCTCGACCCACGGGTACAGTAAGGTGAAACTCACCTCGATATGCACGTAGATAACCACTGTAGCAATGAAGGACTCTACCAGCTTCAACTCACTTCCAAACACCTACAGGATGATACTTGAGTCAATACCCGATCACAGGTCATAGTCACTTGCAAAAGTGACCGCCTCACATGAAATGACGATTAGGGTTAAGTAAGAACACTTAAACCATTAAGGACTTAATCACCTAAGGGTATGACTGATTAAGGTTTGACTTAGTCATTCTCTGGTGAAATAATAATCCAGTCAACAGCCCAAATACGCGCCTGATTAGAACCCAAAATAGAGCTCCTCGATTATAGCATTTTTACATAAAATGATAGCTAAGGTTAGTGTTCCTCACTTAACCCATTAATGACTTAATCCATTAAGTCCAATATTGCATCAATTTAATTGTGGAGAATTATTAAGTTATTTCTTTAGGTTTAATTAATAGTTTTAACGCGGGTCCCGACCAACTCTAAAGTTAGGGTTTTCTTGATATTAGGGTTTTCTAAACCCTAATTAGGGTTTCCAACCCCTAAAGTTAAATGATTATCTACTTAAATAAATATTTAAATAAATAAAATGGGCACCAACCACCACCACCTCGGGTAATGGTGGTCGGCAGCGCTCCATGGCGGCAGGAGCCGGCAGCCACATGCACGCGGCGGCGGTTTGAGTAATAATTCCAATAATCCAACACATAAACAGTTTCTTACAACACTCACACATACACTAGCACCAAAAGAATAAGGAAAAGCCCAATACAACCACCAAAAACGGTGGCCGGCGGCGGCAGGAAGTGGCAGTCACCACCTCACGGCGGTGGTGGTGGGTTCTGTTTTGGTTCCAGGTCAAGCAAACACACACCAATACATGAACAAAAACACACCACACACATATACGTGACACACACACATACTAATAAACGCACACAGCCACCCACCTATGGTGGCTGATGGTGGCAGAAAAACGGATATCGCGGCAGCTACCATGGTGGCCCTTCACGCACTCTATCCAACAAAACACCCACACAATCGTGACATTTACAGAAGTACATACACCCCACATGCGAGACTCCCACTACGCAGCTGAACCTCACCTGAGATGGAGGGCGACAACCAGAATAGATGACGAACATGCAACAGCACGAAGCGGCGGCAGCGGTCGCGTGTAAGCTGTTGTAGGGTGGAATGAAAGCAGAAGGAGAAAGGTGGTGGTCGTAGCGGGGAACGGGGGTTGCGCCTCCACCGAAGAACGACAACAGCACCCTCTATTTACAATTCTGGCGACCCAAAACTCGACGTCTATGTGATGTCCTTCGTCGTTGTCGGTAGTTGCAACGGCGGGTTGGCTTCAGTGGTTTCCGGCTTCAACAATGGCTAGGAGGTGGCGGTCGGAGGTATGGGTTATAAGGTTGGCAGTTGAAGGTTATATTTAGGGTTAGGGTTTCGGGCATATAAGGGACAAGGGAAAGGGATTCGGGTTCAAGTCCCATGTTCGAAACGAAACTGTGATACATTTTTACAAGTTTGGCGCCTGACTCCACAAATTAGTTTAGACAAGGTCCAATATTCACACTACAGCCCCTGATCTACAAAATTCCTTTTAACACAAGTCCAATAAAATTACCGAACAGCCCCTAGCATCAAAAATCTATTCATAATTAATCCGGAAGTTACACTTTAACCCCCATAGACCTAAATACCATTTTTAACTTCCTGATTTCCATAGTTTATTACATTCAACTTCGTGCGCTAATATTCTAATAATTTAGTGCAGATTAGGACCAATATAAAATATTAAAATATAAAATATAAATATAAATATAAAAATACATCTCGGGGTTTTAGGGATTATTATTTATTTTCTTATTTTTATTTATTTATCATTATTATTATCCTTATTTATTTATTAACTTATTTTATTTTATTTATTTTATTCTTAAACGGATCGTTACAATTCTCCCCCACTTAAAATAGATTTTGTCCTCGAAATCACCTCTCGCTTCTACTTCAAGATGCACATCCCCACAACAACCAAGGTGAATGAAAGTCCATGGAATCAGTCGATCTTCGAGCTTCTCGGCCAACTCTGATACCCTAATCCCACACCAGAAGGGGAATCACCTCAATGAAAACTAACTGATCTCATAGTGAATTGAACCACACTCTTATCTACTCTGACAACCCAACTGAGCTATCCACTATCAACACTAGGGCTCACCCCCGAGTAGACGGTAACAGACAAGCAAACCCTCAACCTGAGCTTCTGACACTCTAGGATCTAAGCACAAGCACTCCCTATATATGTTATCACAACTAAGACTAATATGAGTCGAAAGGAAAATCCAATAGCTGACCATGATTTTCCGCGAAACCTGAAGGTTTAGCAATTGTGCGGAAGCCTAAAACTCAGAGAGATCTGACTGGAACCGAATCTTGGCACAAGTCTTCCTGTTGCGAGGTTCCACTCTCCCCCACTTGAAATATGCTAGAAACGCAGGACTTCATAGTCATCCGATACTCCAACTAACTCAAACTCTATTACTTGATCTCAACCACTGATATCCACACACATAGGAGAATCTGATTTCACACCACATTCATACATTCCAACTCACATATAGTCGAGGCCAAAGATAATTAATCCATACATAACAAGAGATCAATTGAAGCAAAGCTAAATAAGATAACTCCATTTCTCTGATCATCCAAACTTACAACTGAACCTTGAAACACAAACAAAAGTACAGATAAATACCAATACTACCACAACAGCTAGCTAGAAAAACTGCCAACTAAAAACTCGGTCCTCGGAACCCCGGCGGTCTCCTAACGATCATCGGGTAACTGCCAAGCTAATGGTGTAGGATCCAGCACCTTACTGAGAAAAGGACAATGAGCTTTAATGTGGCCTTCCTGACCTCAATGAAGACAAACCCGCACACTCCACCCATAACGTCTTCCAAAATGACCCTCCTTGCCAAACTAGCGATATGTAACAGATCTGCGCCTCCCTCCAACTGATCCTAAACTCTCACCGTTGGACTTGAACCACTTCGTTGCAGGTTGGGACTAGTCCGGATCCTGACACTGCTCCCTCACCTGGGTCTTTATCTCAATCTCTCGTCTCCTCGAGGCATGCTGAAGCTTAGCGAGAGAACCATAGCGTTGGGTGGACACAAACTGTCGAATATCCATCTTGAGCATGCTCAAATACTGAGTCATCTAAGCCTGCTCTGAAGCTACGAACCCCTAACCGAACAAGTCCCTTTCAATGAGCATTTTAGTGATCTCC
Source organism: Lactuca sativa (assembly GCF_002870075.4). NCBI lineage: Eukaryota > Viridiplantae > Streptophyta > Magnoliopsida > Asterales > Asteraceae > Lactuca > Lactuca sativa. Next base: position 37,812,745 of record NC_056630.2, on the reverse strand, counting down.
GTCACCGACTCGGTCGTCTGCCACAGATCCATGTACTCCTAAACCAGTCTCTCCACCTCTACCAGGGGAACATACCTTGCATGGAACGTCTCCGAGAACTGTTCCCACGTCATTGCAACCTTCTGCTCAGGGCGCACTTGAACTTCTGGTCATCTGGACAAGAACACGTGAAGAAACAACCCTCCACGCCAGACAACCATCTTATTGCCATAATCCGTTCCAAGACCCCATCAAAATCTTGGGGCTTCGTATGATCAAAATTCTGATACTGGAAATCTTTCTCTCCGCGAGCCCTAACGGCCACAACAGTTGCGGTTGTTGCAGCAACAACAACCCCAGAAAGTGTAGCATATCGGTCATCAAAGTACTCCTTCATAGCGGCCTTGACAATTTCAACCAACTCCAATATCCACCCCCGGACAAAGGAAACAACCTCCTCACGAATGATCTCCCTGACATGGTTCTCGGTCAATGCTAGCTCATCCCGGCTATCTGTTCCTGTTCCTGATCCTGATCTGGATCTAGCCTCAAATCTTCTCGTACTCGCCATATAGATAATAAACCAGGAAGATATCTTACAAAGCGCATAGAACTCCAGGGTAACCAATTACCAACAAAACTCTAGGGTTTGTGACTTCCCTGATACGCGTATGAGTCTTGTGCTTTCAATAGTATGGGCCCATACTACCTTCCACACCTACCCATAATTGTCTTAGAGGAACATCACAACCACCCTAACAATACACTGCACTCTAGCATACTTATGCAGTCTATCATCACTTCCTAGACGAAAGTTACCCATAACGCAACTGGCCGGCTGACCCCACGTAACTCATCCTTCTATCAACTACCACATGACCCTCCATTAGTTCCAAATAACTATTGGATGAACACTATCACATACTACACAACTTAAACAATCTTAGGGTAAATGATTCAATCCTACAACGGTTGGACTCAAACAAGAGCTGCGCAGCAGGACCAAATCCCCCACCTTAAGACCATTTAACCCATGCAGTATGTGACTTAGCACATTCACTTAATAGTTAGTTCACACACGAAAGAGTCACACAACAATAAGTATGGTATTCTACAAGAGATAAGGCATCAAATATCAGGCAATTCTATCATATGATTCTTGAGGATCCCTATCTTATCACTAACATGTTGTACTAACATAACATAATATAATCTCAAATAAATGTGTGGTAATTTGGGGTCTACTTACTGGCTTCGGTTGATCATACACATTTCATCCTCCTTGATTATTTTGAAAACCATTTGAAAATTGTTTTAAAAAATCTTTTTCCTTAGTTTGAGAATGGATTCACATGAGTGTTCATCCAATTCACTCAAAACAAGGCTCAGATACCAACTTGTAACGACCCGAAAATTTTAAGAAATTTAAACTTTTCAAAACGATCCTTTTACTAATAAAATGTTTACAAAAATAGTGCTCTCAAAAATTATTTGAAAATCAAAGTTTCTCAAGATCCAATCTGTTGTAAAACCAAGGATGTGTATGATCACGTCTTCGCCTTGCCACTCTGATCATCTGAAGAACCTGAAACCATAAACAAAACTGTAAGCACAAAGCTTAGTGAGTTTCCCCCAAAATACATGTAACACCTGGTTCTGGAAGTGCTTCGTTGCTAGGGGTTACGGTCCAATCATCAGTGGTCATAAGTTTGGGGCATTGGGAAAGGAAGGATTTGGCCCATTTCGGATGTGGGTATTAGGGTATATGTGATCTAAGTGTTTGATTGTGTCTTCGGAGGCCAAGGACATACTCGTAATTTGAGATCTTGGTCTTCTAGGGATTTTGGGTTCTTGTTCGGGAAGTTTTTAGGTAATGAGGAGTTGTTAGAAGCGTAGGGATTATTTTCACATTTTCATGGATATAAAGTTCATTGGAAACGGATGGGAACGCCCAACGTAAGCTAGGTTATGCTCAACGTATAAAGTAAAATGGTCGCGGGTGGTTTGTGAGTACGCCAGGCGTACTAAGAGATACACAGGGCGTACTCCCTTCAAACTAAAACCCTAGATTTTAGGGTATGGCATTATATAAATAACATTATGCCTCAAGAACAGCCTCCATTTCACCCTAAAGAAGCTATTACGAAACCCGAATCCATACTTGAGTGCTTTTGGAGCTTGGAAGGCCATTAGAAGAGTATTTTGGTGCTTTTGAAGAAGGTGTTCATTCTTGAAGACTTATTGGAGAAGATAAAGCTTATAGATACAGAACTACACCAGCTTTTGGCTCTTATTTGAGGTATAAAGTTCTAAACTTAATGGTTATTCTCTTAGATCTCTTTTAGGATGAGTTTATGGAATCTATTGGTCGCATGGATGAAGTCCCTTGTGTCCATGTCATTTTTGGAACCTAGAGTTGCCACTCTCAGTGTTACTTGAGTTCTAGAATCAGAAAGTTGTCATATTGAAGGTCTTAATGGGTTTATGCAAGAGTTATGGCCATTTTCATGGAAGTAGATTGCTATACTTTGAGTTTGGGTTCATGTGGGTCATATAAAGTCTCCAAGTCAGTGACTTTATGGATTAAGAAGCTGAAAAGGACTTGGATCTGTGATTTTAGTCTTTGGAATAAAGTATTAAGTGCTTAATGGTAGAAGTGGCTTAACAGAACAGTACGTTGGGCATACAAGGCATTCAGCCTGTACGCTTAGCGTATAGAGGAGTACGCTTAGCGTACTCATCAGATTTGGGCTTGGCATTGTTTGGGCCTTGGTTTGGGCCATTTTCCATGGGCTGGTATCTTGGGCTTTAGTGGGCCATCCAAATTGGACTTTTGGACTAGAGAAGCATTATTGGGCCTTAGGTTGATGCCCATGAGAAAGGTTTGGGCCCAATTGGAAATTGGGCTATATATTCGACCTTATGGAATTGTTTATATTTTTGGGCCAAGGTTTGGGTAAAGTTCATTTTGGGACAAGAGTATGTGAGGGGTAGAATGGTCTTTTACCCTAGTGAGGACTTACAGTTAAGTTATGAGAATCCCAAACTTCTCTAACTTATATGATGATCAGTAGCTCGGGGAATCAAGAGATCAGCAGTTCAGGGATCTGCTAGCTAGCAGCCAGAGGTTTACCCATGGGATTCTGCATTCAACTTTGCTAGGTGACTTTTCTCCTGTAAGAATGGGTCGAAGGCACCAATGTAGGCCTGTTTATGTATGTTAGTATATTTCGGACTAAGGTCTGATGTCGGGCAGTGCCGATGTAGATTTTGTACGTTTTCGGACTTCGGTTCGATGCCGGGGAAAGCCTAAGGAATGTTTGTATGCTTCCGGATTTCGGTCTGATGCCGGTTGGGGATCGAGGAATGCTTATATGTTTAGTATACTTGTTGCCTTTATGATACTTGTATGTGCCTGGTAAGGAGGTGAGTGTGGGTGGGGGTCCGTATCTCATCACTAGCTGAGTGTGGACAAGGTTCCATATCTCATCATTAGCAGAGTAGGGGCGGGGCCCATGATAGGCGAGGCCTTAGGATTGGAACATATAATATTGCGTATGATTCTTTATGTGCTAGTATGATTATATGACGTTGTTTGGATGTGTATAGCGGGCGGGGCCCAGTGATAGGCGGGGCCTGGGAGAAACATATCAGTATACCGAGCGGGGCTCGATGCCAGGCGGGGCCTGATGCCGAACATTGTCCGATGCCGGGAGGCGCCCCCGTATATGTGACTATGTGTATGGTATGTGGTAGTTTGGGGAGACTCACTAAGCTTCGTGCTTACGGTTTTCAGTTTTGGTTTCAGGTACTTCCAGTTGCAGAGAGAAGAGCTTGGGATGACTGCATCACACACACCATTATGTTTAGCCTGGGATGTTACTCTGATGTTTTGATTTGGAAACTCTGATAATAATGTTTTGAAATACTTTGACTCCTGTTTTGATGGAATGGTTTGATATCTATGGTTTTATTTAATGGTTTAAAACGAAACTTTTTAGTCATGGTTTTCGGGACGTTACAATACCACCACACAATACAAGAATAAACACAAATATGCATGCCTGGCCCAATCAGCCTCGGGCTGGAATTCCAAACATGTCCACGATGGGTCTAGTCATCCTCAGGATGGAATACCCTCGTATCATAAGCATATTGGCCCAATCAGCCTCAGGCTGGAATACCAATATGTCGTGCAACCAACCATCGGGTTGGAATACCTAGGTTTTGTTGGCCTACCGCCTCAACCCTACCGCTCCTCCCGAGCCTCCGTGCCTACGGCTTACAGCCGGCCCGCACCGGGTATCTTGGCCTACCGCACAAAGCATGACCGCCTTAAACCAACCAAACACAATATGTCGGCATATAAACAATCAAGATCAAGTAGGCACATAATACAGGCAAAAAACAATCATACAACTCACTATAGCCTACTAATCTTCTCACAACATACAGTCCCACTACCAGCTAACCCTCAAAGAATGTGTAACCATGAGTAACCAAAGGTGAGATAGCTACACGAACAGATGGTCCTACTCTAGAGCCACAACCAAACAAGGAACAGGAAAGAGAGCCTAGACCAAGAGTTATCAAGCTATCCTACACGACCACCGACAGTCCCTAAGGGCACTCCATAAATGATAACCAGCAAGCACAGATAAAATACAGTTCTACATGTTATTACCACAAAGTAACATACTCAATATCAGGAGACATATCTAACTGATCACTACAACATAGCAGCATACTCGATACCAGAACACAAATCTAACATATCACTACAGCATAGTAGCATACTTGATACCAGAACAAAGATCTAACAGATCACTACAACATATCATACTCAATACCAGAACCCAGATCCAACAGATCACTACTGCGTAGCAACATACTCAATACCAGAACACAGATCTAACAGATCACTACAACATAGTAGCATACTCAATATCAACAATCCAAGGAATGCATAACAGTATATACTTAGATGTGAGATAGTCACCCGGACAGGTGATCCTACTCTAGAACCACAACCAAACAAGGAACAGGTAAGAGAGCCTAGATCAAAAATCCTCAGTCAATACTACATGCTTATACAAAGTTCCTAAGGTATCCCTCTATTAGCAGATAACCAAAACTAGTGGGCCGACATTGGTGCCTTCGACCTACGGGTACAGTGAGGCGAAACTCACCTTGATATACGCGTAGATAACCACTGTAGCAATGAACGACTCTACCAAATTTAACTCACTTCCAAACACCTACATGATCATACTTAAGTCAATACCCGATCATAGGTCATAGTCACTTGCAACAGTGACCACCTTACATGAAATGACGATTAGAGTTTCACAAAAAATGACGATTATAGTTTCACATCAAATGACAATTAGGGTTAAGTAAGAACACTTAACCCATTAAGGACTTAATCACTTAAGGGTATGACTAATTAAGGTTTGACTTAGTCGTTCTAGGGTGGAAACAACCGTGACATTCACAAAAGTACGTACACCCCACATGCGACACTCCCACTACGCAGTTGAACCTCACCTAAGATGGAGGGCGATAGCCAGAACAGATGACGAACGTGCAACAGAACGAAGCGGCGGCAGCGGTCACGAGCAAGCTGTTGCAGGGTGGAATGAAAGCAGAAGGAGAAAAAGGAGGTGGTCGTAGCGGGGAGCGGGGGTTGCGCCTCCATCAAAGAACGACAACAACAACCTCTATTTATGATTCTGGCGACCTAAAACTCAATGTCTATACGATGCCCTTTGTCGGTGTCGGCAGTTGCAACGGCGGGTTGGTTTCAGTGGTTTACGGCTTCAATAGTTGTTAGGAGGTGGCGGCCGGAGGTATGGGGTATAAGGGTGGCAGCTGAAGGTTATGTGTAGGGTTAGGGTTTCGGGCATATAAGGGACGAGGGAGAGGGAGTCGGGTTCAAGTCCCGTGTTCCAAATGAAACTGTGATAAATTTTTACAAGTTTGGCCCCTGACTCCACAAATTAGTTCAGATAAGGTCCAATATTTACACTACAACTCCTGCTCTACAAAATTCCTTTCAACACAAGTACAAAAAATTACCAAATAGCCCCTAGCATCAAAATGTATTCATAATTAATCCACAAGTTACACTTTAACCCCCATAAACCAAAAATACCACTTTTAACTTACTAATTTCCATAGTTTATTACATTTAACATCATGCGCTAATATTCTAATAATTTATTGCAGATTAGGGCCAATATAAAATATTAAAATATAAATATAAATATAAATATAAAAATACATCTCAGGGTTTTAAGGCTTATTATTTATTTATTTATCATTATTATTATCCTTATTTATTTATTTATTTTATTCTTAAACGGAATGTTATAATGGGGTGAATGGGTAGCTTAGTTGCACCTGATCCAACATCGGCTGGGAAGGAGAACTAAACATTCCTTAAAAGGGTGTGGATACCTTCTCTGTCACAATGTGTTTTAAATCCGTGTGGGCAGCAAATCTCATAAGAACTCTGCAGTTAAGCGTGCTCGGTCGGGAGTAGTATTGGGATGGGTGACCCCCTGGGAAGTCCTCGTGCCGAGGAACCCAAAACGAACAATATTGTGATACATGTCGAAGGGGGATGTTACAAATGGTATCAGAGCTGGGGCACTAGTCGATGTGTTCGACGGGTATGTCGAAACCTATAATGGGGAGGGGGTGAAGGTGGTCAATTAGTTGCAACTGATCCCACAGCGGTTGGGAAGGAGAACTAAGCATTCCTTAAAAGGGCGTGGATACCTTCTCTGTCACAATGCATTTTAAAGTCGCGGGGACAACAGATCCCATAAGAACTCTGCAGTTAAGCGTGCTCGGACGGGAGTAGTACCGGGATGGGTGTGTAACGACCCAATTTTTAAGACCAAAAATTTCTTTTTAATTAACTGACTCATAAAAACATTCATAAGAGAATAGTGTGAAATCACATCATCTCATAAAACAACGTATCATGTCTGAAAAACCCAAGTCATAAAATAAGAGCATGTCAAAGTACAATCCCAGAATATCCATAGTGCGGAAACCAAAGAGTGTGTGTATGATGTGCCGCTACCGCGCCAGCTCCTTCCCCTTCGCTGAAGAGGTACCTGAAACCAAAACTATAAACTATAAGCACGAAGCTTAGTGAGTTCCCCCATCGTACCACATACCACACAATCACATAACATACATACTGCCGGGCAATTCTGGGGTACCCGACCTACCCGGTACGACCATTCTGGGGTGCCGACCAACCCATGCGGCCATTCTGGGGTGCTGTCCTACCCATGCGGCCATTCTGGGGTGCCGTCCTATCCGTGTCAAGCCATTCTGGGGTGGTGACCTACCCGTCGGTCCTAGCAACCGACCCTTGGGGACTATTCCACCCCTTACTGCTACTATCACATATATCATAACATAAACATACTATCAGACATATCTGGGGTGTCCGACTACCCTTCGGTCCTAACAACTGAACTTGGGGACTATTCCCCTCCTACTACTGCTATCACATATAACATATCATGCCAGCATGTAAACATATTAGCATATATTATCAGACATATCAGGGATGTATGACCTACCCTTCGGTCCTAACAACCGAACTCTACTACTATCACATATAACATATCATGCCAGCATATAACATATCAGGTAGTAGCAAACCTAGATGATATCACAAAGACAATCATCTAATCATACAACTCCTACTGGTGGGCCGACATTGTGGCCGTAGACCCACCGCTACTGGAAGGTAACTCACCTCGAACAAGTAGCTGCTGATAATCCGTGTGGGAAGTTTGTGCCTGCTGCTGCTTCGGAAATCCTTCGGCTACAATCCCCACAAAACACTTAGTCAGAAACTGACATCTACTCTTAGGGTAAAATGACCATTTTACCCCCAATCCAATCTAAGTCAAAGTCAACTTCAAGTTGACTCGACTCGCCGAGTTGGGCCGTCAACTCGTCGAGTCCCTAGCCCCTTACACATCCTCATCCCCGACTTGACTCGTCGAGTTTGGAGATGACTCGGCGAGTTCCTATTCTATAAGAACATCGAATGATCCTTCATCCGACTCGCCGAGTTGTATTTACAACTCGTCGAGTTCACCTTCATCTGATGAACAAGTCTGACCTCAACTCGTCGAGTTGTATGAACAACTCGTCGAGTTCATCTTCAATCTTAAGGAGAATGCCTTGGACTCGCCGATTCTGTTCTAGCACTCGTCGAGTCCCATGAACTCCAGGTCTAAAACTAATTCCAATGCATTGGGTCACTATTTCTGTCCTTCTACAACCCTTCTAATACCTAATTGAGTTCTTTTGTCCCTCAACAGATATGGGACTCAAAGCATTGGACTCGTCGAGTCCCAAGAACGGACTCAGTGAGTCAGTCACGTCCACATTCTAAATCCTCGATTTCTGATGTACAACCTTTGATCAAAAGGTAGATCCAAGGCCCTAGACTCGATCTAGCACGTAAACTTACAAGCTTTACGTGTGTGCATGGAAGAATGAGCCCAAATGGATCAAAAGGGAACTCCCAACATGCATGAGGCTTTCCATGGGTTCTAAAACAATTGCTTTCTGCCTTAGGGTCCCTCAAGAACCCTAGATTCAAAACCCTAGCCCTCAACCATGCTTGCAATCATGGTTGGTAGCCAAAATGGCTCTTAGAAGCCCTAACTTCCTTCAAGAGTAGATCTATAATAATAATGAGCAAGGTATAAGCTTTATACCTCAAATGCACCGAGGAAGATGCTCAAACTCGGATCCCTCTAACCTCTTCTTGTTTCTTCAAGCTTTTCCTTCCTTTCTTAGATCACAAAAGCACCAAAATCACTCAAAAGGCCTTAGATCTTCACTCACACGATTAGGGGTCGCTATGGGGGTCTTCTGGGAGCAAATGGGCGATGGGTGACTGAATGAGATGTTTAAATAGGGTGCAAACCCTCAGATTAGGGTTTTTTGTCCAGCCAGGACCTACTCGTCGAGTCCGGGACCCGACTCGCCGAGTCCATCACTGTCCCACGTTCCGTCCCGCTTCTACTCGGCGAGTTGGTCCTTCAAATCACTGAGTCCAAGGCCAAAAATGTAAAACACTTAGATAAAATAAAAAGAAATACGCACCAAGAACCGGGTGCTACATGGTGACCCCCTGGGAAGTCCTCGTGCCGAGTGGCCCAAAGCGGACAATATTGTGATATGTGTCGGAGGAACTAGAAAGAAAGAATGAGTCGAGTCTCATATGATTATTCTATAGGATCGATCATGTATGTAATGACGTATATTAGACCCGATGTCTCATTTGCTCTAAGCATGGTGAGTTGATATCAAGAGAATCCTGGCAAAAGTCATTGGACGACTGTAAAGAATATCCTCAAGTATCTGAAAAGAACTAAACATATGTTCTTAGTATATGGAGTTAAAGAAGAATTATGAGTTACAGGTTATGTATATGCAAGTTTCCAGACTGATAGGGACAACTCGTGTTTGTAGTCAGTTTGGGTGTTCTCGTTAAATGGAGGATTCGTTACATGGAAAATTTCCAAGCAGAAGACTGTGGCAAATTCAACTTGAGAGTCTAACAATATTGTAGCTAGTGAAGCAGCAAAGGAGGAAACATAGTTGAAAAACTTCATCGGTGATCTTGTAGTTGTGGAAAGCGTCAAAGAACCAATAATGATCTTTTGTGATAACGAGGGTGTAGTCTCCTTGACTAAAGAGCCAAAAGATCATGGTAATTTAGACACCTAATGAGAAAGTATCATTACGTTCGACATAAAGTAGAAGGCATAGAGATCCTCGTCAGTAGAGTATCATCTAAGGAGAATCCCGGTGATCCTTTCACGAAACCACTATCAAGAGAGAAATATGATGGTCATGTGAGGACCATTGGCATGAGACTAGATAGTGATTTAAAGTAACAATTTAGTTTTATAGTTGTTTAGTTTGAGTTATTTTGGAACATTTTAATTGTATGAACTGTAAATAGTCCGATGTTTATTTAGTAGTGACTTAATAAATAGCTTTTCGGTGCTATCAAAGTTGTGTTAATTTAAATACTATTTTCAACGTTTGCATGTTTTGAACCTACTTCCATAATGTTTATTTATATTTGAATATCTATAATCAGTCACACTCTAGGAAGTGAGTGAGTGATTTAAGATTGTCATGAGTATTAGTTGATTGACCATCGAGATTGCATATTGCAATAGAGATTGCGATGACACTCATGAGTACTTGAAAATGGAGATTTTAGTATTAAAACAACATGCACTTAGAAATTACTTCATAGATCTAGTCACGAGTAATTTTAAGATGAAAATATCTTTATTCTTCAAACCGAGATACATATGGATTTTGTTTGAAAATTTTGTTGTGCATTGGTGTGCTCCAACGCTATTTGTAATTCATAGCAATAAAGGGTATTCCATGTATAATTAGACGAGTAGATAAACACTATGTAGTCAAAGTTTATTTGTTCATTCTCCTAACTAGGAAGATATATATATATATATATATATATATATATATATATATATATATATATATATATATATATATAGTCCCGTCGACGATTTGGTGCTGACATCTGAAGTGCTTGGCCGAGCCATGACAAAATTGGTGTGTTCGATTTAGAAGTCGGATGTGATCGTCAGAAATCGTTAATCAGGATACAAAATGTTGAACAGTGAGATTAATCATTATCCATGTCTCATTTTCATAAAGATATCTAGAACAAATGAATACTTGATTACTTGTCTAAGGACTAAATTTTGATAATGATCAAAGTTTGGCAGTTGCATTGGATGGCTACTTTTTGTTGATTGTTAGCGAAATATTAAGATTGTGAGAAGTTGTAGACTTGTACAAGTATGAGACTGTAGGAAATGTTGTGCAAGGTCATTAGCTATTTTGGTAATATTTCTAATAATACTAGGGTCCTTTTGGATTGGCCTCATGACATAAATAGTATTAAGGAAATAGAGAAAATAAGTTGTTAATTTATTAAGGAATTAATAAATTAATTAGAAATTATTTTGGAAAATTAATTATTATTTTTAGTTAATTAAGGAGTTTGAATATTATTTAAATCATATAGATTAATTGGAATATTCTAGAAGCTCACAGAACATGTATACAGACGGTTTTGATAGGCTCCATGGAAGGGATATGACAGGTTTAAATCAGATAAGGATAAACCTAAAAAGTTTGAATCCTTTTAGGATTCTTTCTGCCGCCTATAAATAGATTGCTAAGGGTCAAACCCTAGAGTTTAGTATTTCCTTGAAAATTTCATCCATACTCTATCTCTCAAGCCCCTCATACGAAATTTCTAACCTCTCTCTTAGGGTTAGAGAATTTCGACTAAACCCTATTATAGGGTTCTTCCTTTTTGCTTTTGGAGCTTGTGGGTCTGACTACATTAGAGAAATTCTACTTTGGGTCTTTCATCCTTTGCATCAATTGAAATTCACTAGATCTTAAGAAAAAAACAAGAGGTTAGTATGTCTTTCTTTTGTTGATTTTTAAAATACGTTGATGTAACTAGTAAAATCTAGATCTTAAGGTGAATGTACACTTAGGTAAATCTCTAGATTATTCCATTACCATCTTTATGTGTATTGACGCTAATAAAAGCCAAAATTTTCTATATACATTTCTATTTCATTTCATGCATTTATTTCATACATTGCATATCATTTTGTGAAAAATATAGTTTGTTGGAACAAAATCTACTTTGGGATATTTTTGGTTGTTTTTGTAGGTTTGTAGCGATTGCGGTTCATTTTGGATGCTAAATGAAGACCGGGAGATGATTTGGATGCTTAAGGAAGATCGGAAGATGATTTTAGACATTGAAGTTAAAGTTGGAAAATGCAAGTTATCAGCTTAAGATGTTCGTGATGAGTTTACAAAGGAATACCACGCAGTCGTGCTGAGGCAGATTCTAGAGGCTTTCTATGGACCACACAATTGTGTTGTTTTTAGCCTATCTAGTATCATAGTCATGTCGACGTGAAAATTTCTTGTAACTATACAGTCGTGTTGTCAACATGGTTTTGGGTCATTTTGACCACAAACTTCATTTTGTGGAAAATTTTATGGAGAATTTTAAAGGGGAATTCATATATTTCAAGTCTATTAATTTCTTTTGATTGTAAGTTTGATTTTATATTTATCTCTTAGATTACTTGAAGATTTAGTCGTTGTGTAAGGCTAAATCTTACAAATTCCAACATTAGGGTTTAACTTAACTTTTATGTGAAGTAATTATGTTAGATCTTCTTGAATGTTTTGTTTGTAATTTTTTTTTTTTGTATTCAATTCTGGATTTTTTTTAAGAAACATTTTAGATTGTTAATGAAATTGATCACTTTGTTAATTTTCTACTAACGTTCTTGGGAATAATTAATTGTGTTGTTTTTTTTTCTATGATTCAAATCCATTATAGATTCATACACTATAATTAAAACACTCTGAATGGAGTGATTGTTTATTATAATTGACGGTTACATCATTATCAATGTAATGTGTATCAATATTGCTAGAACTTATTGTTGCATAGTATGTTTAATCAATGAACTACATGTGATTAAATACATACATGGAAGATTGTTATAACGACCAAAAATCACATGTCAATAGAATTCACTCTTTATAAGATCATTGCACCATAATTATTGATTATCATAACTTGAATCATAACAATAGATAATCCTTATGTTGGAACGCTTTTTATTATTTGAATTTATTTTTAACACGCTTCATGCTAGTTGTAGTAGTTTCTAAAATCAAAACACCATTGTTTTTATTTTGTTTAAGTGACAATCATACTTTTAATTGAACATCTTTGGTGTAATTTGTTAATCCGTTTGCCTAAGGACACGAACCTTACTTCCATTCATACTAATCATTAGTGTGTCTAAGTTGGTTCATCTTTTATCATATTTTGATAATTTATTTTGTTGGATTTGACACCCAACACTCATCTAATATGTTTAAAGATTGAGCAATCTCTACATAAACACAAAATAAAAATGTTGTTAGTCTTTAGTAAAAAGTAATAATCATATCAAAATAGAACAAAAATTGAAAAAAAATACTCGAAGCTACATCATCATCGTTCAAAATGTCTTCAATTTCGTTTATTATCGAATTTATAGAATTTCTCACACATTCTTTGGTGCATAACAAGTCTACAACTATCAACATGGAAAAGGAAAAGTTGAAAATTATGAAAAGTTGAAAATTTTCCAACCTTGATATTTCGACTTCGGAGTATCGTAACTCATTGAATATGAAACTATAAATAATGAAATTCTTGTCTAAACTTAAATACAAGCTCTAGATTAAATGTTGTAAAAGACATCATATAAATCCGACTTAAAAATGAGATATACATATTTTAAACTTGGAACCGGCCGGACCAACCCGATTTTATACACAGACCGTTTTCGGATGATACAAAGAACCAAAAAGTGACACTAATCTAATAAAATGATTCAAGTCCGAGCCCGGTCCGGTTCGAAAGTTCAAATGTTCACCTCTATATGACTCCATGAGTAGGGATGTCAACAAGACCAAACGGAGGCGAAAGAAGTCTCCCTTGCTCTTGCCCACAAAATTTCCCATTTTTCCAACTCCCAACCTTGCCATTGAATTTCAAGATCACTCTCGCTCCAGTTGCCCCTGTTTTTGTCTGAATCCCCCATTAATCGTGTTTGTCCCAAAATCCTCCGCTAAAACCTTATTTACCATGTTTTTACTTATTTATTTTGTTTAATCGTACATATTACATTTATTATTCAAATACAAAACATATATTACACAATGACTATTCTAAATTTAATAATTTGTTTATAAATAAAACAAACTAATTATAGAATAATTATTTCAAGTCCCTGCGAGCTATTCGGAAATAGAAATCCCCGCCTTGCCTCGAAAACTAAACACGGTTAAAAGTCGCAAACATCTTAAACCCGAAACATTGTAAGATGATTACCCCTCTACGAACGGGGTCGGCGGAGACGGTATGGAGGAAGTCTTTGACACCCTATCCAGGAGCCCCAATTTTGGCATCTTTCCATAAGATACAAATCAAATTAAATCTTAAATATATATTACGGGTCTTTCATGTCGAAATGTTTATAAATTCTCAATTTGAACATACAAATGAACGTCTTGCCCATTTATTTTAACTTAAATAACAAAAATGAACGTCTCAAATTTACTTACCCATTTGTTTTATTTTACCTTTTCGTTTCAACCTGTTGCAATGGAAAATCTATCAAGTTGACCAAAAATAGTAAAGTCTTAATTAAATTGATTAGACCAATTGTAATATGGAAGTAAATATCTATCATATAATTTATATTGTCATATTCAATTAATTTCACATTCAATGAATCCTCACAACGGACACTAAAATATTTGTATAAATTCTACATCCCTAAATCAATTTTTTTGTTTCATAACAAGGATGAACAACTTCACTACCAACACCATGTTATTCTTACTTTTCCTCTCCCTCTGTCCATCCATTGCCTTTGGTACTCTCTCTCTCTCTCTCTCTCTCTCTCTCTCTCTCTCTCTCTCTCTCTCTCTCTCTCTCTCTATATATATATATATATATATATATATATATATATATATATATATATATATATATATATATATATATATATATATATATATATATATGATACGCATGTATATGTATATTATGCTTGTTCTCTAGCATCTTGTTAGTTGTTTTTATAAAATTGTCTATAATATTTTCCCCATTTCACATTACAATTTGATAGGATGTAAAATTTTATGCAAATATGTTTAACCCGAGTTTTCCAACATCGATCAATCACAATGTCGTAATTAGTACATAATTTCATCTTAGAAATTTATATTTCATACCTAAATTTGGATTTTCTAAAAATAACCAAATGGAGTTACTTTGTCCTTAAATAGCAATCAATTTTGAAAACAAAATGTTTTTGTCTATGCATCACTAAATGTTGTAATTGTGGCCTATGACTGGTCTTTCTCTGTAATAATAGTTTTGCGGTTAAAAAAAGGGTAAACTCAAATACTTGTAATGATTTATATTTATACATTAAATTGCAATTAATTTGAATTTTTTTTCATATAAAAATAAAATGATTTTATTTGGCTATTTATTTTAATTTTTCGGGTGTACAGGTTGGGGATGTCCAAGGTATTTCAATGTCGATAGTAATAAATGTTCAGATCAATATTGCGACAGTTATTGTAATTCTGACGCGTTTAGTGGTTACATTTGTCACTTACCCGGAGTTTGCGAGCAACCAAGTCATTCTCGATGCATATGTAGTCTTCCGTGTGATGGAAATCCATTTAATGAACAAAATTGTTGCAAAAACCCGTTGGAAAACCCTAATTGCTTCTGTTCAAGAAATCCTGCTTGTCGTCCTCCTATTCAAGCTTAGTTATGATTCTCTGTATGTAGTTATCAACTTATTATGAAAGAATAAACAAAATTTGCAACCATTGTGTTTTTGCTTTTTTAGTTGTAAACAAACCCACGGAAAACTGCATGTCAATCGGACTAACAATTCTAAAAAAATAAAAATAACATTATACCAAATTATAACATTTATCATTAATCTCTTTTTTTTTACATTTTTTTTTTAATTTGAATTATTTCCAACGTTCTCATATAATAGTTTCAAATGTTATAGTACTCTATCAACAAATACCATAATACCATAACCACATACATTAAATTTGATTATATAAAATACTTTACTATTAAAAAGAATAAAATAAAATAATAATTATTATACATAAAAAGAAAAATAATATTATAATTTGGTTTTAATTATTGTTATGTTTTAGTTTTGTTTCATTATTTAATTATGCGCATACTATTTTAAAATAATCAAATATTTCCATATGTTAATTTTGTATCTATTGAGATTTTGTTATCAATTTATTAGATTAAAGTATTTTTGTTTTATTAAAATGAAATTAAATGAAGGTAGTAATAATTGGCAATTTTCTAGGTTTTAAGGAGTTAGAACAAATTAAATGAAGGTAATATATATATATATATATATATATATATATATATATATATATATATATATATATATAGAATATGTTTAAACCCGTAAAACCACAGTTGAGAAAGAAAAACATTATTTATAATTCAAAATTGAAATGACTATTAAATATTAGAAACAAAAATTTAATTTACAAAGGTATAACTTTTGTCATTAAGCTTTATATACACCATTATTAATATCTGAATTACATTTTGTAATTTCAGATATGTGATAAAACTATGAGTTTGTATGATGAAATACAATATATTCGAGTATAAATAGGAATAAATAAACATTAAAGATTTCTAAATTGATATTTTTCTAATAGAGATTAAATGTTTCAATTTGTAGATTACAATAATAAAGGCATTCGTTAGATTATCGGTCAATGATAAAAAAATTGTTGAACATTCAATAATAATGATAAAAAAAAAAAAAAAAAAAAAAAATCCCTTTAAAAACAAACAAAATTTTGTCGCATTTTACAGATTTACTTGATGATCATGAACAAAATAACCCAATTGATAGAATAAAAAATCTTTTATAATTAAATAAAGTTGTTGTTTTGGGTTATGATAAATAAAAGAAAATAACAATAATAGCCAATTTTAAAATAGTTTTTCGCAGTCAACCAAATTTCACAGATGGTTGATTTGGACCGACTATATAATTTAACGATTTATTTTTTATTTTTGTCGCTATTTTATGGTAAAAAAAATTTAAAAATAGTTATTATAGTTATTTCTCTATAAATAAAAATAGTTTGTTGCTTTGGATAATAAAGAAAAAGACATTGTTGACATATATGTTAACGAAATAGTATTGAAAAAGGAAGAAATTAATCGATAAAAATAGAACGGTAATTATATATATATATATATATATATATATATATATATATATATATATATATATATATATATATATATATATATATATATATATATATATATATATATATGGAAAAATAAATATACCCATAAAGACACCTAACGTTGTATACCTAATCATTCAAACTACGGAGTTTAATAGATGTTTTGTCCATTTTCCTTATTTTTCTATTACATCGATTTCTTATCTCTCTTCACCGGAAAGCGGTATTACACCTCCTACATTGATTAACTACACCTACAAAAGAACATTAACCTGCGCCTATTTATGGATTCAGAGACCGCCACCGCCGATTCATTCACCACACACCCCACTGCATCAAGAACGAAAATTTCTTCCCTTATTTCGTTCATCCCCAACCTTCACCTAAATCGTACTCTAGTTGTTTACATTTTGGTTTCAAAAACGAAAATTTCTTCCCTCATTTCTACTTTGGAAGTGGGTGATTCTTTGGGTGGTGTATTACATTTGATCGACTTCCAACTCAAGCCAATTTGAATGATAGAGGAATTGATGTTGGTTCGATTTTACGAGTTCATGCCTTCCTGTTCCACACAACTATCGATCAAGCACATCTGGTTTGTATTCATTTGTTTGTTTGTTTACAGGAGGTATATGAGGCATAAAATAACAATTAGACCAAATGCAAAGAAGTTGAGTGCTTTATTCTTGCAAAAAGAGAAGATGTCACGACGGAGTTTCTCTAGTAAAGTGAGATCACTTATTTTTAAAGAGAGAACCTTGAAGAGAAAAAAGATGATATTTTTTAGAGTAATAGTTTGTTAGCAATTTTTTAAAAAAATTGTTTGTCATTTCAAGTCACTTTGCTCATTATGTATTTATATATGCGATTTTTAATGAAGCAAACATCCATGAATGGTATGTGATTATTGATCATAATAGATGATATTTCCCACGCTCAAAAAGTGTTATGGATCGAAATAACAGATTTATGGATGTTTTGACAAAAAGTATATAAACCATGTATTTTGTGGATTGAACTCAAATAGCAACAAAGTTACATTTTTAACCCAAAATGACAACATACTTTTGTTTTTAACTCGTAATTGCAGCAAATTTACATTTGTAACCCAAAATGACAGCGTACATTACTTTTTAACCCGTAATTGCAGCAAAGTTACATTTTAACCCAAAATGACAACATACATAAGTTTTTTCACAAAATACCCTAATACTTTTGTTTTTACACAAAATACTCTCGTATTATGTTTTTTTTTTTTCACAAAATACCATCATAATTTCGTTTTTTTAGAAAATAGTATCACACTTTTGTTTTTTCACAAAATACTCGCAAACTTTCGTTTTTTTCACAAAATACCCTCATACTTTTGTTTTTTCACAAAATGCAATCATAATTTCCTTTTTTCATAAACTACCCTCATAATTTCGGTTTTTCACAAAATACCCCCATAATTTCGTTTTTTTTCTTCAGAAAATAGCATCATACTTTCATTTTTTCACAAAATACCCTCGTACTTTCATTTTTTTCACAAAATACCTTCATACTTTCGTTTTTTCACAAAATACCATCATAATTTCCCTTTTTTCACAAACTACCCTCATAACTTCGTTTTTTTTTTTTTTTTTTTATAAAATACCCTCATAATTTCGTTTTTTTTTTCAGAAAATAGCATCATTCTTTCGTTTTTTTCACAATATACCCTCATAATTTTGTTTTTTTGACAAAATGTCCTCATACTTTCGCTTTTTTACAAAATACCCTCACAATTTCGTTTTTTCAGAAAATAACATCATACTTTCGTTTTTTTCACAAAATACCCTCATAATTTCGTTTTTTCACAAAATACCCTCATACTTTTGTTATAAACAAATAGTGGCAACCAAATTTCAGGTATAAACACATAAATCATAAACAATCAACAAATTTCATTCAAAAACATTAAAATTGTTAAGAAACATGAATAACTTTTATATTATTCACACATCAATTGTGTCTAAAACATGGAAAAGTTGCAGTTAACCAAAAAAAGCATGTCATGAAGCATCTACTTTTTCTTTTGCTCACAATAACAACACGTCTTATCATTATGTCTCTTGCAACGATTCATCCGCCTGATCCATGAAAAAAAAAATTGTTCATATAATTGTTAGAGTTGTAAATAATGAATATTAAATTAATATAATAAGAACCTTTCTTTTTTAAACAACTAGTAGCGTAATGACCCAATCCTTGACAGTAAGAGCATGTTCACTTTTTGGGGGCTTCTAAAGAAGACTTGATTCTACTAGCAATTTTAGGACGCCCTTTTGTAATAGTTGGACCAAGAGGATCACATATAGATAACTGTGGAATCATATCTACTTGTGAAACTCCCATACAAGAACTTTGAGATACATTCTCCAAAGACATAGAATTTTTTCGATTTGCTTGATCATCTAATACACTTATCAATAAAGTATTGACTTTCTGTATCTCCGAAGGGGAGTGCCTTGCTTGTTCAATTAGTATACTAAAATTCGAACGGACACACCATAGTGTGTAGTCACTAACTGCATTTTCATTATTCATTTCTCCGAGTCTGATACTAACACTCCCTAGTTTGTATCTAGCATCAAGGGTCCATCGCGGTAAAATATAGTGACTCGGGAGTTCTTGAATGTACTTCTTCTTCATCACATATAGGCTATGCTTGCATAAAATGCCATTTCTCTCATACATAGCACATGAACATGTGATGCTGACTTGATCCAAAGAATGAAAGGTAACAATCTGCTAATATTTTTTATTAGCGTCCAGTTGCCCAACTCTATATATGCTTTCTTCTGTAGTTTTTGTTAGAGTCTCATGAGTCAAATTAGTAATAGCTTCGGTCCATTCTTTTTTGAAAGTATCAAACATCTTTCTTGTATAACATTGACCTGCTTTTACTTCAATTGGATGCACTGAAGAAAGAACCGGCCGCGAGTTCATAGTCTTGAAGTCTTCATCTTCTTTGGCGGCCCTTCGAGACTCAATTGTTTTGTCGTATTGTACAATGAATTCATTCAACATAGTCCTCGAGTTAAGAAATCCATCAAAAAATGAATTCATACTCTCACTTCGTCCGGTTGTCGTCATACCGGCAAAGAAAATATCATTCAAGAAGGGTGTAGCCCAATGTATACGTTGGTTATACATGTCACTAATCCAACAATTGCTTTCCAATTCATACTTAATACACATATCTTCCCATGTTGCTTCAAATTGTTCAATGGTGTCACTATTTACCCATTTTCTGTACGTCTCTTGAAAATCATTGTAACAGGAAACATACGATCGAAGGTGCTCAGTTTCATGCTTCTTGATATGCCATGAACAAAAACGATGTCGAGTCTTTGGAAACACTTTTTTATTGCATTGCCCATAGCTTTGTCTTGATCGGTAATAATTGCATTCGGATACTTACCAAACATACATTTGAGGAAATGTTCAAATAACCATTCAAATGTCTCTTCCTTTTCGTTTTCAAGCAATGCTCCACCAAAAAGTATAGACTACCCATGATGATTCACCCCAGTAAAGGGAGCAAAAGGCATCTTGAATTTGTTAGTCATATAAGTGACATCAAACACAACAAAATCTCTAAATTTTGTATAGGCATCTCTTGATCTACCATCAGCCTAAAAGATACTTCTAGGATACCCATCATCAGACAAATCCACGAAAAAATACTAGTCACTTTATAAGTCCATAGAACTCATTTCATCTATGTTGTTTTCGATGCTAAGATAAGACATCAACACATTGCTTTGAAGCTACATCAGCTACATTTGAGGTTTTCATTGTATTAACAGCCTTTTTAATCTGAGAAGGTTTCGGCCCTGCTTGACCAAATTGCACCATAAGAGATTTACCTTCTATTTAACGGTGGAAATTGTATGAGATCGATGCTTTGTCACCTTCGTAGGTGTCATGGTCAATTCGTGATTGTGTGTGTCAATAAACGAATCCACCAACCACTTCCCAACGTCCTGTCTTGTTATTCGAAGCTTTGCTTGACATCCGGTTCTAACATCGTTGCGGCGTTTTTTCTCATTGTCACTTGAATCATTTTTGTCAATCCGTTTGAAACCTTCCGTCACAACCCAAAACGGAACGGTAGAAACATTCGGGGGTGGAGGACGTCATATACAATATCATAACAATGCAAAATAGTAAACAAGTAACAACATCATCCATTACACTAATAGTATAATTTAATACAAGTGTGTTCTTTCGTAGTAAAAAGACATCAAAACAAGTAATCAAAATAAAAGACGAGTCTTGAACATGCTCCGTCTTCTCAAAATCCTGGTCGACTGTACCTGTCTACTGGTGACTTGAGAATACAAGTTATTTTGAAAGATTTTATCAGCATTAATGTTGGTGAGTTCATAAGTATTTAGTGTCAATGTTTGTATAAATTTGACGAAAACGTTTGTAAATGTTCAATGTAAATGTTTGTAGTAAATGTTTGTTATTCCTAGAAAATCCTATATTTTCTACTAAACGTATCCTTCTACCAAGGCATCAAATGTTTTGTATGTTTGTTTCTTGTAAAAGTGTGTATTTTCCCAAGTGTGACTATTATTAACCAAAAATATAGTTTTTACATCTCCGTTTATGTGAGAAGATCACAATGTGAATGCAATGGGAAAATAATAAAGTACTCTAGTGTTGTATTATGGTAACTACTGTTGTACTAACTACCTTAAACCGGTTGTTAATTAAGGTATAATGTGATATGATTGCACCATATTATCGACTAAAAACACGACGATGAAAGACATCGAAAGAAATGACATTTGGCACCCGTAGACTTGCAAGTCCCACTGTAGCGAACATCAAGGTGTAGGATAGTCAATCCAGTATAGATCTATACAGAAATTCACGCTCTCCTTCTAGGAGACTCTGGATACAAAATGAGCCATGACAGGTGATGCCATGCCCCGAAACCGTGGCTCACATTTATGTTATAGTATTCTTGTATATGTATGACGGGTTTTAGTCCTAAGAACATCCTATGTGCTCATACAAACCCTAATGCGTGGATCTTGGTTTCTCTATTATACATGCAAGTATTCAAGACTATAAACCCTAATTCTAGCATTCAAATAATCATATTAACATAAGAATAGGTTTATAATATTACCTTGATTGTTATGTAGCAATAACAATCCCAAATCTCATTGTATTGACTTTGGAAGGCTTAGAGTCACAAGTGTCACTCCTCTAATGGTTCACAAACACCATAAGCAAGAGGATGAAAAGGAGAGAGGATAGAGGCTACCCAAAAATGTGTACAAACCCTAGAGAAGTCTTCACCACATTTTTGGTCATAAGGGATCTCTTTATATAGGAGGCAATTAGGGTTATCTAACAAGGAAACCCTAATTTAGTTGTTTAAGCCCTAAGCAACCCATGGAGCCCTTTCCTTAAGACCTTGGACGATTTCATATGGGCTTCCCCCATAGAATCGTCCACCTTATAATAAAAGGAAATCCATGGCCCAAATTGCAATTATCTTATAATTACAATTCCAGTCCCTTAAGTTTAATTAACTCTTTTAGTCACAAAACTAATTACCAATTAATTATTGACTAATATTAATTAAACAATATGATTTCTCCTTTAATATATTATTCCCATAATATATTAATAAATCATATTTAATCCTTTATCTCCATAATTCATCCTATCAAGTTGCTTTGGTGAAGGCAACCCAAAAGGACCATGCACCATCGGGTCAAGTACATACCAAAATAGTTATGGACTTAGACACTAATCCAACAGTCTCCCACTTGGATAGGTCTAATAACTATTCTGCGTATGACTTGAGATCCTGATCTGCAATCGTAGCTTTCCAAAGCCGCTGTCAACTCTGATCATATCAGATATGCGTGTCCTTAGATAAGGGATCATATATTCCTCCATTCTAGATATCGTATGAGATATGATTTCAAATCATTCTCTTTCTACTATATCTCGATTCCCTATTTATGACGACTGACTAATTGAACAAATCAAATTAGCCCTAGCCCGGCCGAGCATTTACGTTTGTCATCACTAAATCATCGAGGGGCCCAAAGATATCGCTTTTATCCTACTTTGGATAAAAGGAACGGATAAACTTTGATACAATGCTTGCTTGCACTCACTCACCGAATTACACACAACAATATGTTTTATAACACCAAGTTACTAGTACGTTTACATATTATCAATGTGCAATCAATTCGCAAGATACAACTCACACATCTCGGTTTCAAGAATATAAGACGTTATCGTCTCACTAATCACTCGTGATACAATTCATGGAGTGATCCAAGTGAGCGTGGGTTTAATCCAATGCTCAAATTCATATTCATAAGCACTCATGAACGTTGCAGCAAACATTTGCTTATGTCTAATGCTCTTTAGACAATCCACACACCAATTCACGACAGTCTTCATTCATATCTACTTCCAACATATGAACGATTGTGGTCCGTTCGAATAATTTGACTGTTCTTAACCAATTAAATTATTCAGGAAGTCAAAACATGCAAATGTCAAACACAAGAATAATACTAATCCCATATGGCCTCAAACCTTTGAGTATAAATAAAACACCTTTTATTTATCACCATATCGATTACTCATTATTTGTCGTTTCGGGTAATCAACTTCTTACTTGAATTGCAACACTTGTCCCATGCTCCTAGCATGCACACAATGTTTACCTATGGTTCTTACTTTGTGAAATAGATCACATTAAACACATTTCCAATCATTCTCATCTCACAACTCCAAATCCTTTTCCATAAGTGAAAGAATATCAAATTCTTGTTACTTATAGAATATGCTAGATTCTAACATTCTATGCAACTATCCTTTCGTAATGTCACTGCACCAAAGTCACAAAGACTATTGCCAATGATATTACAAAGTCTTTTATCGGAAATTGTTACAATACAATTCCTTAGATATGATGTCTCTCACTCAAAGTACATTCCTTTGAACATCCTTTTGCATAAAAGTTTCTAATCTAGTCATAGATTTTCAACATTCAATTCCCAATATGGACACGTTTCCATATTTTCCATATGACAACTCATTCTTAATAGAATCTTATCTATTCGTAATGATGTCGATATGGTCCATCCAATATGGAAACATTTCCATAATTTCCATATGACAAATCATTCTTAATAGAATCTTTTCTATTCATAATAATGTCGATATGGTCCATCCAATTCTATTCCCTTTTCCCTCTACATGCGCTCGACATTTGGATTGTCCTTTGATAGTTGTTTAATTGTTTTAGTCAAAACCAATTCTATTCCCTTTTCCCTCTAAATGCGCTCGACATTTGGAAAATTTTAGAATGGTGAAACATTAAAGCATCTACAATCGATCCTATACCCGAAGCATATGGGACACGACGCATGATGTTTTATTTGCTATTTTCTCAAAATTCGAATTGTGAAGAGGAATGTCGTAATCATAATCGAAATTTTAAGAACACACTATGTACCCTTGACTAAATTTATTAACATTTCTCAACCTAAACCTTTATATTTGAAATGAAGCATAATATTCTCTCCCTTAATTATAGCAAAACAACTATTCCATCCTTACAACTTTGCAAAGAATGACTCTTGTTTTCTATAATTAATATTGCCAACTTGCAATACTTTCCTTAATAATCATACAATCATAACATTTATGCTCCCACTATCATGATGATTATTATAAACATAACACTTATGCTCCCAATAGCTTTGACATGTATTCGTAAACATCTTAACTTTCAGAAAAACAATACTTATTGAATTTCTTAAGTTCATGTTTCTAATACTTAGTGCTTTGATAATCTTTTATCAAGGCTTCTTATACACTTTTGCCTTAGATAGTTCATATGTGTGTCTAAACAATTAAGACTAATTGCCAAACCTCACAATTCAAATTATGGAAAGGGATACCGTAACCATAATCGAATTCGAGAATGCAATTTTACAATCACTATCTTCTTAAAATCTTTCTTAGTGAAAGCATTTCCTCACAATCATTTTCATGAAGGAGGAAATCTTATGACACTTAGATTTAAACGGTGTATGTGTTCCTATCCATGTCAATTTGTTAAAACCAAAATTTACGACAAATTCAAACTCATATGGACCGAACTTTCTTAATCTTGATTTCTTGCCTTATGGTAGCACAGCTGCCCACTATCTCTTCCAAGTAGTTAAGCAACTCACCCTTTCCTATCAATGTACCTTTCATTGATTAAGGTGCCTTGCCTTTTATGCATTCAAAATGAGAACTCATAGAACTCACATGCATAATTAACTCGATTGGATTGGCACAGAAACAAAATAATGTCAACACGATAGGTTGTAAACCTCAACTCGTGTGCTAGTGATGATCGATAAGGTTTATTTGATTTGTTCTTGAAACCTTTCAATACCATTAAGACTCCCACTGACTCCTTGACATATAAGATTCTCTTGTCAATAAACATTTCTTGACAAACAAATATTTAAGAGTTAGTGTAGCTTTTATCAAGACAAAACACTTCATAACTTTGGTCCTAGTTGGTCTTTGTCTTATCTAAGACATCACAACTTTCCACAATTGATGAATGTTATAAACCTTCTTAATACTTGTCACTCATTTTCACAATCTTAACTCTAAGACTTGTTTTGGAACGAAGTATGATTGACTTCTTGATTTAACCATTTCTTCAATCCTTGATTCCTCTTCTTAAACATACAATTATACTAAGACTTACTTAGAGGATCAATTGAGATATGGTTCTTAATCATTAAGATCTATCATAAAGCATAAAAGTTACTCTCCCTTCTTCTTAGAATGGAGAAACTTTTATCTTTCTGCCTACTTGATTCTTCTTATTCGTTCTGCTATTGATTTAAACATTTTCAATCAATTCAGAATTACATTTAATCTTGTAAGTATAATCATATTTACTAAACCTTTAGTAAATCATGATGAATATCATTGTTACTCTTATGGTGGACTTGATCAACACACAACTTTGTGTACCCGATCTCCTAGTCCTTCACCTGACACTTTGTCAATGAATTAGTCTAATTATCAAATATGAGATTTCTCATTCATCGTGCAACCAAGTTGCGTGATTCCAAATTTCTGTCCAATTGAAACTTTGGGTGATGAGAAACTCTCCCTATTTGGTAAATTCTCGACTTTCCATAAATAACATAATAAGAACCAAATCCATTATTGCTAATAATAGAAACATTCAAACATCAATTTTTTTGATATACCCCATTGCAAGGATAAATAAATAATATAAAAATCAAAATTTATTTTATTGCGGAAAAATTTTGTCCTTACAATGCAATTCATTGAAAAACTATGCTAACACATCTTTCTTAGCAATCTAATTCTAACTCTAAGTATTAGCTCAAGAATCTAATCTTCGAGAAATGCGATTGAAATCCATTCCTTCACGGTTAGATTTTGCTCACTTCTTCCCATAAGCTTCCTTTCTTTTCTTCGATCCTACAAAACATCAATTGCAATCTTATCACATTATGTATTTAGAATCTAGAATGAAGCTTAAAAGAGTTAGTTAATGGATTTTACCTAAATTGGAGCCATACGTTTCGACTCTCCCGTCTCTTAGATCTCTTAGGTAAATGGGGCAATTTCGTCTCCAATGCCCTTTCTCTTGGCAATAAAAGCAAATTGACTCTTTTGGAACATGACATGGAACTACTTCAGACATTGCCTTTCTCTTATGATCAAACTTTTCGATCATAGCATGTCTTTCGTTGCCATTGTCTATATCCATAGAGTTCTTAAAGGCAGATTCACCGATCAACTTTGCTTTTCTATTGCGCCAAATCATTGCTGATTCAGCAGCAATAAGCATATAGGTGAGATCTATAAGGGTCACGTTGCAGTTCATCATATAATACTCTCTTACGAACTCACTATATGATTTAGGAAGTGACTGAAGAACCCAATCAACAGCCATTTCCTCACAGACAACGGATCCCAACATTCTTAACCTATCAATGTGTGACTTCATCCCTAGGATGTGTGCACACACCGGCTTTCCTTCTTTATGTTTACTTTCCAAAGGGCTTGAGTAATCTTGAACTTTTCAAGCCTTTGAACTTGTGGGTTAGGGAGAATAATTTGAGGAGGAGGAGGAGGAAGTGAAGCATGATCTCTCGTTCCTCGATCGAATCGTGGAATATCGTCTTCATGTGGAAGGCTTGTTCCACGGGATTTGGGAAAACCATAGTTGTCAAACTTTGACATCTACAAAACGGGAGAAAACAAATTCAAGTTAGTTGATAGATTGAGTCCTTAGTAAATCACCCAAATGAGATACTAAGGCTAGGACCCAACACAATATTCTACAACTCGGGAGAGGGATGTCGTAACCTTAATTGCAGAATATTTGATGGTAAGTGAATGACGATTCACTAATTTCCACCACGAAAAACGGAAAGAAATTTAAGTTTTAAATCTATGAAAACTCCTAGATCCTTTGAGATTCATTGAATCATTTCAATGGCATGTTTAAATCTCTATATGCCCCTCTAGTTTGTGACTGGGATGCCGAGGATCACAAAGCGGGTGTGAATAACCATGCAAACTACATGGTACCCTCACATGTTACAGTCACCTATTCGATGTGCCGGTAAACCACACACGCACCACCGAACTATGACAAACATTGAGTCACCCTTTGCTACCTTTGCTTAGGCCCATTTAGTGTGCCGGTAAACCACACACGCTCCACTAACGTCTTCGCAAGGGCACAAAGTGTAATTTCACGGAGTTGCATCAATTCACTTTTGCCTAAGTAACTAAGATTGGGAATTTTATGAAAACATTTAGTTACTTTTATACTTTATTATACTTATAATGGAAGGTTTCATCCTATCCTACCCGTTCGGCTAAGGACCCTCCACTAGTCAAGAGTGTGGTGGGTAAGAGTGGATACCCATTCAATCGCCATTTTATAGGCAATTTCCTTAAACACTCCTTATAGACCAGCTTCGTGAATGAGGCCTACTAACGGTAAAACTGACTTTTACTCATACGTATATATAATGTTAGACTTATAATGTTATATATAGTATATGGTGTATTTTATACTTTCAAAATACTAGGTGGTCTAATTTAACAATTATACTTTTAATTCAATTAAATTGTAAACCTAAAATTTTATGGATTTATTAAACCTCTTTTAATTATACACCTTAATTAATTAATAAAACCATAAGGGTGTGATTTGAACTTTTTCAAAACTATACTAGAGTTTTAGAATTTAACATTCCTAATTAAACTTTTAATCAACTTTTAAATTCCAAAACTTGAGGGCAAGTTTTGAAACTCCAAAACTTGAGGGCAAGTTTTGAAACATTTCAACACATTAGGTTTTAGAATTTAAATAGACTTCAAAATTAAATCATCTAATCAAAATTTAAATTCCAAAACTTGAGGGCAAGTTTTGAAACATTTTTCAAAACATTAGGGTTTTAACTATTTAAATTTCAAAAACAACAAAACTTTTGAGTTCAAATTTAAACTATAAAACCTAAAGGGGAAAATATGAAACTTTTCAAAGCACAAGGATCAAATAACAAATAATCTAAATTAAGATTTAATTACATAATTATCCATATTTGATTTATTTAATGATTTCTTGCAAAACAATTTATCAATTTAGTCAAAATAATTAAACAATTATCACATAAGGAAACAATTATCTTATTAATTGATAAATATCTTCAATTAGATCAATAATATAGTCAAATATATCATAAAATCGGATTTATATTGATCTAACATGATAAGGTAACTATCCATAAGCAAAAAATAGCAAGAAAACGCGAAGATATCCCCATCTAACGAGTTGACTCGTCGAGTCAAGCTTGGACTCGGCGAGTTCAACTATGGACTCGGCGAGTCCAGCCTCCAGAACACCAAAAATCGATTTTTTTTGAACATGTAATGCATTAATACAATTGAAACCAGTCTAGGCTCTGATACCACTGATGGGTTTTAGTCCTAAGAACATCCTATGTGCTCATACAAACCCTAATGCTTGGATCTAGGTTTCTCTATTGTACATGCGAGTATTCAAGACTATAAACCCTAATTCTAGCATTCAAATAATCATATTAACATAAGAATAGGTTTATAATATTACCTTGATTGTTATGTAGCAATAATAATCCCAAATCTCCTTGTATTGACTTTGGAAGGCTTAGAGTCACAAGTGTCACTCCTCTAATGGTTCACAAACACCATAAGCAAGAGGATGAAGAGGAGAGAGGATAGAGGCTGCCCAAAAACGTGTACAAACCCTAGATAAGTCTTCACCACGTTTTTGGTCATAAGGGATCTCTTTATATAGGAGGCAATTAGGGTTATCTAACAAGGAAACCCTAATTTAGTTACTTACGCCCTAAGCAACCCATGGAGCCCTTTCCTTAAGGCCTTGGACGATTTCATATGGGCTTCCCCCATAGAATCGTCCACCTTATAATAAAAGGCAATCCATGGCCCAAATTGCAATTATCTTATAATTACAATTCCGGTCCCTTAAGTTTAATTAATCTCTTTTAGTCACAAAACTAATTACCAATTAATTATTGACTAATATTAATTAAACAATATGATTTCTCCTTTAATATATTATTCCCATAATATATTAATAAATCATATTTAATCCTTTCTCTCCATAATTCATCCTATCAAGTTGCTTTGGTGAAGGCAACCCAAAAGGACCATGCACCATCGGGTCAAGTACATACCAAAATAGTTATGGACTTAGACACTAATCCAACAATGTATTGTATGTACTAGTGTAAGTTCGTTCTGTTTCTCATATAGTGAGTTTGTTATGTTTCTCATATAGTAAGTTTGTTCTGTTTCTCATATAGTAAGTATTGACTCATGTATGAACTGACTCTTTGTATGTTTCATTGTACTAGAAGTAATGAGTAGTATCTTCCTAAACTATACTTATTATAGTTCAGTAGTAGAGTTGTTTGTATGACCGGAAGTATTGAACAGAGATAAAAGCTTTTATGTATTATACATATATACATAATATATAACTAAGGATCAAATGACACTCGGACAAATAACAGGGTACTCTAAGTCCACAAACAAATGAGGAATAGGAAAATAAAGTAAGTTATCAGTCCTAAGTCCTTCCAACCTTACTTATATAACTACATATACATTTGACATGGTTTTGACAATATATAAGTTTAAAAGAGTTAAAAGAAAGATTTGACATGTAAGAACAAGTTTGATAAAGAGTTTAACATGTAAAAGAGTTTGATAAACATTTGAAGTAGTTTGTTTGATAAAACAGCTAACAACATAGCACATCCATTGTTTGATAGTTATTAATCACATGTGATTGATATAATAACTATAATGTTTCAACTTGTATTCCCCCCCCCCCTCCCATAACAACATTTAA
This sequence comes from Lactuca sativa, assembly GCF_002870075.4. NCBI lineage: Eukaryota > Viridiplantae > Streptophyta > Magnoliopsida > Asterales > Asteraceae > Lactuca > Lactuca sativa. The sequence goes on along the minus strand of NC_056630.2, from coordinate 37,782,285 downwards.
AATCATTTAAAAGATTGATTAAGGGGTATGAACTTACCTGTATGAGTGGTTTGGATGAATAAGTGGTATAGGATGCTAAGTGCCAAAGGAAGACTTCATCATACACACGGATCCTATTTATCATATAATGATACATATAAGCATCTAATTAGTGTTTTAACAACTAATCATAAGAGATAACACCCTAATAGAATAGGAAACTCTTAGATTGAAGGGATAAAATCACATATGATTGCATAACTAGGGTGTATGCCCACCCTATTGAATTGACGGTCCAAAGAGGTATGACCTAGGGAGTTCACGGTTCTTGGAGTTTACGGTTCTTGGGTTCAAGGTCTAATGAACTTACGGTCATGGAGTTCACGGTCTAATGACCTTACGGTCATGGATTTCACGGTCTAAGGAGATCCAACCGCAAACTCACCAAATCTTTCACAAATGATGGTTTTCAAGGGCTTTGATGTGTGCAAACTCACTTAGTTTTAAACCTACTTTTAATTATCAAATAACACACAAAAGGCAGTGAACCTATCAATTGTGGTATAGTTAAATAAGCAGGGTATCGATCACAGGGAACGACAAATTAAAATTAAAAACTAATTTTATCTAAGTTAATTAATAAGTAGGGTTTTATCTAGTTTTACAAGACTAGAAACTTACTAACTATTACTTACTTAAAAACTAGAAAACAAAATACTAACTAGATTCAATAAATGGAAGGGAACTTCTGTTTAGTTCAACTTAGTTGATTCTATGGTTGATTTCAAGGTAATGGTGCAATGGATTAATTCTTTCGTTGGTTACCGATTCAAGTGATTAGATTCGCATTCACTACACTAATCCTTAGCAAATAAACTAACTTAAACAGTGGCCAGTTGTCTAATTTAATTAGATTTACTAGATTAATTATTCGGGTTAATTTAGACTTGCAATAGTTAACTAATTTAATCTTTTAATTAACTTCTTGTTGATGGTCATCACACAAGCTTGCACATGAATTTACTCAATTTTCTTATTAATTCTAGTTTCATATTCATTAATCCTAGACATATGGCATAGTGATCACATAGCATATGAGGTTAATAATCAATAGATGTTCATGCTAATCAATTATCTTCCTATTAGCAGAAAATTAATTATTATTCACACACAAGGTTCTTTAGCAAGCTAAAATAACAAAAATTCACCAACTTAGAATTAATCCTACCAATCAATCAAACCATATTGTCAACTTTGTATCCCCAAACAGAAGTCTAAAGGTTTTAGCTCATAATTGAAGTAAATAACAACAAAAAAATAGAGTCAAATTGTTTAACCATAATGATAAAACAAAAGAATAAGTGGAATGATGAAATTTTGCCTCAATTCTTCTTTGGGATTGAATTCTAGCTTCTCTCGTCATCTTCTAGGGTTTTTCTGCCTTCTCAATCGCAACTAAACTCTTCTGAATCGTTCCAGAATTCCCCTCTATCGTTCTGAAGAGTTATCTCTATATATACGAATCGACTCGTCGAGTCAGGTGGCGACTCGTCGAGTCCATCTCTCAGTCCCCATATTGTGATAAGTCTCTGGAATCCCGAGTCATTATCTTCTCGATTCTTCGATCGGACTCGCCGAGTAGTCAACCCTACTCGCCGAGTAGGTATTATTTTTGGTGGTTTTCTTCTTTGTTCCATTCTTGATCTCTCAACCACTTCTCCTGCTTCCTTCTGCTTCCGAGCTTCATTTTTGGACTGAAAATATAATTCAAACACTTTTAAGTACCTTTTGTCCATAAAATGCAATAATTTAGCTAATAAATGAATAAAAATCTATACTTAATATGAACTAAATATGCACATATCAAAATACCCCACACTTGACTTTTGCTTGTCCCCAAGCAAAACTAAATTTTAAAACATTAGAATCACATATGACAACTCCAATCTAACCCAACCATTATGCCAAGACCGCAACGCATGCATTTGTGTCTAAAATTTTTCCTAAGGACCTCCCATACTCCAAATACTCACAATCCTCATAAACACTCGCCCACTCACCCCGAACTATGCTCATTTTATGCAACCCTCCGAATCCATCCGCAGAAAACCTCTTACCCTCAAGGTATTTTTAATTGAGCAACCCTAGCATACATAATCTAGAATTACACTTTTCGATACCACTATGGAGCTCTTTTGGAATTCTTCACTTCCTTTGATAATTTGATCTTTGATTTCTTTGAATTCACCACCTTTATTGATTTTTGGTATCTTCAAGTTTTTGGATTTCTTGGAATTTTGATCTTTTGATCTTCACTTTAATTGCTCCAAAATTCTTACAACTTTTCTTGTAATTCTCTTTTTTTTCATGTACCTCGCTTTTTTTCACTCAAAACCCTACATGCTTAAGCAGGGGCGCTCAATCTCAACCTTTATTAGCTAACGATAACAATCTTCCTGGATACATTTCAGGTTTAGGCTGCTAAACATATTGCATCCCTCAGGCTGAGCAGGGTCGTGTTTTTGTCCCATGATTTCACTGGAATAAGGAAGCCACAAATGCACTAGAACGTATATAGGCTCAACTAAACATTTGGGTTTTCATGCAATTATCAACACAATTCTAACATGGAATCCTAATTTGCTTTTACCAAAATTTTCTAAATTAAGTCCTAAGTAATATTTTTGGTATGCAAATTTTTTTTAAAATTAATCTAAATTAAGACTCTAAATTTTCTAATATGTAACCAACCCCCTACCCCACACTTAATTAATGCAATGTCCTCATTGCATATTATGCATGATAAAAACATAAAAAGAGAATAAAGAGGGAATTGGAACAAACTCCCCTGGGATAACAGTCGATAGGTTGGTCACTTTCATTTTAGCTCCAACTTCAGTTGACTTTAGACATGGGAACATCTCATCCATATCTTGGGTGTCAAAATATCGTGTGGGTCGCTCCAAATACGCAGAAAAACAGTGTAAGATCTTCAGGAATCAATATGGGAAGAATAAATGGTCAAGTGGTACTCTTATCAGCATCAGATCAGCAGTCCCCTTTGTTTAAAAATGAATGACTCGTCGAGTCATATATGTGACTCGTCGAGTATAAGCGCGGACATCTTCGTATGTGTGAGAATACTAGGCAACTCGTCGAGCTAGTTTAGTGCACTCGTCGAGTAGACCGCTGGACGAAAAAATGGCATTCTGCATTTGTTCCAGCCTCCAATAAATCTTCAAAACTTTCTCCTCACTTCTGGACTTACTCGCTAATGTCCCTAAGGACCGGACTCAATACTTTGACTCTAATGCTTCCCTCTCTTGACTCTCTATCACTCTTATAACCCTTTTGACTCTAGAACTTTAACTCTCCTATGCAAGCATTCTTAATTCAATTCTGAAAAATAATCAAGGCAAACACACATTAAACAAAACAGTAAAAAGTCTTAACACATTCAATCAAACCAAATAAAAAACAAAAACATAAAAATAGATATTGAAAATTGTCTAACAGAAAAGCAAATAAATTAATCCTCCTCCTCGCCATGATCCGGTGCTGCTCCACTTCCTCCCGCACCACTCCTTCTTGTACTAATCACCTCGTCCCACGATGGAATATACGGAAAGTTACCGCCATCGATATGCGGTATGTTGAAGTGATCGAAAAGCCGGATATGTGATTGATTGCTAAAATTGATGCCCCGCGCCATTTGATCTTGTAGCCGCCTCATCTCCACATTGTACCAATCCATTGGTACCTCTTCATTATTGTAACAGCCCGGAATTTCAAATACTGATATAATTATGATTTGGGGGTGTTTTAGGAGGGGACTCGGCGAGTTGGAGCCTAGACTCGCCGAGTAGGACCGCAGACTTGGTCGCGGATTCGCGACTGGACTCGACGAGTCCAGATATGGACTCGGCGAGTCGACGCTGTTCAGCAGAAACCCTAGCCGTTTGGTTTTGGATCGTATATAAGGCCTCTTAGGCCGTCAATGTCCGTCTTTTGGCCGATTGAGAAGAACCCTAATCGTTGTGGACGTCTAGAGCAGGAGAGAAAGCTTTTGGAACCTTGAAGAATTTGTTAGGCAAGAAGAAGAAGAGTTTTGGTCAAAGGAATATCAAGGGGATCGAGTTCTGAGGTTTGGAGACACAGAGAGGGTGTTATTCAGGTAATATTTCGGATCATTTCTGCTATATTGATGTGTGCACGATTTTAGGGTTTATGAAACCCATTTGGTGATTAGAGGGATTATTATATTGTTACCCAAGTGTTTGTAACCCAGTAATAGGATGGTTAGAGGCCCAGAAGGTCCCATGATTGTGTATTTCGGGACCATACGTATTTCAGGAAGCAGTTGCTCGTCTGCATGGCATAGACTCGCCGAGTTGTTCTTCAGACTCGGCGAGTAGCTTGAAGATTCACTGGGACTCGCTGAGTTGTTCTTCAGACTCGGCGAGTGGAGTCGGGGTGGCCCCGCGATTCTTCCAGGAGTGACTCGTCGAGTCAAAGAGGATACTCGACGAGTAGAAGGGGAATCTTAGAGGATTGAAGGACGACCAGACTCGCCGAGTCGCCAGGGAACTCGCCGAGTCCAGTCGAGCTGACAATGGACTGTTGACCAGAGTTGACTGGTGTGATTTCTTAGGGTCAGTTAACGTGGAAGATAGAAGTATTAAAAAGAGATATATGATGAGACAGGGAGCTTGTAGCTCGGAGGATCAAGTGCAAGAGATTTCAGGAGTTGCTATCTCCCAGTGACCGCGAGGTGAGTCTTCTCACTATACTGTACCCGGAAGGGTTTGACTGTGTGACCGGAAGGTCGGATATGATATGTGATATGTATGCTATATGTGGTAAGATATTTGTTATGTGTGCTATGTATGTTATGGGCCGGAAGGCGATTATATTATGGGCCGGAAGGCGATATGATGTGTGATGGACCGGAAGGTCGGCGTGGGTAAGGCCGGAAGGTTTACCCAGCAGGGACGGAAGTCCCCTGAGACACATGGACCGGAAGGTCGGGCCTGGAAAGGCGTATGTGCGTAAGTTGTATATTGGGGAACTCACTAAGCTTCGTGCTTACAGTATTTATGTTATGTTGTTTCAGGTTCTTTCAGTAACGCGGAATGGCATCGGCTCGATTGTACACACCGAGGAAAGAGTTGTATTTTGGAGGATCCTGGTTGTCTATTCAAATGAAAATGGAACTATGTTTTGTAATTCGAATATGAATAAGATTTTAAACAAGTGTTTTAATATTAAATTGATTATGTAAAAGAAAAATTTTGCTTGAAAATCCACGGTGTTACAATTGGTATCAGAGCCTTGGTTTGAGGGATTCGGACGCGCCTACGGGTGAGTCTGGACTCAAACTGAGGAATTAAGAAAAGGTTTTCAAATAAATAGTTTTCTAAAAGTGAATAAGAGTTCAAAGAGAAAGCAAGAAAGAGCAGTGTGTACAATCAGCCAGAGCCAAACGGTGATTTCCCAAAATACCCTTACTTTTGTATTATGAAATATCTATTATGCACTTTATGAGACATTATTGCATGCTAGAGACAGGCTAGGTATTTCACATCTTAGGACTAGAGTGGCCTGATTTGTGATGCCTTAGTCTAGGGTTTGCTGTTATATGTGCGTTATGCTTTTGTGTGTATGTGATGAGTGAGAGTATCTAGTTAGAACGCACAAGGGGTAAAGCTACGGGGTACGGAGGTACTTCTGAGGATGAGCCGAGAAGGTGGAGCTACCACAGGAGGGGAGTCCTATGTATGCTTCAATGCTCGAATGCTGCTTGCTTTGTGCTTTGTGGAGTTATCGATGATGGGAGTCAGCTACTAAGTGAGTATGACGATACTCAGGAGGTAGAGGGCTGGCATCATTAGGAACTCTTCAGCAGCTGATAGCAAAGAAGTGGGAGGACAGCGGAAGGGACTAGGGAGTAAACCTAGCCAGATGAGTGCGCTGGTAGAGTAGAGGATTTCGCTGGAAAGCGAGCACGCGCGATGAGATGGGTGAAAGAGCAGGTTTATCAGCTACTTAGGAACTCTGGGATGGTCCGTGTGGAAAGTATGGGTAGATGTGGCAGGTAGTATGGGCCCGTACTACTGAAAGCAGAGGACCCATACTTGATACAGGGGGCATTCTGAAGGTCCTAAGGAACAGATTGAGGGGTGATGTTATAGTTCGGATACCATACATCGGAGCGGATACAGAGTGATGTTATGGTCCGGGCACCATACATCGAAACAGATTGAGATAGATGTTGTGGTCCGAGTGTTATACATTGGAGCAGATTGAGGAGTGGTGCTATGGTTCAGGTACCATACACTGAAGCATGTTGAGGAGGGATGTCATGGGATGAGTACCATGGTTCGTAGTGGATGATGCTTGTGGCTATCTTGTTATCCGGTTATCGATCGGACGAGCACGAGCGAGCGGGATGCGAGGATTCGCGAGATCCTGCGTGATGAGGTTGCTGCATGGTTGCGGGCTGAGTCGCCAGAATTGTTTGGGTCGATCAGGACCACTATGATTGAAGTAGTTTGATGAGCGATATGCGGCTTTCGCAGAGACGGCTGCCGCGGCGGTTACAGCGGCTGTAGCAACGGCAAAGAAAGGGGCTAGTCGGGGTTTTCAGTATCGGGACTTCTATTATGCGAAGCCTCCCACATTCGATGGAGTTCAGGACTCGATTGTTGCTATGAGATGGTTATCAGACATGGAGGGGTGTTTCTCCACGAGTTTATGCCCTGCTGATCAGAGGGTGGGGTGTGCTCTGAACCTATGGAGGCTCGGGGCGAAGGATTGGTGGAGATTGACCACGAGGTCATTTTCCGATGCGCAGAGGGCTGCGGTTTCATGGGATCAATTCAGAGGGATGTTCAGTACTCGCTATGTTCCGCGGGATGAAAAGGAGAAATTGGCTCGGAAGTTCCTTGAGCTGAAGCAGGATTTGGAGTCGGTGACTGAGAGCACCGGGATGTTTATTTAGGGGGCGATGTTTTGCCCTGAGTTCGCTTCAGAGCAGGCTCAGATGTCCCGATATCCGAGTATACTCAAGGGGGGGGGGGGTATCAGACAGTTCGTGTCTGCGCAGAGGTGCGAGACCGTGTTGGAATCGCAGGAGGCCGCCATGTGGCGTGAGTTAGAGGTTGAGTTGCAGTTGCGTGAGATGAGGCAGGCCCCGATGCAGTCGCAGTCGGCGCCGAAACGGTCCATGACCGTAGACGTTAGAATGGGGGATCGGAGCGGTCACACTTGTGGGAAGTGTGAGAGAGATGGCACCGGAGTTTGTTGGCCCAGTGGTGCATGCCGCAAGTGCGGAAAGGAGGGGCATGGTGCACGGGATAGTTGGCAGTCAGTGCCAATTCGGGATTTGAGGAGGACAGGATGAAGCGGAGCCCCAGAGGGCTCAGGGTCGTGTTTATCTGCGTGCGACAGAGGGAGACGGAGCAGTGCCGGAGACAGCTGCGGGTATGATGCTTTCATGATGTCTTAATTGTCTGGCATTGATTTGGCGTATTGTTGTGCTGGTATCTTGTATGGATTTCGATGCGGTATTCTTTGTTTCGCGGGTCTGGCATGGTTATGGATTGGTGCTTCAGGTTTTCGCTTTGGCATTCGTTATTCCCTGATGGTTGGGTATGGTTATAATTGGTGTTTTAGTGTCAGTAGTCTTGTGCGGTTTTCGATGTGGTGTTCATCCTTTGGGCAGATTGTGAGTTTGGTTATGGGTTATTGTCGAGGATTCCTTTGGTTATCGTTCGTGGGGGTTGATAGTGGAGATGCGGCACTGGATTGAATGACGGGTAGCATCTGCAGTTGTGGAGTGGATAACTGAAAGATCGGATTCTTTTGAGCGGATTGGTCAGGGAGGAGATGTGTTTTGCTGAGGGTTGCTTACGCTTGTGGGAAGCAGTCAGTGGGTAAATGTTCTCCTTGTGCAGGATGGTTCTGAAAGGTCGTTAATGACGATCGGTGGCAGTTAGTCAGTGCTTTAGTGGGGGAGAATTGTAAAATTCTCCGGGAGATCGATGAGTATGTAAGGGTGCTTAGCTGTTGGGATTCAGCAGTGGTTGTCAGCGCAAAGTATAGGCCGACGAGAGCGAGTGTTGAGTATGCGGGGCGAGATACAGACCTAGGGCATTTGATTGTGGAGGCCTGAGAGGAGGTCGGGATCAAGCCTGAGTAAGTAATCGGAATTTTGCGATCAGAGTATTGGTACGTTTGAGGTACGTGATGGGTTGTACTGCATTAATCCCACGGGATTATGTTGTGCATGTTTCTAGAGCTGGAACCGGAAGGTTCCCAGAGTTAGAACCTGAGGGTTCGCAGAGTTGGGTGTACGGACCCACAGAGATATAGCCTCGAGTGGCTAGTATGTGTTATGAGAGTCGGTCCAGTTATGCTGGAGACTCTGTTGGTATTGCTGGATCAGTTTGAGATTGCGGATTGTGTATGTTGCAGTGGGATTGCATTGGAAGGTCTGGCCCGGGTTAGTGATCTTGTTTAGCTGAGGCAGTGATTTTGATGAGTGGAGAGAGTGCATGGGATTGAGAGCCCCTGCAATGGGAACCAGAGTATGTGAATAGCGGTTACGCAAAAAGGGTGGTGTCGCTTGGGGCGAGCACTGTGGCACCGGTTGGAGTGGCATTATGGCCAAGAGGGTTCCTTGGAAAAGGAAAAGAGAAAGGTGTGTAACTCCGAAGGGGAGTGCAAGTCCACGAGAAGGAAAGCCGCAGAGCAGAGTTATGGTTAGAGTATTTCGGGTATGCCTTTGAGCATCGTGTTCGCGGCAGCGAAGTAGGAGCCCATCCGGTTTGGGATGTCTGTTGAGGCTCAGAAGGGATGCAGGGGGAGAGAGAATCTTAAATTCTCAGTGTGACTCTGATCAGAGTGTAGGGTGGATGTAGTGGTTCAGCTTGGGAGATGTTCGAGGATATCATCAGTGTATCGGGTCTTTCCACCTGCGGGTGCTGGGACTAGTTCAGTAGGTGTATGTGATGGCAAGAGGAGAACTTGTGAGAGTTACTCTGGGAGTGAGAATGGATCTCTCAGTTGGTCTGGGATGGACAAAGCGGACTTTGGATCGGGGATCCGGTGGTTCATGGTTTCCTAACCCTTATTGGTCGAGTGATTGTTGGGATTTAGAGCAGAGTTGCATCTTGGGTAATTCTCGGTTACAGAGAGAGATGGACAGTACAGAGATTGGGCTTCAGTCGACAGAGCAGATTCAGCAGATGAGACAGAGGTTATTGACCGCCCAGAGCCGACAGGAAAGTTATGCAGACAGACGCCTATCCGAGCTTGAGTTTCAGGTCAGCGACTTCGTATTTTTGATGGGGTGCTTCGATTTAGGAAGAGGGGTAAATGGGGGGCCCCGGTATGTTGGGTCTTTTCGTGAAGGTGCGAAGGTAGGAAGGGTGGCCTATCGTTTGGAGCTGTCAACGGAATTGGGACGGATCCATGACACTGGTATGTGTCGCAGTTGAAGAGGTGTATAGCGGATGAGTCAGCAGTGGTTCTACTAGAGAACGATTAGGTGGATGCGAGCCTGTGTTACGTCGAGAGGCCAGTGGCCGTCGGAGATCGGAAGATCAAGGTTCTGAGGAACAAGGAGATACCTCTGGTATTGGTTCATTAGCGGTCTCGGGAGAGGTCGGTAGTGTCTGGGGAAGCCGAAACGTGAGATGCGGGAGCAGCAGCCAGAGCTATTTTCAGGGTGAGACTTCGAGGGCGAAGTCTAGTTCTAGTGGGGGAGAGTTGTAACAGCCCGGAATTTCAAATACTGATATAATTATGATTTGGGGGTGTTTTAGGAGGGGACTCGGCGAGTTGGAGCCTAGACTCGCCGAGTAGGACCGCAGACTTGGTCGCGGATTCGCGACTGGACTCGACGAGTCCAGATATGGACTCGGCGAGTCGACGCTGTTCAGCAGAAACCCTAGCCGTTTGGTTTTGGATCGTATATAAGGCCTCTTAGGCCGTCAATGTCCGTCTTTTGGCCGATTGAGAAGAACCCTAATCGTTGTGGACGTCTAGAGCAGGAGAGAAAGCTTTTGGAACCTTGAAGAATTTGTTAGGCAAGAAGAAGAAGAGTTTTGGTCAAAGGAATATCAAGGGGATCGAGTTCTGAGGTTTGGAGACACAGAGAGGGTGTTATTCAGGTAATATTTCGGATCATTTCTGCTATATTGATGTGTGCACGATTTTAGGGTTTATGAAACCCATTTGGTGATTAGAGGGATTATTATATTGTTACCCAAGTGTTTGTAACCCAGTAATAGGATGGTTAGAGGCCCAGAAGGTCCCATGATTGTGTATTTCGGGACCATACGTATTTCAGGAAGCAGTTGCTCGTCTGCATGGCATAGACTCGCCGAGTTGTTCTTCAGACTCGGCGAGTAGCTTGAAGATTCACTGGGACTCGCTGAGTTGTTCTTCAGACTCGGCGAGTGGAGTCGGGGTGGCCCCGTGATTCTTCCAGGAGTGACTCGTCGAGTCAAAGAGGATACTCGACGAGTAGAAGGGGAATCTTAGAGGATTGAAGGACGACCAGACTCGCCGAGTCGCCAGGGAACTCGCCGAGTCCAGTCGAGCTGACAATGGACTGTTGACCAGAGTTGACTGGTGTGATTTCTTAGGGTCAGTTAACGTGGAAGATAGAAGTATTAAAAAGAGATATATGATGAGACAGGGAGCTTGTAGCTCGGAGGATCAAGTGCAAGAGATTTCAGGAGTTGCTATCTCCCAGTGACCGCGAGGTGAGTCTTCTCACTATACTGTACCCGGAAGGGTTTGACTGTGTGACCGGAAGGTCGGATATGATATGTGATATGTATGCTATATGTGGTAAGATATTTGTTATGTGTGCTATGTATGTTATGGGCCGGAAGGCGATTATATTATGGGCCGGAAGGCAATATGTTATGGGCCGGAAGGGGATATGATGTGTGATGGACCGGAAGGTCGGCGTGGGTAAGGCCGGAAGGTTTACCCAGCAGGGAAGGAAGTCCCCTGAGACACATGGACCGGAAGGTCGGGCCTGGAAAGGCGTATGTGCGTAAGTTGTATATTGGGGAACTCACTAAGCTTCGTGCTTACAGTATTTATGTTATGTTGTTTCAGGTTCTTTCAGTAACGCGGAATGGCATCGGCTCGATTGTACACACCGAGGAAAGAGTTGTATTTTGGAGGATCCTGGTTGTCTATTCAAATGAAAATGGAACTATGTTTTGTAATTCGAATATGAATAAGATTTTAAACAAGTGTTTTAATATTAAATTGATTATGTAAAAGAAAAATTTTGCTTGAAAATCCACGGTGTTACAATTATCAACCGGAATCACCGGCGGCTCTTCCTCCACATCCCACTCCCTCCTCGATCGGACCCTCCTTCCCGGTGCTTCGGGACCAACTACCGGATCATCATGCGGGATAGCATAATGACCACCACCATAGTCTTTAATAATCCTGGCCCGCCGGAAAAGAATTGGATTGAATGGAGGCGTAGGAATCATCGTCATAAATTTCCATGCACCACGGGTCATCAACCCAAACGAGTTGGCTAGCCGGGTGACAAACATACCACCATTAATTCGAGAAGTTTTGTGATCCTTGACCGCACCCTCCGATAGATATGAAGCCAAACACCATGGAATATTGCAAAAAATGACGGGTGTGATAATGCTCCATAAATAGAAGACATCAAGGTTAGAAACCTTGTCATCATCCTTCCTTTGGTTAATAGTGGATGAAATGAGACGATGAATAAGGCGGTGTGTAGGCGATCGAATGTTCCCCTCTTGCGCCGATTTCGGAATATAAACTTTGTTGCCAATCGTGTTCCACCACCCCGTGCTCGTAACTCCATCGGGAAACACCATGTGGGATTGCTCCAAAAAGGCCCGAAAGATATCTGTTGAGACCAAGGGCTGGTCATAAATTCCCAATCGACAGGCAAGGCCGAGCACAGAACATTGATGAAATTCACCCCCAAGGCAGAAACTGAAACTTGCTGGGTGATAACAATCCACTCCCCCCGTGAAAGATACTATGGAGAAGAACTCTAGGCATAGCTCCAAATACACCGGCTCTTGAATTCAAAAGACCCGGCTCCACCCCTCACAAATCATCGTTTCTCCTTCGTGGGTAAACTCCTTTAAAAGATAAGGAGCTAACTCCTCTTCATAGTGTACATTTTGCAACCAATCCCAATCTATCCTATTGGGCACGTATATTTCTTTCTTCCTTATGTCGGCTAACTTCTTCTTCCACTTCTGCATTGTTGAAGCGGACTCAATTTGTGGGAAATTCAACCAAGGAAAGTCCCCTTGGTGTCCCCCAGAACTTTGCCCCCTGCTGAACATTCTTTCTGCAAAACAAAGATACAAAACCCAGAAACATAGATTATAATTAAAAGACGTCATGCACATGTTCCCCGACTCAACTCGTCGAGTCCATGTACGACTCGGCGAGTCGCAAGAACTGCACGAGTTAGTCGGCGGGTCGGTCTAAATTGGACCAGGAAATCTCAAAATTTCTTCCAGGGTTTTGTCTAGACATATGTATATAAGGTATTTAGGCAAGAATAAACATGCAAAACATCATAATTCATGAAAAATCGAAACCCTAGAAATTTAATAACTTTCAAAATCGGTTTTTTCTATGCAATTTCCATGATAGATAGCCTTAGAATCATGCTTTTAACAGAAAAGAGGAAGAAATTTGTTACCTTTTTGTGATGGAACTTGAAAAAAATTGAAGAACAATGAAGAGTAAGATGAATGCTTGAGAGGGAATTGAGAGAGAGGCGCACGGCGAGTGTGTGTAAAAACTGATTCTTTTAGGGTTAAAACCCTAGTTACCAGTTGTAAAAGTAATTCTTTTTATTATTTTTTTCTGTGAATAATACCGACTCGTCGAGTCGGCGTCAGACTCGGCGAGTCTGGTCACGATGCCATTTTTTTCTGAAATCTATATGTACTCGTCGAGTCATCAGCAGACTCGGTGAGTCTCTTGCAAACAATTCAGATTTTTTTTAAAATTCTTGTCATTTATTAAGAAAAGAAAATTTATTTCACCCCACACTTAGTCCATACGCACTCTCAAGCAAACATGTTCGATGATTTGGAAGACTAAAATTCTAAAAAAACGAAAAAAATTTCAAACAAAACTCAAAAAGGTAAAAGAAAGCAAACTCTAAACAACGGGTTGCCTCCCGCCAAGCGCTTCTTTTTAAGGAGTCGTTAGCTGGACTCCTTCCCGTCTACGTCTCGTCATCTTCCAGCATTGGGAATGCACGCCTAGTCTCTTGTGGTTTGTACTTCGTTTTGTAAGCGTGCAACTTCTTTTTGTAAGCCCGTTTTACTTCCTCTCTCTTCTTTTTCATAACATCATTCTCAGCTGCTTGGGCTTCCATTCTCCTCTTTTTCTTCTTCACCCCATTCGTTTTCACCTTCTTTTGCACTTCTTTTCCTTCAAACTGAATTACTTCGTATTTTGTGAAGGTGCGTGCTCTAGGTTTGGTAATGGATGGTTGATCAGCTTTCACACTCCTTTCTTTTGCCTCCCCTTCTTTTTCTATGCTCACCCCATCTTCAAGTGTAATTGCATTAAGACATGCTATATAGGCGTGTTGAACTTCCGTATCTATGTCTTCTTTTTCTGTTTGTTCTCCTAAAGAATGAGGAAAAATATCTAAATCCAGACTATACAGAGGACTAGCAACAAACAAATCTAAATCGCCCAAGTTGTTATCAAATTCGACTGGACTCGTCGAGTCCAGTAAAGTGACTCGGCGAGTCTGATCGTACTCCATCATTTCTTGGGTGTGTTCTGAGTCGGCTCCTTCCAGTAGCTTTTCTAACTCCTCCAAGTCCTTGTTAGCATCTCCATCCTCTCCAGAATGTAGCAGAAACTTGCTTGGATCTTCTTTTTGCAAAAGTGCAAGCTCTTTCTATAGTATCTCATCCTCCAAATGGATAAATGAGATTTCTTCCTTTATTTCCTCTTCTTGTTTGGCTTCTGGTACAACTCTAAACATTGTGGATTCGCCACCTACCCTTAATGTTAGTGTAGACTCACATACATTAATTAAGGCACATGCGGTGTTTAAAAATGATCTCCCTAAAATGATTGGAATTTTGGGGTCTTCTTCCATGTCAACCACCACAAAGTCTACCGGAAATATAAACTTGTCAACTTTTATATGGAGATCCTCACAAACGCCTTGTGGATGAATTATTGTCTTGTGTGCCAAATGGATCTTCATATTTACCGGTCTTGGCTCCGGTAAATTCAACCTTTTAAAGAAAGAGAAAGGCATCAGATTGATGCTTGCACCCGAGTAGGTCAATGCTTGGGTGACAACTTCATTACCAAACTGGCACGAAATTATAATATTCCCCGGATCGCCTTTCTTTTCGGGTCGCTCACCCAATAGTATCTCCGCGACTTCAGCTAAATCTTTCCTAGCAGCAAAAAGACCTTTTAGCAAGTTGAAGTATTTGGGTGTCTGGAGCATCGTTTCCACAAATGGCACATTAACTTGTAGGGCTTTAACATGCTTCATGAAGGTTTTATATGCTTCAACTTTTTCCGCAGGCATGACTTTAATTGGGAATGGCAAAGGAGGATTATATGGCTTTAAAGGACTGACAGTTTTATCATTCATGCATGGACTCGTCGAGTCTACTAGAGGGACTCGGCGAGTCAGATCGGGTTTTGCTGGAGCCGACTCTTCTGCCCTTTCTGTCTTCCTTTTGGAGATTCTCAGTGTATCTGTGAATATTTCTTCCTTGCTGGAGGTCACCATGACCGAAATCTCTAAATTTCTTGACCATAAACTCCTTTTGAGAAGGTTTACGGTTTGCTAGATGGTTTGGAACTTTAATTGACAAATCCAAACATTGACTGCGGTGATGCACTAGTCTCAGAATACTCAGAATAGACCCTAAACAGTGCTAAAAGATAGCAACACGAGTCTAACTTTTATATATTTGAACATTTATACAAGCTAGAAATTTCGGGTTGTCACATCATCCCCCCGTTAGAGAGAAGTTTGTCCCAAAATTAGAGTTTAAGCTATTAAGTTAATACGAGTAACTAAGCGAAAAGATGAGGATATTTCCGTTCCTCTGATCCTCGTGCCACCAAGTGAAATTCAGGTCCTCGCTTGGTATACCAGTGAACCTTTCACTATCAGGACACGCTTTTGCTTCTTTTGTTTGACTTCACTGGGATGATACTTCTTCCTGGTCGAATGTGTGTTGAGTGTTTTTGTGGTCTGTGAATATAGTATTCTTTTTACCATACATGTAGTGTCTCCAGATCTTCGGAGCAAATACCACTGCCCCTAACTGTAGATCGTGTGTTGTATAGTTGGCTTCGAGTGTCTTAAGCTGACGGGAGGCATAAGCAATGACCTTTCCTCTTCGCATAAGCACACAACCAAGCCTTGGTTGGATGTATCGCAACACACAACGAAATGTTCTATCCCTTCTGGGAGGGATATTATCGGTGCGGTGCAGAAGGCTTGCTTCAGCGTTTGAAACACTTTCTCTTGCTTCTCTTCCCAATCAAATGTTCTATCCCTTCTAGTATGTAATATGTTCTCTTTGTTTCTTATATAGTATGTTCGTTCCGTTTCTCATATAGTATGTTCGTTCTGTTTCTCATATAGTGAGTTTGTTCTATTTCTCATATAGTAAGTTTGTTATGTTTCTCATATAGTAAGTATTAACTCATGTATGAACTGACTCTTTGTGTGTTTCATTGTACTAGAAGTAATGAGTAGTATCTTCCTAAACTATACCTATTATAGTTCACTAGTAGAGTTGTTTGTATGACCAAGTGTATTGAACTGAGATAAAAGATTTTATGTCTTATACATATTTACATAATATATAACTAAGGATCAAACGACACTCGGACAAATAACAGGGTACTCTAAGTCCACAATCAAACGAGGAACATGAAAATAAAGTAAGTTATCAGTCCTAACTCCTTCCAACCTTACTTATATAACTATATATATGCATTAGACATGGTTTTGACAATATATAAGTTTAAAAGAGTTAAAAGCAACGTTTGACATGTAAGAACAAGTTTGATAAAGAGTTTAACATGTAAAAGAGTTTGATAAACATTTAAAGTAGTTTGTTTGATAAAACAGCTTAGCAAATCCATTGTTTGTTAGTTATTAATCACATGTGATTGATATAAAAACTATAATATTTCAAATTGTATTCCCCCCCCCCCATAAAAGCATTTAAAATCATTTAAAAGATAGATTAAGGGGTATGAACTCACCTGTAGTGAGTGGTTTGGATGAATGAGTGGTATAGGATGCTAAGTGCCAAAGGAAGACTTCAGCACACACACGGATCCTATTTATCATATAATGATACATATAAGCATGTAATTAGTGTTTTAACAACTAATCATAAGAGATAACACCCTAATAGACTAGGAAACTCTTAGATTGAAGGGATATAATCACATATGATTGCATAACTAAGGTGTATGGCCAACCTTTTGAGTTTACAGTCCAAAGAGGTATGACCTAGGGAGTTCACGGTCCAAGTGTTCACGGTCCTTGGAGTTTACGGTTCTTGGGTTCATGGTCTAATGACGTTACGGTCATGGAGTTCACGGTCTAAGGAGATCCAACCGCAACTCACCAAATCTTTCACAAATGATGGTTTTCAAGGGCTTCAATCAAAGGAATCGATTATCGGGACCATGCTTAGCCTTAGGAAGGGTAAAGGCTATAAGAACACCCTTTATAAGGGTTTACGGTCTATGAAGATGCACTAGACCGTAAACACCTTTTGTTCTTGAGTTTCTTGATGTTTTCTAGGTGTTTAACAAGTGATTCAAGTATATAACAAGCTAAGGGTAGTGTACTTACTTATTAGAAGCTTATAAGGGTGATTAGGATCCAAGAACACTAGTGTGTGTTCTTGGTGAAATGAAGAACACTTTGAAGATCTATCAAAATGAAGAGATTTCATGGATGAGATCACGTATAATCACTAGATATATAAGGATAATCACCAATCAAGGGAAGAAATACTTATAATCTTGAAGATCTAAGAGAAAAGTCGGATGATACTTGCGAGAGAATCGGTTCTAAGGCTTGAAAACTGAAAAGAATGGTTGAAATGATCAACCATTATATATATAAGGAGCAGTTTACGGTCACCATGACCGAAATCTCTAAATTTCCTGACCGTAAACTCCTTTTGAAGAGGTTTACGGTTTGCTAGATGGTTTGGAACTTTAATTAACAATTCCAAACATTGACTTGTGATGCACTAGTCTCAGAATACTCAGAATAGACCCTAAACAGTGCTAAAAGATAGCAACACGAGTCTAACTTTGATAGATTTGAAAGTTTATACAAGCTACAATTTCGGGTTGTCACATCTTCTTTGTTGCATACATCTATCTTCCGAAAAGACTCATTTGTTTTAGGATTTTTAATTATGTCATCTCTACGTATACCAAAGCCATGTGAAAATGAATAATCATCATAAAATGTATAAGCATCATCGGGTGTATCAAAAACCTCTCCCAATATCCTTTCATCATTAACATCATCTTCGTCAACATCAATGTTCACTCTGAAATTGTTAAGTTCTCCAGAGTCATATGTTGCTTCCACAAAATCATTTGTGTCAACATTTTCATTTATATACGGTTCTATAGCATTATCAGCTGCTTCGGTTTCAAACATCATGATCTGCACAAAACCACAAGTAAAAGACAATGATAACTTGACCGTATTAGAGATAGCCTAACTTTTTCATTATATCAAAAGCAATAAATTCAACTAAATTTGATCAAACAAAATCAACTTGGATAACAATAGAACATATAAAATAAAAATTCAGATGATAAACAAAATATATGGAAAATTAATAGTTGAAAGTGAAATCATTGGTAAATTGCGAAAAGTGTTATAGCAAACCAAAGAAAAGAAATAAACTTCTTGGGCTGCTGCAGCCTCAATTTATCGTTTTTTTCTGGGAATCACGATTTCTATGATTTTTTTTTTCTGTTTGAAATCGATTTCTCAACTCTCTATGAATTGACATCGTTTTTTTTTTCTAACTTATTAAATTGAAATCGTTTTTTTCTTACATGAAACTCTGAATTCAGAGAAATCGTTTTTTTTTGGGAATTACGATGACTTGAAATTCCGATTTCAAAGAAATCGTTTTTGTAATCGTGTGTATTTTTTTTCGTTCAATCTCATGGAGTATGGAAACAACGTGAATAAGGAAACACATATTGGAATTGTTTTTTTTTTTCCAGAAAATTAATCATTAAGCAAAACTATGTAGTTTTAATGAATGAGTACCTAAGCTTATATACCCTTAAAGGTATATTTACTTTTCCCATATATATATATATATATATATATATATATATATATATATATATATATATATATATATATATAATATTTAAAGAAAAAACAATTTATTATTTAAAACAGTGAATTGCTAGCTTTTTAAAACTAAATTTTGTGTCTTTATATCAAAACTTGAAAATGTCGTATACAACTATCTGTCATTTATTTATTATTTATTATTAATAATAAAAATTAGTAATAACACAAAAGACAAAATTTGTCATTTATTTGTAAATCTATTATTCAACTATCTTCCTTAATTTTAATCTGGGTTATTTATAATTTTAGTCAAACTAAAAAACCATCTTATCAAAGAGACAATTTTTAAAATATTCAAAAAAAAATTATTATTTTGTTCCGAAATCAAAAAAGTTTCCTTTAGCTATATGTCAAAACAGTTTATGATTCTAATTTAATTTTCTTTTTACATCCCCTTGTTCCTTTCACAAACAAATAAACACATTTTTGAAGGGATAATGACTTATATGGGTAATTATGTTTCAAGATTGTTCAAAAAATACCATTCAAGTTTGGTGTGTCTAAAAAACACCATCCAAGTAAAGAATTTGTACAAAAAACACCAACGAAGTACATTCTTTGTTCAAATTTGACATTGTGTAACCGACAATTACCGGTAAAAAATAATAAAGGAAAAAAAAACAAGAGTAAATGACTCAAAGAGGTAACGATGCTTCAAAATCGTTCAAAAAACATCTTCCAAGTTTGGTATGTTCAAAAAACATCATCCAAGTAAACTTTTTGTACAAAAAACACCAACAAACTATATGTTTTGTTCAAATATTACCCACCGGTAACTGGCTCTTACTTGTTAAATGATGACTTGGCTTAACTATTATGACATGGCATAATAATTATTGACAAAACAATAACTGATATATTCCTCCTTTAAAACTCGATTTAGGGTTTCTTCATGAACGAATGACTTCTTCTTCTCCTATGATTGCTCTTCTTCTTCTAAAGTGGTGATCTCGAACTCAAGTCCAAAACCTAATTCTTGACTAAAGGAAAAAAGGGCTCCTTTACCCCTCCCTTAATGGGCCTCCCTCCCCCTAAGGCTCAAATCCATAAAAAGCCCTAAAGGGCATCCAAGCCCAACTATAAGGCCTCTAAGGTGGACCTAAGGACCAACTTAAACAAGTCCATGCATACGCCCAACATATGTTGAAGCCTCTGAGATACGGATTTCAAGCAGTATGCCTGACGTACTCCTAGCGTACCCCCAACATACTCTGCTAGGGTCAAGAACCACCAATCTTCCGAAGGCCATAAATTCTTCATTCCAAGTCCGATTTCGTCATTCTTTAGACCCTCGATATGGTTATCTGATGCCTAAATTAGCTCTCGTGGATATAAAGAATGATGAAATCGGACTTAGAATGAAGAAGTTATGGCCTTTGGAAGATTAGCGGTTCTTGACCTTAGTCGAGTACGCTAGGAGTACAACGGGCGTACTAGCTTGACATCCAAATCGTAGAGGCTTCAACATATGTTAGGCGTATGCATGGACTTGTTTAAGTTAGGCCTCAGGCCCACCTAATTGTAGCAAGTCATTTTTTGGGCTTAAGGCCATGTTGGGGGTTCTTAGGCCATATTGGGCCTTAGAGGCCTTATAGTTGGGCTTGGATGCCTTTTGGGGCTTTTTATGAGTTTGGGCCTTAGGGGTAGAGAGGCCCATTAAGGCAGGGGTAAAGGAGCCCTTTTTGTCTTAAGTCAAGAATTAGGGTTTTGGACTTGAGTTCGAGATCATCACTTTAAAAGAAGAAGAGCAATCATAGGAGAAGAAGAAGTCATTTGTTCATGAAGAAACCCTAAATCGAGTTTTAAAGGAGGAATATATCATTTATAATAATTATTATGCCATGTCATAATAGTTAAGCCAAGTCATCATTTAACATGTAAGAGCCAGTTACCAGTGGATAATATTTGAACAAAACATATAGTATGTTGGTGTTTTTTGTACAAAAAGTTTACTTGGATGGTGTTTTTTAAACATACAAAACTTGGATGGTGTTTTTTGAACGATTTTGAAACATAGTTACCTCTTTGAGTCATTTCCTCTTGTTTTTTTTCCTTTACTTATTTTTTACCGGTAATTGCCGGTTACCACATGGCTAAATTTGAACAACGAATATACTTCGTTGGTGTTTTTTGTAAAAATGCTTTACTTGGATGGTGTTTTTTGAACACACCGAACTTGAATGGTATTTTTTGCACAATTTTGAAACATAGTCACCTATATAAGCCATTTTCCCCATTTTTGAATTATCAAGCTCCACCCTACTTCATTTTCAACTCAGTTTTCTCTCATTGATCACTCTTCATCATCATTTTTTTGCTTCTTTTTGTAGAATCACAACAAAGAAAGCAAGACAAACATGTATGTAAATTATGATGTTATTATGCTGCGAATTTTAATTTGCTAATTTTTACCAACCTTTCACATGAATTTAGTCACAAACACAACCATTAACTAATTTTAGCCCACGAAGTGATTTAACTACAAGCAAATTGTAGTATTTCAGCACTTTTATCACCTATAGAAGTGCAAATCTATAAGAGCTTAATCTGTGGAATTATAATAGCTCAAACCAAGTTTCCCCTAAATATAAATATAAATTTGAAAGACCAAAAAAGCAACCACATATCGAATATGTTGGAATTTGGTTCCTAAGAAGTTATAGTAAACTGTTCAGACTGATATTATTAGAAAAACAACCACAAACTCCCTTATTCATTGGCTGTTCTCATTTTGGTTTTGAATAAATCTTCTGGTTTGGGTTTTGAAACAAATATGGAATTGGGTTTTGAAAAA
Organism: Lactuca sativa; assembly: GCF_002870075.4. Taxonomy (NCBI): domain Eukaryota; kingdom Viridiplantae; phylum Streptophyta; class Magnoliopsida; order Asterales; family Asteraceae; genus Lactuca; species Lactuca sativa. The sequence goes on along the minus strand of NC_056630.2, from coordinate 37,761,043 downwards.
TTAGGGTTTCATACGGAAATTATTGGGAGGTCGGGAGTGCTAAGGTTTATGTGCATTTCAAATTTTGAATGAATGGAGTATAGGGATAGGGATTTTGAAATCAAAATCAAGAGAATTATGGCACCGAGATTTGAGGCTGATTGAAGATTTAGAAGAAAATGTCTTCATTTAGAAGAGAAATTCACGACAGAAATATCAAATTGAAGAGTAGTAAATGTATATATAAAGGCAAGAAGGTTACATTCGTAGTTTTACAGTTAAGTTAATTACGCGGGAAAATAAACTGAGGAGGCGAGTGATGACTCTTTTTACGGTGTGGACACCTCAACAAATTTAAAAAAAATAAAAATAAAAATACAAATCATAAAATCGAGCATAATACTATATCAGAGAGAAAAAAAAATTGGAATATTTTTTGTTGGATCATTAATATTGAAGCATTGATCATTTTTATGATCCATCTTTCACTTTTTATGATCCATGATTCAATTTTAATGATCTAAAATTCTTTTTTTTAATTTTTTTCTCTCCGATATAATACTATTCTCGATTTTATGATTTGTATTTTTTTTTAAAATTTTTTTAAGGTGTCCTCACGAGTTTTCACTGAAAAAGAGTCATCACCGGAACTGAACCATATGTATATATATATATATATATATATATATATATATATATATATATATATATATATACTATCTTATAAAAGAAATCTAACTATTTCTAAAAATAGATTGATTATAATAATAATATTTTTTTAAAGACGTCCAAATGATGAAGCTGATAGTACAAGTAACCATTAATAAAATAATATTAAATTTTAACCAGGTTTTGAATTCAAATATTTCTCATCAAATCTCCTTATATTTCTTAGCAATTTGATATGGTTCCCTCAAATCCCGGATTCATTCAAATTTTAAACCCTTTTAGATATCCTTAAATTTAGCATGTTGATTCAAATATCCCTCCCATCGCATAAACCTCTTTGTTCCCTCCCCTACTATAAAGCCCACCGTCCAGGAACATAAAATGACTTCATCTCCCATCTTCCACTATCCCCAACCACCGGTTCTATGACACTGCTTTCTGACGTCTTTCCTTCTAAAAACGACTTCACCACAGGAACCCTAAATTACTTTTGGAAGCTCACCCTCTTCTCATTCTCTATCTTTTTTCTCTCAACTGGCATTTAGAGTTTTGATTTGTCATATGTGACGCCGTCCACCGTGGCCATGACATTTCTTGATCGTTTTTACACCGTCGCTTCCAGTCAAACCCAACCATTCCCAAATGTCGGCCTGATCGATACACACTTTTGTGTCGTTTTCATGGTTATGCCTTCAACCACCTAGCACCATGGTTTCCAACATATTCAGGTATATTTCGAAACTATACATTTATGTATAATATTTATTGCAATTTTGAAATATTTTAAATAGATACTTAGTTTTTGACCGACTTCGATTTTCTAAACATCGAGGTTTAATTTTGTGGAAAGATCTATGTTTGATCTTTTTCATTTTCATGTTTATTGTATCATTTTCCGAATTGAGGATGTTATTACGAAGCTCAAAATCTAGAAGAAAACAATAAGCAATGGGTGACTGGTGAGAGTACAATCCTTCATTTGACCCTAATTACCTTTCTATATTTTTCTTTTTAATCTAGATGACTCTAGGTGGAGTCTATGCTTTTCACGAATAATTTCATTTTGGAACTACCTTTTAGTTTAGTTGTTTTTGGTTCATAAGTCTTCAACCATTTTCGAATTTGTTGTTGTTTTTATTTTATTTTTAGCTCTAATTTGTTTCTTTTAGTGTGATCCAGGTTCAATTTCTTTTGCAACATGTATTGGCTAGAGAGAAGCAAACACAAGAGTGTCCAATACATTAAAGAGAGAAGCAAACGCCCATTTTTCTATTGTTTTCTTTGCTTAATCTAAAGCTCTTTCCAACATCTTTAATTTTCATATTTTTATGATTATATATATGTTTGAGATTTTACTTTTGATTGAATTGATTAGTGTGAAGACTAACAATTATAAAAAAAAAAGATCTAAACTTTGTGAAGAAGATCGATGTTTTGAGGGGTTCATTTTTTTTCTTATTGTGTTAATTTTGGAGGTTTCTTTTTAGGTCCAAAAATCTGGAACGTAACATCCCATGGATGATGAACGAAACACGATTTTAACCCGTAAGTTTATTCCTATCGGTTTACTTCTGATTTGTCATATACTTTTTCTCTGATATTTTAGGTTTAGATTTCCATTTTTTTTTATCATTTTTGTTTTTTGATTCTTGAAGTAAAGAAGAACAATCAAGATCTGTAAATATGTTGTTTGATTTTCCAGCTTTTGAATCTTCATCATGTTTGTAGATGCTTTGGATTTTGGGTTCTGGTTCATTTTGAAATGAAGACCAAGCATTGAACTTGTAAGCATGTTCTTTTCAATTCAATTTATGATTATCATCACTTTTACCCTTTAGTATCTCAGCTTTTAATTCCTTTTTTTTGCCTTACCATCAATTTTTATTTTTTAAATTTCGATTTGAAGAAGAAAAATCTGATTTGTAATGTTTTGTTTGATTTCCCAGGTTAGAAATCTGCAAATATTCATTGAAGAATTCTGAGATGAAAAATTCTAGGAAGCAATAAGGGTTACTTGAACTCGAATGTTATCTCTCATTTTTTGTGCATGTTGGACAATCGGATAAAGTTGCATAGTCATGTAACTTTATAAGTGGACATTTGGCATGGTTACCCTTCTGTAAGTTTGCACAGTCATTTTTCATGCATCTTACACATTTTTCAATAATTTAAACGCCATTAACTAATGTAGTGCTCTTTGACTTGCATTTTGCATATGTATCAACTGTTTCACTAGCTTTTTAGATAAATCTTGCTGCTAATTGGGGAATTGTGCAGGAAGTATGCTGTATTTGCCACTTGTATTTCTATCAGCTGCTTTTGTTTTTTGATGCCACTAACAAGTCTTTGATGATCTTTGGTTTTTTGGGTTATGAAGTTTGATGTGTGTGTGTGTGGTGTCTGTATTAAGTATACAAGTGTGGTTGTGTCTCTTGAGTGTGTATTTGTCGATGTACATATGTGTGTGTGTTTAAAGATAAGATGGGTGAAATGCAGGAAGGACGATGTCAAAAGAATGTATAAGCCAAGAAGAAAGTGGGAAACTTGTACCTATATTATTGAAGGGAGCATGGACGGACCCAAGATTTCGTAGTAGGTGTTACCGGTGACACATTTTTCCTTCTACGTAGTGGCACAAATGTAGAAAAAACGAAAAGTTTGAAATTTTTTACACAGTATCCGGAAAAATAAGGGGTTGCCGGTGTCACTATGAGCACCATAGTGGAACCATCCCTGGAAGGGAGTTAGCGCCATCTGCAGATCATGATTTAGTTTGTAGGATATTCAACTATTTTCATCATAATACTGGTACAATTAGCAATATATGATGTTAAACTGTTAGTGTTGTGAGATCAAGACTAGAGTGTAGATTGAAAAAATTAAATTGTGAATTCTTGATTATAAGATCAAGATTGTCTAATTGAGGTTTTTAAATATGAATTTTGTATCAAAAGCATCCGGTCATTGTGAGTTGAAGTTGCAAACTACGGACCAAAAATAATTTCATATTATTAATTGTAAGAATATGGTTTGTGAATGTATAGTTATTACATAAATATAAGACATTTGATAAGCCTATAACATAAAGGTTGTCAAAATATATTAAAAGTGGTACTTTCCATAGCATGAATATTAACATGATGGTATGTAAAGAATAATGTATGAATTAATTTTTTTATTGTATAATTATATCTCTAATCCACTTTAATTATGTCAAATATGGTGTAATTAATTTCGACACATTGTGATTATAGTACTATGTATGAGATTAGTTATAAAAAAAATAAATATTATAATTGTTTCAAAGTCAAAGGATGCAATCTTCACAATGTTTTCTTTGTCAAATAACTGTATACTTTTAAATTATAATATATAGTTCAATTGTATTTATTTCCATTAGTTTACTATTTGTTAAAGTAATATCAAGTTTATATTATTATTATTAATATTATTATTATTATTATTATTATTATTATTATTATTGTTGTTGTTGTTGTTGTTGTTGTTACACTTCTTTTCTCCACCTAATAAAATTAACACCAACACATAACTAATAAATATTAATCTTAATTATAAATCATATTTGACTATTTATTGTATATTCATTTGAGATATGATATTTTTACGAATGGCCAAATAATTCACAAAAATAGATTATTCCTCGAAAGAAAATTATTCACCGTCCGCAAAAGAAATTATAACTAACTAATATTTTTTTTGAAATAAAACAAACAATTTAGTTGCCGAAATGAAACTAAGAATGTACACACACACACACACACACACACACACATATATATATATATATATATATATATATATATATATATATATATATATAACATTTAACATTGATATTATGATGTTAAACTAATGAAAAGACTAAGCTAAATATATAAGAGTTTAAGACTTTCATTTGATTTGATGACATTCATATTAAAAATAAGGGAGATAATCCTTGCCAAAAGGAAAGTGTTCACTAAAATAAATATATTTGACGTCTGCGGAAAGAAAGCTAATCATCTATTGAAACTAATCGACGATAGTGAAAAAAAAACTAGCCGTCATATCTAAATTTATAGCATAAAAGTCCAAAGTTAGTAATAAAATCATAAAGAAGACAAACTTTAAGTTTTTTTTTACATAATATTGTTTCTGCTAGGACCACAAAAGTATTAGTGAAGCCTAACGAAAATCTAAAAGGTGATGAAGTTTATACATCAAATGTGGTGTATAAAGAAGTGTTGCACGATTAATAATATATAATTAGTCATGTGTTATTACAAATTTGCATATTTTGTGTATTCTTATAATTCTTTATTTTTGTTTGAATGGCTTAAGCATTTCATATTTAATGTCATCTTGACCAGTTTCTTTTTATCGGTTATTTGATGCATCATGTAACAAATAACACCATAGTTTGATTATTTTGTCTTGGACATATACTTTCTTTTGTAACATAACATTTTTGTAGAGGAAACATATCACCGAAAGAATTTACACGCCCCGCCGCTTTGCGCGGGTACACTGCTAGTGTGTGTGTGTGTGTGTATATATATATATATATATATATATATATATATATATATATATATATATATAGACTTAGGTTATTGTATTCTAACTAGTTATTGTGTGTGTGTGTGTGTGTGTATATATATATATATATATATATATATAGACTTAGGTTATTGTATTCTAACTAGTTATTGTGTGAGTGTAGAAATGATTGTTGACCAATCATTTAGTTATTTTAAGAAACTAATTAATACATATTGTTGAATTAAAGATAATTGAAAAATACCATCTAAATTCATTGTAAGGGTATTTTAGTCAAATAACATAATTTTAAAAAAGAAAAATTGTAGATTTTAGGGAATAACTAATTCTATAAACTTTAAAGTTCTGATTTTTCGAGATAATAATTATATTAATTCGGACATTCTAAAAGAATGTATTCATATTATCTTGAAAAAACCATTCTATTCTGACATAATACTATAAACATATATTATGAAAACTAATATTTATTAATGAATACAAATTTTATATGAAACATATTTTTATGTTTTAGAATTAGTGACTAAATTCATTCTTAAAAGATACAACTATGAACATAAATTACATTCATTCTGAAAGAATACGACTAATGATGGTTAACAATTACATTGACTCTTAAAGGAATAAATTTGAGAATGGTTAAAAAGCAAATAAAAACATTGAAATCAAAGTAAAATACTAATACATTATAAGAGAATATTGTTGTTAATCCATTCTAACAGAATAAAAAATCCATTCTGAATGAATAGCAAATCCATTCTGTAAGAATACAAAGTCATTATCATGCCGGTGGTTTCACATCACTATGTAATTGAATCCTTCCCTGTTAAATGAATCCCAACAAGATCCAAGAAAGTCTTGAAAGCTGGAAACTGTAATTGAATCTGAACGGTAGAATTCTAATTCACTCTGTCTTTATCCCCTTGACAACGGAAAATGGAATCCTATACACTACAAATCTTTTATCTGTTGAACATTATGTGAATCCTGAAAATAATCTTTGTGATGGACTTCTATTGGGTTCTTCATCAGGCAAAAAAGTGGAATCGTGAATTGTCCAACAAAGTCCCCATCTAGATGAACTGGAAACAACAAGTATGGTTCATGTGTCCAAGGTTGTTCCAATGTGGCGTGCCAAATAGAATAGAATCGTGTTAACAAACAAAAAATTATTTGCTCACTCAAACTCAACAAATTTTGATTAAGTGAAACGAAAAGAGGTGATTTTATATTATCACATATATGATTGTGGATATAAATAAGTTACCTTTACTGGAATAATGGCATAATACAACAATGGTTGCAGATTCGGGTGGCTAAACAGGGCGGATACACGAATCTCTTCCTTTACCAACTCCACCTGATCATTATTATGAATCAAAACTTTCTTCATTGCATAAGTGCCATCCTATGGAGATCAAATTAATTCATAACTAGAAAGAAATCAACAGATACAATACAGTTACTTTGAAACCCTAGAAATGGAATCTTAAAATCGGGGATTTCTGTTTACCGGAGATGTGAGAGGGGTCTTTGAACTTCTTAGAGGCCCCACTGGCGGAAGCGTCGGTGAAGGCCTCCCTAACAAGGAAGACGTATGCAAACCCACCCTCACCGAGCTCGCGGACGATCTTGAAGCGGTTGTCATTGAACCAAACGTCAGCGCCTCTATTAACAGCTTTGTATAGGGCGTTTAATCTCGATCCTTTATCAAAGAACACACTACGCAGAATATATATATATATATATATATATATATATATATATATATATATATATATATATATAGAGAGAGAGAGAGAGAGAGAGAGAGAGAGAGTGTGGCGGTAAGGGTGAGGTTAGGAAGAAGAACCAGATACGTGTTTGTATTTGTGTAGTCAATTAGGATTTTAAATCCTTAAACTAGTTTGGCTAAATTAAAGGGATTAAGTAATTAATTATTTAATTATCAAAACAAACTAATAGGTAATATTACAAATTTACCCTTATTTAGGTTTATGACATGATTGACCCACAATCATTTCTGCATCCACATAATAAATACTTAGAATACATGAACCTAACGTGCTCTCTCTCTCTCTCTCTGTATATATATATATATATATATATATATATATATATATATATATATATATATATATATATATATATATATATATATATATATATATATATATATATATATATATATATATATATATATATATATATATATCGCGAAAGGTTATATGGAAAATAAAAAAACCTAAAAATAAATAAAAAAATACTTCAAGATCACAATTTTTTTTAATTTTATATTATGAAAAATCACAGTTTTTTTTTTATTTTTATAAATTCGCTGAAAAAAAGAATTAAAAAATCTATTTTTATTTTTTTGGTTTTTTTTTTAAATCTCAACGAAATTATATAAAAAGTTGTGAATAGTGTTATAACATATTTGGTGTAATACTATTCAACGAATAGGGTGAAAATTAATGAAAATTAAATAAAATAAAATAAAATATAAATAATGAAATTGGGTTGGAAATGTTTTTTTTTTCCTCTAAGATAAATGAAACATACAACGGTTTTGCAATTTTTTTTCTTTTGAATATATGTTGGAAAGTTAGACATGCAGACTTTTTTTTTTCTTTTCATAAACACTAAATATATCATTTTGACTTTTAAATCAACAAGCTTAATCATAGAGCTTTTGTAAGTATGCTAGGTATGGGCAACGGCATAAGGCGTTATGCTGATTTGGCAGCTCCCATAACGGCGCCATAATACCACACCGCCCCCCTCTGATGTTATTTGGTGTTATGTTAAGAAATGTTATCATGGCCACGGGAAGTAACGTGAGAATCAACCAACCAGAAGCTATTATCTCACACTTTCTCTCTCTAACTCTCTTTTTATCTCTTAACATGTTATAACATTTGCACACCATTTCCTACATGGTGTTAAAGATGACATGTAATATAAGTTGACAAATTTTGGGTATGATAATGTTAAATTTAACATTACAAATATTTTTCATGATAAAGACAATAGCCAAAATTTTACAAGTTTTATGTAACTAAAATTAAATACTTATGGGAAGAGTCGGAAACACATATCTAATTTATATATATATATATATATATATATATATATATATATATATATATATATATATATATATATATATATATATATATATATATATATATATATATATATGAAGCTTAGGAATAGTAAACTGGATATTTTTTTGGCAGAAATGGTCCCTGCACTTTGCTCCTCATTCTTTACCTATTTTGACATTTTTGGTCCTTGCAATCAATATTTTTACACTTTTTAGGAACCTTCTAATATTTAAAGTTTGGCCACAAAACTTTAAAATTTTGACATTTTGGTCATTGCAATCAATATTTTTACACTTTTTAGGAACCTTTTAATATTTAAAGTTTGACCACAAAACTTTAACGGTTTGACAACTTTGATCCATTTTCTAAAAATTTGCTAATTCCTACCCTTTTAATTCTTTAACCATTTTGAAACTTCTGATCCTTGCAGTCAAAACTTTTACATTTTTTCATAAAAACATGAAAAAAATGGCCCGGGGCAAACTCCGGGCTTTTCATCCTTGCACTTTCTACGTCTGTCATATTTATCGATTCAGAAACAATATTGAAAACATCTGGCCCCCGCGTAGCGGGGGTAACCTTTCTAGTTTTCATATATGACAAAATCTTTTAACCCTATAATGTTTGTTGGCAATATTTAAAACTGTTTGCAATTGTATCTATTTATCTTTTTGAACGAGAAAATGTTATTTTATTAAATATACCAACAAGATGCTAGATTTGTCTATCTAAAATGTTACATGAGAAGGGCAAGAAAAAAGGAAAACGCACCAAACATTTCAATCTACATTCGTTTATATGTCATATTTTATTAATCAAATGCAACTAATCGTCTTTGTTTCTTCAAGAGAAAATGACTCTTGAGGGTAATTAACTTTTGCGTTTGTACTCATTTGGTCACTTTGTTTTTTTTTTGTATTTAATATACCATCGAACTTGTTGTTTGTGTTCACCATAACCCTTTTGATCGGCTTTTGACTTGTGATAGCCGGTCAAAGGGTTATGGTGAACACAAACAACAAGTTCGATGGTATATTGAGTACAAAAAAAGGGACCAAATGAGAACAAATGCAACAGTTGGTTACCCTCCTGATTCATTTTCTCTTTACTCATTTACAGCAAATCCCACGCCATCTCCTACTGATATTAATGACTTTATGAGATTCATTCTTTCTTCTCTTCAAAATATAATTCACGAAGGAACATTATTCATACATGTACAATAATGTAATGCACTTAAATATTTATTAGGGGAATCTTGACTAAGCAGACACATTTCATGACTACATTTACATTTCCAATCAAATGATTTATCGTATCATGGATTCTAGACAAGTTTACAAATGAGTGGAATCACAAGTGTTGTGATTTTTGAGTTTACTTAGCTTTAAGATCGAATTCATGAGATAAGATACAACATAAATATGTACAATATCATGTTGCTTTTGTAGACACATCATCATAATATACCGTGAGATAAACGTTTATGTTGATAAATATACCTCTCATACACAGTCATATCTTTTTTGCAGAGAGATGTTGACAGCTAACCACAGTAAGCATAACATAGACCATGTTTTAACAAGGTTACCCCTTTGAAACGCTCTTCATATACATTATAGCCAAAGAAGGTTGTAGTCTTTGATAATTTTGCAACTTTAATTTCATATAACTTTTCGGGAAAAATGACTTAAGAGGGTAACCAACTGTTGATTTCGTTCTCATTTGGTCCCTTTCCTTTTTTTTTGTACTCAATATACCATCGAACTTGTTGTTTGTGTTCACCATAACCCTTTGACCGGCTATCACATGTCAAAAAGCCGGTCAAAAGGGTTATGGTGAACGCAAACAACAAGTTCGATGGTATATTGAATACAAAAAAAAGGACCAAATGAGTACAAACGTAAAAGTTAATTACCCTCAAGAGTTATTTTCCCTTTCTTCAAACACCATGTTGGGGAAATAGATTTGTTGTAGTGAGATATCATTTGGTTATCTTTCATATGTTGTAGATATATATCCATTAAGGTGGGGTACAATAGCAGTTATATGATTGTTCTGATTGTGAAATGATTATGACCGTTGATTACGCACCATCTACACACGAAATTTCACATCGTTTTCGAGATAGTTCTGCAAATGTTTTTCATGACGGGCTTTTGGGAATCGGAAACATAAAAATATATCATGTTTGTTTAATTGAAATTAAATATTTACTGTAAAAATCAAAGCTTATATTCAATTTTGATAAGGAAAAGACATTTCGTCACCAAAATGTTAGGTAGTTAATAAATGAAATATGAATTTTGCTAGATCAATATTTAATTTGTACATCATGCCCTTCAGACCAATTAAACACCCAAAAATGTAAGGTATCCGCTTTATAGGAGGGTATATTTGCTGAAAATTCGTTAAATTTTTTGAAGTATTACTTAGCACATGTTTTTTCTTACATTTTTTTTTTAAATTTGACGTTTAACTTGTTAAATCGGAGGGAGCTGTGCTGTGATTGCCGTCCCATTTTGTTTGCCAAATCAATATCATCTTAACTTCCCTCTCATTTTTACCGTAGTTGCCTAAAATGTTGTCACACACAAGCAATGGTTTGGCATGTGGTGCTAATTTTTTTATTTAAACGATTTAATACATATAACTAAAAATTTCAGCTATTAAAATTAAAAATACACAACAATCAATTTTAAAAAAATAATAATAATAAAAACTTAAAAATACCAAAAAAAAAAAAAAGAATAATTAAAACTTGTTAAATTTAATTTATTGTTTAATTGAAACGTGTTTTGAGAGTGTTCAAACAATATATGTTATCAATTTATTAAAAAAACAAAACAGTTCCATAATAGTACTATATTTATAAAAAAAAAACATTTTTTATTTTTAAGTAAGCTAACGATCTTATTTAATTATAATCATATAACATAGATATTAGATCTCAAAATTCTAAAATATATTATCTAAAACTAGTTATGGGACTCGTATATTATACGAGTTGATTAAAACAAAATGTTAAATACAAATGATTAAACCGGAAGTGTCTTTGAAAGTAGAAATTGAAATAATTAAAAATTATTAGAAAAAAAAATAAAAACATACAAAAAATAAATAAATTAAAATTATGTATTTAATTGTCTGACCCATGTACTAAATTTGTTAATTATAACAAAATGTTATATACGAATATTTAAACTATAAATTTATGTTAAATTGAAATTGAAATTGAAGTTTGAAAATTAAAATTTAGAATTTAAAATTTAAAAGTTATATAGTTATTATAGTATGTTTAATTTATGGAAACTAAATTAATGATATAATAAAAAATAGAAAATGAAGTAAATGACAAGTGGAAAAATAAATATCTCAAAATTATGAGAGAATAACATTTGCTAAAAAAATATTTTCATTTATTAGGAAGGATATATATATATATATATATATATATATATATATATATATATATATATATATATATATATATATATATATTGTTTTGTATGATATCTTAAAAGAGAAAAGAGAGAATTAAAGTGGAGAGATGAAAGAATTAAATGGAAGAGAAAGGTGATATAGTTCTGCATGACTTGCAAATCTAACCTTTGGAGGAGACTACGCAATGGGGGAGATGGAACCCGATCTTCAATGAAAAATGTAAGAGAGTATAAAGTATTCAAAAAGAATCATGAAGAATATGAGGCCCATCTCCAAGAAGGTACAATTGAACTTTTGAGGAAATTCATGCATGACGACATGGGAAGCAACCTATTCTGCAACCCATCCAACTCGTCCTACTAGTTATATGCTTTGGATGTTTTTATTGGACTTCTCTATGTTTATGTTTATTGTTGTGGTTGATACAAATTAAAATCGAGTTTATTTTTATTATCATATTTTTCTTCATTACGATAAAAAAATCTGAATTCACATTTTAAAAAGTTAAAAAAAAAAAAAAACAATTAAATTATAGACATATTATCAACAACAATCCTTCACAAATCATATCCAACTACTTATTCATCATGAAAACATCAAAATCCGTCGTTAAAGGTGGTCATTGTTAAATCCTTTTACACACATAGTAGTAACGAGATGTTCTTTGTTTTATTGTTGTGTAAAATTGCATGAAATGAAACTTAATAGGCCATGTTTTGTCATAAATGTTAGACATATCAAATTAACTATTTTATATCGCTGCGACACGGTAATATATGTAACTATATATGTTGGAGTCTTCGTTCTGTCATCTCTCCACAACTTTTAGATAGACAACCTTGTGCTCCACATATATTTACATGATATCAGAATCGGCGTCCTGCACCCTTGTGGCTCAACACATCCTTATCTATTCTCATCGAGCCTCCGACTCTAAAGATGAGTGTTAATGTATCCCACACCCTCTTCTCTCCACAAGAGCTCTTTTGGAGAGTTTATCTTGGATTCCACATATATTTACACAAATCACCATATAACCTCACCATTTTTGGTATATATTGATTACCGTGTTATTCTTTGCTATGTGAAATAAGGAGATCATCGAGCCTCCGACTTTGAGGGGAAATGTTAATGTATCACGCACCCCTTCTCTCCACAAGTGTTCTTTTGGAGAGTTTATCTTGGATTTCACATATATTTACACAAATCGCCATATATATAACCTCTCCATTTTTTGGATTACCCCGTTATTCTTTGCGGTATGAAATAAGGAGAACGGGTGGGAATGATGAAGTAAGTAATTTGTTGATTCTTCTTATAGGAGGCAAACTCGTCAATTTGAGATATATATGATATGGGCTGGATTTTGCCATATGGAGAAAAAAGACAATGAAGTCATAATGAAACAAAATGTCAACATTTTCACGATTTCAAAGAAGAATCTTAAAAACAAAGGACTACGAAATTTGGAATAAACACCATTTACCCCACAAAACAAAACCATTATGTTATCATGGCACACATTTTAACCTCATTTTGTAATCATAGATTCCTCAGTTAATTTTATAAATTAAGTATTCGTATGAAATTCTTCCAAGCATACCTCAAAAAATAATCTCTCTCTCTCTCTCTCTCTCTCTCTCTCTCTCTCTCTCTCTCTCTCTCTCTCTCTCTCTCTCTCTCTCTCTCTCTCTCTCTCTCTCTCTCTCTCTCTCTCCAGTTGACTATGGGCTCGGAAGGTATTGTGAAGAAGCCATTGCAATACCCAATTGCTCGTAGAGATGAATCCGTGGTTGATAACTACCATGGTGTTGCTATTTCTGATCCTTATCGATGGTAAATTCACTTTGTTGTATATTTGTCTTGTCTATATTTTACTTTTTTTTAGCACTTCTTCGGGATCATTTTATTTACGAAAAGAATTCGTTAAAAGAACCATGGAACGCAAACAATATTTTACAAAATTATATGTCAATCGGACGTTGCATTCTTCAAGAGGCATCTTAATTATACAACAATAGAAATTTGATGGTTTATAGAACTAGTAGCATCTACGAAATCCTAAATATATACAAATTTTTGTATTATATAGGATTGAAGATCCTGATTCCGAAGAGGTAAAAGAATTTGTGGCGAAGCAGATGAAAGTAACGGAATCAGTGCTTAGGAATTGCAATTCCAGGGACAGACTTCGTGACAAATTGACCAAGTCATATGACTACCCTCGCTACGGATGTCCGTTTCAAAAAGGGAATAAATATTTCTATTTTCATAATCCCGGTCTTCGCTCTCATCCAATCCTTTATATCCAGGTATGTATGCACTGGAATATGAATCACCATTCTCATGATATAAAAACGATTCATTATGTATTATAAGTATTTAGATTGTGTTTTAAAACATGAGTAAATTACACGAATGGTCCTTATGGTTTAGGTTAATTTGCATGTTTGGTCATTAACTTATTTATTTAACTTGGAGGGTCCCTACAGTTTGTTTTTGTTGTGCGTTTGGTCCCTGTCTTACCTGAAAAGATTATTTTGCCCTTGATTTTTTAATTTATTTAATTAAGGTGAGATAGATAAGGTAAGATAAGGTGAGGTGAAATTGAGATTGGGGGTATGTTTATTTAAATAAATTAAAAAATCAAGGGAAAAATAGTATTTTTAGATAAGACAAATCAAGCGCGCAATAAAGACAGATAGTAAGAATCTTCCGAGTTAAAAAAATAAGTTTGAGACTAAACGTGCAAATTACCCCAAACTATAGGGATCATTCATGTAATTTACTCTTAAAACATTTATTCTTAACGTAATAAATGACTTCAAAATCGATCATTATGTTTTTATATATATGTTAATTAATTTTGAGCAAATTTTTTTTTTTATTTAAATATATATTTGCTTGACTAGATTAATTTTCAGGATAGTTTAGATGAAGATGGTGAGGTTTTGCTCGATCCAAATGGACTAAGCGAGGATGGAACAGTGGCTTTACGAGTTTTTGAGGTCAGCCATGATGCAAGATACTTGGCCTATGGTTTAAGCTCGAGTGGAAGTGATTGGTTAACCCTACAAGTTATGAATGTGGATGACAAAACCGTTCAACCAGACAAACTTTCTTGGGTAAGATCTTAGATTACATTCCTAAACTTTCATATGTTTTCTTCATTGTGTTAATTGTATATCACTAAGTAACATACGTTATTGTTTATTATATTGAGAAAAGAAACCGGAAAAGAATTCATTTTAACCGTTTACAAAATTTTCATGATCCTTTTGATAGGTGAAATTTACATCGATCAGTTGGACTCATGACACGAAGGGATTTTTCTATTGCCGATTTCCTGCTCCCAAGTAATTATTTTCTTTTAATTATATAAAATTTTTGTTAGATCATATTTTCATGTAACATAAATACAAATTTGTGTTGCCTTGTTTAGGGAGACCCAAAAAAAGGATGTTGGCACTGAAGTAAACGTTAACTATAATCATCAACTCTATTACCATTTATTAGGGACGAAACAATCAGAAGATATATTATGTTGGAATGATCTTGAGAACCCTACACATATTCTTGAAGCAAGACTTGCGGACGATGGAAAGGTGGCCATAAGATCTTTATTGTTAGGTCGCCTGCAATGCAATGGATTCAACTTTATAAAGCTTAACGGATTGTCATCTTATTATTTTATTTTTCATAAAACTCTAACATTTTTTACTCTACAATATATTAAACTCTACAAAAATATCAATGAAATATTTCTTTTAAATGAAAAAAAAAAGATTTTTTTTTTCTTTCTTTTCATCAAAGAGTTCAATGGTCATTGAACTTCATATCCATGGAATGTCAATATGGCATTCCACTATGTTTGGAATTTAATCAATTGAATGTCAACTATACATTCCACCTCATTCAAATTTTCCATTAAACTATGCATCGTGGATGCTATTATAGGTTTTGAAGTTAACGTTTGAAAAGTTAAACAAGTAATATATTTTGCTCTATTTTGCAGTATCTTCTTATGAATATATGTAAAGGTGCGGCACGACTCAACAAATTCTATTGTTGCGATTTATCTACCCTACCAAATGGTGTTGAAAGTCATAGAGGAAAAGGCATTCTCCCCTTTGTGAAGGTTATTGATAACTTTGAGGCAAATTATGAAGCCATTGTAAACAATGACACAATCTTTACCTTCTTGACTAACAAGCATGCTCCAAGGTACAAGTTAGCTCGAGTAGATCTCAAGAAACCGAGCATTTGGAATGAAGTTCTCAAAGAATCAGAAAAGGATGTAATCGATTCAGTTCTACCCATAAATGGAAACCAGCTGATCGTTAGTTATTTGAGTGATTGTAAACACGTTTTACAGATAAGAGACTTGGAGAGAGGTGACTTGTTGCATACATTACCTATTGATATTGGTAGTGTCAACTACATTAGCGCTAGGCGCCAAGACACTATGTTTTTCGTTAAGCTTAGTAGTTTCATCACCCCAGGTGTCGTTTATCAGTTTGATTTGAAAACTATGGTTCCACAAGTTAAGGTTCTACGCGAGATTGTGGTTCCAGGATTTGATCAAGCCGCATATCATGCTAATCAGGTAAGCATTTATGAACTTTAATGTAAGCGTGATTAACACCTTTTTTGTTACGCAAGACATACAAGATGCCATATAGTGGGTTGTATTGCATTAATATGCATTGGACTTAAAATGAGGTTGACGTCAAAAATCCTCATTCTCAGTTTCTCTTTTTGCATGAAATTAGAGTGAGACTGAGATTAACAGAGAATCACACTCGATCTCTTGTATGTGCAGAAGACATGCATGCTCTCACCACCCTCCTTAACCATACGAAGTACTAGAAATAGAGACCACCACCAAGGACTTTATCCTTTAACCTCGCAAGAGGGTGCACCCTTGATCCCCACTATTCGTCGTGTTTGGGATTAATGTCGCCTTATATATAAGTGTGCACCCCATACTACCTAACTAGTATTAGACCATATTTTTAATCCCCATTTGGCACTTAAAGCAATTCCAATTACATAAAATGATTGGTCATGCTAAAATGACTAACATAAAGCTTTTTCCAATACCATCGACTCTTTTTAGTCATGTTGTATGTAGCAAACAAAGTCCTAAAGAGATACATTTTGACTTTACTTATGTTTTAGGTGTTTGTGCATAGTAAGGATGGAACACAAGTACCTGTATTTATCATGGCTCGGAAGGATTTAGTTTTAGATGGATCGCACCCTTGCTTATTGTTTGGATATGGTGGATATGGTGTTAGTTTAACACCATCGTTTGACATTACTCGTGTGGTTTTAGCACATCATCTAGGTGTTGTATTTTGTATAGCAAATATCCGTGGTGGTGGAGAGTATGGAGAAGAATGGCACCAAGCCGGTTCACTTGGAAACAAGCAAAATTGTTTTGATGACTTCATTTCAGTCGCTGAACACCTTATTTCTTCAGGTTACACTAACCCTAGCAAGTTGTGTATAGAAGGTGGAAGCAATGGTGGCACCCTCATTGGTGCTTGCATCAATCAGGTAGGTATCTTTCTCTTTTTTTCTTTACGCCAATAGCCAAACTATGACACAACATTGGTTCGTTAATTATGGTTGTGACAGAGACCGGATTTATTTGGCTGTGCTCTAGCTCATGCTGGTGTCATGGACATGTTACGATACCATAAGTTTACTATTGGTGAGTATATGTGTGACAATGTGTTCTACGTGTCTTTGAGGAGTTGTTCTTTTTTGTTTATTTGTTTTCCATAAAAATTGATCATTTTTGTGCTTTAATTAGGTCATGCTTGGCTTTCCGAGTTTGGTTGTTCAGATAAAGAAGATGATTTTCATTACCTAATCAAGTGAGTCAAATCGTTTCTCAATGCACATTCACAATATGATCTTAGAGGATGATCATGTCACAGTCTTTAATCAACTTCGTGACAAATTCTTGAATTATCTCGTTAACAACTTTGATTATTTCATTAGGTATTCGCCTTTGCATAATGTTAAACGACCATGGGAAGATGCTCCGATAAGGTCCATTCAATATCCATCAACAATGTTATTGACTGCTGATCACGACGATCGTGTTGTGCCATTGCACACATTGAAATTACTAGCGGTGTGTTTAATTTTGTTATTAGTCACAAGTTAAAGTACAATAATTCTCATGGTTTTTTCAATCCTTTGATTGTATGATTCATCTTGTAGACCATACAACATGAGCTATGTACAAGTGTGAAGAACAGTCGACAGATAAACCCGATCATCGGAAGAATCAGTAGCAAATCAGGGCATGGATGTGGGACCTCAACGCAAACAATGGTAAGTTTGTAACTTCAACTTTGTCCTCTAAGTTGATCTTTTCTGGCATGGAACTTAATGTGGAATATGGATTAATTGTAGATCGATAAACGCGTAGATTGTTATAGCTTCATAGCAGAAGCACTGGGTGCACCCTGGATAGATTAACATTTATGTTGTATAAGAAATGAAACGCATGTGTCTACTTCATAGTCATCATACATTATATTTTAATTAAATAGCATTAAATATTACATTTTTGTAACTTTACAAACAAAATATGACGTATTATAACAATATTTTGTAATTAAATTTGTACAGAATAAAATATCTTAAATAGTAAGTTAATATTTGTTAAAATATTTTATTTTGTACAATATAAGACAAGTTAAAATCTTTTGTACATGTTAATGGGATTGAGATCTATCAAATATAAATCGAGATAATTACAAATCTAGTCTAACAATGATAACTATGATACTTTGTCAATTTTCTTTCCAATGATAACTCGATGTAGAATTGAGAAATAGCCTATGTGATAGAACATTACACTAGTACAGAAAGATTTTTTTGATGCGGTTAAAAAGATTAATAGATATGGTTATTGAACCGCCTCAAAAAATATTATCTCAAAAAATACTCTTATTTACTGATGCGGTTATAAAACCACCCCAAAAGATAGAACAACCGCACCAAAAAAACAAATGATTTTTCCATTAAAAAGGGAATACAACCACACTATTAAAAGCTAGCTAGAACCGCTCTATTAAATAAATAAATAAATAAAAACCTCAAGAGCACCACCATTACTAAGGTTGTAAACGAACTGAACGTTCAATGAGCTGTTCATGAATCGTTCGATGGGATGTTCGTTTATTTAATAAATGAACGAACATGACCACAAATTCTCGTTCATTTAGTTAAACGAATGAACATGAACAATGGTCTCGTTCATTCAATTATGTTCATGAACATTCGTTTATGTTGTTCGTTTACGTTTCTTTATGTTCGTTCATATAAGTTTCTTTTCTTCATATATATTTAATTGTGTTTGATTTCATTACTATATTATATGTTCATTTATGTTTGTATATGTTTGTTTATCTTTGTTTGTTTATGTTCGTTTAGCATGTTCACGAACATAAATGAACGAACATGAACAATGTAATTCGTTAAACGAACAAACATGAACAAGAAAACTCGTTCGTTTAACCGTCCGTGTTCGTTCATTTATTCGGTTAACTTAAACGAACGAACATGAACAAACCTTGTTCGTGTTTGTTTGGTTCGTTTACAACCCTAACCATTACAAAGATAAACCGCTTGATTTACAATACAGAAACAAAACAAAAAACAAATCATAAAAGATGTAAAGGCACAAACCATACAAGAGATTCAAATTATCTTAATAAAAAATCCCATTCTTTTCTAACATTTTCATCCTTGTATCTGTTTACAATTTGATATAATAAGTACATGTATGTAAGTTGTTTAGGAAGGTAACTACAGAAGCATATTCAAGTTTTTTGATATAGACGTGTTCAATTTCGTCATCACCATCTTCATATGGCCCCTCTTTGGTATCTTGCAGACTTTAGAAATGATGTCCACCTTTGAATCTGTTACATCGCTTCGATAGGAATTCAAAAGCTAAATTACAAAGTAATTTTATCAAAATGCATACGATCATTACACAGGTTATAAAGATTATCAATACAAAGAAAAAAAAACTTGCCTTAATTCAATTTTCGTAGATAAAAGACATGAGAGTGTTTCTTTTTTTTAGGTTTTATCTACCTTTATATCTTCCCCTGCATACATATGTACTCTCCTTTAAACGTCACAAGCTTCTTTTCCCAACCCCCTCTTTCTTCCACAACCCAACTTAAGAAATCAGAGAATCAGACACATAGATTAAGTAATTTTATGAATCAAAATTAAAAATCAGAATATCAGAAACATTCCTGACAGTCTTGACGATGGGTTGATCGCGATGGACAAAGATGATTATAGTGGATGTCGACTCCTCAAAGATTATTCAGATTCATCATGCTGCTGACCAGAAGTCGTGAATCAGCAATGATATGAGTGGGGTCGACCGAAATACGAGATGATGGAGGCTGTGGCAGCCGGAATTGATGATGATACGGACACGGGTGACCGGACTCAAGGATGTTGGTGAGGGCTGCAATAGTCGACGATGTTAGGGTTTGTGTGGCCAAATGAAATTAGATTAAGGAAATATATAGGGGAAGAGAAAGGCATCACTCGGGGAATGAAATTTTGGAAGGAGCTTCGGTCCGGGAAAAAAAATATGAGGGAACTCAATCCAAAACCACATCAAATAATGCATTTGTTATTACTGTAGTTTTGGAAAAAGGCATCAAAAAATACATTTATTAATGCGATTTTTAAAAGTAGCATAAAAAAATGCATTTATTAGTGCGTTTTAAGAAAACAACATAAAAAATACATCTATTATTACTGCGGTTTTGAAAAACCGCATCAAAAATACATTTATTAGTACGATTTTGAAAAACAGCATCAAAAATGCATTTATTAGTACGTTTAAAGAAAACAGCATCAAAAATGCATTTGTTAGTACGGTTCCTTGATTTATTGATGCGAAAGTGTTTTAATGGTGCGGTTTTAGGCTACGACCGCACCAACAAAAAAACCTCATCGCACTAAAAAATAAGTTTTGTACTAGTGTTGGTAAAGATACATACATTTGATAGGAGAAAAGAATATATGGCACACAAAACTGCTCAATAACATTTTTTATTGGATGTATATCTTTATATTTGTTAGTTTGTTGGTGATAACGTGGACACAATTAGGAACTACTAAGGGCATTTCCAACCCACCCCCAAACTCCATTTTTCCCCTATTTCTTCCTCCATTCTTCTCCAACCCTACCCTATTTTCACCTCCATTTTTGGAGATATGAATAGTATTCCCCCATATATGGGGGAATACTATTCATATCTCCAAAAATGGAGGTGACGTTTGGTTGTTAATTTTAGTCTCTCTTATTTTTATTTTATACATTTCTAGTTATTTTATCTACTAATAATAATTTAAATACAATATTTAATATTTATAATATAATGTTATATTCTAATTTATATTAATTAATCATAAATATAAAGTTTAATTAGTAGAGGGTGTATTTGACAATATATATAAGTTATAAAAATGGAATATTCCAAGAATATACTTTTTGGGGTAAAAAATGGGATAGAAAATGGAGTAGGGTTGGAGATGAAACACTATTTACTCTATTTTTTACTCCATTTATGAGGGAAAAAATGAAGATGGGTTGGAGATGGTCTAAGTACCAAATTCATTGTAAAATTTTTGGGAAAAAAAAAAAAAAAAAAAACAAAAACAAAAACAAAAAATTAGAAATGGATTGTTCGTCCAAGAGTTTTAGTTTCGAGCTCATTAAAGAGTTTTTCGGTTATGCTTACAAACAAATTTTCGAACTCAAAGTTTGAATGGACTTAGTTTGTCGGTCAAGATGAGGTTTAAAAAAAAAATTTAAAAAGTGAAGGGGTAAATTCTACATAACAAAAGGTCAAAACTAACATATAGGTAGTTGAGATGCCCTCTCGAGTGTTTAAGTTCTACTTGGGACATAGTCACTTATGCAGTGGATTAAAGTATCTGTGCTGTAAAAAAATGTGTTCATTCTTTTAAATATGTAATATAATTATTTATTTTTTTGTTTAATCTTAAACATAATTATATTACAGCCCCAGCTAAATTTAGGTACCAAACCTCTTGAAAATACATTGTTTTACTATATAAAGATTACGGTTAATGGATTCACGATTAATACTTCAAGATCGACACAATAGGGTTTAGGGTTTAGAGTTTAGGGTTTAGGTTTATGTTTAGGGTTTAGGATTTAGGGTTAAGGTTTAGTGTTTAGATTTAGGGTTTAGGGTTTAGCTTTAGTGTTTAGGGTTTAAATTTAGGGTTTAGGTTTAGGTTTAGGGTTTAGTAATGTTCACTTGGATGATGTAATAAACAATAATTGAGGAAAGAAAACGGAGATGATAAAACGATAATGAAAGAAAGAAATGTTATGGAGAATGATATATTACCAAGTGAAACCAAATCGGGTATATTTAGCATGTTAAAACAACATATTTTAGAGGTTTAGTACCTAAGCTTAGGTGGGGCTGTAATGTATATTCTCTATCCCTTATATATATATATATATATATATATATATATATATATATATATATATATATATATATATATATATATATATATATATATATATATATATATATATATATATATATATACTCTTTAACGTATTCGTAAAATCTACTTTTTAAATCCAACTAAAGTGAGATTTGAACCTATATATCACTTTTGACATTTTCTTATATAGAATTTATCTTCTCTCTATTTATTATGTAGATACACAATTACAAAAGCAATAATAGAAGCTATTTTGTTCCATCTTTTCTTGTTGATAATTTCTAATGCACATTAAATTTACGTTTAGTAGTGAACAATATGCAGGTAGTAAAATCTTCGCTAAATTCAAATGCACAAATAGGAAGTCTATCACCAACTTCTAACCATTTCTTTATTACAATAACAGATGATTTCTTTTTCAATAAACACCAAACAAAACAATATTTCCACTTAAGTGTGAACAAAAAAATACAACAATAAAGGTGACCTTGAGATAAGGTCATTCAAATTTATAGCTTATGTAACATTAAAGCTATAAATACGCAATCCAAATACTTCTTAGTATATTTTAAATTCACCATATGTTATGTGAAAATTATATCTAAACTCAACCTCCTAATTTACTTTAGCTTAGAGGTCAAACCTTCGAGGATATTTATGGAAAAATTATAATGGTCGTGTGTGTTGACCACTTGCCTTTCCACAAAGACGAGCATTCTTTGGGATTGGGAATTCGTCTCTAATTGATCCTGAATTTGTGTAAACACGTAAATAAAACTGTTGACCAAGATATTGTCTTGCCCAAAACTCTGTCCTTAAATTCCACATGCCCACGTTATCAAGTGGTACGTAAATTGCAGACCATGATTTTGGGTATACCTATATATAAAAACACCGGTTAAAAAAAATCAATTAATGACCAAAATTGAAAGAAAAAACATTTTGTTAACCAAAATTACGAAAAAGGAGCTATAATGAGGGACCAAAATGTAATTTACTAAAAGTCGACCTGAATTGTGCTACGTGCAACGCCATCTCGAAGATTGTAAACGTTCCTACTTCCTTTACTCCATACTCCTCCATCCATTCTAAATTAATAAAAATATTTGATTATGTATTATAATAGAAAGTAGAAACCAAAACATATGGATATGATAAATTCTTTATTTTTTGTTCTTAATTATTTACCCCACAACGAAGAACTGGTAGCCATCAAGGTGATAACTCATTACGATATCTTCAGGGTTTTGGAAGACGATTTCAACGAAAGTTCTGTAATCAGCCCCCATAACAGCGGTGTCAAGATACAACCCACCTCCGGTGGGCTTATCGGAAATACTTCCGACTCTGAAAACTCCACCGATGTTGAAATAATCGGCGAGTTTTAATGGAGTATCGGTGGGTTTGAATGAGACACTGTTGAGTCCATATCTTTGTTTTTTGTTGACTTGTGCCGCGGAGCTCTGGATGATGATGGTTCTGGTGGTGTTGATCATCCCGTAATGGTATGAACCTTGTGGGTTGGGCCGTGGGCCGCTTGCTGTAAGATTGGTCCTGGGATGGGCTACTTCGGTTAGATGTTAAAATAATAATAATAATAATAATAATAATAATAATAATAAATGTAACCATATATATACCTTACTAGGTTATAAATTAAAGATACTTTAAGGTTGGCAGAATAAGCTAATTTACTGTTAAATTTTGAATTCAAATTAATTTTAATATTTTTTTTATGATTTATTGTACTTTAATTGAAAATTTAAAATATGAACTCTCTAAAATATAAGCTTTATATTAAGTGAAATAGATAAATAAAAGGTACTAAGAAAATGACATGTTATATCATTATGTTTAAAAAATGATATATGACATATTTAGGTTTCATTTACAATATAAATATATGAATAAATTACAATTTTGGTCTTTTATAGTTTGTTTATAGTTTGCTAATTTGTTTGGATATTGATTTAAAATTATGAATTTGGTCATCATTAAATTTGAAATGGCCATCTTATCTTTTAAAAAATTTCTTGCATGTTTTTTAATCATTTTTTTTTTTAAATTTTGAGTTTTTAATGATTTATTTAAATGAAAAATCAAAAGGAATCCAAAAACTATATGCCTAAATTTGCAATTTACTCTATATATTTGTAATAGTTGTTTTTTTGAATGACAAATTTAATTTACTCTAAACTACTCCTAAAAAATGGTGGTGATGAAAATTCACACTTCTTTCATGGGATGTTGCCCTAAAAGCATAATCAACTAGTTATTTTTACTAACTTTTTGCTAGTGTTTTTAATAATAATTTTATCATTTGGAAAAACAACAACAAATCCTTAAGGAATGAAGGTTATTCAACCTACAAACAAAGTAAACCAAATTGAGCGTTGGACTTTTCGACTCCCAACAATGTCGTATGTGGAAAACGTGTTATTTTCCATGATATATGTTACGGTACATGTTCAACATTGTTATCATGTTTCTAATCTTTCGAGACAATTTTAATTATGGTTTTCATCGAGGTCGTGTTAATGACATTATTATATAAGTAATGATTAACAATCACAACATCATATTTTAGTATATGATATAAGAAAAAGTATATTGGGATAGCAAACCTTATTGAACGAGCCTGGTTGAGGGACCAATCCACTTGGATGGTTGGTCCACCGGGAATTGGGCCAGAGACTTTGCTAGCGGAGTTGCTATAATGAAGAACTCCAGTAGTGGCAAGGATTGGGTTGGTGAATCGAGAGGAGACGACAATATAATAGTCTCGGTCAGACTGATCAGCTGTAATCAACACCGAGTAAGATTGCCCACAATGAATATCAAGAGACGAATACATTTGTTGGACTGTGTGTGTTCCTTCAACCTCCACAAGTTTCATCCTGTGGTTTTGAATGCGGAAATTAAGGGAATTCTGTAGTCCTACGTTCGATATTCTTAACCTATAAGTTTTTCCTGTTTACCAAACTAAAAAATGTAAACATCATGTAATCAATATGAAAATAATTTATTAGTTTTACCTTTTTGGACTGTAAAGGATGTAACATTTGGCCCACGTCCATTGATAAGAATTCCATCGGGATTTCGTAGTTTATGTCCTCGGTCTAGGATTGCTTTCAATGCCTAAAACAATAATACGTTTGTTAGTCGTTGTATGGATTTAATTCAAAAACTTTTTTTTTACCAACTATTAATTATTATAAAATATCAGAAAAACTGATTTTCTCCACATTATTGGAATTTAGACATTTGTTAGGTTGGTAGAATATGACCAAAAGGTCCTAAACAATCAAATGGGGTTGCAGTGAAAGACATATAGATTCTTTTTTTAATTATCAAACAAACCATGTGAACATGTTCATAGATTTTTAACATATATGATGTGAATCATGAGAAAACAAGGCATGTGAAGAGGGCTAACAAAACACCTACACGTTTGTTATATTTTTATGTAAATGTAAACGTAGATATTTAAACAAAAAATACCACATGATATCTAAATTATTTACAAAATATATTACCAAGTACTATTCAAAGCAATATTTTGGCTTTAAATTTATTAAACTTAGAAATTTTTACTTTCATTTCTTTATTTTCGGTTGTGATTTTTTCATCAAAATAATCTTTCTCCCGACTCAAATTGTGAAATGGATAGGTTTTTGAATAATATTAAGTTATTAACTCTACAATACCACAACAATAAAATATTTAAAAGATGAAATGCGTTGGTATAAAAGTAAAAAAACTTAACATGTCCTTTCTCTTGAATAATATTTTATATATTAATAACAGAACTAATAAAAATAAAGTATCCAATCAAATTACAGGAACATGACTTGAATTGAAACCTATGTACTTTTTCAACACATTTGTCAATAAAAGATGGTACTATTTTGGGCTGAATGTAAGTTGGATGTGATTTCGACACTTGTACGTATTACAACGCCATTTGTGTATGTTCTAAGAGATATATGTTACTTTCTCTTGAATAATTTTCTATATACCTTCTATATATGAGTTACCAAATTAGTATATCGTTTTTTAATTAAATGATACATAGTTACAGATGTTGTATGATAACAAACTCAATTAGACGTATCTACAAACATCCTTTCATTGTCTTGTTCCGAAAAAAAAAACAAGACATTGATATATTACAAATTTATTATATTAATTTTTTTTATAGGTTCGATAGTTTTTTTAATTTTACATCTTTTAGAAAAATATAGAAGTCAAAACATGTTTGTCAAAACAATTTTAAAACCTACTTTTGGATTTTTGATAAAAGGAAAATCAACTTTTTGAAAAAGTCAGGAAAACCTAACTTGTTGCAACTTTTCCAAAAAAATCTTTTAACCCTTAAAAAGCTAAACCAAACACCCCCTAAATGTTCAGCATCTTTTTAATTTTAAAAGAAAAATTGTATCTTAATAAAAATAATAAGAGTGTGTTCCACATATACCCTAGCTTTTTTCAGCAAATCTATATCTTTTTTCTCTTTTTATGTCACAAGATCGTCTCCATTTTTCTTCCAACTATCATCTAAGATTCCAACCTACTAAAAGTTCACATCCCGATAAACAACTCCTAACTTGATGTGATTTTGTTTCTAAATGTTGCACATTTTTAATTTAGCTTCTTGTTTTGTTTGAGATCTACATTCATCACTTTTCACATAACTTGGCATCCACTCTTTTTACTAACCGGTCAATATATGTGTTTGGTGCGTTACAACTAATTTAATTTTCGAGTTTTTTTTAAAGTGTTATGTTTGACAAACTAAAAAATAACTTAAAAGCTAATATTTTAAAAAACTAACTGTATTATATTTTTCTTAGTGACATTTTATGTTATTTTATATCTTTCAATTAACTTATCAACTATTTTTATCATATATCATTTTTTATTAGCTAGCAGTTGATTTTTCAGCTAACAACTAACTTTTCAATTAATACACCAATAATCTCGTTCAATTACATATATTTCTACACTCCTTTTCTTTAAAAACAATAGAAAAAAAAGTCAATTTATACATGCCGAAAATTTTATTAGCTTTTTATCGTTAAATTGAACTCTTGATTTCTATTATTACAATATATATATATATATATATATATATATATATATATATATATATATATATATATATATATATATATAAAAGTTACTAGAATAATCTCTACATTATGACATAAACTTATTGGTTGATTTGCAGAATTTCACACATGTCAAGGGTTAAGAGTGTATTGTCAAAAGTATTGTTGATGTTTCGTGATTGATATCTTACATAAACTTGTGAATAGATTAGCATGGTGGTTCGTTCAGATGGTGTGATTAGTACCATCTTACCTTTTTTATTTCTTAATCTTCACATTCAAGTATCACCTCACCTAAAGCTAGTAGAAGTATACTATATTCCACTACGATTCTAATAACATTTACATATTTGTTGATACACTAGCTAAAAAACTAATTGCTAGTTAATCCATTAGTTGATAAAAGGATGATGTTTTGCAAAAATTAACTGATAAATATAAATGACATAAATTGTAATATAAAAAAATATTTAATATTATAAAACAAATATATGTAAAATAGTCACCTTATGCATTTAATAATTTATTAAAAAATGTTATATTTAATAGATATATAATTTTTAAAAAATCTATGACTAACAGGCATGTTTTGCAAAACTAACTTGCAGATGTTAGCTGAAAGGTGTTGCTGATAGAAATAGAAACTATAGCTTTTGTTTATACAGAAATGTTTGACAAAAATAGTTTTTAGAGTAAATTACACGAATAGTCCCTGTGGTTTGGGGTAAATTGCATGTTTGGTCCCTAATTTTTTTTCTTAACTCGGAAGGTCCTTAAAGTTTGTTTTTGTTGCACGTTTGGTCCCTATCTCACCTAAAAAGACTATTGTGCCCTTGCTATATTTTTTTTTTAGTTTTTTTTATGTATTATCATTTTTAATTAAAAAAACAGAAAAATAAATTAAACCCTAGCCAATGTAAACGGTAAATCATGTATCATCTCTTTCTCTATTTCTTTAACAAGCAAGCCCTATACCACCTCTTATCCTGCTTTGCATCCTCCGCCACCTGCCACTCGCCGGAATCTCTGCTACTTTTTGTTTTGTTTCTAGATCTGGCTATGACATGTCTATTTTCGGCGATTGTCTCCTCCGGTGTCAACTGCCATTGTTGGAGCTAGTCATTTTTTGTTTCATTTTATTTTCAAAACCCAAAAACGAATATGTCCTTGGCGCCGATTTATGGAAAGATTAACCCTATAAGGGTTTGTAAATCTAAGTATATCTAAACCGGAGCCTTAGTGTTGCCCCCATCGTTTTACTTACAACATAGGAGCCGCCACCTGAGAAAACCAACTGAGTTTGTCAACCACTTGTTCATCGTCGAAATACACCACCAGAGAGAGTGTGGGAAAGAGGGGAAAAGCTAGAACAATCGAAATACACCACCAGAGAAAGTGAGAGAAAGAGGCGCTGATTTAGGGATGAATTTCTGGTTAGGACTTTTTATTCTGGTTTTGATTTTTGATTCCAGTTTGATTTCTGGTTTGATGGATTGAATGTTTGGTTTGAATGAATTGATTATGGTTTCTGGTTTGGTGGATTGAATGTTTGGTTTGAATGAATTGATTATGGTTTCGATTTTATATCTGATTTCCTTTTTGGATTTGATTTCCACTTTTGATTTTTGGTTTTGATTATAGATTTGATTTGTGGTTTGAACTTTGAATGAATTCGATCTGGTTTTTATTTTCTACTGTGAAGATGTTCGTTATTTTCTCAGTTGGCATAGGCAACGATGGAATTGATAGTGATAGTTTATTTTGGTGGCATTTTACTCGGGTAGGAAAAGGAACCTGGGTGTGGAAGAGAAGGGATATGCATAATTTTTTAGATTAATCATAAATCTATAATAATAAATTAAAAAAGAAATACATAAATAACAAATTAATTAAAAAAAGAAAAGAAATCAATAAGGGCATTATAGTCTTTTTAGGTGAGATAGGGGCCAAACGTGCAATAAAAACAAACTGTAGGGATCTTCCAAGTTAAAAAAAAAATTAGGGACCAAACGTGTAATTTTTCCCAAACCACGGGGACCATGCGTGTAATTTACTCTAGTTTTTAACTTTTCAGATTATAGAATTATATAAAATAAAAAAAATTAAAAACTCTCAAAAACTACTTGGAATAACTTTTGAATTTGAAAATGTTCATTAAAAGTAAAAGCCAAAGCACATACCCACGAATAAAAGTTTTTTTTGGAGCTTTTTTCATAAGAAGTTAAAAAGTCTCAAAAAAATAAAAAACTTCAAACCAAATATAGTCTAAAACCTTAAAGTTGAATCTTTTCAAAATAAAATGTAAAAAGCAAACAAAAATTTATTTGGATGTTTTTCTTAAAAATCTTACTTTTTTTTTTCTCACTATTCGATATGAAAAACGTGTATATTTATGAAATTTTATTCACACATGCATGGCCCATTTTGAAACAGTACCAAAACCCAATTATGATTAAGAAACAGGTTGGTATCATCCACAAAATATTAAAATGGATATAGTCTTTTAATAAATAAAAAATTTCTAATGCATAAGTCTATAAACAATTAAATGATCTTGAGATCATTTCTTTTAACTAAATAAGGTTATATATTTAAAATAAACGCCATAAACTTGTTCAAAAGTTAATCTAAGTATAATTTTTTTAAAAAAATTATCTTAGTTGAATTTACCATCCCCAATTTTGTTCACCTCTATTGTTCACCTCTATTATCAAGTGACCCACTTAAAGTAGTACTCATGTTAAAGACCCAAATTCCTTGCCTCCAAAGTAAACAAAAGAGGCAACATTCCCTCCGCAATTAATGCAAGATCTATCACGCTTAATAACACTTTTTTTTATCATTTGGCGCCAAATTAGAAAGACGCCATTTAAATTTTAAAAAAAAATCATTATGATTTCTCAACCTTATAAACACACAAGCACTCAAAAAGAAAAGGAATTCAACATATTTATAAATATGTTAAAATATCCGATTGTCACCAAACCTACTCAGGTTATTATTATTACTAGTATATTATTATTATTACGAAAGTACATAAATATATAATATGATATGAAAAATAAAGCGTCATAATCTCACGGACCATTGTATGTGAAATTATTAATGAGATAATTACTAATAGTTAACGAATTTTGTATAATTTGAATTTTAGTACAACATATTATACCCGTGTAACAAGTCATAAGTCAAGGTGTGACACCATAACATTATTATTATTATTATTATTATATATTTTGCTTTAATCAATTCATTTCAAAGAAGATGGATATATGAAGGTGGAAAAAAAAAAGTAAGGCAATGATACTTACGGTGTGGTTAGATTTGTACCAGTCTCCAATAAGAACGGTAAAATCGTCAGCAGGTTCATCGAATGGTACAGGAATTCTTGGACGGCTAAGAATCCTGATACCTCCAAACCCACCGGCAGCTTTGTGGAACGCTAGAGAAGGGAAATAGTAAAAGCTTCCGATTTGATCTTTCACTTGAAGAATGTATGTGAAGTTTTTACCAGGAGGGATTGGACATGTTGTTCCTAACACCCCATCTTCAAATGAATTTCTTCTTTGTTGTATTCCATTCCTACGTAACAAGATCCAATTAATACATTACATAAGGTCTAATGTTGAAAATCTGCTACAACATTATATTATTTGCTTCGATTGATCCAAATTTAAAATATCAATTTTATGTGTTTACAAATGAGGGTATATGCAATGACACGATGACCTCATCTAATGTGTGATATTGTAGTTTTTTTTTTTAATGTTTTTCTTGATCTCCTAAAAGAAAATAATATATCATTATATTATTTTTAGGACATTCCAAAAAAAGGCAACTATTCGATCAAGTCCTTAAAAAGAATCTGTAAAATCTCGGATCTCATGCTAATTGGCTGATAAAAATTTAAGGTTATCTTCCTCGGTTAGATCAACTATTCACTTCATAACGTTCTTTTGATCTTTTTTCTTCGTTTTTAATAATTTAAAACCAGAAAACAGATCTAAATTTATGTCAGCCAGCTTTTAGAATAACCTTTAGAATAAACATCATGATAATTAAGTTTAATCCATTTGACATTCATGATCATGGATCTATCCTATAAACAGAAAACATATCAATGTTCAGGAAAAACAAAAAATTTATTGAATAATTAACTTATGGTCAAATCCAAAACTTTTATGTTATTTATTCGTGAAATGAAAAATTATCCATTACCATGAGATAAGAAAAGGTTCATCTAAGCTGTTGAAGACATTGATGATGAGATTGTCATTTGTAACTGAGTAAATGTCAGGTCCAGGAAACTTTCCATTAATCAAAATCCCCTGCAATTCAAACACATATACGCACACACAATCATTAACCGCTTTTCATCCACTTTACACAGTTTCAGATCACAGAAATTAAACACGAAATTAAGAGGATATACAGCGTAATGGTTTCAGATCATCATCGTCAATGTAAAAAAGATCACGAATTAAACACAAAACCGAGAAATCAAACTCAAAAAACGTTGATTGTAGTAAAGTTATTGAGTGATTGGATATATACCGACCTGTTGACGAACACCGAGTGGATAGATATCGCCATATGTGACATTCCATTCGAAGAATCTGTATGGATCTTCGGCGCAAGTAATGGCGATGAGGAAAGCACCGACGGTGATAAAAACCGCTAAATTTCGCGGCATTATCTTCATCGGCGATGGTGTTTCAAGCAAATACTTTCTCTCTCTATTTTGGAGAGAAGCGAAATGAGATTTGAGAAGATTGAAGTAAATGAGGAATTGAAGTGTCGTACAGAGTGATGGAGGTGCAGTTGCTTCTGTTGGGAAGGAGAGGATTAAAAGAAGGAGGTGAAGATTCGAGAGGGAAATTAAATAAAAATTAAAAAGTATGTCTGCTGGGAATATTTTTATTTTTTATTTTTTTTTCAAATGATTTTATGAAAAATATATTTCTACATGAATACTTAATGTTCAAGTACACGTATTTCTTAATCGTATATATTGAAATATAAAGTTTTATTTGATATATTTTGCTCTTATAAATAAACTAGTTATGCTTTTTTATATATATAAATTCTAAAAGAATATATTGATATAGATATGATGTAATTGTGAAAAGGGATTAAGAAAAGTGTTCACACAGGAAAAGAAATGTAAATTGACAGATTAAAATTTGATGGACCACAATTTCTTGATATGAATATGAAAACTCAAAGCATAAGTAACTAACAAATTGGATGACATGTTTTTATGTTTTGCCTTAAATATATAGATAAAATCATTTTTGAACGACTTTTTTAGTTTTTACTGCATATTTTAGTAAAATGATTGAAGTGGTTGAATGAATATCATATTCATATAACATTTAGTAAAATCATTTTTGATCATACTTTTGTTTTTTGTAATGTCTCGAGCAACACAAACGGCATATGACAATTTGAGTATCATATTCATATAACATTTACCAAAGCAATTCTCAATGCTATTTAAATCTAGTTCAACACCCAAACATCAAAAACAACTAAACCTCGTCATTGATCAAGATAAAGGGTTTCTAAAGCAAGTAGGGTTCATGAGAATAAATAAATAAATAAATAATAATCTAC